>NC_059132.1:9975945-11225945 GCF_020740605.2 Lemur catta
TGCAAATGGGGAAGAATGTCCCTTAGAGAGAGAGGTTGTGCAGAGGTACAGTGTGTGGTCAGAAATAGGTGTCTCCTACCCTTCAGTGATTATTATGTTTGTTTCTGTCAACAGCCAATTTAAACAGCACATGCTAGAACTTCGACCCTTTCAGTAATTGACTTTAGCACTAAGACAAGACACGTTTTTCTGCCTGGGTCAATATTGGCAGTTTATCTTGCTGTATCTACCATAAAATAACATAGTAATGACAACACCTTCACAGGAGATGTGTTGTGGAGGCCAGCGAATGTTTCAGAGCATTCTCACATACAGTGAGCAGAGATCAGATCTGTCCTCAAGAATGGGGAGTCTTGCTTATGTGTTCCTTCATTAAAAAATCTGGTGAGTTAATAGTTACAGCTTCTTAATTTCAAGGCATAAACAGCAGGACAATATAACAGAATGAGCATCTAAATTAGAATTATACAAACTCAGGTTAAAATACTATCTCAGGTCCTCAATAAATAATAGCTGCTAATTTTTTCAAATCACTTGATCTTACCCAAAAGGTTAAGCAACAATTTTTTCAAATCAATCAGCTGTGTCATGTTATACAAGTCATTTAATCTCTCTAAACCTAAATTTTCTCATCTCTAAAATAGTGATAGTGACATTTACCTTGTGGATTTGTAATGAGGAGTAGATGTCACAGGAATTAAGTGCAAGAGTCATATAGGCATGAAATAAATAGGTGTTATCCTCAGTAATAAGAATAGTCTTTTAATACTGATATAAAAAGCTACTTGTGATGATCAGGTGACATAATCATGCAATGCATTTAGTATACTGCCTGTTTTAAGGCAAGCAGTCCACAAATGCTAGGTATTGCTGTTATTAATAATAATACTCATTTTTATGGCTGCCTGGAAGTTGAAATGATTGAATTTATTTTTATTATCTTAGCACCCAAACAGTCATATAACAAATGTTCAAAATGACTCAAGATTTGGCTTATTGTAATTATCATTATCGTATCTGATCTTTTGAAGGGCAGAATGAATATGTAATACTACACTGAGAGCTTCTTGATAAGATAATTTCCTGTGCTTATTTTCAGCTGTGAAATGTAACTACTTTTTAGTAAATTAAGTAAGATCGTTTCTCTGAGTTTGAATGTATAACCGAAGATACAAAAGCCAAACTGTATTGGTATGCATTGACTTTTGAGACAGTTATTCTTAAGTGTTGATTGCATATATGGCGTCTGTAATATTTAAAATATTTCCTCCACTACCCTCTTTAAATTTTTTTTTACTTTCCCTTAGTTCTCCATTAGTAATGGATTATCTTTACAGTGAAGGGTGGCATGGTTAGAAATGGGTTTGAAAATATCTCAATTATTTACCAAACCACAGACAGAAGAAAGCTTCAAAAAGCCCTGGCTTTCATTTCTCTGGCCTCCTCTTAAGGCCACAGCTACCGATCTTTTTCATTAAAAGTTCATTACAGCCACTCGCAGAATCAGCCTTAAGGGGCTGCTAAACTTTAATTGGGATGAGGAAGTCAAGACCCTCTCCAGTTTTTTAAAAGACAAAGCAGTGCACCTTAGTGGTTTGAGAGCTTCTCCAAACTCATGCCACCATATTAACAGTCTCATTCCAAAGCATAAATGTCTTGGAACAATTCTCTGGAAATACAAGCAATTTGAGTGACAAATGCAAAATTACACAATTGGGGGGGAAAGATTGTCAAGCCAAAACATAGAAAGTAATGATTCATCTTAGAAAATAAAATGCTCAAAGAAACATCAGGGAACTTGTTTTCGGCTTCAGTTAGCTTAATGAAATGGTTCTCTAAGTGGATGTTTATTGGAAATCTGTGTTTAGAAGACTGGAAATAAATTCCATTTTTAAGTTGTGCTTTCTTTTTCCTCCCCTCTCCCTCTGCATTTGCTGGCCCATTTTATTCAAAGCTGAACACCAGATATAAATAAGGATTCTTGAACTGCTTTTAAACTGCTGGCATCTGTTAGATTAGAAGGAAGTCTGATTTAGCAAAACTTAGAACAGTACAGAACAATTGCCAAAACGAGAGAATCTTTTATTTATGTTGTACAACCATGTTATGTAACCAGGCAAGTTGTTCATCTTCATTCTTTATGATGAGTATATGGGGCAATATATCTCTTAATGTTTGGCCAGCTGAGAGCCTATTAGCTGGTGCTGCACTATTTAGATGTTAAATTGATTTGAGAGGAAATTAATTATGTATGTTCAGCTAAAATCCATCACTGTGTTGAGTAAGCTCTTATGTAAAGACCTCTTTTTGTTTTTTAAATTTTTATTTTCGAGGGGAACTTGATGGTTATTTCACTGTCTTTCCTAATTCCTAGAGTCTCTTAGAAACCCAGTCGTTAATAGTAAAAGCGCCACAGTCAAAGATATCTTGGTTTAAAGCCCAGCTACCATTTCTTAGGTGTTTGAATTTGGAAAGTTATTAATCTCTCTAAGCCTATTTGCTCTTCTATAAAATGGGGATGACAATAGTCTCTTCCTTGCATGTTCATTCTTAGGATTAATGCATATAAACTGCTTAGCACGTTTCTGATACACAATACGTATTTAATAAATGCTAATGCTATAAAAATTAACACTACATCCTCAAGAATAAAGTTAAGTTCTGCAACAAGAATGGAAAGTAGTTATGCTTTGTTTGTCTTCAACAATCTATCTAGGTTAAGTAGGGAAAATGTTGACTAAATCATTTCAGGTATTTAGGGACGTGCTCTATACATGGAGAAATAATAAGCAAACCTAACAATAGAAGACTAGGAAAAAATTGTTGCTGTAATTGTGTTCTGTACATTAAAATGCATCAATCACAGCTGGACAACAAACACTAAATAATGTATGTAAGCAGATAAGAGATAACGGTAAATTCAAGAATTTGTTTTTTGTTTTCTTTTATTTCATTTAAAGGAAGAGCCTCTGTCTGGTGAAGTCTGCACCCTGGAGGTAGGAAAAGGGACCCCATTTTAGAAGTTTAGGAAACAAATCCAAGAGGTGAAATGACTTGGCCAAACTGACATAATGAATCAAAAGTCGAGCTTGTCCTAAAACTCAGCCCTTCCAATCTCAGCTTCCTGCTCCTTCTCCTACCCCCAACCCTAACCTGGCCCCCGTCAAGTAAATATGAAAGTGGTTGATCTGGATTCTGCTTATTTTACCTTCTATATCAGAGAGTTTTCTGAACTAAAAATGGATATTTTTATCTAAACTCTTCGAAATTCCAAAAGAGATTTGTGAATAAGTCCTTAAAAGAATTTATTTCAGGATGTAAAGAATGCATTTAGTTACGTTTATTATTAAAATTTAAATAATAAAAACTAATTTTAATCAAAACCTACTATATGCCAGCCACTGTACAAAGCACTTGACTTGTACTAGTACCATCCTATTCTCACAACTCTGTGAAGTAGGTATTAAGAAAACTGGGGATTGGAATGCTTTCCAAGGGTCATGCAACTGGTAAGGGACAGAAACGGACTCACACCTGAGTCTACAATCAAACTCTGTGGCCTTCATGATTGGGGTGATCTATAGCAACTTCTGGCCTTCTTCCCTATCTCAAGGAACCAGAGGACAGAATGTAAATAGTATCTCCCATCATTCATACTATCAGTCTGAGGCTGAATTAGAAGATGGCATACCATGGAAATTAACTGCAAAAGGGAGCTAAATTAGGATGATTGCTGGGAGTTGGGAGTTTAGGGATAGGGCTGGAGCAGATGCTCATTTATGGGGCATCAGAAAGACAGGACCGAGAACAGAAGGACCCCCTCCACAGTTCTCCATCCTTGAAGCTCTTGAATGTCTCCAAACAGTGGAATTAACCTTAACTTTTGCACTGTTTGGTTCAGAATCTGGCAATCAATAGATTCTAGAAAAGTTTATTTTAAATCAATTACTCTGACTCATTGAACATTTTAAATAATCACTTTTTTTAAGTGGAATGTATTCAAACATGATGTAATTATTTAGTAAAACCAAAATTATTTTAAGTGAAGACAGTATTGCCTAAAATCTCACCATGAAAAACAAACAAACAAAAAACCCCCAAAACCTCCTGAATTCCTCCCTGCACAATTGAACCTCTAGCACTCAGGTTTCCCCTCTGCCCTCTCAAGGCCTTGTCAGGTTCCAAGCTTCCAGCCAACAAGGATGTAGGCCCCCCTTTACATGGCAGAATCTTAAATGGCAGAAATCTTAAACTCCGGTAAAGGAATAAAAATATAGTCTCAGACAATGTTAAGTAGATGCCAGGAAACACCTGAAAATCGATCTACTCCACAGATAATTTCTAAGGTCCAAGAGGTTAAGGAATTCACGTTTCTTATTGATTGCTGCATTTCCTGCTCTGAGCACACCGATTTCAAAATGGATGTTATGTGACTTCTTAGTCCTAGCAAAGCCAGTTAGCCATTTACCTTGAGATCTTTTGATACAAGCACCTCTTTAATAACCATAAGTAATATAAATATACCTGCTACCATGGGACAGTCACTTCTCTAAGCGATTTACGCCTACTAACCCGTCCACACCACAACCCAGTGGGGAAGGTTCTGCTATTAGCATTAAGGTGGAAAACTGAAGCACAGAAAAATTAGAAACATGCCCAATGTGGTAACGTTAGGAAAGGGCAGAAGTGGGGTTCAAAACCAGGATGTCTGCAGAGCCCACACTCTATCGCTGTGCTTGCTACACTGCCCTTTGCCGTATCCGTAGCAGTCACCATTTCTTCAGGGTTTACTGTGAACCAATATGAGTTACTCTGAATGCTTTACGTATGTGATCTCATTAGATCAATGTGACAATTCCATGAGATAGATTCTATCACTAGCCCTAGTTTGAAGGGACTGAAGCTAAGAGATGTTGCGTAATTTTCCTGGTCAATATTGAGTCAGAAACAAAACTCAAACTAAGATCATCTCACTCAGCCTGCATGCCTGACCCTCTCTTACCACACCTCTCAGGAATCACTTTGTTTAAATCAGTAAATCTTTAAGTGCTCTAGGCACTGACTTTTAACTGAAAATAAACAAGGAAAGTGCCATTAGGTTGCCTACATAGAGCTTCCCATTCTTACACTTAAACTATATTCTCCTGTTAGTATGTTTAGACCACATTCTTAAAAATTTCTGCAATGTATTTTAGAATACTGCAGGCCTCCCTTATCCATGGGGGACACATTCGAAGACCTCCAGTGGATGCCTGAAACTGCCGGTAGTACTGAACCCTATGTATATTATGGCTTTTTTCCCTGTACATACATATCTATGATAAAGTTTAACTTATAAATTAGATACAGTAAGATTAACAACAATAACTAATATAAAATAAACCAATTATAATAATGTGGTCTAATAAAAGTTATGTAAATGTGGTCTTTCTCTCTCTCAAAATATCTTATTATATTGTTCTCACCTTTCCTCTTGTGATCTGTTGATTTGATAACTGAGATGGCTACTAAATGACTCCTGAGAAAGTAGAATATACAGCAAGCACACGGAGAACAAAAGGATGATTCACATACTGGGCAGAATGGAGTGAGATTTCAATTACACTACTGCGAATGCTGTGCAATTTAAAACTTAACAATTGTTTATTTCTGGAAGTTTCCATGGTATTTTTGGACCTGGGTTGACCCTGGGTAACTGAAACCATGGCAAGTAAAACTGTGGATAAAGGGGAACCACTGGAGATTTAGATTTATATAAAAGTTGCAAAGAGTGTTTTTACATACCATATACCAAATTTTCCTTATTACTAACATCCTACATCACTGTTAATAATTATAATTTAATGAACCAATACTAACATATTACTGTTAACTAAAGTTGATACTTTATCCAGATATCCTTAGTTGTACTTAATGTCCTTTTTCTCTTCCAAGATCCCATCCAGGACATCACATTCCACTTAGTCATCATTCTCAGACTCTCCTTGTTTTTGATGACCTCGACTATTTTGAGGAGTGGTCAAGTATTTTTTGTAGCATGTTCCTCAGTTGGGATTTCTCAGAGTTTATGTCATGATTAGACTGACGTTGTAGGTTTGAAAAGGAAGATTGTAAAGCTAAAATGCCTTTCTCATTACAGAATATCAAAATATACCCTATCAACATGATGTATCGCTACTGATGCTAATCTTATCTCCTGGCTGAGGTAGTATTAGCTTCTTCTGCTGTAAATTTACTCTCGTCCCCCTACACTGTACTCTGGCAGGAAGTTACTATAGCGAATGCACACTTTAAAGGGGAAGGAAGTTATGTATGGGAGATTTGTATATTAATCCTCAATTATTTAATCAATAATTTGTATCAATATAGACTCACATATATTTAATACTTTCCATTATAATCCAATACAACTTTATTTTGTGGATCAAATTTTTCCAGGCTTTAGCATTGAGAGCTCTTTCAGTTAGCTCCTGCGTCCCTTTGATATACTCCCATCCCTGTGTTTTATTTTTGGTTTTGAGCAATTCCTTAATTTCAGCACTGCTAGATGCTCCAACTTCCTGCCAGAACCCTGGAATCAACCATTTCTCCAAAGAGCCCTGGGTCTTTTTACTAGAGAACGGTATCAGAAACCGGTATCTGCATGTTAGGTGTGCTTGTTGCTATTGGGTATCATTGCTTCTAGGCTTCCTTGGCTGACAAAGAAATGTGTGTGTATATGTACATGTATTAACATGTGTGTATACACCTATCTCCAAATATAAAATACCCATCGGTGCTGTATTAATCCAAATGTGTCTATACTGAGGTCTCCAACTCTCATCTATTACACCCCATGGATCCTTCTAGCCTTCTCCCCTTGTTTGTCTACGACTTCTCACTCCGACGATGAAAAACCTGGCTTGCACCATTTGCCATCCATTTATTTAATTGTTCCTTCTAACACACATGTATAGAAGTAGCATAATTGTTAACACACACCCCATGCACAACAGCTTTATCAACTGAAGTATAGTGCCTTTGTGCAAGTACTTTTGCTTTTACTCTTAAGACTTCATGCATTTACAAAATTATTTTGGTCAGCACCTTTCTTCATTACTCCCTTCAGTAAGGTTGTTTCACACACTTGTAATACAGTTAGATTCTTTTGTCACAGTTTGCACTTCATTCTGGGTTCCCCTAACTCCCTAAATAATTTTTTAAAAGTTGCACACATCGAGACACTCTTTTTGCTTGCTGTAAAGTTCTACGAGTTTTGACAATGGTATAGTGTCATGCATCCACTACTGCAAGATCATACCGAACAGTTTCTTTGTCTGAAAAAATTCCCTACACTCCACCTATTCAATCCCCTCCCCTAAGTTCCAACAATCACTGATCATTCTACTGTCCCTATAGGTTTGCTTTTTCCAGAGTATCATATAAATAAAATCATATAGTAACCTCCAGACTGGCTTCTTGCTCTTAGAAATAGGCATTTAAGAGTTACTCACACTTTTGCATAACTTGATCAATTATTTCTTTTTACTGCTGAGTAATATTTCAGCATATGGGTGTACCACAGTTTATCTGTTCAGTTATTTAAGGACATCTTGGTTGATTCCAGTTTGGGTTGATTATTAATAAAGCTACTATAACTATTTGCATGCAAGTTTCTTCAAGGACATTAATTTTCAAATTAGTTGTGTAAATACCTAGGAGCACTAGATTATATAATAAGACAATGTTTAGTTTTGTAAGAAACTGCCAAATTGTCTACTAAAGTGGCAGTGTCATTTTGTATCCCAGCAGCAATGAATGAGAATTTCTATTGCTATACATCCTCACCAACACATGGTATTATTATGCTTTTTTTTTTCTCAATTTTAGCCATCCCAATACATGTAGTTTTCTCAATTTTAGCCATCCCAATACATGTAGTGGTATCCCCATCATTGTTTTAATTTGCATTTATCTAATGATAAATGATGTTGAACATCTTTTCATACATTTGTCATCTGTACATCTTTTGGTGAGTTGTTTGCCCAGACTTCATGCCATTCTTAATTGCATTGCTTGTTCTTATTGTTAAGTTTTAAAAGGTTTTTATATATTCAAGATACAAGTCCTTTATCACATATGTGTTGTAAACATTTTTTCCCTGTCTAGGCCTTCTGTTTTCATTCTTTTCACAGTGTCTGTCACAGAGCAGAATTTTAAAATTTTAATATACTCCATACTGTTGGTTGTCCTAACCCACTGTACTATAAATGTGACCTTATTCAGAAATAGGGTCTTCGCAGACATAGTTAAGTTGAGATAAAGTCATACCGTATTAGGATGGGTTCTAAATCCAATGACTGGCATATTTGTAAGAGAAAAAAGAGATTTGAACACAGACAGGGAAGAAGTCCATGTGACCATGGAGGCAAAGATTGATGTATCTGTAAGCCAAAAATACCTAAGGGTGACAAGCAGCCACCAGAACCTAGGAGGAGACAAGAAAGGATGCTCTGTAGCATCTTCAGAGGAAGCACAGATCTGCCGACACCTTGACTATGGACTTCTAGCCTCCAGAAGCATGAGGAAATAAACTGCTGTTATTTTAAGCCACTTGGTTTGTGGTACTTTGCTATGGCAGCCCTAGGAAACTAATACGGTTCAACCTTCCTTTTTATTTTTCACTCACGGATTGTTTTTGGTGCCGTATCTAAATCTCATCACCAAATGCAAGGTCACTTAGATTTTTCTCCTATTTTTTTTCCTAGAAATTTTAAGATTTTTCATTTTACATTTAGGCCTATGATCCATTTTGAGTTAATTTTATATAAGATGTAAAGTACGTGTCTCAATATAATGTTTTGCATGTGGACATTCTACTGTTCAACAACATTTATTGAAATTACTATCTTCTCTTGGTTGAATTGCCTTTGTGCATTTGTCAAAAATCAATTGAATATATTTGTATAGATCTGAAATACACTTGTTAATGCTTGGTTATGTTCCATATATTGAATATATTTGTATGGATCTGAAATATACTTTTTAATACTTGGTTATTTTCCATATGTTATATAATCTATTAAATTCTTTCTCTTTTTATGTTTACAGCAGATTTTATTGCTCTTCCTTTCCTCTAAATCATTCATCAAAAAGGAAAAAAAAAACAATTTCTGTAGGCGCTACACAAAATTGGTGATATAAATTTCTTTCATCTACTAAAAATGATTTATAATCATTTTCTTTTTTGTACCTCCAGCCATTGAAGAAAATAAACTCTTCTTTGGAGTCAAAGATTTAAAAAAGTATATATTACGAAATCTTAAATATTGGCAGTTATGCTTTCTGTATCAGCTGTGGAAGAATTTTGCATTAGGGCTAACCAAGACAAGAGAGGGATTTATCATAAAATATGAGTTCCTAGCCCTACAGACTCATTTTATGACTTTATGAAAATGTGATAGTAACAGGACAGTTCTCTTCTCCCTCCATCCCCCCTCACACACACACACACACACACACACACACTACTATGAGATCCACACATGCTATAAAGCAAAGTCCAGGAGGATAAGGACTTCACCTTTCTTGGTGACTACTGTATTCCCTACTACAAGCTTCATGCAGTCACAACTCAGAAAATAATTGGCGAATGAACTATGATGGTATAGGCTTAAATAAGCTAAACCAAATGAATAACATTCTGGCGGATCAGGGGCTGAATCTGGGTCACAGATGCATTTTAAGAATCTCACACTTAAGAATATAAAAAATAGTATTTCTTAAAAACCTGTATTAGTTTCCAATACTTTTAAATGGAAAAAATTCTTATCAAAATCCAGGTTTCAGTCTTAACTTGACAAAATTCAGAGGATCCTGCAACACAGAGCTGGAGGCATTTGTAGTTATCCTTGTTGACTCAAACTACTCATGCCCCATTAGGGTTTTGGTAGTTGACACTGCAAGATGCTGCCCATAAATTACCACTGACTGTAACTGAGTGTTGTGTTCCAGGTACAGAGGAAAAGGAAGGGACAGGAAGGGGAGGGGAGGGGAGAGAAGGTGCTCTCTTCCTACTCAATTATGCATCCTTCTCTTTAAAAGGTGTTGATACAAAAGAACATCTTTTAAAAAATTCTGCACACTCAACTTCATATTTTAATTTGTTTTCTGGGGAACTCCACTTGTGGCAATTTCCTTGCATGTAAGAATGCCATCATGCAGGGCAGGTAAAGCAATGAGCTTCCTTAACAACGTTTATTGTTATTATTATCATCACCAGTAATGACTAATATCAATAGAAGCAGAAGTTCTAGGATACTAAATGATTTAGATTTTCTGAAAGTTTCCAAATCTGCTTATTTAAATAATCTTAGCCACTGAATGAGAACCCATCAGCTAGAATGCACTACATCATTGACTGACTCCAGGGAATAAGACCAAATGACTCAGATTTTTAAAGTTTTCAAAACTAGAAGTTCTGTATCCACACTGTACACAAATGAATAAACAATTCTACATTTCCACTGCTAACCTGTATGAACAATAGTTTATCACTTTGATAATTTCACAACATTAAGGGCCTTGTTTTCCATATTGAGATCATGAACTTAGTTCTTACTGGGTAGCTGCTAGAGCTTGTCATTGTTTATAAATACTATAGAGTATATTAAAATCATTATGAGATTAGCTATACATTGTAACTTGTTTGCTTGGAATAAACTTATCCTGATGCATGCGGTTTAGGGGATAGAGCCGTGAATCCCTGCAGCGATGTTCTGTTTCTGCATTTAATGCCGTATTTCCCTGAAGCTACCATAACTTACGAGTGAATCTCTGCTTGGAAACAGCACTGAACTGTACTGGCCTCAAAATGAGAGTTCCTGGATGAATGAATTTCTTTCTGAAAGATTTGTTGAGAAGTCTGCTGTCCAAACAACAAACATGTTTTTTATTCTATGAGAGGAGAAAATACATCAGAGCTCGCCAGCCATTTTGCTGTGAATGAGTTCCTGGGGAACCTAGATACTGATTCTCTCAACCCCGGGGTTGCTTACCAGCTCTGAGCCAGTTTCCTATTTGGGGCTGGTTGCTTTTGACTGTGAGCAGCCCCATCCATTTTTCCCAGTGTGCTACACTGAACTGGAAACATTTATGGTGCACTGGAAAACAGTTCAGCAAACCCGTAGACGACACAAACAAAATAATTAATATTTAGTTAAAATTTCTACATGTATAGCCCTCCAAAAAATTTGATTTCTAAATTGTCTGTGATGAAAAAATTTATTTTAGAAGTATTTTTGGGTAAATACTCAATTCTAAAACTTAGCAATTAGGCAAAGAGAGAGAGAGAGAGAAAAGAAGCATGGTAATATAATTCACTCTTTCTAACTAGGAAAGTAGTTTAAGTCAATGTTGCCCATTTTCTTGTGTTTCCAAAATATAACTGATTGTTCAGCTCTTTTCATTGACTCATTGCGAAGTGGTGGTTGAACTGAAGTCTGTTTTGCTGCAACAATAATTTTAAGAAGAACTAGAAAACACTGATTGTTGATTTCATTATGGGCCAAGCATTGGTGTATTACAGAACAGAAAGTATCCCCAGGGCGTGGATAAAATTAACACATACAAATACATGAAAATAAATGATTAAATTTTTGTTTCATAGAATTTTAAAGCTGGAAGAATTCTCTCGAGGTCTTAAGACAGAAGCACATCATTTTTCAGATGTGAAAACTGAGGTTCAAAATGAAAACAAAGATTTGCTCGTGTTCATATAGCAAGTTGATAGACAAACCAACCAGGATGGCAGAGACCTTGTTTATCTCGTCTATATTCATTTGGTAAATAAACTAATAAACAATGAGTAAATAATACAATTTAAAAAATCATATTTTGCTACGAAAAGGAGAACCAGAGGAATGATTTGTGACAATTTGAGGCTGTCATTCAGAATATTCAGAAGCTTGTATTATTTTTATATTACCATTTAAGTAAAAATTAAGCATTTTAAAACTCTTTTAGGGAATTCATTGTCCTCTGAAATCACGTCTGTAGGCCCAGGGATGGAAATCATAGGTATTATATGTCTTTCTCTCTGTCTCTCTCCCGCCACAGCTACACGGAAATGTGACAGCTATGATTAGGTAGCCATCTGCAAGCTTTGATGGAAAGCACTGTGTAGTCTGGTATGTCTTTATGCAGAAACATTAATTAACAGAATTCACTCTGGGTTCACCAATGTTTAATTAACTGGATTAATTGAATTTCCACTGATTACAAAAAGTATGACAGCACCAAGTTGAAGAGACTACTTTATGGTTACAATCATGAATGTTCCATTTCAGGATGGTACTTGTCCTTGAACACCCCAAGGATGTATTCAGAGACAAGTGCCTATGTTGGAAATGACCATGATTGTTGCATATCTTTTTATTCATTCTCTAGCACTCATGATGCCTCTCTTGGGGTTATCTAATTATGCTCAGTGACTATCATCAGGGGGCAATGGAATTGGTGCAACTGTTATGCTACTTCATTTTCCCCTTCCTAATGTGGCTTCCCTGTGGACATTCGCAGGTGGAACACTTTCTTCTGCAAACAATATCTTAGTCCATTCATTGTGGCTGTGAAGGAATACCTGAGGCTCGGGGATTTTTAAATAAAACAGGTTTCCTTAGCTCACCATTCTGCTGGTTGGAAGCTTCAAGACTGAGCTTCTGAAGAGGCTCTCGGGCTGCTTTCACTCATGGCAGAAGGTGAAGTGGTGCCAGTGTGTGCAGAGATTACACAGCAAGAGAAGAAGTAAGAGACAGGGGAGGCTCCAGGCTTTTTTTTAACAAGCAGCTCTCCAGAAAACAAATAGAGCAAGAATTTATTCATTACCCCAAACACGGCATCAAGCCATTCAGAAAGGCTCTGGCCCTGCGACCCAAACCCCCTCCCAACTAGGCCCCACCTCGAACACTGGGGATCAAATTTCAACATGCGGTTTAGGGGGGACAAACATCCAAACTGTAGCAAACAATAAAGTTGATTGTTTATTGTTTTATGATTAAGAAAACAAAATAGGCTACTTGTAAAAAATTGACAAATTAGAGCAAAATAAATAAAAATAAAATGTAATGACTAGCATACATCGAGCACTTAATACATAACTAGTGGTGTCTTAATGACTTATTTTCAAAACTTTATGAATCAAATTCTCACATCAATCCTATGAAAGCATCATTATTATTATTACTATTATTATCACTCATTTTGCATAGTAAAGGAAATTGGGCTGTGAGAGGCAAAATAACATGTTCAAAGTCACATAGCTAGAAACAGAATTTATCCATAACCTCACCTTCCAAAGACAAGCACTTTTAATATTTTAATAGTTTTCCCCCAGGCATATATATTATTTGTATCATGACTGTGCTAGGCAAGTTAAACACTTAATTTCTGTCCATCTTTAGGGCAAAATTCCAAAATGAATTTAATCATTCGTATTATGGAGATAACAGAACTGAAACTCAGGGTAGTTAATTTGCTCAAGGTCATAAACTAGGAAGTTGGAGAGCCTAGATTTCAACCCACGTATTTCTGATCCCAAAGCATATAGCCTTTCCAATGTAGATCACTGCCCCATTTTTCCCAATATTAAAATTATATCAGGGCTGAGATTTAAGCCTTAGACTTCCTGACACCAATATTATGCTCTGTTCATTAGGTCACACTTCCACCTTAAGATTCACATTCTATGGGGACACAATTCTCCCTACATGTAAGTTTCCAGTGCATTTATAGTACAACACCTGACATAGTAGAGATGTAGCAGAGAGTCAGGAAATATTTGTTGAGTAAGTGAATATGAAAGCGCTAGTAACTAATGCATCTCCTACTGCAGATAAGTAAGATTTTCCTAAGTTATAGCTATGATAAACTATACTGTCATGAATGATGGCAGAATGAAGATACACAATAATTTCCACTATCTCTTGAAATTATACTGAAAATGACAACAAAGAGATTTTTTATTTCAAAATATTAGGGAGTACAAATGTTTTTGCTACATGGATAGCTTTTATAATGCTTAAGTCAGGACTATTAGTGTGCCCATCACCTAAGTAGTGTTCATTGTACCTAAAAGGTAGGTTTGTACCCCTTCCCTCCTCCCTCTCCCCTCTTCTTGATTTCCAATGACCTTTATATTTCTCTGTGCCCATGTGTACGACATTGGCCTATGCAAAAATTTTATGACTAAGACCCCAAAGGCAATTAAGGCAACAACAAAAATAAATAAATGGAGCTTGATTAAATTAAAAGGCTTCTGCAAGCTACAGAATGGGAGAAATTATTCACGAACTATACATGTGATAAAGGGCTAATATTCAGAATCTACAAAGAACTCAAACCAAGTAGCAAAACAAAAAAAAAAAAACATTAAAAAGTGGGCAAAAACACGAACAGAAACTTTTCAAAAGAAGATAGATAAATGGACAAAAAACATACGAAACAAATGCTCAACATCACTAATCATTAGGGAAATGCAAATTAAAAACAATGAAATATGACCTTACTTCTGTTAGAATAGACGTTTTTTAAAAGTCAAAAAACAACAGATGCTAGATTGGTTTCAGAGAGAAAGGAATGCTTATACACTGTCAGTAGGACTGCAAATTAACACAACCTCTATGGAAAACATTTCTTTGAGATTTCTCAAAGAAATAAATATAGACTTACCATTCAACTCAGCAATCCCATTACTGGTTATTTACTCAAAGGAAAAGAAGTCATCTTTTCAAAAAGACACCTAAACCCAAATTGTTATTGCAGCAAAATTCATCATTGCAAAGATGTGGAATCAACCTAAGTGCCCATCACTTCAGGAGTGGATAAAGAAAATGTGATATATGTTAATACATACGATGGAGTACTACTCAGTCATAAAAAGGAATGAAATAATGTCTTTTGCAGCAACTTGGATAGAACTGGAGACCATTATTCTAAGTGAAATATCTCATGAATGGAAAAACAAACACCACATGTATTCTCTGATAATTGAGAACTAATAAAGAGATTTTTAAATTATAAATATAGACACAAAGGATAAAGAGAACAGGACAGGAAATGATACGAACAAACTGTTGGAAGTTGTAAAGCAAAAAGATGAGTCACAACTCAGTTAGTAGATGTGAAAAGTAAAATTGTGAGCTGGCAGTGGGAAAAATGGAAAAGCAAACCAATCTGCACTGTAGAACCCACTAAAGAGTCAGAAATTGGTGGTACCGGAAACCTTGGCAGGTAGGAGTGAAGAGGCTGCTATAGAGAAAATGATTGCTTGAAAGATCCAACTGTATATTTCCATAGGACTGCCCTTCCCACACTAGGGAGCAGACTGTAAGTGAATTCTCTGCAGAAGGAATAGCAGAGGGTCTTGAGATTAGGGGACGCCAGGCACATCACGATGTGCCGTAGTAAACACACAACTGGTCACTTCCAGGCAGGCCACGTGTAACTACTACTCATCAGAATAGTGCCTCAGAGGAAAGCAAGAAAGGGATTTTTCTGTGGCTTCATTCCCATCCCCAGTCTTTCACTGGTCAAGGCAAGAGAGACCCCTGACCTGGGTCCTGTTTCGTTCAAGGGCCTGCAGGGCCTGAACACTCACGCAGAAAAAAAAAAAAAAAATTATTATAAAGCTAGATGCGGTGGTGAGTGCCTGTACTCCCAGCTACTGCAGAGGCTGAGGTGGAAAAATCGCTCAAGCCCAGGAGTTTTAGACCAGCCTGGGCAACATGGAGAGAACCCATCTCTTAAAAAAACATTATTACAAAAATACAGGAGCACTGTGCTGGATTATGTCACTCAGGATCCAGCACTCAGCCCGGGCACAAAGCAACCCTTAATCCCAAATGGTTACTCTCATGAGTAACGCCGTGCAGGATCCAGGGAAGTGCCTCTCCCCATCTCTTATCCTCTGCACCATTTTAATGCAGAAGCCCACAGTGGGCCACTGCTGATGCCAAGCTCAATGTGCTTCAGGTGTGGCATGGTTCCACCAGTGGGAGCATTTCGGTCAGAAAAAGGACAAATAGTGAACTTGTCAAAACTTCTCGGAAAGCAGGAATGTGACAGAGTCTAGCATGATAAGATATTCCTTCCTGAAGTGCTGGGCATTCATTTGCTTTGGGTACCTATTCTACGATCTGGAAATACCCGAAAATGAATGCAATATTCACAAGAGTGACTTAGGATGGCTGAAGGGCATTTTACAATATTAAACAATGAATAATATTACTCTTAGATTTGTACAAATGTTAGGTGGGTCTAAATATAACCTATATGAAGGCTGTTGGCAACTAGGTCAAGTTTAAATGCTTGCCTTGAGAATAGTTTTATTAATAAAAGTATTTAATGAAATAATGTTTTTAAAAATGAATATTTTAAGATTTACTTAAATCAATTTAATACTTGATGCTAATTCATGTTTGCCTTTTTATTTTAATATAAAAATATAAAACTAATTTTATATTAGTTATTTAAAAGAAAAATGACCTTTTTGAAAACTTCACTCAAAATAATTTTACATTTTATTTTGTTACATTTATTATAAATTACTTGTTTGATGAAAATACACTTGAGTCTGGCACATTTGAGTAAATCATATTTTATATTTCAATCTTTTAGAGCACTATTTCCAGGTCAACGTAAATTTTATGAAAATATTGATTATAATAATGTAAGTAGTCATTTTGCTAAAACAAGGCAAAATATCTGTTATACTAATTTAAGAATTACATATGTATCTTTAATACTTATCAAAACTTCACCAATCCATCAACAGAAAATCTAAATATGCTTCACAGTTAACTAAATCAATTATCTTTGATATCAATGCTCATTTGTATAAATAATATAGCTTGATTCATATTTTTTAATCTTGTCGCTGTGAAGGTATGCTTGTCAAAACAGGAGATAACAACTTACTTTTAATGTTATAGTTGGTTAATGTGGCATATAACTTTTACATATTTAGACATGTGATCTTGGTAATCTTGACAGGCTCTGCCATTTTCAACAGTGGACCTGTTAACATGTTTATTGTAGTTTTAACATTGAAAGTGGACCCGGTCAAAAATTGCCACAGGCATTAATTTTCCACTATTTCTGGGTTCAGTTGCTTAGTCCTTCCAGGCAGCTGCTGGGTAAGACAGAGCCCCATGGGCTAAGGCACGATGCTTCCTCTGAGGCAGGAAGAGTATGAGGACCCATAGCCTCGTGGATCTGGGTGGGGCAGTGCTGGATGTTGGAGCCTCCAGGGCTCCCTCTGCAGCAGGCGTCGTGGAGGCCAGGCCAAAGCCCAACCCTTACCCTGAGGGATGTTCACACAGCCCACAGCCAGAGTCTTTCCATGGCATAAGCAGTTAAGGTCTGTGAGCAAATGGGGCCAAGAAAATCTACACGGACATATGAACTAGGTGTGATATACTTGCTAAGGACCTACTGCTACTTGGTACAAAATTGAGAACACCATCTCAACCCCCAACATGTCCAATCTGACCCACCTCTGGCCCACCAGAGGCCCCGTGAAATAGAATATATTTGTCTCCCAATCCTGAGTGGGACATGCCTATTCAAGTGAGTCCCACTCACATCTAACAAAAGTGTACCGTAGCTCTTTTGGGCAATAGTCATTTGAGGTTCAGTGCTCAAATCATTTCATTTCAGTGTGGAGCCCTCTGGTTTGGCTGTAGGGAGACGAGAGATGATCTGAGAGCCGTACCCAACAGTAGCCTGTCCCCAGCAAAGAACCTACACCATAGGACCAAGACCACCAGAACAGGAAAAAAGGGAAGATTCGCTCAGAGCTTACTCACTCTTGGCTTTTTTCCAAAACTGCAAGGAAGAACCTTGACCTGGACGTTTATGCATGATCATTTATTAGACCTCCTAGCAGAGATGGTCTGAGCCTCACATTCTTGAGCCTGTTTCACTGCAATTTCCTTTAACTGTTGATGGCTCTAGCACTGTCTGTGTGTGGTCAGTCTAATTAAAGTGAGAGGGCAGCACAGTGAGAGAAGGGGTCTTTTAAAGGGAAGAGGCAGTAATAAACTTTCCTAAAAGTCGCCACTAACTACCCTACTGGGAAGGCATGAGCCATTATTGGACTGAAGAGGGCACGGGGAGCCGAAGGTGACTGATGGCCTCCTGCCTATCTCAGCCATTATTCTTCAAGACAAGCATAGAAACTGAATGCCCAGCAGTTCCAAGATATGTACATATATATCCTGTCTGTATGGATGGGCCTGTGATTTAGTGCTAACAAACATATCTCTAGGAGAAAAATACATGCGCTAATCGACAAAGATTTAAGCTGAGGAAAGAATCATCAATCTCCTCTGTTGTAACAATCACTTTGCCTTCCTTTTTTGTAATGTGATATTTTTAAAAACATTTTTTATTGCCTATGCTTACTTTTCAGTTTTTGCACATTATAATTCCTAGTGGAATTTCTTCTGACTATATTGCAGGGTGCTGTAGGTGCATCGATTCAAGAGTCTGTTCTCAGAAATTAATGTTAATTTAATTACCTGCCATCATATAGATTATCTATCTATCTGTCTATGGATATGCACGTACAGGTATTTTTTAATTAAAGGTTTGGCAGGTATTCTTTTGTCTAAGACAGTGCATTCTTCTTTCAGCAAACATTTATTATTTTATAGTTTGCGTACCTCTACCTGAGCCTTAACACATAGTAGGTGCCGAAATGCAGCTCCTAGAAAGAAAATCATTGGTAACAATTAAGAATTCAAATAGGATGTGAATGCTTTCTGAAAGGCAACTGTCACTTTGATAAAGCACTTTCAAAAAGCCCATGTTGACTGCAGGAGCATTTGGATGTCATAGACATTTTTTTTTCCTTTATTGTAAATTCAGGGGCAGAACAGACTTTGACTATATCCATGTGCCAGACCCCATTGCTGACTCCACTCAAGATGGAGTAGGGTTCAACAATGTATCAGACAGCAAGGATTAAGTAAGGGTCTGAACTCTCTTTTGCATATAAAACTGAGTTATTAAAAATTGTTTGTACACTTTGACACATTAAAATGTATCTGCCTCAAAGTAGTATGAAATAATAGATCTTCATCAGCCACATTAAAATATGGTGTTTGACACCTGGGGGCTTTATCCCTCCTATGCATTGGTAAGCAGACATTGAGAAAATACTATGAGAAATAATCAACACAGGGAATATTAGCAGATATCAGTGTTCCTGAAACTCAGAAGTAAAGTGCATTACCAGAGAACAGGGCGTTCCAAGCAGAGTGCATGAGAAGGTGAGCTCTGGGCTGGGTCTGAAGGATGAAAAAGGAAAATGACGTGAGCAAAGGCACTGGGGCTTGTTTGAGGAACTGTATTGAAGTGTTTGGGTTGAGTAACAGCGAAAGATAGGGAGAGAAAGAAAATTGATGCGGGATTGCAGAAGGATTTAACAGCTGAGCTTTAGCCGTTAGAATTTTGCTCTGCTGACAGAAACGAGCCTTGCAACTTTGGGAGCCAGTTGCTTTGAATATTTAAAGAAGACTTGCTGGAAACACAGTATGACATGGGTCTAATAAAATAATCAATAATTACCTTTGATCTGGTTCTATTTTCACTAATTAAAACAGCTAACATTGAGTTCTCAACTCAATCTATCTCATTTAATCTTTACAACTACTCTATAGAGGTTCCACATTTTAGAGACTTAACATTCAGTAATTTGTCCAAATTATACAAAATCAAGATGATGAAGGAAAGATGTGACCCCCAGAAGTACTGACTCCAACACATCCACACTCCCAACCATGAAGTTTTCCTGCCTCTCCAGGCATCCTTATAAGAAAATCGTTGCCCTGGTAGCTCACCTAAAGGGAAAGGCTAAGCTGCCCAGACCAACTGGACTAGTCTCTTTTTGCCAATGGCATGATGTCAGACTGCTTCATTTAACTCTAACACCACAGCATGGACAAACAGGTCAAATCACAACTAGACCATTTATTACTTATGTGAACTTGGACAAGTTAGTCTGTCTCCAACTCACTGTACTCATCTAGAAAAACAGATAACAAGACCCACGCTGTCATGATTATTACAGGTTTAAAGAAATACATGTAAAACATTTAAAGGAGTATCTGGCACACAGTGAGCATTTGATGTGATTGCAGTTATCTTTATTTCTTTGGAGAAAATGTACTCAATTAGCAATATAGTTTTAAATTAGCTTCCTGCGTAGCTTGGGTAGAGGAGAGAATGTGATGATCTATCCTTGTCTGCTTGACATTTCTATTTTTCCTTATAATATCAGACTTCTGAATTTTCAGGTATAATAATCATTATCTGCACTATGATAATCTCACCAAAGGAAATGCCACCCCTGGAGGCCTTTCTAAGTGTCCAGATGCCCTTTCCCCAGTGACAATCACCATGTGTGATTCTGTGGACCTATTTGAAATTGTCAAAATGGTCAGGATTTGCATTGATAGAACAATAAATCCTTAATTACAAAGGTAATAGATATTCTGTAAAATTTAACTCAAACTGCCTGTTTTGTTCATGATATTGGACCATCTTTTCCTTCCATCCCCTCTGGCTTCCTCAGTTGGGTTGACACCCCCGCTCCCTCACAGGGTACATTCATCTTGGTCTTATCTGCACATATCCTCTTATTCATCTCCTGCTGGTCTCTTGGGTTTCCATGGTAGTTGTTTCAATGTGCATGTTCATAAATCCTGACTCGCATTTTCGTTACCAGATGCTTTTTCTCTCATATTAACTGAGAAAAGAAGAGGATATTCCGTGAAAGTTCCCTTCGTCTCCCTTTTGCTTCTCCTCAAACTCTCTCGAAATCAACACTCTCAGTCTCTCTTAAATATAAACCTGGATATTCTAGTTCAGTTCTCTGTGCCAATTCTTCATGCCCACTGCTTCCTCAGTCTCTCAGATTAGTTTTAATCTCTTCCTCTCAATTTCATTGATGTGTGATTGGCAGCGACTCAGATGTTTAAGTCACAACGGGCTAGATGAGGAGGCAGTAATGAATGAACTGTGGCATCTCATTGGTTCATGGAAACAAAAATTTATTTCACTACATGTCCAAAGAGTGTTGACAAGGACTCTGCTTCTCGTGATTACTCAGGCACATAGAGTGACAAAGACCCTAGCATGTTATAATGGCCCCATCTTATCAATGGTATCAGGCATTGCCAAGGCCAGAGAAGAGAGGAGCTAGAGTGTGGGCAGGGCTGGCTCTAGGACATGCAATCTGCTCAGTAGCAAAGCCCCCACCCTCCCGTTCCTTGCTGAGAAGATCCTTTTCTGATTTATTGATCTGCTGTCATCAACTTGAAATTGTTAGTTTTTGAAAAACGGATATCACATTTTCATTTTGCACCAGATCCCACAATCAGGGGCATAAGTTCTAAGGATTGCATAGGAACCCTATGACCATGCCTCCTATCCATGCCCTGTTGGCCGGTACTC
This sequence comes from Lemur catta, assembly GCF_020740605.2. Classification (NCBI taxonomy): domain Eukaryota; kingdom Metazoa; phylum Chordata; class Mammalia; order Primates; family Lemuridae; genus Lemur; species Lemur catta. The sequence goes on from NC_059132.1 coordinate 9,997,441, forward strand.
AGGCCATAGGCTTGATTTTTCCAAGGGTAACTGAGAAATTTAATTTTTCATGCACTATCTGCTGGTGAACACACAGTGTGTCTCCTTCCACATGAACTTCCCTAAGCAATAACATAAATTCCATGGAAAGACACTAAATTTAAATAGTATGATAAATGAACACTCTGTTCATACTTTATATAAGCCCAGCATGTTGAGTGATTCCTGAGGGCTCAGCAGGTGCTAGATGATACGGAAGAACACAGAAAGATGAGACATGCCTGCCCTCTACAAGCTTATAGTCCAGAGTAGCATTTTTCATACATTACTGTGCATACAAACCTGCTTAGTAAGATGCAGATTCTGACAACAGATTTCAGAAGGGGCCTGCAATTATTATGTTTTAATTGACAAATTAAAAATTGTACATTTATGATGTATAATATTTTGATATATGTATACATTGTAAAAGCTAATATACATCTCTATCACCTAATATGCTTATTTTTTATGATGACAACATTTAAAATCTATTCTTAGCAATTTTCAAGTACACAATACATTAACTATAGTCACTATGCTGTACAATAAATCTCCAGAATTTATTCATCTTTTTGAACTCAAACTTTGTAGTCTTTAGCCAGTATCTCCTCACTCCCTATCTCTTCCTGCTCCCAACCCTCTGTAATCACTCTTCTACTGTCTACTTACATGAGATCAACTTTTTTAGATTCCACACATATAAACATCTTTCTGTGCCTGGTTTATTTCACTTAATATCATGTCCTGTTGCATCCATGTTGTCACAAATAGCATGACTTCTTTCTTTTTTAAGACTGAATGTATTCCATTGTATATATATATATACATATATATATATACACACACACCATGTTTTTTAATCCATTCATCCATTGATGGACACATGTACACTTAGTTTGATTCTATATGTTGGCCATTGTTAATAGTGCTGCAATGAACATGGAAATGCAGGTATCTCTTGGACATGCTGACTTCATTTTCTTTGGATATACACCCAAAAGTGGAATTCGTGGTTCGTATGGTAGTTCTATTTTTAAGAATTAATATTGTAAAAAGATCCATAGTAACCCAAGCAATCTATAAATTCAATGCAATCCCTATCAAAATTTGAATGACATTTTCTACAGAAATAGAATAAAGTTATCCTAAATTGTGTATGGAACCCCAAGAGACCCCAAATAGTCAAATTAATCTTGAGAAATTCTGCATTTTTTCAACAAGCTCTCAATTAATCCTATGTCACCTGTTCCACAGAACCAGCCTTCAGGCATCAAGGTTCTAGGTAATTCCATGAAACAAGGATATATAAAGTAACAAGAAAGTAATACAATGTATCTTTACTGGCATTTCTGCTGACTCCTCAACCAGTAAGAAATAGTACAGAGTTTTCTATCATGATAAAAAATTATTATACGAAGATATCTATCTTTCACAAAATCTGTTTTCCTTTCCATTTCCAATGAGATTGCATTCTTAATTTGAGAAAGGAGGAAAGAGCTCTTCTTATTTGCACATTTATTTTTGGTCTGCTTCCATAATTGGTAGAGGATTGTGATTAGTGCTCCATTTGTACAAAACCACTCACCTTAGAATGAGCAATTTGGCAACATCATCTCCTGCATCTGTTCTCAGACAGTAACCTGTTTGTTCTGTTCAGCCAAACTACAACGGCTATTGTGGGACCCTAGGAGGCAGGCTGTCTTGGCAGCAGGGAGGCAGGAAGGTGGCATCATTTGGAACTGCAGCAGAGAGAATGCATTTTCACATCCCTAGAAGAAGGCATGATTCTGGGGCTAACAGCCTGGCTGTTCAGAGAATGTTGATCTTGTTTCTCTCCCATCTCTTATCCCCCCGCAAAAGCTGTAGCGTTACATGACTTGGCTAGTTTCATGATTTAAAAACTGAGAAAGGTCAAATCCTTTGCCTAAGTAGCAGGGTGCAGTAAAACATCATAAGGAAATAAAATTGAAAGAACCCTGGAGAAATTCTTTGGGGCAGCCCCCCATGTTTAAGCAGGTAGGGGAAATGGGTGAACATCCAAAGCTAATTGTGCCCTAGACACCTTGTGAAAACTTTTCAAACTATCTTCCAAATGGGAGCTTTAATATTCTGAGCATACATACCACATTATGTTATGCTATATAACATTAGACCGTTTACTGAAACATTTTAAATTATGAAAAATGTTTAATTTTATAATGAGGGACATATTTGAAAGAGGCAGGAAACATGAGACCTCTGTCATGGATGAGGAACGGAAGATGCCAAGACAGTAGGTGGCCCAGCCATGGACACAGCTCCACTAAACTATGGGGCTGGGACTGGAGCCCAGGTGTGATCTCTAATTCTGGTGTTTTCCATAGAACTGAAGCACATGTTGCTTATCTTTGTCTTGCCTTTCGTTTTTTAGCCTCATTCTGTCTTTCATTTTCTGTGTGTTTCACATAAGATGCACTGTTAAATATGTTTTGTTTAGCTAGTTAACGAGCCAATGGTTTTTATTTTTTCTATCTTGCATGAGGAGAAAAAGGGAAAAGCAAAATTTGCTTTCCATGTGCTATAAACATCTTATTTATTTACATTAGGAAGACAGTGTTATAAATTATAAGATTAATAACAATGTGGAAAATTTTCTGTGAAGTAACTGATTTAAATGTGGTTTTGAGGGGACACTTCTTTCACTGTTTTTTTATTTTTCCGAACATTATTAAAATGAATACATGGTGAGTGCCAGGCGCACTGTCTGGAGAATGGACACGCTTGAGGCTCTGACTCAGGGGGATGGGCGGGACATGGACAATGTATATAACCTGAGCTTTTGTACCCCTAATGAAGAGCTGAAATAAAAAAAAAAATACAGAACAGTTTAAAGAATAATTTAATATCCTATATGTACCATGTAGACTCAAAAATTACGATTTTGCCATAGTAATTTTTTTTCTGGATGATTTCAAAGTAAGTTGTCAAGCCATCCCTAGTCACTAAAGATTAAGGACAAGTTTCCTATATAATATTATGAAGGCATATTAAAAATTAACATCTTGAGTTTGCCTTTTATTCATATCTGAAATTCTAAATTTCAATACGATAAATTTGTATAATGTACTCATAACTGCTTTTCAGCCACCATTTACCATCTATTATCTTATTGTTTGGGTCCAAATTTTATATTTCTTTGCTGCTGGTTTTTCTTCAAGGTTATAATTTTTATTGTATAGCTTATGATTTGTTTTCTTTGATCCTGAAAGAAATAAATTTGGATAGTTTTAACTGCATATTAGACTCTATTAATGAATTAATATGCTCTACCATCATTCTTAAATCTATATGCATATAGATGTATCTCATCAGAAAGAATAACTTCCAGTTCCATTTTACATAAAAATGAAGAATTATGAACATTTTATTATAGTTTTACTTTTTCCAGATATTTCCTATCCATGACTAATCTACCTAAATGTCCCAAAGTTTGCTTGCTCTTTCAGGGTTTTGGCTGGGGTGGGGGGGTTGTCTGTTTTTTATGTGCAGCAATCATATCACTCAGATATTTTTATTAGAAAGAACCGATCCTCACACATAAGCACCAAGTGGCATTTTTAAATATAGTTGACAAGAGAGAAATTCTGCAAAGAATCTACATGTTAATGAAAAATGTTAAAGTAAGTGTGGCACATCCATACACTGGAATGCTAGGCTGAATCCACATACGGAATGGGGGGCACTGAAAATGGTAACAATGTGAAGGTAATAATGTTAATTAGCTTGACTATGGTGATCATTTCACAGTGTATGTGTGTCTATGTGTGTGTGTGTGTATTTGAAAACTGCATATTAAATTCTGTTAATTAATATACTCTATCATCAGTCTTAAAACTATAGTTGTGCATACGGATGTATCTAATCAGAAATAACCTCCAGTTCCACTTTACATAAAATGAAAAATTATGAACATTGTATTATCATTTTACTTCTTCCAGATCTTTCCTAATCCATGATCAGAAAGAATAACTTCTAGTTCAAAACATCTAATTGTATAGTTAAATACATAGAATTTTATGTCAATTATACTTCAGTAAAGCTGTTAAAATACTCAAAACTCACAATTTCTTAGTTATTTTACTATATTTACTATTATCTATACTCAAGGTTATTTTCCTCTCTTGTATCTCTGTGATGGAAATACTATGTCACGGTTGTACTATTGTTTCTCTTCCCAATTCCACATTCAGTGATGTCACATTTGTAGCTTGAAACTGGCCACGGTAAGAATATTTACACCACAGGAACCAGCAGACACTACAAATCAGGTTCTGATATATCATTGTTTGGGGTTTTTGATTATTTTATGGTCTAAATAAAGTGAAAGAAATGTTAATAATGCAGATTAAACTTAAAAATGTGTTGTAACTATTACTTTATAAATAGCACAAAAGAGGAAATAGCCTTCCAGTATTCAAAACTGTTAACCTGAATCAGCAAAGAAGTCACTGGCAAACCAAGGATATTCTGACATATGTCTTTTCTTGTCTCAATTTCATCTTACTCTTTATAACATCAACAAAAAGATCAATCAACGCTGATTTTGTAACTACACTTGTGGACTGGATTGTTAGAAACGTACCGACACACCACTATCAGTCCTCCAGTCATACGCCAGATAGCTAAAAATTTTACCTCTTTTCTCCACACCCAGGGTACAAGGGAATGGAAATGTGATTTAGAACTAATTACAGAAATGTATTAGACAGGGCTAGAAAACAGTGAAAACAAAAGGACTAGAACAATTCCTATTATATCATTGCCTGCAGTTTTTGCAATGCCGAATTCCATATTCACTGGAACTTGGATCTAAATCTGAGAGTTAAGGCTATTCCTTGGAGCAGAGTACGTACGTACTATAAAAGTACAGCTAAAAAACATCATGTGTCCCAACTTGTTTGAATGAACCCTATTAATGTCAGTTTCTAAAACCATTTCATATACATGGAGAGCTTATGTAAAAGTCACCACCAAATTTTGCTCCCTCATTGAAAATGTTTATGCATGCAAATGAGATCTCCTTGAGTCCTTTCCCCCTCATTTACCAAACTTCCATTTAACTTTGAAGAATTTAGTCTTGTTCTCACAAATCACCATCGTTCTAAAAGATCATTTCAACCAAGAAGAAATCAGATTCCACCAGTACATTTCTTGCCTTATTAGACTCCACTCTGGCTGGGAGTAATACAGTGTTTTCTAGTTGGGAGACAGGTGCTTTAATTGTCAGGCTACAGGGGCACAGTATCAGAGTTCTTGACTAGATAAATGGGGGCCTGGTGTGGACTCAGACCAATTCCTTGAATTTGTTCAGTTTGAAGTGTGCTTTCATGCACATCAACCCACGGCATCCTAAAATGGTCTTTCGAGTATGTCAGTTTAGCAAGATTTACTTAAAACCCACCGAACCAGGGGTTCATCTAGGAGTTGAACACACAAAATTGGATGGTACATTGCCAAGACATAGAAAAGGGTGCTCCTGAGTAGTGGGTTTTAAAACCGCCCCTGAAACGGAGGCAGTACGGAAGCTGGAGACTAAGAACAGACTGCGGCCACAGAGAGCAGGCCCCCTCAGTGCAGGCCCTGAGAGCCTTTCGTTACCTACTCTGACCCGGGCTGTAATGGAGGGTGGGGTAGGGCTGACCCTTGAAGGTTTGCTTTCCTAGGCTGTGATGTGATTTGGCTTCTTACTGGGTTCGAACAATAGAAGAACCGGTGAGAGACTGGAGGGTGGAGGAAAAGGAGAATCCAGGGTACTTCTCTCCTCTCTGCTCCTTGAGTATCTCCCCTGGCATGCCTCAATCTCTTCTGCGACTCCAGCCCACTCCAGAAAGCTCTTCCAAAGATCACACTTCTACCAGGTAACCTTGTCCTTGGGCTCCAGTAACAACACCGACTCCCCGTGGCTCTCCAGCCGAGGAACGGTATCGGATTCCTGCCGGTGCCCATCTCCGGGTTACCTCACTGCAAGTCATTCGATCCTCAGCAAAGCCCCCACCTGTGCAACCTGTACCTGCTTTAGAGTTCTTCTCTTGTAAGCCCTTGAAGTGATTTCTGTGTTCTTATCTCCTAATACACAGATGATCTAAATTCTAGATTCATAGATCTCACTGTGATGATAATAATACTGATTAATAATAAGAGCAGCTAACATTTGCGGAAACCTTATTAGGTGTCAGGCACTATTCAAAACACTGGAGACCCTCAGGGTCGGTATTTTTGTTATTCCACCCTACAGATGAAGACAGTGAGACAGTGAATATTCATCTTATGTCATCATCTTATTCATGTTGTATTAACTCCAAATTTTTACTGAATCTTGTTTAGTAAAGTAAGTGAAGTCTCAACTGGCCTACTGGGAAGCAAGGGAAGGATTATTTTTCAGTGTTTAGACAATGTATTATGAGAGCATTCATGGTCCCAAAAGGCCAACACGGTGGCATGGTGGTGCCATTCATACTAAAGAACATAAATCAAAGAAGCGCAAATCTCAGGGATTGAGCCATAGTTGTCCATTTTTACTACCTTTTTCCACACACAGAATCACCTCCCTTTACTGAAACTCTCAAGACCCGAATTTATTTTGCTAATGAAGGCAGCAGTGTCATGCAATTTGTCATGCAATGTCAAAGTCAAATGGGATATAAAAAGAATAAGAAAACTCACAATCTAGCCTGGAAAAGGAGGGTTTCTCAGAACAAGGTTAATGACACACCTTCACATACGCAGTCACAGTGCCCATGGATTTCTTGGTATCATACTAAAAGGACTAGAGTTTTCTTAATAATGTTAACTGGAACAAGTGGTGTCTACTATTCCTACCCCTGAATCTTGTCTCAAATAATCCATAGTCGTGTCAAGCTGGAAACCAATCCCACCAATGATGAAAGTTGTTTATTTGTGAAATTACTTTAGTTTCTCGAAGCTGAACACAACTCTGGACGATAAACATGCCCACCAGAGTCCAGGTGCCAGATTATAAAGCATCTCAACTTTTTACCAGAGCAGTACTTTATGTTTATTACCCCTGCAAATGTGTGTGAAATATATACCACTGCCTTTTGTCAATACCATTTTCATCACTGCCAAAAGCCAATTTAATAAGCTCAGTTCATCAGACCTATCCTTTGACTACTTCGTTGCCCAAAGGGAAATATAATCCATTGTTAACCATTCAAATATTTAAAAGATCCTTTTATGTGCAGTCTCGGTTCAATATGAATAGAATACATTTTATTCTTCTGTTCCATTTACCCTGGCTACATGCTGGATTGGATTTAAGAGGCAATGTGTCTCATCGTATTTTGAGTCAGGAAATAGTTTTCCTGAGTGCTTCTTAAGCTACCTGCACTTGGCATTTCCTGCCTGCAGTTGCCCCATATCAAAACCTATCAGCATTCAACAGCTTTAGTACAAGTGAAGCTAAGTGCTGAACAATGACCTAGGAGTCAGGTTAGCACAAAGTGGCCCTCTGGATGATTAACACCGAAGGATACACATTTCCCAACACTCAGCACAACGACATTCTCTACTTGGTTTTGCCCGTATTGCTATGAGTAATACTGAAAGAGTAATGTTGGAGAAAATATGCTTTGGCCTTTTTGTCATTGTAAATGGAAAGCAAAGAGATACTATGATGTACAATAATCATACCATAAGCAGGAAAGACTGAAAAATGAGCAAGTACTGACTTTGTTTATTGTTTTCTTCTCTAGTTTTAAGAGGACACTTACAAACAATCCAATTAACCATTTTTTACTTGTCTCAAAGGGTTACTTTAGTAAAGGCAGCCAGTGTTATTGTTACTGAAATTATTACCACTGTCTATCGAGTGCTTTCGACATGTCCAACACAGGGCTCAACACATTTGTGAATTATTTCAGTTAATTCTCACCCCACCTCCAAAAGTAGGTGTTATTAGCCCCATATTACACATGTAAAAACTGGGGCTCAGGAAGCTTAAATAAATTGGTCAAAGTTTCACTACTATGTAGTCCATGAATTCAAATTAAAAGCAGATCCCGCTGCTTCCAAGCCCCAGGTTCCACACCATCATCCCCCTCCTGCTATTGAGTCAATACTGCAGAGCAGCAGTGTTAGTAATGGACACTAACTAGGCAAAGACCTGTTCATTGTCACAAAATTTAAGCAAACAATTCACACTCTCTTGCAAACGTAGACATTTTTCCTCAGAGTTACTAAGGGGCAAGTTACATATTAATTAGAGTACAGACTTTTCTAGGCAACATGAATTCCATTTATAGAGAAGCTAATTCAGACAGCACTCTTTCTTGAAATTTCTTCCCGGATAGCCGATTCTGCTATAGAAGGCAACTGAAACTGCCTGTTCCACCTTCTGAAAGATTCTGGACATATGTCCCAATAAATTTTAGTACACAGCTTATGCTATGTAAATACTGGGCCCACATCATTTTTATGTCCCACTAACAATAGCAGTTGAGAAAAGAAAGACATTTTGCTACTCCGCTGACAGATGCCCCTTAAAAATACTTTGGTTTCTTCTTCACTTACCTCCAAGGACCCTATTTTGTTATACTGGACGTAAGAAAGAAGGGAAAGCACTGAGCTTTGGATATTGATTTAAACTCATCAAGGCATAGCAACTCTCCCTTCGGTAAAACTAAGCTTTTTCAAAGCTATAATTTGCCAAGTTTTTGTCTGAAGGGAGAAATACAAAACTATCTTTGTGCTGAGAAGTGCCCCCCATGGTATGAGATGATTTGTGCTACCCTCCTTTCCTCAAACACATAAATTAACACACTGAAATGTAATCGAAGAGGCATGGCCATGTGTAATAAAGACGTAACGTGCAAGTGGGCCAATTCAGTCTGGAGAGGCCACCAAGATGTGGCTTTAAATCTCACCATCTTCAACAGGAAATGTGTATACACTGAGCTTAAGATTTATTTTGATTGATTTTTGTTTGTGTACAGACCATTTTAGAGTCTGGGGTCTGCTGAGAAGACAAACTTACTCTAATTTCTTTGCATGTGATTTTTTCACTCTGAATAAATATTAATAGCTCTTGAATCTTCTTTGAGAATTGCTCAAATGATCTGGAAGTGGCCAAAAAGTGTCCATAGGATCAAAAAAAATTATCTGAGAATACTGCTAACCATAATAAATTTCCTTACCCTTCCACAATCCATTTGAAAAGCACGGAGCACAGGGTTCCATTTCATTATCTCAAATACCCCTCTTATAGCTGGGTGCTAGCCTATTTATTTCTATGCATATGAGGGCCTGTTAGGACCAGAATTTCAGCTCTCCACACTGAAAACCAGGTTAACCTGTCACTTCGTAACTTCTTTTTGATCTGTTGCATTTTCTTCCTGTCACCTGTAACACTCATGCCTAGCCTAAAATAAGAAGTCAGCTCAACACAGTGGTCTCCATACCTGAACATGCAGTCACTCACACGCATGAACACACTTTTTTGTTAGTGTGTGTCAACTCTAAAGGCTTGTATCCCTGCATGGTGAGACATACAAAAAAAAGGAACCCTAAATTTGAAAACTTCAACATCCATGTAATTATTTCAATACGTATTTACTAAGAACCAGCACTGTGCTTGGGACTGGGACTGTATTAGAGAGGCAAACATTGTCTTTGCCTCATAAAACTTATAAGCTACCAGCAAGAAAACAAATCAAAAAGAGCTCATTAATAAGCACATAATTAAAAAATAGTGGTGTGTGCTAATAAGCACACAGACAGAGTCCTGAGATACCATTTAAAGGAGGGGTCCCCCTTTAGAGTGGTTCTCAGGGAAGACCTGAAAAGCAAGAGCCAGCAGTGGAAAAAGTACCAGCAGAGGGAAAAATGCATGCTAAGGCTTTAAAGCTGGAAAGGGCATGGGAAAGGGCATTAGTAAACTATGCTTTACTAAACATCCTTGCACACACACACACATATACATACATAAAATCTTTGTATACTCTTCCAAATACTTCTTACAAGTGTAATTTCTGGATCAAAAAACAAACATGATTTTAAGGTACTGCGTATATAATGCAAAATAGTTTCACTCACCCACATTCTTACCTACAGTATATGAGAGTGACACCCCTAACAAGCTCAACATTATTACAGTCTCAAAATCTGTGCCAATTTAATAGCTACAAATAGGACTTCATTGTTATTCTCTAATATACAATTTGTTTACTAATAAGATTTAATATGCTTTTATGTTTGTTACGTACTTATGGTTCTTTTTTAGTGAATTGTTTGTCCTTATTTCATTTTTTTTCCTATTGGAATGGATATTCATCATTTTTTTACTCATTTTTAAGAATTCTTTGTGTATAACTGGTATTAGCTTGGTCTGTACAATTCCAAATCTCACACTCAATTTAGAGTTTCCTTTTAAACTTTATATTGGGTTTTTCCATGCAAGAATTATTTATTTTATCTGATCAAAGCTATCAAAGCTCTACATGTGGTTTCTGCCTATGATGTGACTTCAAATTTAAATAAATACTCACCAATATTTTATTCTAGCACTTTTCTGTTTTGACATATAAGTTTTTAATTATCCATCTGGAATTAATTTCATTTTTAGGTATGAGTAAAGATATATCAGCCTTTTTATTTCAATAACTACTTACTACATTCTCACTAAGCCCAGGAGATGCAAAGAGGAATGAGACAGCTCCTCTCCCCAAGCTCAGGGTGTTGGATAAAGACATGCTCTTGTCTGTCCGTTTTCTTAGTGACTCAAGACCATGAACGGTTTTTTTGAGGCATCTGAGGCACTGGTACAAGAAAGCCCAAACTGACTCATGAATCGCATTAAACCACTGAAGTCCACGAACTCTTAACACTCCTCCCTCTCCAGAAATACTGAAGGAAGAGTGGAGGGGCTGAGAATAAAGTCAGGACGGCAGAGAAACGAGAAAGCCTAAGCTCCCACACCAAGCCTTTCTTAGCATCTTAGCTTATAATACTCAAGTAAGAGAAAACTCTCTTTAGCTGGCATTGCCTACTTCTAGGCTAATAATAACCTTCTCATTTCAGCATCACATGTAAACAGATTGCAATATCTACAAGTGAAGTGCTTTGAGGGGAAAAAAAAAACACATTAACGTAATCGGAAAATAATTGCTGAATGTTGAACTATTAGAATATTTGACTGGTGAAAGATGAATACTTCAAGATTAATGAAGCTGCAAAATTACTGCAACCACCCCCACCATCCAACACACACACATACATACATACCCATTTCACATACTTCTCACGTGCATCACAAACACACTGTGAGGACAGGTATTTTTATCCCAACTTGCAGATATATAAATGGAGGCTCAGCCACAAATGAGCATATGGCAAATAGCAGAATAGCTGGGTGTCTGCTGGTCCTAGACTTGTGCAAACAGTGAAATAATAGAGACAGTTAAAGAACATTTCTCTAAGTGCCTGCAAACTTACTTTCTAGTTTCCTTTCTGCCTCTAACCAGCTCTGTGTCCTAGAAAAAATTACTTAACCTCTCTGAACTTCTGTTTACTCATCTGTGAAGCAAAGGGATTGAATTGTATATTCTTAAAAGCAGTGCCCCCGCCAGCACTAACACTCTATGAGTTAACTTTATATTGTTACCATTCATAATTCTAGAGCAAAAGGTAAAAACTCAGGACTCAAGACTCAGAGAAAGCCAAGCTCACATTTGAATTGCAAACAGAGAGAGCTTAGTGATCTTAATCTTGTATCTATTTGGTTGCTACAACGTGTGAGGTTGACAGCACTGATAGCTTCTTCCTAAGACCCAGTTTGAAGAGCCAGTTCTCTAACACTGCCTGTTGCATTAGCAACATCATTTAAGGAAAATGCTACCCCTCCTCTTCTCATATTCTTGGCCTGAGATAATGCACTAAATTGTTTTAGAATGGGAAGGGAATTATTGACTAAAGATAGTCTAACAGGCCTGTTCCATTTTAAGGGCTTTAAAACTAATAGCAGCTGAGAATAAGATTTAGAGGGGCTATAATTGCAAAATGAGCATCAGAAACCTGGATCTCTTTTCCTAGCACCTGGCTATTTCTACACTGTCAGAGTAAATTATTGACAAAACCATCTGGTCCTTTCCCAGAGAACACTCTACTTCTGGTTCTGGGCAGGTGATATGTTTTAGTCTGTCAATGGAGAAAGCAGCTGACTTTAGTCTCAAAGCACTGATAATTTCTCCAGACTTGCATTTCCTATGTGGGAACTCTGCTTATCTCTATATGCCATTCGGGAAGAACATCAGTTTAGGGATCAGAGAGATGAAACTAAAAGCAAATGAACTGACTATAAGTATACCTAGACCATGGTCTTTAATGCTGCTTGACCTGGGTAAAAAAATGTATCCACATTCTCCAAAGCACATGTGATCACAGTGTTGCACCCTCCACCCGATATGCTGCCAAAGCTTCTATGCATGTGTAGGCAGAGGAAATACCTGGTCCCGTCGGAGAAAGAGGAGATTTTCCCTCTTCTCCTTCCAGAGCGGCAGATCTCCCTGGTTACATATGGGGTCAGAGAAGAAAGTTCTATGCCTCAAGAAACTTGTGCTCAGTAGCTCAGCACCTGTTTACTTCTGCTCAGCTAATGTTGGCCAGGGGTAACAAAGCTTGACCTGTGTCCATGGCCAACGCCGGCCTCCAGGTCACCACTCCAATTGAGAAAGCTGAGTTGAAGAAAATAGAAACGGCGTGGCCATGTGGTCGTTTCACCCTCACCTGTTTGACACTTTTGTGGTGAAGAAATGAGCCCCCGGGGGAGGGCAGCCCCCAGTCCACCAACATCAGTAGTCTCTGCAGTGCAGCATTTATACGGCTTTTCAGAGCCCTTCCCTGAAAATTGCTATTTCCTCATAAATAAGGCAGATGCTATCAACCTTTGAATTTGAACCGAATTTCATTGTAGTTCACAAATATTCTGGGGTTGGGATAAAGGTTTATGGTGGCTATTTTACGATTCATGGAGTTGTCTTTTTCTACTGTTAGTTATTTGTGCTCACTTTTGGAGTATCGGAGTAGTGAGTTAGGTGAGGGTTCATTCTCTCCTGCCTCTTACTAGAAGCTTCCACCTGCTTTTGAATATATGATAACACCCCTGTTTGGGAAGATTTCTAAATCTGTGAAAATATTCTGTGTGGTATTATAGTGGTAGGTAATGCAAGATGTTAGTAATAGGGGAAACTGTGGGGAAATATGGGAACTCTCCGTACTATCTCTTCAATATTTCTGAAAATCTAAAACTAAAAATAAAGTCCATAAAAAGAGTCAAAATTTTCCTCTAGCATAACTACTGGAGAAAACGGACTTCACTATTTTGATCCAAATGGTTCCCATGTCTTGGGTCAGAGTCACTCTGTGTTTTTACCAAAATACAAACAAACAAACAAACAAAAAAACCGAACTTGGACAGGCAGGCAGGCAGTAACATCCTCCAAAGAAATAAAGAAGTCTTAGAACATTAAGAGGCAACAAACAGGGAATTTATCCTGAGATCCTCGACATCAGTAAGAAATCCATCATTAGTTAAAGACATCAGAAAACAAAGGAACAAAAAACAGAAAGAATAAAAACATTGTTAATAGGGATAAACAGATTAGTGAAGGAGACTGAGCTTTTCCATCACATTTTACCATCCTCCTACCACCACCCCTTATCCATAAGTGCATCAAAACACAATCAGTGAGTCTAAGAATGAAACTGTAACATTCTCCTCTAAATTCTGTGCTCTTCCTGTATTCCTCATCTGAGAGACTAGAATCATGATCCACCCAGGGAGCAAGCAAGGGACTTTGGGGTCAATCGTGATAGTCCCTTTTTCCATGCAACTCATATTCATGCTATCACCGAATCTGTCCACTTATCTCCTGCATATAATTCTCAAATCCATTCATTTCTCCAACCACCAACAGCATCACAACCACCACTGAGAGAATCATCCTATACCAAACTACTATTACCTGAATTCACTGAATTAATGCAGTAAATTCTTAAGTACACAAATACATTCAGACTGGCTCCCTGCTAATTCATTCTCCATTATACAGCCAGACCGGTCTTTTCAAAACACTAAAGTATTTATGGCTCTTTCTTGTTTAAACCCTTCAATGGCTTCTCATGGTCCTTCAGATAAAGACCAAAAGACCTTAAGGTGAACGGAAAGGCCCTGGAGGGTCTGGCTCCTGTCTTCCTCTCCAGATTTCCCTGCACTCTCAGCACTCCAACCAGAGATCCTCTTTAAGACCCTCAAACTCACCATGCTGCCTTTTATCTGAGTCCCTTGCACGTGCTTTTTCTTTTTCTAGGAATCTTCTCTTCTCTCCTTCTATGCACAGTTAACACCTCTTCTATCCTTCGTCAGCTAATGTTAGTCACCATTCTTCATTACTCAAGTGTCACTTTCACAGGAATTTTCTCCCGATTTTCAGCATCTCAAAGACCAGATGCCTTTATTCTATGTGCTCCTAGACCTGTGTCTCTTTACTTTACAGCACTTACTCTAGCTTCTGAAAGTATACTCCTTTTTATAATTATTTGAATTATGCTCAACTCTCTCACCAGGCTGAAATCTACATGAGAAAAGCTGAGTTCGGTTTTGCTGATCCTCAGTAAATATTTGTTGAATGAATAAATGAAGCATAAGGACTTTTTCACAGAGTCTTATTAGGTACAACCAAGTTTTTTGCAGTATGTATCTCCAGATACATTTTCATCAAGAAGAAATGTACCTAGATATCTTGTTTCTCAATTGTAGCCATGACCTTGTTGGTTGGCTTCCAGGGAAAGATCAGAAATTAGACACTTGATTATACTATTCTTGTTCTCATCCTGATGCAGTGCCAACTTAGAATCAAACTGCTCCTTTCTGAGAATAACAGGCGTCAGTTCACTTCTTCACTTCCTCCATAACTTTCAGGTACTCTAGGAAGTTCTCCTAGGCCTGCCCCACCAATTCTAGACATTGACTTTTTGGCTGAAAGTGATAGAAAATCTCATTGATCATGGATTAAACAAATGAATCATTCATCCTCACATAATAAGCCAAGGCAGATTATTTCTGGCCTTAATTCAGATTTTGGACTACACCACCAAGGACTCAGGCTCTTTTTCTCTGCTCTGGAATCCTTAACATGCTGACATTTCTCTTCATCCTTGGCACCTCAAGGTTAAAGAATCTGCTACATCTGTGGGCATCATCTGCAAGTTTCAGGGAGAAATAAGGATATGAAGAAAAAGCAGCAGCTACCTGTGTACTTTTCAATTGGGAAGATAAATGTTTTCTTAGAAGCCACAAGCAGATTTCTCTATTTCATTGGCCATCATTTGGAAAGATGGACACCCCCTTGCTACAAAGAAAGAAGGGAAAGTAACTCTCTATAATTGGAGGAGGGCAAAGAGAAGAAAGACAAGAAAGAATTTTGATGAGGCAATCTGGAATATCTACTACAGTTATATATTTTTTAAGAAAAAAACCAATAGTGAGGAAGGGATATAACACAATTAGAGTTGAGGAGCAAAGAACCAGAAATTTTGACTCAGAGTAGACTAATCCAAACAGTTTTGATTATTTGATTGTTTTACCTGATTTGATCATTATGGCAGACAGACGGTTTTAAACATAATCTTGTTAGAAATAAAGGTGCCCTCATATTTTATATGAACCTGTATTTCTTGTTCTGATAATGTAAATGCCTGCCCATTTTCTCAATCTAACCTCTTTAATAAAATCAATTGACAACATGAGATATGTCTTTGGATCAATGTTTTCTGAAATTCAAAACTGAGAAAGAGTATTTCCCTTGACACAAAGTGTACTACCTGTGCTAAACTAATTAAATCCAATGTAGTACAATGAATATTAACTGAGCATCTCCATGACACCCTCCCAGATACTTGAATCTATGATCAAATGTTTGAACCAGGTTTAGATCATGATCCCAAAAGACACAATTCTGAATGTCATAATTTCAAGTGTTGAAATTCTGCACAATCAGAATTTCTAAAGAAAATGAATACAAATGTATTCTCCAAGGAAGGAAGGGAGAGAGGGAGAGGGAGGAGAGAAGGAGAGAAGAGAGGAGAGAAAAGCAGCTAACCATCACGATGCAATACTTCAAAATATAGTTAATGATTATGAAAGTCAGCCAACTCTTACGGACTATTTCTATGCAATTGCCCAAAATTTATCCCTGTAATACACTTTTTCCATATGTCAAATTTTCATTTTAGTTTTATTTTGAGGGGGGTTGGGTTTTTTTTAATTTTGTTAGTTTTTTCCCCCACTCTTTTAAATTGTTAGCATTATTTTTTTACAATTCATTATGCTATGTATTTTATCCTCGCATCATTTCCAGTGCTAGAGGTATAAATTGTGTAGTGACTTTTAGAGAGTCCTAACTCATTTTATGACTTTTTTTGCAAATTTGACTCCATGAAAGTGTATTAATACAATGTCAATTTTTGTGTGTATGAATTGTGCATGTACCTAAAAATATTGAAATTTCCTCAATAAATGGAGAGATGTCCTCATTGTACATATGCATTTATAAAAGATAAAATTTCTCTAGATCTTGGTTCTGTGGGTGATTGCACAGGTAGATGGGGCTTACCTCAAAATGACAAAAGCCATATACAACCAACCCACAGCCAACATCATACTGAACAGGGAAAAATTGAAGTCATTTCTGCTTAGGACTGGAACCAGACAAGGTTACCCACTATCACCACTTCTATTCAAGTGCTGGAAGTCCTAGCCAGAGCAATCAGACGAAAGAAGAAAATCAATGGTCTCCAAATGGAGGCAGAAGTCGTCAAACTATCAGTCTTTGCTAGGAACATGATCTTCTATCTACAAAACCCCAAAGACTCTGCCAAAAGACTATTAAAATTGATAAATAAATTCATCAGAGCCTCAGGTTACAAAATCAACGTACAGAAATCAGTAGCATTCCTATCCTCCAATGACAAACTGAGAACCAAATTAAAGACTCAATAACCTTCACAATAGTGACAAAGAGAATAAAATACCTAGGAATATATTTAACTAAGGAAGTGAAAGACTTCTACAGGGAGAACGATCAAACACTGAGGAAGGGAATAGCAGAGGACGTAAACAGGTGGAAAAACATCATGCTCATAGATCAGTGAAATCAATATTGTTAAAATGTCTATACTACCCAAAGTGATCTACAGAATCAATAAATCCCTATTAAAATACCAACATCATTTTTCATAGATCTAGAAAAAATAATTCTATGCTTCATATGGAACCAGAGAAGACCCCCTTATAGCAAAAGTAACCTTAAGCAAAAAGAACAAATTAGGAGGGATCAATCTACCAGACTTCAAGCTATACTACAAGGCTATAGTAAATAAAACAGTTATTATTTATTTTACGAACAGATAGATGGATAGTACACTGTTGGGTAAGAGTATAAGCTTTAAACACACATTGCATTCTCTTTGCTATATTTGTGAACCTGGAGGAATTACTCAAATTTTCTGAGCCTTATTTTCTTCATCTGTAAAATGAACACGTTACGTAAGTTTGTATGTGCATCACATAAGATACGGTTTGAAGAGTGCTTGGCCTATAGTAGCTACTCAGCCATGATTCTCTTTAATACTTTTAATTTAATGTTATTATTTTTTCAGTTCCAGAAAACATACATGAGGAAAAGACTGTCAGTCTGAAGCACATTAGAGAAGACTTCACCAAGTAATATCTGATGTAAATATTGAAGAATGAGTGGGAATTTGCTAGGTAGAAAAGAGGCAAGGAAGGCACTCTAGATGGAAAGCACAGGATCTATAAAGGCTCTCAGGTGCAGAAGCCACAAAGCTTAGGGGACTTCAGGCAGAGGGGCTAGGAGGCAATGTCAGTGTGATGGTAACTAAGAAATAGTCAGCCTCTGCTGAGAGTAGAACAAATTGAGGATTCTTTTGGTCATGCTTTGAAGCCCAGCCACAGAGATTGGAAAATGTGTGTATTCATTTGTCTCTGATTCTCTTCAGGGGAGCATGACTCACCACTCTTTTTAATTTTTTGCATACAATCTCTCTTATACTCACATGCACGTCCACATGTACACACACACAATTTATGACAAATTGTCATGTTCAGGAGGAATCAGATTTGAGAAGACCACCAGCACAGAGCTCAGATGTATCTGGAGTGGACTCCTGTACACAAGATTCCTGTGCTCCAGGAAGGAAGGCAAAAATTTGAATATATGGCAACAGTCCAGACTGTGAAAACCCTTCATTCTTCCATCTTTAGGCTGAGAATTTCCCAAAAGGAAGCATCCTGGTTTGTGAAGTTTGAGCCCAGAGCATGCCCAGTGGATCCACTTATGGAACACGAAGAGGACATGTCTGGTATAATGATAATAACAATTATTGAGCACTTGATAAGGCCAGTCAATGGGCTAAGTATTTGGGATGTCTTATGTAATTTAATTCTCACAACACAGAGAGTAGCTGTAATTAACCCTGATTTACAAAAGAGGAAACTGAGGCTCTTTCCCAGGCTTACACAGCTACTAAATGGCTGAGCGAGGATTCCAACTCAGATCCGTCTGATTTCAGAGCCCTAAGTCTCATTCACTCAGATTCTCTAGGAGGGGAAAAAGAGCCTCATTTATAATCATCAAGGGTTTTCTGTGGTCTTTCTCCAGCTTTTTAGATTTTTACTAACTTACTATGCTGTCCTTACAATTTCCACAATTTCCAATGTTAACAGTGAAATCAAGCATTTGTGTGACACTTCCTTCTCCTGACCAAGAGTTAAGAAGCAAAGACACTCAGAAGTTCAAGTCCCTGGAAAAGCAGTCAAGTAATCTGGCTTCAGCAATGTAACCCATGTCATTTAGATAGCATTTCGTGTTTTCAGACTGCTTGGCAGAGACTCACTTGATCTCAGCAACAACCTCGTAAGGCTGTAAATTATCACTCCAACTTCAGAAATAACAGAAGTTCCAAAATATTCAATGATTTTCCTCAAGATAGCACAGCTAGGATGCAGCAGAAACAAGCCTCTGAACCAAGGTTCACATTCTTAGTCCTTTGTGTTTTCCACAATATGAAGCACATCTGGGCACAATTTGGAAAGGTTGCTTCATTTCGTATTTAAATTTTTTTTGTTAGTGTCCATTTTTTCTTATTTTTCATTCCTGATGAAGGGACTATAAGGTAACAATATGCAGGATACATAGAAATTGGGAAAAGAAGAGGATTCCCAGTTGAAAAAAAAAAATATCTCCGCTTTCATAGATTTGTTTTTCCTAATTTAGTAGTTCTTTTCATCAATAAATACTCCTATTGCCCAGTTAATATGGCAGATAACCACTGAAAACTTTCAACATATTTGCTTTCTGCCTCATCTTCTAAGCAGAATTTGTATTAAACTTTTAAAACCCTCATAACAATAATAACAATAACAAAATCCATTACATATATAAGCTAATGTAACAATAAGGGTACATTTCCTAAGTAACCTCCAGAAAAGATACACCAGAGAGAGGAATGGCTAGGTGGATCTATATAAGTTTTAATAAAATCAAGAATCTTTGTTCAACTTTTTCATTATATCACTTTAGGGAGAGAGAGATTAGTGAGACCTAATCAACTTGGCAAATTAAACGACCACACAAGGTCTACATTGCTCATTTGAGCTGCTCAAGTGATTGAATAAGCTTTCTTCTATTTGGTCCTAATAATGAAGTGTATCTCAACTGATGCTATTAAAGACCAAACAGAAGTGATGATGGAATGAAAATTGGCTCAGTGGCTAGAACCACTAACTAGTATGTAATGAGCCTCTTTATTAAAGATAGTGTTTAATATTCACAATTTATAATAATTTGAAATATTTTAAGATGATCTATTTAGTTGCAGCTTTGTATTATATATTATGGCAATAAAAGGTAATGATATTTTCCTTTAAAAAGAAAATATAATCAATAAATGGATTGATTAAAAAAAAGAAAAACCACTGTCTTACAAAAGTAAAACTTAAAAAACTATGGGTAAAAAATGCTATAGAATTAAACACAACACAGGATGAATTTTGAGCCATCCTTCTAACATATTTCAGTACTCTCATATGTAATTAAGTTAATGTAAACATTAAAGGTTAAATAATGTATTCACAAGTATTTTTAAGAATTTTCTCTGTCCATGTTTGTGTGTATATATGTATAGAGATTGAGAAAAAGAGCTGTATTTTATTTTCTTTCATAATAAGGTGATAATGCCGATGACATTGTCTCTTATTAACTAAGATTTTTTTTTTTTAACATGTCATTTTTTCAACATGAGTTTAGGACACAGAAGGATGTTATAAATGTACAGGTAACTGTGCAAAGGCAAAGGCAGCAGACCATCTATCTGCATATACCCACAATCAAAGGGCCTACCAAGGTCTCTCACCAAGAAGACAGTAAGACACTGAGAGAAAGGAGTCTCATATAAAGACAGAGCAGAAAGAGCCTGGGCTTTGGAGTCTGGCAGCCATTGGTTCAAATCTAAGTTCTGCCCTTTACTAATGGTGTTACTGAAAATAAATTATCTAACCTCTTAGAACCTCATCAGTGAACTCTGTATAGTGACATGTGTCTTACAGAATTGTTGTAAAAGTTACAGGCGGTGGTATGTCCTTAATGTAGCACAATGATACCTAGGTAGGCATACAAATGTAGCAGTTATTATTAGCACTGCAAATATTACCAGTAACACTAAAAATATGTCATGTACATACTTTGTGCCTGATACTCTAATTAAACATTTAAACACAGCAACAAATTTTGTGTGCAAAAGTAACTCATGGCTCTTCACATACTGGCTTGACTGTAAGAAGATTTTCCTTACTAACTTGGCTGTGTATCAAAACAACAGTTATAATTTGAATGTTTAAATGCCCTAATTTATAAATTTAATAGGCAACAGTTTATAACTTCTCTGAAGGTATAAATTTTAAGAGATCAGGTATTATGCCTATTTTACTGTCTTTTTAAAATACATACTAATAAGTAACATTAATTCAGAATGTTAGTTCTGTAATGTTAGGGATTTTGTCTCTTTGTCACCATTGTATCACCTGCACTTTTCACAATACTTAGCACATATGTGAAATCTTTAACAATTATTGGTTAAAAGAATGGCCTTTTCCAATAGCAGCCAATGAAGACATGGATTTCTGATGTTCCATGCATCTTTACAATGACTCTATAAAAACCATAAATGTCTGCTCAAAAATGGAGAAGAAAAGGTTTGGGAATTTGAGAATGGGCCCATCTCCATTGGCCTTAAAATTGATACCATTTTCAGAGACCTTATTTCAAGGAGAAGTAAATTATATCAAGTGTTATATGCAAAGCTAAGGAAGCATAATGAAGCAGGGATTAAGAAATCAGACAGCATTTGGCAGGTTCTTAAAATGTAGCTGTATTCATAATGAAACTTCATGTATTTTCAGAAATCCTAGAATGTTAAGAATACAGAGATTGAAACGTAAATAAGGCATAAAATAGGAGAGATTCACTAAGAAAATATGTGCATAGAGACGAGGCCAAAGTACATGCTTGAGGTTTGTAGGCTATACTAGACCACGTGAAGCTAGGAGGATCCCTTTTGAGACAATTTGAGAAGTTTAAGGTTTCCTCTCCCTTAGGCTTCAGTCTGGCTCATGCTGGCCTTTCTAAAAAGGTGGAACAAGCCATGGCAAAGG
Organism: Lemur catta; assembly: GCF_020740605.2. Taxonomy (NCBI): domain Eukaryota; kingdom Metazoa; phylum Chordata; class Mammalia; order Primates; family Lemuridae; genus Lemur; species Lemur catta. The sequence goes on from NC_059132.1 coordinate 10,019,243, forward strand.
AGAAGGCTTAACTGTGTTGTCTTGCACTAATATTTGGGGGGGAGGATCAAAAGAGAGCCCCCAAATAGGACTGAATCTTCTCCCAGACGAAAGCAGTTGCTATCCCATTTTAACTGCAGCCTCATGAATGAGAGTTTGACCAATGGGAGAAAAGATGAAAGCCAAAGAAGAAAGAAGTCACCTCTTTAATGTTATAGAATCAAGACATATATGATACTGAAAATACGGAATCTCATGAGAGGGCAAACGGTCCCTCCAATGGTTTTGATATCGATCCTTGGCTGGAAAAGTATAAAGATCTTGATTTTGCTTCCCAAATATGCATGTAAAATGTCTGCAACATCATGATTGACAAATTCAAGGTACCGGAATTAAGTTTGAACTGAGCCTCTGCTTCCTCTTTGTAAGCTTTTAAAATTTTCTTTTGAATGAATTTCCCACAGGAGAAGATTAAGGGATGATAGCCCTGAGCACTGCCAAAAAGGTCATGCACTCTGTCCAAATATTATTCATAATGAGGGTTATGGGCACCTGCCCATCTAAAAAGGGAAGCATCCCAGCAGCACCCCTAATTCCCTGCACAGCTGTCAGTTTCCATTCCAGATGGTGATGCCTGGATGGAAGCACTGACATGGACCAGTCTTTAACCGGTACTCCAGTCCTGTTCTTTTACTGAGGACTCATTAATGCCAATTATAATCTTTGATTAAGCCTGCACTTGACTAATGGGCCTTATTATAAGTATTCACTCCAGACACAAATTTACAACTAGAGGTTAGCATAATCAATACTCCAGACAGTGTATTGTCAGAAACAGGATTTGCCGGAATACCTAGTGCAGTGCAGCTGGTGGCATTCCATCTATCACAGCTGCCCACTAAGACTGAACCATGGCCATCACCCATTAATCTCTCCCTGTCCTCAATCAGGAACAGGACTGCGGGAAATGAGCTTGGCTATTAAGAAAGACACTGTTTAGAATTTCTCAAGAAAATGACCACTAAGAATTTCAACTAGAAAACAAAAGCTTTCCTTTGCTCTCCCGCAATGTTGTCACAACATCAATTAGGAACACAAGGTAGAAGGAAGAGGCAGAATTAATTTTTCCAACCTCACAAAAGTGAGCATGGTTTTCGAACTATCCATTCACTCCTCCAACTATTAAAAAGCCATTCCTTGGACCAAGTTAAAAAGCTGGAAGGCTATGATCTTGTACCACATTAGCCTTGTAGAACACTTTTCACTGAATCGCTCTTTAAAGACTATTATCAGAAGTTGCTACACAAAACACAATTTTGAAATCTACTTCTGCTTCCTTTTGCAATGGTATGCCAGCTGGATCAGAGCTGAGGCTCAGGTAAGCTGGTATGTTGAGTTATAAAACATTCTGCTATTAAGATAGATCCCCTCCTTTCCTTAGTCCAAACGAGCCTTATGGGAATAAACTTTGAGCATGTTCTCAGTGAGGTTCAATGTTGTAAAGACACGTTAGATTGACCATGAGGCAGGGGCCAGAGAAATAGAACTCCTAAGAAAATGGCTGTATGTGAGCAAGAAGTCAGATGTGATGAGGTATACGAAGCCCAACGTTTGGGAAGGTGCTAGAAGCCCCAGTAAAGCTGAAGAGACTGCATCACTAGGGGCCCAGTCACACTCCTGTAGGATCCTTCTCACTTAAAAGCAAGCCAGGAGAACAGGAGAGTTTGGCCATGAGGGAAAAAAAGAAGATAATGTGACCTTCATATAGAGAGTCATGCCCTGAGAGTACTGTAGATTTAAGGGTAGGTCCACCACCACCCCGTGGGCAGCTCACACAAAGTGGCAGGAGGCGGGGAGTCCTGGCATCTCTAAGGTACTGAGCAGAGTGAAACAGACGACAGAGAAAAGAGAAAAGACAAAAATTAACATGAAAACTGGGGAGGCAGGAATGTAGCCAGCAGAGAATTACAGGGGAGATCTCCCATTGGCATGCAAGAAAGAGGAAAGACTAAGACACACAGGAACAAACCCTGAAAGTGTTCTGAGCCGGAATCCAAAACAGAGAGGCCTACAATACAGTTAGATTCTATCGGAAAAATAACAGCTATTGAGGCTATTGTCCATTTCATCATTCAGTATCCATTCTACAAAATGTTGCGTGAGAAAGACTTTTTGAAATTTAGTGCCAAGAATAGAAAAAAACAGTAACGCCCCTTACCAACACCTATTCTTCCTGGCCACAGAACTAAGTGATCCATCCCAGTTCCCTTTTTGACTTGGCTTCCAGGAAGTCAATAATTCAATTTTATACTGAATTATAATATTCCTAATTCTTTAAATTAGCATATCCCTACTTTTCTTTCTAGCTCATGACTTCTCTTTATAATGTTATTATACTAATGTTCTGCCATGTTTTTTGTTTTAAAATCTGGCATATAGGCAAATAAATATGATATCCTTGCTGTGTCACACTTATGGTGTCTAAATTCTGTCAACATACAGAAGCATCAGTATCCTACTGCTACATCCTGTAAATGGAATCAAGAGATCTCATCTCAGTCCTCCCATCTACCCACCTACAAGGTCATTGAAAGGAATAAAGACCGATGTAGAAGTATTTTGTAAACTTTAAGATACTACCCAAATGTCCAATGGTGCTCTTATATGAAAACTTTTGGAAAAGTTCTATTCTAAATTGTCTCCCTTATATGCCTGCCACAGTATTTGATACGGCCACAGGACTCGAGGCTGTGCCCAAACTCAAAGTTGGTGTTAAAATTGCAAATGTTTCCTCAGTGTGGCATTGTAAATTATAATCAGCCCTTAACACCTTAGTTCAAAATCACATATTGTTTAACCTTGCTAAGATGTGGAGCCTGAGAGAATGAAACACAAGACAAGGGAGGGAAGGGGGAAGGAAAGTAACATGCCCCACTGCTTAGGACTGGAGATCGTTTAGGGAACCTTAGCACGCAGCTTATAGGGAGTTTGTGCCTGGTACAAAGTGAGAAGCAGAAGGAAAGGGTAAGGTACAGAAAACGCAAATTAATGGACTAACTGCACAATTCTGTCCATTGCTAGTCCAGTCTATTTTGAAGGATGCATCAGGAGGTAGAAGCTAAAAATTGGGAATAGCAATTAGCCTGTTCCAGTAATCACGTTGAGATTCACTGTTTATTTAAGTAAGGTCTTCTCTCATAATTAGAGACTACGTGACAAATTTGCATCGTCAAACATACCTCAGCTAAAGTTTAGAATTGCGTTTGGCAATAACAGCTACAGTGGAAGCAACGTCAGCCAGTACAGAGAAACCACCTTGTTCAGTTACACGGTGCTCAATTATGCATCCATTGTGCAGAGAATGTCTTTAGGGTTGAGGCCGGAGGTGCAGAAGATATAAAACATTTGCAATTGCTTGAAGGGGGAAAGCAGGGACATAGAGGTGTTTTGGATTATTCTGGTACCAAAGCAGTTCCAAGTGCTTTCTAAATGAAAGCAAACAACAGCAAGGCTGGAGAACGTGTGGCAGAGTAAAAGCAATGAGTACGTAACACAATTTCCATGGTGCTCTCCAAAGATGCCTGGCTCAGTGGGTGTTTTCTGCTGACTGTTGAGTCCCTTAGAACAGCTGTTAAGAGCTAGATGCCAGCAACACAGGTCTGGTTCCTGTTGAGAACTTACCCATATTAATCTTGTATTCACTATTCCTTAACGGACATAGACTGGAAAGTAAAGGCCCCCAAATGAGTTTTTCTTTGATGAAATCTGCACACCACAGCCCTGGGCCTATTTAAAAATGCAGATTGGAATCTCCTAACCCCTATCCCACCCTTAAAAACCTTCAATTTCTTCCCTTTGTGCAACATCTAAAGTGACCCACAAAAGGCTCCTCCTGACGTGGCCCTGCTCTGGGTTCTTCCTGAACCACTCACCTCCCCTTCTGAGCTCTCGTCTGCACTGGCTGGCCTTCATGTCATTTCTGGAGGCTTCACTCAAGCTGTCCTCCTGCCTAGAATGCAACCTCCCCAACTTATCTACCTCCCTGCTTTTTGTCTAGAAACTTCCAAATGATGCCTCAAATTTCATTTGAAAATTTAACTTCTCACAGAACTTCTTTGACCCTAGATTATACCAGGTTCCCTGTTACATGGACGCAGAACACCACCTTGTAACTCGCATGCATAGCTCTCAACACAATCTTGATTAAACAAGTACTTGGGTTGTGATTTATTTGTGGCTTCACAGAATGTACATTCCAAAAGAAGTGGGTTCAAGTCTGCCTCATTCATTACCATTCACAGCGCCTCACTGAGTGCTCTGTGTTCTTTAGGGACCTAATAAATACATATATATATTAAAGAAAGGGAAAAAAAAACCCAAGCTGGGAATTACCGTCTAGTTAAGATAATACATTTAAATGTTAGTGTATTTGAAGACTTTCATAAGAAAAATGAGGGGTGGAGCAGGGAGAAACTGGGGGGTCTGCTCACCTTCAGGGTCCTTGTATCTAGCTTGCAGGTTGGGAATGGCCCCACTAACATCTTCAGGCAAAGTTAAGCACTTTCTTCTATGAATTTCCACAGAGCCATGTTCATACTACTACCAATCCCATCCTTATCACACTGCTGTCATGATTCACTTTCTTATCTGTTTCTCCTGAATTCCTGAAAGCATGTTTCTGATTTTACTCATTTTTGTGTTGTTAAAGCATGGCACAGAGCCTGGTATATAACATGCATTGAATAAATATTTTCTAAATGGTTGGATGAATAAAAAATAGAACACATTTCACTGACCTGATGGAAATAAGAAAATACTTCAGCTATAGGTCAGGGACCTTGGACTAAGGGAGAAAACTTACAGTAAAATGTGATGAATTTTAGGCTTACCGATACTTGTGCTAAACCAGGAAAACCACAAGAACAGACAATGATGCATCAGTAATGAATCCTGGGCAAAAAAGTTTGAGAGGTGCCCTCATTTCATGTGCTGCCATGAAAGGAAAAGGTCTTTCTAAGCCATGTGGACAATGCTTGATGGCCAGAAGTGAACATCAATATAAGGTGGATACATAAGATAAATTTACTCATATCTGTTTTGAACTACAGCATGGGTCACCCTATCTCAATCTCTTCCTCTCCTAATTTACATCCTTAGACCTTACACTTATAACATCCAAAGATGTGGATCTTTTTTTCCCCTCTCCTTCACTATAGAGATCAATTTATTTTGTGAATAAACAAGCCCTGCATTCTTGATTGTAGCCACACATGACAGCCATAAGAAAAACAAGAGAAAAAAAAGTGGTTAGTTCAGCACAAACATCACCACCGTAAGAAAGAGTAGTGGATATAGTACGTGGCGAACATCGATAGGTGCTTATCATTGTCAATACCCAAAGATGTATACGTATCAAAATTCTGGAGACTGAATAATTCAAGGCCCCCAAATAAATGTATTAGCACCAAATTAGCATCCAAAAACTGTTGCTTATAGGTTTTGACTTGCTATGGAACTATTGTGACAATCTGTCTATATTCTATATTTTATAGTAAGTTAAATCAAAGACAATTCTGTAACAGTTACTGAGGGAACAGCCATAAAAGATGGGCAGACTCTTCAGTCTTAGGATTCACTAATAGGAAAATCCCTAAGTCTCATTTAGGCTAATTGTGCAAGCATTGTGACAGAGATTATGTTCTTCACAGATCATTTTTAAATATCCCCTAAACTTTTAAATGTTTATTACAACTTATTTCGAATTATATCATTAAAGCAGAGAAAGGAGAAAATTATTAGTAACTATTGTATATTTGTCTTTACAGCTACAATATGTTTGCCAAATTAATTAGTTCTTTAGAACACAGTACTACAATAATAATCTGAATTGTATTCTTTCATTCAAGCAATGTTGCCTTCCAAATAATATTTGCCTTGAGTTGGAATTTAAATGTGTTGGTATTGTGAAAGGAACTATGTTTACAGGGTTTTGTTTCCCAAATAATATTTCACTATCAGAGAATATTTTGAGTAGCTGCACATACCTATTCAGATTCTAATGAAACAGACTAGAAACATTTAAACTTTCAGTAGAATATTATTTGGAGGAAAAAAACCTCAATCTTGTTTGGCTGATTGTATACTCTTGCGACATTTGCAAATAAATTATTCTTGGCTGCATGAAACTTTACACAACAAATTCTGCTTGGAAGATTAAATGACTTTGAAATAGATACTCAATAATGGAAAAGTCACTATTGCTTCTTACGAGCTACTTTTAAGTTAATGGGTTATCAGAAGAAAATAAGAGCTTGATACAACTACCAAAGGTAAACAAAACTGGAAGCAAAACTATTTGGCTTGAAATAAATGCAACAAGAAGCATTCTGTAAATATCCAAATTGAAACGCTTTCACTGTCCGCAGTTCCTTTAAGTTTCTGGATTCTGTTAACAATTTGATTAGATGTTTGGCATCTAGCAGATGCATTACAGCTGCTGGATTCTAACGTCTAGCAAGCAGGAAATTTGCCACACTCTTAACTCCTCTGTGCCAGGACACATACTGAAATAAGTTATCTATTTATCCAATTAACTCACCTTTATCTCATTGCTCATATTTTCCCACCGTACCCTCCTGTTCCCCCATTAGCACGTAAGCTCCTTGAGGAAAAGCAATTTGTTTTGTCTATTGCTGGGTCCTCAGCTTCACAAACAGTGTCAATTACACAGCAGTGTTCAGTAAATGTTTGCAGAATGAAGCATGATTGAAATGGAAGTCGAGAGCAGTGGATTAAATAACCAGACGACTACAGCAGAGAGACAGCAGCTCAGGCGGAAGGAGCAGTTCCTGGAGAGCAAATTTAGTAAGGGTTTCAGCTATTTGCCTAAAATAGAAATTATATGGGCTATGCAGACAACACTTAGATTTCATTGAATTATGTAGTATGTTACCTGTATCGACTGCTGTGTGGTAAAAGCTCTGCCTGTTCCCTGACTCTCTGCATATCCTGACCACCCCACCCGTAGCCCACCCAAACTCAAAGTCCTATAAAAAAGCATTTCAGAAAACTCTCAAAAGGAACTATTAATCTAAGACCTGTCACTGGTAAATAAATATAGAAAATTAAATATAAAATTGTTGGACTAGACAAAGTAGTCTGAGAAACTTTTCGGGGACTGACTCTCTTTCTAAAGAAAACTGAATTGAGTCTTTTACACACAATGGTGACTTACAAGAACTCAAAGAAGCAGAGAGGATGACAGTGGTGACCAGAGGCTGTGGGAGGGGGTGATTGGGAAAAGGGGAGACATTTATCAAAGAGTCCAAAACTTCAGTTAGAAGCAATAAGCTTTCGTAATCTATTACACAGAATGGTGACTATAATAAATAATAATGTATCATGTATTTCAAAATTACTAAAAGATTAGATTTTAAGTATTTTCACCACAAAAAAAGTATGAGTAACGGATGTGTTAATTAGAGCTTGATTTAAACATTCTACAATGTAAACATATATCAAAACATTGCATTGTACCTCACAAATATATAATATACGGTCATTATTATTTGTCACATAAAATTTTAAAAATTTATTTTAATTTTTTTTAAATGGCAACTTACACATGGAGTCAACTGTCTATTCATTCATGTCTGAGTATTTAAAGAGAAATCCCTGCACAAGAAGTTTAACCTAATTTTGGCCTGAGTACCTACCACAATGAGTACCCATTGTACTTGGGCTCTGTGGGCAACAGCAAGACTGTATCTGAATAACCGAAGCCAAAGTGAACTGGATAAAAACATCCCATGGAGTTACTCTGGTCTGAGAGAGACACAGATCATGGGTTATAAATAATAAACCTCCTTCAATCATTAATTGATGGAGAGGCCTTGATCAAATGTTTCAATATTTGGGCCTTATCAAGATGGTAAAACAAGAGGGTTTTTCAAAATGTTTCCAATTTTCTGGCATCCGTGGAAATCCACTGGGCATAGTTTAATTAGGCATCCCAAATGCCCAGAATAAATAGGACATAAAATATAAGACTGACAACGTGGACAGTGAGCTAAATGCTGCCTGATAAGTCTTAATGGTATAGAAAAGGTTCCCTAGACATCCTGGCAAAAACAGGTCTATTGTTCTCCTAAATAGCAATTTTCGACATCTAAAATGGATATCTGCATGATTTAGTTCACCTCTCTACTGCAATCTACCTGTGCAGACGTCACCTAAATTAACTTAAGTGGCTATGTTGGGGAAAGGGGGGTGACCAAAGGATTTTTATGAAAACTGTGCAGGACATGTGTTTCACAATTATCAGACTAGGTTTTTATGACATTCTTCATCCAAAAATTCCCTCAGAGTATTTTTGTTTCCAACAAGTAACCTGAGCATAAATAACCTGAACAGTCCCAATATGACACTAATAACTCTATATCCATGTCTGCAACTCTGATTTGCATGCACATTTATGCCTTCCAAATAAGGCTGACTATTTTCCACAGAAGATTCTGACACTTGGAAAAATTTGAATGGAGGGAGAAAATAACAGAAATTTGGAGTATTGCTTAGTTGGCAAACATGCAATTTGTCAAATCCCCCCAAATAAACTAAAATGACAATCTGGAAGGATACTGGGCACTTCAGTTGACACCAAGCACTGTTGAGAGGATGAAACAGCTCTGGTAGTAGAATGCCCCCTTGAAATCACATCAAGTAATGTAACAGGACACATAATATGTCATTATAATTTATTTTCTCAACTTCTTTTCCATGTAACTCTTAGACTGTTAACATGCTTTGACCATTCTTGTTGAAACTGTCTGCATTCTCACAAACCAAAGCCTATTTCTGTGGCTCCATACAGCAGCACACCATGCTTTAAGCCACCAATCTCGTCTCCTATTTTTTCAAACATGCTGATGACACAGGATAAGCTCTACCCATACATGCTTCATGTTACGAAATTCAGTGCTATCTCAAGGAAATGCTCAGAAAAGTGACACTCAGGCCATTCTTTACTCTCTTGAAATATTTTTCTGATTTATCAAGGTTGCAGTGGAAATAAGGCATAAAAGGATACGCAGATCTAATTAGGATATTTTGTCTAGAGGCCATATATGGTGAGGATCCTAGCATTCTTCCCCTCACCTAGTAAACGCAAGCCACATAGGACAATATTAGTTCCTTCCTACCTCAAGTCCTTTTCCTAGATGTTTCTTCCGTCTGAACTTTCTTACCTGAAAGATGTCAGATGACACTTTTTGCTCATCGTTTAGATCTCTGATGAAATGTCAACTCCTCAGAAAAGCCTTCCTTGGCCATTCTGTATAAAGTTGCACATCCTTTCAACCACAAATATTACCACTCTAGTTTAATTTTCCTCAAAGCACTAATTATCTAAATTTTTTCATAAACTTCATTTTTTTAGAGCAGTTCACAGCAAAATTGAGCAGAAGGTATCCAGATCTCCCATATACTCCCTTTCCTGACACATACACAGCCTCCCCCTTTATCAACATCCCCCGCCAGAATTGTTCATGGGTTACAACTGATGACCCTATATTCACGTATCATAATTATCCAGAATCCATAGGTTATATTAGCATTCAGTCTTTGGTGTTGTACATTCTGTGGGTTTGGACAAATTTATAATGACATGTATCCACCATACAGAATAGCTCTATTGTCCTAAAAATCCTCTATGCTCCACCTATGCATCCCTTCCTCCCCCACCCCCTGGAAAACACTGATCTTTTTATTGTCTCATATAGTTTTGTCTCTTCCAGAATGTCACTGGAATATTATAGTATGTAGACTTTTCATATTGGCTTCTTTCACTTGTTAATATACATTTAAGTTTTCTCCACATCTTTTCACAGCTTGATAGCTCATTTCTTTTTGGTGCTGAATAATATTCCATTGTATGGTTGTACTAGTTCAGTTACCCATTTACCTACAAACTACATTTTGGTTGCTTCCCAATTTTAGTAATTATGAATAAAGCTACTATAAACACTGATTTGTAGGTTGTCACGTGGACATAAAGTTTTCAACTTTTGGGGGTAGATATGAAGGAACCACAATTCCCAGATCTTACGGTAGGACTATTTTTAGTTTTGTAAGAAACCACCCAACTGTTTTCTAAAATGATTGTATGTTTTGGTATTCCCACCATCAATTCAAGAGCATTCCCATTGCTCCACATCTTCACCAGCATTTGATGTTGTCAGTATTGTCTGCCATTTTATTATTTTAGTCACTTGCTTATGTATTTATTGTCTGCCTCCCATAATGCAACATGAGTTTCTTGAGGGCAATAACTTTGTTTCATCTTGTCCAAAGCTGTATCCTCAACAAATAGTATAATGCCTAGTATGTACATGGTACTCAATAAATATTAAATGGTTGAATTTTTTAATGGAATGATCAAAATAGAAAGTGTTAGAGTTCTAAGGTCACCAACTTTTCTGGTTGGCTAAAATAAAAATAGGGAAAGAAAATGGCAAAGCACCAATTTTAGCTCCAAAATGGTACATCTAATTTTCCAGTTAATGTTTCCAGTTTGGTGTCTTCAAGGCACTTCAGATCCATCAATGTCCAAACCAAACTGCTGCTTTTAATCTCATACCCCATATCATTATAAATGGGACCACACATAATGCCTTGGAAACTCCAAACCCTAAACATCATCCTTAACTTTTTTCCCTCTATAAAATACTCTTAGTATTTCTCAAAGATCACTTACTCCTTGGTCCCTCAGGGCCTTTGTACATACTATTCCCTCTCATATAAAAGTTATTTTCTTAATACCTTCCTCTTGCCCTAATTAAGTTATAGTTTCAGCTTCAATATTATTCTAAACAAAGTCTTGTGTAGTTTCCACTCTAAATCAGTGCTTCCAATCATATACATTCATAAGCAGCACCTTTTACTACATTCCAAAGAATTCTTCATTTTTTACATGATCTTGTGGTTATTTAAGTAATTACTGGTTTGCTCTTTAGATTTCATCTGGTTTTTAGAGCAGAAATCAATTTTTGTTTTCCTCACTATAATTGGCATTAGTTAAGTATTAGTTGAGTGAATGAATGAATGACTAGAAGATCCTTGAAGGATGTGATGAGCCTTACTTTTTTGCCTCCACAAATGCTTATTTTTTTGTTCATTCACAACATACAGCCTCAGTGTCATATAAATAAACATAGTTATCAGTGACCTAAAAACTATAAGCAGGCAAATAAGCATTGTTAAATGTCTGTGAAAGAATCTAGTCTTTATTATTGTACTGAATTATATGTCTACAGAATTTTTTTTCTTCCAGAGCACCTTAAAACACTATTGTTCTGTAGAAAATGCTTTCGGAAGTGCTGCTGGAATGGCATCTTCCATCAGAGGAGATAGTTGCCTGGGCAACACTGTGGGGAAGAAAAATGCAAAGTGACCACCCTGTCTGATAGAATCTAGTCTGGAAACCAATTCAACTTCAGTGGTGAGAAATCCCGGCCATCAAATTTTTGCAACTCATATATTTTTCATTCCCATAACGCATGGTAGTAAATAATGTAGAACTGTTTCCTCTTTTACCAAGAACTCTTGTCCTGTATGTTGAGATACCAACAAAGAACTATTGCATTTTATGCTTCCATTCATGGAAATTCATCCAATTGAGCTGTTCTCTAGAAGTAGAATTATTTATATCATAAGTGACTTTGCATCCTTCAAGCCCCAACTCAAATGCCACCTTCATGAATCCTTCATAAAGCCTTTCCAGATCCTCAACAAGTGGAAGTTATCTTTTTTCGCCCTGAATCTCTCTCTTTCCTGGCCCTTATTATTTTCTGTTTTTTATTGGCATTATTTGTATAATTTACATATCCTACTAGAGGACAGAAGCTGTATTTTAATAATCCTTCTATTACATAAATATAGAATAAATTCTTAATACTTGTCGAAATAATGAAAGAACACTTAGTGCACTCATTTTAAGAGAGAGGCTTCAATCTCTGGAATCAAAACATTGCATTTTAGGAAATTACTTGCTCTACATCATTTTATAATACTGGTTCTCCTGGGAGTAGCTCAGATAAAATTGAATGCCTGCTTTGCTTTTCTCACTGAACTCAGAAAGCCACTTTATTTGTAGTGACAAGCTCTGTGCTATTTCTAACGATCAGTAACATAGCTTGATAATTTATGATACTCCAAAAAAGCTTGTTTTACATAAATTAGCAATAGTCAATAAGTTAATAGGTATTTACATAGTATTCACTTTGTAAATGATACTCAATTAGGTAATGTGAATGACCAAATACACTTATCAAATGGTTCAATTTGTCATATCATCAATCCTGAACAAAGATAACCTAAATGTTGTGTGTGTATATATATATATATATATATATATATATATATATATACAGATATATATATATCCCCAATGTAAACGCTTATTTAAGTTTTTATTTTTCCAGTGGTAATGTAGCCACATAGTTATGTTGAGCTAGTGAAATTACACATGCATAGTGAAGAGAGTACCCAAAGGACAAAAATTTGGTTTTCAGTTAAAATCATAATATGAAAGATGGAAGGGACTACCTTGTCCATTTAATATATGTGGAAAGTAAGGCTAGAAGAAGTGAGGTGATATGAGCAATGTCATGACATTAGTTAAAGACAGAGGCACATCTGATACCTGATCCAGCGATGTTTTAACTAGTTTACACTTGATTTAAACTTATCACTAATTAACCACTTAAATGTCTATGCACTTAAAAACTAAAAGTGTTTTAGTTATGATTGCACCATTTTGCCTACATGTGGCTTCAAATAATCTGCATGCTGGTTTAGAGACAATCTAAAATTAGACATTTAAAAGTGGCCCCAAAAAAACCTATTCAAAAAAAAGACATTTAAAGAGGCTTACCATTAACATATTGGTAGAATAAAATAATAGAAAAAGTTAACAAAAATCAGAAGAGAAGGCTCAAGAAATAAAGGGTGAGGATGGGAAAAACATTACAAAACCCATCATTTGGCAGTAATTACCCCTAAGACTGGCATTTGGGTGCCTGAAGAATGGGATGGAAATAAGACTTTTCGCTGTGTTTCTTTTCTACCTTGAATTCTATACCCTAGTATTTTTTATTTAAAATATAAAAATAAAACCAAATTGGCATTTTGAATATTTTAAAAATGAATGACTATATAACCTGTCCCTGAAAAGCTACAATAATTAACCGCACCTTGGTCTATAAAGTATCAAGAAAAAACATGGAAACATTACAGGTAACACAACTAACATGTGTCTAGGCATTTGATAATGATATTCCTTTGCATATTAATGGTTTTCTTTTTTCCTCTCCCATTCTTTGGACCCACTTTACAACGCCTAGTTTCAACTCCATCACTTTCATAATGTTTTTGAAGATTTATTTCTCTGAATTCTGACGGACCATACACAACTAGCTCTTACCTATACTCAAACACTGTAGCATACCATTTCTTCTTTGCTCTAACCATATTGGCCTTTTTTCTGCTTTTCAAACAAGCTAGGCTCATTTCCATCTCAAGAATTGGTCCTTACTTTTCCCTCTGTCTGAAATGTGTTTTTCCACATGTTCACATGGCCGAATATTTGTGACTCAGGGCATGTCATCCCTTTGGCATGGCTATCTGGACCACGCGCTCTAACACTTCCCCATGCTCCATCATCCCATTTCCATCAGTATCAATTACCTTGTTTTATTTTCATCTTAGCACTTACTACCTGAAATCATCTAACTTATGTGTGTATTTATTTTACAGTTTTTTTTCTAGCGTAAGCATGATGTAGGCAATACATTATCTTATTCACCACTGTAGCACTGGCTCCTAATACTTTGCCTAGCACACAATAGACACCTGGTATTTACCCAATGAATATCCTGTATCACACTCTGCCCTGTCCTACTTACTGACTGTTTCATTCTTTATATGTCCAACTAAATTACAACTTCCCTATGGCTGAGAACCATGCTTCATGTTCCGTCTGCTTCCCCTGTCTCATAGCAAAGACCCAGGCAGATCTCCCCTCAATAACTACTTATTAATTGATTATCAGACTGTGGCTGTTATATAAGACAGTAGCTAGCAGAGAAATGCAAACAGGTGATCTTAGAGGGGCTTGTGAGTGATGTCATTTAACTGCCCCCACATGTTTAGAATGCATGATGAGATAACTCATCACCCGACACAGAGGCAATAAACACCTTTGCTCTGCAGAACCCATGAAAGCCCCAATGTCAATACCAGATAATGCCTGGGGTTGCACTGTTTCCCAGAGAGTTTTTACAAAAGGGCCAAAGTAATGCATTAAAATGTAAATTTTGCTATTCTTGCTGTTTTGCATTTAGGGAACATCTTCCTTCCAAAGAGCTCCAATAAGTGGTAACAACTCTATTTAACATAAAATACAGTATACATCTCACACAGTTAAAATGAATTGAAATTAAAACTCGTGGGAGTTGTTCTAAAAATCTCTCTTGGCAGCACAGCATAAGAAATTTTTTTTAAAAATGAGAATACAGTTATTTGGAATGAAAGTTAGGTTGCTCACTTTGTCTCTTAAATTTAAGTTCTCAGTAGTTGCAGGGAGAGGGGTTGAAGTGGTATAGGAACAAAGCTATGATTTCCAACTCAGGGGTTCAGACTCACTATACGGAGAAAGGCAGAAATTTATGTCAGACCAAAGTGGAAGATTGCTCCTTTAAGTTTCTCTAGTAAACAACACTAGTGATTATGTAGGAAGAAGTTATCTAGTTTATTCAGCCATGCAACAAACATTTATTGAGCACCTACTGGGTAAATGCATGGCTTTAACCATGAAATCGCAAAACAAGTATCTGTCTTTGCAGTTTGGTTAGGGAAATAGATGAGTCAAGAAGTATCTGCAATATAGGTAACAGGGTTCTGATGGGAGTAAGGATGGTGGTAGGACCTAGGAAGGACACCTAATCCTACGCCGGAAGATCAGAGAAGGTTATTCAAGGAAGTAATATCTCAGCTCAGGCACAAAGGATTAGAAGGACTTTGCCAGATTAATAGCAGGGAGAAGTGTTCCAGAGTCAAAGGACGTAACTTACACAGGCCTAGATGCAGAGGAAATGACTACAAAGGACATTTAAATAAACAATACACTGAATTGCAGAGGACATGAGGCACTCTGAAAAGTCTTGATTTATTCTGTAACTGTAATCCGTTTTAATAGGACATACCAAAAACAGACATTCAAGCATTTAAAAAAAAAAAAGAAAGGAAAAATCTTCATGCTCTAAAACCAACGAAATAAGCACAGTCTCTGGAAGAAATGTTCACTTCTCCCAAGTACACAATTTAAATAGTCCCCTTTCCATCTTTCACACATCATGTTCCCTGTTCCAATACAGCCAATGGCAGAGATTCACATTGTCTGGTGACATGGTCTGACTCTATTTTGTCCTCACTTTGCTTATGTGTCAAAGTTCATTTGCCTAGCTGAGAGCTTTCATCTCCTGCCCCATCCTTTCCTCCTCATTGCACCTTGATACTTTATTTGGAGAAGCACCAACCTGCTTACCGAGAGCAACTTCAGTTATGTGATTTCTGCTAATATGCCAGATTAATGTGCAGAGCGACGTGAGTCTAGTATAATCCATCACACAATCAGATGCTGGCCTTCCATTAATGAGCACATAACAGAGAGCACCGTTATCCATTAAGCTACAGTCTGATAGAGCAAGCGTACAGCAGAGGAAAGGCCAATGCCATGAATGGCCATCTGTAGATCCTTTGATTTCAGAACTATAGCCCTAATTGTCACACTTCTCAGAGCAAATACAACTTGGCAGGGTCTACACTGTCAGGACAAGTGTCAGCGGAGCACCTGTGCGTGCAAAGAGAATGGCCCAGCTTTGGGTTGTTGAAAGAAAAAACTTTAGGCAAATTAAATTTAACAGAGTTTAATTGAGCAAAGAATGATTCAAGAATTAGGCAGCCCCCAAAACCAGAACCGGTTCAGAGCAACACCAGGGCTGCCGCATGGTCGGATGACATTCACGGACAGAAAAGGGAAGGTGAAGTACAGAAACAGAAGGGAAGTGCAGCAACAGCTGGACCGGTTACAGCTGGCATGTGCCTTATTTGAACCTGGTTTGAACAGTTGGCTGCCTGTGACTGGCTGAAACTCAGCTGCTCTGATTGGCTCAGACTCAACTACCTGTTACACGAGTACGTTACAGTCGGTTTGCAGACCCAGTTATAGTTCACTGTGTTCAGGAAAAACATTTTGGCCAAGCTCAAAAATATGTACGGAAGCAGCTTTAGGACAAATTTAATTCAATTTAACAAGGTTACGTCTGCCTTGGGGAGACTGCCTTAGGATGAAGTAAAATCCTGTGTATTGTGTTTGTTGGTGACCCAGGTAAGACATTTGCAGACATGCGATGAACACCTGATTGAATAGTAGTGTTTAAACTACTTCACAGTCAGTCAGGGAGGCAACACAGTGAGATATAAAAAAAACAGCCAGGGCTGCGAGTCATGGAGCCTGGACTCCAGTTCCAGTTCAGCCAGTTACTCATTTTAAAATTCGGGCTTCATTTTCTCCACCCAAATGGGCACGAGTTACCTTGTCGTGCTGACATTCATCATCTTTGCCACAGTCCTACAGTAAGAACGGCCTCCCTTACTACCTGCTGGTCTGCACATTACTCCCCTTCCCCACTTGCTTTAATAGTTATGGCTTCTTGAGAGACAGAATAAGAAACCAAAAACAGAAATCATTCTGGAAAACAGAAACTTGGTCAGGAACGCTGACTTGGCAATGCCCACCAACATCAGAGGTAGATGTTATAAGACCTCTTAGAAAGAGCACTCTTTTACAAACATTGATATACAATTAAGCTCGCTCCCATCTAATTTTCCCACCATCGTGACAACAACCAACATCCTCCAACAAGCTCCTGGGACATTATCAGATGAGAAGGATGACTGAGCCTGAACATGCAGGTTTATTGTTCCAGCAGAGCTATTTGCTCTTCACAGTCTCGTGGGAGCCTTGGCACCGTGTCAACGTTTTATGACCTACAATACCAGTAACTAGAGTCCCACGGGTCAGTGGACCAAATGTGTTCCCAGCCTAAAAGCTAAGAATGGTATCTACATTTTTAAAAGGTTGTACAAATAAAACATGACAGAAACAGTATTGGACTTATAAAGCCTAACATGTTTCCTCTCTGCCCTTTGCAGTAAAAGTTTGCCAACCCTTCAATAATGTGAGACTTCTGTTACTTAAACCTTATCTTACGTAACAGATAAAAAGCTAGGGACTTCTTTTATAGTTGATCCTAATTCCAAGCAGATGGTTAAAATATCCCCCGTAAGGGAAAGCTTCCTGAGACTACATCTTGAAATGAAGGGATAAAAGCTATAGAAACAAAGCACAATAGAAGAAATCAGATCAGAGACTCAGTAACCTGTTTAGGGGATGAAGTTAATTACACAGGTGAAGAGGAGCAGAAGAAAAAGCTCAGGAGAGAGAATATGGGGAGCTTGAGAAAATCCAAGTGGCCCAAAGGAAAAGGTCAGCATGTAAGGAGAGTAATACTGAGATTTAAGGTTACGTAACTAAACAAAGGTTAGAAGTGAAAGGATTTATAAACAGAAAAATATCTGGGTGTTATCCTGAGGGCACTGGGGAGCAACTGGGACTCTAGTCCACTGCTATCCTTAATACTGAACACTAAGCCCAGAGCATCCGCAGACAAATGAGTCAGACCCTACCCTGAGTGTGGGACTTTAACGGTATAATGGTAGTTGCTGAGTGGAGAACTGGGGATGTTATTCGATCTTAGGTCCCACAAGTCTTCTAAGGTCTATAAAGCATCCATTTCCCTCTCACATGTTCCTAAGACCCCCAGATGACTTCAGACATTTCAGATAGAATTAGGGATATCAGCAAAAATACTCTGAAAATAAAAATCGGAGACTCAGGACAATCTCCCAGGGAAACATATTTTGACAAAACACAAGCCAAAAGAAATAGCATGTTTCTTGCTGTCAAGGAATGGTTATCGTATTGTCCACCAAGGGACCAGAAGGAAAAAGTTATCTCATTTATCATGTATCTAGATAGGGGGAAATAGAAGGGAAAAAAAACAACTTTACTCAACAAACTACAGTGTCAAAATATATTGCAAATGCATCCTTGCAGTTTCCTTCCAGATTGTAGAATCAACACCTGTTCTGACAATGCTTCTGCAAACTCCTCTGCAAAATGCATCATTCTGCTGTGACAGCTAACTAGCCTTCTGCAAAGCTCTGTGGGGACCCCAGATGGGAAGAACAGAAAGATACAACAAGACACCCACATGCACTTTTGTGAAAGCCTTTAGGAAACCATGAGCCTGGATTCTGGTGTCCATCACAGTCGCCAAGAAATATAGTATGTCCGAAGTCATGAATTAGGCCTGCCATTGGTCAATATGATCAGAAAAGAGGAAATTGCGTCTCCATGCTATGAGCACCAAGACTGGCTCAGAACCACCTAGTGGAGATCTAGTGGGGAGCATATTAGGAAATGAACCCGATGAATACATTGTGCCTCATCCCATCAGGTTACATAAGATTGCAACAGTGCGAAGTGATAATTGGTAACAATACAGAATTTAATGAGGCAATTATTTTGCAAAGTTGCCAGAGTTTGAAATGACTTTTGAATACCTCCTGGGCATTACTTAAATCCTCTTGGCCTCGTCTTTTCCGCAGCCATTGCACTGACCAGCTCCACGCAGGCTCCACAGTGTCACATAGTGTCATCTGACAGTGCTCTGCCTCAGCCAGTGCCACCACCTGCCACTTGCTAGGATCCCTCAGGGAACCACTGGGCACTCATTCATGTGCCATCCAGAGTACAAAAGAGTTAATGCTCCATGGGGCAACTGTTGGCCAAAGAGTGAATCATTGTTGCTGATGTATCATGATTTCCCATTTCCTCTTTTAGGTCAACAGTTCTAGGGTACATTTTATCAGGCTTCTCAGAACCTCCTTCATAATCAATTACCAGTGCATTTCAGCAGTGGCCAAATCAGTGAAATACCTTTCCAAAGGCCTTCCCTACCTCACTGCTGTAGTTCCCCATCTCTCACATCTGCTGCCTAGATCAAATGTCTGCATACCAGTTTTCTTCCACTTTCTGTTTTCAGGGAAGCCTGAAAGTTTAAGACAGGGGCCATTTACTCTCTTCTAAAGCACCGATATTGAAGCTGTGGTCCACAGGACTCCAAGTTTATTCATTAATTCAACATATACTCACTCTGTTGCTATTATGCACCTGCCACCATAGTAGGTGTTAGGAAGATAGCAGCCAACGATGTCCCTGATCACAAGGAGCTTACTTACATCCATGTGTGCAGAAACAAAACAACAATCAAGTAAAAAAATAAATGAGGTCATTTCACAGAATGATGAAAACTAAGAAGAAAACAAAACAAACGGATGTGCTAGTCAGAAATATGAGTGAGCATGGCTTTTTAGACAGTCTAATGAAGGAAGTCCTTCCTCAGGGGGTGACATTGACATCAGCCCTGAATCTCAAGAGGGAACTAGTTGTGAAAGGATTTTATAGAAACAAGTTCCAGGGAAAAGGAGCAGTGAGTGCAAAGCCTTGAGTGAAGAAAACACTTGATATGTTCTAGAGACAGTCGGCCTGGGGTCCACTGAGCAAGTAGGAGATTAGCAGTCCTGAGGCTGGGAGGTGGAGGCTAAGCCAAGTGGCCAACACCAGGCTGTACCCAGATTCGCCCATCCTCTCAAATCTCCCCAATATTCTTACTGGGTCAAGTTGGCTATTTCTGTACTCTTCCTCTCAGGAGGAGTTTTCTGCTCACTCGTTATATACGGAGTGAGTTTCCTTGCTGTCAGTGGCTTGGCTGCAACCTCATGCTCTGTACTGATGGAAAATGAAATGGGATTGGTTACACGGGGGTTGGAAAAACCAGTGTCAAAGGCACTCCTAGTCAGGATGGTGGTAGACAGAAAAGAGTCATAGAAAATTGATTAAGTAATACATATAAATCACATACCAGAAAAGGATTCCTAGAAGTTAAAAGATTCATTCTTATATCCTGCTAGAGTAACATCAAAATTCTTGCAAAATGATGTGCTCTTCTTTTTAAGGGCAAGGCAATTCTGTTGCTCCATCTAGAATCGTAACTACTTTCTTCCTCAAAAATTCCAGTCGAATCTAATGTGAATACCTCCTTTTATCAGCCAAGTGGTGCAGGGAACCATTTGCCACCTACATGTATATAGAATCCTATTGTTTATGTGCCGTAACTAACCCTTTGCCCTACCATGCCCTTATATCCTGGGCTTCACACTCCCACCCTCTCCTCTCTTACCCTGATTCTTCTTAACACTGGCTTTCTGGCCCTTTTTTGGATTAGGGAGCCATGGTCTGGTAATAGCTAGAAATGTTAGCGCTGACCAAATTCAGGCATCAGCCATTAGGTAAGTGACTGATTATTTTTTAAGATATCTGTATACAGCTAGCCCTGACCTCAGAGAGACAGAACAAAATAATATAAAATGAAAGTTTTCCCCTTAAAAATAAAACTCTCTCTTTCATCGGGACCTCAGGGGCTCCCCATGTGGAATAGTGTGCTTCAGGCTGAGCTAAGTGCAGGATCCCCAATCCAAGTTTCTCCTTCCCATCTTCTAAAAGAAACTTTTTGCCATTCCCATTTGAATTGTTAATCCTCTCCTGTTGCTGTTGGCAGACACATATATCTTGTGTCATTTTGATAAAGTTGTGCATTTAATGTTCCTACAGTTAAGTGAGAGGAAAAAAAAAATTCTAACATTTTTAAAATGAGGCACTTGAAGCAGCAGAGAGAACACGATGTCGAATGACTAATTCCGAGGTAGCAGGTTACCCCCCAGGAACATACATCATTCTCCAGCCTGCAGAAAATCACAGGCATTTTTCATTTTTTCTCCTTGGCACAACACACTCGGTTTTATCCCCCACTCTGTGGGAAGGAAGGTGTCTGGCTTTGTTTCTTTGGACCATCTGACACATAAAAACGAGACATGCTTTTCCAAAGCCTTTCTCAAAGGAAGGAAACACTCAGAGAGGACTCAAACTCACGACTCTAACGTCAACAATGACCTGGCATAGGGTTTGCAAATGTCCCTTCTTGGGATCATCAGAGAAAACACCAGTGCCAATAAGAGCCTAAAGAGTCCATGTCTAAAGCCAACGCCACTTTTCCAATGACAGGCAAGGTGACAGCAAAAGGTGCCTGCCACAATCTCACAATTAGTCTGGTGGGTGTCCTAATCACCAGGCAACCTCTCTCTTCAATGACTCAGACCCTGATGAGAGACAGAAATGGAGATGTCCTTAGCGATCCATGCCCAGATAGAGGCCCTGCTGTCCCTCTCTCTTAGCCTGAAGGGAAAGAACCAGAAACTGCAAATGTAAATCACAGTTGGAATCTCAAGGATGTAAGTAATGTAGATTTTTGTGTTGAGATTTGGAAAGTTCCATAACCTAGTTTGTTTTTTCTTTTAGACTTCTAGCCCAGTAGCCTTGACAATAAGGAGGGTGGATCTCATGGTTAAGTATTCTTAACCCATTAAAATAAAATTAATAAAGCTTAAAAAAGACAGAGTATAGGATTTTCCCTGAGGTGAATCAGGAGGTGCCTCTGTAGTATTCTCATAGAATCAACTGTGAATTGGGTTTTTAAATAATCATTTCAATTGATGAAGTCTTACCAAGGGCCAAGACCATGCTGGGGACTTTGAAATGCATTCAATGCTCACAACAGCCCAGCAAGGTAGAGTTTCTCTTTCGTGTTACTGACCAGCCTGCCTGCCTCCCCAGCAGCCCCACGCCCACCCCACCCCCACCCCAGGAGCACGCTGGCTTTTGAGAGGATCCACTCTTTGCCTTCCCTACTCCGTGTCTCCCGCGGCCTCTCGCTCAGCCCATCCAGCATTGCGGGGGAGACACTTCGGTCTTATGAATGATGAGAACAGGGATTGACAGGCACATTTACCTAAAGTGGCAGACTTGTGTTTTTCTTACGTTTATATTTGACTTTTTCCACTCTCTCTCGAACACCTAACATATCCCAAGAACTCTGCTAAGTTAAATAATGTAAGATTGTGCTATTATTCTCATAGACAGATGTGGAAACTGAAGTTCTTTTTCTTCTCTCCACCTTGAATGCTGTTTTTGCCTGGGTAACGCCTACCAGTCATGTGATCTGATTTGGCAAAGTCTTTCCTGACATCCCTCACCCACCCTAACCTATTGCTTATAAGTAACTAACTGTCACAACCATAATGAATGGTTCATAAAATTTGTGTTGAGTTTTCTGCTTCCTCCACGTAAGGACAGAGACCTTGTGCATCTTGTTCATCACCTTGTATCCATAAAATTTGTGAAGGACACAGTAGTTTACAAATCATTTTCACATACTGTATTTTATCATGTGCTCAGAAGTCCTGTGCGGTGGATGGGACAGATATGATTATCCACATTCTAAGGACCATTAGACATAGTCTCAGAGAGGTAATGTGGCTTTTCCGAGGATGCACAGGCTTTCTCTCAAGTGCCCCCAGCAAAGCTGGCTTTCCTGTGAGAGGGAAAAAGATGAGGAAGGTGCATGTTGCATGTTCCCTGGTCTCCTGAGTAGATTCATCAGGACTCAGCACATTTTGCCCTGAGCAGAGATACTTAAGCACTGATACTACAGAGGCAACCAGGTACCCCTGCAAATGTTTAGAATCGGTTATCTATGAAATATGTACCCTTGGACTTAGGAGAAAAAACTGAATTCATACTAGGAGATATTTTTGACTTGGTTTGAATCAGATGCAGGAAAATCATAAAGGAAAACTAAAATGCTCAGTATAGCAACATGTGTGCTGTAGCACAGCTCTCCTTGTTTTGAATCCCTAATTCAGTTCTCACTGGCTGTGTGACCTTGAGAAAACTGCTTAGTATCTCTGGGCCTCAGATCTCTCATCTGCACAATGGATATAATAGTGCCCGCCTGACAAGTCTGTTGACAGCAAGGATTACGTGCAATAATGCATTAGAAGGGTTTAGCATGGTGCCTGCCATGTGTGAGTAAACACTGAACGTTAGATGCCCAGTGATGATAACCAAGATGTGAGAAGTAGGTACCATACCCTGTGTAGATACCAGATGTTCAATTCAGGCTTCCTGCAGGTAAGACTTTTCTAGAACGTATCAATGAACTGCAAAGGATCCAAAAAGACCATGCTAAGCCATCTAGATATTATAAACTGCGAAGCTGGGGTTTTGCAGAAGGGGAAATTGGAGTCCAGAGTCCACACTCCTCACTGCTTACCTCGGGATTTAGTGGCAGGGCTGGGATTTGGACCCACTTCTTTGTGCCTCCAGACCCACACATGCTCTTTCTACTGTAAATCTCTTCTCTTGGAAGGCAGATCTTTCCCAGGGGGCTGCAAATCAGGAGAAACTTCCAGAAGCCCAAACACTGGAAAACCAAACTCTTCTAAGGTGGATCCAGAGTGTTCTTTCCCTGTTTTCTGATTGTAAGGAAAAGCCCACAGCTTTGAAAATAGTTTTAAAAGAAGCGAACACTTGAGTGCCTGCCTGACCCATGCACAGTGGTCAGGCCAAAGAAGAGGATCATGTTTGGAGGTCTTCTCATACTGGCCTCATCGCTCCTATGCCTGGTCCTCCTCCCACAAAGGACAGACTGGAGTGGCAGTGCCCTTGCTCATGGCGAAGAGGCCCACCCAATTCCCCTGCCCAGCCACAAAACACCTTCACTGGGGCCTAATAAGTAGCAGTAAAAAAGGTTTATACAGGGTTTGCTGTGCGCCAGGAGCTATGCTTACCTTTAACGTGCCCCATCTAAGTTAATCCTCTCAAAATTCCTACAGCATGGGTGTTATTATCCCTGATTTACAGATGGGGAAACTGAAGGCCAGCAAGATTGGGTACATTCCCAGTGTCACGCAAATGATGAGTGGGGGACCCAGGATTCAAACCCAGGCATCTCAGACGCAAAATCTATATGCGATATAATACAATCTCACCCCAAAGAGAAACTTCTCAGGAGATAGCATCTTCATAACAGCCAACGTTAGCTCCCAGGAAAGCCAAATCGATCTATATCCTTTTTATTAGGACAGTGCATCTTTTTCCGGGAACAAGGTTGGTCTTTTAAACTGCCACAGCAGTAACGGCAAGAGAAATGTATGTACCAAACTGTCTCATTTGTAGATGGCAGCCACCCTGATTTGAAGGGGATTAAATATCGACAATGGCACCTGTGACTTCTGTGATCTCCGAAGGCTGGCAGGATAAATTAAGTCTAACATTCTCTGCACCATCCTTCACCTCCTCCAAGCAGTGGATTCGTTCACTCTGAATAATAGAGCAAACGCAGAACAGTGAAAATGTGTGATATATTGGAAGCTTTAGCTTATGCAAGAAAGACGGCTTATTTTTCCCCCTCCCCCATACTCTGTGCCCCTCCATGAGCTCATGCACCCGCTGCAGAGCCGTCCTTCAGAAGGACAACACAAGAAACGGAGATGCTGACATCACCCAGAGACTCCCATATGAGCTTTGCTTTTTCCTCTGCTGTGTGGCATTGGGTACGTTCATTTATTCATGCTATGAATAGCTGGTGTGTGTGCAGCACTGAGCCACAGAGCGAACACCGAAGTGCAGAGACTATGCCCTGCCCTCAAGGGTCACGTGGAACAGTGGGAGAGATGCACAAAATAGACTGACAATTGTAATACAGTGTGGGGACTGCCAGGAGAAAGATACGTGGCAAGACCACTCGCCTATCATTCTGTAACTCTGAACCTCTGTTTCCTCATCTGTAAAGCAGGAAAGGGTAAAGAACACCTGTTTCACAAGGCTGGGGGGAGGCTTCACCATGACGTCGGATGGAAGACATCTGTAATCTGGCAAGTCGTACAAATCAGGGTTTTGACTGTCTGTGTTACAGTTTATGTGAGAAACCTAATGAAAGTGAAGCAATATGGAAATGCAGAGGGGGCCAAAGGCAGAAGGGGCAGAGAGATGAGCTACCCAGCGGGATCAGATGCTGTGCTGTGATCGCTGAGCCTCCCAGCCTTCCCCTAATCAGCTCCAGGGGATGCAGAGCACAGCCCGGTCTGAGCAGGACTCTGGGCTGGAGCCCCCGCTGGGCCCATTCAGCGAGGACGGCTCCTCTTCTCATGGCTTCTACATGGGGGTCCCCATCAAATCTCATTGGAAGAACAAGTCCACAGCTTAAAAAACAACCCTCCAAAGCCACTTTATGTCAAATTTTTAGGAATTCAAGAAAGCTCCATGGTAAAAAAGATAGAGTTATTACCTAATTGGGAAACTCCAAATAACGGGGTATCTTTGCTATTGTTGAGAAATGTAATTAAAAACAAATTCTTCTTCCAACAAGAAACTCTCTCCACAATGGCAAAAGAAAAGAAGTTCGTTGGTAAACAGGCATTAAAGCAGAATGTGCTACGTATCGCAGGCAATCCACCAAGACATGGCAAAGACAAAGAAATCTCACTCTTTTATGTAGCCAAGGAGATCTAACCCATCACACAGAAGTAAGGACTTGACAGCAACATTTGTCACACGGGGTTCATCTTAAATTCACCTGGTCACTGGGATGACCACCTATGTTAGTTATTTGGCTTTATACAAAGGAAAGATAACTTTTTCCTACCTGTATGTCAAGCGGTAGTTTTGCAATTTGGCACAAGGTGTTCACAGCTCATGAAGTCAGGTTCCTACTTGTCCCCAGAAACTGAGAAATAGGGGTCTTATCTCCCTAATGTTCATACAATGTTTACATTTCAAAGGATGGTTCCCAGGTCCCTGAAAAAGACATTACTGGGCTGTAAAACTAGCAAAAGGCTTTTAAAAAGTGGTATATCTCAAAGGACAGAGAAAGAGTTCATAATTACAAGTTTTTGCTTTGTTTTGCCAATTGGCAAATAAAAATTGTATGTATTTTTTGGGTACAACATGTTTTGAAATATGTATGCATTATGGAATGACTAAATTGAGCTAATTAACATATGCATTACCTCACACATCATTTTTTATCCTGAGAATACTTAAAATCTACTCTTAGTGATTTTCAAGAATATAATACATTTTTATTAACTATTGTCACCATCTTATACAATAGATCTTTTGAACTTACTCCTCCTAACGGAAATTTTGTATCCTATGACCAACATCACCCCAAGGAGAAACACCCCTCACCCCCATCCCAACCCCTGAGTAACCACCATTCTACTCTCCGCTTCTGTGAGTTCCAATTTTTTAGATTCCACATGTAAGTGAGATCATGCAGTATTTGTCTTTCTATGCCTGGCATATTTCACTCAATATAATGTCTTCCAGGTTCATTCATGTTGTTGCAAACAACAAGATTTCCATCTTTTTTAAGGCCAATTAGTATTCCATTGTGTGTTCATGCCACATTTTCTTTATCCATTTATCTCTTGATGGACACTTAAGTTGGTTCCATATCTTGGCTACTGTGAGTAAAATTACAAGTTTCTTAAAGTCAATGCTTTAAGAAAAGGGAGAGGAAAACATTTTTTAACAGCAAGAATGAAGCCTCTTATCTTTAATTTTTATCTATCCTTACACTATCTGGCCTTTTTTAGAATATGGGAACCCTCCTGAGGCATCAGTGACATATAATATCACACCCCTTCCTCCTAGCTGGATCAGAAAGCAGCAGAGAACAGGGACAGAGAAAGGGGATTCCATAGTTCAAAATCTCTGGCTACCCGACATTGAATTACGTGTGAGAACATGTTTTCTGATACATGTTTTCTACTGAATGTTTGTTTACATTTGATTGGCTGCTTGGATGTGGGCAAAGGTGATGCCCTTCCACGACCACCACATGGAAAGCAGCCCCCAGGCCTACTGAAAATCTGTCCCATTGTCCTACGTATCTCTGTACTAGAACCCCTCTGAAGCTGCACTTACTCTATTTATTCGGTATTAGTATTATTATTTTCCACAATTATTATTTCCTACTCTCTGAAGGCAGAAAACGTGTCCGTCTTCTTTTCTTCTTTTGAAGGACAGATAAAACTGTCTTCTTATTTGCGGTATTTTCAAAGTAACTAGAGGAGTGGTTGACATGTAGCCTTCAGTAAGTATTTGTTGAATTAGTGAATGAAAGAATAAATACAGGAGGCACCCAAATCTCTACCATGTCAGAATCGTGAGTCAGGATAGAATTCTCCCATTTGGCCTCAGAGGTTTGCAGTATTCATTCAGCAAGGGCTTAAAAACCCAACTCTGCCTTCCAGCTCCTGCACAGCCTCGTCTTAGGGCTCAGAAGTGGAAACACAAGGCTCCTCCCTGGGAGCCCCTCCGCATTATTATTATTTTACCTGGAGCTCAGCTCAAATCTCACCACTCCTCCCTCCCTGAATTAAATGTGGTGATTTCTTTCCCCAAAGATCCCACTGGGAAAAGAAGGGGCCTCAGTCGGCACCACGAAGGCTGGCAGATGAGAGGAGAGAAATAAAATCCATCTTTAAAGCCGTCCTGTGGTTTGCCTGCAGGGCTGTTGCCGCTTTCCTCGTGCTTCTCAGTAATGTCCAGACCAAACATCTATGCTCTCTAAAACAGAAATAAGTTGTCCCTCAAGATCAATATAGAAATAACTGACATTTCCTTCCGATGTTAAATTTTCATCTCGGTGAGGAAAAGACAAGGATCAGAGAGGGGTGGAGAAGAATTCTTGGAGGAAAACTGACTTTCAGCCACAGCTTAAATGGCAAACACTCTAACATGAAATGAATGTCTAAAGAACTGCTCAATCGAAATCTGACTTCTGGGGGAAGTCCCCCAGGAAGGCCTAACTATGAGGAAGAACTCAAGTTATCCATTTCTTTCTCAAGTAGAATATAAAGGGGACATTCCAAATAGTGACAATAATCAATACTTATGCTGTATTTTGTATATATCAGGCACACTGCTAAGCCATTTGCATCCATTATTTATTTAATTCTATATAATCTTATGTGGCCTTTTGTATTACTGTGATTGTTGTTTTACAGGTAAGAAAACACAGGCTCAGAGAGATAGAGTCACAAGATCACAGCCAGGAGGTGGCAAAGGCGGGATGTGAACTCAGATCTGCTGACTCTAGAGATCTGTGTGCACTGTACTGCCTTAAATAGAAAGAATATGCAGAAAGAGAAGATTGATAGGGAAAAAGATAAATTTGGCACTTCTTTCCTGCTCAGAGCTCTAGGACTTTGCCTGAGATGGTCTTACAGAATCCCAAACCTAGAAGGTTTCCAAAGAAAAGCAATTTACTCACAGCTGGGCTTTTTTTTTCCCCCCCTCAGCCAAATCACTGAGTAACTGAATCCACTTGCCTATATATCATAATTGGAATAGGTACAGCACAGACCTGACCTACTTTAAAATCAATTTTGATGTACCCTGTGGACTCTTTCAAGCCACTTTACAAACACCATTTCGTTTTTGTTAAATAAATCTAATTGCTCCTGGGTGTTAACAGATGACACTGCCTCCCAGGAAGAGTTTGCCAAGATTGGAACTGCTGCTCAACATTGTTTTGCAAGAAAATCCCTAAGTCTTGGTTTTAGATAACCTCAAAAACAGTCCCCAGGGATGGACACCAAGACCACCTCGAAGGTCTGGTTGTGAATTTTAACTCTCTAATGTAAAGAGTTATCAAAAAGCCCCTACAACACTGTCCTGTTATGAATCAGATTTGAGATTTTTCCTCTCCACACAACCCTGTATTCCAGCCTTTATTTTTTCTGTGTGTGTGAGCTGGATCTAAAAAGGGATTCCAAAGATGGTATCCATTTTTAAATATATTCTTTGGAATTAACGGTGGGGGTGTGGAATAAGTGATCAGAGCACAATACCATCTGGGTAAGATTGACTTATTCAATCTTGAGGTCAGTCCCCAGGAGGTACTTAGTGCAAGCCTCTGTGGATGTGCTGATGAACAGAACCAGCCAGAATCCCCAGTGTCATGGGGCTGACATTCAGGGAGGGGGAGAAAGCTGCAAAAACAATCACACCAATAAATGCACAATTTTTGTCGTGAGAAATGCCATAGGGAAATAATGAATGGTCCCATAAAATAGAGCAAAGAGAATGTGGACAGAAAGTTCAGGGATGTAACCATTAACTTTAGACCTAAGGGAAAAGAAAATATTAATTAGGAGAAGAGGGGAGATAGAAAATCATGAGATTTCAGCACTAGTGGCGAGAACAGATTGGAGAGGACCATAGTGATGCTAGAAGCCAGAGGAACTCAAGTAGTACCTGTTCTAGAACAGGTCATTTCTACTCCCATTGCTATCACAGAACAAATTAAACAAGACTCCGGGAATGAGGCCCTGGCAGTGGTATTTTTAAAACATTCTAACACGTCGTCAGGTTTGAGTATCACTGCCCTCATGTCATGGCCCAGATAACTTCTTCTAACATTTTCTTAGAACAAAATATAGTAAGAAATAGAAATATGGGAAAAAAATTCAAAAGTAATAGAAAGATATTTTAAAAGGAAAAATGTATCTTTTACCCACTTCCAATCACTAGTCACATTCCAAGCACAGTGAAATAATTGTGAACAAGGTTTAAGCAGTAATACTCTAGAAAAATGCTTCTGCATAAACAATTTGAGTATCAAAATATGTAGTAGTGAATTACAACACACTGAATAAAATAGGAAACTGTGAGTTCATACTGATATAAATAAATTAATGGATAAATTGAAAGTTTGATGATGAACTCAATAGTTAAATAGTTTTAAAGTTCTTCCCCAACCAATACTTACTCATTTCAAAGGAAAAGAGAGTAACTGCACAGTGAAGAAGTCTGGGTGACAGCACCTCGATTATCACGTGATCACATCGAACATCAGCATCAGAAAAGGGACAAATCTACAGATTCGAATCACGCACCACCTGAGAAGATGCACTGAGAAAGGCATATCCCCTCTCTAATATTTCTGCCAAAAATTCATAACCTAGATTTAATCAAGAGGAAAATTCAGGCAAACACAAATTAAGAAATGTTCTACAAATTACAAATGCATCTAGGTCATACAATTATGACCAAGTCTGAAGAACTAAGTGCTTCAGATTGAAAGAGGCAAAACAGACAAGACAACCAAATGCAACACGTTTCTGAACTGGATCCTTTTGCAAAAGGCCAGAGATCCCCTATCTATCTTAAGAAACAATAGCACAAATACATGAAGATAGATATACAAGGATGTTCACTACAGCATTGTTTCTGGTAGCAAGAAAAATAAGAAGACCATCTAAATATCCATCATTAGGGTAGAGTTCAATAAATTATGAGAAATCGTGCTGTGTGAAATAGAGGGCAATCCACATGTAATGACCTGGAAAATATCTCTGACATATCATTAGCTGAAAAAAATTTATTTCAGACTAACAAGTACATCATGGTCCTATTTTTAATAAATGTGTGTATGTACGAGGCTGTCCAGAAAGTATCCAGCCATGTAACTGTTCTCATTATATTAACAATGGCTAGATACTTTCTGGACAGCCTCATATGTAAAAATCTTGTAGTAGTAACAAGCTTGCTTCTGAGGATAAAAGGAATTTCACTTCTTAATTGATATACATATATATATGTGTGTGTATATATTATAAAGGTAGACTATTACCTATTTTAACTTATTTTTATTTTTCAATATTTTTCAAGGGATAAACTTCTATGCAAGATTGACAATTGATCTTCTTTTTGGCTGTTGTAGTTTAGCAAATCAATAATTTTTTGTAACCACCCTTGAAGAAATCTATGAGACCTTTTAATTTTAAGGAACTTTCTCTCTCAGCCTTCTAAGTCAAGCAGCATAAAACATAAATGAAAAAAACCTTACTTAGAAAATAAGCTCACGTTGTTTTAAAAAAAAAATCTAAAATAAAAGGAATGAAGTATCTGCAAGTAACTTACATTTCAGGAAAGAATCAATGCTTCTAATTTTAAGAAATTCAAAGCTGCCATCGACTAATTACCATGCACTGAATTCCTCCAAATGCAGATCTATTACATGTTTATGTGTATCACTTTAGGCATAAAATAGAGAAATTGGGGGAGAGGGGGAACACTGCTATAAGCTGTTTTCCTCCCTCCTTCCACAAACAATAATTTGGGTGTGAAAAGGATTTGTAAAACAAACACCAAGCGGCATAGGGCTTTGTGTTTTGAAGCTATAAGCATGAAAATCCATTTAAGAAACTATCTTCCTGCCTGCTGAGATAAACAGGTTCTAAGTACCCTATATACATCTCCCAACCATGGAAGAAAATAACCCCTAACTTTTTTTCTGTATTTGGCCCCAATTAAAGTCCGAAATGGGGGATTTATAATCTCCATCTAAACAGGGCATCTGCAATTTGTAGCCTGACATAAATAACCGGCTTTTAATGCTGTAAAAGGACAAGAAGGGTCAAGTCCATATATTTATATAGAAGGGAAAATGATGCCAACATTCAGCACTCCACCAAGACACCTCCTCCCAAGAGGCCACAGCAGATAGTTGGCATTTTTGCCTCTCTGGCATCCATTCCCTCTACCTAACGTCACCTGTATTTTCCTCAAGGAGAATGACTTCTCCCCATGGTTTTCAGTATTGGGAAAACAATTCCAGTTGACCGTGTTCAATAAGAGGAGAAAAAGGTCAGGGCCTCCCCATGCTGCCCTAGGATAGCCAGGGGACAAGCATGTGACCTAAGTCCTGCTATGGGAGCTTATCAAGTGTTGTGCAGACTATTAAGCTACTGCCTCTCAGCTCCAAATTCACCTTCTCCACCCAGCTTTGCAATGTCGGACCTGGGGCCCTGGAGACTGTATTTCTCAATGACCTTCTTGATTCATTCTGCCAATAGGGAAACTGGAAGGAAGGCAGGAGGAGGAAAGAGGTGACTTACTCTTCCCCTTTCAGCATCAGCCAACCTGCTGCCCTTCACCTTGGCATCTGCATTTCCTTCCAATGACAACTGGTTCTTTCCCAGCTTCATCCCACAGTCCTAGAACCACTGTCATCTCACTCCCTAGAGGTACCCACCAGGCAGTGCCTCTCCTCAGAGCTCTGAGCCCAGCCTTGCAGGGCTTCTCTTTCAACTCCTGAGACACCAGGAGAGTCTGGCCAGCATCCTCCCCTCAAATGCCTGAGACTCTGCTCCGTGCCTCTTTTCTGAGCTTCTAGATTCTGGAAACACCAACTTCTCTTTGCTTCCCAGCCCCAGGCACGGCAGCTTCTTCATGCAGGTACTATATATATATATATATATCTGTGTTGCCTTGATGTTCATTTTTACAATCGCAATCTGCCAACTTCTGTTTTACCAATTCCCTACGTTGAAAGTCTCTGTTACAATAACTGGCATGGTTTTGTTTTCCTCACTAGCCCCTCACTGCCACAGGAGCTCTCACCCGGGAAGCTGACCCCTGCGTAAGTTAGTAAGGAGGAGAAGTACAGGTTGCAGGTTTCCATCGGAGAATGGGCATTGGCCGTAGAGACGGTCCTGACTAGGTTTTTCTTGAAACAGAACCATCGCCATGCTTCCTCTAAGTTGCCCTTACCCTCATGCCTGGTCCTCCAGTCTCCTTTGGATTCTCTAGGCTGCCTGAAAACCATCCAAAAATTTCTTTTGCTTAGCTTAGTTAAAATCAGTTATTAATATATATTCAGAAAAGTTTGAGCCAATATCTTCATTCAGTCCATCTTTCAATCCATAAGGATTCATTGAGCAGTGCACTCGGGACAAATGAATTCACTTCCAGGGACCCTGAGTACTTTACATTCAAGCTTTAAAGAGCTGGCAAACTGTATCATCAGGTTCCGACATCCTCCTAACAATACCCCCCACCACATGCACACACACAGAGTCACACATTCCACACTCAGTCCCGGCATTACCGACCTCATATTGAAACGACTACCTAGGAATCATGTGCTCACAGATGATTCAGTTCATTCCCCTCCCTCCATCGGGTCCAGAGATGAGATGAGAGGGGCTCAAAGTCATGCAGCAAGCGGTGAGAGTCGGGGCCGGACTCAGGCTTCTGCGGTACAGTCCACCCTCCACCCCGCTCCCACCTGGTCAACCTGGCGTCTCTATCTGAGGCAGGGAAGGCTCCCTGAGAGTCAAAGGAAGATGAATAAGTGAGTGCACTGGTAGGGACTGGAGGAATGTACAACCCTAGTCATTGCAGAAAGGTTTTAACCTCACAGAAATCCATCTCCTTATGTGAGAGTCAGAAGGAAAGGAAAGCCAGAGACTAGCAGATAATTTTCTGAGATGCCAAGAGGGGTATGCAGTGGAGAAAGAAGACTGGAGTTCAATTCCTGGCTCTTCCACCTATTCATTATTTAACTTTGAACAAAGAATTTTACCACCAAGTGTTCCATTTCATTTTCTATAAATTAAGATAAAAGCAAATGTCCATTCTACTTTACAAAGTTATTTTAACCGTGAGATATACTCATTCCACAAATATGTGGGCTAAGCATTATTTTAGCAGCTGGGAGGGAGCACAGCAAGACAAAAATCTTTCCCATCTTAGGTAAAGATCTTTACATCTTAGTAGAGAGAGGCAGACAGAACACAAACAAATTTAGAAATAAATGTGACACTTTGGAGAGCAATAAATGCTATGGGAAAACAAAAAAGAGTAATTTGACCAAGAGTGATTGGGCTCATTCTGTTGGGAAGTCAGGGAAGGCTGCTTTGAGGAGGTGACACTTGAGCTGATTCATGCGGGATTAAAAAGAGATGATGGAGAGAGAGAACATTTGAGACAGAGGGAAGAGGGAGTGCCAAGGCCTGCAAGTGGGAGGCAAGTCTGGTGGTTGGAGGAACAGAAAGGTGGATGAGCACAGCTGGACCAGAGGGAGTGCTGAGAGAGCTGGGTCAGGCTGACACTATGGAAACAGAACTTTCTGCAGCTGGTCATGTATTTGCATGTGCTTTCAGCATTGCATAATACTAGGTCAATTATTCTATTCCCATTAGCTTCCTTTATCATTTCAGCTTTTTGTTGCAGAATTTCTTGTTCATCTTCAACAGCCAATGACTTTCTAATACTTCTACTTTAAATTTTCTGTGCTCTTCCTCACTCTTTGCCAAATAGGTGTATACAAATTGCATATAAATAGACTCTATGAGATTTTTCTGTTTGGTGAAAATAAGTCCACTAATCTACATCTTTGGGCTAGAGAGGTAGTATACTACTAGGGGTAAGCAGTTGAGTTTTGGAATCAGGTCTTCGTTTAAATCTTGTTTCTCCTACACAGTAGCAATATTAATCTGGACAAGTTAATTAGCTTCTCTAAGTCTTCGTTTTTTCATTTATAAAACAGACTTAAGGATACCTAACTTAGAGAATTTCGTGAGACTTCTGTGACTGCATGTGAGGCACAGAAGTGGGCAGAGGGAAAGCACTCAGTGAATGCTAACTAGAGGTTGCCCTTTGTTCACTGATGTTTGCTCTTTGTTCCTCACTTTTCTCTACTCATTTCCTCCTGTTCTGTCAATGCTCAGCTCAGATGGCATCTTCTGCAGCAAACCTTCCCTAGAGGGCCAAGCTGAGTGAAGGTCCCCCATTATTTTAAGCCTTACCACTTACCACATCATAGTGAAATTCCCTGTTCCCATGCCTATCCTTCTCTTCTATTAGATTCGTGACAGCAAGTCATGTGCT
Source organism: Lemur catta (assembly GCF_020740605.2). NCBI lineage: Eukaryota > Metazoa > Chordata > Mammalia > Primates > Lemuridae > Lemur > Lemur catta. Next base: position 10,054,047 of record NC_059132.1, read on the forward strand.
TCACTCATCTTTGCATCCCAAGCACAGATCCCAATATCTTACACATAATAAATCCCCAGTGTGCTTGATAAATTCAACTGTGAATTATTTTTGACCAGACACCAGCCACTGATACATGCTCTGTGACTTGGACATCTCAGTTGCTGTGTGGAGAGGGCAGCCCTTGCTGAGACTTGCAGAAAAGGACAAGAAAGAAAACTTTACCGTCACTGGCAAGGGATGGTTTTAATCCAGTTGTTTGTAACTCAAGACATATATGTAATTGCAGTTTTTAATTTGTATGACATTAGCTGTTAGTGTTAAACCAAAGGAATAATCCTGTGATTGCTCCAATGCTTGGAGACTTTATTACTGAAGGAGGAAAAAGAGCCCTTTAAAAGGAGATACTGAAAAGAAAGGATTCACCTTATCTCCAAAGAATGTCGGAAATCTGAGTTTTCAAAGGCAGCCAGGAAGCAGTTAAATGTTATCAGTATTTCACCTTCTCAAGAATGAAACTTCCAACTACTCTCTCAAATATGCAATGGCTGGACATAATAAAATAGTCCCCACTATCATGGAGAAGACAGTATCCCTTGGAAGGGGTCTTATTTTAGCTCTCAGGACTAGTATGAGCACCCTGGGTTCAATCTACCACCTGACTCTACATGCAGCTGACAGTCCCAGAGAAATCTGGGATGCCCTCTGGGGTTTTGCACTGTGGCCCTCCTCCCCTTGGTTCATTCCCTCCTTCTGTTGTCAGAGATAAGAGCCCAGTAATCTCCAAACTGCATCAGGTGTGAGGACTCATGCTGCTATTAGAGAAATGCTGTCTGATATTTTCACCCAAACATAATGGAAATTGGTTTAAAAGGTAGGAGATGCAGATCTCTACCTATTTACGGAAAAGAGTGCCTCTTAGCTCGGAAAATGCCTCCTCCCCCAAGAGCCATCCATCCGCAGAACGGAACAGTCACACAAATGTCATGCTGTTTTCTGCGAGGTTGTTATACTCTCATGTCCTCCCTTGCAGAAGGGGGAAGGCAAAAACAGTCTTATTTTTCCTCACCTGAGCCAGCAAACAGGTTCTGCAGTAATTGAACTGAGGTAATCAAATGTGGTTCACAAATTGATTCTGCCTATCAGTAAAAAGCTCATTTAAATAACATGATACCAACTCATGACAAAGACACAATTTTCTTTATCCCTCAACAAATAAATCTGTCCTCGTTGCTAATGTCAGAAATTCTGAAAAGAAAAACAGCACGGAAAAGAGGAATAAAGACAAGAAACCAAGAAGCAAATACAGAGCATGGTATCAAGGAAAACTGTTTGACATTCTGTCTGTGTCCCCAAAGCCCAGTTATAAAGAACATGACAAACCCTCCCTTTCGTACCACCGTCCCCTCTCCTGAGAATTTCACTGTCTGGTAACCTCTTTTCATACTCCATGGGTGATCCTAAATAAACCAACCTTGGATAGCATGCTCTAGCTTCAGGGATTATCTCACTATTTTAGAGAGGAGATGATGTGTCATCTTGTAATGCAAAGCATCAGAATATTATTTAGTTAGTTATCTATTTTTACTTTTATAAGTTAGATGCCAAGGGCCTAGCAATTGGAATAGGAAAAGCCTTTAAAAAAATAAAGTAAAATAAATAGCCCACACCAGCCTGTTAGTGACCATTAGTGTGGAACCAGGTTCCACTTGTAATTCACTCATTTCCACCTGCTCTCAGAAAGCCCATGCCTGACTTCCTAGAGGAATCACAAAACCTGCTGAATTGCAGCTACTGACTTGGAAATGGCCTTTAGAGAAAATCCTCTAGCTCTTTGTGCACCTTCTGCCTCTTCTTTAAAGCTATTTGAGACCCAGAGCTTTTACATTTTCTCCCTTCATTTTTCTATTCCATGCTGATCTTTCATTTCTTGAATCTTATTATCCATAGCCCTTAATCACATAGTGTGCTACAGTTTTCTCTGCCCCAGCTACACTGTCAGCTTCTGGCAGGTAGTAGCCTTAGCTTATATTCCCCGCAGCATCTAGCACTGTGCCAGCAAAATTACGGCTGTTCAAAAACATTCTCCCAGCGATCCCGCGTTCGCTGTGTCCTCCCTCTGCACAACTGCTCCACGATACCTCGGGTTCGTTCATTCGGTCTCCAATGTGTGGCCGCTCTGCAAAAGTGCCTGGGACTGGCTCACTCAGAGCTTCAAGAAAATAAGAATTAGTGACCAGCATTCAAGTGTCAAGAGGCTTTATCTAATATTTCTGATTCCTGGCTTCTCTTCAGGAACTGGGTGATTTGGCAACCTTGGCCCTGTTCTCCCACGGCAGCAGCTCATGGGAGCCTGGCAGCCTTTACACGGGGCATGTGCTCTAGACCCAGTGACACTCCATTGCAGTCAGCATCACTCACTCATTTCCTGCTTGGTTCAAAAGTATGTGAGTTTGACCCATGTCTGCTTTACAGGAAATTCATATTGTTCTCCCCTAAGTCTATGACCTTTAAAATCAGCTTTTTTTGTCTAAAAGCAAATCTGTTGTCTCAGACTATATGAATGAGCTGCGTTTTTGCTCCCTCCCTATCTCAGTTGCTGGCCTCACTGTCCTAGTTACTCAAGACCAAAGCCTCTGGGTCTCTCTAGCTCCATCCCATCCTGCACTAAATCATATCCATTCCACCTCAAAAACGTTTTCAAAATCTATCCCCTCCTTGCCATTTCCACTGCCCTGCTACTCTGGCCTTCTGTATTTCTTAGCTGGATCTCCTCACTTGCCTTCCATACTTCAGTCTTTCCTCTTCAAGTTCATTCTTCATGCTCCATCAAGTGGCACAGATCTGACTCTGTCATTTCTCTGGTCAAAAGCTTCAAAATCTCCTGATTGCCTACAAACCTAAGTCTGAACTCCACGGCCTTCACCATCTGCCCCAGTCTACCTTGATGGCCATCCCAGCACTCTGTCTTCCAGAGAAAACTCCACCCCAGCAGGCCATGCTGCAGCCTTCAAAATAGACCCGTACTAGTCCACCCCGAGGCTGAGCACTAAGGCATGCGGACCGGTCTATGAGAATTAGCTTAACGCATCGCCCCTCCTGCATGAATAGACCATTTAAAGACAACCTGGGGAAAGGAACTCGAGCACATGACTTTCTTTCTATCATGGGCAGATTCCAGCCACGGTGACTTAGGGTAAGGAAGCTACTTTCTGAAGGAATAGAGACTTCCTGAAACCTCTTAAAGCATCCCATGCACGTACCAATCTTGCCTGAGTAAAACCAGCTTCTTATGGTCCTTACTGTCAATCATTTCTCTGACTTTGGGGTTCAGTTTAAAGATTTCAGAGGGAGGGAAAAAATTATGGTTTATTTCTTACTTTCAGAAACCAGAATAACAGCTAACATGCCTTTCAGGAATCATATTAGTTATCTCCTGATATATGTGTGTAGTGTTTGGTTTTCAACAAGGCTTGATTTCCAGTGGTGAAATTGTTTAGCACACACCAAGTTATTACAACTGTCTGAAGAAAATGTTTTCAGAGCTCCCTTCCCTTGCCCAGCTTTCTATTTCTGTTAATGGGCTTAAAACTAATTAGAGTAAATTAATTCCTCAGAATAATAACAATTGCCAAGGAGACACACACTAACACTTTATTCTTACAAACAAGAGCTTCCTGGGAGTTGGGGAGCAATTACAACTTCCTAATGATCTATAGAAGGAAGGGGGAAAGACTCCTTATCATGTTTTATTTATTTCTTTCAGAAACTTTTAATGAATATAAGGGGGAAATTACACATCTCAATAAAAGCGATTACCCTCTCTGAACTGCGCTCCTCTGGTGGTGACAAGTGGCTCATCGTGCTGGCCTGGTAGCATTGGAGACAATGAGAAAGTACCACAGAAAATTGTGATGAGCAGTGTTAATTATTTATTCATGAGCACTTTCCCTTCATATTTTTTTCCATCTGCAAAATACTTGGCTATCATCAGCCTATGGGACTCCTGGCGAAAGGTCTGACCCACAGCCTTGAAAAGACAAAAGTCAAAAAGGTTGAGTCACCCCACCCAGATGAGGGAACCCAATCTGAACTTTACTCTTGGTTGTTGTTTGATCCAGTTTGAATGATGTGCAACTGACCTGCACTCCCTGCAGCCCACATACCTCTGGTTGGACAAAGAACATTAGCATCTAAGGCCAGAAGTTCTCAGTGTTTGTGTACTGAGTGGTCCAAGGGTTATAAGGAACTGTCATGTCCCTCTGGCCTCCAATATCTCTCTTCAATCTATTCCTTTCTGTCCACCCACACAGGCAGAGACTTACTACCAGCCACGCCATCCCACCTCATGCCTAGTGTGATTAGCCCACACGAATCTCAGCTTCCCATCTCACTCCTTTCTTATCTGTTCTCCACATTACAAACTGAAGGATTGTTTTTCTTCCTACAACACAGTTCTTATCATCCTCATTGTCATCACTAAAACTATATTATCACAGCTATCATATCATGTAGGTGTTAATTGTAAGCAAGACAAATAAGCTCTGGCTAACTTAAGCAGAAAATAATGAACTTAATGGATATTGGCTGCTTTCCATAATCCCTAGGAAGTCCAGAGAACCACTTCTGAAGCTATACAATCAGAAATTCGTTTTTGTCAGGGATGGTCTGATGAAGGCACCCAGCCTCCACTTCCAAATATAGACTGTGCAGTTTGTGCCATTAGCACCCCTGAGGCAGGTCTTTGAATGTTGCTGCTAGACCCACTGCCTCTGTTGACGGCAAGAATCCCATGCAGCTGCTACCACTAGTACCACCCTCTCCAAAAAAGAGGTTTGCATGGTTGGTATTTCCTTGTGTAATAGGTTTCAGACTCAAAGTCTGTATCAGATCCAACCAGTTAGTGGAGTCTCATCAAGTGCCCCTTGTTTCAATGGCTCTGACTCATAAGGTAGAAGATTCTCTAACAAAGAAAATGGTGGCCAAAAATAATGACTAATGACCACTTTAATACCATTTATTTAGCACCTGCTATATGCCGAAGACTTTATATACATTATCATTACAATGTCTCAGCAAAATAGGTATTCTGTCCATTTTATAAAATCCTGAACTTTCAGGATCAAGAGAGAACAAAAATGATTAAAATTTAACTCAAACTAGAAATGTATTAGCTCTAATTGAAAACTGAGTTCCGTGGAAACAAGACGTTCTCTCCTACAAAGATGAATCCCTAATGCCTTTGGTTGTGCTTGGCACAGAGCAGGCATTCAGCAAAGCATCCAGCGTTGTAAAAGATGTCATTACAACTCAGTGTCACCCAATCTCTCTGCCCTGCACCATGTTTTATACCCTCACATATTACATTCTTACAGACAGAAATCTTTTTTTCATCATCTCCCGCCATATATATCACAATTAAGTCTCATTGTCCTGACCAAGATCATATACCTATCCCTGAAGCAACCACTGAGGCCAAGGTGACAGAAGGCTCAGTTGGCCAATCTTGGGCCATATGACTACTTCTGGACTTTTATAAAACGGAAACTGAGCTATGTGGACTTAAATAAAGGAGAGAAAATTCCAAAAATGAAGTATAGGGTCCCTCACCACTGATAAAAGCAGTAAAAATGGCACTGAGCATGCAAAATCAACATGGCGCTCTGCATAGTAGGCATTTGTTGAGTTTGCATGCTCAGTGCCAAAGATCCGAGGGAAGAAGGGACTTTCCCAGGCTCACACAGTAAGACAACAGTTGAACCAAAACTGAAAGCTGGGGCTCCTATGTTTGCCCAGTGCCTTCTTTCTGGGGCCCCACAATTCTGTGAAAATGTGAGGGATTAGGAAATAATAAGCCATCTCAGGAGCAGGCTTTGAACTGAGGAACCTGCATTCAGGTAGCTCTTCTATCACAACATGTTTTATTTTCCTTAAAATAATCCATGTAATTAATTTAGAGCACGTTATGAAATAAAGTAGCATCTTACTGCCTTCAGCATTCGCAGGCACGGTGCTGATTAGTGCCTTTCATACCCTATTTAGGAGACAATGTTGTATGTTTTGCCATGCCCTCTGTGTAAGAAATTTAACATTTCAGATGGCAACAAATGGCTAGAAAATTGGCCCCTTGAGACTAATAGCCCAGCAGCATTTACATGTAATTATTTTGCCTAAGAATTTAATTTTGTTGAGCATAAAAGTTATGCTGAGTGAAAAGACCCCAAACAGTGAACCCTGGACTCAAAAGGACATTAGCATGAGCCCTGGATTCTAGAACATTCATTCTAATGCTTGAAGAGAATTACCCATGCCTGAGTGTATTTCTGCAACAAATTTAGATGTTTTGCTCTGTGTGGCACTAATTACTCAGCCAATGTTATAAGTGGGCTCTTTGTTGGTCCCCACACTGTCATTTTTGCCACTGTTCTATAGCTCTGATTGCCCGCCTCCTGAGTCACAGGTCATGAATTAATGATTTTGTCTGGGTATTCGCAGTGCCACTGCTCTTCCCGGTTAAAGGCCTTGTGCTCATGCTGCTTTAGGAGGGTAAAGTCATTACCATTAGGCCTCTCCCCTTTTTTAGACACAGAGAATAAAACCCCAAAATACTGTGACTTAGCTACTGAAGTATAGCTAGACAATGACAGAGGAAGTTTTCTGATTCTCTAACTATACCATTCCTATTACCAAGTATTCCTGTGTCCATTTCTTTTATATTATTACTGAGCATCTACATTATGCCAAGCATGTATTATATATGGAAACATAAAGTTCAACTAAAGAGATAAAGAATCTGCTTTTAAGAAGCTTATATTCTGGTGAGAGATGTGGAAAATAAGCAAATTAATAATATAAAAGAATTAGTATTGTTAAAATTAGCCATACTACCAAAAGCAATCTACAGATTCAATGCAATGCCTATCAAAATGTCAGTGACTGTCTTCACAGAAATAGGAAAAAAAAAAATCTTAAAATCTGTATGGAACCACTAAAGACAGAATAACTGAAGCAATCCTAAACAAAAAGAACAAAGCCAGAAGCATCATACTACTTGACTTCAAAATATGTTATAAAGCTATGGTAACCCAAGCAGCATAACACTGGTATAAAAGAAGACAAATAGATCAATGGGACAGAATAGAAAACCCATAAATAAATCCACGTATTTATAGCCAACTGATTTTTGGTAGAGACACCAAGAACATACACTGGGGAAGTGACATCCTCTTTAAATCAATGGTGCTGAGAAAATTGGATATCCATATACGGAAGAATCAACTTAGACCTCCACCTCTGACTTTATAGAAAAAGCAACTCAAAATACATCAAAGACTTGAAACTATAAAACTACTAGATGAAAACAGGGGAAATACTTCAGGACACTGGTCTGGGAAAAAGATTTTATGAATAAGACCTCAAAAGCACAGACAACAAAAGCAAAAATAAACAAATGGGATTATATCAAACTGAAAACTTCTGTACAGCAAAGGAAGCAATCAACAGAGTGAAAATGCAACCTACAGAATGGGAGAAGGTATTTGCAAACTATTCATCTGACAGGATTAATACCAAAAATATACAAGAAATTCAAACATCTCAAAAGCAAAAAGCAATCTGATTTAAAAATGGGCAAATGATCTGAACAGACATTTCTCAAAAGAGAAATGTGGCTTTTCTGAGGATGCACAGGCTTTCTCTCAAGTGCCCCCAGCAAAGCTGGGGATGGGAAAGGTGATGATTCAGACAAAGTAGTCCAGAAAGGGGTCTGAGAAGACTGATGTTTAAGCTGAGAAGTGAAATATTTGACATGAAAAGGAGCTAGCCATAGAGCCAGAGACATAGCATTTGGGGTGGTAGAAACCTCAGGAACACATGTCCTGGTATACAAAAGAGCTTGGGATGTTCTAAAAACCAATGGAAGTCCAATGTGGCTGGCAACTGTTTTCAGATATAGTTTTGATACAGAGCTGACAACTTGCTAATGGATGGGACATGGAGAAAGAAGGAAAGGGCTTGTAAGTTCTCGGTTGCTGAGTCTGCAGTTAGCTTGATGGATTTTCCTTTGTAAGTTGCCTGATCTCCCTGCACTGCTCTTGTGTCCAGGGAACACCAGGTCTGGCCTGCCTGTCTAAGTCACCAGTACGCTATCCCCTGAAATGCCGGCAGGCAGGAAGCATGCACATTGTGGCAGCCCCACTGTCAGTGGTGGGCGTGGCTGGGAACGCACACCTGCCATAGAGAAGCAGCCATGCATGTGCTTCTCGGCTCAGTATTCTCGCAGTTGCAATGGGAGAGGAAGGGCTGCAGCTACCAGCCAGCCCTAGCTAAAATCACTTTCTCTTATGCTGTGATTGGAGCAAGCACAGAGGAGGAAGTGTCTAGGTGTAAGAAAACCAGCACTCCAGCTTCTCATGGCACTGTCCTGTGGAGTGTCCCTTTGAACGCCTGAACCCCAGGGCTTCACTGGTTCACCCCGCTATTTCTGTTTAGCCTCCGTGCCTGGGCTGGTGGAGGGTGAAAGCACCTCCACTATGCTCTGTGTGTCTCTATTCACCGGAGGTACCTCGATGGGGGAGGGGAACACCCCCTTACCCTTTCACTGGGCTCCGAACCTCTCTGGGTTTGGTCCACAGCACTGTCTTCTCCTATCTCCTTTCTCAGCTTCACAGTTTGTCTCGGGTGGGTCTCCAGATGTCTCTGTTGTCTCTCCCTGGGATCCTCACCTGAGCTGCGACTGCCGTCTGCTCTCCTCAGTCCAATAGTTTCCCTTCAGCTGGGACAATGTGACAAGCGATGCTTCTGGTCAGCCATTTTGGCTGATCTCTTGAAGTCATTATTAATACTTTCCTTTCTCTCACCTTCTACACCCATTCAATTGCCAAGTCCTGCCAACAGTACTTCCTAATTATCTGTCATGCCTGGATACTTCCCTCTGTCTCCACAGCCAACTTCAGTCCAAACCAACACCATCTCTCTCACACACCACTGTAAGAGAAGTCTAGAGCCAGGGATATGTTCTAGAAATACAAATCAGGCCTGTGATTCCACTGCTGGAGTCTGTTCAATGGCTTGCTCCGTATTCTGGAGGCTCTGATAGCTTGCAGTATTTCCCCTTTATGGTGATTATCGTAATTATAACTAAATAATCACACCCTCCCAAGTCTGTAAAGTCCCTGAGGGTAAGGACTGGGTTGTCTTAACACATCCTGTATCTTCACAGGGCCTAGGAAAAAGGCCTGCCATGATTCACGACTTGGATAAATATTTGTGCAATGAATACACGAATTTTTGACACTGTTCTGCCCCCCTCTGGATAGAGCAGATTGCTGTTTCGGAGTAGGCTCATTTGCAAATGCCTAAAAATAAAAATGAAATGCAAACAGAATGTTCCTTGTCAGAATGAAGCTGCTGGGAAAGAGCAGTTTTAAAAGCTCATCTCGAGCAAAAGAACATGGAATCCTAATACTCCTTAAATAGCTTCTTAAATACAGTCATCCATCAAAACTCATATCTTTGTGAATCTTCATTACATGGGAACATACCAAAAAATGCACAGCCCCTTTATTGCAAAACACACAGAGCAGTTTCTTGCAAAGAATTTTCAGAAACTGAGGACTTATACTGGCACAGCTGAGCTCATGAAGTTATAGTCCTGTTGTCAGTGAGAGTCAATCATTGGAGCCACTCAACTAAATACCATTCTTGATAACATCTTGGCCATCACAATATATTAGCTGAAGTCCATGATGGACAACCTGCTACGCCAGCACTTTTCAACACAAGGAGAAGCAGCAATCTACCTCTTGAATAGTCAGTCAGGGACTGGTCTAGAAAAGCCCCTAGTTACTGAGCATATGTAACATCCCATGGGGAACTCTGAAAGAAACAGAAGACTCAGGCCAGGACCACAAAATCCCCACACTCAGGGCAAAAATTAAGTGTTTAAAATGCTGGATTCAGTTTATCGTTTGTGTTGTTGGGTTGTTTAATCACACTGGACTCTGTCAATCCAGTTGCATGTAAGATGCTAGAAATGAAAATGTACCAAAGGACACAGTCTACGAAAGCTGAACAGAGTTGTACTAGGCAGTGTGGTGATGGGGAGGACGCCTGGTCGGAGCAGCAGGGGAGGCACTGAGACAGCTGCTTGGGCTGAATTTTAGATAAAAGACTTGGTCAACGACATGGAAAATGTGAAGATGACAGCAACGCCGGCAACAATACTTAACGATGATCACTTAGCACCCACAGAACACTTTCACATCTGTGATCTCACTCGACACTCAGGATGCCTCAGGGACAGGACGAAGCACAGGTGTGCACAGAGTCACTTGGCCAAGGTGTCTTGGTGAGCTGAATTATAGCGGGAGCTGGGGACAGCCATTCTCCCCCACTCATAGGACACCTTATGATCCTTCTCATAATACCTTCAGAGCCTTCACTGCATCCCCACTTCTCAAAATCTCCGTGTTTTGTCTTCAAAATCATCCATTCTGGCCATGCACCATCTGGCTGAGTTTCCTTCCAACTGCTCCCTTCCCCCCCACTTCTCCAGGCCCCAGACCAAACTGCTACAGACGTGATTGCAGCCATGCATACGTTATGTCCTCGCTGCTCCAGCCCCCCAGCCTGCCATCCCCTCTCCTCTGTCCACCCCAGGCTTCGTTCAAATACCACTTCTTCAGAACAGTTGTTCTGACTATTCGGTCTGCAGTGACCTCTTTGTTTTCTGACCTAGAGCACTACACTTTTAAGTATATAGCCGTAACACGTTTTTAGACAGTGTTTAAAGCGGCGTGGTGTTTTTGTATATGTTTGCTTTTGCTTTTTCAACTAGACAACTTCAGGGCAGAGACAGTGTCGTACCTGTCCTCATTATCCCCCAGGGTGCTTCATTCTGCGCTGAGCTCACAAGAGTGCTGAATTCACTTGTTCTTTGATTAATCCCCCCTTCTTGCTATCATGGGTGTGTGTTGAAGAAAGCCTTAGGGGGACAGATTAAAACCTGCAGCGTTTGATGCAACAGAATTTCAGGACTAAGTTCCAATCATTCCCTTGACAGCTGCCTGCATAATATCCCCTTCATTATTTTTTAAAGTCAGTTTATATTTTAATGCAGCAATAGAATATTGGACAGCTCCCAAAAGTAAAATTATCCTCAAAGAGAAACTCCCCATTTTAAGACTAAGAAAAACCCAAGTGCTTTGGGGTAGATGAGGAGACAGGGAGAAGAATGAATGATGATTGGTCTCCTCTAACTGGCAAAGCAACCCCCAGACTGGAAGACTTGGCCTCTGTTCTTGCTTTTCCAAATTGCCCTATGACCTTAATAAATCAGTCGGGAGATTTCTAAGCATCTAATGAAATACACTATCTTGCTATCTGCATGTACAGTGTTCAAAAAAGTTTGTTGATTCTACATTGTAATACTTAGATACATCCTTCCATGGGGTCTCCGGACTCCAACCTTGCACCTTGAATCCATTCTTCTTCCCAGATGCGGCATAATTTCTCTAAAAGGCACACACGATCACATCCACAGCCTGCGGAAATCCCTCAATGATGCTCCATCACATTAAAGATAAACTCTACACACATTAGCATGGTTGATAAAGCCCTCTATGATCCATTTTCTACTTACCTCTCCTACCTCTTCCCTCTCCCAATCCCTCCTTTGACACCAAAATCTCCAGTCAGAATCAACTTCTTTTATGTGTTGCGACTTACACTGGCACCATCTCACTGTCTGATCCCCAAGCTTTCAAACATGAAGTCTCCACCTAGAACACTCTACCCATCTCCAGATCTTCTTCAGCATAACTTTTCATTTTTTGAACCTCAACTTAGACATCCTTTTCTCCCTGAAGCTGCCCTGACCCCACTCCAACTGAGGCACCCCGTTTTTGTACTCTGATACACACTCTGTATTTCCCTCACTATGGCACAGATCACAATGCATTACAATTTTCTAATGACTTGTCTGTGTCCCCTCAAGACTGTAATCTCCTTTTGGTCAGAGACTGTGTGTAACTTTTTGATTGTGTTATGCCCAGGTCCTTAGCATAGGTCTTAGCCCGTAGTATAAATGCTCAGTAAGTAGTTGTGGGCAGAAGCAAGGAGGGAAAGAAGGGAAGAAAGAGGGAGAGAAGTTAGTAAAAAAGCAAAAAAGAAAGGAAGAGAGAGAGGAAAGAAAGGGAAATTGTCATTTCTGGTGAAAACAAATCAATGCCACAGCTTTTCCAAAAGATGTACCCTTTCTGGGTGATAAGAGAATGAGCTCACCAGTTTCTGTTGCTGGAAACACTAAAACTCCCTCCATGAATGAAGCACAGATATGAAGCTCCTAAATTTTAAACAGTTGTTATTTTTAGCAAATATATACAAACGGATAACATGTTAGCAATAAGCTCTGTAGGTGTGAACATGGAATAGTAATGCTGCCAAAAGAAGATTTGTTTTTATATCAGAGACCCCTGAGCCAGAGGGATATAATTTATTTACTTCCCAAGCACAAAGTTTTATTTGTATTGGAAAGAGAGAACCTCAAAATCATGTTGTATATATTTTGCCACAATAAAAAAAAAATCATGTTGCAATATGGTCTTAAGAGACTCGTGACATATGTTAATTAGACCAGTCCAGGAGGAGGCTGTTGGCAGAATGGCTAGACAAGCCCTGATTAAATGAGACTATTGAGTCAAAACTTGCATTCATCAGACTTTATAGTTTATAAGATGTTTTGTAGTACATTAGAGCATCTGTTTCTCTCAACAGCAGATCATTCTACTCTCCTGCTTAGAACCACCAATGGTTTCTCATGACTCTGAAGGTAAAACTCAGACACCTTATCTTGGCCTCAAGGCCCTGCAGGATCTGGCCCCTGTCTTCTCCAACTTTGTCTTACCAATGCTACTAAAAGTAGCCAGTCTATGAATTGTTACTGGGATGTGATGAGTTACATATGGGCAACAGAATATACACCAACTATATAACTAGGCATACTTTTACAGCTACCTGACATTTTTTTTAGCAAGACTTTCTCAATAAAAGCAGCATTGCATTGATGTACATGGCTGTGCAAGCTCCTAATCTTGTTGCAGACAATAACAACTTGGGTAGCAATGGTTACAGCCCTCTAGCCCTATGTCGTCATTTTTTAGTACCACTGGTCTTTACACTTTAGTGCCTTTGGATAGCACTTTCCCCATCATTTTTGGCACCTTCTCATCCTTCAGCTCTCAAGTCTCCATCACCTCCTTAGAGAGGCTTTCCAGGATGGCCCTGGCACACTCAACCTCCACCCTGCAAATCAAAATGCTTGTTGATTTATTTCATAGTACTAATCACAATGGCAGACTATCGTATTTGCTTTGTCTACTTTTTATCATATGTCTACTACCACCACCGCTCCCCAACCAAACAAAAAAAGTGCCTAGTACATAATAGATGTGCAATAAGTATTTGTTGACTGAACAAATTAACAACTCTGTGACATAGGAGTTATAATAGCAATTTTATAGAAAAAGAAAATGAAGCTCGGGGAGTTTAAACTTCTCCGAGAGTATCAAGCCATTACAGTTTTGTTTTCCTTTAGAGTTAAGAAAGCACTGTCACAAATACGAGCCCTTCATATTGTGCAGGAAGCAGTGCAGCATCTGTGGTGAGGTAAGAGGGAAACTGATGTTCAAAGAGAATTAGTGACTTGCCCGGCTTCATTCAAAAGTCAATGATAAAGGGCAAGCAACCAAAGCTGGGTCTTCTGAATCCAAGATTACTATCAATTAAAGTAGATGATACAGTCATCTAAGAAGGCTTTGGAAGGCCCTCCAAAAAGTAATACACATACCTGTTTTTAAGAGGATAGAGAGTCCTAGGGCACAGCTTTATTGGAAGCAGGGGTAGTGGAGTATTGCTGGAATGCGGGGAGATTCTTAATTGTGCTCTTGCTAGACAGTGCAATGTAATAAAATGAGCATGAGCTTATTCCAGGTTTACGGCCACTTATGCACCATGTGACACTGTGCCAGTGGCTTAACCCATCTGAATCACTATTAGCAAAATGATTATATTCATCATCTCACAGTTACTATAGCAAGACTCCTTAAGATCTATCACTATTCTTCACTGATTCACAGACCCCCCCACCAAAAAAATTTGTATACAAAATTATGTTTGTAACAGTGTATATTTTTATTCCAACACTAAATGTCCTTAGTTTTCATTGGATTCTCAACCTTTTGAAATTTACTCAAAAGAAATCAAGAGCATATTTAGAGACTGTTAGCCACCAACTGATTTTGGGCAAAAGACCTCTACCACTCCACTAACACCCCCAAAGTTCTGAACAATTTATTAGATTCAAAGGTACTTTATTACTTTGAAAATAAGTTTATGGCTTTTGAAAGATATAAGAAATTTTCTAATCAGGAATGGGGTCAAATATCTATGTATAAGGATATTCATTAAATTTTTATTTATAAAAAAAGGAAAGTAGGAAACAACCTAAACTGGTGGACAATAAGAAAATGGTTGAGTTAATCATATTGTAGCTATACAGTGGAATACAGCCAGTAAAAATCATCGTTTCAAGGCTTCTGAAGACATAGAAAAATTCCGCTATGTAATGTTTGCTTAAAAACCAGTATATAAAATTGTACAGACACTAAAATTCCAAGTCTATTATAATATTTAGTAGTGGTTCTCAAGTGGGGACAACTTTTCCCACCACCAAGGGACATCTAGCCATGTTTAGAGATATTTCCTTGGTATGACTGGGTGCTGGGAAAGGGAGATTTCTGCTGGAATCTAGTGATTACAGACCAGGGATGCTATAAACATCCTGGAATTCACAGGACATCCTCCAACAATAAAGAATTATTGTGTCCAAAATGTCAATGGTGCTGAAGTTGTGTAAGAAACTGTAATATGTAGACAAAATACTGGAAGAAAATATCCTCCAACTATAACAGGGTTATCTATGATTTTATTTATTGATTCTATACATTTTGCTACATATCTTACAAATATTCTACAGTAAGGATTTGTTTCCTTTATAATCAGATAAAAATAATAATCTTTAAAAATCCGAAGTTGCCCTTTCCTTTTTTGAAATAAGTCAATAAGCAATGAGGTCAGCTTAGAAGCAGGTTGAGAAATTGGTCACAACATCAAAAGAGAAAGGACGATCAACAGAGCATGAATATGAATTATCATGGGGTTTTATTTCTGCTCTGAAACTCCTTGGGGAATGAAAAAGGGAAATGCCATCAGCCACCTAGGGTGCTAGGAATAAAAAGCAGCATGCTATTATGTGATTCAGGCTGATCTTCATCTTGAGTCAAGCAGAGGCAATCACAAGAGGAATAGCAACAGGACTACAGGGCTGCTTTGAATGAATACCTAAAATATCCCCAGAAAATTCTGATGCCCCCTCCAGGAGCTGTGTCCTGGAATCTTGTGTCCCAGAGTTCCTAAGGACTCAACAATTTGAAGTACATATAATTTTCAACTTATACATTCTCCATCTATTTTTCTTTAGATGCTACACCACAGCTGATACTAGAATTGCCCGTATTGACCTCAACAATTGTCTTTTTTATTTCCTACTAAGATTTCATAAGCTGACCCAGAAAAAAAACTTGCATGTAGTACTCCAGGAAAAGTAAAAAAAAAAAAAATAAATAAAAATAAAGAAAGAAACGTATATTTTTTCCTAATAAAGTATTCTTCCATATCAATTTACTGTTTACAGATGTATGAATTATGATTTCAAATAAACAATTTAAGACTACTTAACCATTTAAGTCAGAGACACATCATTTAATATGTTTACCTTCTTTATCTATATTACAAAAGTTTCCCTGCTATATAATAATATATTTCTAGATTTTAAATATCTGGAATGCACAACGATTGGGGAAAAAAGGCACAAGCATGTCCCCAAAATCTCTTGAATACATCATCTTGCTTCTTCTTTGTTATCTATAACTTCCTAAATGGAATTCATACAAAATAGCTGGATAATTACAATTTAACATTTTAAAAGAGTTGTTAGTGCAGCAACATAAAAATGATCAAGAGTCATCACAATTCATGTTGCTAACTATTAAGACTCCTACAATCCAACCACAGTTCCCTAATATTTTTCATTCCATCTGGCCATATCTCTCAGATTAGGCCAGTGATTTCAATGAAAAGTCCTTCATACCCTAGTTAGTTACACTGTCACCATACATACCTTCTTATTACAGCAAATTGTCATCAGTTACTATAATGGTTAGACATAGAACAAGTATTTTAGTGAATACATTCCAAAATAAATTCTCTTCTACCCTATTAACATATAAACTTATAATACAAAAAAATTCATTTTAGTGAAACACAAAGTTATTAATATCCATACTTGGCTTAACTTGCTGACTTTCTTTTCCTAACACACCTTACCCTAGCCCTAGATCCAGCTTTACAATTATTTACTAACTTTCTCAATACCAAGATCCTGCTGAGCACATTCTGGGCATCATTTCTTCATTCACTTAATAAACGTATTTGTCCACCTACTTTGTACCATACCTCTTTAATCTTCACAAAGAAAGCGTATGTCAGGCATTCATTCATTTTACAGATGAGATCATTAAGGTTACAGAAATGTAAACAAATTTTACAAGGTGATATAGATACCAGGTATGTAACAGGGAATTAATTCATATGAGAGTCCAAAGTCTTTGCTTTCTGTGACACTATACTTCCTTTGAAGACCACACTGTTAGCAGCTCCATGATATAATTTTAGAGATAACAATAGTAAGTCTTTATTTAAATAAGCTCCTTTAAAAATGTTTCATATTCCACAACTAGAAATTTATTCTTCTTAGTTATAGGAATATCTAGTTTTAACAAACAAATGACTCTTAAAAATGGAAAACAGAAGCCATTCAGTCATTTTTACTTTAATGTGAGTGACTTCCCAAGATCTCTTTTGTGAGAATGGTGGATAATAGAGAAAGAAAATTACAGATTTGTATACATAAATATAAGTGAGAGAAAGTGGTACAAGTCAGAGCACAAGAAAAAAATTGCTATGCAGGATGAAAATCAATTCATCCTATTTTTCTATCTTACCTCAGGTTTACCCTGTCTTTTATTTCATTATTGGCCCAGAGATTAGAGATATAGGTAATAAAAAGTAATATGTGTGTTTGAAATTGACTGGTTCAGATTTTTTCTCTATCGCTGGTTGATTTTATGTTCTTGGACAAGATTATGTAATTTGTAAGGTTTACTTTTCTTGTTTATGAAACGAAGATGATAATGCCTATCCCATTATAAAAGGCATTCAATAAATGATGAAGAAATATACAGTCATTAAAAGATAGAAAAACAGAGGAGACCATTGATGGGTAGATTCAAAATCGGTCAAAGTACTGCATTATAAATGATTCTAAAATTTGATGTTCACCAATATTCATTTATATCCTTACATTTTTAACTCCCTTATGGTTAGATTGGGGACACATGACTAACTCCAGCTAATGAACCATGAACAGAAGTGCATGGACCAAATATGCAATGTGAGTGAAAAATAAACTTTGGTGTGGAAAGTCACTGAAATTTGGGGGGCTAAATTGTTACTGCAGCACAACCTAGTCTAACCTGACTAATTCACCATGAATTTTTGGCATCCTGGAGTATACTCGGTAGTAGTATGCTTTACGGATCCTTCCACAACCAAGACCAATGTAGCATTCTTATTAATAATTGAATGATCATTGACAGCTGGTAATATTTAAGCACAATAAAAAGCTCGGAGAAGCAGTTGATCCATAGGTGATAAAATATCGGGCTCCAGAAAGATTCCAGGAGACCAAAACAATCATCCAAACTGAGTATCACAAACCTTAATTTGAATAAATGTCAAGTGTTAAACATAGCTCCAAAAAGTCAATTTCCCAAATACAAAATTGGAGCACATGATGAAGCAGCAGTGTGTATGGGGAATTCTGAAGGATAGTATCATGTCAATAACTTTTCAGTAAGGGTACATAGTGCAACTAGAAAAATCAATTTAAACTTACACTAAAATGTGCCCTAAATCAGGCATTGCAAGTCTCATTTTCTTAAACTGGTCAAAATACTCCTTGAGTTCACAAAGACATCTTTTTCTGAGGATAATTGATCTCAGGGGAAGAAAAGTCATTTAAAGTGGATCCATTTCAAATGGCATGATGGAAGTCACCACTTGCCCTTCCATTCTACTCCCCGTCTTTCCCTACCACCCTGGCTTCATTCTGTGCCCAAGGAAACTGAACTCTTTGCACTCTGGCTTCCAATCAGGTTTGGCCATTTGGAGGCACTGGCAGGAGATTAGACAGCTGAGAGATAGAGTATGAATTTCCTGGCTCCCTCCCTGTGTGATCACTGTGAGCTGTCTGTGTCCCTCTCTCCCTGGTAGTGATATCTCCATACATACAGTTACTCTCTCTCAGTTCAAGTAACTGTTCTCTGCAGTTGGCTCCTTAATCCCAGGGAAAGTTACGGCTTCCCACTATTGCTAGCCCCAGAGTACTGTATTATCCCTTGTCAGTTCCCTCAAAGTCATCCAGACCTTTGTAAACACTAAACGCCCCTCAATTCCCAGTTTGTCTGTACCTTCTGATTATTGCCAAGAATCTGATACAAATTGGCAACATTTCACAGTAAATAATTTTTTTAATATAGTTTAAGTTTTATGTTAAAAAATGAAGCTAAACATAAGGAAAATAAGGATTTTTTTATGTGTAACTAAATTTATGTTGTCATTTCAACTTTGTGCCTTTATTAAAATAAACAAAGAAAAGAATTATATGTTGTTTGTTTTTGATGTCAGTTTACCAAAAAGAATTAATGGCATTGCTATAGAACATCCTTCATTTCTTTTTAAGCTTTGGGCAAAATCATAAATCTTTGCAAAAAAATTCTTTAATATCTTTCTCAACTTTCAAAAGGATGTCTCCTAATCATTTTTTGTGCAAATCATCCTATTTGAAGTATATACTGTACTTCAATTTTAATTGATGTGACCCTGGCAAATCCTCCTCTTCCAGTAGTTTCTCATGTGATGGGAGTAGTTCTCCACTTTCATTTAATTAATGTCGTAGAATTCTTTATCTTTCACATAGTTTTCAGTTTCATTTTGCAATTAATTCAGATTGGATAAATGGTCACATTAACTTTAGTCAGTGAATTTTATCATGTGATGACCACTGTGTTCCTCCGTGCAAGTTCTTAACAGCAAGGACTCTGACATGAGTCCTGGACAAATGAGAATCACCGTCTACTGTGACCCGTTCTGGGCTTGGAACTATAATAGAGACAGTAACAAACAGAATTCAGCCAGAAGCCTACAGAGGGCTCGGGGTATTGCCAGCAGTGAAGCTCGACATCTTACCAGTTAAGACCCCACAAAGACCCAAAGATAAACCAAAAGGCAACAGAGTCTGGCTAAGAGCACACCAGGGAGTGTTGAAGCAGCTGTTTTTAAGTGTTCTATTCCTCACGGCAGCCACTGTGTATGGGGGGGGGGGTCCAGTGACGATTTAATACTCTGTGTCTGATTCAGGGAGAAAACTTACCAAGGATTTTTATGCACACTAACATTGCAACAGCTTCTCCAATTCCAACCCACTCCGATTACTAGGACAACATACATTACAAAAAGATTATGGATAGAGTATTATGTCTTCTAGGGGCCTTACTATAGGCTCGTAGTCCAAAGAGAGAAAGACAGGCACCCCAGTGCCCCCAACGTTCTACGTCAAATATTAAAAATATTAAATCCATAGATTTTATACACCAGATATGTAGCTTTACATTCTGTAACTTTTCTAATGCCCACGCTCATTCATAAAGGGACTTTAATTACTCCAAGCAAAGATGCTTCCAAATAGAGTTGAGAAAAGACAAAAAAGTACAACAATAGAGAAGTCATTATGCAAATGTACAGGCATTTAAGGCTCCTATACATTGAGGACATAATGTTAGAACAAGGGAAAGGGAGAACAGCTATTTACCTTCCATAGTGCCAATTCAGTTATAACACTGGAAAGTTAATGATTTATATTAAGCCTCTAGTACTACAGGATCAGGCCTTGGCAAGCTTAATGTTTAAATATTCCTCAACACCAGGAAATAGAAATATGTGCCTTATAAAAGGCAAGAAGTCTGTCTTCAAATGTCTGCAGGTTTATCCTATAGGAGGGAATTCGAGTGAAACTCATTTCCTTCTCTTAGAGGAGGTATTCAGTAAATGGTCCTTAATACTTTGCATTCATCTTCTACGCACCTGTCAATATGTCATCTCTTTGGAAGTCTTCTCAGTCAGAATTAATGCTTCTCAGCTGCATCCTTACAATACTTTCCATAGCTTTCCAGAGTTCAGGACTCAGTCTACCTTATATTGAAATTAATAGTGTAGTTTCCGATCTTCTAATATATTAGGTGAC
This sequence comes from Lemur catta, assembly GCF_020740605.2. NCBI lineage: Eukaryota > Metazoa > Chordata > Mammalia > Primates > Lemuridae > Lemur > Lemur catta. Next base: position 10,074,505 of record NC_059132.1, read on the forward strand.
ATATAACACGCACATGAGAATGGCCAGAGAAGCTGTTTAAGCCACAGATATTCAGGTTCCACCCATACGAAATTCTGATTCAAAGTGGAGACATATTTTTAATTCAGTGCTCATTAGAAAGTAAATCTGAAAGCCAATAATGATTAAAACAAGGTATTCAAATCAAATTAGTAATAATTTTGAGAACCAGGCAATGAATTCTATTTTGTGATCTACACGAACACACTCAGATCTTGAGGTCATGAGGCATGCTGAAAATGAGTAGCAATGACATATGATGGTCAAAGGCACGAACTCAGCTACTCAGGAGGATCACTCGAGTCCAAGAGTTCAAGTACAGCCGGGGCAACACAGCAGAACTATATGGGTTAATGATATATCTAAAGCGCATAGAACAGTGCCAAATACTGAGTGAGTGCAGTGCTAGGTAGTAAAAAAGACTAGCTGAGAAAAGCTTTGTTAGTGCCTGAACTTACTTTTATTTATAGCCTTCCAAAGCTCTACAGGTGATTCAAACGCAAAAACTAGCATGGAGAGCCAGAGACACAGGCAAACTTAGGTAGTTTTGCAGGTTTCAAACTTTTCCTCTTCCAAAGTAAAATAGATTCCCCTACAGCATTATGATAGCATTTATAAATAAGATTTTCTGACAATCTGACCACCATGAATTCAGTTTTAGCGACATCTATAATTATTCTTTGGAAATTTGCCCTGAGCTGAGACTTGTCAGAATGCGTGTGAGCAGATTCTGCCTCAGAGATTTTTCTTTCTGCTGCTGTTCCAAATAAGTTAGTCATTAAGGGCACTGGAGGAAAAAAAAAAAAAGTCTTTGGAAGCTGAACAGTTTAACAGTTGGCAATAATTAATAAAATGGATGAGAAAAGCAGATAAGTAACATCTAAAGAGATACTCTCCAGGGGAAATTTATCTTACTATAGAAACAAAGTATGAATACAAATATAAGTGTACCCATTTCACAAGATTAATATCTTGAGAGAAATGATAGTAATTAATACCATTTTTCATTATGATTAATACAAGAACTTGAAAACTAAGTGGCTTTGTGACACCATTCAAATGAGCGATTATGCATATAGTTTACTATGTGAAAATAGTGATCAAACTAACATGATCTGAATCATATGCTAGTAATTAAAGTCAAATTAGAATATATATATTGCATTATACATAATATATGTTTATGCACGTATATCTGTATCTATGCACCTATTTATTATATATCTCTCTGTATTTATGCAAAATGCATGGGTAAGGCAATGGAAAAATAGTTTGTCTGCTAAGGAAGAATGTAAAACTTTCATTTTATTTTAATATTGGCTGGTGGTTAAACCACTGAGTAGAAAATCTTAATACCACATTGTCCCTTGACAACCTGAGACAAACATTTTGGTACCATAGAGCTTTTTCCAGGAAATAATTTTCTGGCTAAGCAGGCCATTAAGATAATGAAGTCTAGGACTTAAGAGTATTTCAGGATAGATATCTAAAATGCACCCACCGAGGCCTCCTTAACCCCAACTCATTCCCATTTAGCAAGCCACACTCAACTTACAGCAAGCGTTTATATATACCTCTGCCATTATACCCTCTCTCCTACCACCCATCCTGAATTCACTAGTCTATAAAAAGGAGAAATTAGTCAACTAACAAATCTAAAGAAATATAATATGTTACTAGCACCAGATCATCATTCTCATTAGTCTCAACCTCCTGGGGGTCACTAGTAAGTTTAAAGGGTGTTTGAGGACTCTAATGGCCCTGCGATGCCCAACAGCATCTCCCAGGAGTATCTTCCCAGAAGCTTGTAAAGCCCAGGATCCTTTTCACATTAAAACATACTTCGAAGTCCTCTTTTGACTCAGTCTACTACCCCAGTGGTTTTCATGACAATCCAGAATCCATAACAATCAGTGAGAACCACTGTTAGGACAAGGGGTATTTGTCCTTAGGGACAGCATATAGCACCAGCCCACCAAGGGGGCTTTCGATATGGTGGGAAGCTCCCATGTGCATCATGGAATTCCCAGGGCTCTGGCTCCTGATCTACCACATAGAGTTTTCTGGGTCCTTCACAAGTCCAATCCTAAAATGACAACCCCACAGGATTTCACAGTATTTACCTAGGAAATAGGGTTATGTCAAACAATTTCAAGTCTAAATATATGCTAATTCTGAAAAAAGCAAAAAGCATTTTAGATCAAAGGTGTATTTCATAATTTTTTTTATAAAAGACAGTCTCATTTTACATTAGATAATATATATTTAGCACCTACTATGTATCAGCAACTGTGCAAAGTGCTTTACATACATTTTCTCATTTTGTCCTCAGAGAAGGAAACAGAGACTTAGGGAAGTTACCCTGCTGGTAGGTCCGTCAGAGGACAAAACCCTCTTTCTTAAGGGGAATTCCTCGCTATTGATGGCATAAGTTGTGAACATCTCATCCTGAGCCATTTCTATTTATAATCATTCTACCTTCTGACTTCATGGATTTTTTTATGGCTTATAGGTGGTGTCAAACCAGCAGACATATTTCAACTGGCATTCCTTACGTGCTTTTTATTTCAAAGGAGTTGCAGAATTCTAAATCTTGGGACAGACTCACATACAGGTGTATATTTCTAGCTTCTTTTGGAAAAGTTTTAAGATATGTCAGCAATTAGCTAGGACTAAGTAGCAGCCAGCCCCTCTCTCCAGATGGAAATGAGCTCTCCAGGTCACCATTAATATTATGTTTGCCTCTTAGGCTTTTAAGTTTTAGATGCCCTGATTTAATATAACAATTTGTTCTCTGGTTTTAAAACACTATATGGGCATAGCGAACCTCTGAAATCTAACCACTATAGCATAATCTTCTATAGCAATAGTCAATTCTCAGTCATATCTTCAGAAGTGCCATAATTTGAAGTATGTCAAGAGAAAAAAGAGAAAGGCCCTTTACCTAAGAATAAAATGTGTTTTTCCACCATCAGATCTTATTGAAGCACATTTCACCAAGAAATGGTCTTAGGAATAGTAACACCTTGTGTAAAAGAATAATGTTACTGCTCCCTTATCCAGAGTGCAGAAGCCTTTTTAAGGTTAACAGATGCGATGATCCAGATGGAGAATTACATTAAACCTGATGACTCTTTCCACGCAACCTACTCCAAAGCCCAAAGGCAGCAACACCAAACTGAAAGATGGAAGCAATGACCAGCCACAAAATTACTTGTGATGGGTAGGAGTCTTGGTAGTTAACTTCATCTGACAAGTAGTCAATTCCTTGAGCTTCAGTGTTGTGTTTTTTTCTTTGGGGACTGCAACCTCTGGCTCGATCAAAGAAGCTAATTAATGGTAAACTCTGTTATAGGGAATTAGAACTGACAGCTTAATTCTGTACTCAGTTCTGACAACTGCAGTGTTGAGAAATTTTGCAATGTCCCATCAGTAAATCTGCAAGCACATGAACTGAGATGTCCCAAATAATTACCCCTAAGTATTTCATGTGTAGGAATCTATCCTACAGATACTCACATATGCGCTATATCATTGATTACAGAATTATTTAGGAATGAAAAAAATGGAAAGTTTCTAAATAGTGTGTATTAATTAACAGTAGGGGAAAAAGGTTAAGTGAATTCCAATGCATCTTAATCTGTTACTATATGTGAAGTACATGAAGGATGGGACTTTGTCTCTTTTCTTGATGAACAACAGAGATTGGCAGACAATTTCTGTAAAGGGCTAAATAGTAAATATTTTAGGATCTTTCTCTTAACTACTCAACTCTGATTTTGTAGCTGGAAAGAAGCCATAGACAATACACAAACTAGCAAGCATGGCTGTGGTTCAATAAGACTTTATTTACAAAAACACGTGGCCGGCTGGATTTGACTCGGGGCCATAGTTTGTCAAATCCCTGCTAGTAGGAGTCATAAAACATCTACATTGTACCCTCCACAAATATATTCATGCCTGTCTACTAAGTAATAGTAGCTAACATTTACTGAATACTTACTCTGCACCCTGCTAAGCCTGTCACACGCATTAGTGAGAGTAATTTTTATAACAAAATGATGATGAGGTGGGTGTTATTATTATTCCCATTTTCCAAATGCAGAACTGAGACAAAGGGTTATATAACTGCCCTGGCTTAAGGGGCTGAGAAGTGACAGAGCAGGGAAACATCACCTCATTAAATCTATAGCCCATCTGTGCTAAACTGGGCCATGTGAAGGTGCCACTCTAAATCGTTAAGCATGATATACAAATGGCAGCCAAAGTATGAGTCATCGCTCTTGCGTTACAGAAACACCAATGGAATTGCAAGGTCTGCATGGCAGGTAGGTTCGGAGTGACCACCAGATCCCTCCCCCTCTTGGTCCCCTGCAGTTCAATATCACTGTCTTCTAATTAAGTCACTGCCACCATCACGTCAAAACAGCAGTTTGGAAAATTTTGTCTGTAGGGCATTTCTTTGTCTTCAGTCAAACAGTCTCAAATCCCTCACACCACCTATGGCTGCTTGAGTGTCACCCCCATCTATTCCTAACCCTGAAGGCAAATTTATAGATCTTCTAGGTCAACAATGACAATTATACTGTGGGGAACAGTGATGATTAATCTATTAAGCCAAGCTGCCAACTCAGACTTGCATGCCTTCATGATAAATTGTTAAAACACCTAAGCATTACTGCTTAACAAAGATGAGCTTGATAAGGAGCCAAATTGACAGGCTCCTCCCCCAACATCCAAGCTAATTTTTTCCCAGCTATATGTAGGAAGCTATAAAAATCTCTCTCAAAGATAACTGCCCATTAGCTGTACATTCAGAACAACTTCAGAGAGCTTCTCCCAACTGCTGCACTGCTATTTTCCTGCAAACCTCCCACTCGCAGTAAACCAGAACTGCCTTCAACTTCTGGAAATTAGCTGGCAGCCCAAACCAGAGATTTCTCACACCAAAAGGCAAATAAATTCCCAAGTTCTCAGAAGCAATCATGAGAATTTCAGAATCAAGTCCTCCAGTATACTTTCCTGACTCTGAGCACATAAAATGCTCAGTTGTCATCATTATTATCCCACTATAATTTATTAATAATAATATGAGTACCATATTTCTTCAGTTCTAAAATGCACTTTTTTTACATTTCACTTTTCATGTTTCACATTTCTCAAACTAGAATGCCTCTCACCTGCTGGTATGTATATGGAATACAGTGCTACCGCTGCTTCCTGTTTCCCTGAAAAACTTTATGATGTGTCTTAAATTTTTGGCATCTTGAAATCAAGGAAATGTGGTAAAAACTTGTATATGTCATAGTTAGGATGCTTTGATTGCAATCAACAGAATCCAAGTTCGCCTAACTTAAGAGAGAAATCACTGGGGGAATCAATTCCCGTAGAACTGCAGGGAAGGCTGGAGCCCCCCGCTCCAGAGCGAGCGAGACAGCAAACAGCATAGAGGAGCCACCTCCCCGTCTCATGAGCTGCTGCCGGTGGAGTCAAATGATCAATATGTGTGTTTTCTTTGTTTCTTCTCTTTGTCCTTCTGCTGAGGATTCAGTTGCAGAAGAAAGGGCCCGCCTTCCTGGGTTAGGTCCTCTGTCTGCCCTGGTGGTTGTGCCAGAGGGTCCGGTCCTGGTGGAAGAAGCCTGCAGTGGCCTCCAGGGTACCTTTGGCTGCCCTAGTGGGAAGGCAGAGAGACCCAGATTCACAGCGCCTCCAAGGCCACAAGTACTGGGAAACAGGCGATTCCCCCAAAGAAAATCATGGTATGATTAAGAAAGGCCCATTGTGGTGACTTATGCCCCCCAAAAATAAAAAAATTTTCTGGGCATGGTGGCACATGCCTGTAGCCCTTAGCTACTCAGGAGGCTGAGACAGGAAAATCTTCTGAGCTCAGGAATTTGTAGTGAACTATATTTGCACCATTGCACTCAGCTTGGGCAAAAGAGTGAGGACCCCGACTAGGAAGAAAGGAAGGAAGGTAGGAAGGAAGAAAGGAAGGAGAGGTATGCTGGGTAACTAGAGCTTGCTCTCAACTTGATAAGACCACTTTGGCATAACCTACAGCCTCTGGTTAGATGCTCTCAGTAGCCCTGTGAGATAAAAATGATAAGTATTACTGTCTTCATTTTTCAAAAGAGGAAACGTAGGCCAAGTGACCTAGTTTATCAGCTGGTATGTGACAGAGCACAACTGAAACTGCATTCGGACTCACAGTTTATGCTAATTAAATTGAAGACTAATACAAGTGGAGAAAATTTTTACAAGTCATCCTTTCTAATGCCTTGGGGGCAGGGGTAATCTTTACCCCCAAATGCAATCAGCCTGAGAAACAGCCCCCAGGGCTCTGGGCCTGTCTTAGGGTCACAACAGAAAATTGTCTAGGAGGTAGAACCAGGTTGCACTTGCTGTGTGATCTTTGACAGAAAATTTAACTCCTCTGGGCTCAGTTCCCTCAGCCCTGATAAGCAGGCAACACTTTGCTCGTCTACCTGCCAGATTTACAGAGCACACAAGCTGTAAGAATCCAGGTGTAAGTCCTTCAAAACGCACTCAAGTCTCTTTGGTTACAAGCCTGAATGATCATTCGCTGATCTGCTAAGTACAGAGAGTCACGATTCTGTGCGTCACAATTTAGGTTTTCATTAAACTATTAATTTCTAGCCACAGTTTCTTTGGAATCTGACCTACTTTTTTAAAGAACGTAAGATAACACATATGAGCTCATGAGTACAAAAAGAAACATTTTCATTCATAGCAACCAACTGTCTGTGCTAAATTGTGAAATTCAAATCTTTTACTGTGCATACTTATGTACACTAACTTATACCACCTGTGTAACAAAGGACTTGGTACTCATGAGGTCAAGGATTTAAGGAAATCGACTGATAGTAGACAGCTGATGTCAGGTGAAGTCATCATGTCCATCTTTTTCAAACAATGTTTTGCAACAACTCGACACAGCCAAGAACGTGGGTTTTGGATCCAGGTCAGATGCTAACACAGGTTCTTCATGGCCATTTGATCTTAGGCAAGTCACAAAAATTCCCCTGCCTTCATTTCCCTACTTATAAATTGAGAATTAAAATGCATATTTCATACCAGTTATGGTGGCTCATACCCACAATCCCAGAACTTTGGGAGGCCAAGGTGGGAGGGGTGCTTGAGGACAAGAGCTCGACACTAGCCAGGGCAATACAGCAAGACCCTATCTCTAAAAGTAATAATTTAAAAAAATTAGCTAGGCATGATGGTGCACACCTGTAGTCATAGCTACTTGGGAGGCTGAGGCAAGAGGACCTCTTGAGCCCAGGAGGTTGAGGCTTCAGTGAGCTATGACTGCACCCCTGCACTGCAGCCTAGGCAGTTCAAGAACAAGATCCCATTTCTTAAAAAAATAAATAAAATACATGTTTCACAGCATTATTACAGGTTTCATAAATGATATATTTAAAATATCTGGCACTTAGTAAACACCTAGGATCCTAAGACAGTAGTTGTCATCATCGTCATATTATTATTACAGTTATTATGTGAATGATACCATTAATCCTCACAAAATTAAGAGATATTTACTGTTTTCAACAGATGTGGAAACTGAATCTTAGAAAATTTAAATCACTTGCTTAAGGTCAGGACACCCACTATTAACACTAAAGTATGCTATTATTACTGTTAATATTATTGTGTTTTTATTATTTATTATTGGATATCTCCAAAGACAGTTTAGAATAAAATTCGGAGAGCATCTGATGCAACAGCCATCTCTGAGTGGCACTCAGAGCAACAGGAAAGGAAGAGGATACTGAATCATGAGGAACTAGTTTTGAGTTTAGGTCTGCATCTTCTAAGTCATGTGACCTGAAGTCTTCAGCTGAACCTTAATTTTTTTATCTCTAAAATGAATTTAATAATAATCACCCATGGGATCGCTTCAAAGATCAAACATAAAAATGGGCCGGGCGCGGTGGCTCACGCCTGTAATCCTAGCTCTGGGAGGCCGAGGCGGGTGGATCGCTCGAGGTCAGGAGTTCGAGACCAGCCTGAGCAAGAGTGAGACCCCGTCTCTACTAAAAATAGAAAGAAATTATCTGGCCAACTAAAAATATATATACAAAAAAAATTAGCCGGGCATGGTGGCTCATGCCTGTAGTCCCAGCTACTAGGGAGGCTGAGGCAGTAGGATCGCTTAAGCCCAGGAGTCTGAGGTTGCTGTGAGCTAGGCTGATGCCACGGCACTCACTCTAGCCCGGGCAACAAAGTGACACTCTGTCTCAAAAAAAAAAAAAAAAAACATAAAAATGTATAGTATACTCTACCTTATATAGTATAAAATACTACATGAGAATGTTCATATTAATTTTGTTGATTTTATTGCAATTACCAGCAGCTAAGTCATAGCTAGGTGTATAGAAGACATCTTATGTTCGTAATAGATATAAGAAGAGTGAAAAAATATTTCTGGCTCTGCTAAAGGAAAAACCTACATCAATCTCATCCCAATGTTAATACAAAAAAAAAAAAAAAGAAAGAAAAGAAAAAAGAAAGCACTTGATCCAAAGTGTTGCATCTACTTTGGCAGGTGAGTACTAACAAATGACAGTAATATACTATGTAATAAATCTGTTTCCCCAAGATCAGAGAATCCAAAACTAACAACGTAAAATGTAGATGTGAATAGTTCTCTATCATTTGGTTATTAAAACACTACCTTAAATTCAACTTCATGTAGTATTCTCATGACCTCAATATTGCTACCAATTCTCACTTGCCTTAATTATTCTATAAAACTAGAAAAAGTTTCCTAGGCACTAATCCCTGAAACTGTATCTTTCTCTTAATAGAAATCTTACCCCATAGAAATCTAGATCATTAAAAGGAGATTTATCAGACCTTCATTACCCATGATAACAGTCATTTGGCAGGCCCTGCAATTCATTGAACAGTTCTGTGTTAGCACTTACACCTTCAGAACACATGCTCTGGAGTGGCAGGAAATTACTCACACCTGGTTGGCCTGGTCCAATTATCTTCTAAAGCAGTACTGATCCTAATTGCTACATTGGCTGATGGAACCCAACAAGTGGTTCAGGGCACAGCTGGCCCCTCAAGACAGACTTTCTGGTCCTAAAGTTATTCTGGGGATCAGTGTGAATATTTATACATCTTTCTAATGAAGTAAATTGGGATGTGCGTGCTATGGATGGGAGTAGTAACTTAGTAAAAAGCACAATCACCTTGTGCTACCTGTGACAGGATTCTTTGTAAGAAAATAGAGTCTAGTGATGATAATTAATGGAATCAATAACTGATATTCCTTATGGTGGAAAGTGGATTGAGATGTACAGGACTATAGTGTACAAAACAAGGTGTCACCGTGTATATTAGATGAACTATCTACTGAGCTAATACCTCTGTAATTTATGGGAACTAAAATAAAGTTCTTCTAAAAATTAAGAAAGACTATGTTCTAGGTCCCTGCACACAGGAACAGGTACACAGATTAGCAGAGTTACCAAATAAACTACATGAGGGCAGGATTATGTCCATGTTATTCTATCCCAATGCTTAGTACAGTGTCTGGCATATCGCAGGCACTTTATAAATATTGGTTGAATGAATGAACGAAGTCAAAAAAATTAAGCCAGCTAGCCAACATCAGAGGTCAACATTCAAGTGGTCTTCTAACAGTTCTTGAGAAAAAAAAAAAACTCATCCCCAGTTGCTTTATTGAACTTAAGTGTTTTATCCAAGTATAAATTATGCAGAAACATTATCAGAGCCCCAGAAAGTATTGTGAGCACAAGAAGACTTCAATTAAGCTTATGAAAGGTGGAAAAGAAGTATCCTAACTATCTACTGTGATCTGAGCTTCTCTTTAAGTTTCCCTCTTCAAATCCCAACTTCAGGTGGCTATTTCTATTTTGCAAGATCTCATTCTCATATCCACTTCTTCCTACATGGTTGTACCAACTATTTTTGCAAAGCAATACAAGTTTTAAAATAAATTTCAAAACTACAAACTCAGGCTAATGTAAAGAGTTTTGACCAAGATGTTTTAAGAGTTTGAATAAAATATATAAGAACAGAGTTTAGGAACAAGACATTTTTTTCTTTGAAAAAAATAGTATTAGTACAGCTTTTCCAGCTTAATATTGATCAGCTAATCCCTCACTAGACAGAGTTGACATTCTGTAATTAAATTTAATAAATAGTCACTAGAATCTATAGTGTTTGCCCATGATTAATAAAATTCTTTTCACACATATTTAGAAATATTTTTCTGTGTGAAGTGTTTATGATCATTAAAAATGATAATTTGCTATCAGGTAGACTAGAGCAGATAACTAATATGTAAATGCTAATGATCTGCGTCTCAAAGCCTTTCTTATATACCGCAATGCTCTTGGATTCTTTTCCCAAGCAACCAATTACTCTAAAACTTTAATATGCATGTGATTCTCTAAAGAATCTGGTTAAAGTAAAAATTCTAGGACTCTAGACTCCAATTTAGTATCTCTGAAACAAAGGGAGCCCAAGAATTTTCATTTTAAAAAATCATCCCAACTGATTCTAATAATGCACTAGGGGTGAGGTCTAGATGTGGATTTATTCTTGAACTGTCCATTTATTTTAGTCACAATTCTGGAAGACAATCAATTCCAAAGAGCTCTAAAATTATCGTCAGAAAATTATGCAGAAAATTAATATGGGACATACGTAAAGGAGACAGAAAAAGAGAAATTGGGGAGAATTAATTGCTCCTTCTCAAAAAGCATGAGATTTTCACAATTTAAAAAAGAATGAAACACATTTGAATACAAGGATCTTGCTTCTATTTTTATTTCCAAAATCTTTATGTTCTTTGGGGTTGGGCAGGAATATTATGTCCTTTGAAAGATCACAGAGGAATAAGAACAACACTCAGGTGAATAATTGGCACAATATAACATATAAAGCTGAGTATAGTGCCTGACAAATAGTATATTTGCAATAAATATTTCTTGAATAAAAGATAAAATGCCTTAATTAATAGCATAGCTCACAGAAAGAAATGTATTTTTACAGACATTAGCGTTTTCTATTTAACAAAGTTTTCCTGTAATAAAATTCTGGGATCATTCTGCAAAACTATGTTTCAGTTGACAATAGTGCTATTTTGAAGATTGTACCCTGTAACCTTTTCATTGCAAGTGGTAGAAACTCCAGCTCAAAGAGGCTTTAGCAAAAAAGAGAGAGAATAGAGAGATTTACAGAAGTGGAAAGACCAAGAGTAGATCTTCTGACTTCAGGTACAGCTAGATCCAGGGTCACAAAAACCTTGTTTTCAAAGCTCTAATTCTTCCATCTCTCTGCTTCCATTTTTGTGTTTGCTCATTCTTAAGCAAGCTCTCCCCTCATGTTGACAAGACAGCTGCTATCAGTTCCAATCCATACCCTGTCCTACCAGTAATTTTACCAACAGAAAGAAAAGATAGTACTTCTATCCCGTTAGCTCAAGCAAAATGCCCCAAATGAACTCTGACTGGACTTGATTGACATGACTTATGCCACATGCCCATTACTGAACCAATTACTACAGCCAAGAAACTGAAGCACACCATTCCCTGGACTTAGAGCATGGCTAGCCATACCTAAACAACATGGACTAAAACTGGAGGAATCAATTATATTTCCAAAAGAAAAATGAAGGTGCTGCTACAAGAAGGAAGAAACTGCTATTAAAAAAAAAGTCTCCTATAAATACTGTAAAACAGAAATCCTACCAACTTAACCATGAGAAACAAACTTCAAATAAAAATTCATGTGAGAGCAAGTACATGCATTGTGGCATTCCTGGGTCAGAGGCATGTGTAAATATCCTCGTAGTCAGAAGAGACAAAGAAGCAGCAGAAAGAGAGAGAAAGAGGAGGAGGAGGAGGAGGGAAAACGGGAGAGGAGAGAAAAAGAAATTTAAGATGTTAAGGTGAGAACAATCCATTTGGGACACTTAACACACTGACATCAAGATGGGCTAGAGGTTCCTAGAATTTTAGGGCTTGAAAGACCTTAAACACTATCTACTGTACTTAACAGTGCTGCAAATGAACAAATAAATCTCAGGATTTGGCCTCTTTCTACTTGTCCATCCCCATCTCTTAGCACTTAATCCTTGTTCTACTGTATTGCCTTGTATTTTTCCAGGGCAGTAGCCCTGTGGCTTTGGGCACTGGAAATGTGGCTGGTTCAAATTAAGATGTGCTCGACTGTAAAATACACAGAGAACTGCTGAGACTCGGTACGAAAAAAATAATATAAGATGCTTCATTAACATTTTTATATTGGTTACATGTTGAAATGATACTCTCTGGGATATTCAGGGCTAAATATATTATTAAAATTAATTTTATCTATCTCTTCTTGCTTTTTTAATGTTACTAGAAAATTTAAAATTTCATATGTCATGTTTACCTACAGCTCACAATTGTAGCTTGTGTTAGGTTTTATTGGATAGTTTTATTGAACCATTCTATCCACACTGTCTTGTAGTGGCTGAAACTTGTCCTCCTCTTGCTAATTTCCTGGCCATTGCACACATTGTTACCACTGCCTGGAACACTCCCACTTCCCATTCATCCTGTGGGGCCCAGCTAAAATCATCCCACCAGGAAGACAGTACCTGACCCTAAGAAGTTTCCTGTGTATGTGTTCTCACAGCTCCCTGACATCCCATTCCTCATAAAGTGTTGTTATTAATACCATCTTCTTAATTGCCTTATGTTCCTGAACCGAGCCACCATGTTTCTCATTCACCACTGTATCCTGAGCACTCTGCCTGACACGTAGTCAGCGCCTAGTAAGTATTTACTGGACTAACATTGAATAATTAATGTTAAGTTACTCTCTTATAGTTCTCCCCAGAAACTCAGGTCTCCTCTTGCCTTCCAGGAACAGGAATTGTGTCCTCTATTCAAATTTCTGGTCATTCAGTTTTCTAGAACTTATGATCCTTTTCTTAGCTGCTAAATGGCAAGAATGCTTCACTGGCATTTTCTTCCTTAGAGGTGACACCATGAAGGGGTTTTATCCCCAGAGAACTGAAAGAGGATCCTCTGAAAAAACCACAGAAACGTGTTTTATAGATAATGGATATTTGCAATCAAAAAGCTTGTGATCTAAGCATCAAGATAAACAGCCATGACAACATTTAAAACACACACTATATTTACTTGCTAGCTTTTTAATTATAAAATCAATAGACTGCTAATGACTTAAGCATTAGCTTGCCCACTGGGAATTCCAGGACTTCTGTTTTTGAGGCATAAATTCGTAAGTTGCTCAATTTACCCAATTTGTCAGAACAATTTCCATTAGTAAATATGAATATTTAATGAAAAGGAAAACTGGAATAGGCTACTTCTTTCAAGCATCTAATGACTTACTGGAAGAAATGAAATATTAGTGAATTATCTCATTTACTCTTTTCTATCATATAGCAATCATCTGCAGATGTCTTTGAATGTTGTCCCTTACTCTGTTTTGGAGTCAGATTTTATTGTGATTTGTTTATTTGGTTGTGGGGTTTTGCTTGTTTATAGAGCTAATAAAGGATATTAGCAATGTACAGGCTATGTCCCTAGATATGAGCCACTTATCAATGTATTTTACAGCTTTTTCAAAACCTTCATTGTGCTGTTTGTTCCTACCAGACTCCACTGTCAAATGAGATAATCAGATATGTGTAAGGGTAATAGCTCTTTTGTATTTAATTCTGACCTGTATTTTGTGGCTTGAAAAATGCCTTCACGTATTTTATTTCATTGATCCTTAATGGAGGATACCATTATTCTCACTTTGCAGATGAATAAACTGAGAGTTGAAGAGGTTAATATGCTTACCCAAGTACCAGAACCAAGACTCAACCCAAGACTCTGCTTAGTGATTTTTTCTTCCTGCCTACAGACTCCCTGAGATCTGGGACACCTTCAAAAATATATATATATATATATATTTGCTTTCACAAAATTCCTGATTTCAACTTGGTTTTATTATTTGCCTCTTCCTAGTTCAACTCAGAGTGCTTGGCATACAGTAAGTACCCATTAAATGTTAGCTATATTATTCTTTCTCTTAAAGTGAGGTTATTGAATAGAAATGGAAATTTTTTTTAAGTTCTATTTCACTGAGATTTTATTGTATGCTAATTATTCTCACTTTAAAGGGTGTAACTAGACCTCTTATTCTATGGCTCCAAATTGATACATTCAACCTCTCTAATTCTATGGTCCTCTAAAGTAGAGGGCAAATTCTTTGAGTGATGTCAATAGCAGAGGTTTCATATAATTGCCATAAAATAATTGTTTCATTAGATCTTCTACAATGGTGCCAATTAGTAAGGACTCTTCTTTCTAGGCCAATCGAATGGTAGTGTAAATTTCATGCCTTTTAGTTTCAAGTAAGGCTGGATCACCTTTGGATTATTTGGTCTGTTTTCACTGTCTTTTTTACACTTTTCTGATCTTTTTCACTTTTAATTTTTAACTCCTTTCTTTCTGTAAGACACTGCTTAAAACCTACTTTCACTATCCTCTAAGAATCTCCCTGACCCCAATCCTTAATAATATCCTCAGAATTAAACATCAAGACACATCCTGAAACAAACATTTTCAATCCATAAAGAAGGTCATCTAAATACTTTTTCATTTCGCCTGATTATTTGATTTTGTTCATGTAGAGAAAGTACACACTTATGAAGGTGCTCGAGAGAATCTGATCTTCTGGCCCAAGATAGATACACATCAACCCTACAGTCAATCCATCTTAATCAAAAAGGAACAAGTTTGTCTGAGTTATAGGAAAGCAGGGACATCACAGGGCAGAGAGGAAATATAAAGTACAAGTGGAGCATGGAATTAAGTGACTAGAAAACTTATGTTTGGTTTTGAAATCCTCTCATTTCTTAAACAAATGTTAGGGTGCCTGATAAGTACAAAATACTGTCTAGGAAAGGTTTCACTATTCTCAGGTGTATAGTATAATGTTTTAGAAATTAAACTCTGTATTGGTTAGTTTGTAACAGGTAGTAAAAACTAGCTAAAATTAACTAGTCTGTTACAGCTAAAATTCATTTGTTACAACTAAACCGTAGTTATTTTGTTATTGCTGTAACAAACTCCAACATTTAATTGGCTACTCACAATAAAAGTTTATTTCTGACTCACTAAAATCTAAAATCAGTTCCTATTCTGCAGTGATTTTTCTTCCACATGGAGATTCAGGGACCTGCACTTCTCCCATCCTGTGGCCCTCTCATCGTTAACATATAACTTCTAAGGTCAATATGCCATGTGCTTCAAGCTATGGAAGGGGAGAAAAATATGTAAGATCCCACAATGAAGGATTTTATGGCTTAGCATGGAAATACCTCATAGTGATACCGCTCACCATTTAGAATCTAATCACATGGTCACACCTAACAGCAAGAGAGCCTGTGAAATGTAGTTTACTTGGGTGTCCAGAAAGAAAAGAAAAAAGAAAGGAAGTTTCTGCTATAAGCTTTAAAGTCAAACAAACTACGGTTTGAATCCTTGCCCCACAGTTGACTACGTGATCTGGGATGAGTAACTTAAGCTCTGACTTTCTTCATTTGTAAGATGAGAATTATAATAATATCTTTATATGGTTAGTTGTGAAGGTAAGTGATATAATATTAGTAACAAGCTCCCAACATTTATAATTTTTTCTTAAGTGCCAGGTAACATCCCTAGCTCTTGCCATGTTATTTCATATAATTTCTACAATCCACCTATAAAATAGGGATTATTATCTCTGCAGACTGAAGTTGTAGTAAACGTAGTCCAAAAAAAAGTTAATTGTTCATGCACCCCCCCACCCCATATTCACAACCTGTGCAATGTGATTTTGCAGCAATTTCCATCAAAACATGGGGTCTATTTCCCTACTCCATGAATCTGGGCTGGCCTTGGGACTTACTCCAAAAGAGAATTCAACACAGGTGACACTGTGTCAATTCAGAGCCTACACTACACAAAGGGCCTTGCATGTTTCCACTAGTTGTTTTGGACCCCTGCAACCAGCAAAGTCCAGGCCCACTTGGCTGAGGATGAGAGACCATAGATAGGAGAGCTGTCCCAGGTGAGGCTATTCTAGACTGCGCCATGGCCCCAGCTGACTCACTCGCTCATCGTAGGTATATAAGCTAGCCAAAATGAGACCAGCCTAGCCTGCCCCAGACCAGAGAAATCATCCAGTCAACCCGCAGACTCTTGAGCTTAATGAATTCCATTTTAATCTGCTTTAATTTGCCTTTTTACACAACATTAATTGTGATAATAACTGACAGAGAAGCTCCAAGAGGTTGCATGACAAGCTTAAAGTCACACATCTAATAAGTGATAGAGCCAGGAATGGAATCATAATCTGTGGAGTAGAAAACCTATGTCCTAACCTACTACCATATGCTAAGATAATTGTGTTGTCAAATTGGCTGATGTGTTCAGCATATAAATGCCATTAATACTATTCTTTATTATTATACTCTACAATACAGGGCAAACTAGCATTGGCCTTGTCTGTGTCAGTTGCTCACAATTGTTTCTCCAAAACTAGCACTGTATCTGACATGTAGTAAGTCTTCAGCAAAGATTTATTGAATAAATTACTGAAGGTTGGCTACTCAGATAAATCAGCAATGAAGCCTGCCCTTGAAGAGCTGAGAATCTAAAAGAGAAGATCAAATCAGGACATAAATAATGGTAATTTAAAATGGGAAGGTTAAATGCCACAGGCAAGAAATCAGCAGAGCATTCTAAGAAGCCAGAGGCAGGAGAAATTACTTACTACATGGGAGGCAATAAAATATTTGAGCTGATGCCGTTTAATTTTATCCTCAGTGCCTTGATGTAGGAGATGTGGAGACTATGAGCTCGGGGCATTTCAGGCATGTGAACACCATGAACAACCCACAGAAGTAAGAAACAATGCTGTGAGCACAAGAAAATAGTGGTTTTCACTGGGTCAAAAATAAACGAAGCCTATTTCATGAGTTAAAGGCTTTGTGTAGTCAAATCCTCCCACTCTGAATCATAGACTCTAATTATTGATTGTGTCTTCTTCCTTTGGCTCTATTATTCCTTGTTCATTCACTGATTCTTACATTTATTCTTTCAACAAACCCCATTATATCTAAGAACACAGGTAGGCACCATTTCCAAAAATTACAAGAGAGAAAGCCTTTCATTCACTTATTTTAAAACAGAGTGTAAGATCTTAAAAGGCAAGAATTGCTTTTATATTTCCCCCTCATTTTTAAAAGCTCCTGTCACAGAATGGTGTTCAATTGCACACTGAACACACAAATGCATAAAAATGCCAGCTGTTTTTAAATTGATTTAAAAGTTAAGCAAAAACTGACCCATTTATCTAACACAGAGTTCAGTTACTGTTCAGTATCTGTTACTTCTTTAAAGCTTAATTGTATTTCTCATTAAAGAAACCTAAATATTAAAGGGCATCTTTATGTTCACTTGCTGTGCTGGGCATCAGGCTCAGGAATTTGTCTAAGATATGATCCTTGCCTTCAAGGGACAGAGAGACGTAAATGCTAGGGACTCTTCTCTGTGCCAAGAGTGCAACACTGGATGAGACAAAGTCCTTGTTCTTATAGAGTTTCCAGACCAAAAGGGGGATAGCTACAATAAAAAAAAAAAAAATCCAATTGTTAATACAAAAACTTTAAGTAATTCCAAAAAGTCACACGTGCTACAAAATAATAAAACCATATAATGTAGCAGAAGGCTATTGTCTAACTTCTTTAAATGGAGACTCAAAGAAGACCTTCTGAAGGACTGACATTGAAGCTGAGGGTGGACTGACCAAGAGGGGCCAGCCGGGGGACAACCTGAAGACAGAGTGTTCCAGGCAGTGTGAATAGCAATTGCAATAGCCTTACATCTGGAATAAACATGGTTATCACATACACAGCTAACAAGTTCAAGTGAGATAAGCACTTTAAAGGAATTTAAACAGAGATATTGGCATACTAACAAGACAGTGATTAAAGTTCAAAGGCAGCCACAGAACTCCATCCAGATAAGCTCACTCAGAGCACTTTCAGAGTGAGCGTGTGTAAGCGGAGTGTGAGTTTCACCTGCTCTGTTAACCACAAATTATTCTTGGCTGTCAACCGTGAATTGGAAGCCACCCCTAACTGACCTGGCTTTCTCTCTCACTATCTGTCATGCTGTCAAGTTCTTGCCTGTGCTACAATGGCAACCTTAACCACTGCAACCCACCCTCCATATCACCCCCACCGATGTCTGTCCCCGAACATAGACTCCTTAGCTCCTGAATCATCAGCTGGCACCGTTTGGTTCATAAATGGAAGGTGTGTGCTCATCCTTCTGCCAAACTAAGCTGTTTGTGGTTATCACCCAGGCAAGCAATTAGTTGATCAAGAAGGAAGAACTTCATTTAGGAGTTCTGTATTAAATGCCTACTGAGATCTTAATTGAAACTTTCATGTTATACATGACAAATGATCTATGTAGATCAATCTATCTCTACCTATAAAAGGGACACAGGGATGCATGCTTTCCTTGTGAGACAAATTTCCAACTCCCATACACTCTCCTCTAACACTGATATAAGGTTTAAAGTGGAACTGTGGGAAGCTATGTTTTTGTGTGAGTTCTCCAGTTGTTTTCACCTATAAATTGATCTAGGTACCTATTTAAAACAAGGGCCTAAAAAGCCAATGACTTCACTATGGGGGGATGAAGATATATCAAAAGCCAGATGATAACATCTTCCCAGAACCCTTGGATTTCATATTCTGTCTGCTCATTTCTGTAAATATCTATCATAGCATTTATTCTACCTAATTGCTACAGTTTGCTGGGGGTGGGGGGTCTATATTTTCCATTACAGTATAAAGTCAGTAAGGATAAAAATGCTACCTATGTTGCTCATCACATTATCCTCAGTGTCTAGCCCACGTCTGGCATAATTAATATTAATTTGTTGAATTAATGAATAAATGAAGCAATTCCTCAGAAACACTTTTTCATTCTAACACAAATTCATGCAGTGAGTCCAGTGCTCTTATACTTGTCCTGCCGATCACAATTCTAATCACCACACACCACACCCCCCGTGCAAGACTACCACCTGGGCATCCTGACACAGGAGCTGTTTCTATACAACAGCTCTTGAGGAAAATCCAGTCCAAGAACATGTACAACGCAAGATGGCACATGCTGTCAGTGCATATTCCATAAAATTAAGGACATGGCAAGAAAGAAAAAAGGGGAGGAACCAAAGAAAACTATATGCATCGGTAGAAATACATCTTCTGTTGCCTCATTCATAATGGCATAAAAGTTTCCACCAGTTGTATTTAGGACTAGCTTTACAGGGAGCCACAGTCTTTCTTCATGCCATGGTCCCCACACAGAGCATGTAAGTCTCCCATTGTATTTAGGGTTTCTGGGAATCTATTCAGTTCTGCAGGTTGGGAACTACCTAAACCTAGGGGCACTACTCACTTTGCATTGTTTTCTACATCCATCAGGATACAGACTTTAAGACAGTTATGAATAGTGTTTTTTCCTAACAAAATCAGCATATGTCAAATTTCCAATGGATGGATGCACAGCACTTGAGAAAGGGGTGGCCAGAAGAACACTCTACCAGGACAGTGGGCCTCATGTGAGTTGGAGAGGGACATCTCCACTCTTTAGGACAGAGCATCTTCTGCCTTCATTTCACATCACTTCCTGGTCCTTGGACTAGGAAGCTCCCTTTCTCCTTCCAACTGTGAGGACTTTTTTATTCCATATTTCCGCCATCCCTATCCTTTCGGAGGTGGAGAGAGGAGGGGCATAAGTTTAAGACGTTAAGAGAAATGGGATTTTTTTTTAATTCCCCCTGCACCTCCTTTCTGTCCTAATTTGGAGATGGAGTGGTGGAAGGACGGAAGGTCGAAGATGCAACTGGTTATCTTGCTACCATATGTCTGAAGTAGGAAAGAATTAAGATTATCAGACACAAGCAGAGGGAGAGTCTAAGGAGAGAGAGTGACCTGGAAGTATTGAATCCAGGCCCAAGGCCCCCAGGCCACAGTTACTGCAGCAACTCCATGGAGTCTGAGGGCCACTCCATTGTTTTCTGGCTGGTATAAACTGGTCAATTCACCATTTTTGTTCAGTTCAGTTAGAGTTGGCTTTCTGTCTCTTACAACCCAAAGACTCTTGATTAATTCAGTCATCATAATAACATTCTATTGGGAAGATTAAGATATAAATAAAATGAAAGCTACAATGATACATAAAAATAAAATGAAAAGCAAGACCTAATTCAAGAAATTAGTAATTTTCCCATTAGCTGGCATTCGGTATTATATATGTCATCTGTTTATGCATATTGTGTCATCTGCTTCGTGGATTTAGCACAAGTCCTGGCCCATAGTAAGCACTGAATAAATATTAAGTAGTGCTAATTTTTAAGCCTCTACATGATTAAGTTCATGGCCTCATAATACCTAGTACAGTGTTTTGTTCACACATCGTGACAGTTGATAAAAAGGACATTATCTATTGTTTTTATTTTGGGGAGTTGGGGAAGTCGTTTGTTTTTATAACTTTTTAGGCTGTGAAGTACCCATTTACCTTTTCCAATAAAGTCCCAATTTTCTTTTGGTAAACTACGCTGCCAAAAGGGAGAGCCTATGACCCAGGGAGGCCTGTCAGACATGCTTTCATGCCTGGAAATTAAATCTCAAAAATAATGAGACAAAGAAGAATTCAGAAATGATGGAGCTCAGCCATTCCTCTGTGGTGCTCTGACAGGACCATCGACGAGCAGTGGTAGTCCCCCTAGCCTGTCCTGCGTGCTGCCACTTCCCAAGCCTGGTTGACCGGGCACCCACTTGAATAGGCACGCCATGCATATCCTCCCAGTGAATGCCTTTTGGCTTTAATTGGCCCCCGTCAGTTTGTCTTAATTTCAGCTAAAGAATTCCACCTCATTCATAAAGCCTCACCAGTAGCTATTTGATTCAGCTTACAGTAACAAGTAAACTTCAGTATTTCCAGTCAGCCTCCAACAATAGCAAACCCAGCCCATGTTCGCGATAGTGAAAGTAGTGCTGGTTATGTTAAACATAATTATCTTGTATTTGTGTATTTTGTATGCATGACCTCATGTAAGATTCTGACAACTTAGCGAGTTGGGTACTAAGCTTGCCTCCATTATACAGATAAGGGAACTGAGGCAGTCTGAGGTCAAATAACTTTCCCAAGAGCCACAAGCCAGGATGTGGTAGGGGTGGAATTGTCATCTGATCATCAACTTTCTTTTCCTGTCACAACAAAGCCCTTTCTCTTGGAGCTGAGACCCACCAATAATTGCCCACTGAGCCTAAAAGAGGAGGGATCACATGCAAAATCACCTGTATGCTCAGTGTTGATATGCCATGATTATTCCTAATAATCACCAGGTTACTAGGCAACTAGCTGTAAGATGAATAGCCCACTGGGAAGATAAAATAAATGAAAGGAAAATTAATTGATCCATTTTATCTTTAGAATTGTGCCTCAGACCCAGTTCTCTGCCATTAGCTTTCTCTCAGTAATAAAATAAATACATTTATTTTTTCAACATCTTAATAGACGATATTTCCACCAAAAAATTTGTCCATCATTTCAATACCATCAAAGCTTGCTATATAAAGACCAATTTTCCATAAATTTGATGTGGATTCTTATATTGAAAGATCAGTTTAAAATTTTTGCAAATCTTACCTCCATGCTATCTTACACCAATTCTTTTTTCAGTGTTTCTTAAAGGATGTTGGTTAAAATAAAGTCAACTGAGTTATAAGTACACCTCCACACATAAGATAAAGGATTTTTAATGATTGGATTGATAAATCAGCTTGTTAACAACCACTTAAAAGCTCTTTTACCAATATTATTTTTTTCTTTATGCTCTTATCTAGACTTTTTAAAAAATGTCCTCCTTATTACTCTTCTGTTTCAAGTCCCAGAAGCTGTCTTTTTAAAAAAAAATACATTATCCACAATTTTCCTTGTACCTGAAACTACATAAACACAAAAACACACATGCACACATATGCCCCCCAGTCTGAAAACCCATCAATTCATTTTCGAACCTGTATTTTAGATGTTTTGATTACTTCTTCCCAAGATCTCTTGAAACTACTAAGTTGTAAAAGAAACTATTGGGGAAAAGGGCACAAATGAACCATTTACTTAGCATACAGTAGTATTAGGTTGGTGCAAAAGTAATTGCAGTTTTAGTATTGTTGAAATTTGCCCTTTGATATTGGAATACATTCTTAAATAAATGTAGTTATATATCATTTTAATGCCCATTTCTCACTTTATGTTTTTTGCTAATGACTTATTACTTGTTGTTTATTTTATATTTATTTCAGACTATGGAAATGGTATTAGACAAAAAGCAAATTTGAGGAATTTTCTTATTCGAGTTCAAAATGGGTTGTAAAGCAGCAGAGACAATTCGCAACATGAGCAATGCAGTTGGCCCAGGAACTGCTAACCAATGTACGGTGCAGTGGTGGTTCAACAAGTTTTACAAAGGAGACAACAGCCTTGAAGATGAGTGCAGTGATCAGTCCCCAGAAGTTAACAATAACCAACTGAGAGAAATCATTGAAGCTGATCCTCTTACAACTACAAAGAAGTTGCTGAAGAACTCAGGGTCGACCATGCTACCAAATTCGAAAGGCAAAAAAGCTCGATAAGTGGGTCCCCTCGTGAGGTGACCGAAAACCAAAAAAAAAAAAAAAATCATTTTGAAGTGTCATCTTCTCTTCTTGTACGCAAAAACAATGAACCATTTCTCAATCAGATTGTGACATGTGACAAAAAATGAATTTTCTATGACAATATGCAATGACCAGCTCAGTGGTTGGACTGAGAAGCTGCAAAGCATTTCCCAAAGCCAAACTTGCACCAAAAAAAGGTCATGGTCACCATTTGGTAGCCTGCTGCCGGTCTAGTCCTCTACAGCTTTCTGAATTCCGGGGAAACCATTACATCTGAGAAGTCTGCTCAGCAAATTGAAGAGATGCACTGAAAACTGCAACGTCTGCAGCCTGCATTGGTCAACAGAAAGGGCCCGATTCTTCTCCACTACAGTGCCCCACTGTAGGTTGCACAGCCAACACTTCAGAAGTTCAAAGAATCGGGCTACGAAGTTTTGTCTCGTCTGCCATATTCACCTGACCTCTCACCAACTGACTACCATTTTCTTCAAGCATCTCGACAACTTTTTGCAAGGAAAATGCTTCCACACCCAGCAGGATGCACAAAATACTTTCCAAGAGTTAGTCGAATCCCAAAGCACATATTATCATGGTACAGGAATAAACAAACTTATTTCTCCTTGACAGAACTGTGTTGCTTCTAATGGTGCCTATTTTGATTAGTAAATATGTGTTTGAGCTTAGTTATGATGATTTAAAATTCACAGTCTGAAAGCACAATTACTTTTGCACCAAACTATAAGTAGGCATCATATTCATCCTAAAGCATCCTAAAGTTTCCCAAGGAACTAAGGTCTACTCATCTACTGGGCCTCTGGACTAATAATCTTTATTGGTCATCTTCCCTTTCCTGTATCACTTCTCCCTTAACTACCCATTTCCCTTGTACCTTCCATTAAACTTCTTACATTTAAAACTTTGTCACTGGGGAAATCCATACTAAGACAGATATTACAGGGAGAATAATGATCAAAATGTTTAAAGTGTTTTCTGGCAGTAAATTAGGAGTGTTACTGTTTGGGGGTTTCAGGTAAGTAGAAACACCCACATACTAGCCAGTAGACAAGTAAATGGAAATTGCTAATGGCCACTGACCCATGTGGCTATAAAGCTACCTGTGCTCACCCAAGCAGTGTCTGGGATTTCTATGTTCCCAATCCCAAGAGCTGCCAACACAACAGATGGTTGAAATATTCTGGGTTTATTTACAGGCAGAGACTGTGCAGTTAATGGGCAGAAGCTTAGCAAGTGAACCAAATGCTGCAGTACACATCTGGATGTATGCTTTGGACAGCTGGGCATAGATCAAGAGGATTATTACTATTGTCAAAGAATTGGGGACTGTTGTAACTTTCTCACAAGGCATCTACGGAAGGCCCTACTTCTAAAAGTTTTGGATTTTGCCTTGGATCCTGTGTTCCTGTTTTTCTACACTTGCCTTTCACTAATATTCCCAATCCACGGCTAGGTTAAATTAGGGCCTAAAACCCTCGCTTCCTTAGGTGCCAGTGTTGACTCTCTGAGGTTCTGAGTTCTGGTCAACTCCTTATAATCCAATTGTGCATTCTCTATGGAGAACTTTCTCATGCCACCCAGTTCCATCTTGGGTTTCTTGCGAAACTGTAAAATAATTTAAGGCAGGCATGGTGACTCAGGTCTGTAATCCCAGCATTTTGGGAGGCTGAGGCAGAAGGATCACTTGAGACCAAGAGTTCAAGACTAGCATGAGCAACGTAGTAAGATCCCATCTCTACAAAAAATTAAAAAATTATCTGGGTGTGGTGGTACATGCCTATAGTTCCAGCTACCTCAGGAGGCTGGGGCAGGAAGATCACTTGAGCCCAGGAATTCGAGGTTACAGTGGACTATGATCGTGTCACTACACTCTAGCCTGGGCAACAGAGCAAAATCCTGTCTCTTTAAAAAAAAATAATAGAAGAAGATGAAAAACCTACTTAGGAAGCTAAATCTTCAAGGAACCCAACAATTCCACTTCTAAAAATTTATCTAAGGGAAATGTAATCAAAAAAGAGCATTATTTATATAGCAAAAAAGAGCACCTAAATACTTAACAATATGGTGTATGTCAACTGAGTTATGATGTATCCACATGATTAAAATATTACAGCCATTGAAAATTATGAAGGAATATACGTGATATATCTTTGAGTAAACGAAAATGAAAAAATCTGAATAGGATTCTAAGGAAATTATTTCTAAAAGCCGATTATATGGAGATATATGCATATATATCTGCATTTGTATGTCTGTGTGTATAGAAAAAAGACTAAAAGGATATCACAAATGGTTATTTGTAAGTTGTAGAATTATTAGTGATTTCCTTCTGCACTTTTTTCTGAAGTTCACAGTTTTTTGATGACAAATATTGTTTCTTTCAACGTGAGGAAGTAAATCTAGATAAATATTAGTGTAAGAAAAGACAAGTTCTCCGTGTATTCCAAAGACGACTGACATCACTTTCATCGGGATGAGGGTGGGGCCTGGAGCAGCCCAGAGAAAGTTTTCATCCGCTTTTTCCTTCTGTGTCCCGAGGTCGGCAGGGCCTGAGGGAAGCCTTGAAGACTCTGCCCAGTGACAGAAGAATGAAAAGTGACAGGTGTAGGGGATCACCAGGTACCTTCTGGTTTATACGAAAAACAAAGCTTCTAAAGGGAAATTTGGAAACTCCTCAACCTGCAGCTAAGGGACATCAGAGGAGGATTCCCGTCAGCTCCCCCACCTTCAGAAGGAAGGAGATTAATTCCTTTAAAGACGTATAGCCAAGGGCTTCGCGCTTTTACTCCTCAAACAAATATGAAATTGCAGAGACAGAACTCTTGCACTCTTGTAAACCACACACTTGGTTTTAAACCTGGATTAAAAATTCACAGTCTCTGGTGTCCTGGGCTAGTCATTTAACCTCCCAGTGCTTCCCACTATGGTATTCGGAAAAGTACGCTACGTATCCTGCCCTCGCCCTCAGAGAGGTTATGCAGCAAGGTGGACAAACAGCTGCGAAAGGTAGAATCTCTCAGGCCTGGGAACAGTCTAAGCTCTGTAAGGAAGGGCTTTCTTCGCAACTGTGCCTTTGAGCCCATGATCCTCTGCGTACGGAAAAACGAAGGAGCACTTTTGATCCAGACAAGGTCAGTTAAGGTTCTTGATTGCATGTAATAGAAATTGATTTTGGTTAATTTAAGATAAACACCATTTGTTGGAAAATTATCAGAGTAAGAGAGAGAGGGAAGAGTGGCTACCAGGGCAACAGGCAAAAAAAGGAGCAGGGACTGTGTTAATATTAGATGTCCGAGAAGGATGACAACTGCCTTGTAGCTAGAGCCACCAGAAGGTGATGTTAAGTCTGCTGCTGCAATAAATCATCTCTAACATTCCCTCTTGTCCTTGGCCCATTCACTCAAGTTACAGCACTCCAGGTGGCAGAGCATGGATCACGATACCTGTCTGATGATTTTACAGAGACAGGCAGAGGGGGGACCCGGCCTGGAATCTGCATTGCAGAGGGGTTCCCTGAAATTGCCTGTCTAGTAGACTCATATACAGTGGGGGGTGGGTCATTTTCCTTCATCTGGGTGTGACTCTCTCCCCCAACTATAAAGCACCAAACTAATAGCCCAGGCCACCCCACCAACAATTACACTGAAGAAGGAAATATCATGACAAAAATCAAGGTTGTATTAAGGGCTGGTCCACTGAGCTCTGAAACCCAATCAGCATTTTTGGTACTATTTCACTACCACTCTATAAAACCCAGACTACTTGCAACTGTATGTCCTGAAGACATTGTTTCACTCTGCTACTTTATTTAAACAGCGCTCCCTGCCCAGAACACAGTATCTCTACTAACTCTTTCTTTTACTATGTATCAAAATCTATCCATGCTTTAGGGCTCAATTCAAAAATGTCACCCCCATGGCATTTTCCCTGGTCATCCCTCTTGAAATAGCTCTTTGCTGCCTCTGAGCTCCAGTGAGACTCCATACCCACGATGCTCTGAAGGCTGTGACCCATGTGGTTCAGTCTCAGAGGGACGCTGCATGTGAAAAAGTACTGCCCCAACAAGTGACAAATTTCCTCATACCCCACATTCGATGTATCCTTTAGCCACCCAACACCCCTCCATAGCTTTACCCCACTCTTTATGACCCTCTTCCTTCTCTCCTGTCTTTATTATGTAAGTGACTTAAACTTTTCCAACAAGTCATTCTTTCGTCTTTCTTCTCTGTCCATTTCTGATTCTGCATCTCCATTAACATCTCTCCCCACTTCCTCTCTCTCTCTCTTTCTCCCCACGCCCCCATACACACACACACCCCTAGAAACTGTCTGGCAGAAGCAGACTCTCCAGGGAATGAAAGGACAGAAACTAGGCTGGAGATAACAGAAGTGAAGCTCTATGAAAGGGGAGGAGGTGTTAGAACCCCTGCTAGGTTAGTAACTTTTGTCCTGCCACATATACATTACTTGGCTGGAAAATTATCTTGAATTAAAATTATTTATGCACATGCATTTTCTTCCCAGCTGAATGTTGAGATTTTCAAGGACAGAAGCCAAGTCTCATCCATGTCTTTTGCCTTCACAGAGCTCAGCCTGGCACCTGATACACAGCAAACACTTGATATACATGTAATGAATTAATGAGCAAATTAATTAATTAAGAATAATCAGCAGGCCTCCAGTCGCCATGGCTGTGCTCTCCACTAGTACAGCCAGGAAGCAAATTAATGATTTCCTAGCTCCTGATTCCCAGAAGTTTATTTTTTGGCCATGTCTATATAGACATCATTAATAAGGACTTCAAATAAATGAGAGCTGAGAGACAGGTTGCCGACTAGGATCCCAAAACCCATTTTGATCTTTCACTGAAAGAAGAGCAGATATGACTCACAGAGTACACACATGTTTGAAATGAGATTTAATTTCCTCGCTTCCGGCAGTGGCTTTGAGAAACAGCACGGTGGATGGCTGGGAGAGGATTCGCAAGGGTTAGAGGCCAAGGGGTCATCAAAGTTGGGGGTTAGTCACAGAAGGCCCCTTGCCAGAAGGCATGCCACTGAACCAACTCTCCCATCACCTACTGTCTGAAAGCTCCAGTAAGAGTGATAGTAACAGGCTGGGCATGGTGGGTCATGCCTATAATCACAGCATTTTTATGAGGCCGAGACAGGAGGATTTCTTGAGGCCAGGAGTTTGAGACCAGCCTGGGCAACATGGTGAGACCCCATCTCTACATTAAGTTATAAAAGTTAGCCAGGCCTGGTAGTGCACGCCCTTTAGTCCGAGCTACTCAGGAGGCTGACGCAGGAGGACTGCTTGAGCCCAGGCGTTTGAGGCTGCAGAGAGCTATGATTCTGCTACTGTAGTACAACCTGGATGACAGAGCAAGACCCTGTCTTTTAAAAAAAAAAAAAAAAAGAGTGATAACAGTTTTATTGGTGTGGTACTTTCTACTCCAAAGTTCATGACCTTATTCACTCCTCTGAGCAACTGTGAGACTCTCTCTTCTATTTCTATGTATCCCTACCTCGTCCACGTAAGTCTTTAATTTAAAGCTATGTATAGCAGAAGGATACATTCTATAACAGTGACAAATTAAAGAGAAAAATATTTGGACCACAAAAAATATATACAATGTGGTATCAGTGTTCAGACTTTTAAAAGAAAAGTCATGATAATAATGAGTTCACATTTATTAAGGTTCTACTAGATACCCATCGTTTTCTATGCATCTCATTCTCCAAACTACCCAGTGAGCAAAGGACTCTTATTAATCTCATTTTACAGATGAGAAAACTAAGGTATAGGTAAAAGCATAATTGGCCAAGGTTTGAAGCCAGACGATTTCTCGTCCTATGCACTGAGTCACCATATTAACTGTTTCCATAATCAACCCAATTTATAAAACAATGAACTAAACAAAACTTCTTTACTATAGGACTTAGTTTTTAACATGCTGGTTTGCATTGCAATTCTCTAAGAGTCATTTTCTAAAGTCATTTGATCATGAAACATTTGTGCTACTATGGGAAACATGCCACAGGCTTTAGCCTCCACCTCGAATTCAAAGTCTCTGGAAAGCCATTTGATGTCTCTAGAGAAAGAGCTGGGAGCCTCACAGCACACCATGAAAAGTAAGAAGAAAAATCACCTGCCATTTATTTCAGATCCGGCTCTGTAGGAAGCTGTTACTTCCATTTCTGAAACGAACAAACTCAGACCTAGCGAGGCTTGCCCAATTTGCCCAAGTGGTGGAGTCAGAATTAATACCCAGCCAGGCTGACCTCAAGAGCAATGTTTTGACCTGGTGGACTATGGTACCACTCAGAACAGAGAGCAACCAAGAATCTCTGAGTAGCACACATTACCATGGCAACAGCATAGGGCTAACAGGACAGAGCCTTGTTGTGACCTTGAGCTGGATCAACTTAACCTCATTAAACCTCAGTTTTTCCATCTATAAAATAGAAGGAATAGAACGTACACTCCAGAGGTTGATATGAAGATTAAGTAGATACCATATATAAAGGACTTAGCACAGTAACTGGCCCATACTAAATGCTTAAAAACCATAAGCCAGTAATTCCCTTAATTCCAAACAGAGCACATAACATTTCTGAGTAGAGTTTATTTTGCATGTGGACGATTATGCTGTCTCCCCTGGAATTTGTTTCAATACACCAATGACAACAGAGGCAATGTGGAGGCACAAACACTTGGTGGATCTGTCTAGTTGGGACAATTGCCATAGGGAGACACACCTGAACACACAGGCTCAGGACATCCCTTTTATTTAATACTGAACCCTTCCTCATCTGATCTTATTTGTTGTTCTCTATTCATCTTTCAAAATTCCATTTAGAGTCACCCTCAACAAAGGTAGCTTTACTTCATACATTCAGTCTACTTCATGTATCATTCCCCTCTTGATTACTGTTTATACCACCTGCCTGTGGCTTATCTACTTTATCACTGCCCAGTACGGTCCCTGTAAACTCGGCTCCTCGGAGTGCTGCCACCCAGACTTTCTCCAAATGTTTGAACCCCCAGAAGTTCTTACTCACTTCACATTTTGGACACAGAAATATAAACACTCTGCAGCCTCTTTGTCCCTACCTGGCTTCTGTCTTTATGTACTTAAGGGAGCACACTCTATTCTCCCAAATCCACTAACATGATGTAACACAGAGAAGAGAATGTTTCTAAGCAGATATTTTCATACAACTGTGAAAGTATATCTTTGTACATTTTCTCCTCTGCTGCAGATTTCCCTTCTGGTGAATACTATTCATCCAATAACCAGAAAAAAGATAAAGAACCAAATTTAGTATTACTCAAGTGCAAGCCACCATCAATACCAAGGCCACCACTAACTAATCCCGATAGCACTTTGTATGAATTAGAAAAAGGCACTCTCTCTGGGCAGCTCTGGCCTTTTGACAAAATGCACACTGGGGACAGTCTGGGTTGGACTTCAGCTCTCACTTTTCCTCTTTTCTGGACACTCTCAGCCACGCAAATCCCCAACAACTGCACACAGTAGACCTGAACATCTTTTTCTAGATTATTATAGTAACTTCTCTATCTCCCTTCATTTTATTTTTGACAACCTATATTCTCAACATGTGCTTGAACTGATATTTCTAAAATGTAAATCAGATCCAATGACCCTCCTGCTTCAAATTCCCATACTTGGAATAACATGAAACAACGACCATGTGATCCAGCAATCCCACTTCTGAGTATTTATCCAAAAGAATCAAAAATCACGATCTCAAAGAGGTATCTGCACTTCCACATTCATTGCAGCATTATTCACAACAGCCAAGATGTGGAAGCAGCGTAAATTTCCACCAGTGGAAGAATGGATAAAGAAAATGTGGTATATACATACAATGGAATAGTATTCAGCCTTAGAAAGAAGGAAATCCTGCAGTATGTAACAATACAGATGAACCTTGAGGACATTATGCCACATGAAAGAAGCCAGTCACAGAAGGACAAATAGTATATGAGACAACTAAAAAGTCAAACTCACAGAAATGGAAAGTAGAATGGTGGTTTCTAGGAGCTGGGAAGAGTAGGAAATGGGACCCCCAGTAGGGCTCTAGAGATCTGCTTGACAGCACTGCATCTACAGTTAACCGTTCTGTATTGTGCACTTAAACTTTTAATAAAAGAGTTGATACATCTCTTGTTAAATTTTCTTACAATAAAAAGTTTTTGTTTAAAAATAAAATTCTTCACATAACCTACAAGACCAGCCTGGTTTAGGCCCTTCCTTCATCACCTTGAGTCCTGCCCCTTGCTTATTCTATTCTGGTCACAGTGCCCTTCCTTCTGTTTCCAGAACATTCCAAGTTATTCCCACTTCCGGGATTTTGTTTCTTCTATGAGTCAACTAAGCTGTGTAACAAACCACTCCCCAAATCAATGGTTTACCCCAATAACCGTTGGTGTATATCTGGGCTCGGGTCTGCAGGTAAGCTCTGGCTTTGCAGGGACGAGCTCTGCTTCAGGCTGCAGGTTGGCTGGGCTTGGCATCCAGCTATGAGTTCAGTTCAGATCTGCCTGGTGTGTGCCTTTTTCTTCTTGAATTGGTGCTACCCGTGGCATGTTCTTTTCCTTTAGAAAGTGTAAGAGACCAAGCTGAACCATGCCAATACATTTAAAGCCTAACAGAATGTTCCATTGGCTGAAACAAGTCCTTTGAGCAAGCCCAACAGGAGTGAGGCAGGAAACCATACTCTGCCCACAATGCAAAGATACTGCAAAGATACCTGGCAAATGAGTTGGATATATAATTCTATTATAGGGTAGTGAGGCATTAAGATCAATAATCCCATCTCCCTAAAGATGGGGAGAGTGTTACGTGGTGAGATGGGAAGGGTAGAGACCACCCCGGCCATGGAGACCCTTGCTGGCCAAGGCAAAGGGTTTCCTAGTGGGTGGCTCAGATGGGACAAGTGTTTTTGAGCTTTATAAGACAGATTTCCCCTGTATTTTCCCCAGAAACAAGTGGATCAGAAGACCTCCGGTCCCTGTGGTCACACAAGTCTTTCAGGCAGGGCCAGCTGGTGGCTGCAATCCCCAGTGGCTTGCTCACGCTTCTCACTGCTGAGGGACTCTTGACAGCTTTTTGTACTGGCTTGTTTCCCCAAGAATTGGCCCAGGAGACTGTTTCCAAATTAATCCAAGTGACATGGCCACACTTACCCATGAGACCCTGACAAAATTCCATTTTGGGGAAACTGAGCCAGACTGAGTCCTCATTTTCCTTCTAGGGGATTCTCCGTCATCATTTCTGACCAGCCTGCTTCCTTGAAGAACTGTGTTGATGAATTACTTTTTCCCATAAGGTAGGTAAGAAATGAACTTAGCCCTGTTTTGGTAGAAGGGTAAATTAAGGCAAAGAGGAACAACTCACCCCAGAGTCAGTTCTCCTGGCCGAGGCAACATATAGTTAATTCTCTCATTTAGAATTAACCTCCCATTAGTATTGGCCTCCTGCACACTCAATCCTCCCGTTTTTATGCAGATGAACAAAATTTAGTAGTTTAATAATGTTTTTGTGTATAAAGAAGTCAAAAGAAGAAACTTTTACTTTCCCATTTAATGGGATGGTGATTTATTAAACGTGAGTAGGTGTTATTTTTATTTTTAAAAATTTAATAAAATAAAGAAAATATATCTGTCACTGCAGGGTGGTGTGAAATAGGTATTTTTGGGCACCTAACTTTCCCTCTTGTTCATGTTCCTGGCTTATTTGCTCCCACGTCAGAGACAGGATCCACATTCTTACTAAAACCACAGAATTGACATTCACATGTCAAGAGTTCACCTTCAAATGATGCAAGCCAAAAACAAAAACAAAAACAAACAAGTGGGGAGCCCCTGGCTTGAGGGGTAGGAAGAGAAGGGTGGACAGAGAAGGACTGGCCTGGCAGCCCCAGCAAACAAGATTTTAGGGCAACATCATCTGGCATCAAACTGTGAGATGAAATCAGGGCTGTTCTTTGGGTCCTTTCTGGACCGAGTTTTGTCTCTCCACATTGGAAGCATTAGAGCAAAACTGTGAGCCTGGCCTATTGAGTTCAAATTTGTAATTGCAGTCCATGGAGAAGCTGAAATGAGAGTCTCTCTGTCAAAGTCAAATACTAGAATTCAGTTGTTTTAACTAAGAGGCCTATGCAAGAGATGAGAGACGGATTAGGCATTTCCAGCCTGCGCTGAAAAAGTTAAGTGCGTGTCCTTGGAAAATTGGCCCTGAGTATCTGTGATGTGGGTTAACAACGCCAACAGCAATGATAACAGCTATGTGTTAAGTATGTACCCTGAGTCAGCCATTATGCTACATACGCTTTTTCATCAAAACCCTCAACAGATTTATCATGTTTACCTTACTGATTAAATACTGATCCTACAGTTTATAAGCGGTAGAGCCAGAAATAAAACTACATCGGCCTGATTTTCCAAGGCCATGCTCTCAACTACTCTATGACAAAATGCTCTTATTTGGAATTGCTTTGGCATGCTAAGTGGCTTTTTGAGAGGCAGGGTCACCCAGGCTGCCCTGCACAACAGCAGGAAAGTTCACATGTCTGAACCCCCATTATCTAGGCTGCCCGGGCCAAGGCTCAGGGCGGGGGCCACTCTGCCTCTCCCTTCTGCCAGAACTATTAGCAATAACAACTTGCAAAGTGCACAGTCATCCTTGTGCTGGTCACTTCCCAAACTCATGGGAGAGAAACCCAACTTTCGCTTTTCTTCATCCTCCTTCGTTTTATTCTTCAAGACAACATAACATGTAAAGGAGATGCTGTTTTCTTCCTTTCATTGGTGAGAAAATGGAAGCTATGACATGCCCAGACTCACTTAACCTCTCAGACTCTTAGTTTCCTTACAAATAAGTTAAAAATAGTAATATCTAACCCTCAGAGTGGTTGAGATCGTATCTACAAAGTTCAGAGCACAAAGTAGGCATTCTTTAGGCCACAATGCTCTCATTGTTATTATATCACATTGCGTGAAGCTATACATAACAAGCATGACCCTGTACAAGTTATATAACTTCTCTAAACCTCCTTTGTCCAGTGGGAATATTATCACTCAACACAGAGAACTGAATGGAGTAAATGCTCTACATAAAATAGCTACACCAGTGACTGGTTCACACTCAAAACTCTATAAATAATAATCTCTTTCAAAAAGCATACGGTTGACGTGTCCATCTATATAATTCTATGAACCTGATCTGTCATGAATGAAAGCAACATCTTTCCTTTCCTGGTCCTTTTTTCTCCCCAACTTTTCCCAAACTCCTTAGGAGAATACAGAGTATTTAGTGGGATTTTTTTCTTTCCCTCAACATTGCTTTTTAATAGGACTAGACAGTCCTACAACAGGCTGCAGTTTTTTCTCACTCTCCAAGTCACGGAGGGCTCTTCCCAGTGGCCTGGAGCAAGCTTCCTGAGAGGAGGCTACGTTTTGGCCAGGGTCTTATTTGGAAACACTGATGATGCAATTCTTGGCCCTGGCCACATGCTTGATTGCTTTCCAGCACAGCATTTGATGTGCAAGGGAAGAAAAAAGAATCCCTCTCACCCATGGCTAAAAATAATTGCAGAGGGCTGGAGGCAAAGCAGAGGTGATGCCAGCTGTCTCCTGCAACAGTTGATAAACCGCCAGAATCCCGCAAGCCAATTTCATGCATTTTCTTTTCTATCTTTTTGCTCCCCTTACCTACATGCTCTTTTACTGGGCATGCTGAGGAAAGCCTCACAAACTCAACTAGAAAAACTTTTGGTGTCCTGTTGTCTCATCTTCAGCCGGAGGTTGTAGCTGCCCTTTGCAAAGTCTTCTCTCTGAATCAGCACAGCTGATTAGAAGACCTATTCCCTCGTGCTCAGCTGTCAGGTGCCTGGTTTTGGAAGTCAGCAGCTCTACATGAAATATTCCGTATCTCTGAAGAGGCAAGATGGTTCACAGAGGCCTGGAAGCAGGGCAAAGTAGGCTGGCTGAGGTATGTGGTGCAGGATGCAGGCAAATAATACCAATAGGAGGCTAGAAACTCAAAGGCAGTATCAACCACGTGGCCCCTTGATTGAGAAGGGCAATGGCTTCAGCTTCTGTTTTCCCAAAACCCAGTTCAGTGGAAGTTATCAGTGACAGCAGGCATGCGCGCCTAACTTCATGAGAACACAGGGAGCTATTTCTCATTTGCTATTTGTGATGTCATTATCTTCATGAAATGTACATGCACAGGTTTAGCAGGGACCTAAAAAGGTCAAAGGGTTCAAATGCCCTAATAAAAAAAATTACTACCATTGTCTGTTTGTTAAGTGTCAGGAATTATCTCTTGTAAACCTCACACTATCATGTCAGTCCAGTCTTTATGAAGTTATCCTTGTTTTACAGATGGGAAAAAAATCAAGGAATGGAGAGTCCTCTTAAGCAGTTTGTTCAAGATTACAAAATTGGTGGATCAGTTAGAAAAGTGCACGTAAAGAATAGAAAACCCAGCAGACAGTAGCTTACACAAACGGAGATCAAGCTCTTCTTACATAACAGTGTGATGGGAGATAAGCAGCTATGGCCACTGATTCAGTGGTACAAAAATGTCAGGCCAGCATCTCTGTGGATTCCAATGGCCTTTCTCTCTTGGTTGCGCAATGACTGCTTCAGGTCTGGGCATGAAGTCTGCATTCAAGGTGACTAAAACATATCAACGGACAATGCAACAATGCCAGCATATCTGTACCAATGTCTTCCAAGAACTCTATGAAGACACCCCAGAAAAGGGAACTCATTTGTCAGGAATAAGTCACACAGCCACCCCCGAGCTGCAAGGGAAGCTGGAAAGTAAGTATTCAGCTTTTTCAGCCTTTATAGTATAGACAGACATGACAGATTATGCTCATTTGGACTAGGGTGGCAACGGTGGTGAAACTGATGAGAGGTAGATGGCCTCAAGAGACATTTGGTGGTAAACATTATCAGGCAGAGCTTGTTGAGTGAATGCATGTGGGAGATGAGGGAGAAGGGAGAGTCAGTCATGAACCCTAGGTTTCTAACTTAGTGCATTCACTGAGCATTCACTGAGATTTGGAGTCATGAAGTCAAGAAGGATAAATTTTGGAGATGGAAAGTCATGAGTGCACTTTTGTACGTATTAAGAATGAATTGTCTTGGAGATATCTAAACACAGATAATAGCACTGAAATACCAAAGTTGGAAATAAAAAAAGGTATCTAGACTAAATACATAGAAAATGTGAATTTTTGGTTATCAATCATTTAAGTAAATTCAGACCTTCCACCTTCCTTTACTGCTATCTCTGCTGTCTTGATTTCCCTACTGCAGTAGTTCTCAAGCAGGTGCGAGTTTGCCCTCCAAGAGATAGCTAGCAATGTCTGGAGACATTTTTGCTGTCACAACTCAAGGACGGGGGTTGCTACTGGCATCTAGTGGGTAGAGGCCAGGCTGCTAAACATTCTAAAGAGCACAGGACAATTCCCTACGACAAAGATTCATCCAGTCCAAATTGTCAATAGTTCTGAGGTCGAGAGATCCTGCTCTATGGTAAACTCATTTTTGACCTTAGCATTTCTCTGGCCCACAGGGTTCCTAAGTGTTCCATTTTTGTGGATCCCGTAACTTCCTCACACCTCTGACATTGCCTCCATCCTTACTTGCCATGATGACATTCTGCAATGGCTTCCCACAACCAGCTCTTAGCATCAGGATTCCCCTGGTGATGGGTACTATGGTGGACTTGAGTAAAATTATGTTTAAAGTCATCCCTTGAACCAGAGCCTGACTTTGTTTATAATTTCCAATTTAAGGGTCTCCCTCAACACTGGGATCATAGAAAAAGTTGTTCTTATAAATGAATTCAATCACTACTCATAAGACATCAAATTTAAGAGGCATCTTGACTGTGTTGAAGGTAACCTTCAGGACACATAAAAAGAATTGTTACTTTTAGACACAGTGTTTTATCCCAAGAAGTAATGTAGGTTAAGAGTATAGACAAATTACTGAGGATGGATTTATAGTAGGAAATCTGAAGACATTTGAGACACATCATTAAGTTTTTGAGGTTGATATCAAGAACAGTCACGTATCTCAAAAACCACTACTTGGTTTTCCTCTGTTGGTCATTTTCTTAAATTTTCTGATCATCCACTTGAAAAACACTAACTTGCTTTTCCTATAAAAGCCACACAGTTGCTTCCAATGACACTTTGTTGACCACATTAATTTTAGAGACATGCTGTAAAGATAAACCAATTGAGTAGGAGCTCTTTTACAGCAAGAATCTACTGTATGACTCTTAAGGACTTATTTAAAAGCTCAACAGGATGTCTGAATCCATAGGCTGTGATCCAGTGACGTGGAGACCAGTAGACCATTAAAATTAATTGAAAGTGTTGAACCATTTCAAGATTGATTTATTCTGTATTACAAAAAGTTAAATAAAACAAGCGGCACTAGGTTAGCCTCTGCCCTGAAGAATTAGTCTGAAATTACAATTGAAATATCTCAAATGAAATTACTGTAAAACTCATTAAGATATATATTAGGTCTCCAAATCACACTCACATTCTTTCTAATTTAAATACTGGGCTACTCTCATTTAAAGTTAACTTAGACCCCAGCTGTGAACAAGCAGCAAGGATTCCCATCAATCTGAGCACCTAGTGAGAACCTGGAATATCTCACTTGTGCAAAGCCATCTATTTAGGTGAGCTTTCTTTTTTTCTTTTAAGGGTAGAAAATATCTAAAAAGGAAAAATGTTTTCCCCAAACCAAGACTGTATTATTTTGTCAAATTTCATATTCTTTATTGCTCCTAGCATGCAGGAGGGGAGCCTCAAAAGGGCCTTCGCAGCATGGCCTCGTCAGCAGAAAGAACATTTAGAGGCATTTTCTCTACTGTCCAAAGTGATTTTCAAAGCAGCCATTCCCGTGTCTTCTGAACTGGTGGTAAAAGTAAGAAAAAGCAGGAAATCACTCTATAAATGAAAACATCTGCAACTACGAGGCAGAATGTCAAGCTTGAATCCTTGCATGTGATAAGTCCATTGGGAGTACCCATCAGGCCTCATCTTGTACCTCTGTCCCTTCCCCCGCACGGTGCCACAGACACACCAGCCTTCTCCAGTTTCCCCAACGCACAGTGCTCCACCTCACCTGTTCACCTGCAGTTCTCATCACCTGGATGTGCACTCTCTTCTCCCCCTCAGGCAGCCAGCTTGCGTTCACCCCTCACATTCCCTTCTTGGAAACTGCCTGGACACCTCTCACCGGATTATCCCCACGGTTATAACCTCCCTTGGCATCCCGGGATCCCCATACTACAAAGTCTTGTAATTCATTAATTCATTGGTGATATAAATATGTTTTACTGTCTTTCTCCTACTAGAATTTGAACTTCAAGCAGAAAAGGATCGTCTGTTTTATACTATCATTTTATTCCCAGAAACTAGCACAAGGCCTGGAACATAGTACTCGACATATGTTGAATGAATAAAAAAAATTTCTAGTAATATTGACCACATTCTTATTTCATGTATTTTTTCTTTTCTGAGTATATATAACTGAACATTGTTCGCACTAAAAGTGTTCCCATCTGACAGTTAGGCAAAAGAGCGCCCCCTAGATATTCCTCATGGGACATAATGAGCTAATGTGTGTATAGGTTCTAGGCTGACAGTGAGTTAACAAATCCAAGGCCTTCATGGGTAAGGACAGTGTTTAATTCACAGAAATTAAAGATGAGGAATGTCAGTGAGTTAATCCCAGGCTGGAGAGAAAGACAAATTGCCAGCTGCTGAGATTCCAGTCATTCTTCTGTGGCATATTTAAATGTTCCAACCATTTATTTATAATTAGGCACAGCGGGGAGCTCAAATGAACCTCGCTGTATAATGCTTTGCTAGCATTTCTGTAAAAGCTTGGCACAGTCTACTGCAAAGCCTTAGCTTTGCCTGTCACATGGTTACTCTACATGGCAGCAGCGTGCTCAAATTCCTGCAGGGCCCAGTTACTGCTTGAATGAAACTTGTTGAAAAGGGGGCTCTGCGGCAAACTGGAGTCCCACACCCCCTCGGGAAGAGCAGACTTGGGTTAGCTGTGCTTGATTGCTGCCATGTGGTTGTAAAATGTACCCACTTTCAAATGAGTTGTTTTTTAAATCACCGTATAGGCTACATACATGTATGTGCATGCACGTGTGTGTATGTATATGTATGTATGTATATGTGATCTATATGTACTCATATATCTGGAATAGATATACCCAAGGGCCACCAGCTTGCCCATTCTCTTCCATAATCCCTATCTTTGTTCATCAAGGAACAGGGATCTGGTCGTAGTGAGAAATGCAGCCTGGGGCCAAACCAGCTTCTGTGTAGGGCAGAGAAACTCGTCACAGCCAGGTATCTTCTTGACTCAAAGTTCAAAGGAAACTGCTTTACTTCCCCATTGCCAACACCTTATCAGTCTTCCTTCTCTCTCTCTCTGAAACATGGCTGGTGACAGACACAGTCTTCATTTACCATATGGATGGAAAGCACCAGTCCCAACTTGTATTTGACCATACGAAGGTGCCCTGCTGGAGAAAATCTCAACCTCATTCCATTTATTCCCCATCCTATACAACCTGTCTTTTCTACCAGTGAAAGAAAATTGCCACGCTGCTTTATTTTATTCATGCATGTATTGAGACATTTAAAAACTGTAACAAAAAAATAGAACACATGTACCCACCTCCAAGAAGTAAAAACTGTGAAAATGTTGCTATGTTTGCTGCAAATCTTTTCTTTAAATAAATAAAATATTACAAGTTGAGATACAATTTCTTTGTTCCCATGTACTCACTATCAGATTGGTTTCACTGATCATCACCTAAGAGCACATTTACGAATAACATTAATTGGGTGTTGGGCAGATGTGGGGGGAGAGGGGATGGGTGTATACATACATAATGAGTGTGATACACACGGTCTAAGGGATGCACATGCTTGAAGCTCTGATTCGGGAGGGGGTGTCGGGGAGGTGGGGCAAGGGCAATATACGTAACCTAAACTT
Source organism: Lemur catta (assembly GCF_020740605.2). NCBI lineage: Eukaryota > Metazoa > Chordata > Mammalia > Primates > Lemuridae > Lemur > Lemur catta. Next base: position 10,114,436 of record NC_059132.1, read on the forward strand.
TTGTACCACCACAATATGCTGAAATTTAAAAAAAAATTTTTCTTTGTTCTCATTCCAAGTCTGTTCACCTTCTCCTTTCCTCAAGACCATGTCTTTGAACTATATCTATCTAGTCCCTTTTACATTTTTACATGCATGCGGGTGCATCCAACTAGTTTATGGGTTTTTATTTGCATAAATGTCATCATACTGCATGTGTCATTCTGCACTGTTTTTCCAGCCATAATGTTGTTTAAAATCTACCCATAGAGGGACACACGTACACACACAAGCACAAAAAAGAGAGAATGAGAATGAGACACAGAAAGTCAGAGAGAAAGAGTTCATTTTTTAAAATTGTGTGTAGTATTCCATCATATGAGTATACTTTTTTCCTCTTCCAATGATAGCATGTATGCCAGAACATGATGCAATGTTTTCCCCCAAAATCATCACTCAGAGAATGAAGTACTCATACATGAGACTTCAGGAAAGTCTTTCAATACTATGATGCAATCTTTTACTTTATTTTGAACCACACAGCACTGTTGGGGGAGACACATTATCGAGAAATAAGTTTAATTAAGCAATGTTATCTTTGGGAGAAGGAGGAGGAAGAGAAAAAAGGGAAACAGACAAAGAAAACAAAGGAGGACTAAATGTAACATAGGCTAAGTTACGAGTGTAAGACCTCATAATTACAAGCATTGCATGCCGTTATCCACAAGCCCTTTAAAGATCACTTTAAAACAATACAATAATTGGTTATGTTGTGGAGAGCAAATTAGTAACTACAGGACAAATGAACAAGCCAACGGCCTTAATGTTAAGACGTAGGAATCCTTGTAGCTGAGATAAAATTCCCAGAGAAGACATTACATACTGATTCATAAACCACTCAGTTGACATGCCTGGGGATACTATTTCTATGACTCGGAAAGTGGTTCTTTTTAGATGAGAAACCTGATGTCAAAGACATCTAGGAGAAATTTAAGTCAAATCATTTTCTGAAATATGCAACTGGAGAAAAAGGACAACACTTCTAAGTCATTATGTTACATAATATGTGATTTTAAATGGGTACCTTTAACATGTTAAGTAAATGAAATGATCTTATATCCCTAAAAGTTTGTATTCTCAATTTGACCCCACACCTCTTTTTTAATCCTGCCACTTTAAAAAGGAAGGGAGGTGTGTTAGTTAGCTCAGCCCACCATAAAAAAAAAAAAAAATACCACAAACCGGTTGCCTTGAAGAGCAGAAATTTACGTCTCACAAGTCTCAAGGCTGAGAAGTGCAAGATCAAGGTGTTGGCCACCCTCTCACTGTGCACTCACACAGTGGCCTCTTCTTTGTGTGCAGGGGTGGGGGGCTGGGGTGGTGATGCAGGGGAGAGGAGTAAGGTCTTTGGAGGTCCCACCCTGATGACCTCATTTAAACTTAAGTACTTCCACAAAGGCTCCATCTCCAAATACAGCATTAGGAAGTTGGGGCTTCAACCTACGAATTTTGGAAGGTCACAAATATTCAGTCCATAGACGGTATCAATGTATATTTTGAGTTGTCTTATATTTAGGTATATGATAAATTGTTTTTAATTTTTCTTTATGACAAATAATGTAGGAATAAAGATCTTTGTACTACTTGTTTCCTTGTGCACACCCACTGACAAGAATTTCTCTGGTGTAGACGCCTAGGAGGATTTCACATTACTTTCTAACTCCATCATGTCTTTAGAATTCTGTGCTGCATCTCACAGGACTGTTTGTTTTTCAAAGGTCAAAGAGCCAGCAAGAAACAGGCTGAAATCCCAGGTCAAGGTCAGCTCCCCTCAGAAGTCTCTCTAATGAGGGAGCCCTTTGAAACAGGCCGCTCTGTGCTGGCTGAGATTGTCCTACGTGGCTGACTCCCTCACTTACCATTTGTGAATTATGGACTGGGCAGATTCTCAGCCTCAAAATAGCATTCACAGGAATAGGTGACAGGTCAGCCATTAGAGATCCTGCCCCTTGCTTTCAGTCCATCTCTGTGGGGCAGGTGTCTGTCCTCATTAGCACGGAGAGCAGATCCCAGAACAAGAATCCACGCCTGGCTTCTGGGCACTCCAGCCAGAACATTTCCAGAGCACAGAGTGGCTTCCAGAGGAAAAGAGGCCCTAGAGGAAGGTAAACCCCTCCCCGTAATTAAGCTAAAGAGTGGAGCTAACTGGAGATTTGAGAAAGAACAGAAGGCAGCAGTAACTTGGAGAAGCAGCAGATCCAGAAGAAAAGGGAAGAGCAAAAACGTGGCTCCAATTTCTACGTGCTAAGTAGTTCCTTAAGTTTGTCCCTTGTTAAAGTGCAAGCTCAAAAGCTGACTCAGTTTGAAATTCCAAGGACTTCATTCAATGCAGTGGGGAGTACATATGCCCACAAAATTATGTTCCCCCAGAAAATGATCAAAAAAAGTTTCCTGGATTAAATCAGGACCGACCAACCATTCAGGGTTACGGTCACGGGATTTGAGTAGCAACTCTACTTCCAGATAGCTGTGCGACTAGACAGCTGAGCCTCAGTTTCCTCCTCTACAAGATGGGAATGATACCTATCTCATGGGTTTATTGTGAGAACTAAATGTCGTATCTATGGGAAGCTCCTAGTACCACCTGTGTTCCATAGGAAGTATCTAAGTTAGCTAAATACATTTCTCTCTTCATTTAACAACTAACCAGAACCAATACTAATATTAATACAAATACTAATGATATCAGTCATTGAACATTTACTCTATGCCATTGGGCTAGGTCATCTCATTTAACCTTCACAATCAGGTTCTGAGTATTATTTCATGTTCATTTTACAAAAAAGGAGACCAAGACTCAGAAGGGTAAGCAGCTTTTCCAAGATCAGACAGTGAGTGAGTGGCAGAACTGGGACTCAAACTAAATTAGGCCAGTTCCACAGCTCCTTTCTGCACCATGATGGAGGCTTGCCAAGCTTCTCTTTGCAATTTTCAGGTAAACTGATGCAAGAGAAATCTCTGGGACAATCTGATATATATACATGCCTCTGCTTCCCAAAAGTGGGGTAAAATGTAAAGTCCCTAATGATATTGCCTTTTTAATTTCTAAATAATTTGGAGGTGAGGACTTTTCTGATGTCTCTGGGCAGTTGATTCACTGATGGCTTCATTTTACCTCTGCTACATACAAGTAAAACCCACTATGAACTCTCTTGTTCTCAGATAGGATTGCACAGTCTCCAGATCAGACCGGCAGTTGCCACAAGACAGTTCTCTCAATCTCCCTCTCTGTCTCTCCTTCTCTCCCTTCTCTCTCTCCTGCCCGCCCCTCCCTCTCCCTCTTTTAAACCCAGTGTTTCTTCCTCACGCAAAAATCAAGCTTTTTTTCAAAGACTCAAAGGATTCAGTTTACTCTCAATGTTTGAAGGACAAACATGTGAGTATTCACACACACACACACACACACACACACACACACACACCAGCAACAACAACTGTAAGAAACCTATGATCATTTCTACTTCAGTTTGGAATAAATTTGGGGCTTGCATTTAGAGGTAGGTATGTCTGATATTCTAAAATTTGACTTGAGGCCAAACTCTGAAAAGAACAGACACTGAAGCAACTGGAAACTTGATTCATTCTCTTTCCTCTCTTGATCAACTTCTTTCACTCATCTACTTCTAGGCACCCACGCTATGGCAGGTGCTGGGAATCAAACGCACTGAGGCGCAGTCATCATGAGCAAGTTAGCATTTACCGGACAGTGAGCCAGGGCTGTGTCAGGGGGAAGCACCAAGTGCCATCACGGTTATAGAAGCCGCTAGTTACTGAGCTCTGCTCCATACCAGCCACAGTGGTTTACATGTGTTATTTTCCGCAATCCTTCCATTGTGATCACAAATACAGAAATGGAAACTCAGGTGACATGACTCATGCAAGTCATACATTTACTAAGTGGCAGAGGTGGGAGTCAAGTCTGGATTAACCCGATTTCAGAACTCAACTTCTTATTTACTCTGTAATGCTGTCAAGTGAGCACAATGAAAAGACACAAAACCTGCTGTGAAGGGCAATCAGGAGGTCTTCCCAGAAGCGGCAGCACCCTGGGTATGAAAGGTATACACAACGGCCCGGAGGAAAGAGAGGGCAACTTGCTTCCCATCCATGTACCTGGAGGGTCTGAAGAGTCCAATGTAGCAGGCTCAAGAGGTGGGGGTCGGTCTGCAAAACCATGGGAAGCCATTGAGGGTTGTGAAGCGAGAAAATTATTAATATATCACTCTGGATGCTCTGTGGAATATATATCAGAGGGTGGCAAAACTGGGAGACATACCAAGCTAGTAACAATACCAATGATAATAAGAGCACCTAGTGTTCAATGTTGCAATGATTCCAGAAATGACCAGAGCCTGAGAGGCTGTGTAGCGTGTTAGGATCATATGGAAGTAGAAGATGTAGTCAGGAAATATGACTTCTCTTATTTGAAAAATATGATTTTCTCATTTAGAGACATCTTTACTCGTTTTTGCAGTAAAATTTCTATATAGAGATAGCTAATCCAAAGCCGAGATATCTTATTAGTTTTTATATATGATGTTAACCACTTAATACTTAATGATATCAAGGATAAAAAAGAGCTCTTAGATTCATATGATAAACAATGATAGAATAATATATAAGTTCTTTTCCTTAAAATAACCTAGAGAGGTACTGGTGGGGGAGGGAAATTATCATGTCTATAACAGGGTATCACAAGCAATCCTTGGGATGGAACTGTTCCATACCTTGACGGTGATGGGAGTTATACAACCCCAAACATGGTAAAATTATCCACAACTAAATTCACACACACATATACACACACAGAGTACATATAAAATTGATGAAATCTGAATAAGTTTGGTGGATTATATCAATGCCAATTTCCTTATTGTGATAGTGTACTAAATTTATGGAAGATGTAACCATTGAGGAAACTTGAGTGAAGAGTACACAGCATCTCCGTATACCATTTCTTATAATTGCATATGAATCTGTGGTTATCTGCAAATTAAATGTTTTTTAAAAACAAAATAATCTAGATCACTAGTTTCCAACTTATCCTGAGTTATGAATTCCTTTGAGAATCTGATAACTATAGACTCCCTTTCCCACAAAAGTGTCCATGCAGAGTTTTTCATACAATTTCATGAAGTTTGTGAAACCTCTGAAATTCCTCTGAATCTCTACGCTTTGCCATTATACAAATCAAGAGATTCACCTGCAAAGTTGATGCTTTGCCCCCCAAAATAGTGTTATATTAAAAGCTTTTATTCTAGGGCAACATAGCATTCAAGTCCTAACTCTATTAAATACCATTCACCTTGAAGAAGTTAACTTCTTTGTGCCTGTTTCCTAGTGAGTAACATTATATTTATAATTTTACTCATCTCATGGTGTTTCATAAGAATTAAATGCATTAATACGGTAAGACTCTCAGAAGAGTACCTGGCACATAATAAGCATCGCACAAGTGTTTTCTGTTATTATCTGTAAGGCTGCCATGTATCAGTTCCTTCCAATATCTCCAGCTTCATCTTGTCCTGCGTTTGCATTCCCATGATCTGCTTTAACCGTAATTGATCCCACTTCAAAACCTCTGCATGTGCTGCGCTCTCTTCCAGACACCCCATAGTCACCCCCACTCAACATGCTAATCCTTCAGTTCATCCATCCTAACCTCAATGTAAGTATCACTTTCTCAGGGAAGACTTCTCTGACCTCATTGACGAGATCAAATGTTCCTTTTGTAAGCTTTTACAAAGCTCAACACTTCCTAGTATTTATCTTAGATGCAGTTTCATTGTATACCTTGAGAACTATGTGATTGACATACGCCTCCCCACTAGCTTTTAATCTCTATGAGATAAAAACTGGATTTGCTTTTGCTCTCCATAGTGTCCTCAGCACTTTTCACAGTCCTGGGCTCATTATAAACACTCAGTAACTATTTGGTGAATGCTGAACACATAAATGAATGAATAACCCTATAACGATAGAAGCTAACAGACTTGCACTACTTTATAAAGAGGCTGTTCACCCAACAGAGAGCACGTTTCTTTCCCTCTCATCACTTCTCAAGAGAGAGAGCACTTATATGCAAAGGGATTTGATATTCCATTGAGTATTTCCGTAACTCTCATCTCAAGTTTTTATCACAGTGAAAGGGATTCTAATTCACTTACTCTTTGTAAGGCACACTGGAATATATGAAAAGTAACAGAGCCATAGATGGTCAAAATGCCATTTTGCTTTGAGCTGTAACACTTCATCCTAACATTCTTACACACACACTCACTTACACACACACACACACACACACACACACACACACACTTACACACAAGAGGGACCCAAAGAGAAAATTAAATTTCCCTGGGTCTTTTCAAGATTCAGATGCATATCTCATCAATGTTTATTCATCTTCCCACTGTGCTGATTCTTAAGGAAGTAAATGGTTTTTAATGAGAAAAAAAGAGTAACTTAGAAGGAGGAAAAGTAAAGCTTATCATCGGCTGTCCTCCATCCCCTAACCACACTCGTAATCTTTCTCAACACTTTATCCCACGCCTCCTTCAGTTTTCTCTGCTAAGGCACATTAGCAGAAATGTCCCACAGTTGCATTAATTGAATCAATGTTGAAGTTTTCATTTGCTACGTCAGTTTAACAAATTAATCTGGCATATAATGAAATATTGTAAAACAGTTTCAGAATGGATATTGCAAATACTGCCTTGTTCAATTACTGTCAAAATGCACATACAGGAAAAATATGAAAATCAGAACATATAATTGCAGACTTAATTACCACTCTATGCTAACCAGAGGCAATCATACTGAATTTGTCAAAGCATTTAAACTAGTTCTGAAGTCTCTCTCTAATTCCAAAGAAATGGGAACACATGACAAAACATGAAGCAGACAACTAACTCAGTCTTTTTTTCCTTGAGTTGTTAAGATGGTGCAAGAATAGTCAGACCAGGATTTTTTCAATGAACCACAATTATGGATCAGCTCTGACAACTTCATGATTTACTAAATACTTCAACATACATACCTCATTTGAATTATCGTGAGACTTGTCATTATGTGTGAGATTTAACAATCCTGTCACTTGTTATCCAAGATAGACAGTTCATTTATTAATGAATATTTACTGTATACTACTATGTCTCATACTATTCTCAGCACTGGAAAACAGCTGTGAACAAAACAGTGTTTCTGTTCCAACAAGGCTGACACTGCAGTGACAAACATATATAAATTAAAAAGAAAAGAAAATAATGTTAAGATGTAGAATAACTATGTGTCTACTTTGGGTTGGGTTTTCAACCAAGGACTCTGAGGAGACATTTGATCACAAGCCCTGAAGTCCATGTTTGTATGTCTGAGAAATGTCTGATTCCTACACACTTGGTACTTTCTTGACTAAACTATCAGTATATGTTTTATGTCACAGATGATAATCAAAATGCCTAAGGTGACCATTTATTTCAACCTTCTTCCTGCTCATACCTTGACCAGAGCAAGTGCTTTATGCTACAATCATCTGCTTTATTGAAAGTGATCATTTGAACCAGAGTATTACTTTACATCTCAGGTATGTTCTTTTCTATTTTTATTTTGATTCTGAGAGGAGGATATTATTATCCCTGTTTTGTAGGTAAGGAAACTGTGGATCGATCACCTCAGGTCATACAACAAGTGAGTGACTCCAACTCTAGACTAGTGGCTTCTAGTCCAGTGGCCTTTCTAGAATAAACTCATAGTGGAGAGAGAACTCCATTTTATTTACTCAACATTTACAAAGTCATTTTGTTCACTGCTGGTTGATAGAGATTACTCAAAGTAAGAAAGACAAAACCTTTAATCTTAGGAAGCTCCCAGTGAAGTTTGGGTAACATTTACATAATCCATTACAAACTCATGAGAAAAGTATGACCCCCTGGAGAATCAGGGGAGGAGTTTCACATGGGCATCGGTAACCTGGGCCTTGGAAAATGAGTAGGGGGTTACCAGTGAGACAAGAAAGCAAGAGAGCTTGGTCCACAGGAAATCGGCCAGAGAGACAGACAGAACAATGAGGAGTTAGGAGAGAAGCAACTAGACTCTCATGACCGAGGTGGGAAGTCAAGACTCAGGAGGGTAAGGCGGGCAATGAATCTGGTAAAGTAAGCAGAAACCAGATTGTCAATCAGACTGAAGAGCAGGGTAAGAAATTGGGACTTTTTCCTGTCTGGAACAGGGGTCACTGAAGCCGTGAGACCTGGTGACCAGTAACTCAATCAATAACTTCGAAAAAGCTTTCTGGAGGTGGAGTAGAGAAGGAGTTGAAGCCAATCGTGGCTGGTAGCGAGAGAGCAATTGTTGTAGTTATAATTGTCCAAGGAGAAATGTCCTAGTCCCGAAATAGGCCAGTGCGAATGAAGAAGGCAGCTAATACTCTGTGTTGGATGGAGAAGTAATGCGGAAAGGAGAAAGCAGTTATCGAGAAAGTCTTATCTTTATCAAGGACCCGTCTTCTAGGTCCTGGTATAGTTCAAAAGTTTCTTGTTTTTTAACTGGAAATAAACTCTCTGGAAGAACACTGAAGACTTGAGTTTTAGTTCTGGTGTTTGGGAGTCCATATATTGAATATATGTTTATATATTCAATCCCTGAAAGGGCTCTTTGATCTGTCTCACTGTATGGATGATGATCATTCATTGCAGGCCTCCCTGGTATTAACAAATCCAGCTCAAGTCAGGATTTATCCTGCAGTGCATACATGTGCATTGTCTAGTTTTGTGTATATTGAGGAGGTTAGGGTAGGACACCTCCTGATTCCTGCCTTGAGTTGTTACGCCGTGCCTCTGGCCTTTGGCTGTTCTGACACAGACTGGAAAGCATTGTCCCTTTCATCTACTTTCTCCTCCCTTAAAAAAGACTGCTTTGACAAGTGAAGGGTCTAATTGTTGTTTACTTCTGGCTGGTGTCAAAAGCTGTGTTTTGCTGGGCACATGTGGCTGGGGCACTTCCCCCAAAGAGTCAAAGTTAAGAACTCTAACCTTGATAACTGAAGAAAGGGCCAGAAAACTGCTTGGCAAGTCTCATCCTACATTCAGAGTGTGAATAACCTCAAAAGCACTCCTCTCTCAGCTTGGGCCAGGAGAAAAGGAAACAGAGGAATCTGAAAGGCCCACTGCTATGAAGGTTTGCAGCTCCTTGCAGACTGTGTATCAGAGTAAGGCCATTTCCCCAGGCTCAGCAAAGCCTCTGCTCTGGGTCTGGAAATACAAATTCCTTGCTCTGATATACAGAATGGATCGATGGGACCTGGATCAACAAAAACTTCATCTAGACATCGAATAAGGGTCAACACCTACCCCAACTTGCTAGCCAACATCTACTGTCTGAGTTCTACTGTCCAATCTAGTATACCATTAAAAATTTGGCTTAATCCATAAAGGACCTGGATTCAAATCCTAGCTCTGCCATTTGCTAGCCATGTGGACTTGAGAAAATTATTTAGTGTCTTCAAGTCTGTTTGTTCCTAAGTAAAACTGTGGTAATAATGGAAACTATCACACAGGACTGTTGTAGAAATTAGATCACAAAATATACGCAGAGCACTTAGTGTCTGGCACATAGTAAGTACTCAATAAATTTCTGGTGGCATAATTATCATCATCGTAATAATTACCATTATCCTTCCCTGTCTTGCCTTATGTCTCTAGTATGGTGGTTAAAAAGCATGAATTCCAAAGTGAGAAGAATGAGTATTCTAATCCCACCTAAACAATTCATTAAGTGTATGATTAGTCTTCTGCCTCATCAGCAAAATAGAGAGGTTAATAACAATACTTATTCATAGGATTTGAGAAAAGATTAATATAGTAGATGTAAGGCTCTTTTTTTTCCTTAGTTTTCTGGCAGTGTAAATGATAAAAATTGTACATATTTACAGCATACAATGTGATGTTTTGATAAACATGTATGTTGTAGAATGGTTTAATCAAGCTAATTAACAAATCAATCACCTCATATCCTTATCCTTTTTATCACTATGATGAGAACACTAAAATCTACTTTTTGCAATTTTAAGTATATAATACCTCATTAACAGTAGTCACCCTGTCGTACAACAGATCTCCAAAACTGATTCCTTCTAACTGACACTTTGTACCTTTTAACCAACATCTCCCCCTTTCCCACCCTGCCCCCGGCCCCTGTAACCACCATTCTACTCTCTGCTTCTCCAAGTTTAATTTTTCTAGATCTCACATTTAAAGTAAGATCTTGCATTATTTGTCTTTCTGTACCTGGCTTATTTCACTAAGTATAATATCCTCTAGGTTCACCGATATTGTTGCACATAACAGGATTTCCTTCTTTTTTAAAAGCTGAGTAGTATTCCATTGTATGTTTGTGTGTGTGTCATGTTTTCTTTATCCATTCATGTGTTGAATTCACATTTAGGTTGATTCCTATCATGGCTATTGTGAATAATGCTGCAATGAACATAGGAGTGCAGGTTTCTCTTTAACATACTGATTTCAGTTCCTCTGGATAAATACCCAGAAGTGAAATTGCTGGATCATATGGTAGTCCTATATTTAATTGAGGAACTCCCATACTGCTTTTCATAATGGCTATACTGTAAAAGTTCTTAGAATGGGTCTTGACACATGGTACACACTCAATGTATGTTGCTATTATGTATATCATGATCACCATTATTATCAACACCCAGTTTAAGTGCCAATACACCAGTACACACACCATAAAGTTTGAAAATGGGACAACGTGTAAGACATCACTCCTATTTTCCTGACTCTGTAGGACCTCTCTTCCCAATCATTTGTTTGGATCTGAGGCTGAGGAGGGGTTCTATTTCTTGGTTCTGATGCCATCATAGAGAAGAAGTAAAGACAAAAGGAGCCTCTATACATTTGAGTCCAGTATCTTGAGCTCAGATGGAAACCCCCACATAATTGGGAAGGCACGATAGAAAATATCGAAGTCATTGTTGATGTTTTTCCCAGCATTATTAATAATGAAAATCAAGGAAAGAATGTGAAGTAGAATAATTCTCTCTGAGCAGACTAGAAATAGAGCCTTTGCTGGGTATTAGATACTTTACTCCATGTTTTATGTGTGTTCATTCATTTCTTCTTCACCACAGCTCCAAGAGGAACACACAACTGTTAGTCCCACGTGTGAGTGAGGCTTGTGGGGACTAAGTGGCCTATTCAAGGCCTCCTAGATCTAAGTCAGAAGTGGCATATGTATTTCCCTCTTAAAAAAATATATTCTCTCTTGTTGATATAAATTTGCTCAAGCTACATATTATCCATAACACAGTGGCAAATCATGCCATCTGGAATTTTGTATTTAGTATTCAAAAGACGTGTGTATCAGAAAATACCTGAGTTGTCTATTAGCTACTTAAAGAAAGCATCCACGTCATCAACTGAGTGATGTTTCTATTTGCGTTTACATGTCTTCGATGCATAAGACTCCATTCAGATAGCCTTGAGGAGGCTGTCAACTAATGAGCTTACCAGCCACAGAAGCATCCAAGCAGAAATTGATTGATTCTGTGACTGAGGACATTCTACATTAGGTAGGCATTCAGACTCTTAATTTTTTATTTCCCTTCTAATAGTTAAGAGTTTTAGTAAAAGGAAATGGCAAATTTAGTTGTCATGAACAAAGCTATATAGTTATAAAAGAAAACAAATGGTCCCTTGTTTAGGTCCTTTGATTCATCCACTATTATTCTGCAATGATAAGATATTACACTAAACACGTTTATACTCAAGAAAAGCAGAGGCAAGCATTTCTCAAATTATATTCTATGGTGCAAGAATATCTATTCTTCAGAAATATTTCTTAAGTATTAATGCATTTCTTGAGAAACACAGGAAATGTTTATTTCATGATTATAAAAAAGAAAAAAAAATCTAAGTAAAAAATATTTTTAAGACTATTAACTATATGACTTTTCTGTGCCTTTTACCTTTCAATAGGTATTACAAATCTCTAACCAGGGGCTAGAGGCATGCACCACTTAACTCAAGTTATTTGGTCACAAAGCCATTGGCAGAACATAGTCTGGGAAACTACTGGTGCTCCAAAAAGTTCATGGGCCGTGGAGTAAGAGAGACTGAACCTGGCTCCCTCCTCACCAGTAAACTATTGACCCTGAGTCCCCATTTCCTCATTTACCAAATGACAGGCAACTAACCCAATCAATCTGTCTAAAATAAAAACAAGGTAATAAATGCAATAAAGCTAGCTCATCATGGTCGTTTCTTGATAAAAGTTAGTTTCTTTTTTTATGCTAATACAATTGGGAAGGCCAAGCTGATACATACCACGGAAGTAGTTGAACATCCCATACTACAATTTTACCTGTAGAGAAAGTCTCTGCTGGGTGGCAAAGTATCTCCAGACTAGAGCCAGCTCATTATGTGAGGTGACTTTAGACGACTTTCTCCCTATAGGAAATGTCATTCCATCAGCATTTTGCTATCGCCCTGATCTAAGACTCATAGTTGATATTCTTCTTTTATTTGTTTGACAGAGTCCTTTGGTGTTAAATTTCTGCTTCAGGGAGAATTTTACAAGGTCATCTCTGCCACTGCACAGAATTATCAACCCTGCATAGATTGAGAACTCCCATAGAATTCCCAGGGGCCTTTTTTTTTTTTTTTTTTTTTTTGAGACAGGGTCTTGCTCTGTTGCCCCGGGTGGAGTACAATGGCATCATCATAGCTCACAGCAGCCTCAAAGTCCTGGGCTCAAGGGATCCTCCTGCCTTAGCCTCCTGAGTAGCTGGGACTACAGGCAGTTGCCACCACACCTGGCTAATTTTTTCTATTTTTGGTAGAGACGGGGTCTCACTCTTGCTCAGGCTGGTCTCAAACTCCTGACCTCAAGATCCTTCTGCCTTTGCCTCCCAGAGTGCTGGGATTACAGGCATGAGCCACTGCGTCTGCAGTGCCCAGCCAGAGAGGGCATATTTATAATGTAGACATATGTGCCTTTCTCCCATGCATCTCCTTTAGATACAATTGATTCAATATTACTTAAACTTGTTAAAATTACACTTGGCTATTCACTTATATGGCTATGACCGTCAGTTTCATCTTTTTCATTTGCACCTTATTATTTCAAAGAATGTTCTTAGACTCCCATGTAGTAGATATCACTACTATTATCATTATTACACTACAGTGAGAGAGTTTCAGTGATTTTCGCAGTCATACAGCCAGTTAAGAACATGTGAGACTTGAGCCCATGTTTTCCCAGCCTAGTCTAGTACCTAGTAGTCAGAAGAATTCAATTCAATTAAATAAATATTTATTCGGTATGTATTTGGCATTTAACAGTAGGTTTTATTGCTCTCACCATCATAAGGAATTTTATAAATTTTTTCTCAAAGGGCAAGCTTCTTGAGCTGATTTGCAAAACACTATGCTCACAATTGCTTAATTTCAAGGAAAAGAAGTCCTCTGGGGCATGAGAAGAAGTGAGATGGATGGAACAATGAGGCATGTGCATCATTTCAGAGATGCCAGTGTCCTGCAGATCCCATTTTGGCTCTGACTTCTGGAGAAAAGACGACCTTACTCTAAAGATGAACCAGTCTGGACTCATCCATTCATCGTATCCAACTGTTTTAGTCATTTATTCCAGAACAATTGTTTATTTCCCTGTCTTACTTCCTTTAATTCTGTGATACACTACAATCTAAGAATGGGCAAAGTTATGTTCACATCCATATGCCTTTATGGTATTTAAAGGTTGATATTTAAAGAATTTGACATTTCCATTACAACCAGTCCCTCTGAAACCAATTTTAGGGGATAAAATGGCAGAGCAGCCCCTTGTGTTCCATCCAATCAGGGTTAGTTAGATGTGCAGCGAAAAAATACCACCATGGTTGTGTTGGCCTTGTTTCCATAAGGTATGTCTCACTGACCAAAACAAAGCTCTTTAAAAATGAAGACTGTAAAACAGACCTGTGGTTCTCCATTGCTCTGTTAAGGGAGGCTGTGGGATGGTCTCCAAAAAGAAATTGGTTTGAAAATTGCTGATGCATCCTTTATCACTGCAATTTCCACAAGGTTATAAAAGTCATGCTTGGATAAAATCTTGAAAGTGCCAAAGCAATGATCTAAGAAATGAATGCAGATAAGCCTTCTCTATTTTAAATTATGAGCAGGAGAACTAGACTAGAAATGATATCACTGCTGAAGAACCTAAAATTAAGTATGCGATTTTGTTCATTTGTATACAATGGGAAGTAAATCATCTCGTGGACTTTGTACGGTGAGTTCGAAATGCAGCTGCCAAGAACTTTCAACCTTTTACTGCTGGGTGAAGGTCTTTATTTCTCCATGATTTTGTAAAATGTTCTAAGGCACTTTCTTACTCATTTCTTATGTGGGGGAAAAGCTAGTGTGTGCGTTCTGCATCTTTAAAAGATCAGAGAAGAGAGGAAAAGATACTGCGTCCCTCTCTCTTGGAGTCCCATAGAGACCAGGATACTTCTGTGCAGTTCAAGGCAATTAATTTAGTCCTGGTCTCTAATAAAAGAACATTTTTCTATGCACAGTTTTTACTTACCAAAACACCACACATATGGTTTTGTAAACTCCACGTTTCACTGAATATTATATTTTGGTCCTGGGGAAATAGAGAGGCATAAAATTTCCAAAGGAATCTTGAGGGAGAAGCAACAAAAAAGGGACCATAAAGTAGGGGCTCTTGTAGAGTAGTAAGTGATTAAATGGAAAAATAAAGAACAATTTAGAACCATCTTTTGGACTCAGGGTACAAATAACCACCTAATGGCAACTGTAATGGTTTCTTTAAGTTTGGGAGGCATGATTAGAGGAGACGCAAGTGACAGATACAATAAATAAAACTACATTTATCTTAAAAACTCAGTGTTCCTGACCTCTCCTCTGGTTAACTCAAACCTCTGAGGAACATCCACTGAATAGTTTAAAATGTATCCTGCCCAATATACCAACTACTAACCACATGTAGCTATTCAAATTTAATTATTTTTTTTTATTTTTTTAATTGATACGTTGTAGTTGTACATATTTGTGGGGTACAATTTGATATTTTGATACACATATATGCTATCTAATGATCCAATCAAGATAGCATATCCATCCCTCCTCATGCATGCATTTATCATTTCTTTATGGCAAGAATAATCAAAAGCCTCTCTTCTCACTACTTCGTAAAATTCAATACTTTACTGTTAACTATAGTCACCCTACCATGCAATAGAACACCAGAAGTTATTGTTCTTATCCAATTATAACTTTGTACCCCTTGACCAGCATCTTTCCCTCCTCCCCAAACCCAGGTTCTGGTAGCCACTGTTCTACGCTCTGCTTCTATGACATCAACTTTTTTTTTTTTTTAAGATTCCATATGAGTGAGATTATGCAGTGTCTGTGTTTCTGTCATTTCACTTAACATGGCTCATTTCACTTAACATGATGTCCTCCAGGTACATACACATCACAAATGACAGGACTGCATCCTTTTTTTATGGCTGAATAGCATTTCGTTGTGTATATATACACATTTTCTGTATCCGTTCACCCGTTCTTGGACACATCTCGACTATTGTAAATAGTGCTGCAATAAAACATAGGAGCACAGATACCTTTTCAACATAATGATTTTCTTTCTTTTGGCTATATACCTAGGAGTGAAACTGCCGATTCATTTGATAGTTCTATTTTTAGTATTTTGAAGAATCTCCACCACAATGTTTTATATAAATGGCTGTACTAGTTTACAATCCCATCAATGGTCTGTGAATTTTCCCTTTTCTCCACATCCTTGTCAACACTTGTTTTGTCTTTTTGATAATAGCCATTCTAACAGGAGTGAGGTGTTGTCTTGTTTTGATTTACATTTCCCTGGTCATTAGTAATATTGAGCATTTTTTCATATACTTCTTAGCTATTTGTGTGTCTTATTTTGAGAAATGTCTATTAAGATCTTTTGGCCAGGCGCGGTGGCTCACGCCTGTAATCCTAGCACTCTGGGAGGCCGAGGTGGGTGGATTGCTCGAGGTCAGGAGTTCGAGACCAGCCTGAGCAAGAGTGAGACCCCGTCTCTACTAAAAATACAAAGAAATTATCTGGCCAACTAAAAACATATATACAAAAAATTAGCCAGGCATGGTGGCGCATGTCTGTAGTCCCAGCTACCCGGGAGGCTGAGGCAGTAGGATCACCCGAGCCCAGGAGTTTGAGGTTGCTGTGAGCTAGGCTGACGCCACGGCACTCACTCTAGCCCGGGCAACAGAGCGAGACTCTGTCTCAAAAAAAAAATAAAATAAAATAAAAAAAAAAAAAAGATCTTTTGCCTACTTTTTAGTTAGGTTATTTGCTCTTTTGCTGTTGAGTTGCTTATGTATTTATTCTACATATTAATCCTTAGAAGTACAGTTTGCAAATATTTTCTCCCATTCTTTAGGTTACTTCTTCACTCTATTAATAGCTTTTTTTGTTGTGCAGAAGCTTTTTAGTTTGATGTAATCCCATTTGTCTAGTTCTCATTTGTTGCCTGGGCCTTTGAGGTCTTATTTTGAAAATCCTTGCCCATCCCAATGTTGTGAAATGTTTCCCCTATGTTTTCTTCTAGTAGTTTCATAGTTTCAGGTTTTACATTTAAATCTTTAATGCATTTTGATTTTATTTTTGTGTATGATGAGATGTAGGGGTCTAGTCTCATTTTTCTGCATAATGATATACAATTTTGCCAGCACCATTCTTTGAAAAGACTGTTTATCCCCCAATGTGTATTCTTGGCACCTTTGTCAAAAATTTGTTGGCTATAGGTGCATGGATTTATTTCTGGGCTTTCTATTCTGCTCCATTAGTCTATGTGTCTGTTTTCAATGCCAGTACCATGCTGTTCTAGTAACTATAGCTTTGTAGTATATTTTGAAGTCCAGCCTTGTTCTCCAGCTCAGAATTGCTTTGGCTATTTGGGGTCTTGTGTGGTTCCACATGGGTTTTAGGATTGTTTTTTCTATTTGTGTGAAGAATGTCATTGGTATTTTGATAGGGATTACATTAAATCTATAGATTTCTTTGGGTAATATAAGTTAAAATTTTAATTTCCACATCATACCAGCCACATTTCAAGCACTCAATAGTCATATGTGGCAAGTAGCTATGGTATTGTACATGCAGATTATAGAACATGTCCATCAACAAAGAAGGTTCTATTGAACAGCAATAGCTTTAAGCATTTACCTACTAAAATATCCATAGTATCAGAAGAAGGTATCAAAAAAAAAAAAAAAAAAAAGAAGAAGAAGGTATCTAGCTGTGTATTACCACCTGCTATCATTCATGAGACTTTTTAATTCTGGAAGTAGTTGGTGTTGGATAATTCCTGCTTTCATTTATCCTTGCTTATAATTCATAGAGTTACCTGGAGAAATGTGAAGGCCCTCTTGCTTAGATGGATAGATTGTTCTATGCTAAGTGGTATCCAAAGACAGAGGAGTGCTTCAAGCAACCCATCTTTCATGCACAAAGTTTATTGATATGAGGACACAGTTATAAGCTTCAATGAATGAAGCACATTTTTGAAGCCCCTGTTAAAAAAAAAAAAAGATTTATAAAGGCCATTTCCTTTTCAAAAGCACATACTCCATCATCAGAAAACCTCACTGCATAATTCAGTATACCTGACAGCATTGCCACAAATCATTTTGACCAATCATGTAAGAGCCCTTCAGAGAGGCAAATAGCAACCTTACTTGGAGGAATCCAACTGCTGAATGCTGGTCTTCGAAAATGTACGGAGGTAAGGAGAGAAGAAAACCTCAGACAGCAGAGCAAAGAGTCTCCCTCAGAAATGAAAGTACAACCAGACCAACTGCCACTGTGGAAAGCCAGCAGTGTTTTTATAACATGTGGGGTGTCAGTCGGTTAGGAAGCAGTCCTCACCAGGCTGTAACTGGTTTCCATGTTGAGCATGCACACACCACCAAGCATCACCAGCTCATCAGTATCTTAAGAACTGACTTTGGCAACTTTGCCCAAAATATGTGCCACAAACCACTGATGTCATAAACATTCAGTAATTAGTTTAAAAACAGAATCAGGCATTTGACCCCATCCAGACCTATTACATTGGAACCTGGGAGTGAAGCCCAAGAATCTGCATTTTATAAGCACTCAGGTGATTCTGATGCAAACTGCAATTTAAAGGGCTGCTGGACCAAGAGAATATTTTGCCTCCCCCTACACCACCTCACCCTGCTCTTTCCTCCTCTACTTCTTTCTCCAACTCCCCTTTCTTGGATTATGAAGAATGTACTCAAAAACAGAGGAAAAGTTTTACATTTGGCACAAATACTTTGCAACAATTAGAGCACTAATAAATAATTTATGCAATCATAATATTTGCAAAAGTGTTTATGATACTGAATATCTAGTAAATAATACCTCCTAACAGTAATAGTTAATTATGATAAACCCACTGTATGATATTTTATGTATTTATTAAATAGGTTTGTGGAAAGTTCTTAATAACTTGGGAAAAAGTATACTGTTAAGTAAAAAGAACATTTTACATTATTTATAATGTACGATCAAATCTATGAAAAATGTTAATGTCACATAAAAAACTATACATCAATGAAACAAAATGTTAGTAAAAGCAACTGCCTCTAAGTAATATAATTATGGCTGGTTGTTTTTTCTTCTTTCAACTTTTTTCTATTTCCAATTATTCAACTAGCACGTAAAATATTATAATCAGAAAAAAAAATAAATTAATGCTACTTGATGAATCTACAATGTCTTTTCTTTGATTGCTTGGTGCATTTGGACCACACTGACTGACATCTCAGCCCTAACTCTTCTATGTACTTGTATGAACTCTACTATAATTGTGGGAATGAGACTTTTAGCTTTAATATTCTGCAATTTAGTTTCTACCCACAGTCTTTTTAGCTGAATTTACCTATATTTTCCTCCATCTGTCCATAAATAAAAAAAGAATTGGGAACTTAATAAGGGGAAGATTTGTGGCCTCACATCTTATACACATTACCTAGCGCCTATCATTTGATACAGCATTTTCACTCCCAGTAATACTCACACAAGTGTGCACACAGCATTTCCTTGTGGTACTGTCCATGAAGGAACAAATAAATTATGCACAACCATCCAAAGGAACACTGTGTCATCATTAGAAAGATTAGTCTTACCATGGGACAACAAAGTGTGGCACCTAGAAAGTATGAGTAACCAAAACTCTAGCTGTAACCACTAAGTTACAGGAAATATGGGAATAGAGTAACAAGTTAAATGACCACGAAGAAGCAATTAGCCAAGTCCTAAATATCAGACATTATTTATGACCTTGTTTCTCCAAGAAACAAAATAAAATGGGGCACGAGAGGGAAGACAGGAGACTGCTGTGGGGGGGGTGGAGAGGCGTAACAACCAAATGCAATATATGGATTATGCTTGAAACCTGATTTGAACGAGTCAATGGTAAAAAGAAGACATTTTTGAGGCAACCAGAGAAATCCAAATATGGATCAGACTATAGAAAATTTTAAAGAATTAGATGTGATGATGGCATAGAGGTTATGTTTTCAGTTTTTAAACTGGAAAGTATTTACAGGTAAACACTTGGGATATGATTTTAAAAATTCCAATAAAAAGGCGGAGGAGATAAAACAAAACAAATTGCCTATAATGCTCAAATTTCTGAAGCTGGGTGATAGGTCTATGAGGATTCTTCATACTATTCTCTCCATTCCTGTTTGTTTAAAATTTTTCATAATAAAAAGTTTTATAAGCAAATTAAGAAAGAATGACGTAGATCTCTACCTGCTGACAAAATCATAAAAATAGGAATAGCTGAGATAATAATATTAGATGTTGATATAATGTTGGCAGCTAGTATACACAGTTTAGTACGGGCAAAGAACAGTTGTAAATATATTTTGTGAACTAGCTCATTTAATTCTAATAGCAACACTGTAAGATAGGGACTTTTACATTCCCATTTTAGAGACAGGGACACTGAGATCGTCATTAGTTAAATAAATCACCGAAGGTCATAGAGTAGCAGAATAGTGATTTAAACCCAGGCTACACAGAACTGGAGTTTATGCACTGAGCCAGTGTATTACCCTTGCTTCTCACAGGCTAAGGAAGGACCCCGGGACATTTTATTATGGGAAATAAGCAGCGTGAAGATTACTTGTTTATAGGATGCCCCACTTTTTGCTGTATATAGACCACACATGCACTGTGCAGTTTGATTTCTGTAAATATGCACCAGAAACTCTAAAGGAGGTTTAATCTGAGAAGAGAAACTGGGGATGTCAGGCTTTTCATTTTTATGAATCCCTGTCTTTATTGTGTTGATTTTTTTTTCATCATGTGCATGAATGCCTTTTTTATGTCAAAAGAGATAATCTGGGTTTTGAGATAATGGCTCATTTCTGTTTTCTTACTTATAGTTTTCTAACTGAAGAGAAAAAAAACCTAAAAATGTTTTTGTAATACTTACAAGAAAACAAAACTTTAAAATTATATGTAAGTGGAACAGAAGAATGAAGTTGATCTTTATATTCTGCATAAGAAGAAATTTATGGTAAGTAAAAAAATAATGTATTTTTATTGTTTTTTAGAAATCAACATACAAATATGAAACTTAAATGTACCTTTTTTTAAATGGTCTGGAACGAAACACACCAAGTAGGTGACAGTGGTTACCCCTGAAAGCAGCTGTCCCTGCTCTGATTCCTCTAATCTGTCACCTCCAGTCCTACTCTAAATAGGCTAAGCCTACTTTTGATCTCCTCTGCTCTCTCAAGTCCTTTCCCCAAACAGCACCCGACACCACGCCACCCTGACTGCAGTGTGCTCACTGCCACGACAGATGTCACTTTCCAGAGGGAGGCATTAAATCCTCCCAAGTGGCAGGAAGGAAGGGCAGGGAGTCTCCTCGTTACAAGTCTATTTCCAGTTTAAGAGCACAAAGGAGGTGGTCATTAAAAGAGGAAAATGGAGTGTCTGTTAGATCTGTTACTCAAAAAATATTATTGATCACCTACTGTGTGCCAGGCACTCCAGGAACACAGGGCTTTCAACAACAAATGCAGTTGACCCCATCATTGCCTCTTGATACTCCACTGATGGAGAAAAAATGATTCCCCAATCCCCAAGTTTTTGGAAACCAACGAGGGAGTAAAGATTTGTTAGCTTTGCCTAAGGATCATATGAAGAATGAAAGTAAGCCTCTTACTGGAAAGCAGTATGCAGGACAGTTTTTCTCCACTGAAATTGGCCTCTTGCTACAGGTTAGAAATCAGTTTTCTGCCTCCTCCAGTAAAAACTGACATATATACAGGGTAAACTCACACTGCCAGTTTTCTTTTTTCCTTTTTTCCATCCTTTTCTTCTCTTCTACACATGGTATGGTTTTGTTAATGCACCTTTTTGTTATCCCTGGATTGGTGGTACAAACCCGACCAGATTAAGTACTAAGGGCTTTGGCCTAAAGCCCACTGCCTTGCTTTGAGTCCCTTGGACTCAAGTCATCCTCCTGTGAAGCAAGCTTTGTACAAGCTGTTAGCTTTTTCTTCCTCCCCTTCCCCTAGTTCACTCCCATTCACGTTTCACATCTCAGCTCATTTCTACTTCCTCAGGAAGAGCTTTCCTTGACTTTCCTATCTGGGTCAAAAATCCCCTTCTAGATGCCTCTTCTCATCACACAAACTCCATCTGCAATCTCTCATTTGCATGCGTTATGATCTGAATACTATAATCCTTCTCACACTAGGTTGTATTCTCCATGAGGACAGATCAATTTTGCTCACCATTGTGTCTCCAGAGCCTGCCATGGTGCCAGCACTTTATTTTATACATACTTGCTGAATGCATTAAAACCACAAGGGCATTTATTTTTAATTACCTAGGTGTTTTTTCATAAATTTTACTGTGTTCTGTCCAAGAGAAGTTAGTAAATTAACACACTGTACTTGGACTTAAACTTGTGGCTTTTTACCCTGGTGGTGTAATTCCTGGCTGGCAAGCCCGTCTTTGATTCCTTAATGTTTTGCAAGATTTGTTTGTGTCTTGTAAATGATTTTCATTGTCTTATTCAAATTTAAGTGATCCACTAAGATAACTTGAGGGAACTGACTTTTTTCCTTCTCGAACTTTCTTTCTCCCTGAACGAACAGTAGCCACTAAAATGCCAATTTAGAGTGCCGGTGGCTTCATGTGGCATTTGTGGGAAACACGGGGAGGTTAATCAGGTCTTGGGGACAGTCAGCTGAGTGACATCAGATTTTTTTTTTCCCCTCCAACAACCTTTCTCTATGAAACCTTGACTATCAGTAATTGTCACGTTTGGAGGCCATCTAGGAAGAAATGGGGCACTCAGGCTTCACTTTTCTCCCAGAAGTCAAACAGTTCATCAAGTTGGTCATCGGGTTCTCTTAGGAGGTAAGAATTTTCTTTCAGTCAACTTTTCTTTCTGAGAATAGGTAGGGCCGTGAAATTTCAATTTCAAGTTTGAGTGGCTGCAGGAGGGTAACACTGAGATGCACTTCCAAAATCAGGAAGTAAGAAAAACTGGATTTTCTACCAGAAGTTAAAAATCTATAAGAAGACTAGAATGGAGTAACACAGAATTTTACAGAAAAGGAAAGTGATGGTCAGTAAGAAAGGTAACAAAAGTCACAGGGCTGTAAGAAAGGTAACAAAAGTCACAGGGCTGTAAGTTGTAGAGTGAGACTTGGATCCAAGGAATCCTGTGTGCCGAGTTCACACCCACGACCACTGTGATGAGGGACTCATCTAAGGACATCAATCGAGCTCATTATCTGCCTATGGCAGAGATGGATGCACCATACTGCCATGATTTAATGTCCCCAAAACCCACCAAGATCATGCAATTAAACATACGCTCTAATCTCATGCTCACCATGCAAACTGCTGATAATAATTTGGTTTCTACATACGCTTGTATGGTGGGATACAAATGTCCTGAGCTCAATACATACATACTTTGTCACCTTATCAATCATATTTCTTAACGTGAATACATTGACATTCTGTTGTACATCAGTTGCTTGTGAATTTAGTCCAACAGACTCCATTCTAGATATGTGGAGTCTCACCAGACTCTAGTTTTGGATCATAGCCGATTACTGCCACCTTTCTGAGAAGTATCTGAGGGATCAGTTGGTTTCTTAAAGACAGTAATGTCCCTCTGTGGTACTGTGTGTCTCTTTGGCTCCCCACAAAATTCAATACCATTCATTTTAAGTTCACTGGTGTATGCTAGAACCATAATGAGGTCTTATTATGGAAGATAACAGAATTCAAATTGTTTAGAATTTTTATCTAATCATCTTTCTCTGTAAGAGCAAAGAAGTCAAGATATGTCCCATTTGGAGGGATAATTAGTGGCCAAGGAGTTCACACAGAGAGGTGATTTGAGACACAGAAAGATCAATATATTTAATGAGGATGACAAAGTGCCCTCAACAAACTTCAGTTGCATTAAATTCCAGCATGGGTGTTCATGTCAAGTTGGATTCTTTTCTTCAAACCCACACTCCGATAACTATTTGCAAGTACAAGTTCAATTTGAGGCCAATGAATTCATACAGAGCTCAAAGAGGAGCATTTAGAGACTCACAAAACCCTTTGTGAATCAGGTCAATAAATTTAGCACTGGGTCCTTTACATTAAAATGGCAGTTCTCTTATAGGTGAGTATTTTTTCCTTTGGAACAATCTCCCCATCCCTAGACATCAGAGAACGTCTGATTTGAAGGTAGAGGTCAGCGGGTCCAGTGGCAAATTTACTTAAGGAGTTTTCTTAAATCATAAAATCAGGGAACTGGAAGGAATCTTTTGGATCATTTCGTCTATTTTCAGACTCAACTGTAAGAGACTCCCAGGATGTGAGGCAGCGGGAAGTGAATCCACGGGAGTTTCAGTTTTACTCAATAGTATTTAATTTTAAACATTACCTTTACACTAAAGTAAGCATGCATATATGATGGAGAAAGCAAAAAAAAAAAAAACCCTTTAATTTTCAAAGTAAGACATAAGATACTTCAAAGATATTTTATCCAGTAGTATGCTAACTCCAGCTGTGGTCAGAGCTCTTTCAGGACTGGAATATATTCCTCTACTCTATTTTGGTGGGAGAGTTTAACAAACACGGATTTTAAACAGATTTTACAATTTTAAACCAGCTCAGAGAAGGCAAGGGACTTGGCCAAGGCCACACAGTCACCATGAGTAACGGAATCAAGACAGGAGCCCACCAGTCCAATGTGCTGTTCTGAAGTCCAGCAGGCTGCTTGTGATTTTCAGCAGCCGCTCCACACTTGCTCAGTTCTCACACCCAAAAGAGAACCTTTCTCCAGATAAGTTATTTGCATACGACATGAAGCTTCAATGTCATGATAAGTAACTTTTATTATATACACTGAGTGGTCCCCCTGTTCCTTAAAGTTGCTCGAGGTTATTCACACACAGGGAAGTGGGAAAATAACGTTAAGTTTATCCAGATCTAAGGATCTCTGAGCTCTAAATGGTAGGGTAATTGTTCATCTGTGAAATGGAAATAAGGCCCATTAGAGCAGTGTTTCTCAAGATACGGTCCACAGATATTCTGGGTAAGAATTATCTGTTATTCTTCTATAAATATGCTGATTTATAGGCCTCATCCTACTTACCATTCAGAACCTTTTGGGAACTGTACAATTAACCCGTTCCCCTAGGTGATTCTCACATGCTCTGAAGTCTCCCCACTCCCTGATATATACAAGAGAAGAGCAGGCAGGGGAAGGTAAAGTGATGTACATACAGTATCTTACGTTCATAAGGCTCACATGGCAAGCACCTCCATATACTCACTCTCATTTGATTCAAAAACTGTATGTGATAAGTAGAGCCAGGGAAGATATCTACATATGGAAAAAATGAAAGTCAACTGATCAGATGAGTTTTAAACTACATGTGAGAGTAGGGGAAGAAAAAGCATCCAGATAAATACCCATAAAACCACCAAAGCAGTATAACAACAAGAAGGGCAATGTGCGAGACAGATGGGGAGCTGGAGATGAAACACCATGCATCTGCCAATGCTGGTCAGCCTCGTTTTCCCTACATATAAATTGGGAATAACGTCGCATGACATTTTAAAAAGGGTTTCATAAAATGTAACATTAAAAAATGTAAAGTGCAGGACATTATTATTATCAGCAGATTTCTAATTTCCGAAGGCATTCTCCAATTATGTCAGTATGATATCAAGGAAATAACATAGGAGCAAGAAAAAAAATACTTCTGTAAGAAACTAACTGGGAAACAGAATATAAGCTGTAAACTATTATTTTAATACTCAGTATCTTTAAAAAATGCAAAAAACAGTTATTCATTAGAGAAAACTCAAAATTAAAATATAGTTAAGTAAATATGATCCCCAAGATTTAAGATAGATTTGAAGGAAGGACACTGCATGTAACAATGTAGCAATAAAAGGGTGCATGTGCCCCTTCTAAGATGTAGACTTGCGAAGAGGGAAACAAAGAACAACTGTGTGGAAATTCATGAACTTGAGTCACGGTCACAAACGAGAGTAAGTGGAAAGACAGACAAGTAGAAAAGATTTATCACACAAGTGTGCCACAGTCTGTCTTGCCAGAGAGACAAAATGAATGATATCCTCTAGATACCATCCCCAAATTGGCTCCATCTCAGCTAGAGCAGAGATCAAACACTTCGTCTTCTTCCTTGCCACCATGATGTCCTCAACTACAGGCTCTTTGAGAGGTGATGTTCTAGTGCTCAGGAAATAGGTGTCTTTCATCCCAGCTATTTTTCACTGAAATTTGAAGAAATGCCTCTTCCAACTGAGATGAGATGGAACCATTCTCATGCCAGAGAGGAGGGTCACACCAAGGAAAGGGAAGAGGGGAAACAATTTAATATCATGGTTAAGAGGACGAGCCTTGTGATCTGCAACAAGTTTATCTCTTGGTACTTACATTTCCTTTATATGTTAAAGAAGGAGTAATACCTACACCTCATGGGCTTTCCATGAGGATTAAATAAAATACATGTGAGATATTTAGCATAATGTCTGACACATAGTAAGTGCTCCATTAACTGCTAAGTATTATTTGTAGACCTCAGGAAAGCAGCTTCTTCAAACGGGAATATATTTTGCATTGCTCTGGATTCTTGACATTTGGCAACAAATTCTACTTTTGACAGCTAATAAGAAAATTTGGCTTGATTAGAGTTCATTGAACTGGAGAAATTACCCATCATGACCTAACATTTTTTTCTTAATCCTCATGAAAAAGTCCACTGTGGGAGAGTGGCACGAGTTTTCTGTTATAGATCACAAGAACATCTAAATGTGAAATAACCAGACTGGTCAATGATGTCCATTTTATATTCTATAGCTCTGTACTGAAAGATCATCCAGATGCATCAGGTCTTTCCTCGGACTATGAAAAATTTAGGTGAAAAATCACCGATTTCTGTTGTCTGTTAACTTCTACAATAAACTTGCATCAACTGTGCCAAAAAAAAAAAAAGTTGACTTAAAAGTTAATCTAAGGAAAGAAATAATATTGGCTTCCAATTTAAGAAGTATTTATTTCTTTTTTGGCCTGTGTTCTCCTGGAAGTATAGTTGAATGAACTGGAAAAAAAAAAGTGGGTACAAGGTATGTCCGATAAGATTTTTGTACTTGTTTGCAACATGGCAACAGATGAAAACGAAACCATGTATCAAGGTGGATATAATTATATGCTCAAGTCAGTATTTCCTCACTGTTGCAAATTCTGCTTAGTCTTTTCCCTTTGGTGCCTCATGTTGGCTTGGTTTTATTATTGCTTATAAAAATGTATCTGAATAAATTAAAGGAACCAGGCAGCTTTTTCATCAGAGTATAGTCATACAGCAATCATCTGCCAAATGCAACGTTCCTTCCTTTTTCGAGACCCTGGAAACATTTTCACCATTTGACATGCAAGAATCTTCACTCATAACAATCAGCGCAGAGAGGAGGCATCATAATCAAGGAAAATGCCGACCAAATTGACTCCCCTCCTAAAAGCCATCTGTGTATAACGATTCCCCTGCAGCAAGTGTAAAGTCATAAGCAATTGGAAGAGTTGCTCAAGCTAAGAGAAAGCGCAAATCACAGAATTGAGAATTATAGGACAATAAAGTCAGCCTGGCTGTGGAATATCTAAAATCACCCAAGTTATAAACTGTGGAATGATAAATCTCGTGTTATTTCATGCTTATGAAAACTAACATATTTACCAGCTTATGCCAGCACCCCTCCCTTTCTTTTGTTTCAATTTAAATACTAAGAAATACAAACATTTCCTCTTCCCTGAGCTTAATTAGTAACTAAAGTCTAGATTGGTTAAATGCCTGAATGGCAAGAGGAAAAGGGAAATATTTAGAGAAATATCCAACAGCTCTAAATTGCTCTGTCTTTGGCCACATGAAGAGAAAGCAAGAAAATCATAGCATTTAATTGCTGTGAGTCTAACTCTCTCGTTTTACAAACAGGGGAGTGATTTCCTCATCTCCCCTTCATCATCGCCCCCCCAAACACCAACCTACCCCAGCCTATTCATGTCCCCCGTTTCAGCAAAGAGCATTTGCCAACACAAGAGAGCTGGGCATCTGTCTTTCACTGATAACCACTTCTGTCCACCCTCATGGTCTACTGCCCAGGCCATGCCTTCATCATCTCCCCCTTGGATGACTGTGATAGCATCCGAACTCTTGCTCCACCCTCCAGTCTTTCTCTCCTGCCCCAACCTGCACCCCATCTTCAGTCAGGAAGCCAGAGAGCGATGCTTCTGAAGAGCTTATCACATCACTGCCACATTAGGGATTTTTCATCACACTCTGAATAATGCCCAAGGCTCCTAATAGACCCCTAAGACCCCAAAACCTCTCCAGGCAAATCTCTTCCCTATCTCCCATTCTTGTTGCACCTACAACCTCAAATTACATTTAATTCCTCCAACACAACCTGCTCTCTCTCACCTTCCCACATTCTGCCCCTCTTGCACCCACTGTGCTTCTCCCCCCTCTTCACTTTGCCTACTGCTATGCATCATGAGGTTGCAGCTTAACTGTCATCTCCAAAAAACCTCCCTCACTACTCCTTCAGATGCAGCTCGGCATCCTCGAGCGCGCTCTCAGCACTCTCTACAGCTGCAACAAAGCACTTGCCCTACTTTATTTGCTGGAGCTCATTAGGTGTTTCCCCACTCAGCTAGACCACAAGCATCAGGACAACGGAGACCAAGTCCATTTTGCTAATTTTTATATACCTACCTCCTAGGATAGTTTCTGGAACATAGAAGGTGTTTAAATTGTATTTCTTCAGTGAATGAATGGACTAAAATAACTGCTTAAATTCTTAGTGATCTAGATAATACATTTAGAACTAGATACCAGACTACTAGTATTTTCTGCTCTACTAAACTTTGAGGGTATTGTATTATTATTTCAGGCCATTAATTTGCTCGGTGAATGCTGTATTAAGTTTAAGACTACAAATAGCCATTGAATATAATTTTAGAGCTTCTAGGACAATTCACTCCTTAATCCTAAAACCCATCCTGAACATAAGTAATTTTTATAAGCTCGTGTTAAAAGATGAAGTTGCTTCCCAGTCAAAAAGCCCTGCCACAAGGAAGGCATTGAAGAGGGTTGGGAAGGCAGAGACTGGGACCCGTACAAGGAGGTATTTCAAATGAGACAGCAGACCAAGGGGAGTTAAGAGTTTGCCTATGCACTGGGGATTAACCAAATAAGTAAAATATATTAAGGATAGTGAGAGCCAAACTTCTCGCTGCTGGAGAAGGAGGGTACAGATGTGGAGAGCAGGAGTGAGTGAGAATGTAAACTGCTGTGTGAATTCAAACTGGAGGTATCAGTGAAAACTCATGGTTTCCCAGTGTGAAACCCTGGGTTCAAGAACAACTTCACATATTTAAGGAACAAGAGGAAAAAGCCTTTGTAGTGGGAATATAATGAGCAAAGCAGAGAGTGAGAAAAAAAATGAAATCTCGAGCTTACCAGGATCAATTAATCCAGAATCTCAGAAAATGAGACCCAAGAATCTATTTCACAAGTTATTTTTCAGCACTGAAAATTATAAGCTTCCCCCTACTAAGTAAAGAACCTTAATATATAAACATGATCATTATCCCTAACTTTAATAACATCAGAAATACATCTAAATAAGACATTGGCCAACCATGGGGACCAAACTAAATCCAGTCAGCAATGAATGGAATGGCCCATGCTAATGATTCTTAACCACTGGTGTCTTGTGTTCTAGAGCCATTTCAAAGACTTGAATCCCAGCGTAAAAGAAATAAAATGTTTACTATCTTTTCTTAAAAGAACATTAAAATAATCTTAGAAAATGTGCTCTTGGGGTCACCATTTCTACTAAGTTGTACAGACAGGAAAGTTTGTATCAGTAATTTGAATAGTAAATACTATTATCATGACAACATAACTCTACATTCTTCCTTTAGTGTTTAAAAACTGTACTAATACCAGTGAGAATAAATGTTCCTGCTAAAATATTTTTAAGAGCTAAAGTTCCTAAACTAACATTTGCATTTATTTATTATTTGTAGTTAGAGGAGTCAAGAGAAATCCTAACCAATGTGCATATATAAGCATGAAAACTAAAGGAAGTACCTGCTTTACAATTGTTATAAACAACTCTGACCAATGCTTTTGTCCTCCGGTGAGAAACCCTTGACTTGGTGACTGAATCACAAATGATCAAAGTTGACCCAGGAAGCTTTGCTTTCTTCCAATTAAAAGAAAATGTACCCTTGGCTGGTATCATGATCATTCTGTTTTAGAACACTGTGGCTGCAGTGATTGAAAATATGTTAGGAGAGAAATGATTACCCACTGTATCAGTAAGGGTCTTGGCAGCGAACAGATGATGTGCTCCAACTGGGTAATTTGAGATGCCTTTAATAAAAAGACTCTTTACTAATGTGTGGGCAGAGTTTAAGGAAATCAGCAATGCACAACTCCAGGAACAGCAACGTCTCCAAGACCTGAGGAGGCAAAGAGAGGGAGTGGTTTCGAATCTGGAGAAAGGGCTGCCTGGCACGACCAGGGAAACAGCCCACCCATGGCCCAGCAGGGAGGGAGCCAGAGGAATAAACACGCTGACCTCATGCTCCTCCTCCCTCCTGGTCTCCCCATTGGCTGAACCCATCCTGAATCTGGAGAGCTCACTGATGCAGACCAAGCAGGCCAGCCTTCCACAGCAGGGAGCAGACAACATCCAACATTCTCTCCTTTCGATTATCCCAACAGTAAGTGGTACCTTTACGTGGTGTGCTCTCTCCTCCACAGAAACAGAACTGAGTTTTGAGTCTTTCTTGAAAGGTGTGGCAACTGCCTCCAGATCACACATTTTCCGTAAGCTTTTGATCCATTATTGTAAAGATTGTTCATGGGCCATTTACTGGATTTTCACTGGCCATCATCCACTTGCCCCTGGGCTTGGTATCAGCAACCAGGCTTTTGTGAAAGTGCCTACCCTTTTCCCTGAAGCCTACTTGTTTGGGAAAAGTTGGTGCCGCATCAGACTCAAGGGTGGGGTGTGGTATAGGATTCCCTGATTGGTGCATTCGTATCCTGCAACTGCACTTGACTTTTAGCAATAGGTATGACCTACACATTGACTCAAGCAGACTGAATCCTGTTGACTGCAGGGGAAAGAAACACACTCTCTCCTACCCTAATTTTCACTCCCCTACCCTTGCCCTGGGTATGAATGAGCAAGCATGTAGCCTTAGAGCCACAGGAGGAGATACATGCTGAAAATAGTAGTTACACCAAGGAATTAGACCCAAAAAAAGAAAAAGATCTTATTCTTACCAGATCAAGTTTTGCCCTGCCACTGTTCTTTTTATAACATGAGGCAATAAACGTGCTTTATTGTTTGAGTCAGGTTCTCTGTTGTTTACCACCGAGAAGTGTCTCATCAATACAACTGACTACTGGGCAAGGCTCCTTGGTGCTTCTAGCAGAAATACTTTCTAGGTAATCTCAATTAACGTTCTTGAATACACCGACTCATGACAGATCGTTACTAAACTTTGAGCAGCCTACTGAGAAGCCTTAATGTTTATGTATTAATACCTAAAATAATTTTATTTAGAAGAAATGTTTAGATTAGCCAATAACAACCTAACGAGATTACAAAAATATACCTCCTTCTATACTTTGTAGGTATTTCCTAAGTACTTACTATGTAACTAGACATTGGGGACCTAAAAATGATTAACACATACAGTCATCAGAAGAGTTCACTTGAATTTAGCAGAGACACACCAAGAAGCTCATTTTACACAAAGCAACATAATATTATAATTGATGTATACTCATGGTGTTGGAGGAGCTAAAAAGAAGGAACTTTTAATTCTACTATGATGCAAGAGGTCTGGTAAAGCTTCATAGACAAGCTGCCTTTTAAGAAGCGCCTCGAAGTGCACGTAGGATTTTCAACAGGGAAATGGGACAATGTATGCTGAGGAGGCAGCATGAACAAAGGCACATCCACAGGTAGAGGGTCACTGTGGCTCCTGTAAAAACAGAGTAGCAGAGTCACTAAGGAGAGTTTAGTCCCACCCTGGTACTCCATCCTTTGCTAGCTATCCGATCTTGGCCAAGTTATGTAACTTTTCTTACTATCACTTCCCTCACATGTTAAATAAGACTAATAATACTAATAGTACCTTGTTCATCTTTGTCCTACCGTTCATGGAAGTCCCATTACATCTAAAGTACCCATCACTCCAAAAAAGACTGTTATTATTAGGAGAGAGTTCATTGATTAAGCTGGAAAGGCAGACTGATCCCAGACTGAAAATTCCTGGGCTCTGCCAAATAATGAGTTTTATATAATGTAGCTAATATATATCCAATATCAAAGATGTTAAGTACACATCAACAGGTATTTCAGAAGAATAATTCTGACAATGTAACTCTTGAATTGGAATGAGGAGAAATTGAAGGTAGAGAGAGTAGGATACTGCAATAGCCCTTACAAGAGATGATAAATACATGAGAGCCTGAATCAGGACACTGGTGGGAGGAGTGGAGAAGAACTGACAGAAATGCAAGAGTGAGGGATCAAGGATGATGGCAAAGTCTCTGGTAGAGGCTAGGACCTTTAATAAATACAGAGCAGAGAAGGAGGAATAAGGTTGAAGGAGAAAACAGTAAGCCCAAGCTTTGGACCTGTTAAATGTGAGCTGTCCGTATGCCAAACAAATGAGAAATTTGAGAAGCTATTGGAAATACAAGTTCATAAGAGTTCGATGTTGGAGACAGGTGTCTAAGAATCAACTACAAATTGAGGTAACACTATGTGACTCACCTTTCTAAGATTTAGCATAATTACAACTTTAAATTTGTGTGATTATCTAATAATCTGGTTATCTAGTAGGCTCTAAACTCTGTGTCTGTTTTGTTCACCACTGTATCCCCAGCACCTAGCACTGTACCTGATGTATAGTAGGTTCTCTGAAATATTGGTTAAATGTTGAATAAGTAGAATTGGTAAGAAAAAAAAATCAAAAATGGTGCATGAGAACCAAATTTTTTTATTGACCAAAGCATAGGTTTGCCCAAGCTGGGGACCAGAGAGGGAAAGTAGAAGATGGAAAGATCAGGAATGCTTTCATAAAGGCATTGACACCACCCAGGTTGAGACAACAGAGAGCTTGAGCTGGTTGGGACTCATTTAGATAGTAGAGCAAAAGCATTCATAAGCGTGAGATGAAATGACAATCTAATGACAAACAGATGACAATCCACATGACAAGCACTCTGAGCCAGGAGCCAAAGCAGGAATGGAACAAGACTTCCATCTGAGAGAACATTCTGGATAAGGATACAAATAATCGAGTGAGCATGAAGTGGATGAACTAGGTTGTCAAGGAGCCAGATGGCACTGAGAGCAGATGCTGCGGGGGACCAAGATGAGCAACAGTAGAAAGAAGTAGCCATGGGGAAGTCAGCTCTTAATTTATACTTAATCATGTGCCAGGTAAACTTCTAAATGCTTTAAGGCACTATTTCATTTTAATTCTCAAAATAATCCAATGAGGTGAGCAAACTTAACTGTAACAATTTTACAAATAGAAAACTGAGCCTTGCCCAAGGTCAACAATTGCTAGGTGGTAGCACCACGGTTTGGACCCAGGGAGACTAACTCTACACTTGTAACTACTATATCATAGGCATAATATTTCTTCACGAGATTAGGGGCCAAAATGACTTATTAATGAAGTTGGTTTTGTCTTAGCTACAAAATGAGGTAAGGGAAGAAATAAATCAGTGAGAATAAAAGTCAGATGGGGGACGCTTCTTACAAAATGCAATCAGATGTTCCTAAACAAACCAGAAAATGACATTATTTAGTGCCCTGTCATTTAACAAGCAGTAAGTCATAGTTGTTAACAGTATGGAATCAGATGGATATGGTTTCAAATTCTGGCTCTGCCACAACCTAGCTGTGTGGCTATTATTTAAACTCTCTGACATTTGGTTTCTGTGCTTAATGGAAATATTAATTCCTAGCTCATATATTTGTTTAAAAGTTAAAGATAACATATTTGAAAGTCACCAATACAAAACTAAAGAATGCACTCACTAATTAATCAGAAAAGATATTTTACAGAGTTGAGATATTATAGTTGAAGAAAAGGAAATATGGAACCTTGTTGCTATTGTTTTGATACCCATGGACCAAATGGCTCATTAGCACTGATCTGATAGATACACATTATCTACATGGATAACCTTCCTATTAGCTAAATATCTCGTGTGGGAAGACTAAATATCCAACATTGAAGGCTGCTGAATTAAGTTTTGCCCTAAGAAATGCTGACAGCTAAAGTGAACTCAACTTGTGTGCCACTCAGAATTCTCCAAGCAGCTTTAGAGTTGGCTTTAGAAGTATTTCTGAGAGTCGAAAGCTTTAATGCTCCCATTTCCAAGCCATGCCTTGGAGCATACCCATACGAGTTGCTCTTCCATAAAGCAGTGAATCTGGCTCTGCACAACTATCATGCCTATCTTTTAAAAAAACTGAAGAATTTGAGCATTTTTCAGGCAGATTCACCAGTGACATTGCAGTTCTTAATTTTAAACATGGAACTAATGAAAATGTGAAAAAATATTCATTCTCAAACACTTTGATAAAGTAACTTGACCCATTTTTGGAGAGTGATTTGGCAAGGTCTATGAAAAAAAATGTTATGCACATTCTCTATGATCCAGCAAACCAACTTCTAAGAATCTTTTCTATAGAAATCTTTGCACAAGCATGAAAAGACATATATAAAAAGATATTGGAAATATTGCAATAAATATCCATCAGTAGAGAAATAGTTTTATAAATTAGAGTATCTGTATTAAATAAAGTGCTATGGAGCTAATAAAAAATGAAAAAGATGTATGTATACTCACCTAAAAATATACTGTTATATTAAGCTCAAAAGGCTGTGGACCATCAATACTAGACAATATAGTCTCTTGTTTAAAATATGTGTCATATATGTGTGCACATACATAAATATTTATATGTATATCATCTCCAAGTATATTAGTATTAATAGTGATTATTTCTGGAACAATGGGACTGTCAAATGGCTTGAGGGAACAGGAGAGGGTTCAGTAAGCTTTTACTTCTCATTTTATCATCTTTAGTAGTGTTTGTGTTTTTAACAATAAACAGTTATGACTTTTGTCATTAAAATTGATTTCTTTCCTGAACATCATAAATGATAAACAAAATCCATAGCAGTGCATCTTAAAATCTTCTTTCCACTTGCATCCACTTCATTCCCAACCCATGACTCTTCCATCGCCCCTCTCTCCCTCCACATTTCTAGGAAAACTCCTGCTCCCAGATCAGTGACCAGCACACCAGAGCCTCTTGTCTTTCCCAACCAATTTCCTGGCTTCTCCCATTTTGTCTTTCTCTTACCTTTTTCCCCATTCTGCATCACTGACCCCAAAGAACCTAACCGCCAATACAGAACACTTCTCCCAGGGAATGGAAAGAAAAGATATTGATTGTCTTTCCCTGGGTAGAACTAAGTGAAAAATATAAAAATAAAAACCTCATTGCTAAACAGGGGAAGAAGTCACTAAGGTAAAGATGCTCCTCAACTTAAGATGATTATGTTCCAATAAATCCATTGCAAGTTGAAAATATTTTAAGTCAAAAATGTATCTAATACACCTAACCTACCGAACCATCATAGCTTAGCCTAACCCACCTTAAATATGCTCTGAACACTTAATTAGCCTACAGTTGGGCAAAATCATCTAACACAAAGCCTATCTTATAATGAAGTGTTGAATATCTTATGTAATTTTTTTAATACTGTGCTAAAAACGAAAAACAGAATGGTCATATGGGTACTCAAAGTATGGTTCCTCCTGAATGTGTCACTTTTGCATCATCCTAAAGTCAATAATTCTAAGTCAAACAATTGTGAGTCAAGAACTCTATGGTAATAAGTTGTTCCATCATTCTCTCTCTCTCTCTCTCTGTCTCTCTCTGTCTCTCTCTCTCTCTCTCTCTGTCTCTCTCTCTCAACCACTAAGCTTGAGTTCCGTGAAAACAGGAACTGGGGTTTCTTTATTACATCCCCCAGACCTATCACACACCCGACACATAGTAGATGCTCCATAATGTTTGCTGAACATACAAGTGAACAAGTCATGCCCTCAAGCAGCTTATACCCCGTGAGGGAAGCTTGTAATTGGTGATATTAAGTAATTCCTCCTTAACATGCACTGCTGATGCACTGTTCCCCGACAGCCAATAGCAGCTTTGAGCAACCAATTGCCAGTAACTAAGGACTTGCTTCTGCAGACCCTGCATGTTAATACAGACTGTCAGCCAGGGAACCCAGCAGAGCTGTGCTTAGCAACCAGTCCCTGTGCTATCTATTTTGGTTAGCTATGTCAAAAGTTACTCTAACTTCATTCAATCGATGGATTCATGTCGTGAAAGAAAGACAGTGCAAAGGGATGAGAAAACAGAATCAAAGATATGTATGTTCAACACCTCTAAAAGCTGTTCCAAAATGCCTCTTCTTTCCTACCTAGTGCGGCCAGGGCAGCACTACACATGTGTTTACAACCCATTTGGGAGGGACATGTTAAGCAGAAAGGTGGTGTCTTTGACCTTCACCTTCCCTGGAAGGAAAAATACAGAACAGCTGACTGTTTACCATTCCGACCTCATTTCTGTGACGCTGAACCACTCATTTGGGAAACACGAAAAATAGGATTGATTTGCTTTTTTTCTCTAAGATGTTCTTGAAGGCAATGGACGCTGGGTAAGCTAAAAGATGATTGAAATTTTATGCCACAAATGTTTGTTAATGTGGAAAACGAAAGATGTTTTCAATCTTAAAGTTATAAATAAAATACACACAGTACACAATCTGTGTATTGTTGTCTTTCTGTGCCATTGCTTCGACATAGTATTTTGGCTCCTAATTTCCAGAGAGAAGCCTCTAAATGCAAATTCATAACATCCTCCAAACAGATAACCAAGGCTCATGTTGCTACCTTGATCAAGAACAGCACATTCATTTTCCCTGAGTTCGTGCATGCCACCTTGGTTCAGTTGAGTTCAGACGTGACTGAGCCTGACCCCATTACATCCCCAAGCACAGCCCCAGGAGAGGAGCTTTATTATTTCACATGCTCTGTAAACCCCAATGAACATGGAAAGAAATCCTGCTGTTTTCATCAATAAATGGTCTTATGCCTCAAGTCAGTTTTAACTTCAAAATTAACAGTACCTGATGCCAGTTTGAACTGGACAGCACTACAGAAACCACCGAGTCCATGCCCCTTGTTTACGGAGGGCCTAAAGAGAGGGGGAGAGTTACCTAAGGGTACAGGTGGTGGCAAGCAGAAAGAAAAACCCAAACCAACTCCCCACTCTGCATTTTTTCCACTATAGCACATGACCTCTTAGTCTTGCCTTGAATTGAAACAGCAATCAACATGGTAAGATTTCAGTTTAATACATTTCTATTAATTCCTTCTATGTCCCCAGAATTGGGGTAACCTTCTGTGACAGACACACAAAAAAGTATAGGTCTCAGCCACTGCCCTCAAGGAGCTAACTTCATAAACAAAAGCTGTGCATTTCTGACGGGCAATTATGGGGTGACCGCTAATGGGTACAGATTTTCTTTTTAGGGTGATGCAAATATTCAGGAATTAGTGATGATGGTTGCATAATCGTGTGACTATACCAAAAACCAATGAATTGTATGCTTTAAAGGGTGAACTTTATGGTAAATTAATTATATCTCATTTCTTTAAAAGTCATGCATTTCAAGTAGTTAATAATGGGCCAGAATCTATTGGCAAAAGATAGCTTGTGGTGCTAAGTGGAGATCAGAAAGGATGACTAGCAGGTGCCAAGTACATCATGGAAAAGCAAGAACTTAAGGAAATGTGACAATTTGGTTGGTGGGGTAACAGGAACAGAGGCAGGAATACAGGCAAGCGTAACGGCGACGCTTTGAGGAGAGACAAAGGTTATGTTAAAGAGTTGTCTTCACATTCTTTGTGGGAAAAGGTACTACAGCAGGGACTACAAGGCAAGTGGCTTTTTTAAAAGTATTTTTCAGGTTTCGTTGAAACTAACTCCAGAACAGCACTGAACAATGCACCAGTTGTAACTTTTCCTAGTAATTCAATGAATAATCCAATCTGAAAAATACAAATGAGGAAACAAATTTTGGCTCTGGATACTTGCACATCCAGGAGGCTGATGGGCACACCAAGGCAAAATTCTTCAAATGCCCACACAGGTTTTATGAATCGTGAAAAAGAACTGTAGGAGACAGGCTAGGTGTGCACTAACTGAGCACAGAGCAAAAATTAAAGAGAAAAAAAAAAATGAAGGAGAGAGCCAGTGATTGTATCATAAATTTATACAATGTAAATATACAACCCTAATATTTTAGGACAAAGTGGACTTTTTTTCTGAAGTCAGTGGCTAATCTCAACAACCAAGAGGTTGCCAGGGACTGACACTTCATTGAAGAGTTGATGAGATTGTTAAAGCCCGAGAGAGCATCACAGACATGTCCCATTTGCCCGCTCACTATCTATTCCCTATTCCTCTGTTTCTATTCATGGTTAATGTGGCTCAGACCGGCTCCAGGGGTGGGCACATAATCTAGGCTTGGCCAGTGATCTCATCCCCCAGCCACTGGCCACAGTTCAGCCACAGGCACATGCCCAAGTCAGCATGCAATTCTGGAAGTTTTGATATCACAGTTTAGGAGAGAAATATCCCTTTGCATAAGGATTTTAATTCTACAAATGATGATAGTCAAGACCTCCTGGAGAGTAAAGTTAATCAAGAGCCATGAGATGGAGAATCATATTCCCCGTGACCTAATGTGAGCTCCTGAACCTATGCATATCGGAGCCAGTGTCCTTGAATTGTTCAGATAGATGGACAAATACATTTCTTTCCGTTTAAGCCATTTTCAAACAGGTTTCTATCGATTTCAATAAAAAGTCATGATAAATGCAACATCCAACCCAAGCTTAAAGTTTCCTGATGAGGAATTGAGGTCCAAACAGGGGTAAAACACTTGCTTAATGTTGTGCTGTAGTCAGTGGCAGAATGTAGGCAAGATTGCAGAAACCTTGGGTCTTAGTCTGCTGCCTTTTTCCTATACTGTCACTGAAGACTCATTCTGGTAAGTGAAATAAGCCAAACACAAAAAGAAAAATACTCCACGATCTCACTTATATGTGACATCTAAAAAAGTTAAATACACTGAAGCTGAGAGTAGAATGGTGGTTACCAACGGTGTGGAGCTGAAGGAAATGGGGAGATACAAAGTGGCAATTAGGTAAAATTAATCAGTCTAGATACCTAATGTACATCATGAGGAATACCATTAATAATACTGTCAGGTATCTTAGAAATTTTCTAAAAGAGATTTCAAAGTATTCTCACCAGAAAAAGTAAAAGAAAAAAAAATAAAGAAAGAAAGAAAAGAAACTATGTGAGGAGATAAATATATTAATTTGCTTCACTGTAGAAATCATTTCACTATGGATATCAAACATCTTGTTGTGCACCTTAAATATATACAATTTTTATTTAAAAACAGAACCAAAAAAAAAAATAAAAAGCACTGGTTTAGGCTTTTTAAAAAAATACTCATTTTGGGAACAATCAGACATCCAAAGTGGAGAGGTCACCTATAAGCAAAAGCCTTCAAACAGAATCACTGGTTTACCTGCCCCTGAACATTACACATTTTTCTCTCCGAGCACCAAAAAGTATCAAGGATCAGCAAACATCCAAGAGCTTCCCATTGAATGAAATTCAAACTCCTTTCTACAGTCTTCACACACCTGACTGATTGGGCCCTTGACTCTTTTGCAACCTCAGCTCATACAGTGCTCTCTGTCACTGGGCTCCAACACCCTGGCTGTCATTCAGGCCTTGAATGTCCCACACTCTTGTCCCACCCACCTTGCATGTGCTCTTCCCTCTGGCTAGGATGCTTGTCCCGAATTCTTGGCACAGCTGGCTCCTGGTCTGCGGTCTCAGCTTCAGCGTCACCCCATCAAGGGGGCCCTGGATCAAGGCAGATCCCTTTCCCTATAACTCTAACTCAGATCCCCATTTTAAATATTAGTTATATTGTATCATTGCCCACTATTTACATTTTTGTTGTCTGCCTCCCTCCTGGACAGAGACATATCTCTACAGACCACTGTTAAACCCCAGTGCCCGGCACTTGGTAAACACAGAATAAACATTCAAACTGATGGAATAAATTTAAAAATGTCTCCTTTTCTAGGGCGAGCCCACAGCGTTTTCCCAAACAGGCCTTCATCTTCTGTAACCCGATATCCAAAACCTGCAATATGCTTTCATTACCTCTTAGAAAACCATTTTAAGGCATTTTTGTCATTTAGACAGCAGTGATTTCCCAAAGCCATTTTCTAAACCTAAATTGCTTGGCAGCTCCGTTTCACCCAAACCTGTGTCTAAGCAAAGGCAGGCAGGTGGCTCAGTGCTCCCTTTGTCAGTGGCGATCAGGCCCAAGTGATTGAACTGCCCTTGCAGGTGATTTGCCCTGTTATTGTTTTGACATGGAACCATTATATTAATTCTGACATTGGCACCGCTTGCTGCATCAACCCAAGTGTCTTTGCTGCCAGGCTGAATAGCTAAATATTATATTTTCATCCAATTCAGTTGTAAATCTCATAAGCCAAGCCTTGAGAAAAGGTGTATTTAACCTCACGCGTATTGCAGACAATTGCTAAATCAGTAACGCAGCCAACTGTAAGCCAAGAAGCTTGGTCATTACCAGTCAGTTGGCCGACATATCAGCTCTTCAGCTCGTGCAGACCTTGTTAGGCTCTTTTTGGTTTTAAGAGATAAAAATAAATGTTTCAAGCAGAAATAGAAATTTACTGGGTCACTTCACTGAAAACTCCAGGAGTAAATCTGTGCCTGGATTCAGGACTGCAAATGATGTCATCCTCAACTCTGCTCGTTCACGTGCTCCATTCGCAGGCTCCTCATGGTGGCAAAATGACAGTTCTCCAGGCCAACATGCTAAGGTGTACGCCTAAGCAGACATTTCTGTAAGTCTCATTGGTTCTTATGGGACCATATGGTCACTCCTGAAACCATCACTGTGTCTAGGGGAATAAAATGCTCTGAATGCACGTGGAACAATCACATGGCCGCCTCTGGGGTTTGGAGCCTCCACTTGAAGCTCATGGTTAAAGAACAAGGAGCAGATTATTCCTCTGGGGGAAATCAGGGTGTTGTTACAAGAAGAAACTTGTGTGGAAACTTGGCAATTAAATAGATTTCTGCCATACAACTCAAGTCACTAAGCCTCAGAACTATTTTGGCAATGGTGACAGCAAGTGCCAATTGGCCCCAGTATCCCTACCGAGCCTAGGTCAGCCAAAGAGAAATAAGGAACCAGAGACTATGAGATACAGAGGACTATACAACTGACATATTCTTAATGCCTTACCAGCCAGAACGCATCTACCTACCTCTCTTGCTTATTTTTTGCCTGGGAAACTACCCATCCACTCTTCTGACTCCATCAGAATAACAATTAACCCGGGGCTTGGACTGAAACACAGTGAAAAGGCCCCCAACACCAGCATTTTGCTATTGCATGCATATACTTTTCTGGGAAGCAGTCATAAAGACAGCACAAAAATGAAAAGAGAACAAAGAAGAGAAAGGAAATAGTATAAAAAGGACAGAGAGGGGGGGAAAAAGACATTCTATAAAAAAGACATTTACACTCAAGTGTTTATAGCAGCACAATTCACGACTGCAAAGATGTGGGAACAACCCAAGTGCCCATCAAATACATGAGCGGATTAATAAAATGTGTTATGTGTATACCATGGAGTTCTACTCAGCATAAAAAAAAAATAGTCAACTAATGCCTCTTGTATTAACCTGGATGGAACTAGAGACCATTCGTCTAAGTGAAGTATCACAAGAATGGAAAAACAAGCACTACATATACTCACCATTAAATTGGAACTAATCAATCAACACTTAAGTGCACATATGGAAATAACATTTACTGGAAATAAAGCAGGAAGGAGGGGGTAGGAGAGCATGGGTAAATTCACACCTAACAGGTACAGTGCACACTATCTGGAGAATGGGCACACTTATAACTTTGACTCAAATAGTACAAAAACAATTGTAACCACAACATTTGTACCCCTGAAATAGTCTGAAATTTAAAGAGAGAGAGAGAGAGGGAGAAAAAATACGAAAAGGAGAATAATCTGTGAAGGTAAAGAAAAAAGTTAAGAATATATCTTCCTGGTAGGATTGTGAACGGGTTTCTTTTTCTATTTGCTGATCTATGTTTTCTAATTTTTCTACCATAAACATGTATTATTTTACAGTAAATATATTTTTAATAAATATAAGAATTTCTTCCAAGCTATACCCTTCTATAGCCAAGACATATATATCATTTTCGTATATGATACTGGACTTTTAATAATAATGACAATAAATAACATCTATTTCCTCCACCATAATCTACAGCCATTTAAGAGATAATCACAGACATCAAGCCAAGAAAGATTAAAATATCAGCTTTATTACCAATAAACCTGATGGAGTAGAAACTGCTAAGTTTTCAAGACAATTGGGCTTGCTGGTATTTCAGCCCCTCATTTAGACAGACTTAACTTAGTCATAGCTACTGATAATTCTGCATAACACTAGAGGCCTTGGAGGCCTGCTCCTATAATACTTATGGTGGAAAGGAGAAGCACAGAATGAATGCTTCCTGCTGGCAGAGCTCCTCCAAAGACAAAAAGAAAGGAAAGGGTTGGGCCATGCATGCTTCAATCCCCTGGGAAGGAGTGAGAGATGGCGAGAGGAAAAGGCCAAGTGCACCCTACAGAGATCCCTCCACAAGGAATCCACTGCCACGGACAGAATGCTCTCCTTGTCCTCCTAAAGATAGTATGGTCTATTGTAAGCCAGCTATCATATATTAATTATTATCCCTATCAGTGGAATTAAGATTAAGAAAAAATGTTATTCAGTATTGGTTATCCATGCCTATTCTCAATGACTGTCAGTCAGTAAGAAGCCTTGTCTCAACTAACCAACCACTTAGACCAGCATCATAATGCACAAGCTTGGTGCAGGAGGCACTTGCAAGATCTGCATTATGATAATCATTTTATATCATTTACCACCTACAAGATTATGAAGATGATGACATGAAAATGATGGTGACACTGGCTTTTCTCTTTTAAGATCCCATTCCCCAACCTCAGTCAGCCATTTTCTCAGGGGAAAGACAGTGTTTGCTCTCGCACTTTTAGAGCTGCCACCTTCTCCCTGTCCTGTCTCATAAATAATGATGAAACTTCAGCCACTTAGACTTCTGTTGCAGCCAGCTGCTTTTATTTATGAACAACTCAGGCAGCCAATCATTGTCTGCCTGCTAGCACAATATTACTCCCAAAGAAGAGGCATCGGGTCACCGGGAAAACCTGGGACAGGTTG
This sequence comes from Lemur catta, assembly GCF_020740605.2. NCBI lineage: Eukaryota > Metazoa > Chordata > Mammalia > Primates > Lemuridae > Lemur > Lemur catta. Next base: position 10,157,692 of record NC_059132.1, read on the forward strand.
TCACATACTGTGCCTGCCACCCCACTAGCATCTCAGAGCTAAGATTTATTCAGCCTGCCAGAATTGGCATGTATTTTATTGCTGCTATCATAAAGAAACATGGCAGTCTGCTCCTTCTGGTCTATTGCTACTTAGAACTTTTCCCATTTGCATGCTTCCTTCATGCTGTTTCACAGAAACACTATAAAGATTTCACAGAGGTTATCAATTACATCATCACCTCGAACATCAAATAGCATCCTCACCAGTTACGACCCATTGAGTGATGAAAAGCACAGACTGAAAAACTGTCAAGAAGAGTTTGTGTCTCAGTGATGAAACTTGGTAAAATGAAATTTAAAGTAACTTAGAGACAGGGCAAAGAAAATGGTTAAAATACTCATTTCACTCTTACAGATGGGTTAATCAAGAGGGACTTAGGATTGGAGGTCATAAGAAAATCTGGTTTTACTAGAGCAGAAATTCTAAACTTAAAACATGTCCAGGTGGATGCAGCCCTTAATTATAGTTTTTAAAGTACTATAATTATGTTGCTAGGATTTTTACTTTGCAATTCTGCATTCTCTGTTTTTCTCATTATCATGGTCCATGAAGACAGAGGCTTGACTTTTGACTTGCTCCAAGTTACTAATATTATTCCGGATCTTGATACAGTGATATGGTGTAAGGGAAGACCAGAGACCCTCTTAGCAACAAGATCTGACTGTGCTGACATTGGCATATCTGGTTTTCTTTGGAAGGTATCTAAAGCCTGTTACACTCTGCAATGGTTTTCAGTGCCCATGTCAAGGGAGAAAGAAAGCAGTATTTGTTGAGTTCCTATTATGTGTTAGGTGTTATATACATTAGACATTCTGTCCGGCAACAAATGTTTATTGAGGATTTACTGTGTGCCTGACGTTGTGCTCCGTGCTGTAGTGACGGGACCTACTTGGCCATCAGCGGACACACAGCTCAGCATCAGTCTCAGCGCCTCAGTGATGGGTGGCCCAGTGTTTCTGCCAGTTCTTCAACCCAGTCAATTGTGACTTTTCAAAGTCTTTTCTCAGATTTTGCATTAGTTTTCTAGGGCTGCCATAATAGAGTGCAACACCTGGTGGCTTATAAAAACAGAAATTTATTGTCTCAAAGTTCTGGAGGCTATGAGTCCACGATCAAAATGTTGGCAGGGTAGATTCCTTCTGAGGGCTAAGAGAGATATCTGGGGGCCTCTCTCCTCACTTCTGGTGCTTTTATTTTGGCATTTCTTGGCCTGCAGAATCGTCACCCAGATCTCTGCTTTCGTGTTCCTAGGGTGTCTTCCCCGTGTGCTTGTCTGTATCCAATTTTTTTTTCTTTTTATAAGTACGCCTCTTAAAGGCAAGTATTGTATCTGTTTTTGCTCATCATTACATTCCCATCAACAAGTATTAATTAAATTAAAGGCTAAATGAATGCATAAATGAATACATCAACTACAGGAGATAGAACAAAAAATGGCAGCCAAAGAGGGATGGATTTTCTTCTGAATGTGGGGCTTCTCTTCTCAATTCATCCAGGGTATCTTTCTATTAATAATTTCCCCAACAGTCTGCAATTTCAACTTTGCGTATAATACACACCAAGCACTCCAAAAGTTTAGCCGACATCTGGGTAAGTTGACTTTGCTATCCTTAGAAACCTCATCCAAGGAGAACAGAACCCTGAGGAAAATATGTCCCACCTTGTCACAGGCCAAAATCAAGCATTTCTAGTCCTTCTTCGCTGACCACAAGCACCTACAAGGAAACAGGCATACACAACCGCCCTCCTACACAACACATGTGCTCCTCAACATCCCAACTTTTCTCAAAAAATGTGTGAAGCCTTTTAAATAACAGTTTGGTGGAGCTGCAAGTTGTGGGAGTGCAAAGAGAGTAGAATTCAAGTCTCAGGCTGCCAGCATTTAGGCATGCTCAGGTATGTGTAGCTCTCTTTTTTCCCCTGGGGTCAAAGGTAAATTTGGCCACCTTTGGAGAGCTACCACAGCCTGCTGTGCTGAAAAGGGGTGTGAAAAGCAAAACCTTTGTGGACAGAATAGAGGAAACACCCCTTCCTGAGCAGTGCCTGGTGGGGAAAGCGCTTTGGGTGAGTGAGAACAGCATGCTGTTAAATGCAGATACAGTTCTAAGATGGTGATGTTTCACTGTCCTTTGTATTTGCTGAAGCTGCTCCAGTACTTCACAGTTATAATACAAACCACAGTACAACACAGTACAGAACGAAGATTGGAAATTAGTCTTAGTGATACCTACTTGTTTTTGAGTGTTAACTATGTGACATTCACAGTATTAAGCACTATATACGTATCAACCTGTTGGATCCTCACAATGGTCCTTAAACTTGTTTTTGAGTGTTAACTATGTGACATTCACAGTATTAAGCACTATATACGTATCAACCTGTTGGATCCTCACAATGGTGCCATGAAGGAGATTTTATAATCAACCCCATTTTATAAATGGGGAAATAGAGTTGCAAACGTTATGTGCTCTGAACACGTTTGCAGCTGGTAATGGCAAAGCTGGAACTTCCTCCATGGATAAGTTCCATCATGTTAGTGACCACACTAAAAATGCATTACTCAGAGACTGGGTCCTAACTCTAGTATGATACTCACCAGTTGTATGGACCATGAACAGCACATTTAATTACTCTGTGTACCCATTTTTTTCATTTGTAAAATAGAAGAATTAAGTGCTTATCCAGTGTTACAAGGTTCTGAAGATCAAGCTGACAGAAAATGCATTTGGAAGCACTACAACAAGTGTGAAAACAGAGAAACCAAGGAAATATATATGTATCATGATTATTATCATGAATAAGGTGTTCACTAATTGATAATTTGGAAACTTCCCAGAGGGGGAAAAAAAGTCAATATCCACATATATGATTTTTATAAAGTATTAGTTTCAATGGGGAAGGTTAGAAGTTAATTTTGGTAAGAAAGTTAGCACTCACGGATGCTATCTGGTTCTGGTTATGTCATCTTAGCTAAGCCTTATCATTTCATCCATCAATTTTATTGCTCTTGGGCAGAGAGAGCAATAATAGTGTAATTGTATTTTCTGGCCCATTGAAGTTTCAGGATACTGTCAAGCCATGACAAGAGGAGTCAAGTATTGGGTTTATTGAATATATAATTTAACTATGTGCCCTGCATCCATTTAAAATTAGAAAGAGCAAATAGAGTTGTCTGTGGATGCCAGTTGGAGTGAATCTTTGACTCACCTGCATATTATCTTTTTATGCTAAATAAATAAAAAAGGACTTCTCAAAATCTCATACATAGCATATAAGCAACAGAGGCTGAGCCAAATTTCCCTTTGTCTGAGGAGGAGGGCTGAGCAAGTTTTGTGATACTTGCCACTTCTAAGTTACTAGGTCTTATCTGATGTAACAGAAAGGAAAATACATCACATTTTAGCAACATGTTATCTCTCTCTTATACTATCTACCCTGGGCTCCCCCAAGTGTTTATGGGCACAGGCTTGCCTGGTTCATCTCTAATCCTACATTATACATAGAGGACAGCCCTGTATAGAATAGGTATTTGGTAAATCTTTAAAATTAATAAAGTTGAGTGAATAACTTTCCTAATAAGACCAATTGTCCTTATTCCTCTATGGAATTGAATCTACTGACCATTCCAAAAATATTTATGACAGGCCAAGAGTCAATTTGAAATTCTGGCAGATCTTCAACCCAGACCATAACACTCCAAGAATCTGCTACAACAGCTTGTGTTGCCCTAACTAATATAGGTGGCAAGGCCATACATTCATTGTTGGATAATGTCACAATGGAGTACAGATAACCAAAAGCAATCAGGGAAGAAGAAGGCCAAGTTGTAAAATATTGTCAGGAGAGGAGTTATATGGTAAACAAAAGGCACCCTGTGATCTCGAGGTCAGCATTAAACTGGTTTATTTAATAGCAGGAGTGAAGCCCACTTCACTGTCCATGGGTATGTATAAATTAATCTGAGACATTCAGACAAGAAATCAGCCTGACTTGCCTAATGTCCCCAATTCTGGATCACTATTACCTGCACATCATTCTTTAATACATGGCTCAGAGGCCTAAGCTAAACTTCTTAGTCCACACACTATCCGCTAACTGTTTCTGTCTAGTGCAGAGTTGAGTGAAGCCATTTCACACCCTGTTCTCTTCTCGAGAGAATACATTTGTAATACTGCCAACTCAATGATTAAAAGGATGGTGTTGAACACCCAGATTTTATGTGAAGCAAGCCCTCAATCTTATTATTGTTGAGCTCTTATCATTTGAGCTAGCCAGGCCCCTGTGTTCGGGAATGTCCCGCGAACCCAGGAGCCATCCTAAACATGAGTTGTTTTGCAATTGCAGAGAGAAGGCAACGCAGGCAAATAATCCACTAAATCCACCCAAAGATAATTAATGTTGGACCTAAATTACCAGCCTAGCTATTAGCATTACCATGTTCCCCTACCACCACTAAAATTTGCTTTCCAAGATGCCTGCTTGAAACCTTTCAATGACTTCCCATTGCCCTTGGAATAAAACCTCAATATTCTTAGAACAAACTACAACGCCCTCTGTCTTCAACACCCTGCCTATCTCACCTACTTTATCTCGCCTTTCCTTCTCTCCTTTTTCCACCAGGACAATACCAGACTTTCGTCTCCGCTGGCCTTCAAATGGCTCTTTCCTGTGCCTGGTATGCAACCTCAACTCTGTCTTGCTTGGCCAACTCCCATTCATGTATCTGTGTGAATTTAGATATTGCTTCCCAAGACTGTTCTTCCCCAACTCCCTATCCACTCCCCAATAAGTGCTTTCATAACAGCCTGTCCTCTTCCTTTCATAATGGCCAGCACACATTGTCAACATCATCACACATTCATTTAGACCACACTGTGAGTCTCAAATGGCCAAGAAGCCCTTTAAATCTTCTTCCCCTCCATTTCCCTACTGTCCAGCACAATGGTTAGCACTGTGCCAACCCTACAGAAATATTCTATTTATTTAGTATTTAAGTTATATGTGCAGGTCAGTTCTGTTCCAAGTTGGCATCACTTTGAGTCAAGGAGGTGGGTAGAAGGTATGTGTCTCCTTTCACAGGTACAGCACAGATGTGTATTAATGCAGTAAGACAGGTCTTTTGCAGTTTTTTATCTCCCCAGATCTATTCTGTGACTTCTTTATTGCACAATTGGATACCTGATGCCTGCCAGAGCACATTCTTTTTCATCCCTGAGTTCATGCATTGGTGGGTGTTGACATCCTTAATTCCATCCATGTGAACATTTAGGATGGAAGTGCTTAATCAAAAGGTATATTAATTATTCAGCCTGCATGGTACCAGGCACTGAACCAGATGTTGGAGCCTGAGGGTCACTTGGGAATAATCCTCCTGTGGTTTTACATTAGCCTAAGAGCTCCCCGAAAACCTGAGTGCATCACCTGTGTTCTGCACAAGATAAACTAAGGACCAGCCAGGCACCACACAGTCGGAGAAAACATCGTTATTCTAGTCATTACCCCTAACAGTAAATGGTGTTGCTCAGCAAGGCCTGAGTGTCCTAGTGTTACCAGTTAGCTTGTTTCTTTTCAAACTGCCTGATTCAAATTGGCCATATTCAGTGCAACTTCAAAGAAATTACAAAAAATAATCCTGCACATCAGTATTTCTGGACCACAGGGACAGCCCTACTTCTGGGTTATGATCAGTTGTGGGAGGTGCTACAAGTAACTTTGAGTTATAGCACTGTGGTTAAGAACACAGTCTCTGGGGTCAGAAAAACGTGGTTCAGAGCCCAACTCTGCCACTTACGATCAGGCAAACACTTATACCAGTCTCTTCCTATCTCAGAGTCTGTTTCCTCGTGTACAAAATGGTGATAACAATAGTAAACATTGTACAGTGCCCGAGTTAGAATTAAATAGGTAATCCATGTAAAACACTTGACACAGAGCCAGGTACACAAAAAGCTGAGTATAATAATTGTCCCTACGCCACAGGGTTATCATGACGCCCAAATAATAAGCTTCCTAAAGTGCTTGGCTAAACATTCAACAAATGAAATCTATCATTCCTATTGACTAAAAATGGTTAGATTATCCAAGTTCACCAGGGAACCCCTTTTTCAATGGAGTAAACTGAAGTGATGGCTGTAACAATGTCTCCCCTGCTACCTTGCATTCCAGTATACGTTCTTCAGTGGGACAGAATGGGATGAGATGTCAGTTTGGGAGCCAAGGTTACTACCAAGCCTTGGTACACTCATGGGAAGAGCCCACCACATGAGTGGACTTCTCTCGGATATCACCACAGGTGAAAGGTGGTGAGTCCATGAATCTCTACTGTGAAGCATGTCATCCCTCTGTGCTCTTGAACCCTAATGACATTCCAGGTTCATCCAGACATTTTGAGTACATTATTCCAGACTCTTGATAACCCTTTCTTAGAACTCAGAAGGAATAGAAAGGAAAGTGATATTTAATTCACAAAAGCAGATTTCTTATAAGCAAAATCGAATTGAAAAAAAAAAATGCAGGAGACAGAAGGGCAGAGAGAAACCAGACCCGCAGTGTTCATCCTGTGTCCTCCCCTTTGCTCCTGCAGATTCTCCTGCCAGGAATGCTGCCCCCTGCATGCCCACCCCTGTACCTATTCTTACATGAATCCCACTTTCTGCATGCAACCTCCCCTATCAGTGCAGTTCGCCTTAGCCTGCCCTTCCCCAACAACTCAATATTCACTACCAGCATTGCCTGAAGAGCCCTTAACTCCAATGCCTAACACGTAGTTTCATGCCTGCTGCTTACTCATTAGCTGGTCACTCATTTTAATCACATACCAGTTCATTTTGTTACTTACTCCCTTCTTCCTTCAAGAATATAAGCTCCCTGTGGGCATGGACTGTGTCTTATGCTTCTCTTCCATCCTTCAAAAGTCCCCAAATCCCTGAGCATGCGGTAGGTCATACTCACTAGATTTTAGAAAAGGAAACAAAGTGACAGATCATTAAATTCAATGCCCTAATAGTACTGGTGGGAAATTTCAGGCCCAGGGAACCTAAATAACTTATTGATATTCAAATATATAGATCATTATAGAGCCAGGACTGTAACCATGATCTTCTGACTTACTATCCTGTGTTTCTTAACAATTCTTGTTATCTCTAATTCAAGGAAAAGAAACTATGATAAAGAGACAGGGAAGAAACTAAATGTAAGATACACGTGTGTGCACACGCACACACACACACACACACTCTATTCAGTGAAAGTCATTGATTATTGTTAAGGACAAATAATCCCAGGGTCTGAGTGGACCTGGCATCAATGCTTAATGCTGTCAATGACTACTAAGTCATTACCCACAATTGGGAAATTGTGCCAGTAAAATGCAAATACAGCATTGAGCCCTGGAACAGTTGGGAAACCCATAGACTGAGCCACACAGTCATAATTGCCAACCCTTGGCTGGTTAAACTTGGCCACTGCTGGATATCATGGAGTTGGGAAAAGAGTGTGCAACAGTTTACTATTTGTGTATGATTTTTTTTGTAGCAACACTTCTTAAGCTTGGAAGGCACAGAGACGTATGTTGTTCATTGTGGCAAAGCAGTTTACTCTAGCCTTCGGGCCGTGGTGGCTGAGATGTTTTATACATCAGCAAGCATTAGAAAGAGGCCGATGTCAAATTGACTCTCTCTTCATGCATCTTCAGTTAACATCTGCTGACAGAGCACATGCCCATGAAAATAGAGTCATAAAATTCAGTTCTAATTTTGCAAGAGATGCCAAAATATATCTTTTGGGGCAATAGAGAACCTAGCTTTAATGATGTTTACATAGGAGCATAAATAGTAAAATTTGGCTTTTCTACAGCACTTTAAGAAAGCATAATACTTTATGCTCAATTTTATTAGCTATTCCTTATGGGTTTCCATTACATTATAATAAGGTACACCAGGCAAACTTTACAAACAGCCCAATCATGTCTTCCTTATTCAGTTGCAACCTAACTGTAAAATGTCATTTCCATTTCCTTGATTCACTAGTTAATTGACTCAGATTTTCCCTGGATGACTCAGCTACTCCCTACATGAAAACAAGCTTTGAAGATAAATCAATTTTTTTTCAGGCTACTGGGATACCACTGAGTAATTTACTTTGAAGGATGATAGCAAGTGAGTAACAAGAAAGATCCTGTTTCTACCGTACTGGAAGCCACCAATTTAGAAAGACAGAGTAGAAATTTCTTAGTGGATAGTTTTTGCCTGATTATTAAGGTTAGGTACAAAAAGGCTCAAGCTGCCAGATGGTCAAAGAGAAAAATCTCATTTCCCTGACAGCAGCCCCACTGATGTTTAGGATCTTCCCACTCATTTGGAACTACTCTCCTAATCACCATTAATGTCATCATCATCATCATCATTTCCATCACTACTGTTTTTACTGCATACCCCAATACTCTAAGTATTACCTTGTTTGTTCTATAGGTCTTTTATCCTATCGGTAGATGTTTTTCCCATGATACAAAGTAAGGAAATTGAAGATTAGAGATGCTAAGAAACCATCCATTGTGTTCATGTTGCCCCAAGCCCTCTTAGGCAGCGCATCTCCCATTTAGATAGGAGCATGCACACCATGTGACAAAAGCCCTGCCTCTCCTTTCCCATGAAGAAAACGCCTAGTCCCTCAAATGTATTCCATCAGACTGCTTGTTTTTTTCCCAAATCCCACTTAAGCATGAATGAATTAATGGACCTATAATCCACCCAGAGATTATTGTTCTTATATTTATATTCAATTTGTATATAGATTATTATCTCAAATTAATCTTTAACTGGTAGGTTTTTAAGTAGTACAATAAGGAGTCATTAAAATAATTCAAAAAGTCAGGGTATGTGTGTGTTAAAAATGGACTGACTTGGCAGGTCATTCCTACCCCATGCTCCCTTGAGGCACTTCCTCTGACTCACAGTCCCACTCATTTCTTTGCCCAGTTGGCAGCACTCTCTCCAAAATATTGATGATGATTCTTCCCATCCTCCCTTGCAAGGCTGCTCCAGCAGGAGCCACGTGTGGAGAGGAGGCTGAGTCCTCCAATGACCGTTACCCAAAGACTATTTAAAATCTACATACTTGTGATTCGGGGGATGGCTTTTCTTTCTAAGGTAATAGCCATTTTCTCCTGATCATAAAAATAGTATATGCTTATTGTAAAGCATTCAGAAAATAAATAAAAATCATCTGAAATTTGATCTTCAGTTTATTACCACATTAACCGTTGTTTGTGTTTTCTTCCAGACACGAGAGAGAGAGAGAGAGAGAGAGAGAGAGAGAGAGAGAGAGAGAGACAGAGACAGAGACAGAGAGAGAGAAAGAGAAAGAACTAGAGTGAATAAGCTGTGGCTGGCTGTACAAACACACAATTCGTATTTTTGCATGAAATACCTACGGCACTAACAGTTTAAACTTCTCTTTTTTATGCTTAATTTTCAATAGTTACATAATTGTATTTTTGTACCCTTGCCCTATTATTGAGCATTAGGTTGTTAATTCATAGTTTATTAATACTCTTACAAGCCAGGTTCTAGTAAACGTCTTTACATTTAAATCTTTATCCCCAACTCTGATTCCTCCCTTTGCAAAGTCTTGGATGTTCCATTACTCTATCCAAGGTAAATTTTAATTTTAATACTGTTGATACATAGTCCCAAAAAGTAAAGCTTAAAGCTTGAAAGAGTATAATTTACCTGACAAGTACCTAAACATATCCAGACCACCACACACACCATCAGTAGCATTGAATATTATCATTTTTTCTTTGCCACCCTCACAGACGAAAATCACATCACTTCCTTGGTTTCCCATAAAATTTATTTTATTCCAAGTAAGGTTGAATATTTCTTCAAAAGTTCATAGGATGTTTGCATTTACTCTTATGTGAATTACGTGTCCATGTCTTTTCTCATCATGTTAATTGAGGTGTTAGTGCTTTTCTGGCTTATTTTATGAGCTTTATATGCTTTGTCACATTTATTGCGGACATTTTTCTAACAGTGTTTTCCTTTTGTGATTTCTCACACTGATTTTATATTTAGAAAGCTCCTTCTACTCTAAAATCATATACATATTTATCCATGCTTCCTTCTAGTATTTCATGGTTTTATTTTTATGTTAAACTTTTAAATCTGCTTGTAATTTATTTTGTTGTATGGTTTGATGTAAGGGTATGATTTTTTTGCAGAAACAACACATTTATCTATCACCACTTTTTGAATGGCTCATCAGCTCCTCATTGGTCTTAAATGCATTATTTAACACGCATGATATTCTAATATATACTACACATGAATTATGTACTAGGATTACGGAGGGAGTTTTGAATTGCACTTAACAGACCTCCAAAACCATGCTTATTTCCTGCGTACCATTCCAACTTCACCTCCTTTCTCCCTACATTTAGGGCTCACTGGCTTTTTCTCATTCTTAAAAACTAAGTTGTTCCCTCTTCCCAGGTCTGGTCCTCCCCCAGATTATCAGATGGTTTCTTCCCGTCATTCTGGTTTGTTCTAAAAGTCACTTCCATGAGAGTTCTTTTCCGATCACCCAGTGAGAAACACCCCTTAAGTACTCAGGTATTCTCTATTCTTTTATGCTATTTTATTAATATTTTCTTCATAGCATTATCACAATCTAGTATTTTCTTATTTTTATATATATGTTTGCTTATTTAACTCCCCCATTAATATGTAAGCTCAAGGAGAGCTGAGACCTTGACTGACCTGTTCATTACTATATTCTCTGAACCTAGAACATGCCTGAAACATGGCAGATAACCAATGAATACCTACTAGAAGAATAAATAAACACTTGCAAGAATTTCATCAGTATCAATCCATAGTTGCATTATACCAGCCTTCCTAAATTATTGAAAGTCTAACATGCATCTTAGTATTTTGGGGCAAATTCTTCTTGTCTTATTTTTTAAAATTACCTTTGTCTATTATTCCAGAAAATCTTTAGAATCAGTTTGTCAACATTCCATGCCACACAGAAACCCCGTTTTATGCCCACACCCCTCAGGAAAACACTGACATTAATTAAAACCCGTGAATACATTAGGGAAAAACTGACACTGTGCAGAATAATTGGAATATTGAATTGTTTGGTGTTCTCATAACACTATAGAAAAAGCCCTGACGCCCAACCTCACAGCACATGGATTCTTAACTCTGAAGAGACTAACTTGCTCCTTTTCCAAATAAGAAGTTAAGACCCACATTGATTTGGCCATAATATCACAGCTAGCACTGGCTTTAAATAAAATAAGTATCTATTTTAAAATATAGGGATGAAAATAATAGAGCAAAATTTCAAGTATTTTTCCACTTTGGAGAAGAGACCATTTCATAGTACAAAGGAAGGGAAAATTCAGCAATTTCTGGGTGAAGTGGACCGTGGAGAGTAACAATCTATGTAGTTTGAATGTTGGAATGAAATTAGTATGTTCACAGCAGCACCATGGCATTGATTTCAGGGCACTTTAGCTGACAAAGTGTTCAGGCCTCACTGATTACTCAAAAGCTCTTGAGAATTTTTTTCATAGAAAAATCGCAAATATCCCACACTAAATCAAAGCCTCCACAGTGAAAAGCTAAACATCCCTGCTATGTGAGAAATGCTACCGGGAAACCTTGTTCCTTACCAGAGTCATTGACTTGCTTTATTAATGCTCACATGAGCATTTGACTCTCACACTGCAAACCTTTCCCAGAGTCTCCATTGCCTCTGAAGTAAAGAACAAACTTTTCAGCTTGATGCTAAAGACCGCTTGGTACTGAGTGCTTGTGCTATAGTCTAGACACACTTTAGCAGTTGCGTCATTTGGTGCATGTACTTCATACCTCTATAGACCTCATCCTACATTCTGTACCCTACCCCTAAGTGTGCTCAGAGAGAGGAAGACTTCTACAGAGACAACAATGCTATCTACAGAAATATATGTTTAAGCTCACTGAAGAGTAGCTCATAAATTATTTTGTTTTGTTTTGTTTATTTCAGCATATTATGGAGGTACAAATGTTTAGGTTACGTATATTGCCCTTGCTCCACCCAAGTCAGGGCCTCAAGCAAAAGTAGCTCATAAATTAAATGCAGCATGAGTTGTAATAGCAAAAGACATGAAACAACCATATGGTCCATATGGAATACTGTAAAAATTAGGGACTGTCTACATATACTACCATGTAGCGAACACCACGATAAAGTACAAAATAAAAAAATCAAGTTGGAGACAAGTGTGTAAAATCTAAGGAAACATAAATATATTTACATTATTGATTATATTTTTAATAAATTAAAAATCAAACTATAAAATTTTTAAAATTGGTTTTTCTAACAAGAGAAAGTAAATAGGGTTGAGAGTTAAGAATTGAAGCTGGATTTATCTTAATTACCTTCTCTTTACCTTCTCTTATAGCTTCACATCAAAAACATGGTATTTAAAAATTATAATATAAAAATGCAACCTGCAAACATCCACAGTAAAATGAAACATATAATGACAGAGAGAGTAATGATTATATGGCAGAGAACCCTACAGTTTCTCTCGACAGTCAAAGTAACTATTCCAAATGGCCTATAAAAACCAGTAATCTGACTTTTTCTTCTTAGTAAAATATATCTTAAGAAAAGAAAGAATTGAAAACAAAAAGTATTTTTAGCAATCATGTTGTTGGCAATAGCGTTGGTATTCTTATTCTGAGACTACTAAGAATGTATTGCACGATTAAGCAAAAAAGTAATTTTGTTAGTGTTCTTGAAAGCTGAGGTGTTCAAGATGGGATAAGGAAAATGGATGTAAGATTAATAGGGTAAAGAAAAAAGCCTGTAGTCTTGAATATGGACTGGAATTATCAGTAAAACTCATGGTCTAGCTTGTCTTTAAAAAATCATATTTCCTAGCTTTGTCTATTGAAAAACTATAGAAACAAGGATAGACCTAGTAGCAAGGAGCACTTATAGTACCAAAATTGTGTCCTCTAAATACCATCTCCCTTTTAAAGGAATCAGGACTCCTTAGAGAAATGGCTAAATACAAGTCTGTGGTAGGAAATCTAGAAAATGGGCCTGGAACATCTTGTGAGCAAAGAATCCATCAAAGACTTCTCCAGTCATTTCAAAAAGACCCAAGAGAGCCAATCCGAACAGATTGGGAAATTTGAATCATAACTATAATATGTTAGAACAACCACCAGTTTTAATCCATGCATTTATTATGATAACAAAATAGAAAATCATAGGACTTTTGAATGCTATGAATCCAACTCATTGGACAGAAAACTAATTAAAAAGAAAAAGCAGAGGAGGAGAAAAGGCCGGGAGAAAGTATATATCCTGCCTTTACCATATGAACTGTACTTGACAATAATCGAACAGTTAAACAACAACTTGCTCCAGAATCGGCAAAATTCAAAATATGGAAACCTTATTAGAAAAAAATCTGATTTCTTCAACCACAAAAATTAAAGAAAAAAAATATGTGGCAAATGAACTCTTTGATTAAAAGAGACTTTCTAGATAAATCATCTCACTACAACCTATGACCTTATTTGGGTCCTGACTCAAACCAACTGTAGAAAACAAATGAGACAATCTGGGAACTTGAACACTAATAATATTAAGGAATTACTGTAAAAATATTTAGATTTGATTATGGTAAGGTAGTATTTTTAAGGAATCTCTGTATTTGAGATGTAATACCTAAATATTTGTGAATGAAATTATATAGGCGATTTGTTTCAAGATAATTGGGGGTATTTGTTAGGAAATGAGCTGTATATGAAACAACATTGGCTGTGAATTTCTAATTTTTGAACCTGCATAATGTGTACACAGAGGCTTACTATGGTAGTCTCTCTACTTTTGTATATGTTTGAAATTTTCCACAATAAAAGTTGAATATGTAAATTAAAAATAATTTCCAGAAAAATTGCATCCAGGTATGGTCTCACAAACAGAGCATGGGTATGACTGTTTCCCCACACCCATACTGACAATGGGTTTATCTTTTCTCATCTATGCCAACTGATAAATATTATGTGGGTTTTTTTTATTCTGTGTGTATCTAGTTCATGATGCATTAATAATAAATAACACTAACATTTTTCTTGCTAATTATAGAAATGTGCCTTCCATTTTATTGTTTTTCTGATTCTTCCTGACTTTCATCCCAGTTTGCTTTGAAGAATTCTGCTTACTTTAATGTATTAAAAGAAAATGTTCTGTAACATCTTCACTGATGTATGTATGTAGATATTCATCACTATATTATGCATAAAAGTAAAAATTGAAAATGACCTAAATGTCCAACTTAACCACAAAAATGATTATATGAGGCGTATTTACTGATAAGAATATTTATGACTCATTAAGTTAAAGAAAGTTATGAAAATTTTGTCTAATGCTTGTAATTATAAAATGTTAACAGTAATTATCTCTAGGTGATAAGACTGTCAACAATTTGAGGTTTTGCTTATTCTATTTTCTAATCTTTAAACTATAAACTCACATTAATTTAACAAGTGGTGAAGTTTGATAACAGTCATAATAGACACATAACACTTGTGTGTACATGCACACTCACACACACACACCATTTCAAAACTACACACAGGAAATGACACATCACACATCAGCCCTGTTACTTACTGTCAATTACCCTGCACCATATATTCGTTGAGCACCGCCTTTCTATGACAGTTTGACCAATAGGGACACCAAGAGAGAAAGCAAAGTCTTTTAAGTATTTATGTACAAAAGGAAGAGATAACGGTGGGTTCTAGGTTGGAAGCAGCAAATGTAAGAGCTGGAAGTCATCACAGACAATGGAAATGAAATGTCAGAAACTGGCAAAGCTCCATCTTGGCCACTTCCCTATATTCATGCATCCACTGATTAATTCAACAAATTCTCATTTAATACCTCAATGTGCCAAGCACTGGACTAGATTCCAGTATTATGAAGTATGCCATACCCTGCCCCTTAATGAGCTCAGAGTCTAGTAGAAAAATAAGACTTCAGATTCCTGAATCCTGCTTAGACTCTCAGGAGTTACAAGTTATTTTTCCAGCCCATCCAGTTAGACTCTGTGAATCAGACTCATCTAATGTCGGTGCCCTCCCTAGAAATGTGGCATCACCACAAGTTGTGTTCTCCTCTTTCAGGATAAAGAAATTATCATTTATATTTGAATAAGGTATTTGAGTTTCTTCCCTTCCAGTGTTTAATATTTACATGTCTACTTTTTAAGTTTATTTCCACCATACCACCCTGAGTTCTTCAGTGTATCTAAAAAATTAATTCAGATAAATGAAGGCAACAGGTGCCCTTTCCTAATACTCCTTCTCTCAAACTCCTTCTCTCAGAGCCTATTTGGGCTCTGAGAAAAACAAAAGAAAGAAAGAAAAAAAAAACGAAAAAAGAAATGAAAGGAGAGGTAGAGGTAACTCACACATTAAAATATAAAGAAGATGACAAATATAATTCCTCCATCTAAATTACTCAATTACTTTATGTAAGTGGCCCTTCTCTGGTTAGGTTTATCTGAAAGGAGTTTATTAATGTACAACGAAAAAGGTAACACAGTTTTACCTCTGTTTTATGGACAGGAAACATAAGGACATACTAATTAAACTTGGTATTTATACTGCAAGTGAAGCCTCAGAACCACGGTTTAGGGGTCTGGTTCCACTAGTCCAAAAATCAGCCAAAACACTGCGAGATTCTTACTCTTTCAAGTCTGAAATCAAATTTTTCTCATTTGAAAGCCAAGTTCTTGTTCATGTTCCTGTTCTTCAAACTCTAAAACCAAGCCTTCTTACCTACTGTAAGTCACTAATCATTCAGAAGAACCAACAAATGACAAGTATTTCCCCCAGCCAAGCCCTGTGATTCTTGTCAGTATGGGCCTCTAGACAACCAGAACCTAAACATCAGAGTTAGTCCATGAGACACATTTATTGTCTGTCCTGACTTTAAGTTTTCAAAATGAAAATTCAAAAAGTATGTAGTATAATTGAACAATGTATGACTTTGTTTGCACATCTTAAATATAGCTGGAGAAGCAGAATTAAAATATTTCATGCTAAAGAAGTTGTTCATTAATGGTTTGTCCTGTTTTGAGCCCCAACATTTCTTCCCTCGATGATTAATCATTTGACATTGTTCTATAGTCCACTGAGTAGATGGACGGCAAACGCTAAACACAAATTAGGGGCTCCATATGGTCAAAAAATACCATAGCAGAAAACATAAGCACATTAGTAGAGTTAACCTTGCTGAACATAATTAGGAACTATGATAAGCTCAAATATTGATCTGAAAATTAAATAGCTAATTTTTTATCAAAAATTTCTAGATCTGAGAAAAGTCATGACAATATTTCATTAAATTATAAGAATCCTAAAAATAACGTGGAAATAGACAAATTATCCTATGTATTAACAACTGAATTTAATAACTCTACCATTTAGCACCAGAACCCTGCTAAGAGATGATTTTGTTGCCACAAGAAAGAATGACTATAACTAAAATACTTTTTACTGAACCGTACCCTCCAAGTATAAAAAATTATTATGAGGTGAAATCAAAGAATGCGTCATGCTAGTGTGAGTTTAGATCCAATTCACCGAACAGTAATTCAGCATTCCTCACTGTTGTGGCACAGTAGCACTTCATTCATTCAACAAGTATTTAATGAGCTTCCTGTGTTCCAGTCTTTTCCAGGCTCTGGAGATACAAAGATGAACTAAGCAGATACAACCTGTGGTCTCAAAGAGCTACACTACAGTGAAAGAGATAAACAGTAAACAAGAACAAAGAACAATATATAATTGTAATATCATAGTAAGTGTCATAAAGGCAACAAAATGGATACAATGATAGAAAATAATGAAGAGATCATCTTCATCAGCGTGATAAGAAAGGGTTTGCTAAAGAGAGGACCATTAAGCTAAAACCTGAAGGAATTATCAGACTTGGTTCTACAACTGCAAACCTACTAAGCAACATAATTTCCCTTCCTTTATCTTTTCCAGGTATATGTCAAAGCTTGATTCAGCCTATGTATAGGTTGCTACCCTTTTCAACTACTGATAAACCTAACTAGTTGTGGGACACAAAGTGCTGCTGAGGTGGCCATTAACTTACTAGGAGAGAATCAACATAGAGATGGTAATTGCTGCCATAAATCCAGACCTTAGTAGTAAGTATTTATTGACAGGAAGTCATATTTCTGCCTGTGACAGTTCTATTACCACACAGCCATTCAAGGCTGAAGATCTATTTTTAACAGCTATTTACCAAAGTCTAGAAAGACAGTAGATTGTTACACTCTTAAAATTCCAGAGAATTCAAACATTTGGTTAAATCAGCAGAAAGAAAACTCTTCTGTTGTGTTCACTGAATCTTTGCTCAACTGATCCCAAGACCTTAAAAGACTCTGTTTTTCTGTGTTTCTTCTGATTCTTCTTTCTTAAGCTTTTTGGTATCCATGAAGATCTCAACTTCCTATCTTGGTCAATAGCCTTGATGATCGCTGGAGCAACTCCCGTGGTTACTCCCTTTTTAACGCTGTACTCTTTCTCTTATGCTCAAGATATTTGAGCACATGTCTAATCCTACTATATAGACAATGAACTCCTTGAAAATGTGTTTCATTAACCCTTATGGCCTCCCACAGTATTTAACAGGTACTCAGGAAATATGTGGGGTGGAGGAAGAATGAGCAAATAAATAGATTACTAAAAATGAACTTCAAAGAATGTCTTTCATAGGTAAGGCAGACATTTCCTAGATTTTCAAAGATTTCCTAGGTTTTCAAACCTAGTTGTACACCAGAATGAACAGAGCCTGATTCAAAAATGCCAGTCCCCGGGCTCTACTTTCCCAATCCATCAATGCCTAAGAATCTGAGAAGATCTGGGTGACACTCAAGGTCTTTGTTTCTTAAGAAGTCTTTCCAGGTATTTCTAATGTGTAGTAGGTTTAAAGTTCACTGACCTAACTATCTTGTCAGTAACAAAAAACCAAATAGAGCACCGATAGAATGTGGGCCTAATTATGAATAAGTTTAGGGGCTTGCAAACAAATATATTCTACATTATCTGTGACATTTTTACAGTTCTGACAAAGACCAGATATAAACAGACAGAAGAAAACAGATCTGAATTGAAGTTTAGCTTCTAAAAAGCTAGCAAAGTTAACACATTCATCCAGTAAGTCTTATTGTTACTGTGGACTGTTAATGAGATACAATCAAAATTTCAAAACGGAGTTTCTGCTTGTTTCAGTATGGCATAGTAGATACTTCAAAGGCCTTTTACGTGACAAAATAATTAGATCCTGGGTAAAATCTGTCTCCCCAACTCCTCCCCCCCCCTTTTTTTTTTTTTGCATTGCTGCAATTTTTAAAAATAAAAATAAGAGAAATCCCCAATGAGAAGGACAATGTTTCCTCAATGGTGAGTAATAAGTACATCCAAAAGTCATAGATTGCTCTGAGAAAAAGAATTTATATCACAGCTGTGATGGAGAAACCAAGCCTTGATCCAGTAGCAAGGTGGAAAAATTGAATCCGAGACTCACAAATTAAGCCAAGGACCTAAGATTAGGAATAGAGTGATCACTGTTCAGTAGCACTCTCTGGCTTTCAGCAGAATCAAAAATAATTTCCCCTTGGAGGAAGAAACTCAATTTAGACTTCCAAGTTTACCACAGACTAATGATCTCCAAATTTGAGTTCACAATCAAGGATCAAGAAACACAAGGAAATAAACCACCATCAGTAAAAATCATCAGAAACAATAAAATGTGGATCACTAAGGACTGCAGATACAGGAATCACAATATAAAATATTATGAAATATACAAATTAAATGTTTAAACAAAAATGGAGTATCAAACAACAAGCACCAGAAATATTTTTGAAAAAAATTGTGAAATAAAAAGTTAGAAGGTTTTTATAGCAGATTTGAAATAGTTGATAGAATATTGGAAATAGATAAATGAATGTATCAGACTACAACACAGAGAGAAAAAAATGTAAACTACAGAGAAGTTCCAGGAAGAATGAGAAATTCTAATACTCTAATACATGCCTATTTAGAATCTCAAAGAAAAGAATGAAGGAATGAATAGGGAAACTATTTAAAGAGATAATGGTTCTAGTTTCCACATCTGTTAATGGTGGGCTAGATTATTTGCACTAAGTTTCTCACTGAAAACAATTTCAAAAAGCAGTAAAATATTTTTAAGAAGAACTTTTATATCTCATTGAGAAGTTAACAAGAGAGTGGGAAACTCCTAAACTGAAATCCAAAAGAAGGTGCGAATCCATACAAGTGCATCTACTCATCAGGTTCACTTTTGCACTGAGAGAGTTTACTGATCCTGACAAGGTATCTGAGAGACTGAAGCGTACCTTGGCATAGTGACTTTGGGTTTCCTAAGGCAATGCTTGGACTTTAAACAACTTATTGAAAAGTAATACTAGAAAACACACTTAGGGGAGTAAGGAATTTAGTTTGGAAAAAAAAAGCAAAAAATAATAGCATTATTAAGGAAGTTTTCACCCTAGGGGTGAAATCCTACTGTTAAACCCTGAGTAGTATAGAACATGTGAATAAAAACTATTTCACCCTAGGGCAAAGGGAGATGGAATATTTATACACTAACTCTTATCAGTCATTGATTGAGGGTGACTCCAAAGGAAGCATTTGTTCTCTGGCACTGCTGACCTGTCATGCTTATGACAAGAGAGGGCTCTGGCTACCAGAGAAAGCCCTTAGACAAAGATTAGATGCTGGCAGTCCATAGTCAGTGGTGTATCAATTACAATAATAAAGCCCAAGGAGATATGGGTAAGATGCCATAAGCGTCTGCTCTAAGTGAATTCACAGAATTAGAGGGGAAAAAATCAAAGTCCAAGACACCATTAAATAGGAATCTTAGTAAAACATCCTTTAGTTTGTGCTGGGAACTAGAAGGAATGAATCCTGAAAGTATCAGTGAGAAAAATGAACATGAAAATCTGCATTGCACAGAAGTAATAGCATCTTAGAACTTTAGTTATTTTTACACATAAATTTTAAAATATAATTTCCAAGAAATAGTAAAAGAAGACATAAATAAGAGATAAACATCATGAAAAAGAACTGGCGAAACAACAAACAACAGCAACAGACACACAGGACTTCAGGTAATAGAATTAGCAGACAAAGACCAGCTGTGTTTATTACGGTCAAGGAAATAAAAGCCAAGCATTACTATTTTGACAGGAAATTGGAAACTATAAACACTGCTGTAATAGAAACTTGAAAAAGAAATAAATGGAAGTAAAATCTTACGAATTTATATGTGTAAAAATATAAATCTGAAAGTAAGAATTCAATGCACAGATTTAAGAACAGATTCGATAGAGCTGAAAACAGAGTCAATGGACTGAAAGATAAATAGAAGAAAAAAATCAGAATCAAGCACCAAAAATATGCTAAATAGAAGAGTAAGAGACGTAGAGAACATAATGAGAAGACCTCACATATGTATAACTAGAGTCCCAAAAAATAAAGTAGAAAACAGAGAGAAAACCTATTAAAAAAAGTAATGCCTATGAATTTTTCAGAACTGATGAAATACATCAAGCCTCATATTCAAGAAGACTAACAAAAGCTAAATAGAATAAAGAAAAAGGATAATTAATTATATCAGTGACTAAAAAAAAGACCAGTAGAGAAATCTTTAAATGAGATCCCAAAAATGATGATTATCTTCAAAGAAGTAAAAGATAATCTGGAAGCTAACTTCTTAACCACAGCACTATTTGAATGATTTATTCAATGTGGTGAAGCACAGTGATTCACAACCTAAATGTTCTCCAAAGTGAATATATGTGTTAGACATGGAAGCAAAACAAAGACATTTCAAGCAAACTGGTCAGGGGAGGAATCACTTCTACAACTCGACCTAAGACCTCTTTTATCCTAAAGCCATAGTAATTAAAACAATGTGGTAATATCGGCACAGATTTAGACAAATTGACAAATGAAATAGTAAATAATGCCAAAAAACTGATCCATGTATCTGTGGAAACTTGAGAGAGAGAGAGAGAGAGAGAGAGAGAGAGAGAGAGAGAGAGAGAGAGAGAGAGAGAGAGAGAGAAAGGACAGACAGAGATAGATACTGATATATATTCATATGTTGTGGATCATTGTGTAAATAAAGGGCTATCCAATCAATAGTGCTTGGATCAATTGTTCTCCATATGGGGATCTGAACTGTTTTTACTCACAATGATTTTCACACCGAATGCATGCTGTCTTTTCCAACACCACTTCTCCAACTCTCCAACTCCAACTGGGTGTCCTACAATTCAATTCAATTCTCACAGTATCTACCTGGACTCAGCATCAGATCCCCCAAGTTAATGCCTCAATCCCACAAGACTGCTCTCATTTCAGATGCCGGTCACAACCCCCAAGTTCTTACAGTACTTCTGACAACTGGCTATAAATTCAGGTGTTCCCATGACATCCTTCCCCCTCCATTTGATAACGTGCTAGAACAGCTCATAGAATTCAGGAAAGTACTTTACTTACTATTTTCAATTTATTATAAACGATACAACTCAGAAACAGCCAAACGGCAATGCTGCACAGGAAGAGGCAGGGTGCTGACCTCTCATGCCTTCTACTAGCATGTCACCTTCTCAGCACCTTGATGTGTTCAGCAACTCAGCAGCTCTCCAAACCCCACAGTTAGGAGTTTTTATGGAGGTTTCATTACATGACTAAGTCATCAACCATGGGTGACTGGCATAGTCTCCACTCACTCTCACCTCCCTGGAGGTTAGGGGAGCAGGATTAGATTCAAAGATCCAACCTTCTAATCCTATCTTAGTCTTTCTGATAACCAGCCCCCATCCTGAAACTATTTAGGGGCTCCCAGCCACCAGTCATCTCATTATAGCATAGAAAAAACACTCATCACCCTGCAATAGCCAAGAACTTTAGTGGCTGTATGAAAAGAACCAAGGATAAAGACCAAATATATATTTCTTATTATGCCACAGAGGAAAAACTGAAATTATATTTTTTCTCATTTCAAAAATTAAAGTAAATTCCAAATAGATTCAAGGCTTGATGTAAAAGGCAACATTTTAAAGCTTCTAGAAGAAAATATAGCATTTATGTACAAACTCAAAGTGAAATTTTGTTTTTAAAACAACACATTACAATCACTAATTCTAAAAGAGGTTTATAATTTGGTTACATTAAAATGAATAGCTTCTGTTCATTAAAAGATACCAGAAAGAATGTGAAACTAAGTCACATGCTGAGAAAAGATATTTGCAACACATGTAACTAATAAAAAAATTAGTAGCAATTATATCTAAAGAGCTCCTATAAAACAATGACAAAAAATAAACAATACAATGGAAAATTGGTAAAACATATTAACAGGAATTCACAGACGAGGAAAGCAAATGTACCATAAGCATAAAACAATAAACTTCAATAGTAATTAGAAAATGCATAAAAACATATCATTTTATACAGGCCAGATGAGCAAAGCTTGATAATACAACATTGAAAATATCAAATGTTGGCAAGTGCTTAAAAATCTCTTAAACACAGCTGGCAGGAGTATAAATTAATATAACTGATTCAAAAAATAATATGGCACTACATTTTAAAGAACTTTTTCATATTTCCATATTCTATGATCTAGCAATTATACCAGCAATCCTAAATACAGAATCTCTTACCCCATGCATCAGAAGGCATTTATAAAGATATTCAAGACAGTATTATTCGTAACAGCAAAAATGTATGAACAACTCAAATACCATTGCCAGAAAAATGGATAAATTTACTATATATTTATACAATTGATTATATAACAATAAAAATTAATGAATTGTAATACACATCATGAACATTAGAAACAAAATAATGAATTAAAAAATAAGTTACAGCACGCTACTTATGGTGTATTCTACCATTTTAATAAAACTTATTTCAATGTCAGAGAACTAAATGAAATTGAAAATAAGAAAATAGAGAAGATCTTATATTTCCATGGCATAAGTTATAATTTCTCCTTTTTCATTTCTCATTGAGCTATTAGAGTCCTTTCTTTTCTGCTTCTGGTTAATCTAAGAAGAGGCCTGTCAATTTTGTTTATCTTTTCAAAGTACCAACTTTTGTTTCATTAATTTTCTGTATAGTTCTTTTATTATTGATTTCATTTAGTTCTGCTCTGATCGTGGTTATTTCTTTTATTCTCCTGCATTTCAGATTGATTTGCCCTTCCATTTCCAGTTCCTTGAGACGGTTTATTAGCTTGTTGATTTGTAAACTTTCTGTCTTTTAGATGTGGGCATTAATGCTATTAGAAATAAAGGGTATCCAAATCGGGAAAAAGAAGGTGAAGCGATCACTGTTTGCTGATGATATCATCTTATACCCAGAAAACCCTAATGATTCCACCAAGACACTCTTGGAACTGACAAATTCAGCAAAGTCTCAGGTTACAAAATTAATGTACACAAAGCAGTAGCATTCCTATACACCAATAACAGTGAAGCTGAGAGTCAAATTAAAGACTCAATAGCTACATAGAAAATAAGATACCTAGAAATATACTTAAAGAAGGATGTGAAAGATCTCTACAAAGACAACTAGGAAATAAATCACAGATGCTACAAATGGAAAAAAGATGTCATGTTCATGTATTGTACAATCAAAATTGTTACAATATCCATACTAAAAAGCTTCCGCACAGATAAAGAAATAATCAACAGAGCAATATACAACCTAAAGAATGGGAGAAAAGATTCACAAGGTATTCATCCAAGAAAAGGCTCATAAACATAATCTACAAAGAACTCAAGCAAATCAGCAAGAAAAAAAAAAAAAAATCGAACAACCCCATTAAAAAGTGGGCAAAGACATGAAGAGAAGCTTTTCAAAAAAAGCTAGACAAATGGCCAATAAACATATGAAAAATGCTCAACTTCACTAATTATCAGAGAAATGCAAATTAAAACCACAATGGAATATCACCTTACTGCTGTTAGAATAGCTTTTATTAAAAAGTCCAAAAACAATAGGTGCTGGTGTGGATGCAGAGAGAAAGGAGTGCTTATAAACTGTTGGTGGGACTGCAAATTAGTACAACCTCTATGGAAAACAATATGTAGAGTCCTCAAAGAACTAAAAATAGACTTGCCATTTGATCCAGCAATTCCACTACTGGGTATTGTCCCAAAGGAAAAGTTACTTTGTCAAAAAGACATCTGCACTCAAATGTTTACTGAAAAAGTGCCCATCAATTCGTGAGTGAATTAATAAAATGTGGTATATGTATACCATGGAATACTACTCAGCCATGAAGAAGGATGACTTAATGCCTTTGCAACAATTTGAATGGAAATGGAGACCATTATCCTAAGTGAAATATCTAAAGAATGGAAAAACAAATACCACATGTACTCACTATGATGAGCAACACGTGCATAGAGGGAAGTAATCCTCAACAGACATCAAGCAGGAGGAGATGGGCAAAAACCTACCTAACAGGTACAATGAACGCCATCTGGGTGACGGGCCCATTTTTAACTGTGTCTCAAGCATTATGAAACCAATTCATGTAACCAAAAATATCTGTACTCCTGTAATACTTTGAAATTTAAAAAAATAAATTCAAACTAATTCAAGACAGTGTTTTGTTAGTTATTAAATCACATGTGACCTTTTATATTTCATTATCTATAAAAATTTGTTACAATTTCAAAATATATTCTTCTTAGCAATAAAGAATTTTGTCAACAAAAATTTAAAGAAGACTTTTAGTTCTCTTCCAACATGGAAAAAAACAACTAGTCATTTAAGAAAATCCAACATATTTTGTTTTTCTAATCAGAATTATTAGAATTGACTGTGTGCAGAAAACCTAATGTACATAACTGCAATTCTCTTGCTTGGTTAAGCAAATCTTTAGAGTGAGCCAATTAGTGCACTGAAGGAAGAACTTCTGAACAACACGGTTAAGTCTCTGGCACTGTCAAAAACTGGCAACATTGGCTCCAAAAAATGTATACTTTAAGTAGGGTTACCATTAAAACTGCATATGCATTACAAGATTAAACAGTACCCTAAATTTATCACAAATCTTGACTTCCTGCCATCTTCCCAACAATTATTGTCGGCTCTACCTTCAAAATATATCCAGAATCAACCATGTCTCAAGACTGCCAATACTACCTCCCTAGTCCACAGCACCACCATCTATCAGCTAAATCCTAGGAAACGCCCATTACCTGATCTCCTTACATCAATCCTTGATCAGCTCTCCCCCATACCAAGACTATTCTCAAAGCAGTGATTACTGTAGTTGTTTGAGAACTTAATTTCTGCTACATCACTCCTCTAATCAACCTTACCCACACACCAGCACCACCAGTGGCTTCTCATCTTAATAGAATAAAATCCAAGTCCTGCCTGATTGTGGCCCCAGGTTATTTCTCTGACTTCATCTTCTAATACTCACTCCAGTCACCCTGTCCTCTTTTCATTTCCTTACATATGCCAAGCAAGGCCTTGGCACCAACTGTTAAATGGCTAACTGAATGAAACGGGTCCCAGAATAACAAATAGTAAAAGTGTGCCATGATAACAATGTTTATGATTTATCCAATTCTATGTACCTGTGATCCAATGAAAGCATCCTATCAGGCCTGATGTGGAAGAGGTGATGTTTTCCTTTTTAAGAGTTTTTGGGAACATTTTACACACATGTCTTGAGAACTATTTACACATTGTATTTTACACAGAATTGTCTAATTGCCCAAGATATACTATCTCTGTAAATTATGCAATCTACAGAAGTTCTAGTAAGCACACGTATCTATCACCCCCTAACTCCCAACCCACCTGCCCACCTCCACCATGAAGAAGTGTCTTTTTTTATTATTATTATTAAATGCTCTTTCTCAAGAAATCTGAAGCATTCTCAAGAAATACATTCTTAATGAGATTATGAATGATCATCTGCACTGGAAGGAATAACCCCTTTATCACAGCCAGCTCCTGCTGTTCTTTCAGAAAGAACTCTGATCTCTGGCTATTAACACTAAGCATTTTATGGGAAGAAAATGGAAATTGCAGACAGGAGAACCATGATTTAAGTCATGATCTGGCCTCGCAATTAAAATGATATTAAAAAGCAGTATAATTTTCCACCTCAGCCCATGTGTAAAATGGGTGCAGGATGAGCAGACTTCCTTCCCAGAAAGCAAGAGAGAAGACACTTTTAGCCAGCACCGATTGTCACACATACACAGTCTAAAGAAACTGAGAAAAAGGGAAGAGGTGGGAGTGGAGAACAAGGAAGGTGGCTTGACAATTGGCTTCACCTGGGTTGGCTGGAATTCATTCCTAGTCCCAAAAGAGTAAAACTCAGTGCCCTGAAGTCTAATCTACCAGAATTGCTAATGCTACGTCAGCCAGGCCATGAAGGCCTTCTCTCCACATGCTGCTCAACCAACAGCGGAAGCTTGTGAACAGCTCCTAACACCTGCTCCTTAGGCCCAGGAGCTCTGGGACAACACAGCTGTGATGGGGCCCCAGCGGTCCTTGAAACAAGTGTCAAGAAGAGATCCTAGAGCAGAAAAGTCACACTTTATGATCAGCGGGGTGTGAGCAGTCTTGTGTGCACGTCTACATGTGTCTTCCAGCCCAAATATGGGCAAGCTTCGTTCAAGCCCTTTTTCTTTTCAAGAGGCATCTTGACATTTTGTCAGTACCTGTGGTTTTTACTTAATGGTAGATAAGGAGCGCTTGGGTCTTGACCTCCCTTTGTGTCCTTACGACTGATGAAAGGAGTGTGCCTGCCCCTAGGGATCTGGAGGTCAAGTGGGCCATTTACGAAGCAGGGCTGTGACAGGGAGATCTAGAAACCAGCTGTCTGATAACCACTAATGATGATGGTAACAATTGTAACAATGATGGGGGCTAAATACGTGCCAGGCACTTGGCTAAATTCTTTACAGGAATCATTTAAATTTGATTCTCATAAGAACTCTAGGGGGTACATATTGCTGTATTATTATCCTCCCCAGGGATTTCCCTTGGCGAGCCTGCAGATGAGAGGACATGGTCAACCCAGTCCTTGATCTGAGCTTTCTGAGACTCTGAGCAAAGGACCAGGTAACCCACACCTGGACTCCTGACTCAGACACTTTAGGAAGATAAATTCATGCTGTTTTAAGCCATCAAGTGTTGGTAAATCTGTTACGCAGCCATAAAAAAGAAAACCAATACAGTAGTGAAACATGTTCCAGAATCAAGTTATTTACCAGCTAGTGACTGATTTTCAAGTTCAATGTGTTTCATTTACCTCCAGTACCCCAAATCTAAGGTCTGACTCAGTTTTAGCATGAATGGCAAACACTAGTTCCCATTTTCCCCTCTCTCTCTTCATCCACAGCAGAAGTGAATAGCCAGCAACAGAGAATAAGCTACACTTGTACTCTAGGACTAAGAAAAGCAGCCCCAATCATCGCCTGTGAATCTACAGGACTGCCCCATTTGACAAGTGAATCAGACAAGCTCCGAGTCGGGAGGAAGCTTTGCATCAGCACACTCCAACACCATGCTGTTTGCTATTTTGATTTCCTAGGGGAAAAAGAAAAAGTTCACAAGTGCACTCCATCGCTGTCAAATCAGCTGCCCTACTTTTGTCTCTCCGGAGCTGCTGCTGTGGGCTGTACGTCTCGTTAGATTAAATGGGCACTGTTGTCCCTGCTTGTCACCTCTATAGGCAAATGGGGGTCTCTTACAAAGAGATCAGCCACTTAGAGTAATTTTGCAAGATACAAACACTGCCCTAAGGAGGCAAAGGCCATGTTCCCAGCAACCCCACGGCAAGTGACAGGATCCTTTTCTTCTCCCACTGGGATAAAACAGATGCCTCAATTCCCCTCCCAGCAACTTCTAGAAGCGTTGTCTAAGATGGTATCAACCCAGTGACCCCCCTTCCTCCACAGGCAACCAACTACATTCTGCACATCAGCAGGATGATGAGAGGGTTCCAGAAAATAGGTTGCTGTTTTTTTCTCCCACAGTCTGGTAACATTTGTGAGCGAGTAAACACAGAAACATTTGCTGGGAAGACAACAGTAGCCCCAAAGTTGGTCTTCTTGCTCCCAGTCCCGCCTGCTTCCTGCAGTCCCCACATTGCAATCAATCTGCTGAATGTTATCTTTCTAAATGCTAATGTAATTGGGTCAGTCATGCAAACACTCTGCCTCTCCACACCCAAAGCAAACACTGCTTAAAAGTCTTCTAAGCCTTCTAGGTAAAATCCAGACTCTCTAGGATGGTTTATAAGGTGCTCTATGATCCCCACATCCCTGCAAACACCTTGCACTTAATGCTCAACCAATATTGAACTAACTTATAATCCTGGAGACCCACCACGATCAGCCTTATCTCTAAGCTACAAGGCATGC
The DNA here is from genome assembly GCF_020740605.2 of Lemur catta. Lineage (NCBI taxonomy): Eukaryota > Metazoa > Chordata > Mammalia > Primates > Lemuridae > Lemur > Lemur catta. The sequence goes on from NC_059132.1 coordinate 10,186,283, forward strand.
TATTTCTTCCACTCAGAATATTCTCCCCCTACCCCTTTTCACCTGATTAACTCTCAGTCATTTCCTCCAATCTCAGTTTACAGTCCTTTTCCCTAAAAGCCCTCTCTGATCCTAACCCAACCCAGTGGTGGGATAGAACACACAGCCAGATGCTTCCCTTCCTCCACTGGCTATTGAAACACTCAGCATACTCTGATGGAATTGCCTATGTACATGGGTCTCTTCCTCACTAGAGTGGAAACTCATTGGCTTTATGCAGTTCACTGCTACACTTCCATGGTAGTATAATATCTGGCAGAAAGCAGGCACTAAATAATTGTTGTTAAATAAAGGAAGAAAGGGATAAGAGAATGAAGTCATTCTTTCAGGAGATATTTTTGCAAAAATTGTATTTGCATATTCAGGGCCATCTAGGATCAAGCATTAACCCAGGGTTCCAATCTCTTCTACAACATCCATCAACACTCTATAGCATCCAGTCAGACTGAACCATCCACTAGTTCCTACCCCTGCTGCATAGGTTCTACCTCTGAGCCTTTGTTCACGCTGCTCCCTCAACAAGAAAGCCCACACCCCAGAATCCTATGTCAAGACACTTTCCCTGTAAAGACTTACTTGGTTCCCCTGTTGAAGAATTAGTTTCTGCTTCCCCCTCATCCTTACAGCCTAATGCTTATCCCTTCTGCTTAGCACTTAGGAGTTTTTGCCTTGGATTGTCTTTATCTGTCTCTTTAACTGAAATATGAATTCCTTAAGGACAACAACAGTCCTTCTGTGCCTTCATCATGGACTCTAAAATAGTTCTCAATAAATATTTATAGTATTATATAATGTAGAGTTCACCTTATGCAAGATAATTGTGTGCTTTAATGTGGTTTTAGAATGAAAAGATAACAGAAATAATTTTAATATAATAATACTAATTCTAGATATTAACCGCATACCATGCACCAGCTCTGGCTAAATATTTTATATTCGTCGCTTGTGATCTATCCAAAATTACATGTCAGGTATTAGTATCTCCACCTTATAGATGAGGAAACTGAAAATTGATTTATGTGAGCTGATAGTCATTAAATGGCAGAGCCAAAATTTGAACTCAAGCCTGTCTGGCCCCAGTGCCTGAGCCCTTGCCACCTACACTGTGTTCGGTCACTCTGAGTGTGCAACGTGACTCTAAATGTTTCCATCATTTCAACAGGGTAATCCTCTTCCGTGAAGCCTGGGTTGACTTTTTCCCCAAAGTCCTTCTGTGATTGAAACGAACCAATCCTATGAAGTTTCGCAAAACTTTCTGGGGTCAGGGTCATGCCTGCTCGGGTTTGCAGGCCACAGGCTATCATTGGTCTTTTAGGGAGAGCTTCACTCCCCATTGCCAATGCCCATGGGTGACACCCATAAACTGGACAACACTAGTCTCTACCTGCCCTTCGATCCTCTGTCTGGCTTATACACTTCCAAATCCACATACCTGTGACAAACACCTCTGCACTTGTGGCAACTGAACCAGGAGTGTGTTCTCTGCAAGGCAAAGTCAAAGAATGGGAGGGAAGGCTGCGGACGGTGACATGGCAGCAGCCAAGGGGTGAGGCACAGCATTTTGTCCCATCCTGCTATTTTCCAATTGCCTGGCACTATTCTAAACACTTTATATTCGTGATTATATTACTATTTAATCCGTACACCACCATATGAATAGTGCCATTGTTATACCCAATGTAGAGATGGCAACACTGACACTTAAATATTGCTTAGGTCACTCAGCTAAGAAGTGGAGGAGCAAAACTCAAACACAAACCTGTCTAACTCCATAGCACACACTCCCGGCCATTCTGCTACACTGCTTCCATAGTATCTATGTATCTCTATCTTATACTGACAAACATTACCCACACGTACGTCTGAGGAGTTTGCTCAGAATTGTTCTTTTTGTGCCTAAGAGCTTAGAACAAAACAAAGATAGCTCCCGGGCACATCAACCCAAATAACTTCCCACTCCATGGGCCTTCAAATCCCAAAGGTACTTTCCCAAGCATATGGGTGTTTGCCCCAAATCCTGGCCTATTTTTCTAACTGTGTAATTACACTGCCTTCCTGATTGCCCTTGAGTGGTCTGCTGGGTGAGACCATCACATAGCCTGTCCTGAGCCACTGAGCAATGTTGCTAGGCAGCCATCAAATAGCTGTTTCTATCCGCCAGAGGTGGTAGATTCCTATCGAAAGTGAATGGAAATATTCTTTCAGAGTTTCACAACTTAAGTTACAGAAAATTGCCTGGGAGTTCTTTTGCAGGCAAAGGTTCCAAACTTTGAAGATGTGCACTGTTAAACGATTGACCTAGTGATCAAACCATAGCCTTGGAGAAGCACCACTGAATTATCACATTTTTTAAAGGCAACTAATTCCTTTGGAGGTGAGATAATCATCCTTTTTCCCTTTCCAGGCTATTTCCACTATTTTCAAATTCTAATCTTTTCATCAAAGCTATTCTAACAATGGAAGGAGAAAGTGAACCACTCAAGGCAAAAAATAATCAAACAGAGAATGAACCTTCATCATTTATGGGGTCTAAATAAAGGCCATGAGCCTGAGACAGGAGGTTAGACCCAAGGACTCTTCCAACTAGAATTATTTCACATTCAATTCAAATCAGAAACTGACTATGAAAAAATAATCAGTTCTAAAAGTCTTCAGATGTACTGAAATAGTGATAATATTAGCAACCAACACTTATTGGGCACTATATAACAGACATTTTACATGCATTATTTCATTAAAACCTCATAAAAATCCAATGAAGTAGATATTACCATTGCCTCTATTTTATATGTGAGCAAATAGAACTCAGAAAGGTCGAGTGCCCCATGCCTGACAAATGGTAGAACTAGGACTAAACCCCAGTATCCCCAACTCTAGAACTTCATGCCCTCATTTCTATACTATACAGTGTCCATGCATTTTCAATACCATGTTTTCTCTTTGGAAAAGTCCCAAGGTCTTACCCACAATTGGGGTATCTCTCTGCCTAAAAGAAGCAGTTCTCAGAACTACATCACACATGGGTAGGAAATAGTGGGTGGTTCAGTTTGGATGCTACAGAGTGTTGATGGATGTTTGTACAAGAGGTTCGAATGCTGAGTTAATGTTTGATCCTGGATGGCCTTGAATATGCAAATATAATTTTTGCAAAAATATCTTTTTAAAGAATGCCTTCATTCACTTATGTCTTTCTTCCTTTATTCAACAACGTTTATTTAGTGCCCACTTTCTGCTAGGTGTTATTATGGAAGTGAAGAAAAGTTTATAAACATGAAATGAATAATGAATAACCAATTGGAAGAGAAACCCAGCCTGAGAAAGAGGAGGCACGTCAGGACCTAGAGGATTTAACCCTCTTATTTTGTTAAGAGAGTGGAAGGAACCACAGAGGTCATCAGCTCCAACTACCTCCTTGAACAGATGAGAAGGACAAAAGTGACTTTTTCAAAGTCTCAATGTTACTGTAGTCATTCAAATATGAAAGCATTCTTAAGATACTTCACAATTGCTAGTATTAGTATTATTACTATTAGTACTACCACTACTATGATTTTATTAGAAAGCCTATAAGATACTTGACTTAAGCAGTTGCTCACTGAGTTCCCCACTAAATGGGCATCAGGATATACTCTGGCACTTGTGCTTTATTTATGTGATGATGTTACATACTATTACTATGGCATAGGCAAAGCAGCTTTTATCCTGAGACAATGTAGTGCTCTTCACCCCATGCTCTCATACAGTCACCCTCTACCCCATTCCTTTGTTCAAATCTGCCCTCCAGATCCCTGGCTTCTATATCCACGGATTCAACCAACTGCAAATCAAAAATGTTTAAAAAAAATAAAAATAAAAAATAGTAATACAACAAAAACACAAATATAAAAATAATATTATACAACAACCTTTTATATTGCATTTACATTGTATTAGATATCTTAAGTAATCTTGAGATGATTTAAAGTATACAGGAGGATGTGCATAGGTTACATGTAAATATTATGCCATTTTATGTAAGGGACTTGAGCCATCCACAAATGTTGGTGTATGTGGGAGGTCCTGGAACCAATACTCCACAGATGCTGAGGGATGACTGTATTCACTAAATTGTATGAGATATTCAATACTGTATTATAAAATAGGCTTTGTGTTAGATGATTTTGCTCAACTGTAGGCTAATGTAAGTGTTCTGGGCACATTTAAGATAGGCTAGGCTAAGCTAGGATGTTTGATAGGTTAAATGTATTAAATGCATTTTCAACTTACAGTGTTTTCAATTTACAATGGGTTTATCAAGATGTAACCTCATCGTAAGTTAAGGAGAATCTGTACTCTCTTCGTATTTTCCATACTTTTCCTTCTCCAACCTTGAGTCCGGATATTTGTTCTATCCTCCAGTTCACTAATGCTCTTATCAGCTGTATCTAAGCTGCTGTTTAACCTGTCCACTTAATTCTTCATTTCAGTTGTTGCATTTTGGGGGCTCCAGATTTTCTATTAGGTTTTTTATAGTTTCCAGTTTCCCGTCAAAATTATCCATCTCATCTTTTAATTCCTTGAACATATTAATTCCAATTGTTTTAACTATAATAACTCGATCTGCTGTGGATTGGTTTTCATTACCTGTTTTTGTCTCTTGCTTGTTTGCTTATTGGTGTTTTGGTCAAATCTTTTCTTCTATGCCTAAAATATTTTCATTATTATATATTGCATATGAAAACTATAGAAAATATCTTAGACTCTGAATGATGTTATCTTCCTACATTGCCCCAAACTGTATTGAGTGAGATAATTCAAAGCTAAACTTGAATTGCCAAAGAAGCTAATCTATTTCTAACACACTCTTACAACTATGATCTGAACTGAAACTTTGGGTTTTGACCAAGAATCTTCTTCTTTGGCAAGCCCTAAACTCCCATTTTCATCCCTCAGCCTCATGAACATCCTGAATGCTCAATTCAGCTTCTCAGACTCTTAGCCACTGCTTTTAAAATCAACAATCACCTCAAGGTGAGAGCACTGAATGCCAGGATCACCTCTATGGAATTTTCTCCTCTCTTAGAACTGTGCCCTGATCCTAACTTTCTTGGTGGTTCTCTGTTGCCTTCAACCATATTTTTACATGTATTATCCAAGCTTTTTAGTTGTCCTCAACCAGATTTTTGGTCACAAACAACTTGATTTGTCATTACCAGAAGAAGAATTTCTCTAAGATGAATTTTGAGCATGCCAAGTAACTTGTATTTATGTCTTGATTAACCCCAACATATTCTTTGAATTTGGTTAAAATCCATTCAGCCATTTTCACGTGATATGACAACAGGCAAACAAAAGGAAATTGAATTTTATTTATATTGACATAGAGGTTCCTCACAGGAAACAGTATGAAACTTAAAATTTACCGTGCCTTAGTTTTTAACTTATTTGATATGATACCCCAGAGAAATGACACAAACTGTCTGCTGTTAGTCTCCTTATATGAAGATAACAGCTCTACTCTATCTCGCAAGTTTATTTGGAGGATTACAACACATCGACAATAGTATCTAGTATGGTACCTGACCCATGGTTGGTACTAGATAAATACTAGTTTAATTATAATTATTAGAAATAACAGAGTATTTATCATTCAAAAGCTTATTGCTGGACCTGCCAGAAGAAAAGGGGTCTAACAGACAGTAATAATAGCTGATTCAATAGAATTCTTCACACATGCAAAGATTCAGTGTTAGTTTAGGAATTCTGGTGCATAACTATGCTATTCTTTCCCTTGAAATAGATCCAACTGTGAATTTTGTTAAAATAAGGAATCAGTGTGAAAAGGAGAGTTTTCAAATAAAAGAAAAAAAAAGAGCAAGCTCAGACCTAGAAATGACTGGATGACTGCACCTTCTGGCCTCCTCAAGGACACATTAGCTGAAAATGAAATGAGCTCTTAAGTGCATCAGGCACCAACTCTGGACTCGGCAAATGCTGACACTGCCTCAGGGACAGAACATCCAAGGTTACTTCTCCAAAAGGGAGACAGAGATTCTAAAGTTCTTTTTGCTCTCGAATTTTCTATGCTAGTATCTATGATGTGTTATCTTTCTGTAAAACCTCAGTAATAGAGACACCATTATTCCCCCATTTCCTCTTATATTCTACAAGCCATATAAGAGGCTTGTGGATGTCATACAACATGCCAAACTCACACAGCCAGAAGGTGGCACAGAATTCAGTTAACACTGGTGAGCACTTCCTGTGTGCCCGGCACTGTGTTAGTCACTAAGACAATAATGAAGGAGACACTTCCCTGCAAAGAAGGTAAGATAAGGACGGGAAGAAGAGACAAGTCATTCCTGAGCCCTAGAGGCTGTATAAATGGCTCCTTTTACTATAAGACAGTGATGGGACAATCATTAGGACTATGAAGAAAAAACTGTTAAAGGAAGAAGAGTGAAGGCAAAGCCGTAAGACAGAAAATGTGGTCCAAGAGTGGCCTCACACTCCTACGTGAGCCCCTTCTGAAATTCATACTCGGCCCCACTCGTCATGGAGCGTGCATTTTTGTGGGGGTGGGAAAGAACATGTCAATCAATAAATAAGCCAGATAGTTACAGATCAAGTGCTAAGAAGGAAATGAAACAGAGTAGTGGGTTCAAGGGTAACCGGGAGGAACTGCTGTAGATACTGTGTTGCAGAGAAGCCTCCAGGAAGGTATGGTATTGAAGCTGGACTGGAAAATGGGCTGTTTGGGGCAGAAGCTTCAGTACTGGAGACAGGAAGAGCTCGGCATGCTGAGGACCTGAGCCCGCAGCAGCGCAGGGAGCGAAGGGGAGTCCGACCTCAGATGAGGCTGGAGCGTGGGAAGGCCTGGATCACAGGGGACATGGAAGCATTGCCGCACAGACTTCAACGTCAGCAAAGCTGGTGCCCATTTCACTCTCCAACTGGCAACAACATACGGTTATTCCCTAGATCTCAGGTACTGGGGCAGAATGACGCCAGCACCATTATCGCATTGATTCCATCTGCGACTTTGCAGCTGGTTCCTTTGCACCTCACATCACAATGAGAAACCTCATTCCCATCTCACCCCTTCATACCTTATGTGCACGTTTTTCTGGCCACATCAGACTACAATTCTGTTTTAAGGTACAACCCACGGAAACTATCATGGTACCTTATACATAGTAAGTGTTCAACAAATGTTATTAATAAACTGATTATCAAAAGTAGACATGGACCTAGCAGCTGGAAAATTGAATATTCAAAGCTGTAGCCTGGTATGAGTCTAGAGAAAAATGAGTCTCCTAACTGGGGGGGGGGGGGGGGAGGCCGGAAGAGGCACGGTGGGAGCCACCCGCAGGCCTGTCCTGCTGCCGTCTTTAAATTGCTTCTCAGTCACTTCACTTACCCTTCACCTTTGAGTGGAGAGAGACCAACATTGGAACGTGGCCTCTGGTTGCCTAGCCTCATGTAAATGCACTATTGATTTTTCTAGATAGAGCAATTCAAATAAAAACAGCAAGATGTTTTAAATTATGCATCTCAATGATGGCAAGAAGAGAAAATGATAGTTGCCATACTTTGGAGAATGCCAGGCTGGTGTCCCCAGGACTCCACGAGCATCTCTATCAATGACATGTACTGAGAGAGCAGTGAACGATACTTGTTATAGTTGGAGCTTTAATGACCAACTTTTACCAATATCTAATTTAGTGTTTCTATCAGGAGCTGGGCTCATTTTCTCAAATAAGGAGGAAAAATAAAAGACTTTTGGCTTTGGAATGTCCTGCTACTACATTGCAGGAAAGAAAATATCCTGTTTTGTTTCAAGTCAAACTGTCAAGCATGACTTGGAAACACAGTGTTTGGAAAACACTTTGTGCTATTCTCTGTATTTGAATTAACACACACACACACACACACACACACACACACACACACACACACAATCTCACCTTTACCCCACGTTTCTAGCATTCAGAGGATCACTATCTCAGTCTGGCAGGGACATCGACAGCTTCCTGGAAAAGGTGACACTTGACCTGACTTCCTGAAGGATGAATAAGAGTTCTGAAGATAAAGGAAGAGCAAATTGTTCTGAATAACTTAATACAACTTCATTTAACACTGTGACTGAATTCTTACTGGTTTTTATGTTTTGTTGTATATTTAGTATCAAAGTACAGCAGGTCTAGGTGGGAAGTGATAGAGAAAGGTAGCAGGAAGGCACTTAATGCCTAGAAAAAGACCTATAACATGTAAAATAACAATGGTGACGACTCCAGTGATCGTAATAGTAGCCACTGTATATTGAGCTACTGTGTCAGACACAGTGATGAGCACTTTACATGTGTCACTTTCATCTTTGCTTACAAAATCACCACGGGGGTTGTTACTCCATTTTGAAGATACTGAAACTCAGGTTCATGGAAGCTAAGTCTATAGTCTATGGATTCATACTTAGTAACGAGCAAGATCAGGAATCACACAGATTTATCTGGAAGACAGTGTAATAATTAAAGTATATGGACTTTGCAATCAACGGAACAGACATCTAGGGAAACACGCCTCCCCCTGAACTTCTTGTGTGCTTCTTTTCTAGTTTATGAAGGTGTTGAATTCCATCATCTCCACAGCCCCTTCTAGCTCCGTGCTTCAAAGTCTCCACAATCCAGCCTACAGCAGGACACTGTCTGTGCTTTTCTCCCCTGTTCTGATCCTCCTTCCTCAGCTCCCTGACAGGGAAGCCTGAGAAAAATATGTGCTCACTGGGTGCCTCCAGCAGTCACAGCTGTGCTTTCCAAAGCACCAAAGGACCCTTAAAATAAAGAATTAATAGACGCCAAAACAGGCATCGGGCCGATGGGCGTCAATGGCATTCTGTGTAACTTAGTGTTACACTGTCAACTATGAAGTATGTTAGGGCAACAGCCTAAGTTTCCTTTGAACAACACAAATCTTCAGAAGGGTCAGGAACAGGAGAAGGGGGAACAGTGTCAAAAGCACTATGAAGGCGATATAAAAATAGGTTGTGAAGAGTTTGAATAAAATTGTCTTAAATATAAAAGTGGGAAAAACTAATATTTCTAAATTAATATATTGCCTCCTGAAGTATATATTATTATTTATAGACTGGTAACTACAATACTTCATCTACAGAATGTAGATGTATGTTCAATTGAACCGAAGAATTTTTCCAATCATGTTTTTGGAGAAAAGGCAAGATAATCTTATTCAAGATTGCCTTATTTGGAGGCATATGAGGGTAAATAGCAGGAGCTAACCTTGATCTCATTCTTTAAGTTATGAAACATTCCTCAGTGCCTTCCTCATGGCAGGCATCAAGCTAGTCTCTTGAAAAAGGTACAAAATATTCTAGAACAGATTTTCAACAGATGTTTCAGTAAAAGCACTGCTGCCTTAACTTTGCCCTCCTATGTATACAAGACCTCGATTTTTTTCATGTGTCAGTAAACACACAATCTCTTCTTGCACCAGTTTAATAACATGCTGTGTGTCTTTTATTTGTACCAAGTCTTAACCAACTCTATGCAGCATTGTATGACCCACTTAACTCTGAATCTGAACAGACATGACTTTATCCGCATGAAGCCTCAGTTACAGCAAAAATCAGTTCACCCATTATTATTGATCATCATTTGACAACCAGCTCACTTCTGCTAGGGATGCTGTTTGAGCCCTACTGCCTCTATCCAGTATTCAGATAAAAGAATGGACCCCATCACTGTATGATTCAATGGAAGCCCTTAGAACCAAAAGTACTTCCTCCACTGGCCTGTCACGCTGCCTGCGATTCACACCATGGACGTGATTCCAAGACATTGAAAATATATAGACCATCAAAAACAAAGCTTTATTCTTGCAAGTGCCATTTAGAAGGGAAGATACATTAGCTGCCTGAGAATAACTTGCTCTAAGTGGTATACAGTCAACACACTAAGAGCAAAAACTCCGAGGGCATGTGACCCAGGATGCTGGGTGAGTTAGAAAACGGGCAAATGATGTGAGGAACAGATTATATTTTCTCAAGGAAAGGGGGCCCTTCCCGGAAGGTAATCAACATGTCAGAACAGTGTAGAGAGTGGCCAGAGCACAGGCAAAGGAGAGATGAGCGGAGCCTGACCTGGCACTCTGCTTACTTCCTAGTTTTGTCAAAGAGTGCCTGAGCTAGTTGTATACACAGGATTCTGTTTGCAGGTCATTTTTTTCCCCAGCTATCATTTTATACCTCTGGGTCCAATGCAAGCACTTGTCTGGAACAATATCCCACTGTGAATAAATCCTGACAGCTGCTGCTCTTTACTCTGCTGTGATGCTGCTAAAATCTCTAACAAAGAGGACCAGTGAACCAACCATTCCTATCTATTTGGCCATCCTTTCTTTAGGAACATATAATGGAATCATAGAGAAAACCAGGGAGGGGAGATGCGAGAGCTAAGAAAAAAAATGATTAAATAAGCTTGGATTAGCATATGGGAAGAATTATTCTCCCAAATGTTATCTTGGAAGCTCATTTTGGCCTAAAGGCATTGCTTTTCTGATCCATGCTGCTTTCTGGCTCCTCTCCCACATCCTTAAAATCCCCTGGTTCAGTACTTGCTGGATTACAGTGTAGGGAGCAAGAAAAAGGCAATCGGTCTTCGGTAAGCAGCTATTTCATCTTTCATATGGTTTGAGCGTCTCCTCTAAAACTCATGTTGAAACTTAAACTCCAGTTCAAAGGTGGGACCTTTAAGATGTGATTGGATCATGAAGACTTTGTCCTCATTAATAGATTAATCTATTTATGGATTAATGAATGAGTGGGTTATCATGGGAAGGGAACTGGTGGTTTTATAAGAAGAGAAAGAGAAACCTGAGCCAACGTGTTGAGCAGGCTCAGCCCCTCACCATGTGATTCCTGAGCCACCTTGGGACCCTTCAGACAGTCTCCACCAGCAGGAAGGCTCTTAACCAGATGCAGCCACTTGACCTTGGACTTATCAGCCTCCAAAACTGTGAGGAATAAATTCCTTTTCTTTAAATTGCCCAATGTCAGGTATTCTGTTCTAAGCAACAAAAAACAGACTAAGACAGTCTTCAAACCAGAAATGCAGATTCTACACCTGTAATCTACAGTGAAATCTAATATCATGGCTCTGATTCTCTTGGAATTCCAGATTTAGTCTTCAGAAGAAATGAGAGACAGAATCAGTGCATCTATAAACACGTGACATGCTGAAGGACATGGAGTGCATGAAGAAGTCATAGATCATTTTCTTAAAGAGCTACCATCTAGTTGGAGAATCAAGAATCAGGGATGACAAATGTGTGGCACACAGGCTTTGTCTCACCTAACCTGCCCCGTGACAGACATTACTATTGATCATGGCGGTTTTTTTCCTACTGAGCTCATGTGTAACCTCAAAATCCTTTCCAACACGGCACTTCAATAGCTGTTATCAATCTTTCAGAGTCAGTACATGATTTGAAATATATTTGCCATCTCTGGTCACAATCGAAGAGAAACAGCAACAGCACACATTACCAAGTATTATTGTGAAAAGTCCAGTTTTGTGGTTCAGCCAGTAAGGGAGTTGGGATTCAGAAGGCAGCTTTATGGAGGAGAGGGGACTTAAACTGGCTATGGACATTTACGTAGAATTTAAAAGTGAAACAGACTAAACGTGGTCACCTGCCCACAGGGTGTAATAATATTTGGGAGACTAAGGCAAGGAAGATCCATGTTTTCTTTCAAGGCCTCCCAGGCCATGGGATCTTCCTCTCTCTGGGCAGGCTCTCCCCAGGCCTGGACAGCACCTGCAGCCCATGCCAGCACTCGGCTGCGTCCCCTCCCCCAGCTTAAAGCAGGCTGAGTCACCATTAAAAAGCAGCATGGCACACCGCAGTCACCCCCGAATCTCCGTCTTTCATGAACCACCTTGGCTATTTTTGCCATAGCCATGTGCCACATTATTAATACGTACTTAATATTCTATGTAAATTGACTCACTTTTTAGTTTACATCAATTCACTTTGAAATTGAAATACTAAATCACCACCAGTATAAAAAGCAGTCTCACTTGCCCACATTAAGAAATAATTACTTTTAGAAAGTATTTGTTTATGCAGTCTTTAAAATAATCTCATATGCCTCTATTAATAGGTCTCTCTTAATACATATTGTATCAGCTTTAGAGGTTAAGAGTATGTGCTTTGAAGCAAGGTAGACCTGAATCCTAACCCCAGCTCTATTGTTTAGTGTCTGAGATGCCTTGGGCAAGTTAACTGGAATCTCTAAAGTTCCTCATCTGTAAATGGGATAATGGAATCCAACGCATAGCGTTATTTTGAGGATTGAGGAAATTCCTGTAACGTGCTCAGCAATCTGTCCAGGATCATTATTTTTTACAGACTTATAGGTCATCCCAATTCATCCTTAGGGACACCTGTTCCATCTCAAGCCATTATCTATACCGTAAGCTGCCACAGTAGAGGGAAATAGCTTTGGCTTAAAAATCAAACAGATGTGTGATTAAATCAAGGCTTCATCACTTGCTAGATGTGTAACCTGGATAAGTTACTCCTTTAGACTCTGTTACTTCATTTGTAAAATGAAAGAAATACCAGTAAGTACCTCTCATGGTTGAAGGATGCAAATGAGATCATACAGAGGGAATGCCAGCAAATTGTCATTGGTTGATAGACGGTAATTCTTTTTATACATAGTACCGTGTCCAGGTTTTCCTTCTCTGAATTTCTGAAAACACCGATACCAGGCTTTGAAATGTGAAATCTCCAATCATTTCCTTGCTTTAGACTTACTTTTCTTTACTGTAAAATAATGGATTCCTCAAAATAATCATGCATTCTCCTTTCTATTGGAGCAAGAACAAGACTGTACTAAGAAGTGGAACAAAGGAAGCCTTCAGAAAACTCCAAACCTTACCACCCAAGAACCAGGTTCCTTCTTATGTGGTCTCTGGTGCCCTCCAACTGAGGAATATCTCTCCTCTATAATTAAAGGGCCAATTTTGATGTGATACTAAAGATCCTTTACCTGATGGATCTGGGGAATATAGCTCCTCTCCTCTATCTGGGGGTTGGGGCACTTCTCTTAGCTTCAAAGCCATTCAAATTCCTGCTTTTCCAATCTCTTTGAGGCAGCAAAAGAACGCACAGCACACCCCTCCGGCCCAAAAGTGTCCTTTCTCCAGTGAAAACTCTCACTATAGCCTTTAATCCAATGGGCCTCAAGGTGGCTCTGGGCAAACATCTTTGATGGGTGGATGAAGGAGCTCTGCCTCCATTTATTCCTTTGTCTTTCAGTTTAGCACTCCCTGTCCAGCCGTAACTCCAAAACAGCTTTGCTGAAGTGTACTCATGCCATTAGGAATGGTCCTGAGACCCACATCTCATTTCACAGTGCTGCCAAGGAGCTGTCAGAAGGTGCTTCTTATGGCCACAGGTCAGATTTAAAGCTGTGACCTCAAAGAAACACACGTGCTTTCACGTCCCATTAAAAGTAGCTTGAGCTAGACACTGGCCCCCATAGAGCCCATCAACTTTGGTTTTGGTTGCTAGGCCAGGCTGTTGTTTGCACTGAGAAAAGAAGAAAAGTTTCAGTCTCTCTTAGAGCCTGAGATTTCACTCAAATATTTTTCCTGCTCAGCAAACACTTATCCATTTACTTCCATGAGTTTAAAAAAAAAAAAAAAAAAAAAAAAGCAGAGTTTTAGCTCTACAATACAACCCAAGGCTCTAAAGCAAGAGTCAACCCATGAGAATGTCATTCCCATTACGGCATTCATACTATTATAACTACTTATTGAATGGTCTGTAAGAGCAGAGAGATTACAACCCAAGTGGCAGCATCGACAAATAATAGGCAATGGCTGTTGAGAATGCTCAATTGGGAAGAGGGATGGTCAATCAGCAATGTCTGCCTTACATACAAGAGTGGGAAAAGAGAGCAGTTATGCCACGTATTTACTGCCTTAAGTCAGTGAATATTTTATTGCTTTTCTGAACTGTTGCCAGAGCCTCCAACTCAACTTTCCTGCCTACAGGTCTTCACACTTCAATCCATTCCCCATTCTGCCCCCATAGTCAGTAAGCTAACATGCACATCTAATCACATCATTTCTCCTATGGTTCATGTTGTACAATGCCCTGTATAGGACTGGGCTCTAGCCCATCTCTCCAGGCACTTCTCTTATCACTCCCCACCACCACACTACGCCTGGTCAAACTTCTCATATTCCCTGCCATGCCCCTTAGTTTTGCACGTGCTGTTCTTCCTCTCTGAGATGGACTTCCCTGCCGTACTCCACTTGTGAAATTCTATACATCCTTCAAAGCTCAGTTCAAAGGGCACCCCTTAGCGTCTCCATCCAGGATGCCAAGAACTTTTGTTCATACAACTATTACGGTATTTTTATGTCATAAGTCTTATAAAAGAGGATCATTTCATTGCAGGTGATAAAAACCAATTCAAACTGGCTTAAGAAAAAAAGAAAAATAGCAAACTAATTTTTTTTTTTTTAAAAGACAATGTACTATTTTACTCCTCCATGTTAACAAAAGGTTTGGAGAGAGAGTCTTCAGGCATAACTGGATCAAGGTGCTCAATCACTGTGGCCAGGAGGGTGGCATTTTGTGATTGTTCACATGGGGGTTAGAGTCCACCCCCCTGAAGCAGGAGGGGTAAATCATCTCCTACCAAACTATATGGATGGACAGTGGGAAAGACTGGGTTCAGCAAAGATCCAGGGTGTTCTTTCTAGAAAGATGACAAGACTATTCCAGGCAAGAAAAATATAACAACTGTAAATACACACAAAATAATGAATTTTGAGTTTATATGTCTCTTTTCCCCACCAAACGGAGCCCACCTCACTCATTCATGGTACCTAGTGGCAGAGCCCACAAGGACAGTTTAAGGACAAGCACTTTTCCTTAGCTTTTGAGGAGTGTATAGGAGTCCCATTCAGTCCCTTGAGAACATGGTTATTAATTGTGTGTGTTTACGGAATATTTCCTCATTCTGTGAAGCAATTTATGAGTCTTGGTGCAGCTTGCAGAGACAAGCATTTCTGGAGTTCTTGCTTGACAAGCACAAAAGGAAATTTATGTGATGTTTGATGGTATGTATTATGTTTACTTGCTAATGAAATGTATTCCAGTTTTTCTGTGTATTTATAGCACACTGATTCAGAACTGACGCAGTCATTAGAGAATGGCTTATATGTGACCAATTTAAAATATTTAAAACCTCTTATTGTAGCAACAAAAGATAAGGGAGTTGAAATGAGTAAGAGCCGTTTTTGTTACTGGCAAAAGAAAAAAGAATACTAAATCTCTAGTGAATATAGATATATAGGCATTGTACCTGGACTTTTATTTGAAATCGTATTTGATTTTTAAGTCTCAATATGCAAAGAAAATCCCTAGTCACTCATGGCTAATCCCTGAAAAGCCTAAGAAGATTGTATGAATGTTAGCCTTTGAATTAATACCTTCAGTGGGCTTTTTTCCCACTGTAACTCCCCGAAGTCTCCCCTTCTGTGCCTGATACAGTAGGAAACACACTGGCTTTATACATTTAAAGACCTGTATTCAAATGTAAGCCTGTAATATTCTGGCTCTACTGTCAAGACTAAGCAATTTTCTCCAGAGTATTTGTCTTTCATGAAAAAATACACAATGACATTGATTCCAAAGTGGAAATGTGGTCCTGTATGTATTAAGTTTATTTAACAAACTTATAGCACTTAACATTGTGCGCCAAGCATTGTTCTAGGTGCTTGATATACATTTACTCTTTTAATCCCCTACCCTTTGATGTAGGTACTAATATTATCATTGTTATGCAAGTGAGGACACTGAGGCACAAGGCAATAAGTAACTTGCCTAGGATGGCACCATCAGTGAGAGGCGGAGTCATCAGCTGGACACAGTCAATGGACACTGAGTCTTTGCTTTAGACTGTGCAGGGTTACTGCTTCTTCCTCTGTTGAACTGCTTGTCCTGTGAAGTGGTTTGGAGTAAGGCAGGCGTAGGTTCAACCCCACCTCAACCACCTAACTAACTAGTGACCCAGGCAAGTTATTTCATCTCTGTGATCCTAGGCATGCATCTGTTACACGAAGGTAATAGTACCACGTAAATCCCCCAGCACCATGCCTCGCGCTGAAATGTTAGCTTTCTTCCTGCAGACACCACGTGCTAACTGCAGACAGGCTTAGCGTCTAACCCCAGCCACTGAGTGTATGTGGCTTTAGGAGAATATTCAAAAGAAAGGTCAATTCTAGAAATCAGTCAGTGAGTTCAGGTAGACACAGGGGGGAAAAAAAAACTATTTCAGACTTGATGCTGAAAGTCAAGTTTTGGCTTGGAATCATGTAATTCATTTTAAGACTGTCAATCCAACTTGTGAAGTGTTGACAGTGGTCCAAAAGCCGTATTACAATTTCAGTAAAGAAGAAGTAGGCTATTGATCTGCAGATTCAAGTAATACCAAAGATTCCGTGTTCCCTTGTGACAGAGTGAGTGAATAAGCATTGCCAAAACAATCTCGGCATAGTGCTTATCATATGTACGAAATCTTTCAACAAAAGATAGGGAGGCCACAGCCCAAGCAAAGATTCTGGCTGCAGTACTCACCCAGCTAGTGTTTTCTGACAACCTAGTAACCAAATCGATTCATCTCCATAATCAATCTAATTGATTGTATTGAAATGGAATATGAAGGTGGTTAAAAAAAAAAAAAATGATACCCAAGCAGTCTAGGGTACATTTATATTGAGGGTTTACAGGGACAAGTAAATCTAGGTAAGAAAAGAAAGTATAGCTCTTTATCTGTTTCCAGACAGTTGACTAGTATACAACCTGTAGACACAGAACCATATGTTATCAGCGTCCTTCCTCACTGATCTAAAATTTGAGAAAGGATTATTATACATCTCCATAGCAACAATTTATGGAGCAACTCTTTGTTAGGCCCTGGACTAAGCATATAAGGTGCATTATATAATAGAATCCTCACAAGTATATTTCAATGCAGCAAGTGTAACAATTATCCACAGTATACATAAGGGAAGAGGCTCAAAGACAGTAATCAGCTTTCTTAAGTCCACACAACTGGTTTACTGGTTTCAATACTTTAATCTGGAAATATAAAAAACCCAAGTTAAAACTAAAGACTTTATTATCCCATGTAACAAGAAGGTTAGAGGCAGAGTGATCCCTGAAGATGATTGATTTGGTTGATCAATAGCTTAATGGTGTTAAGGTATAGTCCAAAGTTCCTTCCTATCTCTCAGGTCCCCCATCCACAGGCTGCGGCAGTTCTGGGTATCAAAACTGGAGTCACTCTATGTGGATTTCTTTTATGACACAGAAACTTTCCTTGGACACACACACCCATGCTCCTCAGCTCCCCTTCCTGCCTCATTGGCTGAAAATACGTAATATGTCCATTCCTAAGCCAATTACTTAGGAAAAGGTATGAAATTACCTTTAAACTAATATGGCCACATGGAAACAGGATGGCACTGAAAAATACTGGATTAAGACTACTGGATATCAATACCCCGTACTCGTAGCTGCATTATTCACAATAGCTAATACAACATGGAAGAAACCAAAGTGTCTACTGAAAGATCAGTGATAAACAAAATGCAGTACATACATACAATGCATTATTTAACCTTAGAAAAGAAGGAAATTATGACATATGCTACAACATGGATAGTACTTGAGGACATTATGCTAAGTGAAATAAGCCAGTCACATCAAGATGGACACTGTGTGATTCCCTTATATGAGGTTCCTAAAGTCAAAGTCATAGACGCAGAAAATAGAGTGGTTGTTGTCAGGGTCCAGGGACAGGGGAAAATGGGGAGTTAGTGTTTAAGGAGTACAGAGTCAGTTTTGCAAGATGAAGAGTTATGTTATAGATGGTGGTGATGGTTGCACAACAAGATGAATGCACTTAATCCTACTAAACTGTACACATTAAAATGGTTAAAATAGTAAACCTTATGAGTAGTTTATCACAATAAAAAAATGGAGGAAAAAAGACTACTGGATAGGAAACAATATTAAATGGGAAAACAAAGGGCAGATTTGATGATGGCTGTAAATCAACAGTGATTATTGCAACCAGTATGTCAATGAAAGGCAACTACAGGTGTGTCGAAAGTGCTCTTTACCAGTCAATGTGCTCTGCTGTGTTGATAGGTTTATATCCTACTGTTCCTAACCAGCCAGGTGCCTTTATCCCAGGGATACCAGACGAGAGACTGCAAAACTTCTGTTAACTGGTCAGCTTAGGAGACAATCAGTGTTTCTGGACACAGATCCTACTGCCATGGCTTCCAAACTGAGCTACTTGTTTCTGTTCTTGCCACTCTCCAGGCTGCTTCTCATCACAGCTTGAGTGATCTAATTGAAATTGACGCCTGGCCAGCCATTCCCTGGCTCAAAAATCCCTCACAGTGTCTACCCATAGTTATCGGCATAAAGACCAAAACCTTGAACGTAGCCCATGACCACGCATGTTTGCCTCTTGCCTGTCTCCCCAGCAGGCTCCCTCTCCGCTCTGACCACACTGGCTTCTTTTACGCCCTCGTCTCAAGATTTTCATGTGCTCATCTATCTCTTGGGAATTCTTTTCCCCCTCTCTTTACCAAATTAACTTAATCTTCTGATCTCAGCTAAACCATCTCTTCCCCAGAGAAGTCTTCCCTGACCCGTGACGGTGTCAAATCCCCTTCTTCCACCCTCTCTTAGCACCACACACCTCGCCTGCAGGGCACTTACCACCGTTTTATTTTCTGCTGATTTGACAGGTTAATTGATTCATTGCATTTTGCTCACTAGGCTGTGAGCCCATGAAGGCAGGGATTGATTCTGTGTTTGCTGGTTTATATTCCTAGTTTCCACCACACTGCCTGGCACATGGCATGTGCTCAGGAAATACTCATGTTTGAATTACAAAACAAGTTAGAGAACCCAACACACACACTTTCTATTCCCTTAAGTTTTTCACTACTGTCATTCATCCCTATCTGGTCTCTATCTCCACCTTTACCTAAGCAGATTCACAGCTTGACCCCAACACCTCCTGACTCCCAGCCTCTCTCTGTCTCTCTGGCTCTGCAAATTCTAAGGAGTTAGACTCACCTTCAAGATCTTTGTATTCTGTGCATGGTGTGGGCCTGATCTCAGCAGTTGGATCTAGGAAACAACTAAAATTTTCTGAAGTTCTTAAAATGTTCTGTCAATAATGAAGACAGAAACAAATACATGAACAGCACGATGTGTAATTAAGAGCCCAAGTTCCACAACCTATAATAGTAAGATCTTAATATACTAAACGTGTCGCTGGGTTGATTACATAACCTCTCTGAGCATCAGTTGTTTCAGCATAAAATGGGGATGATGATATAGATCTCCCAAGATTTTCATAGATACTCATCAAGCTGATTTATGCAAAACATTTAGTCCAGAAATGAGAGCTATTATTAACAAATAAAATTCTTTTAACTACAAAATGTTTCTTTTCAGGAATGTTGTCTTTATAGAGAACCAAACTCTTTAATAGAATGTTGGGATGACTTCAGATAAAAGGGGTTAAGAACTATTGCTGTACAGATTCCAGGCAGTGGACATGGTTAATGTGAATAATTCACAGGACAAAGCGCTTGACTTTTTGCAAGCAGTCCGTCTTATGTTGTACTCGGAACTCCCACAAAACTTTTAGGTTCAACCGAGTGCTGAAATCCAGGCCAATTCTACTGTTTCCAAGAGCTCAGTCTTAGATCAGATTCCTTGCAATAAAACCTTTGCTGTGTTAACTCACTCCCTTCTGCTCTATTAAAGCTTGGTATTATTCTGCCACTTAGTTTTGACAACAAAGCAGTTGTCAACAGCAGGATTCTGCATGTTTGTATACCCCAGTTGTCTTCTCTGTCATATTCATTGTGTATCACAAGAAAAGGCAAGAAAAATGTTTTCCAGCAGCTGTGGCAAAATCTATGGCATATAAACCACCCCCAGATTACACACCCACAGCAGACATCACTAATCAATCAGGATGTTCTTTCCCACTAAAACCCACACGCAGTTTCTTATTCCTTCTCAACACCAAACTACAGAAAGTGCACAACTCAGTCGGAGTTGATGTGTGAGATGTAACCTATTCTCCATGCTGGACTTAGAAAAACGTTCTACAAAAAACTGTAAATCTAGTTATCATAACAAAAAACACAAGTATAAGCCTTTTGAAGGCACCATTCATGAGGACTACTCTTGGAATGTTACTGCAATCAAAGAACTACAATTCAGAAAAAAAAAAGTAATAATAAAGTTAAAGTAACTCCAGTACTTTATTTGCCTTCTCCAATACCATGAGTGGAATACCATTGAGCTCAGGAATAGTTTATTTTAAATTTTCACTTTTCAGCTGGTCCGATGGTAGTGGGTTAGCAGAATTTACTAGCATAGTGTCACTAAAGTTGGTATACACCCCCCTCCCACTGCTAAATTTGACTGGTTTTTAAATAAATACATGTTTGTTTTTCTTTCCCCTCCACTTCATTCACATTCTTCCAAGGCTCACTTGTCAAAATCCTCAAACACCTTATCACTGAGCCCTATAACATCCCCTCTTGCCCTTCTTTTGATCCCAGTCTCCTCTAATTTTATATCACCAAAGCACAAAAAGCGAGTCTGTCATGACAAAGAAGGGGAAAATACCAAAAAGGGTAAAATCAACATCACATTTAACAGCAGCGGGAGTGAAAGGATTGGGAATTACACTTTAAAAATGCTCATATAGATAGAGGTTGTGATTTTTTGACCATTACTTCACCCTTCCTCCACGTGGGAAATCAACATTGCCCATTTGCAGCGCTGGCATTCACAGAGAGAATCCCAACAAGCTGCATCTGAGCGCAGCTTTGGCATCAGGAGCGGCTTTTTTGAAGCTGATGCTCAGAATTCCCCACGTAGTCTGTAGGGGGGGAAAAAAGCCACTTCACATGATGAGAGCTTGTTTCCTCCTGTATGGCCACCTTCCCTCTCTCTCTCATTTCTTCTTCATGTAACAGGAAATGAGCAAGGAGAGGAGAGGGACTGCTAAATGAGACAGCTTTGATTTCATTCATTCAAAGAACCAAAAATTAGAAACAGGTAAAAACTCCATCGGCTTTTACCGCATCTCAAGACAAAGTCCCCGAGAAATAAAAGTCAATGAAAACAAGAAAAAAATATTGATAGAAAAATGCAACTTACAACCATCATTTCTCTAACTTTAAAGGAATTTTGATCTTTCCAACTAATATGCAGTTTTTCTTTTAACTTTCAGTCATATAAATTTTCATTAATGACATTCAATTTTATTTGAATTCTAAAACCCTTGCAGAATATGTACCTTATGCAGCTTTGAAACCCAGAATAGCACAGCCCTCCCTAGGGCGCTCTCTGTAGTTCAGAGCAACCAAGCTCCCGTATCCTGATTCTGTGAGGGAGTAACAAAATTAGAGTATCATCATTTCTGCCCTCCTTAATAAAATAATGTTTATAAATAATAATCGTAAGTGGCTACTACCATTTGCCATTACAAAAAGAAGGCCAACAAGATATCCAAGTGCTTCCTGATATAAATAAACATCACCATCTATGGACTAATGTTAAAAAAAAAAAAATCAAACCTTAATCTGAGTAAGCCTTTACATCTAGTTATCAATTTATAGAATACACAGGAGACAGAAAAATGCTTTTAATGATACCACTGGAAAATCAGAAGAACTATGGGAGAAACTCTAGTAAAAAAAGTGACCAGATTTTTCAACAAATAAATTGCAAGATGACAAGAAAGAGAAAAATCTATGGTTCAAAGGAGACTTAAGAGACCTATCAATCAGTTAAAATATATGGGTCTTACTTGGATCATAACTCAAACCAATTGTGAAAAAGCATTTCTGCAGCAACTAAGGAATTTTAACAGAGTGGATATTTGAAAAAATTAAGAAATTACTAATATCATAGCAAATTGTGGTCCTAGGAACCACAGCTAGAGATCCTCAAGCCCAGAGTAAGCTGGAAAGATGCAGAGTCAGCTACTTTCAGGGACCAAGAAGGGCTTGGAGGAGTTCATCAGCAGTGAGCAGGGTAGACTGAAGTCCAGGGAGCCTTCCCCAAATGCAGAGGACTGCATAAAACCCGTGGAGACTTTTCACAGCCTTGGAATGTTTAGAGGTCTCTAGAATACAATGGAAGTTGAATTTCTCTCCTAGGGAAATAATAAGATAAGAGAGGGTAATATAAATTGGAGCAATAAAAAAATGTGACTTTTCTTACACTTGAGAGTTATGCATGAAAATTGGTACCTACCACAATAAACAATAACTACAATTAAATAAAAAAGTTACCTTGTACTTGGTTCTTTCTATGCATAATTTCTAACCCTTATAATCACCCTACGAGGGAAGTATTATTTCTCCTCCTTTACATCCCAAAGTAGATGGGGCCATTGAGACCCAGGGTAAGGTTTCCCAGAGTCTTACCTAATAAATTAAAAAGCTACTTGCCTAGTAACACTAAGCACAGTACTAGGCATATTAGCATATTTAATTTTATTTATTAGTCTACCAGTTGAAGAATCTCTTACTCAAAGCATTTTCAACTAATAATTATTCTGATTTACTACAGGTCACTGAAGTGGCTCACATATGTGGAATATATGGTTTAGCAATGTACTATGTGTAAGGAAGTCACCATAATCAGTCTCAGTCAGGGACAATAAAGTAAGACAGATACTGCCCTGTACAAGCAATAATCTATCACGAGGAAAGCATACAAACAAGTATAAAGAAGTTACATAAACTAAAAGGGAAGTGCAAAGCATTTCTTTGGAAGTTTACAGTATGGAAAGGCCACTTTTACCTTGGGATACCAAAGAGGCATCTCTTTGCAGAAGAGGCATGTGACGGAGAGTCACCACCCAAATCTTACTCATACTCTCATGAAGACGCCTGAGCACTTATCTTGCGTATTTGAGTAACATTAGCTGACCTAATTAGTTCACAACTCAAGACTGTTTTCCTTCAGCATCAAGTTTGTGCCTGCATTATATTAATTTTCTTCTTTACACACAGCCCAGGCGATTCCCGTTTGTTTGAAAAAGAAAGAAATCATGAACTTCCACAGACAGTGCACTCCTACGGGTAGTTAGCAGGCTGCCCTGACTCTCAAGAAAAAATAAAACCATGTCACAAGACTGATTTCCAAATATGTAATTACCTATGTGACTATCTGTCCCTCAACTTCTTTTTCTGTAACATGGACCCCACTCATAGGGGCTGGGGAAAGGATGAGGGCCTGAAGTCGTGTCTACACCACATGATGCCTGCCACCACCACAGCTGCTTACACCGCGTCTGGAATAAGTCAGGCTTGTC
This sequence comes from Lemur catta, assembly GCF_020740605.2. NCBI lineage: Eukaryota > Metazoa > Chordata > Mammalia > Primates > Lemuridae > Lemur > Lemur catta. Next base: position 10,209,780 of record NC_059132.1, read on the forward strand.
TCTCCCAACAGGGGAATCGGGCCCAGTTTGTTTCTTTTGGTAGCTCAAACTGAGAAGATGAACATTTGGGAGCTATGGAAAGCCATATTCTGGCATGAATACATGAGAAGAGAAAAATAGCTGGTAGAGAGAGAAAAATAAACAGATATACAGAAACAACCAGAAACACAAATCTATGTAACTTAAGGGAGAGGACTGCCAAGAGAGTAACTTGGCTACTGATGTTCCTGCTTCCTTGGTGTAGTTCCTGAGATTTTTATAATAAATGCTCCTGTATTTGCTTAAGCTAGTTGGAGTGCTTCTGCCACCTGCAACCAGAAGACCATTGACATTTGCAGGAGGCCAGAAGGAAAAAAAAAAAGTGTGTAACAAAAATGTACAAGTAATGGGAAAAATTACTTTGTTCCATTTCCTGAAGCAAGGAAAAACAATTGCCGAGGAAGGCAATGGTTCATGAGGTGTCATGTTCTGGCACTTGGTGGCAGACGTTGTACTGTTTTTATGGCGAACTATGACAGCTTGTACCCAGGTAGGGCTGGGAAGGCACTGTGACTTTCACACCCTCGTGATCACGGCAATTTGACAGCAGAAGCTAATGAATCCCACAGTTGGGGTTGGAATGCTTCTGCCTGCTTCAGCCATGAAGAAGGCCCAGCTGACTGCTTCACCCAGGTACTGGGAAAAGGTGCACAGGAGGAGATTGGTTCTCCAGGTTAAAAACAGTTACTGAAAAATTCTATCCAGGGGCCACAAAATGTGCAGAATAGGCAGGAAGTAGAGACATGTGAGTAAAACCCTCTGGAAATCTGTCCTCCTCTGAATGTAAATTTTATCTCCACTGAGACAAAATTTTTCTCCCTTTCCTTTGCTTCCACTTCCATGGCATAGCCCTTTACCCTCATTTTTTGTTTTTGTTTTGTTTTGTTTTTTGGATTTTTTCCTGAATTTTCTTGGCTACGTATCACGGTTGTTTGTCTTCTCCCTTTTACCAGAAGATAAACACTCTGCAAGTAGGGTTCAGGTCAAGTTCATTTCTGCACTTGCCAAAGAGCATAGTGCCCCACACAGAAAACATGTTCAATGATCAATGTTTAAGAACATAGGCTCTTCCCACTTACTACCTCTGCTATCTTAGAGAATTTTCTCAACCTCTTCAAATCTTATTTTCTTTACTTACAAAATAGTGATAATATTCCCTTGCTTTCTGTATTATGCTTATGTGAAGATTAAGACACATGTAAAGTGCCTTGAATGAGACAAACACCCTAAAAATGGTAGCTATTATTTGTAAGCTTTGGGCATGAGCAGTGACAGATCCAAACTGTGCCCTCTTCTCCCCTACTCTGGCTGTCCTAGCTGACTTCTGTTTCAACCCCAGTGTGCCACAGTAGCAAGGAAACATCCATTCTCCAGCAGAGGAAGTTAGGCTAGAAAGCAACTATACTAAGCTAACCATGATGAGCACACAGTAAACGACTGCATCATGCCCAGCTTCAAAATGTGCAAAAAATTATACCTGCTCATGCCAAATTAGAAGCAGCTTTCAAGTGCCTGATGCTACATTCATCACCATGTCCCAGAAAGATGCTGACTGAAGGTTTTCAAAAACTTCAAAAGACTCTCACAATTGCATATTCATTAGACAAATTAGTTCTAGATTATTTTTAAAACCATAACTTTAAAAAAAAGACCAACAAAGAATGGAATAAAATTATGCAGGAGTGGTGTTTAGAATATTAAAATATAGAATACTATTCATTTTTTTCTGAAAGCATTACATGGAAAAAAGTGAGGGCAGGGAGCAGGAAACCTAATAAGAAGCAACAGAGAGAAAAATAATCTGTCTTTATGAAATCCAGTCCTTGGCAAATAGATAGAATCTCTATCAGTTTTGAATGAGGGGAAATTTATATTGTGGTTCAACCTCTGGTGGGAGAAGAACATTGGGGAAAATAATAAATACTATCATCATAATATTACATTGGCTGATGTAGGTAATTAACACAATGTGATCCCTACCAGTAACTGCTAGAATCTTAGAGGAGCCATAGTCTGGTGTAACATACCTGGTTTCATCTTTTTTCAGACTCCATTATACCTAAAGTAAGTAGCTGCCACTTTGCCCACATGTGTTAATGGAGTAGAGAGTCAGGAAAAGAAGGGAAAAGCCACCAAAGGAGCAACAGGTGGCTCACAGCTTCCTGTCTTGAAGTGCATTACAAAATGGAAAAACAAGTCCTAGAACACAAGGCAGGGCTCTTCAAGACAGAATCCGTAAGGAGTGCAAATGTTGGTATTTGCCATGTGGGAAGCTTAAGTGACACCCTCCACTCCTGAGGCCACATATGTGCAATATTAAGGTATCAGTTAAAGAGCCCAGCAGTAGCTCTTGTTATTTGCCAATGCCCATTGAGGTTGATCATTTCACCATATGTAAAGGGCTGGCTGGATTTCACCTGGCAGAGAAAGCAAGAAGATTTTCAACAATGCTCATTCTAAAACATTCTAAAAGCATTCGACAAAATCCAGCACGCTTTTATGACAAAAAAAAACCCTTAACAAACTAGGCACAGAAGGAACGTAACTCAAAATTATAAAAGCCATATGTGACAAATGCACAGCCAACATCATGCTGAATGGGGAAAAATTGAATACATTCCTCTAAGAACGGGAACAAGACAAGAGCGCCCACTATCACCACTTCTATTCAACATAGTGCTAGAAGTCTTAGCCAGACCCATCAGGCAAGAGATCAAGGGTACCCAAATTGGGAAAGAAGAGTTCAAACTTTCACTTTTCACTGATGATATGATCTTGTATCTAGAAAACCCCAAAGAAAACACACCAACAGACTCCTGGAATTGGTAAATAAATTTGGCAAAGTCCCACATTACAAAATCAATGTACATGAATCAGGAGCATTTCTATATACCAGTAACAGTCAAGCTGAGAGTCAAATCAAACTCAGTATCATTCACAACAGCTACAAAGAAAATAAAGTACCTAGAAATATACTTAACCAAAGAGGTGAAAGATCTCTACAATGTGAGCTACAAACACTGAGGAAAGAAATTGCATGACACAAACAAATGGAAAAACATATCTTGTTCATGGATCAGTGGAATCAACACTGTTAAAATGTCCATACTACCCAAAGTGATTTATAGATTCAATGTAATCCCCGTCAAAATACCAATGTCATATTTCACAGATCTGGAAATAATAAATCTATGCTTCGTTTAGAACCAGAAAAGAGCCTGAATAAGCCAAAGCTATCTTAACGAAAAAGAACGAATCTGGAGGCATCACATTACCCGACTTCAAACTATACTACTAGCTATAGTAACCAAAACAGCATGGTATTGGTACATAGAGACATAGGCCAATGGAACAGAATAGAAAACCCAGACATAAAACCATCTGCCTACAACCAATTGATCTTTAACAAAGCAAACAATGCACGCTGAGGAAAACAAGCCCTATTCACTAAATAGTGCTCAGAAAACTGGATAGCCACATGTACAAGGATGAAATAGGACCCCTATCTCTCACCACTCACAAAAATTAATTCAAGGTGAATAAAAGTCTTAAAGACAAAGCATGAAACCCAAGTAGTCTAGAGGAAAATGTAGGAAAAACTCTTCCAGGTATTAGCCTAGGCAAAGAATTTATGACTAAGACCACAATCACAACAGCAAAAATGAATAAATAAATAGGATTTGATTAAACTAAAGAGCTTTTGCACAGCTAAGGAAATTATCAACAGAACAGACAACCTACAAAATGGGAGAAAATATTCACAAGCTATACATCCAACAAAGGGCTAACATCCAGAATCTACAAAGAAGTCAGATCAAATCAGCAAAAAGAAAACTCCATTAAAAAGTGGGCAAAAGACATGAACAGAAGCTTTTCAAAAGGAGATGGACCAATGGCCATAAACACATGAAAAAATATCAATGTCACTGATCATCAGGGAAATACAAATTAAAACCACAATGAGGTATCACCTTATGCCTGTTAGAATGGTTTTTATTAAAAAGTCCAAAAACAATAAATGTTGACATGAATTCAGAGAGAAAAGAACGCTTATACACTGTTGGTGAGACTGCAAATTAGTACAACCTCTATGGAAACCAGTATGGAGACTCCTCAAAGAACTAAAAGTAGACCTATCATTCACAATCCAACAATTCCACTACTGGGCATTTACCCAAAGGAAAGGAGTCATTTTATCAAAAGAGACAACTGCACTTGACTGCATGTTTACTGAAGCACAATTCACAATTGCAAAGATGTGGAATCAACCCAAGTGCCCATCAATTCATGAGTGGATTAACAAAATGTGGTACATGTATACCATGCAGTATTTCTCAGCCATAAAAAAGGATGAATTAATGCTTTTTCCAACAATTTGGATGGAACTGGAGACCATTATCCTAAGTATCTATTCCAAGAATGGAAAAACACACACATGTACTCACTATTAAATTGCAACTAACTGATGGGCACACACGTGCACAGAGCAATGTACAACTCAGTGGAAATCAAGGGCGGGCAGGGGGAAGAGGGAAGAGGTACTACCTAACAAGTACAATGAACACTATTTGGGTGATGAGCACACTTATAGCCGTCACTAAGCATCACAAAAACAATCCATGTAAGCAAAAGCATTTGTACTCCCTTAATGCTTTGAAATAAAAACAAAAACAAAATGAGAGACAGAGAGAATTGCCTGTAATAAATATTAAGTGAATACTACTGTAAAAGGCAGGAGGCCCAGTGCATGCAGAAGGATGGAAAGCCACTGACCCACAGGGAAAAGCAGCCCTGCTCTGCAGAGGGTCACCCCAAGGAGGGGATTTTAAAAAAGCCTTCAAGCGCCTCAACTTTTCTATCCCAGATAGTTTTTATCTCAGAGTGCTGTGAGGAATCTTCTCTGGGCTTTGTTCAGCGTGGTCTCTGATATCACCACTCTTTTAAAAGCCCTTTGCAAGTATTTATCCATGTTAAATGGGAGTCAACAGCATGGTGACATATACCTTCTTCAACAAGCCAAGCTTTCCTCTTCTGCCTTTGTTCTTTACCATGAGCTACAAGTGTCTGCTACAGAGCAAATTATACATTTAAACCCACCTGCTTTACCTTCCTCCTAAGTCAGTTATGTGCCTTTCTGTACCATCCTGTGCTTAGCTTACATAATATATTCCATCACCCAAACTCCACATACCCACAACTATAAATTCCCTAAGGGTAGGGAACGTGTCTGAATTATTCAATTTTTAAATCTACCACCTAGCATGGTGTCTGGCCTGTAACAGGGGTGTTCAATAGATAATTTTGAGTGAGTATGTATAATATAAATAAGCAATCCACCCATACATTTCCCTTCTCATCAGTAAGACATGTAATATGTGAAAGTTTCCTTTACTAGCCAGCTCCACCATTCACGCCCTGTAGCAACAGGATCTAAATGGGGCAAGGGTCTTCTTCCCCAGCCTGATCTGGTGACATTCTCCAAATCCCACTTTTGGAACAGCAGGAGAAGAAATGCTCAGCTAGAAGTGAGAAAGCCGTGAAAAGGCAGAGTTCATTTTAGGGCTGATTTGAAAACTTTTTGATTTTTTTTTTTAAAAAACATCTGGACAAATTTTAAAATGTACTTGTGGTCCAACTGATGAAATGCGAAGCAGAACACGGGCTCAGGGCACCAATTACTTGCCCCTTTGTCTCCCCCATTTCTTGGAGAAAATTTAGTGAGGTAACTCCTAGCATGTCAATATAATAAAGTACCCAACATTTGGGGTAAATTATAGATTAGCTGCAACAATTGTTCAGCTTTTCAAAAGAGTTTTCCAAATAAAAAAGATTTTTAATTTTAGTGCATTTTGTTCAGTGTCCTACAGTTTTGAAAAAAAAATGCATCATAATAGAACTGAAATGGTCTTATGACATTTTACCCGCATTTGGTCTAATGTCCCTAATGTTTTTTCCAGCTGTTCTATTAAAGCTGGACAAATTATTACCTTGAGAGGAAGACAAAAAATAAAAAAAAATAACTGCACATTTTTAAAAAATTGTCATTCAAACCAAGAGATGCTAAATGACGACCAAGAAAATTGCTTGGTTAACCTGGAAAGAGGTGTTCTCTCTGATTATTATCAGGTCAATACTGCTGTTATTTAACAAGCTGGCTCTGTTAACAGGACTGTTCTGGGGTTAGAGCTATGGGGTCTCCTGACCTCCAAGTCTCCTGGCAGCTTTTAAAAGGAAAGTGCACACAAGATAAGGGGTCAGGAAGGCTGTTTCCCAGTCATAGCTCTGCCAGTTGCTGGCTGCATGGCCTGGCGAAGCACATTGTCGAAAAACAACCAGACAAACACAAACAGATTTTCTGCAAAACAACTGATCTGGACTCTTCCCAACAGGCACTTGTCAGGAAAGTCAAGGAAAGGCTGAGGAAATATTCCTGAGTAAAGACAACTAAAGAGACATTTCAACTAAATGCAACATATGATCCTGGACTGGATCAGGAAAAAATGTGCTATAAGTTATTAAGTCAACTGACAAAACTGTCATTCTTTTGTTGAAGTGTTATCTTCTCATACTGTCTCTTTCCAGTATAAACTCCATGAGAGGATAGACATTTTCTGATGTATTTGCTTATGTATCACTGGCTTAGGAGATGCTCAGTGATATTTTTTGAATGAGTAAGTAAGGGGGATCACCTCTGCCAATCCAATCATTTTCCACAAACTACCAATATTTCCCAAGTTTGTGCTAGATATTTTAAATCAATTACCTCATTTAGAAATAGATAGACAGATGAATGAATAAGGTGAAGTCAATGCTATTAAGTCCCATTTTACAGATTAGTAAACTAAGAATCTCATCAAGGTCTTCGTCTCCCAAAGGACCTAGAGGCAAAGGCAAGATTTGAACCAAGTTCAAACTCGCAACTCTGTTTTTTTATTGCACGGTGCAGCCTCCGAAAAGCAGGCGCATTCAGTCTTCCTCTCTGATCCAACACCTCTCATTAGCATCCTGAAATCGTATGTGAAAGGGCTTGACAAGGTTCCATTTTCTACTGCTGCTTGTCTTTGACACGATGCCTTCCAGCTGCTCTGGGTGATGGGAAGGCTTTTAACCCAGTGAATCAATAGCTGATCCCCGTCCGCCTTCATCACTGGAATGACACATGGCAGCCGCGGAGACATCCCAGGTCTTTAAGGCATCCTGTTTGTTGCCCTCTAGTCCCACTTTGGCAATTTTCACAACATTAGCTTGTCCTTTGGATGGAGATGAAACCCTCAGTAATCATTTAGGGCTTGATTTGCATCAGCAGTGATGGTAGCCGGAGTTTTGTCCTTGATCCATGAAAGTAACAAGAAATCATGGAAATTTTCTAAGGAAGTGCTTGTCAAATCTTGATTAAGCTACCTGTTGGGTTCCAGGCATTGCTCTCAAGCAGCTTGCAGTCCAGTGACAGAAACAGATAATGGAACGATGTGTGCCATCAGCACAGGATACTGCAGGAAAGGAGGAGAAGCCAAGAAAGTCTTCCCAGGAGAAATAACATCTCTGATGGTGCCTGAGAGATACATGAATTGCCCGGGTAAAGGGGTAGAAGATACCAGTGTTTTTAGCAGAAGGAATTGCACATTGATTCAATGGTCTGATGGTGACAGAGCATGCATGGCACATTGGAAGAACTTAAGGAAGTCCCATGTGCCCAGAGCGTGAGGTGCAAGCTTGCAACAGCCAGAGATGCAGCTGTAAAATCAGGCAGGACTCAGACCTTTGGACTTTATTTATCCTAAGGGAAATGGGAAGTCACTATTAATTTTCTGTAAGAATGACCTTCAGGCTTAGTTTGAACGATGGGAAGACAATGCAGATAAACCAGGACTTAGGATGGCTTCGGGTCACAGTCTAGTGGGGACATAGAAACTGCACCAATTATTTAAAGTGTTTAAGTTCCTTGAACACTTCGTGAGTGTTTCATACTCTGTGCCTTTGAACGTTTTCTTCGCTTGTCTGGAATACCACCTTGGCGACTAATGAATGCATCCTTCAAGACCTAATGCAAGCATATTCTCCTCTATGATGCTTGTTCTAAATCTCCTCCCCCCTCCCTGATCCCTGCTGATGCTGTTACATGTACTTATTATTTATGACACTGTCCCATGGATTCCAATGACTTATTTACCTGGTTAATTTTTCCACAATGCCATGAACTCCATGAGGTTCTCACCCATCTTTGTATTCCAGTGTTTAGGGCAGTGCTGCTGAGCACATAGTATGCTCAGTAAATGCTTAATGAATTCATTAGTGAATAAATTTTAAGTCAATTGCACCTGTTTTTGAAAGTTGCAATTTATGAGGTAGAAAAAGTTTCTATGTATTTTTATCCAGCCAACTCTGCAAGCTTGTGTGTCCAAGTATGCACAGACAAATACACACACACACACACACACACACACACACACACACACACACACCCCTAGCCCTCAGGTGTAACTATGCTGTGTTTCCGAATATTAGTAAAGGGAATACTTGACCAGCCAGAGACCTTCTGCAGAACGGCACCATCCATCAGTCAGGAGAGTTTGGGCTGACACTTAAAGACGTAAACACTCTCAGTGTTTTCACCCAAAGGGTGATATTTTGTCTAATGATGTTAATTTTGCACCACAAACACTTTATATTACAAAAAAAAAAAATCAAAGTAAATGCTTGTCAGGTCAACAATTACAAATGGCAAAGGAGAGATAGATTAATTCCTGCAACAGTGAACTTGAATTACACCAAAAGACAAGTATTTAAAAAACAATTTGACATAGATTAATTAGCTCTGTGTCTTCATAAAGCAAGATCTTTGTTTGGCTCAAAATACACTCCAATTGCCTGTAGTGTTAAGTATACAAATTTGGCTTATTTTACTTGCTCAGTTTTTGCCTGAATTTTTATTCTGAATTTTTCATTATCATTTATAGCTCTTCTCACACTCATAATGCCTCGGTTTAGGAACACATTTTCATTTGTACATGGTTACCAAGTGGATTTTTAGCAGAAGCAACCATTTGCTAAAGAGGAGGAAATACAGGTAAACTTCACTTAAATCCATAAAGCAACTGCATCAAATTCCAGATGTACAAAACTAAAAAACTGTCCATTTTACAAATTGTTGCTCATAAATTCTTTAAATTACATACTTTTGTTGAACTTTGTATGTGAGTTTGAGAAATTTAACCTGAGAAATTTATCATATCGGTAGGCAATGATTTACCTTCAAGTTGCTTTGGTACAGAACTACTCATAGTAGGGGGAAAAAAAAACAATTCTTAACTATTTTTTAAAAATAGAAGAATGGAAAAACAAACACCACATGTACTCACTATTAAGTGGGAGCTAACTGATTAGCACTCATGTGCACAGATGAAAGTAAAACTCAATGGAAATAATGGTGTTGGCAGAGAAGAGAGAATGGGTGAAATGATACTGGGTAACAATGTACACAATCTGGGTAATGGGCACACTTACAACTTTGACTCAAGCAGTACACAAAGGCAACCCATGTAACCAAAACATTTGTACCCCCCCATAATGTTCTGAAATAAAAAAATTAAAATTAAAAATAGAAGGATTAAAGTATCTATGTATTAGAACACCATACAGCCTTTACAAATGATGTTGGAGAACAATCTTGGGAAAATGTTCTTGATATAGTGATCAGAGAGGGGAGGAAAGCAAGTCATAAGCACTATTTGGAGGCCGCAAAAACAGTCATTATGAACAAGGAATCTGGAGCCAGACTGCCTTGGTTCAAATCCTAGTTCTATCACTCACAGGCTGTATGACTTCAGGCAATTTACTTAACCTCCTGGCACCTGTTTGCTCATCTGTAAAATGGGCATAAATAGTAGGACCTAGAGCATAAACTTGTGGTGAGAAGTCAATATAAATAAATAAAAATAGAGCACATAGTGCCTGAAACATAGTAAGTACAACATAAACTTTGGCTCTCCTCAACAACTGTAGGTTTTTGTTTTTAAACACAGTATACATTATACATAAGAAAAACATTCGGGACAAAATGCCTCAAAATATTGACAGTGGTTATTTCAATGGAATTAAGGGTCATTTTTAGGGTTTTTTTATGTTTATCTTTTAACTTTTCCAGAATAAAGATGCAAGATTTTTTAAATTTTTAAATTTAATTTTTAATGACATTTATTTTTCTTCTATGGTTTTGCTCTTCAAGTATTAAACCATTTTGATAAAGTATAATATACTACAATATAATGTACAGCTGTAGATTTCAGTTGAAATTAAGTACAAATCCACTGTATTTGAACAATTTGAAGTCCATAGTATGAAAGTAAGGTTTGACTATAGTTTTATTTTGTTTAATGATTTATTTCCTGGAATCAACTATTTCTACATGGCACTCAGAAATGCCATTGATTTATTCACTTAACAAATATTTTAAGTATCTACTATGTGAATAGGATACACAAAAATCCTTACCCTCATGTAGCTTACATTCTAGTGGGGTGAGACAGACAACTAACAAAATATGTAAGTACATTATGTAGCACACTAAAAATGGTAATTGGGTCCAACAAGAAAACTGAAGCAGGGTGGCAGAATTTGGGCCGAGAGGCAAAGGAAAAGGGTGAAGTGTAGCTACAGTTTTTAAAAGGATGGTCAAGCTAAGCCTCAGTGAGCACTCACTAAATGCCAGAACTGGTGAAAATACAAATATTCATTCCATCACTCCCCAAGTATTAATAGTTGAGTACTTCAAATGTGTCAGGTACTGGGCTGGGTGCTAAGGATATAGCAGTGTCCATAAACTCACGAGTCCTGCCTTACTTTGTGAAGTATAAAATCTTATGGTCAGACAATACTAATAAAGAAAAAGGTGTAAATAATTACAAATTTTCCTAAGTGTGCTGAAGAAAACAAACAGGTGCAGGCAGGGCACCTGCCCCTTTAGGGCAGTCAGAGATGCTCTCTCTGAGGAAGTGACATGTAAGCTAAGACCTGAAGGATGCGAACAAATCAGTCATCATGTCAAGGGCCAGATGAAAAGCTGCCTAAGTAGAGCAAAGAGCGTGTGCAAAGGCCCTGAGGCACAAAAGAACTTGGTGCATTCAAAGTCCCTAAAGGAAGACTGTGTGACTAGGGACTAGTGGACTGGGAACCAAGGGGTAGGGGAGGGGGAATGAGGTTGGTGAGGTAGAAAGGAGCCAGCTCATGCACAAAATCAGTCTACACCTCACTTTTCCATAGCGAAGAATACATTCTTGGTCAATGTCCAAATGCCACCTCCAAACTGCCCTTACTCCTTATGCTATGTCATGACATCACCCTTGCCTGGGAGAACTCGGGTTCTGGCTCGCAATCTCTCCTAAAGTTTCAGTCGAGCATTCAGCTGGGCTGCAGTCATGTGAAGGCTTCAGTGGGGGACCTGGTTGCAAAATAGCTCATTCACATGGCTGTTGGCAGGAAGCCTCCGCTCCTGCCCGGGTAGGCCCTTCCACACGGCCCTGACCACGTGGTACCTGGCCTCTCCCCAGAAGGAAATGACACAGACAGCAAGGAGGAGATGCCATGTCTTTTATAACCTCGCCTCAGAAGTAACACACCATCACTTCTGCCATAGTCAATGGTCACACAGCCTGACCCTGATACCATGTGGGAGGGGACTGCACAAGAGCACGAATTCCAGAGGTTGGCGGTCACCAGGACCTGGCTTAGAGACTGGATAACTGCTGCACTGTGTTAACATGGTATTTAATTGTCAAGTTTTGTATTTTATGTATATATATATATACACACACACACACACACACACACATATATATATAACTTGAAAATTATATATATGGCTTAGTATAGTTTCTGGTACATAGTGAACAATAATAGCTATTTTTACCAGTATTCCTCATAAAATAGCCATTTGCCAGTTCAGCAGCCACTTCTGCACCTCTCCCTCCACAAGGTACTTTACCTTTTTAAAAGGGCTTTGAGGCAAGAAGTGCTCGATACAAAAGTATCGCACATCTAATAGTAAAAGTTCAGGAATTATAATAGCGTCCAAGCACTTTTAGCTGATAGACACCTTTCGTTTGTTCATTCATTCATTCACCAAAATGCAGTGGACCTCTCTAAACGTACCAGAATTACTTCCGCATCTCTAAAATATGTGAATAATCATTACAGCTTCTTAGCCATCCCAGCAATTTAGGGAGAATCCCAAGAGACACCAAAAAAAGAATTCTATAAAAATAGTATGTATACGGTATATACTGAAGAACAGTATGTACTCAAGCCACTTTGGGCAGTGAAAACTGGGATAAACCAAGGTGAAGAATAAGTCAGAATAAGCAAAATATAGAGGCAGGGGGTCCTCTTGAAGCAACAAACTGCCAAGTAGGGAAAAGAGGAAAATATTTATATAAATAAATGTCTGACATAGTGGGTTTATAAATGTGTGTATCAATATATATGCACATATATACACACATGCTATGTATATAAATACCTAATATGCGATATCAGGCATGTATGTCTGATGTAGTATACTAATGTGATATATAGATACAGATATAGACGTAAATACAGGCATCACTACATGTGGGTCTCACCCCAAGTACTCTTCGTGCTTTTCTTCATTTCATCTCACAACCACCCTTGGAGGTCAGAGCATTCACAGGTGAGCAACCTCGGTGAGATGAAGAAACTTGCTGAAGATCTCAAAGCTTTTCAATTGTATAGCCAAGATTTGAGCCCATGTGTCTGACCCCAAAGCCTATGTATTTAACCAGGGGTGAGCAAACTAAATACCCACTGGCCAATCCTCTCAGCTGCCTGCTTGTATAAATAAAGTTTTATTGGAACAAGCCATGACTATCTCTGTATACAGTATTTACAGCTGCTGCTTTTATGCTAGCACAGTAGAGTAGTTGCAACAGAGACTGTATAGCCTGGAAAGTCTAAAGTATTTAATATCTGGCCCTTCTCAGAGAAAGTTTCTCAAACCCTGTGCTTTACCATTATCTTACCTGAAAAGTTAATATGAAGATTTGGAGAAAATCATCATAAAGGCAGTCCATTTAGATGACAAAATTCTCTTGGGTGTGGTGTTACCTGCTTTGACAGTTTAAATCTACAGTGAGTTGGGAAATATAGACTGTGACTTTAAGGTTTAATGCATTTAATGCTTGAGAAAGAATTACAAGACGACATTTTGTGACATTTGAAGCTGTTTCGATTGCAGCTGCCTGTTATATGATACTCCAAAGTAAAATCCCTAAAAATTTGCAGCCTACTTACTTAGAAGCTTACATATGAGACCTGTGATTCTCCTGATGCCCCTCAAATTTTAGGGATGTTATGGTTTGCAAGGCAATGAAAATATAAATTCAAAATCTTTAGTGTTATTATTAACCAAAAATAGCATCCAGGCCTCTCTGAAAGCTTCATAATATAAATTTCTATTATAAATCTACAGAAAGTTTAGATTTCAATTCCATCCACACAACTGCATGTATTCACTCAATAAATTTTTACTGAGAAACTTCTATATACCAGACACTGTTACTGCTTACAGAATGGTTAGTTATCCGATATCAATGGCCTTATCAGTGATAATGCCCTTCAACAGTGATATTTTCACTTTTAAATAAGACGAAAAAATAGGTATGTCTCTATTATCTTCCAGCTTATGGTCTACCAGAGAATAAAGAACCCAAATACACAAGTAACTACACCGAAGTACATCATTACAATTCAGTTCAGACTTCTCTCACAGAATACCATAGATTGGGTGGGCTTATAAACAAATTTATTTCTCACAGTTCTGGAGGCTCAGAAGTCCAAGATCAAGGCACCAGCAGATTCATGTCTGGTAAGGGCTCACTTCCTGATTCATAAAATGATGCCTTCTCACTGTGTCCCCATTTGGTAGAAGGGGCAAGAAAGCTCTCTCCGACCTTTTTTATAAGAGCCCAAGTCCCATTCAAGAGGGCTCCACTCTTAGGCTCTAAATCATCTCCCAAATGCCCACACCACCTAAGACCATCACCTTGGGCATTAGGATTTACCCATAAGAATTTCGGGAGAGATGCAAATATTCAGCCCTTAGCAGCAAAATGTGTAAAGAACAGGGATGTAAGAAAGACAACGACAGGGTACCTAGTTCCCATTGGAAGACAGAGAGCTTCTTGGAGGATGTGCCATCTGAAGTGGGACCCAGAGGAGTAGCAGGGCCAAGCCAAGTGAATTATTCATGGAAGAGCACCCTTGCCACAACATTCACATACTGGAATGGTGGGGATTTGGGAAAACTGGGACCAGGATATAGTATTTAACATTTGTAAATTGGGTATTGGTATTAATACTTCTACACACACACACACACACACACACACACACACACACACACACACACACTCAACTTACAAATAGGTAAAATGAGGGTGGCAGAACTGAAGATTCATCCGTTTGCCTGGTAAATAGCAAATCTGAGGGGTCAAACCCAGGCTGACTCCAGTGCCCCGAGCTTTTCACTGCCCTGTTACGGACTCTCTCCTTGTGCCTCAACAGTAACGCAACTGGGAATGCCTCGTACCACAGCCTGGCTCCCGTTTCAGTCCACGTGACACTGAGCCAGTGTAAGGAGAAACTGATTTTAGAGACCTAAGATTTCCAAATTCAGGGATAAGAAATGTCAAAAGCTGTCATTTAAACTAAGCTGTGCCCCAGACTCTCCAGCACCCCAGCAACCTGCTCACCCCATCCTCAGTAGTAGCACAGCTGCTTCACAGATTTCTCTTCCAGAAATAAAACACCACCATCATTTCTTTGCGCTTTTGAAAACTCCAGAAACAGACCCTGCAGTTTCATGGAATGTAATCACCCCTTCTCCTGGTTTCCTGGGCCCCATGGGGTCACTCACTTCCTGGGGTTGCAATACCAAGCCCACAAAACTGAATTTAAGTTCTGCAACCCCCTGAAAATTCCCAAGCAAAAAGCCATTTCCTTTTACAGCAACCACAGATGTGGATAGGCACAGTCATTAAATGCCCCTGTATCTGTGGGCATTTAATTCCCACTTGACAGGGGAGGAAAAGTGGCCGGCATGGAGTGATGTGACTTCCACAATTCTTAGAGCCATTTCGACTGTACTTCCCAAAAATCAGCAGAAGCCAGAGGTCTTCTGGTTTTCAAGAGCGTCCCAACCTTCCCTCTGCCCATTACATCGACCTGTAATGATTTGGGAACCAACAGATTAAATCCCAATCCCCAGTCCTCCACACATTAACTGTGCGACCTTGGGCAGCGTAAGTGATGGATCTGAGCCTCGATTTACCAATACCATGGACTTAAAATGTTAATTTGCTTTCCTAAATCCCCTTTCTTCTCACTCCCAACCCCAACATTGAAGAATGATATTCTGCTGGCTTTCACCAGCAGGGCGATGGCAGTTATTATTAAAATATTAAATCTATCTGTAGTTTTAGTGAACAGCCACTGCCTCAAGCTCTCCAAGAAACTCACTTCTGGTATCACTAAATCTAGCAACAAAAGGGTTAATACCTGGCACATCTGAGACCTCTAGGAACCCACAGCTTGTGTCCTTTCTTCTGGGTTGATGGCCAAGACAGTCAAAGTACCCAAAAGTATCTGTCCTTGCTCCCACCATGGGTTCTCCCAAAGGTCCCCAAGGACCCACCGTGCTTTATCCATGCATTCCTCTGGGCCCTGGGGACCCCTGGTGAATACTACCAGACCATCTGGACACATATATGGGAGCAGCCAGTCCATTACTGCTCCCCAAGGCCAGTATCTGTTCCACCCTCTACCAGACTGTACCCTAATCTGGCAGAACCAGAATGGGGGATTCCTTTGGCAGTGCTGGTGACACCCGGGAACAAGCCCTCCATGGCCACTTGGACCACAAGAGCTATGACTGCCCTCCTCAGGCCGGCCTCCCCTAGAATCACCTGTGTGTGGCCGCTTGTGGGAATTACCACCATGGTGAGCCAGGCTCTGAGACAACCAGCAAAAGCTGGGACACAAGATAGCTGACTCTGGGGACAGTAGGAGACTCCGCAGGTTCAGGCCACTGGCTGGATGCTTCAACTCCATGGCTGACACTCCCAAGAGACGAGAGCACTTCTTGGAGTCCTGTAATAGTCATGATTTTCCCCATTTCACAGATTAACAGTGAAACCAAGAGGCTATTTAAAATCTAAGTGACAGAGTCTGAATCCAAACCCAGGCACCTTGGCAACAGAGGGGACATGTTTAATCTTCACACTGCATTGCCTCTCATTTGGCCTGAAAGTTTTACTTTCAACTTAATTAAAAATGACATGTCACTAAATGATTTTCATGGCTTAGCTGATAAGAGAATTTTACCATATAAAAATCTTAGGCAACATTATAAAATCTAGAAAAAAGTTTTAATGTAATTGCTTAGTTCAGCAGAAGCTGAGAGAGGTCTCAGGACCATGAA
This sequence comes from Lemur catta, assembly GCF_020740605.2. Classification (NCBI taxonomy): domain Eukaryota; kingdom Metazoa; phylum Chordata; class Mammalia; order Primates; family Lemuridae; genus Lemur; species Lemur catta. Next base: position 10,226,311 of record NC_059132.1, read on the forward strand.
AAATGTTATTGATTTTAAAAGAAATTCACTACTTTTTATGACTGCAAGTCTCCTAATGAATATCAAGTGAACAGAGGGTTGGGTGGAAGAGTTTGATGTAATTCCCTATGTCAAACCACAACGTGTCAGTTAGCATGTGACAGCCATATCATCCAAAGATCACAGCAACAATTTCTAAAAACCAGTCAATGCCCTGCAAATCACTAGCATTTTAATAAACTATATGCACTGCTACTTATATCACTGAGTAAGCAGTTTTATAAATTTAGAAAATAAAAAGGAATACATGTTTAATGTTTTAATTTATAGTTTGATTTATACAGTAACTTACAGGACTGTAATGCTTATTAAGTGTTTTTTAATACCACCCCTGCATATCCTTATAAAAAGGATATTTTCTTAAGTGCATATGAAAGTGAGCTGGTGAGTTTATGATAATCTGAGTATGGTATTCAAGCACCACTACTTTGCACAAAACAGCCCTTCAAATGTGGGACTCACACAGACCATTCCTCTCATCTGTGGCTGAGACTCAGGATGCTCAAATAAAATAAGGGAACTATAGTAGATCTATTTAAACTATTTTTCTTTTTTTTTTTTTTTTTTTTTATTAGCTCTCAGATCCCTCCTGGGAGGAATCACCAATTCCCTGTTTCATGTGGTCCTGGCAAAATGCATCAAGACGCTTTAACATGAATTAAGGTAGACAAAGAAAAAATAAATCTAGTAACTAGTTTAAAATCTCACATAAATTGAAGCCAAGAGGTAAAGCAAATTCAATGACATCTGAGAGTCCCCTGTTCTTTAATGAGCTGAGAAACTTTTCCCTAAATCTTCCCAACCTGCAGAAGACTCCCAATTCATGTCAATTGGCCAAAATTGGGTCACATGGGCTCTTCGAAGTCAAGTACACATACGGGGAAAGAAGTTTGCCTCACTGAGGCAAACTCATCAAGGCTCCCTACTACCAGACCACCCGTAACAAGACTTCATCAGCCAAAAGTCAGAGAACATACCATTTGTGCTTGAATTCCACATTCTCTAGAAAACTTGTTTAAGGTAGACCATAAGGAGGAAAGATTCATTAAACAGACTCATATAATTATTTCCCTTTCTATCAAAAGACAGCAAATACTGTCAAATAAAGCAATCACTCATCCCTCAACCCTGACAAAATGTACATTAGTCATGCAAACAGAAAGCTGGGTCCAAATTGGAAGCTAGATTCACCATTCCTTTACTGATCTGTGCAGCACCCATTGGCCATCAAGTTACAAGTGCACTAAGCCTTGGAAGAAGCCAGTCAAATCACCAAGCAAACCATCTATTCAGAGCAGACATTTACTGATACCACTTGTGTTAGATAGGAATTTTTACACAAATTGTTTAAAACTCAACTGAAAAGGCTTAAGCAATTGATTCAGAGTGCGGGTGGGCTTTAAATGAAGCTTGTTGAATCAGCAGTGCAGACATTATTACCAAAGACCCTTGGTGTCTCATCTTCTTTCTGTCCTTTAGCTCTACCTTCCATGGGGACAGCTTCATCATCAGACTCCACATGGTAGACAAGCCCCCGAACATACAGTAGCTTGAGCTTCACTCTTATAACAACAAATAGCTGCCTCAGTGTCAAGCCACATATCCTTATCCTATATGACCCAGGAAAAAGAAAGCATCGGTTCCAAAAGCATATACCCAGGTCTTAGGATCTAGTGCATTGTCCTAAAATAGGTCATTTGACCAAACCCAAACCAGCAACTGTAGCCAGAGGAATAATACACAAATTGGCTTAGGTCAATAATAGTCTAATTTTTTAACTGTGTGTCAGATCAAACCCACACCACACTCACCTAGGAAAGGGTTATGTTCAAGGTATAGTCAGAGGGAAAAGGGGATAAGAAAGGAATGAGTATTAGAGCAACAAACAACAAATTTCCACTACAGCTGTCCTCCACACCCGAGTTCTTCTCTGCATAAAGGAATTTTTCCAGCAAGCCTCCAGTTTCTAGCATTATTTCAGAGCTACATTTACCAAATCACACAGCTCATTTTACTCATGCAACTGAAGAGAAAAAAAAAAATCCATCAAGTCATGGCATATTTTATTCAACAACTGCCCACCAAATCAGAGTCATGGTACCTGAAGTGTCCTCAGCTGGCTCAGAAGCAGATTTTGTGGCTACAGTTCTCCCTGATGAAGCATCATGTCAAGGCGGTTTCTGGATTTGTGCTCACTGGGCTGTAACCATCGCTAATTGAGCTTGGAGATTTGGTTGCTGGCATTAGACACAAAAAGTGAGACAAAAGCTGGGCTAAGCGATGAGACGCTGACCCAGATTGGCATGTGGATCATTTTCAGTCAATTTCCCTCCATTGATGGATCAAAGCACTCTGAGCACAGCAGTCAACCAAGAGAAAATTCCAAACCTGCGTCTGCCCATCCAGCTCCTGGCAACAGCCTGGAAACAAACTAAAAGGCACAGAAGGAATCCCCATCTTCCAATGATATATCAAGCAATGAGATGAGAAATGAGCAAAACATGATCTGCAGCCTCAATATGAAGTTACTGTTGTAACACCCCAAGTCCACAGCAATGAATGAGCAGCAGTCTGGTATGCTCAAAACATAGCTGGAATTTGCAATCTGCATGCTTACAACTCGACAAATTACTACTTTTTGAACAATTAACTTGGTATGTATAAGATTCAATTTGTTCCTCTGCAATTCATGATCATGGGATATCTTTTTATTTGTTCGTACCCTCTTCAATTTCTTTCATCAGTGTTTTGTAGTTTTCCTTATAGAGGAGGTCCTTTACCTCCTTGGTTAAATTTATTCCTAGGTGTTTCTTCTAAGAGAGAATGCTTCTATGCAGCAGCTCTGCCCAGTTATCAGCCAGCCCCTGACAGTATGAGCTTCCTATGTGTGGTACAATTCAACATCTACAGATCCCCTTCTATCAATATCATGAAGTATATAGGTTTTGAAGTATCTGCCTAACCTACAATTATGTCTCTTCACCATCCCTTGATATATAGAGGAGCCATTTTGTAAATAGTTGCCCCTGGCAGCCATTTTCTACAATAAGGACAGTTGATGAGACCAGGAGGTAAAATCTGGCCAAAGTTAAGCCACCTACACTTCTCTCCCTCATAATATATAGATTTGGGTCTTAAAGGGAATGATTCATGTCCTTCAGAACAGTGAGACCAGTAAAATGGAGAGTTGAGATGTCAGCAGCCCAATCCACTTGTACTAACCAGCAGAAGACAACCATCTATGCAAAAAGATTAGAAAGCAGACACAGGAAGGAGCTGAGAGGAGACCAAGAGAGTCGTGATCCATTTCGAGTTGATTTTTGTATAGGATTAGAGATGGAAGTCTAGTTTCATTCTTCTACACATGGATATCAGTTTGCCCAGCACTATTTATTAAAGAGACTGTCATTTCTCCAAAGACTGTTATTGGCATCTTTCTCAAAAATCAACTGGCTGTAGACATGTGGATTAATTTCTGGGTTCTCTATTGTTCCACTGGTCTACATATCCATTTTTATGCTAGTACCATGCTGTTTTGTTTACTACAGCTTTGTACTGTGTTTTAAGATCCAGTAAATGTGGTATCTCCAGCTTTTTTTTTTTTTTGCTAAGAATTGCTTTGGATATTTTGTGTCTTTTATAGTTCCATACAAGTTTTAGGATTGTTTTTTCTATTTCTGTTAAGAATGTTATTGGCATTTTGATAGGGATTGTACTGAATCTGTACATAGTTTTGGGTAGCATAGTTATTTTAGCAATATTAATTCTTCTAATTCATGATCATGGGATATCTATTTGTTTGTACCCTCTTCAATTTCTTTCATCAGTGTTTTGTAGTTTTCCTTATAGAGGAGGTCCTTTACCTCCTTGGTTAAATTTATTCCTAGGTGTTTCTTCTAAGAGAGAATGCTTCTATGCAGCAGCTCTGCCCAGTTATCAGCCAGCCCCTGACAGTATGAGCTTCCTATGTGTGGTACAATTCAACATCTATGGATCACCTTCTATGCACCAGGCACTACTGTAGATGCCATCCAAAAGATCTGTTCCCTCTGATGCTAGCTAGCTACAGCTCACCTTCTCAATGTCAACAATGTTAATGTATCTAAAATCTAAAATAAAAACAGCAACAATAATAGTGGTGCTATACTTGTGGCACCCATTGTCTCATTTTAAAGTTTCACTTTACCTGTAAAACCTAAGTAACCCCAGTTGAGAAACTGAGGCTCAGAAAGGCAAAGTGACTTGTCCAAGGATCACCCAGGTGGCAACTGGCAAAGCCAAGATTCAATAACATGTCAGGACTCACAGTGACTAAACATCTCTGTCCTAGGGCTTTGCATGCAAACTGACTCTTAGAAATGTTATAAATGCAGACTCTCAGACCCCATCCTCACACCTGCTCGTTCTGAATCTGTATTTTCACACAATCCTCAAGGCACTCATGTGCCTTTCAGATTCAAAGGAAAATGAGGAAGAGAACAAAAATTATTAAGCCTCTTTTTGGCCTGGCTCTGTGCCCCCTTGATATGATTGTTTTTCTTTTATTCACCACAATGACTTTGATTTTATACCCATTTTCTTAATATATAGGTGAGGAACCTGAGGCTTAGGGAAGTTAAATAATTTGCCCAAGATTCACAACAAGCGAGTGGCAAAGCCAGGATCTGCCCTCAAGTACTGTGACAACACTCTGCCCTCTGGCCTTCATGCCACAGGCTGAAGAGAGCTGGAGGGCCACGTAACCAACTTGGGAAAAGGCTCAGTCGACCTTTGGGATGTGAGTTTACCACTTAAGTCGGACAAAGGGTAATGTCTCTATCATGAGCTCTAAGCTTATCATAAACTACACTAGGAGACAACAGGTGTAGAATCCTTAATTGTGTCCACTAGGAATGAGTCTTTTTTTAACCTCTGTTAAATTAGGAGGTTGAGTTTCCTTATGAGTTTTATCCACAAGGTGCTGAAATGGCAGCCTTTGGAATAGACAAGTTCCTATTCTCTAATAAAAGTGCGAACAGAAATTAGTGTCAGGGCAACTAACAAGTTCACCACAAACTAAGGAGAAAAGAAAGGCTCTGAACGAACACTGAGAAATGTTGGATCTTTTCAAAAAGGCCAAAACATTACTCAAGTCAGGAAAAAAAAAAAATACTTGCCTATTTGGAGGTTCCCAAGATGGTTAATATCAACTGGTATTTCTGATTCAAATTATGAAGTCCTGTATATCCAAAACTGTGAGGACAGAGGGCAAAAGGCACCACTGACAGGCAGGAGACAAGTAAGAGACACCCAGCATGTGTGACCTTCAGCCACACCCCACACAATCTTGCCTTTCGTCTGTTTTGCTCAAAGGTGTATTGTTTTCACCTCAAAGGAGACCGGGCACATAGTAAACTCTCAATAAACAGCTATTGAATAAATAACTGAATGGCATTGTGCAATGATTATAAAAGTATCAGATGTTGCTCTAGGAAATTTGAGATGTTTCATAGGGATGTCTCCAAAGCATTCTTGGGGTGTTGAGGGGTGGAGACAACAGGCCTGCACTTCCCCCTGCCCACCTGCTTCCAGCCAACTAGAACATACCTGGTCCGTATGTTGGGCTTCGGTGTAATATCTGACTTAAAAAAAAAAAAAGTTTCATCACTAAAAAGAAAAAATAAAAATTTGAAAGCCACTGGTACAGCAGAAAAATTAATCTAGAAAGAAAAAAAAGATTCTAATTCTAACTCTTCTTAGCTGTGTGACCTTGAGCAAGTTGCTTAACTTCTCTGGGACCCAGTTTCATCATTTATAAAACCATCTGTTGAGTTAGATTATTTCTAAGGTCCCTTCCAGCTCTAACATAATTTTATTACACCATTTTAATTGCCATCCAATTTTATTCATTTTTTTTCCTTTGGTATATGTTTTATGATTTGTTCTAATTTCTTTATAATAAGCATATATTTTTTGGTAGAAGAAAAGATTTTCAAAGACATAAATTAAATCAAACAAAACCATTCTTCTCCAGTATTCTCTGCATTTGCATTGCTTTTAACAAAAGCGAGAAGAGATGTTTTCCACGTTCTTGCCTAGGGAGAACAGAGTTTAAAGTCATGCTGTAGGGAGAGCTGAGCCTTCAAAAGCAAGTAATGCTTAATCTGTTCTATTTCTGAAGCACAAAATAAAACCAAACAAAGAAGAAAAATAAGCTACCGCTTCACCAGTGCCAAGTTTCCTCATGCATAAACAGAGATCCATCCAGAAAAACAGCATTCTCAGTCGGGTGGGACAAATCCTCGTGTGCTTTTGTGGAAAACTCCCCCAGCAAGCTGGCATCAAAGACACTGTCTACAGCTGCTTCCCTACATGGCCAGAAAACTACACAAGGTGGTGAGATGCATCAGCTGGGCCAAGGGCCTGGGTGAGAAAGCTGCTCCATCCCTGACCCCATGGAGCAAGCGCAGAGCTAGAGTCAATGAGGTCCAATTTTACACCTCTAGTCTCCGTTCTTCTGTCTTTCCCTGGCCCACCACCCAACCCCCATCCCCAATCCCACACACTATATATCGCAGTAGTGCTCTGTTCCTCTTCCTCATGAACCTACGGTTAGTCTGTTCTCTTCCTTCTTCATCAATACCTCTCAGGAAGGGACCCATAGCAATTATCATGTCAAAGTATAAGTACTTGTGAGGCTTTCTGTGATATCCCTAACCAAGTGATTACACTTTACTGGCAACCAAGGACTAGTTTTTCACTTGTGGAGTTTCTGACTTTGCTGAGGATGCTGGGAGGTACCAGGAGCGGTGAGAGCTCCCAGATGCAACTGCAATCGCACGTCAGAGCTGCCTCGCCATGCAAGTGCAAGACTGGCCTTCCTTAACCGCACTGTTTGAGACAGTGAGGTTGAATGAACACTACGGGGAATAAGGAAAAGCAGGTTCTAATCCTGTATCTCTATGTTTGACGACAACAAAATGAAGTGTGTCTGCTCTTTTGGGGCTGGATCAGATTCTAATTTTTAGTAGTAACAAGATAGAAATTTTAAGACATTAAGAGACAGGAGCTAATCGCCAGTCAAAGGATTTCTGTACTTCTCATTCCCTTTCAACTGCAACGCTTAACTGTGTGTAGATGGATCCCACCCTCTGTTTAGTCCCTTCATCCAGGAGGTCCCAGGTCCCGTATCTGTGGTCACTCCCTTGGAGAGTAGGCCAGAAGATATCAGAGGAGTTGCATGTGATCTTAAAATAAAGGTTCTGAAAGGTCATTTCCAATCTCCTTCTAATAAAAAGGGAGTATTCTAACCCATTTCATTTCTGTCACTGAAGCCGAAAGAGTGACATAATGCTGAAATCTATTTACAGCTTTTGTTTGTTTGCTTTATTTGGGAAAGGAAGGGACAAGTTTCTTGCAAATCTATTCAAGGATCCATACTTACCTAAAAGGACAACAGAAGAGGATTTCTAATCCAAAGCAATTTCTTCCAAGCAATGAGTAGATACTATTAATTTTTCCTACATGAAGGCTTGAAAAGTATGCCAAGACTTAGTCTACCTTGCTTAAGACACAATATTTCAGTTATCTCTGATATACATAAAGATATATATGATAAATATAAATAAAATATATTTACTATCTTTAGTATTTCTGTTCCTGTAAGAACAAAGTTGTGTGACAGAGCTGTACTAAAGGATCCTGGGCATATTTGGGAGATTTTGTCAAGCATGACCTAAAGCAAACTGTCACTAATTTAATAATTTCCTTTGAGAAAATAAATTAACCTCTCCAAGCCCTCAATTTTCTCAGTTTTTAGAAGTAGGAAATAGAATTAAGTGATACTGAAGGATTTTTCTAGCTGTAATATTCTAAGATTCTGATTGTATGATTCTTTTTTACCTACTATGTTAGTCAGCCTTAGGTTTGGCTTCATGTCAGAGGAATACTTCTCCCCAGCCTATGTGTAAAACAAAAAAAATTTACTATTCAGTCCCATGAGAGAATTCAGGAGGACAATCCCAAACTGGCATAAGTATCTGTGACGTCAAGGCTCTAACTCCTTTTTTCTTACTATTCCACTAGAGTGGAACTGTCCCTCAGGGTCACCGCATGGTCCAAAATGGTTGCTGAGGCTCATGCCATTTCACCTGCATACCAAGTAGCAGAAATGAGGAAGGAATAAAGAAGTTTCTCTACAGAGGTTTTCCCCTAAGCTGCCATAAAACATCTCTGCTTACATCTCACTGGCTGGAAATTAGACACTTAATTGCATCTATCTGCAAGGGAGGTCAGTAAATAAAGATTTTATTCTGATAACCATGAATCCAACTAAATATGCAGGGTTCTCTTTCTAAGGAAGAAGATGGTATTAGAATAAACAATCGGTAATCTCTGTCACACATACCATGAAGCCATATACTATAGTTTCACTTAACTTTTTTACACTCTTGACTCTCAGCTCAAACCGTTTTAATTTCCTAAACCAAAGCACTCAAGAGGATCTATGTCTACCATCCCCTGCCCAGTTTTACAAGTAATTTCCCAGCTACAGGCACACAACTTAACAAAAATTCATGCTTAGAATTAAAATCAATAATATTTCACTTTCACTTAGTAAGTAGAAGGTCGTAGAAGAATCCTAACAACAAGAACAGTCCAGATGACCTAGAAAGTCAAATCACAATTTTTTGGAACCCATTAGAAATCTGGAGTTGCAAAGACATCTAAAAGAACCAAAGTTGAGAAAATGGTGAGCTCCCACTAGGGGAGAAGATACTTATGGCTGCTTTCATCCTTGTGGGACAGGGAAGATGCTGCTACCAATGGGGTAAGAAGAAACCATCTGAAACAATTCCAATTCTTAAAGGCTAAGCGTGGGCTATCATGACTGCTCAGTATCTCCAGGAGCTCCAGCCACAAATCTGCAGCCACCTATCTGGTCTTTCCCACAGGCCTTTACTGGGTGTTTACATGGAAATTTGGGGACCCAGTGGAGAATTGAGAGAGACCCTCCGTAAGGTGTGTTCAGTGTCTGTCGGCTAAAGGCTGAGGGCAGAGTAGCAGCACCCAGAGAATCCCTCCAACCCATACAGCCCCTCACTAAGGACATGATGCCTGCCTTTCTCTCTGACCTCATTCTGCTCCCACTTTAGTCACTATCCAGCCACATGGGCCTTGTCTCTATGTACTTCTTACCTACCATACTCCAAGCTACCTTCAGCCTTAGAGTCTTTGTCTGTGCTGTTCACTCTCATGAAATGTCCCTCCCCATGATATTCCCATGGATGGCGGCATCTTGTGTCATTTACACTCATCAGATTAACAGTTACTTCTGCAGAGAAGTCTTCTTGATCACCAATCTAGAGTGGTCACAAAGTCAGATATCTTCACATCACTGTGTCTTAATTACCTGCATGGTACTTATCACTGACTATTGTCTTACTTATTTGTTTGTTTCGGTGGCAGCCTTCCGTTCCAATGCAAAAATCCAAGACCCTCCCTGTCTTTTTAGCCACTGCACATCCACTGCCTTAGAACAGTGCCTACCACACATTGGGCTCTCAACGAGTATCTACTAAACGGGTGAATCGAATAACCAAGGAGACAAAGCAAAGATGTTTATCGTGAAGTGACAGGAAAACACCAGGAAGCCTTCACCAAGAAGAAATCACAGTGAGCTTTTGACACATCTGTGTCAGAGCCACACTGCTTTGGGGTGGGCCCCAGTCTCAGGGTGGTCAGAAACCTCTTTCCCATTTTCTTTTTTTTTCTTTCCTTTCTTTATTTTATTATCTTTTCTTTCCAAGCACTTATCTGTAGGATTTCCCATCTTCAAAGGCAAGTCAAGATTTCTTCTTTTTCTACATTTCTATTTAATTTTATGCTGATACAACATTAAAGACATTTTGAAAACGTACAAGGGCAATCTATAATACCATCATAACAAAGCCATTTTCACATATACATATTTCCTTTGTGTTTTTATTCATAAACAGATAGTATCTTTTTCCAAAATTACCACCAATCAAAGAATGTGTGGTATTTTACCGGGTTGCTTTTTACACTTACTATTGTATTATAAACATTTTCTATGCTACAGCAGATCTGAATATTCTCGTAACACTACTAGTAGCTAGCATTTGTTGAGAGTTTGCTGTCTGTCAGGCATTGTTCTAAGCACTGGTATTATTTTATTTTATCTGCACAATAACTTTCTACACTGAGTACTATTATTATTTCCATTGTTTCATTTTTCCTTCTGACAAGGTATTTTCATATGCACTGTGTATGTATGAACAACAGTGTTCTGTATGAGATTTTTGATAGTACTGACTGGCACATTTCACATATCCATCAATAATGGTATGTGTGAATAAATTATGATGCATCTCATTTGTGTATGCTAATACTACTATTAAAAATAATTACTTGGAAATATATATGATATCAAAGAAATATTAAGGGAAAAAGGAATCAGAACAATATGTTTATTATGATGTCATTAATAGTTATTTTAAAAAATCATGTAGCTAACTAAAAGAACGCCACATATTGTTTGATTCCATTTATATGAAATGTCCAGACTACACAAATCCATAGTGACATAAAGTAGATCAGTGGTTCACAGAGGCTGTGGAGAGGGGAGTATGGAAAATGACTACTAATAGGCATGGAGGTTTTTTTGGAGATGATAAAGATGCTCAAAAATTAGTAGTTATGGTGGTTGGTTGGTCAACTTTGTGAATATACTAAAAACCACTGAGTTGTACACTTTAAAATGGAATTTTATGGCACGTGAGATGTATTTGAATTAACGTTTTAAAAGTAACCAAAGAAAAAAGTTATGCTGTATATGATTATGTATTTAAATGTAAAGAAAAGGGATAAAAGGATACACAGAAAACTGTTGATAGTGATAGAAGAAATCTGAGGTGGAAATATGAAAGAAGATAAAAGGAGATTTTTCTGTCTAGTTCTACATCATTTGAATCAGACGATTTGAATAATTTATAATTATGATGTTTCAGTTTCTTACTTGTATAATTTAATATAATAAATTGAATAAAAATTAATGACTATTAAATTTTGAAAGTTCAAATCAAGTTAGTAAAACAGGCACTAATATTTGATTTTTTTTAGTCAGCTCACCAAGGTATTCAGATCAGTACCATCAGCAAGTATGTCAGGAATGAGAGGACGACAGGGCAGTGTTTCTCCTTAGTTCATTTGGCCTTCAGTGGCTCAATATTTTCTCCTTCATGGTACGAAGAGTGACTTTTTTGGATTCATAATGGGTTTTGACATAATATGACATTAAAAATATATATAGGTACTGTCAACTCTTACATAATTACTCTAGACAGTGAGGCAAAGGATAATTGAAGTTCATGGAAAATAAGGGACAAACCTGACACTGCTATATTTTCTTATTTTTATTTCACAGAAGAATGCAAAATAAAATGCTCTAAATGCAACAGTGCAAAAAGTAGAGTCATCATCCATAGATTACACATGATCATCTATTTAGGAAAACCAACAGAATCTAGAGACAACCTATTAGGAAAAAAGTAAGAGAGCTTAGCCATGTTGCTGATCTATGATTGGCCTGCAAAAATCAATAGTATTTCTCAACACCAGCAATAACCAACTAGAAAATGTAATAAAAAAATAAGATAAGCAACAAAACCTATGACATATCTAGGAATTAAGCTAAACAACGGAACTCTATACCTCTCTAGAAAACAATTTTAAAATCTAGTAAAGGAGAGAAAAGATGATCAGAATAAATGGAAAGATCTTCCATGATTTGAGTGAAATTAACTATTTTTAAAATGTAAATTTTTCTATCACTAATCAATAAATTCCCAATCAAAATTCAACTTGTATGCCTTTGAGAAATTTATCATATTTGCTCTAAAATTTACATGGAAGACTAAAGGCCCATGTATAACCAAGTCAACTTTAAAACAAAAAACTAAAAATCAGGCTACCAGATATTAAGATACATTATTATTGAGCCATAATAATAAATAAGCCTAGAAACACACTAGTGTGTTTGAATACTTTATATGTGACAAAATGCATACATTAAGATTTGATTAAGAAAAGGTTGGACAACTTGTTTGCTACACGGAGGAAAATAAAACTGGATCCTCTCATAACACTATATTAAAAGGCCAACTCTTGTTAAGTTTGGGACACAGAAGTGTGAAGTCCAGAAAAACCGCAGGAAGAGAGAAAAGGGGAGTAGTATGTCTAATATTAAATTAAAATCATCTCCAGAAAGAGTGACCCCACTAGTTATGACAAAACTTAACAAGAGGAGTGACTTCAGACTTTAAGACGTGCAAGGCTCAAGGTGGCAGCCTCAGAAAGGCACAACTTGGGGGAAAAGACAGTATAAAAGGAAAACACTTTGGAGTCTCGGTGGTGAAGGAATGAAAAAGCAGGCAAAAGAAGTTGGAGATGGTACGGACAAAAAAGTGAAAACATTGAGGAATAAATGACAAATTTCCCACTGTGAGAAAGAGAAATCCATGCATACATATATACATATATTTATACATACATGATAGATATCCATTAAAGAAACTGCACTTCACTATACAGACAGAAGAGGGATCTCTTGAATTAAATGCTTATAATCTCCCCAAATTGCCAACCTGATACACAACATAGACTGAGAAAGAGTCTGCATGTATACAAAGCTACTGAAAGCATGAAATGAAAACAAAACTGAAACATTCAATGGATGAAATTCCTCCCACACCAGCCCTCCAAACAACTACTAAGCAAAAGATACCATAGCACAATACTCCTAACTGAATCCAGTATCTTCCAACAGGCAGGTAGGAATAGGAAGAACACCTTAAATCAGATCATCAGAATCTAAGGAATGAAAATGGTTTTAAATCAGGAAGAAATTAAATAAGAATTGATCAAAAGAAATGAGAAAAAAGAGAAATAATCTCAGAAATGAAAAATTAAATCACAAATCACCCTAGCAAGGTTGTATTCAAGTGAACACTTAATAAGAGGAAATGGTCCGTCCGGCACAGTGGCTCATGCCACTTGAGAGGCCAAGACAAGAGGGTCCACTGGAGGCCAGGAGTGTGAGACCAGCCTGGCAACATAGCAAGACTGTCTCTACAAAATGTAAAAAAATTAGCTGGGCATGATCACATGTGCCTGTAGTCCCAGCTACTCAGGAGGCCGAGGTGGGAGGATTGCCTGAGCCCAGATGTTTGAGATTGTAGTGAGCTATGATTGCACCACTGCACTCCAGCCTGAGTGACAGCATAAGACCCCATCTCTAAAGAAAAAAAAAAAAAAAAAAAACTGAAGAAAAGCAGAAAAAACTACGATAATAAAAATAAGATAAAAACATTAAAGGGGTCAAAAAGAAAGTGGTGTAAATGAAGGAGATCCAATTACACATAATTGAACTCTGAAAAAGTGAAACAAAACAATGCAATAGAACTAACATATTAAAATATGATTTAAGAAAACCTTCAGGAAATTAGAGAAAAATCTAAATCCACATACTAAATTGGCCCACCAAGTACCTGGGAAAAGGTACACAGAATGGTCAACCTTCAGATATATTCTAGTAAAACTGTTCAACTTTAAAGATAAAGGAAAAAACCTCACGTCTCCAGGCAGGCAAAAAAAAAAAAAAAAAAAAAGAAAGAAAAAAAAAAAAAAGCCAAAAATCTTACATGGCAAGAGACTTCAAGTTAGCAACAGACGTCTCAAGAGCAACATACAAGTCACGGCAAGAAGCAAGCAGCATTTGTAAGCAATTCAAGAGGAAAAAGAAATGTGAACCAAGGATTTTATATCCAGCTAAGCTGTTCTTCAGTATCAAGCCCATAAATAAATATAAAATAAAAAGCAGTTTACACATGCAAGAACTCAGAGAATTCTCTATTCGTAAGTCCTTCTTGAAGAATCTACTAAGGGATCCGATTCATCCAACCAAGTTATGATTGAGGAAATTTAGGTAAAAGGAGTAAAAGTGAGGGTTTAATATATTGAATTTTAAATTTAAGACTAAAAAAGTAGAAACAAGAGTAGAAGAATATAAAATGTCATACATTCTGATAAGGAAAAAATAACATGAATAAAAAGTGGAAGAGAACGGGGAGGGAAAATTCATTCTCCTTTCCATTCATTGATTCTTGTAGAAAAGCAGTTCTCAAATATTTTGGCTTCTAAAATCTTTCATACCTCTAAAATTTATGAGGACCTCAGAAAGTTTTTGTTTATGTGAGTCATATCTATCAATGTGCCATATTAAAAGTTAAAACTGAGAAGTTTTAAAAGATTTACTATTTTAAAATAGCAATAATAAACCCATTACGTCATAAAATATAAAATTTTAAAAAAATATTGTGAGAAAAATCATCTTACATTTTTGCAAATCCCTGTAAAGTCTAGCTTAATAGAAGACAGCTGGATTTTCGTATGTGCTTCCAATGTTTCTTTAGCCATCAGAGCAATGATATAATCCCTTATTATGTAGCTTCTGAAACACTTTCATGTGCATTCAGGAGAGAATGAGTAGAAAAGTGAATTAATGTCTTAGTTTTATTATGAAAAGAGTTTCTACCTCACAGATTCCATGAAAGGGTTTCAGAGACACCCCCCCACGGGCCACATTTTGAGAACGTCTATTGTACAGATAAAAGGGAGAAGTCAAAGGATACATAAGAAACTGACCAACTAGATCAAGGCTAACCAGGGGAAAAGGGAATTCTTAAAAAGCCTAAGTACAAAGGTTATCACTGAATACCTGATCCTAATACCAAAATAAATTTTAAAAATTAAAGAGCAAAGCAGACACATCATGTGGAGAAACAGAAAACGTAATAAAGTCATATAGTGATTATATAATAATTGTAACTGAAATAAAATGACACAGTATAGACCCAACAAGTAGATTACTAATTGCAAATTGATTTATCTTTTAAAAGAAAAATACTTCCAAATTAACTCACAAAGAAATATTAAAGACATTATGGATACAAGAGTTACACCTTTAAAAAAAAAAAGTGATTCAAAAGGCTAACTCTTAAGGGATGGACACAGATATAACAGGCACATGAAATTTATAAGAAAGCCGAGTTCACAATCCTCTTATCAGATGAGACAGAATGCAAGCTAAAAAACTTCTAATGTAACAAAAACACTTTGATGCTAAAATCTGCAATTCAAAATAGAGACATAACATTTAGGAACATTTATGTAACAAATAGAGCAAACATCTTTATAAAGCAGAAACTATAGGAGAAACAGATACATACAGAAGCACACTAGTAATAGTCTTTATTGTGCTACTCCCAGAGTAACACAGATAAAGTAGACAAAAGATTAATAAGGCTATACAAGACCTAACCAACATTCTCAGTAAGATAGACTTTACAGAAACATGTCAACCAGTAAACTCTAATAGAAAACACATTTTCTTCTCAAACACACATGGAACATCTACCAAATTCATCAAATATGCGTTAAAAAAATAGTAAGCCATGTGAAAAAGATATTACAAACATTCTCTGATTATAACACAATAAAACAGGTAATAACAGTATTTAAAAATAAGAAAACTCACCTGAAATTAAATTTGTTTTAAATCTTGAGCAAAGGAGTAAATATAACCCAAAATTTCATAATTTTTAAAACATAACGATAATGAAAACACTACATATCTAAGTCTATGGAATACATTTAAGCAGCAAGCAGAAGAAAATCATTGACTTATACACATACCAATAAAAATGAAATAATACAAATAAGTTAAACTTTAAGCTAAAAATGTTTTTTAAAATGAAGCGAATCGAAAGAAACCAAAAAGAAGGAAATAATGTGAAAAGCAATGCAGTAGAGAATAGAAATTCAAAGATTCTAATTAATAAATCAGTGTGATGGTCCTTTGAAGAATATTAATAAAGCAGACAAATCACTAGTTCACCAAATCAACAAAAAAGCAGAGTAAGCACAAATATATAAAAGAAGTGATAAAACAGAAATGGCCACAGAAAAAGAAAATATTAAAATCATCAGATTATGTCACACACCTCCATGTAAATAAATTTAAAAACCAGTATCAAATGAATAATGTTTTGAAAAACATACAGCTTACCAAAATTGACTCAAGTAGAATTGGAAAGCTTAAATGGACCAATTTTTACAGGAAAAAAAATATAGAAATTTATCAAGGCTATACCCCACAAAGAAAGCACCAGGCCCAGAAGTTTTCACAAGGAAATTTTACCAAACCGTCAATAACCAGATGGTCCCAATGCTACAAAAATTGTTTCAAAACAAGAAATTCCAAAATCATTTTATGAAACATAAAATCTGATAATGAAAAAAATTAAGTAACAGAGTAATATAGCTTATAAATATTAATGCCAAAATAGTAAGTATTTATGTGCCAACAGATTTCATCACTACCCTGTGAAAATAATACATAATGACCAACCAGGGCTTATTTCAGTAATGTATCAATATGGGAAATCCATGAATATAAAATACATGTGTACACACACACACACTTCTGAAGCCTAGATCTTATTTAACATAAGAACACTACAGATATGTGCAAGATTCATACCTCCAAGATGGTCCCAATCATCTTCATCTCCATGTATTCACTCTGTTGTGTAGACTCCTCTAGGTTGAAAACTCCTTGTCTGTGTACCTGATAGAATATTGTGGAGATGTTATGTGACATTCAACATTTACATTATGACAGCAATTACAGCTTTTACTTCGTTCTCTCTCTTGGATCATCTATCCAGCGGAAGGCAGGCAGCTGCCATGTTGTGAGGACACTCAAGCAGCCCTGTGCAAAGGACCACATGGTGACAAACTGTGGCCTCCTGCCAAAGGCCAGCATCAACTTGCCAGCTATGCGAGTGATCCATCTCAGAAGCCCCAACCAAGGTTTAATGTTTGAAGCCCCAGCCACCATCTTGACTGCTACATCATGAGAGACCCCCAAGCCAGAATCATCCAGCTGGACCACTCCTAAATTCTTCACCTATAGAATGTGTGTGAGACAATAAATAATGTTGTTTTAGCCCACTAAGTTTAGGGGTAATTTGTTATGCAGCAATACAAATCTGTATGAGAAAACCTTAAAAACACTACTCAAAGACACAAAGGTAGACTTAAATGAATGGAGAGGCAGCCTTTTTTCTTGGACAGGACAACACAACATCATAAAAAGATCACTTTTCCCTATGCTAATTTGTAAGTTTAAAGCAACAACAATAAAAATGCCAATAAGCCTTTTTTGGAAGCTGAATAGGTTCCAACAAAAGTTCATACAGAAAAATAAACATGTATCAACAGCTAGCAAAATACTGAAAAAACAAAGCTATGTATAGGGACCAGCCCTATCAGGGATGATTAAAACATTTTATGACAATTGTATAATCCAAGAAGTGTGGTCCTGGCACATGAATAGGCAGACAGACTGGTGCAATAGAACAGAATAGGATGCCTGAATAGAGACCCAAGTAGATACTGAAATTTAATATACAATCAATGTGGCTGTCAAACCACTGGGGCAAAGGTGCATCTTTTTAAAATGGTGCTGAGATAACTGTATAGTCTTTTGGAAAAGGACACAATTAACTCTATTCCTTACACCATACCTAACAATCAACTCAATGAATCCAGAAATCTACATGTGAAAAGTGAAACTACTCAGTATTAGAAGAAAACATGATTGCATTCATCTATAACCTCAGTAGAGAAACAGTTTCTAATATTCAAAATCAAGTTGCAAAAAATAAATTTGACTAATGGAAAAATTCATAGAAAAAGAATACCGCAAGCAAAATAAAATGACAAATGACTCATCAGAAAATGATATTTGCAAAATGTATCACAGATAAAAAGCTATTATCCTTAATATATTTAAAAACTTAAAGTGGGAAATATCAGTGGAAGAATGAGTTAAAGGCAAAAAATAAATAAACTGTTAAAAAGACATACGATGGCCGTTAATCCTGGTGAGATTACTTTAATTTTACTTATAATAAGAGAAATGCAGATAAAACTATACTGAGATACCATTTCTCTTCTATCAGATGGGCAAAAAATTAAAAAGCTTGGCAACACACTGTTGGCAAGGCTTGTAAGGCACTCTCATTCATTGCTGGTGGCAATGTAAATAATACAACTTATGCTGGAAAAATTTGGCAATCCCTAAGAAAATTACATATGCATTTTCCTTCTAACTAAGCAATCTCAATTCTAGAAACTTACCCTGAAGATATGCCTCCAACAATAAGAAAATGTGTTCGTGTCAGGTTATCCATTGCAGCAACATTTGTAAATACAAAATGTTGAAAGTGACCTAAATGTCTATATATAGGAGATTGGTACAATAAATTAGGATACCTACACACAATGGAATGCTATGCATTTGTCATGAATAAGGGAAATCTGAGTTTATATGAAGTGAGGTTAACATACATTGATGAGTGACAAATGCAACATGCAAATATATTTCCAAAGAGTCTATTTGAAGGTAGTTAATTACAAAGGGAAAAACGGTCATTGGCAGACTGATCTTAACCAAGTGACCAAAGTTAATACTTTCAGTGATGGTATAAATTGATATCATGTGTCCGCTGACACGACGCCCTAAGAACACAGTATTACCTTTGTATTATAGTATTTCTGTCAAAAAACTCATGATCATGAAAAAACATCTGAAAAACCCAAACTTAACAACAGGCTAAAAAATGAAATTTTAAGGGCATGAAAGATTAAAAATCCTGAGGGACAGAGAGAAAGAAAGAAAACAAAGGAGACCTGACAAGTAGAATCCTGGATTAGAGGGGGGAAATAGCTATATAACTCAATATTGAAACAACTGGCAAAAGTTAGATAATAATACTCAATCGGAGTTCAACATCCCGATTCTATACTTGTGCTCTATTATAGCTTGTTCCTGTCTTTAGGGAACACACTTAAATAACTAAAAATAAAGAAATATAACGCCTATTACTTTTCTGGAAATGGTTCTTCGAAAATATAAAAAAGATGTGTGTATATGTGTGCGTGTGTGTGTATATGGAGAAAATAAGCAAATGGAATAAAAGTTAAAGTTGGCGAGTCTGAGTAAATAATTTGAGTTCTTATGTACTATTTTTTCAATTTTTCTGTAAGTTTGAAGTTCAAAATAAATCATTTTTAAATGTGGATTTCTGTTTCACAAATAACACAGACAAAATTCACTGATGTTGAAAGCATGGGAGCAGGTATTTGAAATGTCGAAAACTCACAAGTTCTTGATTGAATGTGAAATGAATTCAATTCAACAAGAAAACAGCAATTCCAACAGAAAAAAAAAAAGCAATTTACAGATGAGGAAACCATAAAAGCTATCAAACATATTAATAAGGTGCTCAGAACCATTGTAATTTGAGAAATGCACATTTAAATACAATGAGGTATCACCTAACCCCTATTGACTCACAAACATTAGAAGTCTGAATAATTCTTGGGGTTGGTAGAAATGTAGGGATGTAAGAACCTTTGTGCGTTGCTAACAGGTATGTTTTGGAATATATATCAGTATTGCCATTCTGGATAACAAATTGGCACTACTTAGTCAAATAGTGAGTCATATATGCTCAGTGCTAAAGAAAAAACTTCACTGGACACATCAAAAATGGCAGGGAAGACTTTATTCAAGGCTATTGCAATAAGAGACTGAACTCAACTCCACTGAAACAAAAGGCAGTAAGATTTTTAAATGCTGGGGTGAGATCACAGAAAAGTATTCAAGGACATTAGCAGGGAGGGTGGTCAATGGGATCAGACCATCTGTGTTTGCTCATTGTCACTTTTTGAAGTTAGGCTTCTACCCTCCCACAGAGACTGTGAGACAGGTGCTATCTCCTTCAATTATTCCATTTCAAATGGATGATTCCAAGGTCCTTCAGAAAGATATTTCTGGGCCGTAGAAGATTGACATCTTAAAGGGAAGACTTTAAGAATGAAAATTAAGAATTTAAATAGAATTTACAATTGCATGGCTTTCTCAAGTAAATGCTCTAAGGAAAGGGAGGTCAGTGTTCTACATTTGGGAAGATGGTTGTCTTGGTCACACTCATCAGAAATTCCACTCCTGGAGATAGATGCATGGGTAGATAGATTGATGATTGATAGACAGAGACAAAGAGAGAGAGAGGATGGATATAGACAGACAGGTGAATATGTATAAATATACCATGTCCTTTGGAGCACTATATTCAGGACCAGGACCAGAACGCTGCAGTCCACCCAGGGTGCCCATCTCTGAGAGAATGGGTAGGCAAAGTAAGGTGGTTACCCACTATGTAGATTAAGCCTAAGTGTCCTGCACCAATCCCCTCAGCCCAGTTTTGACATCAGCTGTAGCTTTTCACTCTGACAGCAAGCTATTGTCACCTACCAACTTTTCACACTTAGGGCTTTCATTCCAACTGTGGGAGGTTGCTCTGCCCACACAAATCGTACACTGGCTCTTAAGGCATCTGTCTGGAAGTGACTCATAACATTTCATTGGCCAAGTTTCATAATCATGCCTGATTTTAAAGAAGGGAAGTGCAATTCTACCATAAGCCCAAAAGGTAGAGAAAACATAACATAGTGTGAGCAGCACTAATGACTACCACATTCCCAAAATGCCAAACTACATTTGGTATTTAGTTTTAACTGTCCGTACATGGTATGAAGATCCACGACAAGGAGCCATTTGTAATTCTGCTGAGGAATAAATTTGAATCACCTGTGCTAAGGAGGCTGAGGCTGGTAGGATGGAGAACAAAAGCAAGTTTCTTACCTATGAGTGAGCCAAGACAAACACTCAACATCTACATCACAACATATTACACTGCAACCTTTACTACATTGTTGCATATGTGCTAACACACATAAAGTATGTTGCATTTTATAGGGGAAATTATCTACTATAAATTTGGGGATTCTCTGAGTTCTTGGGACATACCCAGTTTTGAACATAAGGATCCATGCATTTATCCATGTATCACAAGTACTGGCCATGGCAAATGTTCATATTAGTGCCTATCCTCAGCCACAATGTTGCTCCATTCCTAAGATGCACTGTGACTAAGATGCATACTGGCTGGAATCCAACGAGCCAATGTGTCAGAGAGGCAGACATATATCAGCGTGGTCTGGACACCGTGGAACTCTTTATTATTCCAAATTGTTAGTGAGTATGACATGGGAAAGAGCACTGTATACAGAGCACAAACACTTACTACCTGAATAATTTGGGGCATGACATTGAACCATTCTTAGCCTTAATGTCTTCATTAGTAAAATGAGGTCATTAGTAAGATCATATGTAACATGGCAGATCATTTCTCTCTTTCTCATATTACTTTGTTCTTTCTACCCCTCACTCCTGTTGAAATTATGCTATGAGAAGTTGTCAAACTTAGCAAAGAGTTTGTGTGTCTCCATTATGATTAATCTGAAAAGGAGGCACAGGCCGTAAGGGTCTACCTTTTCCCTTCTAGCTGGGACCAGACTAGAGGATTTCATGTCCCTGATTCCAGGAGGAAATCAGAACCCTGAGGAATAGAAAGGAGAGAAGGAGATTCAAGAAAGCAGAAGCCTCCGAATGATCTCCTCAAATACAATTTATGAAGACTGAAAGGTGGTTCAATGAGGAAAGCAAAAAGCTGTTCTACATCACCTTCTTATAGCCTTCTTCCTGGTGATGGGCCACACCTGCTTGCCTGTCTGGACACTACCAATGATTACAGTAACAACACTATCACTGAAAGCAGTTAAAACTGAACAGGTGTTCTATTTAAGTGTTAGGACTTACACTGGTGGCCTCTTGGACTGCAGTTTGTGCCAGTGTAGAATTCCAGCACATTCTGCTGTCTTGTATCTTGCTGGACTCAGAGCCACTGCTCACAGTTTTCGTGTCCTAAGCCCGTCTCCCATCTGCCTTATCGCGGACTCCCTAAAACACTTCTGAGGAATGAGTCGTTCCACTCAATCACAAAGGCATACCAGGTAGAGAAAAGCTTTCTTAAATAATCCTTAGTGTTAGAGCTGGGAGAACTCTTATAGATCATTTAAGGCAGTATTGTTCAAAAGAATTTTCCACGATAATGGACGTGTTCTATATCTGCGCTGTCCTATACGACAGCAGCCACTAGACCCATGTGGCTACTGAGCACTTGAAATGTGGCTAATGTGACTTAGAAACCTAACTTTTTATTTTAAACACTCTTAAGTAACTTAAAATAGTCACACAAGGCTAATGTCTACTGTATTGGATAGTGCAGATTTAGGATAAAGTCTCTTGACCAGGGACCCGTGGACCCTCTAGTATCCAAACTTCAGAAGATGCACAAAAATCACCTAAAAATGTAGATGTAATGTTGAATATGCAAAATAACACCATTTGTCTTTCAATAATACATGGCTACCCAAGAACAAGTATTAAATAAAACAGAGAGGGCGTCTGCGGGGAAGAAGGTACAGGAGTGGGGATGAAAATAGGGATAAGAAGTGAAGAGGAAAATAAAATAGGATAGTGGAAGAAGAACTGAAGAATAACCAAATTCCTTATTATCCAATGTACTAAACAGAAAGGAAAAAATTGTTTGGGTGTTTTTCAAGGTCAATCTTAGCTTTCATCAAATTCTCAAAGGAGTCCAAGACTTCAGCCAAAACAAAGAACCACCAACCTAAATTTATTCTCTCACCACAGAACAGAAAAGGTGAGAATGGATATGTGTTGGCTTAAATAATGTATGAGGAAATC
Organism: Lemur catta; assembly: GCF_020740605.2. Lineage (NCBI taxonomy): Eukaryota > Metazoa > Chordata > Mammalia > Primates > Lemuridae > Lemur > Lemur catta. The sequence continues at coordinate 10,249,151 of NC_059132.1, forward strand.
TGACACAGTTAGGATTGACAGTTGGCTGGTTAACCAAGAAATTGAAGAATTTTATCTTAAAATGGGAAAACTTTAAAAAATAATACTCATTTTTCTCTGCATTATTTTCCTTCCATAAATCAAAACCATATTACATCTTCTGATTTATAGTTTGTTTTCCTCGATGAAGTGAGAACATAAAGACACTTCTGAGGCAATCAAGTGCAGAATCCTTCTAGATTTGCACAATTCTCCCACAATTTTACAGTTAGCTAGTCCACGTCCGATTCAAAAGCAATTTTTCTCAACTGAAACTGAATGAGTATTTCCAAAGCAAGAAATTAGGTTTCATTAAAACATCCTCTCTCTCGTTTCTCACAAGTATCACCAGTTGTGGTAGGCAGAATTATGGCCTTACAAAGATGCCCATGTCCTACTCCTTGGAATCTTATATGGCAAAAGGAACTCGACAGATACAATTAAGAATCTTTTTTTAACCCTTCTTTTGGGAGGGAGGCTAATTCTGTTGCCCAGGCTGGAGTGCAGTGGCGCAATCATAGCTCACTGCAGCCCCAGATTCCTGGGCTCAAGAGATCCTCCCACCCAGCCTCCCGGGTAGCAGGACTACAGGGGCACACCACCACCCCCCGGTAATTTTTTTTTTTTTGTAAAGAGATGGAGTCTCGCTGTGTTGCCAAGGCTGGTTTTGAACTCCTCGCCTCAAATGATCCTCTTGCCTCAGCCTCCCAAGTAGCTGGGACTACAGGCCTGGGCCACCACACCTGGCAAGAGTCTTGAGGTGGGAAAGTTATCCTGGATTATATCCCGTGGCTTCCAGAGGCAGAGTCTCTCCCTGGGAGGTCACCTCCCTTGTTTCTGGAACCAAGAGCGCCAGGGGCGAGAAACCTGTCCCCAGACTCCCTCCTGCTGACATGGGAAGTGTCTGCTCAGGCCTGCCCCTCCCCTGCCCCGTGCGGGCCTAGCACCCTGCACTGCAGAGTTCAAAATGTCTCCCCACTTTGTCTTTTCTCCAAACTGCCCGTCAGCCTGTGCCTCAGCTTCCCACAGAGTTCACACCCTTCCCTGGGTGGATGGGGAGGTCCCCAGAAGAAGAGTCACCCCTTGTGGGTCAGGCCACACTGCCCCAGCCAGCCGTCCCGCGCTCCATTCCCTATTGTGTATCCCACACTCCCCGAACTTAGTGGTGGCTTCTCCAATTCACCTTTTTTCTTTTGCCAGCGCTGCTTGTCCCGCGCTGCTTCTCTGCAAATCCTGGATGCTGTTCTTGTGGGAAAGGGACCCACGCGCGTGTGGCCGTCCGCCTTCTTCGCCTCCCACTCCGGGAGCAGAGAACCAGGAGGCTGCCCCTAGTCTGCCATTTCTTCCCCCTGCTGTCTTCCCTTTAAATCACCTGCTCCCGCCTTCACAGGGTTGCTTAAATTAGATCTTGGACGTGGACGTGCTTAATGAACTAAAGCAGCCTCTGCAGATGTGAGGGATTACAGTTACTGGTCAAATGAGCGAGACAGGTGATCTGCATGACCAATCGCATTGTGAGACTAACACCATCTTACTCGGGGCTCCCTTCAAATGAGTGAAACTTGGGTTCATCAGAGAAATGCTGGATTTTGTTTAAAATCTTGCTGATGATATTACAGACTTGTCACCCAGGACCTCTCATCACTGCCTCTAACTTTTAGAAAATGCAAATCGAGCATCATTTTACAAAAAAACAGCATGACAAATTGAAGTCTAGGCAGGTTCCTTTGCAATTATAACCTAACGCAACTGGTTCTTGTTAAAAAGGGTTTCATTAAATTCAACTGTTCAGTTCCCTCGTGCAATGTATAGTATTTAACTCTTGCTAGACAATTGGACCACATATTTATTATAAAAACAAAACACTGAAAGTCACAAGCACGCTGGCCTTTATTTTTAAAAAACATATTTACTCAAATTCTTTAAATTTAATTTATTATCTTGTTTTATTTATTACTCATCATAAGCATGAGGAGGAATCAAAGACTTACAGATGGTAAGTGATTTGGCCAAGAACATGCAGCTCTGTTCAATACAGTGACCATTAGCCTCATGTGACCACTTAAATTAATCACAATTATATAAAATTAGTCACGATGAGTAGGCTGCCCAGACCTGTTCTTTGAGAAAGACGGTTTTGTTTGAATGTATGAACTGGTGAGCCAGAATGAAAGCTAGATGAATTGTGAAAAGGATTGTTTTAATTTTACATCTTCCATACTCCTGAGCAAAATATTTGTTAAATGAACACATTAAAGAGCGGGGAGGGCAGCAGGTGGATGAGCAACTGATGTGGAGAGGTAATTCACAAAAGATATAGAAATGATCAATAAATAAATGGAAAAAAAAAAAAAAAACACCTCATCAGCTCCATGAGAAAAGGGACTTTGGGCCGAGCACAGTAGCTAACGCCTATAATCCCAGCAGTTTGGGAGGCTCAGACAGAGTGTCCCAGAAGAAGGGATGCTTCAGTTGAGAACTGAAAGAAAGGTCAGACTTAAGTAGAGAAAAGAGCCCAAAGACCTTGAACTTATAAAAAGTCAGCGGTGGTAGAACTAAAACCCCTGGGCATTATATACAAAACACAGGCAACAAAAATAGACAAATGAGATTTAATTAAACTGCAAAGCTTCTGCACAGCATAACTAATAATCAACAGTGAACAGACAACCTATAGAATGAGAGAAAATATTTGCAAACTATACATCGGACAGGGAACTAATATCCAGAATTTATAAGGAACTCAAAACAATTCAACAACAACAACAAAAAAAAAAACACAAATAACCCCATTAAAATGTGGGCTAAGGATGTGAACAGACATTTTTCAAAAGAAGACCCAAAAAATGGCCAACAAGCATATGAAAAAATGTTCAACATCAGTAATCATCAGGGAAATGCAAATTAAATCCACAATGAGATATCATATTACGCCAATCAGAATGGCTGTTATTAAAGAAACAAGGGATATTAAAAAGTACATTAAACTAAATTAAAATGAGAATATACAGTATCATGATGTGTGGGATAGAGTTAAAGCAGTTAGAAGAATTTATAGCATTAAATGCATACATTATAAAAGAAAAAAGCCTCAAAACAATAAGTTCCCACCTCAAAATCTAGAAAAAGAAGAAAAAAAAAAAAGCCCAAAGCAAGCAGAAGACAGAAATAATAAAGAGCAGAAATAAATGAAATATAGAAAAGCAATACAGAAAATCAAGGAAACAAAGAGTTGATTCTTTGAGAAGATCAATAAAATTGACAAACATCTAGTAAGACTGACAAAATAAAAAACAGAAGATACAAATTGCCAATATCAGGAATAAAACAGGGATACCACTAAAGATTAGGCAGACACCAAAAGGATAATAAAGAAACACTATGAATAGAACTTGACAACTTAGATAAAATGGACCATTCTCTTGAAAAACACAAATTACCACAACTCATCCAATATGAAAAAGAACATTTAAATAATCCTACAACTATTAAGAAAATTAAATTTGTAATTTTAAATCTCCCCCAAACAGAAATCTCCAAGCCTAGATGGTTTCACTGGGGAGTTCTATCAAACATTTCAAGATTTATACCAACTCAACACACTCTCTTCCAGAATTTGCAGAGTGTTTACTATGTGCCAGGAACTGCTCCAACTGTTTTTACACGTCTTAATTCATTTAAGCCCTTCAACGACCTCATAAAGTAGGCACTACTGTTACTCCCTTCCATATGAGGAAAATGAAACCCAGGAAGTTTAAATAACCCAGCTAGTCCACAGCACTGCTAGGCTTCCAAATTAGGCTTCTGGCTCCTGAGCCCTTAGCCTCACCTGCATTATGCAACCCCCAAACTTTTTATAGCTTGGTCTATGGCCAATGCTCAGCAGATATTTGAATCAAATCAGATACAAAAATTTCTTATTATTTGCTCTTAATTTATTACCAACTTTATGTTCAAATTTCACTTTTGTGAAAGGAAATTCAGATCTGACCAGGGTACACTATTTCAACAAAGAAGTTAGGGTAGTACTATATTTGCCATTCTTAATAGAAATACATGCATTTTTTTAAATAAAATGGAAAGTTTTTCCTACTGGCAACTGCTATACAATTCCTATCCAGATGACAGTTAAAATATATCTGAGACAATAAACCAGGAGAAAGGATCGTTATTGGAAATGGTAAGAGCTTCACTGTAGCAGAACCAGCTGCACCACCATAATTACAAGAATCAAGAATCAAAACACTGCTTCATTAATTTTTTTCCCATGTGTTTGTTACTTTATCCTTTCAAGACTAATTATACACCTTCCCATTGATTTTAACAAGCACCCTGGATTAAACACTATACACTCACTGGTTGGAGAAAGCTGAAGTCTATATGTGTATCTGAACTGCCTCCATTAAGGAAAAAAATGGTATATTACAAGCATTGTATTGACAAATAATATTTTTCTAACTAGGAGAACAAAAGAGAAAATATCATTGCCAAAACTCTCTCTTTCTCTCTCTCTCTCTCTCCAGGGAAAAATAATATATAATTTAATGTTCAATAAACTGCTCTTCACACTTATATATAGTACTCATCAACTAAGAGGTTTAACAACCAAGAGCTCTACCTTAACTTAGTATTCAAAATAACCCATGATGCAGTTGATGGCAAAGCTTTAAGAACCAAGAGCTCTACCTTAACTTAGTATTCAAAATAACCCATGATGCAGCTGATGGCAAAGCTTACCTTAGTTTACCGGATATGCTGCTAGAGTGTAAGGCTGACTCTGAGGGACATGGGAATTCTGGGAGTTCCAGTGACTGGAGGTGTCCTAAATCAGGGATTCTCCAACTTTTTGGAGTCGGATCCCATTCCTTACCAGCAGAACAGGGCCCTGGAGCATTTAGGGATGGATTGGTTACAAGCATTTGTAGTAGGCTGCGCCATATGCAATTGCCATTCTTTGGAATTTCCATTGGGTTTAACCTAATGTAACACTTGCTGCGTGCTAGGCAGCAGCACTCCAAGAATCTCCAGTGCCCCAAACAAAATTTCTTTTGTTGTCTCATGTTTTAAAATTAAGAATCCACTCTAATGTTACATTCTACAAAGTGACTTTTTTGTTGTCATTTAAAAATAGTGTTTTCCCTGCAAAGCTTTGAGAATACATTAATGCTCCAAGAGGAGGATTTTGCCAGTCTACCTTGTTTGTGGCTTCACACACCCCTCACAGAGATGACTGTAGATCCCCAAGGGAACAAGTACTCTGTTTTGAGAATTGAAGGCAATACCCCCAGGAAGAGGCAGATCAGAGGAAAAATATTAATAAATGTCTAGCTGACTCTGCTCTTCCCCAGTTCTTCTCTGTAAAATACCTCCCTTTAATAAGGCCCCAAAACGTGGTTAGCATTTATTTTTTTCCAGAAAGAAATAGTTCTCAGAGCATTTGACAGAACAATTAACACCCAAGGAAATAAGTTACAATGCTAGCTTCTGACTTCGCACATACAAAAAGACTACTTTCCATACTGGAATAGCTCCAATTGTAATCTGATGCGTACTGTTTAATCCAATTTAAAACTGTAATTAAACATTCTAGTGCTTTGGGTGTGACTCCAAGTTTTTTAAGGGATTGATGTCCAATCACCAAGGAACTAGCAGAACAACAGCTGCGTTAAACTTTTTGTGCCCTAAGAGCATGGTCAGGGGTGGCAGGGGAGGCTGGGGGAAACATGAATTGGACACTCTAAACCTCCATGCTACATCCTCCAATTCTTAGAAATGTCATTTATGAAAGAAAACATTAGACAATAAATGTTTCCTCATCATCACACTTATCTAATCAGTGACAGGGAGGACCTTGGTAGGGTTTTCCCCTTTCTTTCTCCCTCTCCCGGCCCCATATCCCGTCTCCATTTACAATAAATATACTTTGCAGTGATTTATTCATTAAATCCTTCTCACCACTTTTTGTAAATTTCCTGTCTTTTTTCTTTTTTTTTTTTTCAGTGATTGAAAAGAACCATTTTGGTTTCCAGAGACTAAGGACTACATCCTTAAAAAAAAACACAAATTACACAGGTAGCTTCAGTCCATAAAATAATTTCCCTCAAACCTCTAAAGAAACTGGCAATGCAGTAATTTTACTAAAGTTGGAACTGATGGACTTTCGAATTTAAGGAGACACCTTAACTCAAAATGGGAAAACAAAAACATACAATTGAACAAGTTAGCGTTTTCTCGTTTGTCATCGAATCTAAAACTTTATCCTGGCACTGACACAAAGAAGTAATGATTCCATCAGCAGCCTAACAGATGGCAGGCATGAAATGGCTCTAACCTTCTCGGAGAATGCTGGAGAATAGCTCCGTGGAGTTTAATTTAACAGGATAGTGGCTGCTATTTCTCCCTGTCGTCTCTCGCACAGCATGGAGTGCATAGCTACATCTTAAGGTCCGGCAGTGAGTTACTCAGGTTAACCCTTCAAGACAAGCAAAGGTCTGGAGTTATCGTGGGACCCTTCTTCTGCATGAAATTCTGTTCCAACAAATACAACTCAAACGTTTGATCATAACAAAATGGGCTGTGCATGGTGGAGTATTTTTAGCATTTCTTTTCTTCTATTAGCATTTAAGAGACACTGGAGCACTTTTTTCTAGGACAGTGTATTATATTTTTTCTGAGGGACTAGAGGTAAAACACTAGAAAAGAAAGGTCTCGTGCCTCAACCTGCCTCCTCCAGCGAGCTTCTTCAGGGTTACCACCGATGGGAGAGCGAACATGGCTTCTGAAGTCGGCAGGAAGCACTGCCCCTGGCTTCGGGATCACCTGGGGAGCTGCATGCAGTCCCGATGCCAGGACAGCAACCCACATCAAGACATCAGAAAGAATCTCTAGGGGTGAGACCCAGACATCAGTACTTTTTAAAGCTCCCCAGGTTTTTCCAAATAATTGCATTTAAAATTTTAAATACTACATTTCAAATTTCAATAGGTTGAGTTTCTATGTTAACTTCTATTCTGAGTCCCCATCCCACTGAGTTTGTCTCTCCAAGGCTCGTGTTAAGGTTTGCAGGATTAGCCCACGTAAGTCAGCATGCCATCCTACTACCTACAGAGCAGCCCTAAATTCAGGGATGTCCTCAGACCGGGCTGCAATAGAACAATCTGAAGGTAAAAGATGTTTATGCCTCAGTGTCTTGTACCCTGCAATCACCATGCACTGCAAAGCCTTCTAGTGACCCACTGAATGAAGTCAAAAGAGAAGATAAATCCTGCCTTTCTTTTGCATACAGTAGGTGCTCAATAAATGCTGGTGCCCAAACTAAGGACTCTACCCCTAAAGGTAAAGTCATCCCCACACTCTGGTTCTAGCAAAGGAAGAGCACTAGTAGGGCTTAGACAAATCATTTTGGTAACAAGGCACAGAAACCCACTCACATACATTCAATTAAAAGGGGACAGATGAAAGGATAAATGTGAGTCTCATGCCCCAGGTGCAATGGCTCACACCTGTAATCCCAGCATTTTAGGAGGCTGAGGCGGGAAGATCACTTGAGGCCAGGAGTTTGAGACCAGCCTAGGCAACATAGCAAGACTCTGTCTCTACAAAAAATTAAAAAATTAGGCATGGTGGCATGTGCCTACAGTCCCAGCCACTAGGCATCTGAGCCAGGAGGATCACTTGAGCCCAGGAGTTTGAGCTTGCAGTGAGCTATGATCACGCCACTGCACTCTAGCCTGGGTGACAGTGAGAAAAAAAACAAAGAAAGAAAAGAAAAGAAAAGTGGGTCCCATGGAAACAAAGTACAAAATGATAGCTGAGCCTCAAAGGTCAACAAGAATCTACTGTCTCTCGCTTCTCCTTTGGGACCACCTGGCTTCCTTCTGCTGTCTGTGCTGTGCTTCGTTTCTTCTTGCTCTGTAGATCCTGGGCCTTTGCTCCATTAGCACATGGTCCATCCAGGCCACCCCAAAACGTTGCCTCTGCTTATTTCTGGGAGAAACTTTAATGCCTCGCCTTGGGAGAAGAGGGGAGCTAACATCATATGATCGTGTAACGCCCTCATCTGAGGCAGCTGAAAAGAGTTAGGATCTTTAGCACAAACAATAAACACAGGATGTGCTGAGAGACATGATTCCCCCCAAGAAATTAGAAATCATGCACAAATATTAGTTATAACAACTTTATTTCAGAATGACTGCAGAGGGTAAAGAACCCATTTATAGCTCTAAATCAAAATAACACTGAATCAAAAGCACTTTGTCTTGCACAAAAGCTTGGCCTGAGAAATTTCTGAGTTTTAATCCTCATAAGTTTCACATTACAGAACTGCATGCATAAAAACGCTCACACAGCTGGGGGAGACAACAGGTTTGAGATCAAGAGAAATGATTTCTAGCAACATCTCGCTTGTCTTGAGGTCACAGATCTGACAACTGCAGCGGAGGATCAGGAAGTAAGTTATAGGAAGGTAACTGAGCCACTAAAATAATGTCCCCAAGTCGATGCAGCAAAGTGCATTCACTTTAGTGCTAGAAAAGCGTCCCCAAACCTCATTCAAATCCCGTTTACTCTTACTCAACACAGAGTATGCAGTTACGTGAGTTCCCAACCCCACAGCAAATTAAAGGAAGGCTCCTAGAGGCAAGCACAGTAACAGCAGAGAGAAATGACAGATAATGGTCAGGGAAAAAGAAAAACGCTAAAAACCAAAAACCACCGTGGAACTCAAAGAGCAAACACATTTGGGGCCATTCAGTGTAGAGGCTTTAACAAAAATACACAGGATCTAAAAGAATTAAAAACATATATGATGACTCTGGAAAGATTTAATTATCTTTGGTAGAGTTTGTTTGCAAAAACAAGGAAATATACACTAAATTAAGAAAGTTCCACGTACATGGTTGAAATAAAGCCTAAAAAGATGTGCAACTTAAAAAAGTAACCTTGAGTTGTTTATGCCAGGTACCTTACAACGTACGATAAATGGGATATTAGTACATATATGCTGCTTATAAAATATACAAAGTAATTTATATTAAAAAATACAGCACCTTTTTCACCCATATATGACTGAAATTATAAAAGCCCTTTCCTAGTAAAAGCACCTCAGTCATGTAGGGATAACTTAACTCAGCTTCTCTCTCTATTGCGTCCTGAGTGAGCAACTGTATTGATCAGTAGGCCCAACTGACTGAAAAACATTAGACAACAAGAGACACAGAGATCAAAAATAACTCCCTTAAATCAGTGTTTCTGAAACCAAATCTCCTGGAGAACTTGTTTTAAAATACAGATCCTGAGTCCCAACTGAAATCACATGAATCAGAATCTCTGGGGGAAGAGCTCGAGGGCTTCAGCTGCCTCTCCAAGGGTTTCTAGTGCAGGTGAAGTCTGAGGATCACACAGTAAACCAACACCTTGAAGTCAGCAGATGGGTCAGGGCTGGAAATTAACTCTTTCCCACTCTTGTTCCTAGTGTGCCCGATAATCCCGTACTCCTGGTTCTGGCAATTCTTACACTAGACAGTAGATAAACACGGACTTCTAAATGTTTTATCACAAGACATATAATAAAAAAAAACCTATTAAGCCCTAATTAGTTCTAAAAAGATGATAAGATTTCTAAACCATATATGTGAAACTTGAAGCAATAGATGCCTGCAGGGAGAAAACTACTGAGTGAGAAAAAGTAATCCCTAAGGATTACGTAGGAATGGGGAAGAAAATACATCTAAAAGCAGGCTTGGGGGAGAGGCAGAATGCATCTTACATCCAGAACATGAAAATGCAAATCTGTTAAAACTTGGCCAGGATGTTTAGGCTTGTCCTTACCACTCTTGAAGCACAGGCTGGAAACGACCAGCTTGCAAACATATTTTGTTTGGCCAGCACAATGTTTTAAACAATTCTGAATTGGTTGTCAACAGGTAAAAAAAAAAAAAAAAACAAATTCAGTCTTTTCCTGGAAAATTGGAAATTGCAAGAACTAGAAAAACCAGCCGCAGGGCCACACAGCTGGGTGGGAGCTGCCCACTTTCAGCCAAGCGTGTGCACCCAGGGGTGTCTCTCCAGGGGCCCTTGCCTGCCTCCCTCACCAGACCAGCGGCCGGATCCCTACGGCATTTGCAGTGGCCACCCTGGCTTCAAGGAACCAAGGCGGGAGTCTCTTTGTGCCTCACTCTATCTCTAATGAAAATTCCTGCTACAAAGATTCTTCCCAACTTCAGAGATATCATTAAAAAAAATGACAAAATGTCCACAAATTACCTAGAATTCACTGTGATGTTCTCAGCCTTACCTGCCCATTGGAATCACCTGGGGAGCTTTAAAAAATACGGATGCCTGGGTTCTACCCCCAGAGAGACTGATTGCTGGTCCGGAGAGCAGCCTGGGCATGAGGATGGCAGCAAGCTCCTCATGGGCAGCCCAGGTTGGGAACGCCTGCCTTCAGAGGATGCCAGCTGTTGAGCATGAAGCACTAAGTTTATTCCAGTGTCAACCTCCCAGTACGATTTTCTTGCCTCTGTCTTTCACAATAATGCATATCACTTCTTATTTTTACGAAAAAAAAGGCTATTACTCCAAAAGACTACCAAATGCCATTTACAAACTAGAAAAGAAGGTCAAAATGTGTTCTGGTTTCTACCATGTATTTTCCCTCCAAAACAACTGAAATGCTAAGGAAATGAAGGGAAATTATCCTGCAACAAAATTCAGACAGCACAGATAGCTCAAATACAATAAGAAGAGACTCACAGTGGCAGGCTTATGTGAAAAAGTACAATTGCTTTGAAATTCATCAATGGACTAAGTGGAAAAAGTTTCAAATATTAAAAAAAAAGAACAATTTCCCTAAGACTTTCAAGTAATAGCCCAATTTTTGTCTTAAGAAAATGAATTCCAAATTACTACCTCTTTTTAAGCTTTCTGAGGGGGTGTGCATTTATATGTTGGCTTCCGATCATGAGAAATGCAAACTACTGTCATCTCATTTTCAAACAGTCACACCACCTTACATTACAGTTGAAAAGTACATTTTCAAAATGTTTCACATACTAATAATGGCTTCTCATTACTGGACTTCTGTACCTCAGGCAGCGCACAAGACACTTTATATACATGGTCTTAAATCAGTCCAATAACCTCACAAAGTTAGAATAATTCTGTCATCTCATCCTACAAATTTGAAAAAATCAGCTTCAGAAAGATTTTAAATTAGGTGCATGATCGAGTGAGTAGGTAACTGCGCTTGGATTCAAACCCAGGTGTGTCTGTCTGTCTGATTTCCAAACCTGTGCTCCTTGCACTAAACTACCTCGTTTAATCATCACAACCCACAGGCAGAGAGGTCTGTGCCCGATTATCCTCATTTTCCCAGTAAAAAAACAGAGAGGTTAATGATTTGCTCCATTATCACAGAATGAGTTAGTAGCAGCCAAGGCTAGAATCTGCCTTCCTGCTCTCCATTCCATGTTCCTTCCGAGGATCAAATCACAATTCACATGTTATTTTATAAAAGATACACCAATGGCAGTTACGTATTACTTATGGACGGAAATCAACTTTCCTGATTTCTGAGAACAGTAAACATTGCTATAAATATGGCTTGGCTTCCGTACAGGTCTGGTACCATGCCTGTTTGCTCCAGGCCACCTATGAATCAGGTACCAGGTTCAACTCCTTTATTTGTTCCAGAATCCTCTCACAAGTCCTACGAACAATGGTGCTGGTAACACGAGGGCACAAGCACCCTCTCCAGGCCTTTATCCTGACTCTGGCTGCCCTGACGCCATCACCACACAATCAGCAGGACATTCTGAGGAAGGGTAGACATCATTTCATATGGGTTTTTCCTTTATTTGTAAAATCATAAAGAGACTGTGTCATAAAAATCCAGCAAGAAGTTTTCATCTCCATGAGTCCCACTATTTGAAGCAGGCTCCCAGGGCAGTACAACATCTTATGTCCCGGCAGAAGGTCTCCTCTTCTTTAAGCTGCCAATACTGTATCCCCAAACCTGTATTCCAGAAACTGTGTCTATGATGTGTTATGGCCAGGAGGTGATTCGCAGAAACAAGTGGATATGCATACGGATTCCCTGCAAGAGAAAGCAAACAGGCTTTATCACCTCGTAAACATGTCTCACCAATCCATACTTATTGGCCCTCTTTTCTGATGCAACTCTCTAGAGTAACTTAAATTCTATCACTATGGATAACTCTTAAAGAAATTGCATTTCTACCTCCTAATAATCGTCCAACAAAGCAAGCACCTCATTTTATTAAGTCCAACTACCCGGAGAAGCTGGTTCAGAGAAGAGTTAAGATAGAGCTAAAATTGAGGTCTTAATCATTCTGATTTAACAGAACTCTTCTATGTTATCAAATCTCACCAAGCCTAGTCCCCCAACTGCCAGCGGCAAGAACGAACAGATGTCATCGTTATTTGTTTTATTCAAAAATGACAGGAAATCAAAAATCTATCAAATGGATGTGTCAACAGCAATGCCACAAGCATTTTGGTTAGTGAGATTTACGTGTCTCCATTTAGGCTCATGACAAAATCACCTTCTAAGCTTTCTAATTTTCAAATGCCCACTTGGACATACAGGACAGAGAGTTCTACAAAGTTATCTTTAATACTTGGTGCAATATACAATGTAATCACATTCTACATTAATTTAAATTCTGTAAATTTAAAATGTAGTATGAGATGAAGATATAAAATAATGTCTCCTTACGCCCATTTGACCAAATCCCACAAAATATCTTTTAAAAATTAAGAATTGCAAGATTTGAAAATTGGCAAATTGAGTTAATTATAAACAGCAGCTATACTATTGCCACATCACAGTGCCACTTTGTGTGCTAAACAAAATGCCTGTATTTCTACTCCATTGTGTATGTGCATTGGAACTTTATGGCAATCTTAGTGACCACTGTTGCTGGTATTTTAACTTCATGTTATTATCATTTTAATACTTCTTTATGCCTTAAAATAACATCCTCCAAATCTTCACCAAATGGTGATGTGAGAGCTAATGCATGGAAAATAAACTGCCAAACTACAAACTTTGGAGTAAAGATAAGATATGGTCAAATGCTATATAAAAAAGGCCAAACAATCATCCCAACACTCCTTGATGTTAATTTAGGACACTAATCAGGAGGCAACAAACTTTTTCTCAAAGGACAAGATACTAAATATTTCAGGCTTTGCAGGCTGTAAAGGTCTCTGTCACAACTATCCAACTCTGTGGCTGTAGCTTTGAACATAGTTGGGGGCATAGTAGTGTTCCAATAAAACTTTATTTATAAAAGCAGGCAGTAGCCCAGATTTGGCTTAGGAGTCATAGTTTTCTGACCCCTCTTCTATAGCTATAGGGCTAATTTCCCCCTTTCTTTTAATGTAGCATTTTGCCACTCACAAAAACAGTAGGTTGCCCATCTATAACCACCCCCCCAACTTCTCTGGAAGTTACTCTGGAATACAGTTACTTTTGAGAAATAGAAAAAGTGCCATTAAAACAGAAACATTTCAAGCTCAAAAAAACTTTGTAAAAATAGTCAAGAAAATGGGGGGAAAGGAATAAGCTGGCAACATAGTAGCAACATCAAAGCCTCAAAATGTTCTGCATCATATTTGTGGTGATACTTACATAACTGTATATAGGGGATAAAACTCACCAAATTGTACACTTAAAATCAGTCAATTTAATTGTATATAAATAATACCTCAATGAAAGAGATTTTGAAAAGAGCTTAAAGCCTCAGCAGTAGCCTTTAATTTACAGTAATTATAGATTTATGTAGTAAGAGTGTATATATATCCCTACTTTACATTTACTCCTCTGAGAAAACTGGTGATCAATTCTGAGAGTTTGAATTATATATATATCCTTCAGGAATTCCATTGTATTAAATTCATCAAATGTAATTGTCCTGTATTAAACTCCTGGTAGTATCTAGACCTCAATCACTTCACTTAAGAGAAGAGAATAAGTCACTTTGTATAAATGATATAAAGCCCTGAGTTCAAGGCTGAGTCCTTAACCACAGTTTAGAAAAATAAATAAATAAAATAAATTAAAAAAGAACATGAGTAACTTAAGACGATAGGTAATGCTGTAAACTTGTTTAATTCACTCATCTTCACTAGCAACACTTTAAATCCAAACTGATTTACTGCAGGAGACCATGTACATGACTGTTTCCATTACTGATCAGTTCATGCAGAATAACGGTGTGCCCAGGAAGATGCTACAGCCAGCTGGTGTCACTGCCATATTTATCGCAAGCAAATATGAAAAAGCGTACCCTCCCAAAATTGGTGACTTTGCTTTTGTGACAGACAACACCTGCACTTAAGCACCAAATCAGACAGATGAAAATAAAGATTCTAAGAGATTTAAAACTTTGATGTGGTTTGGCCTCTACCCTTGCACTTCCTTTGGAGAGCATCTAAGATTGGAAAGATTGATATTGAGCAACATACTTTGGCCAAATAACTCATGGAACTAACTATGTTGAACTACAATATGGTGCACTTTCTTCCTTCTCAAATTGCAGCAGGAGTTTTTGCTTAGCATTGAAGATTCTGGAAAATGGTGAATGGACACCAACTCTACAGCATTACCTGTACTACACAGAAGAATCCCCTCTTACTGTTATGGAGCACCTGGCTAAGAATATAGTCATGGTAAATTAAGGATTTACAAAGCACATGACCATCAAGAACAAGTATGCCACGTCTGAGCATGCTAAGATCAGCACTCTAGCACAGGTGAATTCTGTACTAGTTCAAGATTTAACCAAGGCTGTGGCAAAGGTATAACTTGTAAACTTCAGTTGGAGTATTATCTGCCAATAAAATCAGCACCATGTGCCATCTGCACATATTAAAAAGAAAATCCAAATTGATTTAAAATACAAGTTCATGTGAATGTCATTCCCTCTCCTTTCAGTTGTGTTTGTTCCAAGGTGGAGCCTGTCACCATTCGAGCAGGAGAAAAAAGGTAAACAAGATGCTAAAATCAGGGAAAAGACACACAAAGATATCATTCCTCCGATTAATCTAAAGCTGACTGAATACATGGCAACAATTTCAAGACCCTAGCTATTAGCTTGCTCAGTGCCCTAGCATTTAATCTGTCTCCAGCCAGAGGTGTGAGCTCATTTAAAGTTGTTATTTCCAACATGCAGTCCCAGGACCATACCTGGAAATTTGTTAGAAACACAAATGCTCAGGCCCAACCTCAGACCTACTGAACCAGAACTCTGCCAGTGGGACCCACCAATCTGTGTTTAAAAAATCCTCTAGATGACTCTGATGCTTACTGAAGTTTGAAAACCAATAGGAACATACCTTTCTCATGGAAGTGGAGGCCCCTCATTCCCTCAATCAACTTGGAGATCCAACCCCCAGGATGAAATGGGATCTGTGCCCAAGTGCACAAGCACAAGAGGTGCTTAGTGAGCCTCACAAATGTGCCAGCTTAGAAAAGCAGGGAGATGCGGCCAAGTTCTTCTCTACAATTTTTTAAAGAACAGGGTGGATGTAGGAGTAAACCATATTTAGATTCAACATTTTATGAGCACCTGCCATGTGCTGTGCCTATGCTAAATGAAATTGTCTTGTTTAGCCTTTCCAGCAATAACGAAATCTATTAATATGTGTTAGGTATACAGAGGCTTATTATTAATCAGAATGGAGTCCAACCTGCAAACAAGCAGAACGCTTTACAATTCTTCAACTGATGTTCATTCGCAGGCGTGGCCAGCATGCTTGGAATGCTAGGTACTTGCACATGAATGTTCCTTTTGCTGCTTCCTTGGTTAATTACACTCAAACTTTATTATACATCACAATTAGAATACCAGGGTGCTTACACAAAACCACGTGTAGTATGCTTTTGAGCTTACATAAGAAAATCTGAGCTAATTCTAAATTATCCAAGTAATATTTGCTTTATAATATCTATAGGACTCAGGTCCCCTCTCAGATGTTAAAAACCTAAGTCCTATAAATATTGTAAGATGTAAAACCATCATATTTATTTGGGGCTTTGATTCTCTCTTAAATAACTTTCTCCTGCCCTCTCTGCTATAAAGACCATTCTCTTTGATGCAAACAATAGAAATTGGAGGGGAGGGGGTAAGTTCTGAAGTCCCCTGGTACATGCTAACCCTACACCATTTGCCCTGAACTAGAGGTGGCACATGCTTCAGCCCAATCACTGTCATGTTTCCATCCTGTGCCCAAGGCAGACATTGCTAATCAATCAAGTCACTCCTACCCAGAGCCTAAGAATTATTCTCAAGGCCTCAGAATCTTCAATAGTATTGTAGGCAGTC
This sequence comes from Lemur catta, assembly GCF_020740605.2. Taxonomy (NCBI): domain Eukaryota; kingdom Metazoa; phylum Chordata; class Mammalia; order Primates; family Lemuridae; genus Lemur; species Lemur catta. The sequence goes on from NC_059132.1 coordinate 10,265,518, forward strand.
ACCCCCAATCAGTGGAAGTATATATAACTAATAAGATATATTTGTTTCACTGGCCAATCAACATGTCCCTTTTTTGTTTTCCTTCCTGCTCCAATTATAGTTTTAAATCCCTCTTTTGACTGTTCTCAGAACAACCACATTAAGCTTCGGTTAATCTGAGCTGCAGTCTTTACAAATCTATGCCACCTCGAGGGCCCCAATCATGACAGATTGTGCTGAGCTGTTTTAACAATTTGAATGCAGTTGTAACCCAGCACGTAATACAAAACTGCTCTGAAAATGAAAGAACCAAGTAAATAAAGGTACTGAAGAGATAAAACACCTGCGAAATGGCATTCTCTGCCTATAACTCGGAAATGTACAGCGTGAATAGCCCAAGGAGGCTAATGCAGAGCACCAGGCTTATAAGCATGAAAACACGGCTTGAGTAAATAATTCTGACTCCGCTCGTGGTACTCACTGATGGCTCTTTATTCAGCTAAGGGGGCACCACACTGTTCCTTTAGCAGCATCTCCATGATTCTAATTCCCTATAACGAGAAGAAAGAAAAATCAAAATGCCATATTTCACAGACAAGCACTTTTACATTTATCAAAACCTTTTCCCTGCAAGGAATCCAGGTCATGGCCATATATTCATTTCAGAAAAGTAGGTGTACAGTCATACCTCACATTTTTATAATTTTCTACTCAGCAATTTCACATACATAATCTCCACATGTGCTCAAGAAGGTAGGCAGAGCAGAGTTTAGGATCTCCATTTTCTTTTAATTTTTTTTTATTTCAGCATATTATGGGGGTACAAATGTTTAGGTTACATATATTGCCTTTGGCCCACCTGAGTCAGAGCTTCAAGTGTGTCCATCCCCCAGACGGTGTGCACCGCACCCATTAGGTGTAAATATATCCTTCCCCTCCTCCCTCTCCCGCCTGCCCGATAATATCAATTTGATGGTGAGTACACGTGGTGCTTGTTTTTCCATTCTTGGGATACTTCACTTAGTAGAATGGGCTCCAGCTCTATCCAGGATAACACAAGAGGTGCTAGATCACCATTGTTTCTTGTGGCTGAGTAGAACATGGTATACATATGCCACATTGTATTAATCCACTCTTGTACTGATGGGCACTTGGGTTGTTTCCACATCTTTGCACTTGTGAACTGTGCTGCTATAAACATGCGAGTGCAGATGTCTTTTTTATAGAATGTCTTTTTTTCTTTTGGGTAGATGCCCAGTAATAAGATTGCTGGATCAAATGGTAGTTCTACTTTTAGCTCTTTGAGGTATCTCCATATTATTTTCCATAGAGGTTGTACCAGTTTGCAGTCCCATCAGCAGTATATGAGTGTTCCTATCTCTCTGCATCCACGCCAACATTTATTGTTTTGGGACCTTTTGATATAAGCCATTCTCACTGGAGTTAAGTGATATTGTGGTTTTGATTTGCATTTTCCTGATGATTAGAGAGGTTGAGTATTTTTTCGTATGTTTGTAGGATCTCCATTTTAACCACAAGAAAACAGCCCAAGAGAAGTTAAGTAACTTCTTAAAAGGGGCCCAGCTACTAAGTGGCCTTGCCAGAGCTGGAATGATAATGACAATAGTTAACATTCATTGAACACTTACAGATGTGCTAGCTTTACTTAGGTGCATTACCCTGGGTAGTGGGTGGTGTGGTTCCCCACTGAGATCCCCTCCAGGACTCCAGGACTCCTTCCCCATACCAGGACTATAGGCTGCAGCTGACACACAGCCACACTCAGCCAAAAAGAGCTGCCTTACCTGAGGTCATGTCCCATTTCCAGGGGCAGCCCAGATCCAGTGCATATAGGGGTATAAAGACTTGGCCCCTTGCCTCTGTTGGGGACACCTCCACAGCTCCCCGTGGGATCAGCTAAGACCTTTACTGCATGCAACTGCGTCATAGTTCAACGTCACTTTCTCCTAATCCTGCTTCCCACAGCCTGTCATGAGAGCTGTTGCTGGGAGCCCTCTCCAATATCCTCTGCATGCAAATCTCTGTCTCTGAGTTTGCGTCCCCAAAGCCAACCTAGGACATCTTGTTTAATATACACAAAACTTCCGAACGAGTACTATTCTTGCTCCCATTTTACTGATGAGGAAACAGAAACTAAAAGAGGTTTAAGTAATTTGCCCCAAACATACAGCTATTGAAGTACTAACGCCAGGGCAAGAGCACAGGCACTCTGTTCCATTTCACAGTCACCTGTTACCTTCTCGCACTGCTCACCCCACTACTTTCCATACCAACCTGTCTACGCACACACCATGCCCAGTAAAATCCCACCCTAGCGGAAAGAAGAAAGCAGAAATGCCTTTCCTCCTTAAGGACAGGTTCTGCAGACCAGAAGATAATCCTTCAGATGGGAAGACAGAGTTATAATGTAATTATAAACTAGGGTTTTAAGGATGTCAAAGCTGGGGCCAGGGGAAAGGGACCTGCTATTCTCAGAAACTGAAAAGTAGTTTGGAGAGAACAATGATGACTTAAAATATAGGTCCTCAGACCCCTCCCAGGAAGATTCTGATTTCACAGGACTCAAGCAGGCCCCACAGTTCCATACCTTTAACAAGCACTCGTGTGATTCTCTTACGATCAGGCAGGGCTGGGAATTGCTAAATGGGCCTACAAGGTGTGAAAGTTGTCAGAATCAAAATGGAGTCACTTGTGTTAAACCAAAAAAAAAAGAAAAAAAAAAGTTCCTGATCAACAGAGCCAGGGAAGCGCACAAAGAGAGGGTTTTCATGCTTGTATGCTTGATAACAAAAACTATCACAAAAGACTCTTACAAAAACCACAAATTTGCACAAAGGCCATTGCAACTATACACAAAAAATACTTGTACAAGGACATCTGCAGCCTGTCCAACCTTGGACTGGTTGTTATTGATCCTTATAGCCAAGGATAATCATCTCAAAACAACTATGTAATCCTCATTTTTCCTTTACAAATCTTTGTCTTTCTTTACCCCCCTGAATAAACTATGCACATAGTTTATTACGGCACTTGTATTCCACCATAATGCCTGTTCCCAAATAAATATGATTTCCTTTCAGAGAGCTTCTCTCTGTTTGGGTTGACAAGGAGAAAGGCAGGGACTTCCTACTTGGGGTTTATCTTCCATCCGAGGGATGGAGACAGAGAGTGATCAAAGACATCGTTAGAGAATACAATAAAATATACTTAATATCAAGTAGTTAAAACAAAATTATTGTTTCCTTAAGGATTCAGAAGGTTCTCCAGATTCTTCCTGGCGATCACCACAAATACTGTCCCTGTATTAAAGAAAGCTAAGTAGCAGGGAGTGCTGGCTAAACCTCTGTGGGACCAGGAGCACCGTTATCAGAGCCAGGAGACCTGGGTTCTAGTCCCAGCTCCACCCATCGTTCTGCTGGGTGCCTTAGGCTGATCACTTTTACCAAAAAGTAACTTAGACTACAGGGAGCAGGAGCCTGCAAGGAGACTGGATCAGCGCTTTCTATACTATTCCCAAGCCCTACCACTGACTCCATCAGAAATTCCAGGGCTGAGACCTAGAATCTTTACGTTGATAACATATCTCATATGATTGTGAAGCATGACTAGTTTACTTACTAGAATTTGTAAATAGCAGCTTTACACCACCTGCAACTCTGACAGTCTAGCAATTGATAAAATAGGTTCTCCTCAATCATTTCTGCAGATATACTGTACTCTTACAGCTCTCCTTTTAAAGAACTGGGGAAAAAAGAGGCAGGCGCAAGAGATGAAACAACCAGTGGAATGAAATTTAACTGAATTAATGTAAGACCTGGATTATGTTCATGTCTGTTCTACTCATTCAACAATAGATCCAGTTAAATATTTATTATGCACCTACTATGTGCTCTGGAGACAAAGGGCTGAACAAACAAGACAAAGTCCCTGCCCTCATGGAGCTTACAGTCTAGCAGATTCCAAGGAGTTTTCATTCCCGTGTTTCAATTTTTTGTTTCAACAAACTCCTGGGAAATAATTAAATCGTCCTCCTATTTTAAGGAAGAATAAAAACCACCACATTAATTCCCTTTCAAGTTTCTTTTTGCAGAGTAGGTCCATAAAAATGGTATGACTTTAAAACAAGAAAAGCACACTCCTTCCCTAGGAAGTGAGAGCCTATGAACTCTCCCATCCATCTAAATGAAGACCAGCACCACTTACTGAGTTGAACATGAATTGACATAAGTGAAGACTCTGAGGTTTGCCTTGGGGATTGAAAGACATTATTTATAGAATCAATTATGTTCACAAGGTGACAGCTGATTTTTCTTTCTCTTTTTTCCCCCCCCCTCTCATATCACTTTAGCCTTTTTAGGCAGAACAGTTAGAAATAAATAGAAGGTAGAGAATGGGGGAGGGAGAGAGGCCTATAAAGTGAATAAAAATAAATAAATAAATAAATAAATAAATAAATAAAAACTAACAGGGAGTCCAAGTCATTATTTAGTTCCTGTCTTTGGTATGGAAGGATCAAATCAAAGTCCAATCGATGGAGTCCTTTCAAATAAAGTTCCAACACTTAAATCTCAACCCACAGGAGATCAGGCTTAAAGAGGCTAAATTGACACCACTTATCACACAATGATGCCTGAAATGCAGAACAAACATTAAGTGGATGCACCTTTATAGATACGGCTTAAAAGCATCTCGGACTGACAAACCATAAACCAGCTTGATTTTATTATTTCTTTTCCCTCTGAGATTTTTTTTTTCTCTCTTGCTAAGCTATCTTTCTGTATGTGCCAACGTACAGATAAGTGAGCTACCTGGCAGTCTCATTTCCCTAATACCAGAGCTGTGCTGGCCAGATGCAGCCCCACAAAGGAGTCTCAGAGTCTTTGAGATTCAAAACATCTCACAAATTCCCCACTCTAAGAGTCTCTGAGAAATAGCTGATTATTAATGAAAACGCAAAACTTGTCTTAGAGGAGCAGAAATAAGTTAGGGCCGGGCGCGGTGGCTCACGCCCGTAATCCCAGCACTCTGGGAGGCCAAGGCGGGTGGATGGCTCGAGGTCAGGAGTTCGAGACCAGCCTGAGCAAGAGCGAGACCCCGTCTCTACTAAAAATAGAAAGAAATTATGTGGCCAACTAAAATATACATAGAAAAAATTAGCCGGGCATGGTGGCGCATGCCTGTCATCCCAGCTACTAGGGAGGCTGAAGCAGTAGGATCGCTTGAGCCCAGGAGTTTGAGGTTGCTGTGCTAGCCCAGGCAACAGAGTGAGACTCTGTCTCAAAAAAAAAAAAGAAAAGAAATAAGTTAGGACTAAAGGTAGCTAAATCCAGACAGTATATTTGTGTTATTATCAAACTGATGTTTCCCTGAGAAGCTCTGAGTTACCTAGGAGGCTCTAAAGAGAGTAATATTAGACCTTACAAAAATTAAAATATTCCAAAGCAGTTCTCAAAAGGCACCTCTATGGAGAGCTCTTAACAAAAGAGAATTGCTCGCTTAATTATCACAGCGATAAAAGGTTGGTATAAAAGACCCCGCTGGAAATGTTTTCTTATGGGTCATGGCTTTGGAGCAAATACGATAAACAGGATCAGCGCCCACTGTGTGTGAGGGACTGCCCGGAAGCTGTGGGGACCAGGGATGCAGATTAAGACGTGAAGCCTCTACTCAAAGGGTCATCGGTCTCTTCAGAGGAAACAGGAATGAAAAGCAATGAAAGGCAGGACAGCCTCTGAGAAGTGCTACGACTTTTTAAAGAATAAAAGTATAGCCACGCACCACCTAATGACATTTTGGTCAACAACAGAACCCACATAAAACGATGTTCCCATAAGATTATAGCGGAGCTGCAACGTGCCTATCACCTAGTGATGGTGAAGCCACCATAACGTCGTAGTGCCACACGTCACTAACATGTTTGTGGTCACGCTGGTGTCAACAAACCTGCTCCACTGCCCGTCGTATAAAAGCCCAGCACCCACAATTATGTACAGCACATAATGCCTGATGATGATGATAAATGACTACATTGCTGGCTTACGTATTTACGATACTATCCTTCTTATTGTTATTTTAGAGTATACTTTTTCTACCTATGAAGAAAAAAAGTTAACTGTAAAACAGCCTCAGGCAGGTCCCTCAGGAGGCATGCAGAAGAAGGCATTGTTGTCACGGGAGACGACAGCTCCGCATGTTTCCCTCCCTGAAGACCTTCCAGTGGGACAAGATGTGGAGGTGGGAGACAGTGATACTGATGATCCGGACCCTGTGCAGGCCCAGGCTAATGTGTCTGGGTCTTAGCTTTCAACAAAAAGTTTACAAAGTGAAAATAAAAAATTCTAAATATAGAAAAAAAGCTTATAGAATAAGGATATAAAGAAAGAAAATATTTCTGTACGATTATATGTGTGTGTGCGTTTTAAGCTAAGTGTTATTAGAAAAGACTCAAAAAGCTAAAAAAAAATATTTTAAAGTTTATAAAGTAAAAAAGTTACGGTAAGCTAAGGTCAATTTATTATTGAAGAAAGGAAAATATTTTAAAATAAACTTAGTGTCGCCTAAATGGACAGTGTTTATAAAGTCCACAGTAGTGTGAAGTCCTAGACCTTCACTCTCCACTCACTCACTGACTCACCCAGAGCAACGTCCAGCCCTGCCAGCTCCATGCATGGTACATGCTCTATGCAGGTACACAGGTGCACCATTTTTTATCTTTTATACAGTACTTTTACTGTACCTTTTCTATGTTTAGATACACAAATACTTATCTCTATCAATACTTAGGTGCTACAATTACCTACAGGATTCAGGACAGTAATACGCTGTACAGCAGCAGCATCCAAACTTTTTGTCACCAGGGACCGGTTTCATGGAAGACAGTTTTTCCACGGACAGGGTAGGGTGAGGGATTGGGGGGGGAGGGGCGTTGCCATCCCAGTTCCACCTCAGATCATCAGGAGTTGGATTCTCAGAGGGAGAGTGCAACGTGGATCCCTCACAGGCGCAGTTTGCAGTGGGTTCGCGCTCCTGTGACAGTCTGATGCCACAGCTGAGCTGACGGAGGGCGGGGCTGGGGCAGTGATGCGAGTGATGGGGAGTGGCTGGGGTGCAGCTGGGGCTTCGCTAGCTCGCCTGCCGCGGGCCTCCTGCTGTGCTGCCGGGTGCCAGTCCACAGCCCGGGGTTGGGGATCAGCTGTACAGGGTTGTAGCCTAGGATCAACAGACTATACCATGTATCCTAGGTGTGTGGTAGGCTGTACCATCCAGGTTTGTGTAAGTGCACTCTATGAGGTTTGCACAATGACAAAATCACCTAAGGACACATTTCTCAGAAGATAATCCCGTTGTTAAGTGACTGTTTAATGGAAGAAAGGAAGTAGAGACTAACGTTGCTAGAAGGGAGGACTTGCAGAAGCCACTGGAAGAGGAGGGACTTGAGTAAGACTCAAAGTCTGGTCATGAGTGGGACATAGAGCTGAAGGGAAAGACCAAGCAGAGGGAGGCTTAAGAAAAGGCATGGGGGTGGGAAAGATACGGGAGGCAGGGAGGGAGGGAGGGACCTGCATTCAGTTTTCTCATCAAAAGGTAAGAGAAACACTGTGAACTTTTCCAGGAAGAGACCTTTTATCACAGTAAAGCATCTTTTAATCTGACACTGTCCAATGTATAACATGGTGGCAGGCATCACACAGAGGGTGCTCAAGGGAGCAAGGGATCCAACTTGCAGCCTCAAGCCCTTTCCTAATCAGCATTAATCCATTCATGGGGCTGCAGCCCTCCTGCCCTAAACACTTCTCATTGGGCCCCACCTCGCGACACTGTTGCATTGGGGATTAAGTTCCCAACACATGCTCTTTGGAGGACACCTTCAAACCATCATAGGTACACAGCAAGAGCTTTTCTTCCCTTCCCTACTACGTTTAAAAAGCCTGATAAATAAATCAGATATTTTAGTCCTGCTCTCAAACAAAAATGGCATGAATCTTAATATATGAATCAATATCTAATAAAATCTACAAATTATTTTAAATACAATGCTTTTCAATTAGGAATAGCCGGATAGAATGTATGGCTTCAATATAATTTTCCCATAGTAGCTAATAAACTCTTGAGTAAGATTCATTTTTATTTTTATAAGTAACCCAAAATCTTTAGGTGTAACTGCAGAACATTAAACTGATACAGTAATTCAGATGTCTTCCCTTCACATTATAAAGTTTTCTCTCTCCTTAAGGAGAATATTTAATTCTGACAATTTTTAATGGAAAAGAATAGAACCTAGAGTAATAAAATCTAAAAACTGGCAAGGTCCTTACAGTATCTAGTCCAGATAGGAAATGTCAGTCAAGAACTGAGAGTGGCCCATCTGATTTAGAGAGATGTCCTGTGATCAAATATCAGAACGAAAGGCTGATTATAAAATCATTTCCATATTGCCAATTTTCAATAAACCCTGACCTGACCGGAACATTTAAGTCATTGGTGTTTTTCTATTTTATAAAGTTACTCCCCGCACCCTCGAATGTGGTTGAATTAGTCTATTTTCATTTTGAATTGTTTAAAATGTGACGAGTATATAATTTTATTTTTCCTGACTTAGATTTCATGCAAAATATGTGTTGCTGTCTCCACTAATCAAGGCCAGCCTCTCCCCTAGTGCCACACTCCATCCATGACATTTCTGACAGCTCATCATCTATTATCTGCTTAAAAACCTCCATTCATGAGACACTTACTACTCCTTATTTCATCTGTGTTAGTCCCAATTATAGGACAACTCTTCCTTCCACTGAAGCAGGAGTGCTTCAGTGCCTGGCACCAGAGGGTTCCAGTACCGACTCCTACACTCTTAACTGTGCCCAACTGAAAAACAACACAGTTTCCATCACTTCCCCCTTTATCAGCTATTTTTTCACTATTCATCAGACTTAAGCTCGGTCATAATTTCCTCATTTCTTACCTATTCTGAGAGGTAAAATGGTGAGCAGCATGCTTGTACATTTTATCAACAAATTGTCTCCAACAGAATAAATAAATCCAACTGATGCCCAGATAATAAATAAATCCAACAGATGCCCAGATAATTCCCCTTTCGTGTTTTATCTCCACCCTTCTCCTTCCCCCAGATTCATGCAATTCTATAAATCAATGATCTTCTCTACATGCTGGGCCAATCTATTGTGTCTTCGAATCAGGTATTTCCTTTGAACAAAATAGAAGTTTCCAAAGCTATATTTCAGACAAAAAAAAAAACACCTCACCAAATCTCAACAATATGGAGGCTAATAAGTTATTGTGGGCTTACTACATGCCAGGGCTTTACCTACATCATCTCAAAGACCTCTACTCAGCTGTGCTGAGCACCCTTATATGCCTTGTCTCTTTTAACCCTCACACCTAACCTACAAGTCAGTCACCTGAACACAGTGAAACCCAGCTAGATTAAGAAACGTAACTAACCAAAGGCACCCAGTTAGTAAGTAGCAGAATCCACATTCACACCCAGATTTTTGTAACTGAGCCCTCAGTATACCACCTCCTTGAAAAGGTGTGTCTATAGGGTTCCCTTCTCAAATTACCAAAAAAGGACACATTACTTTAGGCATAATCCTTCCTGCCATACAGAAGTCGTTTCCATCTATATCTGGGTGGTTTTAATTTTATAAATTTAGAAGAGGCAGGGTGCGATCAAAACACATGTATAATAGTTCTTGAAATTAACTTAAGAAAAAAAAGCACTTCACCACATCTCCAAATGCATTTTTTTCTCCTGTTGATATAAGTGAAGCTCCTTCATGTACTCTGGGAAAGTTAGAGGAAAAATACATCCATAAGAAGCATTGTTTCGATATAATATCTGCCAATTAGAATTCTTTGGTCAACTGTCTAATGCCAACCTGGAGAGCACTTCACTTCCTACTAAAAGCCTTTCAGTACTGAACATGGTCATTATTTCTTGGGGCCAAAACCCACAGTGGGTGAATGAAGTACAGAGTCATGCCTTACAGATGGAGCGCTGTAATTAACAACAGCAACATAAATATGATGGCTTGCCTTCACTCCTCATCCTTTGCATTAGCTATGGAGTGGCAGAACAAAAAGTCCATGGCAAATTTAATAAGTGACACTTGCTTTTTAATTCCACGCATTTAACATTACAAATTAAGAAGAGAAATCAGAACAAAAACTATATATAGGAAAGCTACTAAATGATTAAAAAATAAAATCTCTATATACAGATAGGCTAAAGATAAATCATCTTTTTGTTGATTTTGGTTTTTGTTTTTGACTCTGTTGTCTGGGCTAGAGTGCATAGCTCACTGTAACCTCAAACTCCTGGGCTCAAGAATCCACCTGCCTCAGTTTCCCACATAGCTGGAACTATGGGCATGCACCACCATACCCAGCTACTGTTTTAATGTTTTGTAGAGACAGGGTCTCACTATGTTGCTCAGGCTGGTCTTGAACTCCTGGCCTCAAGCGATCCTCCTGCCTTGGCCTCCTAAAGTGCTAGGATTACAGGCGTGAGTCACTGCACCCAGCCTCTGATGTTTTTAAGTCAACTATCTGCAAAGGAAAAATGCCTTGTAGTACTTATAAGTAGCACCCCCCCCCCCTTACCTGTGGTTTTGCTTTCTGGGGTTTCAGTTACCCATAGTCAACTGACGTGCAAAAATATTTAATAGAAAATTCCAGAAATAAACAATTCAGAAGTTTTAAATTGCACAGCATTTTGAGTAGTGTGATGAAATCTGCCATCTGGGAATGTGAATCATCCCTTTGTCCAGCGTATCCACGCTGAGACACTACCTGTCTGTTAGTCGCTTAGGAGCTGTCTGGGTTATCAGACCAACTGTTGAGGGATTATCACGGTATCACAGTGCTTGTGTTCAAATAACCCTTATATTACTTCATAATGGCCCCAAAGTGCAAAAGTAGTGATGCCAGTAATTCCTATATGCCAAAGAGAAGCTGTAAGTGAAAAGTTCTCAAGAAGGAAAAAAAATCATATGCTAGGTTGCTAAGATCTACAGGAAGAATTAATCTTGTATCCATGAAACTGTGAAGAAGGAAAAGGAAATTCGTACATAGTATAATATATACAGAGTTCAAAACTATCTGTGGTTTCAGGCATCCACTGGGGGGTCTTGGAACATATCCCCTGTGGATAAGGGGGGACTACTGTGGATACAAATGTTCTTTAAAACTTCCAAACCCCATCGTAAACTGGTAAGGAGAAAGAAGAGACTGAAGAAATACACATAGTAACATGGCTGATACTTTCAAAAAGACATTCTACTATTTCAGTTGCCAACTAAATGGGAACGTTGTTGGTTAATCCCTAAGATCATAGTCTTTGTATTGTTTGTTCTAGATACTCCTATGTGGATTAATAACTCCATGTTCTACATTTATCAGCTGTCTTTAATGTTAAACAATCCAAAAAAGAAATCTTCCCTTCAATAAAAAACCTAAGGCATATAAAAAATACATCCATATATACGCTTCATTCAGTGAACTGCAAGGCTGGGATTCCTTTTAAAACCCAAGTGCTGCAAGCAATTCTGGCTCTCATTTGGAGCCTGATGCAAAATCCTTAAGACTGAGGGACAGCTCTGATTCACACCTTGTTTGGAATTTAGCCAACAGATTCAGGTTGTCTAGGAAATAATTTGTTGCCTTGGCTTAAGTAAACAGTAAGCTGCTGGGAAAGTAAATGAGGGGGAATTTTCAGTATTTTACAGTCATGTAACCTAATCAGTAAATGCTCAGACGAAGTGTCTGACCGCCCAGTTTGAATCTGGATTCTACCACTCACCACCTGTGTGATCTTGGGCAAATCAACTCACCTCTCTGTTCTTCCTCATCTATACAATGATAATGGTACTATTCCCCACAGAGAATTGCTCAGCAAACTGCATGAGGTTAATACATGCAACACACTCAGGATGATGCCTGCAGCATAGAAAGTGCTCAAAAAATATTACCTGCTATTATTACCTTTCCTATTAACACTGTGTTGGATAAGAAGTTCCTCAACTTTTAAGACTACAGTTAAAAGATAATAGAATGGAAATATAAGTCATCACTTTTGAAAAACGGTATTGTAATATATTTGTTTCTTCATTAATTCAATAAATATTTATTAAGCACTGACAATGTGCTAAGCATTAAGGATAAAGTGGTGTGCTCTATATAGAAGCCTATCTTTCATTGAGAGAGACAAAGAATACATTCAAAGAATCATGAAAGTAGTCACATGCAGATAAGAGCACTTCAAGGAATCTTTTCTAAGGCAATGGCACAAAATATGAAAGGCTTTATAAGTAAAGATGTTTCATGTGGTGTCATTTACAATGGTCAAAGCTGGAAATAACCTCAATGCTCAATACTAAAGAAATGGTGAAATAAAGTATCATATAACTATTTAATGAAATATTATGCAGTCATTCAAGTGATGGCTTTGAACTTTATGTAGTTACTGTGAAAGGCATTTGTTATAAAATATTATTTGAAAAAAGCAAGAAATGAAATTTTACTAGTACTGTAATTATAACTGTCTTTGAAATCTGCATACAAAAGACCAGAAGGAAATATGCCAATTTGGGTTATAACAGAAAGATAACAATTATCATTTATAAAGTATTTATTGTGTGCCAAGGAATTTTAAGCATTCCTTTACATTATCTCCTGTAATTCTCATACTCCTAAGTTACATAGTATTATTCACATTTCACCCAGAGAAAGGTTAAGTTTGTCCTTACCCTATGAGGGAGGGCACTATGATTTAAACCCACAATGAGTTGATTCCAAAGACAGATTCATCGTAACCACTAAACATTTGTCTATAGTGTCATAATGGGAAAAATAAGTTTTTGCCTTTTAACTTCCTTGTATTTTGCTTTTTAAATAATGTTAACAATAACAACTGATCATTTGTTGTGTGCCAAGTCCTATCCTAAGTGTTTATGTATATAACTCATTTACTCCTCAGAAATACTCTATGAAGTAGATTCCAATATTATCCTCATTTTGCAGATGAGAAAAATGAGACACAGAAAATTAAGTGGCTCATCCAAGGTCACATGGCTGGTCAGGGCAGGGTATTCCGCTGGTTTCAAGGGGAGCTGAGACAAAAGAACATAAATGGCTCTACTGGAAATATAATATAAAATATTTTTGTACAGGTAGTACCTTTCAAAACATTTTAAAATAAGGTATTTTTTAAATTTTGTTTAAATAAAAGAATCTGTTTAGAAGGAGTGCAATATTTTTTTTTAATTTGAACTATTCCAACATAGCAAGAAGTTTGGAGAATAATAAGAAAACCAGTAGGTTTTAACAAATGCTCATGTTTTTAAAAATAACAAAACGCCACTGATGGAGAAAATTTTTAACTGTATCCTTTAAATTCTACTTAAACTGGGAATCAATATGAAGAGTTACTTTATTCTCAAAAAAATCATCATTTTCCTTTGCTAAGGAAATTCAGAGAAAAGTAGAAAAAGTTTAGATAGAATCTAAGGAAGAAAGCTAGCCAAGGAATAAAGGGTCAAATCTCAGGCAGCAAGTGGGATTCAAAAACAAACTGAGAGTGACAAAGAAATATTGCTCCAACAAATCTGGATTCACTAGACCCAATGCTTCTTTTTCCCTAACAACAGGCAGATACCACAGCCTTCTCCCCATCACCCTCGTGGGTCTCTGCCTGCTGCCCAAGTCCCACAAACGGTGGGCCCTACAAAAGGGGTCCTTCGGGAAGAGATGCAATTCTACCTTAGAGTGAGGAGTCAGGATAAAAAATCACCATAGGCAAAGCGAGGAAGAAGGCTCCAGGGGGACCGCGGGACACCTCAGAGAGCTCAGCAGCATTTCATTAGCAGGCTGCAGGACTTAAGCACACAAATGCAGTTTAACTGCTGGATGTACCCTTAAGAAATGAAATTACCTTTCCAACTCAAGTAGTTCTACCCAGAATTCTGTCTAAACCCCTGAGCTGAGATGCCTGACTGACATTTTCCTGGTCTTTCTGGTCAAACTCAAAGCCTTAATTTAACACAAAGAGCCTAGCTGAATCCAAGCCCAATACAACAAGTAATGATACCTTTGATCCATAACAGATTTGAACCTCAAAGGCACTTAGTCCACAAAATGTGCAGACGCAGCCTCTATTTTTCCTTTTTTCTTTTTGGTATTTCAATGCAGCCTGGCCAGAGCTGCTTCAACTTTCAATTCTGTGCTGCCTTAGGTTTATACGAGGCGCATAAAGATTTATGGCAGCCACAAATTCCTATTTTCTCGTTGTCTTTGTCTTTGAATTTAGCACAACACAGTGAGAAACAGGCTCAGAAAACTAATAGATTGGTTGGGAGAACACAGCTCCCAAATCTCCAAAGATACCCGATTGGGTAAGAGAGTAGAGGAACACTAAGAAAGCAAGTATCACATTAAATGTTACGAAGACAAGGACATTTTCTCTATAGTCTACCAAGTGTCTACTTCAAGGTCACACGGACACCCAGTGCTGATGGAGACAGGTTCATGCATTTGTCTTGTCTCCTCACTAAGCTCTTTGGGGGAAAGGATTCTCTCCTCCACAACAGGGAGTCAAACAGCAGTTAAGAGGGTGGGCTCTGACGTTGGATCACCTGGATTGAATGTTCCAGCTCTGCCACGTTTTGGCTGATGACCTTGTACAAGCAATTTAACCTTTGTGTGCCTCTATTTTCTTATTTATAATATGGAAAAGTGGAAATAACTACAGTCTCTCTTTCGGAGGATTATTAGAAGGACTAAATGTTCATAAAACAGTGCAGTACTTGGCTCATGGTAAACACTCAGTAAATTGCAGCTGCTGTTATTATTATATCCAGTCTTCCCCAAGGTTTCCAGAATAGTCTGTGTTTACAGAAGGCACGGATTAAAAATAAGCCAACATAACTATTACTGGGCACCAATACCTCAAAGACCTACAAATCTGTAATATGTAGTTTATTTAACTCATGTGTATAGGATTATAAAATGAAATTGTAGCAACCCTACCACATGAGTACCACCCCTTCTCCTAGCTAGTATTTATAAAAATATGTTTCTTATTTTGTAATATTTTATTGCCACCTCAACCCTTGACCATCTACCTGTTAAATGAATTGTCTGATGTTCTTAGGTCCCTAGTTAAACTAATGAATTTTTATGCAGCATTAAAGACTACTTGTCAGACAAAAATTCTTGGTAGAGATTGGAAGAAAGGAGGAGAGGATTTTTTAAAAAGTCATATAATTGTAGAATTGAAAATGACCTGCCCAGTCCAATCTGATTTTACAGAAAGATCTATCATTTTTCTAGTCCAAGCAGCATGGCCATTAAAGAGTGGCCAAGACAGGGTCAGAGGCTGACTCCTGGTTGGGTCGGCAGGCTCCTCACTGCACTGTGTGCAGACAACTTTCTCCCATTGCTACACACACCTGGAGCTCAGGAAACCCCTTTCTGTCCATTCGAGTAGGAGCTTAACTTCCCAGATTTCGCCCAGTTTCATAGAAGGCAATGTCCCAGAATTTAGGAATTCCCGAAAGCTTTACCACTGAGCAAAGCCTATTGCAACCCAGATGAATTCAAATGAGCCAGGGGAGGATTTTGGATTCCTAGGTCTCACAGTCAAAGTAAAGGCATTGATTTAAACTCAGTCGAAGGAACAAAAAACTGTATCACTTGCAGAATACTCATTTTCACTAAGCTGCTTTCCCTGCCAAAGCTATGTTTCATGAGACTAACACCCTAGAGGTAACAGTGGGAGCAGAGTTGATGGGGACGGGGTGTGTAAGAAGATAGCAGCTACTATGATTTACCTGATATAGAAATGAGTTGTTAAAAATCAGAATCCTTGGTAATATTCTCAGGGTACCTAATGAATAAATATCAACTAAGTCAATCTGTCTAAGCACTCAGGAGTGGGATTAAAAAGTATTATCAACAGAGGTAAATTTGAGCTAGGAAATAAACCCTCTGGAACTGGAGAGAGAATGTATTTCATCACTTCTTTCACGTGGTTCAAGTAATGTAAAGAATCTTGAAAGAAATGCAAGTCTCCAATATATAGTCAGCATACCATCACACTGGTGTTCTTATGTCACACTTGAGACTTTTATTTATTCTTTTGAAAGGCAGTTTTATTTGTTCTTTGCCTCTATCTTGAAATTATTGAGTTTCGAAATGCCTACTGTTTTTTAGAGTTGTGACTACCCGTGTATGTGTGTACACTGGATATTTAATTCACAGGTAAGGGATTGAGCATCTCAGAGCAACTGGTCCAAGGTAACACAATATAAAAAGCCTTAAGGAGGACTGAGGTCAAACAACTAGTTAATGACAGAGTCATAAACTTTCAGTCGTCTGGTATCAGAAGACAGGAGCTAACAATTTTGTATCTTTTTCACATCAATGCCATGAAGTGAGAATAATTAGTCCTCCTTTCCTAGAGATAAATGAAAGTTCTAAGATGTTAAGTCATTCATTCAAGTCATATGGCAAGAGAAACTGGTGATATCTAGCACCAACTAGTGGTAGAAACTATAAATTGGCAGAAATCTTTTGGAAGTAAATTTGGCAATATTCATCAAAGGTCTTAACCCAGGCAGCGACTAGAAATGTGCACAAGTATTTTTATTCAAGGATTTATTCAATATTATTTATAATCGCGAAAAAAGACAAACTAACAATAAGAGCTATTATGCCAGTGGAATATTATGCAGGCATCAAAATCATGTTTTCAAGGAATATGTAATGACATAGAAAAATGATCATAATATGTCCACAAATGAAAATATCTACATCAAAATATTAAATATGCATATACTGAGTGTTAGAATTATGAATGATTTTTATTTTCATTGTATTTTAATTAAAAACTGATAATGAACATTTAATACTTCTATAATTTTAAAAATGATAAATAAACTTGAAAAGAAACACCACAAATCTACCCTATGCTACTGTATATCTAAAATTTTTGTTCAGGTAAGTATTTAAGAGGCTGTTTACCTATAAAAATACACTTCCTAGCAGAGAATTTCTCTTAAAACTAACAATTATTGAGGTTTTACTATGTGCCAGGCAAGTTTCACATATGTGACCTTACTTAATCCTTTAAAAACCCTGTGAAATAGGACTATGATCATCACTCCATTTTAGAGAGAAAAAGTTGAGGGTCCGAGAGGTAAAATGTGACATCTGAGAAGTGAGAAAACCAGATCAGGGGCCGAGTACCCTTTTTCTAAAGCTTCACATTCAGTTCCTGTGTTAAACGTACAGCCCAAACCTGGTTTCACACTGAATAATTTTTCTAAAGGCACAATATACTGTGCTTTTAGCTCAGGAGGTGATACTGGCATATGGTTGTTAGGATGTCTATAATTTGCTTTAAAATATTTCAGCACATGTAGTATAATATTACAGTGTGTGTATTAGTTCAAGTTATACAGCAGGTACAGTCAGTTGTCCCAATGTGGGGTTCACGCTTTAAGGGTTGTCTGTAAACATTCTAATCGGCAACCAGAAACTTCAGTTAAACACAAGAGGCTTTGATCATTAGCATAAGGAACATTGAAACTGTGAATTTCCATTGGTGAAATCAATGGCTTGTTAACTAGCATAATAGAGATTAGAAATGGACTCTCATTAAAACAATGAATAGGACTTAAGGTATGGGGATGAGCTCAAAATCCTAAAGATGCATCCATCCTTGCACCATCAGGGTGTCAGCCTCTACATAGCAAGCCCATCTCCCTCCAACTTTAGGAATGGCACCCACAGTTTATGCCTAAATGGCCCTACGGCCAGCCACAGAATCAGAAGGCTATGGGTGTCTGACAGTATCTGTAAAATAGCTGAATCCTGCCTTTGGAATATTGTCTGCTCTGCCTTCAGTGAACTGTTGGTGAAATTCATAGTTAGAGCACCCAAAAGGATGGAGACTTAATTATTAAACTTACAGAATGGGCAAACTATTTTGTGCCTACTTGTAAATAAATGATTAATAAATGCCTGTATATGCTGCAGAAATTTTTCAAAAACTGATATTAAAATTTCAGGGGTGCTGCTGACCCTCATCAACCACTAATTATCACCAATTCCCAAAAGAACTTTGTACCAAAAATAACTTAACACTGTCCACACAACTTGGCATACGAATTGGCTTAGGTCAATGGCAGGCAGCTTCTGACATGGCTCCCAGTGACCCCCGCCTTCTGGTATTTATGCCCTTATGTAATCTCCTTCCCTTGAGCGTGGGCTGCATCTGTGACTTGCTTCTAATGAGTAGAATACAGAAAAATAATGGGATGTCAGTTACAAAGAAAAAAAAACATTGATATTTCACCTTCTAGAACTCTCTTGCCCTCTCACTCTCTTGCTGCCATGTTATGAGATTCTCTACAGAGAGGCCCATGTGATGAGGGACCAAGGGGAGGTCAGCTGAATCCCACCAGCAACCATGTGAGTGAGTCTGGCATTGAATCTACCCCACTGAGCCTTCAGATGAGTTTGCAGCCCCAGCCAACATCTTGATTATATCCTTGTGAAACCCTAAAGCAGACCCAACTAAGCTGTGCCCAGACTCCTGACCCTCAGAAACAGAAAGAAAATAAATATGCGTTATTTTAAGCTACAAGGTATTGGAGTAATTTGTTGCACAACAATAAATAACTAATACAGTTAGTTTGCAACAATGACACAACCAAATAGTAGCAAGGTTTTTTTCAAATGCCCATTTGGACTACATATATAGTATCACCACTTTTTTCTTCAATCCCAGGGAAATATCTTCCAATACTAAAATAGATTTTTGTAAGGCTAAAATAACAAGCACACACCCTAAGAAAGCAGCATGTTCAGATCTCTTCAGCTGTAGCATGTCTAGGCCAGACCTTCCACAAAGCGATGTTCAAATTGTTTGACTTGCCCACATTGTTTCAGTGACAAATATTTCACACTCTGTTGAATTCAATCTCTCTCTGCTTCAGCTTCCTGATCAACACAATAAGAATAATGACGGAACTAATAATGGGGCCTTGCCAGGAGAGTAGCTGAAATAACAAATTATTTTATCACACATTGAAAATATATTTCACAAACTTAAAAAAAAAAAAAGACCTCTATGTGATTGCATAATGAGAGCTCTGCATTCCCACAGCATTTGTAGTACTCTCTAAGCACTCAGACAAACTGGGCTAAAAAAAGAACACTTGCATAACGGGATTGTTACCACCCATATTATTTCCTGAGTCTCTCCAGAAAAACTGTCGAATTTGTAAGCAACTACGTAGAGGTTCACAAAAAAGTTCTTTGATTTGAGTTTGGAATTTTGAATTTGTTTTTGTTTTTGGAGGGGAGAACTGGTTTTGCTTTGATTTGGAGAGGTGGAGGCAAAAACCCCAAAAGATAGCTGCACCCACTGTGGTATAACCCATGCTATCTCAACAGAGAGAATATTAAAATAAAGGTAAAAATTTCTTCTTGGAAGCTAAAAAT
The DNA here is from genome assembly GCF_020740605.2 of Lemur catta. Classification (NCBI taxonomy): domain Eukaryota; kingdom Metazoa; phylum Chordata; class Mammalia; order Primates; family Lemuridae; genus Lemur; species Lemur catta. The sequence goes on from NC_059132.1 coordinate 10,285,042, forward strand.
ATCTTAAACTTTCTATATGTAAATCAAGGACAAAATACAGTACATAGATCATCAGTATATCTATCTATGTATTAAAATTTCATGGTGAGGAGAGCGATTAGGGGAAAAAAAGTCTAAAAAGGCTCCTTTGGTGGCGGATGAAAATGGGAAAAAAAAAAGATTGAGAAACACTGACCTAAGGGAATCCCTCACAGAACTGGGGGCACCTGCCAAGCCGTCCCACCCCAGGGAGCATCGGTGATCTCTGTTTTTCTCTCTTTGGATTCCTGAGGTCTGAGGTTCTGAGTTAACTCTGGCCTGGGCTCCTTCCAGCCGCGCTTCACACAGTGGTTGGCAATTCCCCGAGGCTGGAGAAATGTGTATGCAGCTTTTCGTGTGTCCCAGCCTTCCACCAATCCCTACTTTCCTTCAGACCTTTCTCTTTGTTTCCTTGATCTGTTTTTTGAATATATTTGCTTACCTCAAGTCACATTAAACTATGTGTTTAGCCTGCCTTGAGATAAGTAAGTACTTATCCTTAGCACGTTTTTGGCACTTCTGACATCTCTTCTGTTGGCCATCATGAGTCAAAACTGTCCACAAGAACGTGAATCACGGCTAAGAGACAGACTATGAGAGAGTCAGGGGATGAGTGAATGCCTCTCAGATCGAGGAACATGCCTGATGGTACGCTCACTAGTGTTCAATGAGTGTAGTATATACACCGCTCTCTCTTCTGCGCAGACTTGAGAAAAATACACAGTAATGGTACAGTCCCGTGCTGTCACGCACATAGACAGCCATCTCAAAAAAAGTTGCTCACTTTCGCCACTGCTATTCAACATAGTACTGAAAGTCCTAGCCAGAGCAATTAGGCAAGAAAAACAAATAAAAGGCATCCAAATAAAAAAAGGAGAAGTAAAATCTCCTGACAACATGAGCTTATATATAGAAAACCCTGAAGACTCCATTAAAAAAACTGCTAGAATTGGTAAATGAATTCAGTAAAGTTGCAGGATACAAAATCAACATACCAAAATCAGCAGCATTTCTATACACTAGCAACAAAATAGCCAAAAAAGAAATCAAGAAAACAATCCCATTTGCAATAGCTATAGATGCATATATTTAGGAATAAATTTAACAAAGAAGGTGTAAGATCTCTACATTAAAAAGTATAAAACATTGATAAAGAAATCGAAGACCCAAATAAATGGAATGCTATCCTATGTTCATGGTTTGAAAGAATTAATAGTTAAAATGTCTATACTACCCAAAGTGATGTACATATTCAATATAATCCCTATCAAAATTCCAATGTCATTTTTCACAGAAATAGAAAAAAGACAAGCCTAAAATTCACATGGAACCACAATAAATCTTCAATAGCTAAAGCAATCTTGAATCAAAAACAAACAAAGAAACAAAGCTGGAGTCATCACACTACCTGATTTCAAAATATATTACAAGCTACAGTAACCAAAACAGCATGGTACTGGCATAAAAACAGACACATCAAAAAATGGGAAAGAATAGAGAGCCCAGAAATGAACCCAGGCATTTATAGTCAATTGATTTTCAATACAGGTGCCAAGACCAAACACTAGGGAAAAAAGTTTCTTCAATAAATGGTGCTGGGAAAACTGGATATTCATGCATAGAAGAATGTAATTGGACCCCTATCTCATACTATATAAAAAATCAACACAAAATGGAGAAAAGACTTAAATATAGATCTGAAACTGTAAAACTACTAGAAGAAAACATAGAGGAAAAGCTCCACGACATTGGTCTGGGCAATGAATTTCTAGATTTGACCCCAAATGCAAAAACAGAAAAATAGGATTGCATCAAACTAAAAAGCTTCTGCATGGCAAAGGAAATAATTAACAGAGCGATGAGACAACCTGTGGACTGGGAGAAGATATTTGCAAGCCACACATCTGATAAGGGATTAATATCCAAAATATGTAAGAAACTCAAACAACTCTAAAGACAGAAAACAACTCATTTTAAAAATAGGCAAAGGACCTAAATAGTTATTTCTCAAAAGAAGACATACAAACGGCCAATAGGTATATGAAAAAATTCTCAACATCACTAATCGTTAGAGAAATGCAAATTAAAACCACAATGAGATATCATCTCACACTTATTAGAATGGCTGTTATCAAAAAGATGAAAGATAAGTGTTGGAGAGAATGCAGAGAAAGAAGCCCTTGTACACTGTTGGTAGAAATGTCAATCAGTACAGTCATTACGGGTAACACTATAGAGGTTCCTCAAAAACCTGAAAATAGAACTACCATGTAATCCAGCAATCCCACTTCTAAGTACACATCCAAAGGATTTTAAATCGGTATGTCAAAGAGATATCTGCACTCCCATGCTCATTGCAGCACTATTCACAATAGCCAGGACACAGAATCAACCTATGTGTCCAACCACAGATCCCTACATGAAGAAAATGTAGTATACACACAAAATAGAATACTATTCAGCCTTAAAAGAAGGAAATCTGTCATCTGGGACAACATGGATGAACCTGGAGGACACTGTGCTAAGGGAAATAAGCCAGGCACAGAAAGACAAATACTGTATGCTCTCATTTCTATGCAGAATCTAAAAAAGTCAAACTCATAGAAGTAAAGAGTAGAAAGAGGGTTATCAGAGGCATGGGGTAGAGGAGGAGTATAGGAGATGTCAGTCAGTTAGACAGGAGGAATAAGCTTTTGAGATCTATTGCATAGCATGTTGACTATAGTTAACAATCATCACTTTATAAATTTCAAAATTACCAAGAGAGTAAATTTCAAATGTTCTCACAACAAAAAATGATAAGTATGTGAGGTGATGGATATGTTAATAAGCCTGAGTTAATCATTCCACGTTGCATACATATGTCAAAACATCACACTGTGTCCCATAAATAGATAAAATTATAATTGGTCAATTAAAAATAAAAAATAAATTGAAAAGGAACAAAAATACTTTGAAGTGATTCTGCAAAATGTTAAACATATAATTACCATATAATTCAGCAATGCCACTTCTGAGTATACACCCAAAAGAATGAAAAGCAGGAACTCACACAGATATTTACATACCCATGTTCACAGATACAGTATTCCCAATAGCAAAAAGACAGAAGCTATTCAAGTATCCACCAATGGATGATTAGAAAAACAAAATATGATACATACCTGCAATGAAATAGGATTCACCCTTAAAAAGGAAGGGAATTCTGACACATGCTACAATATAGATGAACCCTAAAAACATATGCTAAGTGAAATAAGGCAGTCACAAAAAGACAAATACTGTATGATTCCACTTATATGAGATGCCTAACACAAGTCAAACTCACAGAGACCAAAAGTAGAACGGTGGTTTCCAGGGGCAGGGAGGTGAGTGGGCTGGGGAGTTACTGTTTAATGGCCATGGAGTTCCTGTTCGGGAAGGTTGAATAAAGTTCTGGAGACAGATGGTGGTGACGACTGCACAGCAATGTGACTGTACTGATACCAATGAAAAGGTTACCCCTTAAAAAGGTAAACGTGATGTTGTGTGTATTTCACAACATTAAAAAACTTTTAAGATTCTTTTTTCATATAACGATATGTTTTTTTAAAAAATAGCACAATAAATCTGCAGTACATGGGAAAGTAGGAAAAAAGGATATGTCATTATGGTAGAAATGCCAGCTAAATACACCCTCAACCTGCATGGCACTCTGGAATTTAGGCTGTAGTCTGGATGACAGGGGTGGGGGATTCTGAATGGAAGGGGACATTCGCTAGCCACTCAAAGCGCTTTCAAGTAGCAAGACCCCCCATTCCTCTACCCTGTTCCAAGTCTTTCCATTGTAACTGAGCTCCTTGTTCTTGCATTCCTCCGTCCTTACTGCACACATCACAGCACCTCACTCTGGTTCTATCAGTTGCATACATCTTCCCCCGTGCACGCAGCTGAAGTGCAGAGATCACAGATGCAGCGCTGTGCTGTAGTGATCAAGAACACTCTGGAGTCAGACAAGCTTGGGTTCAAATCCCAGGTTCACCACTTACTAACTCTGTGACCTTGGGACCTCAGTTTCCCTATGCTTAAAATGGGAATAACGATTCCTGTCTCATCGTATTGTTCAGAAAAGCAGGTAAGGTAGGTAATGCACGCCAAGCACTGTGCTTGGCATCTACTAAGCTCTTGTAAGCACAGTTGTTATTTTAATACCCTTCTCAGCACTGATCACAGTGCTGGCACTGAACACCAAGCAGGGCTCAATAAATTTTCAGCCTCAGCAGATGTTTATTCATTGTCTGTCATGCTTTCCGCTCTGAGCTAGACGTCCCAGAAGTAAAGCCGCTTCACACGCAGTCTCTATCTTGTGAATTACGTCTTACTCTTACGTGTGTCCCCAGCATCTACTCAATGCCTGGCACAACTGACACCCCAAAAGTGCTGGTGGAGTTGAACCTCTGAGTTTAAAATCTAGTTGTCTGTGCTGTATGTGTTCACATGAGTTTGAGGGAAAAAATACGTAAACCATGAAAAGAAAGTGCGCTAAAGAAGCATGTGATTATGATGATTGCGATTTTTAATTCTTAAAAACAAAGAGAACACGTTTTGTATATTTGACCTGTGCTCTTTAACTTACAGAAAGCTTTCAAACACAGTTTTCACACATATCTGTGAGAATGCACTAAAATCCTCCTTTTGCAGACAAGTAAACCTGGGATCAGAGGAGCAAAGTGACTTGTAGTAGGTCCCAAAGGCGATAAGAGCGAGCTCAGGCTGGGGGTTCAGAACCGCTTCTATTTCAAGAACACGTGCCAACTTCACCACCAGAGAAATCCCATTTTCCTGCCCACAGCCTTTCAAAAAGGAAAGTAAGTAGGGCCTGGTGTGTGGAAAGGCCCCCAAACTGCAAGTCGCCTCACAGTGATGAAGGGAGGAGAAAAAAGCAATTGAACAGGCCCCCAGAGGCACAGAAACACACATGAGTTTGGCTGCAGATCCATTTCAAAAGCCAATTTTTAATTTATAAACACAGAGATGTAAGGTTTGTAAGCACCTAGTTTTGCTTTTTCTAGGAAAAAAATAGATATCAGATCCTTACCTTACCACTACTAAACAGACTCAGGGATAAAGTCCTAACGTGAAGATAAAGTCATCTAAACACTCTCTGGTGGCTTTGCAGAAGCCACGTGTGAGGCTCAGCTGGGAAGGCTTACTGGGAAGGCGGGCTGATGCCGGAAAACATGACCACTTGGGTCAAAGCATAAACGGCTCCAAAAATTGAAAAGCTAATTAAACCTGGCCTCTTCAAAAAGAAAAAGTCAAATCAGAAAAGGCAAAAGCTATCAGGAAAAATATAGTTTTACTTCTGAGCATAATAAATGAGTGAGAATAAAGAGGAATCACTTGAGTTTATCACTTTAAAAAGTTAAAGTCACTTAATTATTTCCACATATTACTCATCAGAAACCAATAGTGAAGCTCACTGTGCATTCTATTTCCTTGCTACTCGTTTATACATAAATGTACCCAACACTGACCAAGGTGCTACAGTTGGGGTAGGATCACGATTAAGATTAATAAACTCCCACTCTGCCATCAAGGAACATAGAATCGACTGTGGGTCCATGCCAGAAACCTTTGGCAGTTAGGTTAAAATTCTTTTAACAGTAGCACATAGTAAACATTCAATAAACATTAGCTATTATTATCTTTATTAAATAGTTGTCATTATACTGTACAAACTATAATTATTCATTCTATCATTTCCCTTAATTAGACTATAAGTATGCTCCATATTTTCATATACTCTTCATTGGCATATTTTTAATTTAATGAGCCATAAATGGCACGTTGGTTTTATTTTGATTTGGATTTATGTAATAATTATTGTGGGTAATTATTTTTGCATATATTTATATATTAACGATAGTTTTCCTTGTTATATCTGTTCACAAGCTTTATTCAATAACTCTATTGGAACTCTCATTGTTTCTTAAAACTAATGTTGGTTGAAAGCAGAAACAAGTTTACCTTCTGGGCTCCCTGTCTTAAGAATGTGCTGGCAAAAGTTTCCAAAATGTAGTTGAGAAATCCAGCTCCTGTGATTGAAATCCTGCCCCTTTGAATGAACTCTGTCCTGTAAAAAACAAAAAGAAACACATCTTTGATGTCTTCTATGCTTGGATATGTAACCCACAGACATTTCCAGCAGCATAATTACCACTTATAATTAACATAAAATACACATAATAATTCAATGATTGGCTACTATAGGGAAAGACTGTTAAAAGAAATCCTATATAGTCTAAATAACAGTCTTACACAAATTAAAGAATATTCATTTCATGCTGCAAAATGTCTTTTTAAAATTGAGATATTAACAGAATGATTTTGAGTAAATTATTTAGATTCTCTGTAACTCAGTTTCCTCACATGTAAAATGGAAATAATCATCATATCTTCCTTTTACAACTATTACAACAAGTAAATGAGTTAATACATATACGAATATGAAGAGTTCCTGACACATAGGCATTTATTAAATTTTAGACACTATTACTAAAGAGAGACAGACAAACAGAGACAAGACTGGAAAGCCTGGAATGACTTCTTTTTTTTTTTTTCAGCATATTATGGGGGTACAAAAGTTTAGGTTACGTATATTGCCCTTACCCCCCCCCACCCCCACCCCCGAGTCGGAGCTTCAAGCATGTCTTGGAATGACTTCTTTAATCCTTGACTGGAGAGGGGACTGAGAGAGAACAGATGTGCCACCATCCCTACCAATTTTAATTATCAAAGTTATATCAATATTAATTATCCCCATTTCACAATATAGAGATTTGGATTACACTTGAGACTTATATAAGATGGCTGAATAGGAGGCCTGAAGCCCTTGCTCCCCGACAATGACTTAATAACAATATATGAACCAAATATCCCTTGTGAGAACTCCAGAAACGAGTTGAGAGGTGACAGCACCCCAGGCAAGTGCAAAGCCCAGAAGAGCCACATCAAAGCAGGAAAGAAAATTTGTTGCTTTATCCATGGTAGCTCCCTCCCACCCAGCACAGAGCAGCATAATTAGGAAAAACTCCCAATTCCTGACTTCTCCCTCAGAAAGAATAGAGAAGAGCTAAATGTACATCCAACATTCTCGCTTTATGAGCGGCTGCCCAAGGTGTGACTCAGAGTGCTTAAGGAAATGGCAGTCAGTATATTTTCAAAAGCAAGCAGCTTGTTACAGTACTAAAGGAACCTGAAGTACCTCTGACTGACACCCAGGGGAATAAGAGATTATGGGCTCTTCAGAACAGGGGCCGATCTCTTTAACTGGGAAACTACACGCACAAGCCCAGAGAAAACACATCTCTGGGAAAAGTGTGAGGCCCCCAGAATCTCTAGCTGGCATGATTGGTGAAAGTCTTCCCCTGTACAAAGGCAACCCATGAAGACTAGGAGAGGTGTCTGTTTTTTCATATGCCCAAATCACAACAAAAAAATCACAAGGCATATATAGAAACAAAGAAATATGGCTCAGTCAAAGAAACAAAATAAATTCCTAGAAACCAATCCTAAAGAAATAGAGATCTATGAATTACCTGACAAAGAATTTGAAATAACCATCTTAAAAATGCTCAATGAATTAAAAGAGAATGCAGATAGACAACTAAATTAAATCAAGAAAACAATGCATGGCTAAAATGAAAATACCAACAAAAAGAAACTGTAAAAAAGAGAACCAAACAAAAATTTAAGAGTTGAAGAGTACAAATAATGAATTGGAAAAATTCACTAGAGAGGTTCAACAGCAGACCTGATCAAGCAGAAGAAAAAAATCAGCAAATAACCTTGAAGATAGGTCATTTGAAATTATTGAGTCAGAGGACCCAAAGGAAAAAATAATTTTAAAAAAGTGAAGAGAACCCGAGAGACTATTGGGACATCATCAATTAAATCCATATACACATTATGGGAGTCTCAGAAAGACAAAAGGACGAGAAAGGGGCAGAGTACCTTTGTGAAGAAATAATGGCTAAAAAATTCCCAAATTTGAGGAAGAAAATGGGCATACAAATTTAAGAAGCACAATGAACTTCAACTAAGATAAATCCAAAGAAACTCACACCAAGACACATTATAATCAAACCGTTACAAGTCACAAAGAGAGAATCTTGAAAACAGCAAGAGAAAAGCAACTCATCACATAACAGGGAGCTCATAACATTTTCAGTGGATTTCTCAGCAGAAACTGCAGGCCAGCGGGAATGAAATGATATGTTCAAAATTGTGAGAGAGAAAAAAGAAAGGAAGAAACCAAAAACTACAAACCAAGAATACTACACTTGGCAAAACTAGCCTTCAAAAATGAGAGAAATGTAGACTTTCTGAGATAAACAAAAGCTGAGGGAGTTCATCACCACTAGAGGTTTGGATTACACTTAACTTAGTTTCATTCATTCATTTCTTCAAAACACTGACCGCATGGCTACTATATGCACAGCACCATACTGAGTGCTAGAGGCCCACAGAGAAGATGGTCTCTGTCCTCCAGGATCTCACTGACTAGTGGACAAGACAGACAAGTGGGAGAAGGTCAGCAAATGCAGGCAAAGCATTCTATCAGAGGAAAATCACAAGGACCCAGGCAAGGAGGCATGAAGGAACAGAGATATCTGACGAGCCATAAGTTATCTTCAAACACCCAGGACACACTAAGGGGCTTGATAAATTCTTCCCATAGGAATGACTGGAGCATAAGGTGGGTGTGATACATGTGAGGAGATGAGGCTGAAAGGATGAGTGGAGACAGGATTGCAAAGGATCTCAGGATTAGGTCTCAAGTTTAGACTTTATCCTGAGAGTAAAAGGGGCTTCTCTTCTGAGGACACCAGGTGTCAGGTACAGATTAACAACTACACGTGCACCACTGACGAAAAGGCTTGTGGCAACCCCTCGATGCTGTTCATCTCCTATCCGCCGTTTTCAGCACAGTGCTTACACTCAATGACTTCAGTGAGCATCTGGTAAATGAATGAATGAATTTAATATCTTTGCAATCAAAAATATTCAACTAAGAAAATACTTTCCCAGCCTTCTTACATCTCTATGGAAAAGAGATGGCAACCAAGTCTCCTGAATATATATTGACATGTGTGTACACATTGATATGAGAGCACATGCACTCAAACAAAAAAACCTGAGAAAATACTGGATCAAACAAACCGTGTGATTTTGGTCAAAATGGTTTTTAAAACCTCTTAATTGGACCTCTTTTCTAATAGCAAGAGCCTCTACATTTAGATCATGCACATGAGGAAACCTTCAGAATTCCCCTCTCCCTCCCTCCTTTCCTTTTCTCTCCCTCTGTTACACACACACACACACACAGAGTTATCCCTTCCAATCTGGCATAAATACCTTCAGTCTAAGCAGCTTCCACCTCTTAGATTTAAGCCTATTTAAAATGATTTGCTCATGTAAAACTATATCCTAGTGACACTAATCTTTTCCATCTTTATTCTGGATTAGTCAGAGTGGAATTTTACAGTGATTTTAATATTTAAAAATGAAAAGCTGAGCAGCCTCACACTCTTGGGAGAGATGCACTCTTCAGTTCCCAGTCCTCGAGGCAAGTGTAGGTGAGGGATTAATAAAAGTCTCTCTCACATCATATTCTAACCAATATTTCTTTCTGCCACTTCTGGGAGAAGTAAGTCCTCAGAAAAGCACTTTCAGGGTTTGTCCAGCTCTCAGAGAATAACAGGGCAGTAAAGCAGGGTCATGCCCTCGCCATCAACAAGTTTATCCTATTATATTTTAAGACTGCCAGAAAAGAAAATATTGCACTCTCCCTCAATAACTCATTGACAAAGCACATCAGACATTTTCTTCTTACTACCCCATAGCTAACCTAAATCCCTCACACTAGGATTAGTCACTATTTAAGGTCCTGTGCAAAACATAGTAGTCTACACAACAATATACAGTTTAATTTCAGCTCCATTTAAAAAAGAAAAGAAAAGAAAAACGGATGGATAGAGGGCCAAGTGGGTGAATGGACAGAGCTGAAATGCTAACAACAGAATCTCCGGGCATAAGAATTATAGGTGCTATTTATTTACTTTGTTCTTCTTTTTAGTGGCTTACAAATTTTCTATAATAAATATATATCACTTTGGCAATTACCAAAAAAATAACTATCACTTTTATATGAATAAGGCATTTTATAAGCAGGATCTGTGCCTTTTAAACCATTTTCAGCAAAAGCACATTCTAACTTCTGGCTTGCCCTTCACTTAAAAGTCTCGTTAAATCACCTCTTGGCTTTCCTTTTAATATAATCTCAGCTCTTTGTGCCTTTTGTCCTGAGACTTTCTCCCCACTCCACACTTGAAGTGTATGGTGTTTCACTCAAGACAATAAGGATGATTCAAGTTTTCCTACACCTGTCTTTCATCTCTGAAAAGACTAAAGAAAGGACTGCATTGCATTTATGATGTTATATACTCAGGGTCATACTTGCTCCTCAAAAAACTGTATAGTAACAGCGTATGTTATGGATCACACACTGTATTATCACTGAGGTTTTTATGCCTTGAAAATTATTTTCTCTCTTTTATACATGAAGAAACTGTGGTACAGAGAAGTTAAATAATTTTCCCAAGGTCATATAGCTTGATGTCATGAAGATTCATTATCTATCACCTCCAAACCCTAGTGCTCCTCTGATCTCAGTGAGTAACACAACCATCCTTCTAGTCCATGAGATCAGAAATCTCGGCAACCTGTTAAACGGTTCCCTCTCTACAATCAATCCAAACATCTAATCAGTCACCAGATTGTGTTTATTTTATTTCTAATGTCCCTCAGTAATCCATGTCACTCTCTCCGTTGGTACTGCCACTGCCTGGGTTTAACAGCATTTTCTCTCTCCCTGCAGCTGCCTCCCAATGGGCTCCTTGTCTGTAGCATGGACTCCCTGTACTCCACACTGCCCAAAATCACCTTCCTAAGTACACAACGCTCATGCACTGACTGTTTACTAAGGCACAGAGAATAAAGTCCACATGCTCAGTTTTATATTTGAAACTCATCCATAGTGTTGCGTGTAGCTGTTTTTTGTTCATTTTCATTTCTGCATAGTGTTCTAGTGACTAAAAACACTTCAAATTACTTATCTGCTCTACTGAAGATGACATTTTGAATGGATCCAGTTTAAAGCTATTATCAACAGTGCTGTTATAAAAATATTTACAATGCATCCAGATACATATGCGCATGAGTGTCTCTAGAGTATCTAGCAGCCAATTATCTGGGCCATAGGACATGCCTAGTTTCAGTAGATAATACCAAATGTTTTCGTAAATGGTTGTATCTGTTTTTTTCTTATTGCATCCTCAATTCCAATTGCAACGACTGGCATGTGGTAGGAAATCAATAATGCACTTAGGAAGGAAAAGATAGAAAGAAGGAGGGTGAGAAGCAAAAGAGACGAAGAAGAGGAAGGGGGAAGGAAAAGAAGGGAAGAAATTTATAGTACATCTCAATAGTTCCCTCCGGAGTTCCAATGGCTCGGGTCAGTAGGGGGCAGCCTTCACCTGGCTGAGGGACAAGCCACCCGCAGACTCTGGGAGTGAGGCCACTCACACAAGCAGTGCCTGTATCTGAGTCACATCATTGCTTTGCCCACTCTAAGGATACAATTCAACACAGAGCACAACGGAATAATGACAGAGAAAGCACAACTAAAATCTTGAAACACTTTTGTGAAAAAAAGAAGGGTAGTTTATATAATCAGTCATTTAAAAATTTGTTTTCCTCTGGATTTGGGGAAAATAAAAAAGTTCAGGGGAAATACAGATCGGGAATTAATCCCCAGAGCACGGAGCCACCAGCGCTGAAACCTCAAAACAGCAGTTTCCGGGAAAGCAAAAGCTCTTAATGAGATCCTGTCCTTGAATTATTGACTGGTTAGGTACGGCAAATCTTACCTAATTGTTTTCATGATGGGAATCTAATTAAAGTGTCTTTGAAGGGGAAAAAAGTTTCCACAGATACTCCTGTTGCGATGACATCTAAGTTCTAATCATGGAGTTTTGGGCATGTTCCTGTAACCACACAGAAAGAGGGGTACCCCGAAGGAACTGCAGGGTCTTGAGGTCAGACGGCCCACTCACTCCCTGAGCCCAGCACTGCTGTGGAGACTGCCTGGCTCTGCTCCAAGACACCAGAATATGTAGTCTCTCCCATGTTGTTTCAGAGAACCAATGCAATTTACAGAGCTCACAATAAATGCTATGCAGTTTCCAGGCTTAATATATATATTCATACTTATATATATGTGTGCGTATATATAGTGACACACACTATATATGGCTATAAAACAAGGATTAAGGGTGTGGTTCCTGGATTTCGACCATTTAGATTCACATTTCATCTTGTCTGATTTTTGCTAAACTTTTTAGCACGGTGTTTCTGCTGAAAAATGTTTATTGTTTGCTAGAAAGCCAGACTATCAACTGGTCGTGCTTTATCAGATTAACAAGAACTTTGCAAAAAGTGGAGTTCCAAAAGGGGTGCCGGCTGTGTGTTTGCTTACCACTGGGACCACAGGATACTGACTAGTTCTCAGGGGTTCCCAAATCCAGCTACTCAACAGACTCACCAGGAGAACTTGAAAAAACATTGATTACCAGGGACTAGCCCAGACCTACAAAACTAGAATTATCACAATGGATCTACGTTTTTAACCTTCCCCCTTAACTCTGGACTAAGACACCACTTGAAACAACTCAAAGGACAAAGGAGGATGAAAAAAAAGTCAACAGTCACCCACTAAGATACAGTCACGTGTCACTAAACAACAAGGATACATTCTGAGAAATGCATCATTAAGAGATTTCATTGTTGTGAGGATATCATAGAGTGCACTTACACAAACCTAGATGGTCTATCCTACCACACACCTAAGCTATACGATATAGCCTATTGCTCCTAGGCTACAACCTTGGACAGCGTGTCACTGTACTGAATACTGTAGGCAACTGTAACACAGTGGTAAGTATTTGTGTATCTAAACATAACTAAACATAGAAAAGGTACAGCAAAAATACAGTACAAAAGATATATACTATACATATACCATATAAAGTATGGTACACCTGGGCACTTACCATGAATGGAGCTGGCAGGACTAGAAGTTGCTCTGGGTGAGTCAGGGAGCGAGTGTTGAGTGAATGTGAACACCTGGTACTTAACTGTACCCTACTGTAGACTTTATAAACACTGTACACTTAGACTACACCAAATTTATTTAAAAATTTTTTTCTTTCTTCAATAATAAATTAACCTTAGCTTACTGTTAACTTTTTTCTTTATAAACTTTTTAATTTTTTTAACTTTTTGACTTCTGTAATAGCACTCAGCTTAAAACACAAACACATCGTACAGCTGTACAAAAATATATTCCTTCTTTATAACCTGAATTCCATAAGCTTTTTTCTATACTTAAAATATATTTTTTTAATGTTTAATCTTTTTTGTTAAAAACTAAGCTACAAACATACATATCAATATCACTGTCTTCCACCTCCACATGTTGTCCCACTGGAAGGTCTTCGGGGAAAATAACACCCATGGCACTGTTACCTCCTACCACAACAATGCCTTCTTCTGGAATACTTCTTGAAGGACCTGCCTGAGGCTGTTTCATAGTTGCTTTTTTTATAAGTAGGAGTATACTCTAAAATAACTATAAAAAGTATAGTATAGTAAATACATAGACTAGCAACATAGTCATTTATTATCATTATCAAGTATTTTGTACTGTGCATAATTGTATGTGCTACGCTTTTACACAACTGGCAGTGCAATAGGTTTGTTTACGCCAGCATCTCCACAGACGCATGAGTAACGCGTTGTGCTATGACATTAAGACGGCTATGAGGTCACTAAGCAATAGGAATCCTTCAGCCCCACCATTGTGATTATGTGGTCTGCTGTTGACTGAAATGTAATAACGCAGTGCACGACTGTATTTCAAACAGTCTTGCTCCTAAATACCATAGAATGCTCTCCTGGCTAACCATCATTGTTTCCAGCTCAATTCTCACCTCCCTTTTCAATAGAACAGCTTACTCCACTTTTCAAATTTAGTACCTTTCAACAGCCAAGGCATTTTGAAGACAACATTTATTCACTATTATTTCCAACACCTTACATTTATTTAGTGCTTTATACTCTCCACGTCTAGAGCATTCCCATTGACTATCTTACTAAGTTTTCACATCACTCTATAAGGAAGCTCAGGCCACCCTTATCCCTTTTCCCAGGGTCACAGAGCACAGAAGTGACCAAGCAGAAAGAAGAGATGTCTCCATATTACTGGTCAAGATTCTCTCCACGTGGCATTTCCCACCAAATCCAATCAGACTTTCCCAATTTACACTTACCCCTCCCACCAATTTCTTCTCTTTTCCCTTCTCTCCCTTCATTTCCATTTCAGCCCAAAAGGAGCACTGTCTGCAACCCCTTGAGCAGATGTTCATTCGTCATCCCTTGGACAAAAGGCCATGGAACACCTTCTGTGAGCCAAGCACTGTGCTGGATACCGGGGACACGGCAGGGAAACTGTGACCTCAGTGAACAGCCACCACCAGACAATTAGTACAGGATGAGAAACCATAGAAGACCTGATTATATGAATGTGAACGTCAAATGGCAAGTGAGTATGTTTTGGAGGACAGTCTTACTAAACCACAAATAAAGCTTCAGCCCAGAAGTCATATTTGTACAGAAAAGACCTTGCTGCTTGGCTTTTCATAATTGGTGGTGATTTTTGCTAATTGTTTGATCACCCACTGGTGCACTGGAAATCAAGGTCAATATGAGCACAGGGAGTCGTGTTTTAGGATGAATACAGTGGAGTTTATTCAGGCTATTAGATAACTACACCCTTGGCCCATTAGCACCAGGATTGGGCTTAGAAATAATTCCTAAGTAAAGTCAGCAAAGCCAGAGTATTTTAATACTTTCTTTGGTAAAAGCAAGTCTGGAGGTCAATCAGAAAGGCCAGTGCCAGTCTTAAAAACACACAGAAGTTACCAAACTGTCAGATCTGCCACTGGAAAAAAATAAAAACACTCCAGCGTAAGGGGTAAAGAATGGACACACAAAGAAAAATGCCCAAGAATTAGCCCTTGACACATGCAAATGAGACTACTTGTGATTTACCAGATGAATACCCAAGACTTATGATGTTTTAATCTAGAAATTGAAAAGTAAAAAATTATAAAAGTTATATTCCTATTAGAATGAAGAATATTCATATGAGTAACTTTAATAATGAAGAAAATTTACTGAACTAATAAATTTTATGAATAGCTGCACAACCCATTAATTTAATCTGTGTGTAAAGTTTGATTTTGGCTTCTTTGTTTTTTACTATGTTCCAGGAGGAATTTCTTTGACATTTTATAAATGTTTAATCAACATATCTGAGGGATATACTCAATATTATTAACACTTTGCTAAGCTGAGCATTTTTAATCTCAGAAACAAGGTTTGTGAGCATCAGCGGATACGCAGAAGCTCTTAGACATGGAAAGGTGATGACATGGGCCTTTGAGATGCTGCACTGAGTATGGAAGAACAATCTTGTTACTCAAAAGCAAAAAAAAACCAGCTCCACAACATCGTGAACAGATTAGGTCCTCACGGATGGTGATAACTTCAAGATACCAGAAAAGGTTTTACATACCATAAAAACACATATATTAGTAGTTATGATGAAAGAGCAAAGCCCAAGTAAATATTTTTACAAGATGATTATCTTTTAGAATTACATTACAGTACTTGAGTAAAGCCAATGTCTATTATTAAAAACAAATCAAATGCATGTCAATTATATGCTTGCATAGTATAATAAAAATCTATTACAAGGAAAAGGAGAATAAACAAGAAAGGAACCAAAAACGAACAAATAAATATATTTTCAAGAACAGATGCAAACATAAAACAGTAAGAAATGAATCAGCCTATCTCAGAATGTAAAGTTTCAGAGGGCAGAAACCATGACTGTTTTCCTTCCTTCTGAAAAATCTAAAACAATATCCTCCACTCTACATTTTCCAAAGTAAATGCCTGTGTCCTGTTCTACGTAATAAAGCACATTCCCACAAGAGATGACTTTCATTTTTTTTTAATTTCAGATTAAGATTCACTTTTTTATGTTCTGATTTGGCCCAAGTCTCCTAAGGCAAAGCAGAGCATCAGCCTGGCATCTCTGATTCTAGACACTCAGGCAGGTCCTCAGAGTATCCGTGTGACGCCCTGAACAACAGCCGTGGTTCCTGCGTGAACCAAGAAGAGAACCAGAAAATGGGGGATTCAGTCTATGTCAAATGCTTGCTTCAACCCCTGAATATTGTTCTCTCTAGACCTTAAATCTCACTCTGGAACTAAAATAGAAGGTTCCTAGTCTCATGACTCTCCAACTGAGGGACTCATAGCCCCAGAGATATGAACTGAGGAAATGCAAAATCCCAACACGAACATGTTCCTGCCGTTAATGGCAAATAATTACGAACACTGTTTTTACGAAAAAAAATACTTACTGAGAATTAGAATCAAAAGGCATGGGAATTTTTAAGATGATGATAACAACAACAGTGGAAGTAGTCATACGAAACACTGACATTTACCTACCACGACGGGCTGGCACTATTCTAAGCTCTATGTACTATTTCATTTAATTATCACAGTAACCCCTGAGAGAGGGATATCATCCCCATGATACAGATGAGGAAACTGAGGCTTAATGAAGTGAGGTAAACTGTGCAAGAGCATATACGTATAATTTGAGAAGTAGGATTCTAACCCAAAAGACTGCCCAGTTACTGTGGCACAGGACATGACAGACCCTGTGCGGGCATGGGGGAGCAGGTTGCCTACGTAAATAAAGCAGATTTGTAAACTGTTGAACAAATGAGCTTGACACAGGAAAACAGAGACTATAAGGCTGTCTTAGGTCTTAGGTCTGGCTTTCCAGTTCCTCGTTCCTATCCCCTGGAAGGCCCAATCACAGGTACAGAAATATCCCTGTAATCACCTGCCATGGCGAGTTTCTGTTACTTCCAAAGCAAAACAAAGACAATGGGCAACACAGTGAAAAGAAACCATAAAGAGGAAAAAAGATGTCCAGTATCCCCTTCTACTATATGCCAGGTGCCAACCTCTCCCCCGGGCAGCCATGTTTCAGAGGGAGCGGACCTCACCCCAGCTCCAGGGGCAGATCCCAATTGGTCAAGGCCAATCAGCCCACATCATCCTCTGATCATGCTCACTGGTCAGAGCAGGTGATCCAAGGTGACTCAATCTCAGGGGAAGGACTGTTTTCTCCCATGGTTGGGAGAGACATTCTGTCCCTCTCACAGCTATTTCCCTCACTAAAGCTGGAAAATGGCGTATGCTGACCCTAGTTGCTACTGGCAGTCATGAGGAATCCAAACTTAAAAAAAAAAAAAAAAAATTGATACACAGGGAAAAGTAGAGCCAAAAGAATAACAGCTATGGAAATACAGCCCACTTGCTTATGAGATAATACAGTTCCTGAGTGAGAGGAATGGCAGAATAGTTGCCAACAGCATAGATTCTGAAGCCAAACTGCCCATGTTTGAATCTGGCACTGCCCTTACTGGCCATCTTATCTTGTGCAAGTTACCTGACATCTCTAAGCCTCAGTTTGTAAAAATGGTGATAACAGTTCTAACTTCGTAAGGTTATTATGAGGTTTAAATGAATTTATATATACACACGCATATACATACATACGTCAAAGCACTTAGAACAGTGCCTGCTACATAGTAAATATATATTAATATAAGGGATGGCTGGTGTTGCCTGAGTCAGGGCTTCTGCTATTAGCAGCACAAGGCAGCCTAATTGATATAGGAGGAGGGACAGAGCACGTATAGGAAGACTTCTCTGAGGCATGGAGTGCCAAGCTGGGCTTTGGAAGAGGCAGATGAGTGAGAAACAGCACATCACTCCATCTTCAGAAAAGGATGGAAATTCCATCACATGAAAACTACAGGAAGAAAATGCTGGATGAAGTTAATGAAGGAAGAAAGCATATTAGAAATATCCAGATGTGTGAGAATACAAATGGGGGAGAGTTCAATGCAGCTCTTGCCCAAGAAGGTGCCACACCTCCAGAGACGTCGGTGGGAAGCCAGAATCAGATCTACCTACAGAGATACAGAGCAAGGCTTAGTGAGCTCTACCGGAAACCCGTTTTGAGCCCATCTCTGAATGGAGCCCACAGGCCATGCACAGGGACAGAGTGGCATCTGGTTTCTCGTCACACACCCACACCTGCTAACCAACACACAGCTTGAAGGTCTCATTTTAGGTTCAGCAGCCATGACAGCTTTCTTTTGCCCTTTAAAAATATTATCCATATTTCTTCTTCTGAGTGCAGTGGCTAGCCATTACTCTCACACCCCCTGGCAAAGGAAGGAAATTAAAGTAATAATGCGGCCTTCTTTTTTTGATGTGCCCCCCAATTACCCACCCATTTAGAATGTCTGCCTCAGTGCCTTTCTAAATCCATGTCAAGAGCTAAGGAAACATACCTTCTCTAGAATCTGGACCACAGCTTTCAGCACATCAGCCCTTGCTCAGAAACCTTCATGTGGCTGCTTGTTGCTGAGAGGATAAAACGCATTCTTCATACCCAGGACCCAAAGCACTCTACAGACGGAGATAAATCTGCCCTTTATAAATGCTCATTTTCCTCCTTCACCATCTTGCTCAAGGTGAAGTGTATGAGACCTGGATTCATATCTTGGCTTAGCAATTTACTGACTGTGTCACCTTGGGCAAGTTATTTAACCTGAGCTTCAAAAACAGTGTACAGGAATGATCTAGCTTTGACCTTGACATACGGTCAATAAATATTATCCTGCTGTGTCAGTGATATAAAAGATGGTGTTTTAGAGAGGATTAGAACATAAACCAAAAAAAGAAAAAAAAAGGTGTAATTGGTCAAATCTTTTTATAAAGGGGTCTGACCATATGTACCACATATAAAATGCACATAACCTTTCACCCAGAAATCCCACTTTACTCGACCTACCCTAAATGGTAATTGAGTAAGTGGAAAAATATGTAATCATAGAGATTTTCATTACAACACTGTCTGTAATAGCAAAAAATTCAGAAGCAATCCAAGTGGCAATTAGGAATGGACCAAGAAAATTACATAAACAGACACTATCTCCAGGTGATGAGAATTTTTCCTTTTTTTTCCAGAATTGGTTAATATTTTTTACAAGGCACATATATCATTTTTTTTCTAGAATCAAAGTGACTGTTGAAAGATAACTTTTAAAAAACACACAAAGGAAAATAGTTCCTAAAGGATGTTTTCCCTGGATTCTCAGTGCTAATTATCATTTTACATATCACAGGTGAAGTTTTAGTTCATCTTTTAAGACTAGCCAATAGCTCAAATATCTGGAAAAATTAACACTAAAATGAAGCAGATGAAAAGACCTTTTGGGGGGCATAAAATTAGACAATTCCATCCTTTTACTGCTTCTATGTACAAAGAAAAGAACTCTATTCTCTGGCCACGGCTTTTACACTTAATCCCAAAAATCTATGTCCTATGTGAAGCTCTTGCCATGAGAGACTAACAGATAAAAATGAGTGGGTAGTTCAGAGCAAGCCCACCTCTGATGCTAATAAGACTTGACATTCACACTCATACAGTAGACTACTGCGGCATCCTAGAATTATCACTATAAGATCAAAGTTATGGGCAGCAGTAATGATATGAACAAGTGTTAGGGCTTAAGAATGGATTTTAGATTTTTGGTTTATAGTTATTTGGGCTTCAGGGCTTTACTATTTCCACTAAAGTAATAAGTGCATAATAAAAAAGTCAAACCATACAAAACAAAAAACAGAAAATTATCCTCTGAAAGCACAGTTCACAGCAACTATTATTGTTAACGTTCAGTGTTTGTGATATTTTGCTTTTGTCTTTAAACCTATCTCAAAGGAATTAATGATTTCTCACCCATTATACAGCAAAAATTAAGAAGTATGTTAATATTAAGTGCTGACAATGTTGTAAGGAAATGAACACTCTCATGTACTGTTGATGAGAGTGTAAATTAGTGTATCAACACATTGGAAGGCAATGTGACAGAATCTATGTTATGGACTGCATGTCTGTGTCCCCCACAAATTCATATGTTGAAACCTTAACCCACAATGGGGCCGTATTAGGAGATGGGGCCTTTGGGAGGTAATTAGGTTTACATGAGGTCATGAGGGTGGAGCCCCCATGATGGGATTAGTGTCCTCATAAGAGACAGAGACTAGAGCTCACTCTCTCCATTGTATGAAGATACAAGGGGAACACGGCCGTCTGCAAACCAGGAAGAGGGTCTCCACTAGACACTGAATATGCCCGTGCCTAGATCTTGAAGTTCCCAGCCTCCAGAATTGTGAGAAATTAATGTTTGTTGTTTAAGCCACCCAGTCTATGGTATTCTTATTATAGCAGCCCAAACTAAGATACTACATGAACCAAAAATATGCATGCTCTGAGAACCAGCCACATAACTTTTTTTAATTGAGATATAATTCACATACCATAAAATTCACTCTTTTAAGGTAGACAATTCAGTGTGGTTTAGTATATACAGAGTTGTGCAAGTATCAACACTAATTCCAGAACATTTTCATCACCTCAGAAAAGAAACTCCATACCCATCGGCAGTCACTCTTCACTCTCATCTCCCCAAAGCCTGTGGCAACCACTAATCTACTTTCTATCTCCATGGATTTGCCCACTCTGGACATTTCAAATAAATGGACTCATACAATATGTGGCCTGTTGTAAATGGCTTCTTTCACTTAGCATGATATTGCCAAGGTTTGTCCATGTGGTAGCATGAATCAGCATTCCATTCCTTTTCATGGCTGAATAATATTCCATTCTATGGATATACTACATTCAGTTATATATTCAGCAGTTGATGGACACTGGCTTGTTTCTACATTCTAGCTACTACAATGCTGCTATGAACATTTTTATATATTTTGTGTGGACATATCTTTTCATTTCTCTTAGATATCTACCTAGAAGTAGAATTCCTGGGTCAGATGGTAACTCTATCTTTAACTTTCTGAGGAACTGACAAACTGTGTCTCACAGCAGCTTCACCATGTTACATTCCCATCAATAATGTATTTCTCCATATCCACACATGCACTCGTTATTGTGTCTTTTTTATTATAGCCATCCTAGTAGGTGTGAAGTGGTGTCACATTATGTTTTGATTTGCATTTCCCTAATGACTAATGGTGTTTAACAGCTTTTCATATACTTCTTGGCAACTTGTATATCTTCTTTAGAGAAAAATCTATTGAAATATTTTGTCCATTTGTTCTTTTTTAAGTAACAAAGGAGACAAGAAAAGCTTCATCTCTCTCTGCTGTACCCCTTTTAATAAAATGATTTGTTATGTAAAATTTGGATTCAGTCAAAAGGTCGCAGTTAAGGACCAGGAAGGCCACATGTTTCCCTAAGGCTGCAGGTCCCCCACCCCGCCCCTTTAAATTAATTTTATATTTTGAGTCCAGCTACGCTTTTTATATGTGGATAACCAGTTGTCCCAGCACCATCTGTTGAAACAAACATTCTTTTCCCATTGAAGTGTCTTGTAATATAACTTTAAAAATCTACATAAAATGTTCTATAGCTTAATTGTCACAGGGGTGACACAACTGTATTGTGTTTGTCAAAACTCATAGAACTGTACACTAAGAATAGTAAATTTTCCTGTATGTAAATCATATCTCAATAAACCTGACACTTGAAAATTCTACTTTAGAGAAACACATACAGCATAAGCGGTCATATACAAGAAACATATGCTTCACAAATATTGTAATATAGCCTGTAATAAAGACAAACTAAATACCATCTGAATGTCTACCAAAAAGGAAGTAACTAAATAAAATGTAGTCTAGCCATAGGATTGAATTATATGCAATAGTTCAAAGAATAAGCTAGATTTATATATATCAAATGGATAAAGCCAAGAAACATTCTATTAAGTAAAAAAAAAGAGAAGTGAACAATAATTTACACAGCATGAAATCATGTATGTAAAGAAGACATACAAAACCATACTACACAGGGACTATAAGTACATTTGTAATATCTAAAGGTATCTATTAAAGGTCTGGAAGAATATTCAGCAAAGTGATAACATTTCAATGCCCCTGGAGAGGGTGAAAAGATACCAGAATTGGAGAGTGGTCAGAGAGGAGTTGAGCTTTGCCATTTTTCCCCCAAAGAAAAATATATTCATTAATTACTTGTGTGATTAAAAAAATAACAATGTGGAATGTAAGTTGTAAACAGAGATCTCAAGTATAGAATCATAGTTTTTTAATACATGTGCTCATGTGTCCATCCCTACAGCCAACACACACATACACACAAACACACACAGAGATGATCTTACCAATTTGGATTTTCCACACTTTCCTGGAAGACAGATTCTTCCTTCATGGATGCATACTGTGTCCACGTAAGGCAGTGACTCCGTATAGCCATGTTTCTCTCCTGAGGATTGAGCCATGATTCCTCTTCTAACTGGATATTAGGTACTTTTAAAATGCTCACCTGTCCAACAGAGGGAGGATGGCTTTCTCAGTTTAGGAAGAACAGGCTACATAAGGACAGCATCCAGAGTCGTTTTCAGTCTTGGATAATTAAGAGGACAAGTGATCCTGATATTCAGATGATGGTTCACCAATAGCTGTAAGTTTTTAATAATCAAACACACTATGACCTTACTAAGTGCTGGTGAGGACATGCAAATGGCCCAGGATTTATGCAGGTTGTACAGTCCCTGGCCTGATTTCCCTAACTGCTAAACACTAAGCAAATTATCAGCCTCCTTCGTGTCTCCTCTACGGCTGGTTATGGCCTTCTTAAATTGATGGATTTTAATTGAGCCCACTTACAGGCTCATATGCAGGACAACATCAGGTAAAATATATTCTTCATTTTAAACTCTGTCTAATACCTAGAAATGTATGGTTTCCTACATGGAGAAGACATGGAAAACTACAAAGGCAGGATTGTACAAGTCACAGGTATGCTTAAATTATTTAAGTGTTGAGATACAAGACAAAGTTGAATGCCTTTTTAAATAATAGATTCAAAGTGTGTATATAGGGCGAAGGCAGGGTACACACTCTGGAAAAACACAGTGAGACTTTGCTGCTACAGTGCAACATGTTTTACCATCTGGAAAATAACAGAAAGTTCAATTTCATTGTCCTATCAGCTTTATTACACAAAAGAATGTCTTTTAATCTATGATAAGGAAGAGATGGAAGCTGCCATTTGTTCTACATGCAGCATAGCAATTTAATTTGCAAGCTAATTGGCAGGAGCCAAGCAGGGTTCCCCATCACACACAGGATCTCTTCCGGACTGAAACCACCAGATGAGACATTTTTAAAAGTGCATATCAAGATTCCTTCCCCTTACTACCTAATAATTCTGAAAGGGCTCACATTGCTAATCCCTTTATGGTTCTAGCAATGCGAGTACAAATTTCCACTCACCTTTTTCCAACAAAGAATCACCAGTGTGCTTAAGGGTATCAAAGAGAGAAAACAATTTGCTATCATGAAGATTTCATCATCAACAATATTACTTTACAAAAACACACACAAAAAGACTTACAAGGAGTAGTGAGAACATTATACTCCCAGAAATAACTGTTACCTTTGATAGTGAATTAGAAACTGACACTTTTATCTTCCTTACTAAAGAACAGACTAAATATTTACAATCTGCCCACTTCTGATCATTCTTACCTAAGAGTCATTTCTAACCATGAACAGATTAGAAAAGATAGTCACTTCATGCAAAATGCCGAAAGTATCTTTAAAAAAACTGTAGAACATCTCTATGTCTGTTAAGAGCCCCTCACAAGAGATAGAGGAAAAGTATCTCCAGTGGCATCTGCCAAAACCGAGGCTGGGTACGAAAGAGTCCTCTCCCTGTGAAGGGCTAGGAGGTAAGAGAAGTGGGAAAGTTCTATCGCTCTTCTACATCAGAAAATGCCGTCTCTTTCCATAACTATTAAAAATGACTCAATGTTCTCTTACTCTAATTAAATTTTAAAACAAACTTACCTTCCTTAAAATTTCTGGAACCACGTTCTGACAAACTGCAATCCTCTTTCTATAGATAACCCCGGTTGATTCATCTAAAAAAGAAACATTTTACACTCAAAAAAAATTAAGGAAATGTATTCTTTTCTTGATGTCAATAAAACTTTTAAAGTCGATCTCAACTTTATGTAGAATTCCTAGAGAAAATGTTTAACTCAAAACTCAGTCTCTCTGACCACTCTGTGGGCCAAATCACAGACATTCGTTACCGGTGATCAAGGAGTAAGACTAAAACAGTAACTCACAACACACATTCTAAAATCAAGGATAGAAGAATAATAAATTGTTCATGGCTCTGGACTATCAATGTCAATGCTCTAATGACAATGGCCAAAGTGCTTCCTGCTCAACTCCAAAAACAGAGTTTTAACAAAAAGAGGGAGAATCTGATTCTGCCACCATCAGTACCAAACTTTTAAGCACAGATTTCTGACTATAAAATTTAGGCCTATAATTAATTATATAAGCCATATTCTTCTCACATAAGGAAGTTCATGTCCTATAACTGGAACCATTCTGTTTTGGAGCAAAGTTTCCAGAACTGAACCAGGGATATAAAAAACATAATAAATATGAATTAAGAGGCCGGGCTCGGTGGCTCACGCCTGTAATCCTAGCACTCTGGGAGGCCGAGGCGGGAGGATCACTTGAGGTCAGGAGTTTGAGACCAGCCTGAGCAAGACCGAGATCCCATCTCTACTAAAAATAGAAAGAAATGATCTGGACAGCTAAAAATATATATAGAAAAAATTAGCCGGGCATGGTGGCGCATGCCTGTAGTCCCATCCACTTACTCGGGAGGCTGAGGCAGGATTGCTTAAGCCCATGAGCTAGCAGTTGCAGTGAGCTAGGCTGATGCCACGGCACTCTAGCCCAGGCAACAGAGCGAGACTCTGTATCAAAAAAAAAAAAAAAAAAAAGTTTAAAAAAAAATATATGAGTTAAGAAAAAGGGAGACAGAGGCAGAGAAAAGGACAAACTTTGTGAAGGATAAACATTTGCTCTGTGAATTACTGTGACTCAGCCACTCCACTTCAGGGTTGCTCAAAGCTCTGGCTATAGTAGTCCCAACCCCTGGTGCAAACACTCCGACTGCCCAGAAGCTGCTGATAGGGCACAAGACCCTCTGCCCGTTGACACTCCCTGTGACCTTCTCATCCAATGTTTGCCACACACATACCTAAAATGGGTTAGCTACTCCCAGAGGCAAAGATGCCCCTGACAAGGATAGAAATTATAAACATTCCTGTTCAGAATATGCACAGTGTTCTCTCATTTGATCTTCACAACAACCTAAAACTAAGATTATTTTCCCATTTGACAGATGAAGAAATTGAGTCTCCAAAAAGTTAGATCATGAAGGTAGTAACAAAATGAAGACTTGAAATCAGATTTGTCTGATCCCAAATAACAAGTTCCTCCCACACTGAGTGAGAAAATGTTTTTTAAAACATATTTATATATTCATAGTTACAGAAGTACAGAAAATACACACACAAGCAAAAGACAGTTTTATGTTTACCAAGCACAGAGAGGGCTTCAGAGTGGCGTAACAGACAGTAGCATCTCATGATTTCTAAGAAGGCTGAAGAGAACATTGGGCCTGGGCCTGGGTGTCTCCAAAGGTTTGTACATTGATTCTGTACATTGTCATAGTTTCCTGCCTTGCCCAGTTCTCAAGTTCAAACATAGACAATGCTTCTGCTGGAGATGGGGATGACAGAGGACAGTAGAGACTCCTACGCTCTAGCTCGGAGGTCAGTAAACATTTTCAGTGAAGGATTAGATGGTAAATAATTTAGGTTTTGTGGGTCATCAAGTCTCTTTCCCAACTATTCAACTCTGCCGTTGCAGTGAGGAAGCAGCCATAGGTAACAGGTAAACAAATGGGTGTGGCTAGGAAGTAAAATTTATTTACTAAAACAGGTAGCAAGAGCCATAGTTTGTCAACCCCTGCTCTTGTCAACGCAGAATCACATTGCCAAGGACGGTTACGATCCCGTAATCTAATTGCGCTGTGGTCATATCCCACATACGTGCTATTAATTCACATCTATTTTGCCATCTCCAAAATGATACACGAATATATCATAGGAATAGAGCCAAGTGACCTTGGGCAAGTTACTTAACCTCTCTGTACCTCAGTTTCTTCATTAAGTAGGAGTAATCTAATACCTATTTCATACATTGTTCTGAACATTAAATGAGTTAATAAAACTGGCACACATAAGTGCTCAAAAATATTGGCTGTTACAATTATATGTAGCTCAGTGTTGTCATCAATTATTAATTTAGAAAGTGACAAGAGCATATGAGGCAGGGTTTTACTACTATAAATGCTGGTGCTTTTTAATAACCTAGTAGCCCACACACACACGTGCACACAAACAAACCTCTTTGCAAAAATCAGTATCACTTATTATCATTGAAATGAGGGTACAATCAGAGAACTTACCTCTTTTTTCCTCCACAATTTTTACAGAGATGACATTTTTATCCATGGGGTTGGGGTACTAAATAAAAACATATAAAGAAGAATTACCATTCAAAGCGAATTATTTAGTAGTAACCTCAGCCATTTGCAGAGCCAGTAAATATTTTCCAAGCAACCTCTAAATAAAGGCCAGTTTTCAATGAAGGGTCTTAATTATACTATTTGAGTCTAGATAAGTGAGATGCCATCATCATCTAAACTTGAATAAAATCTGGGGGAAATCTTCTTTAGATACAACCTAGCTCTGGGTGGTGAGGAGGGATAAGGTTAAGCTAATTAATAAATAATAATACTATTAATATTGAAGCAGCCTAACATAAATCATGTGCATTCTTTGTGCCAGGCATTGTGCTAAATAGCTTTACTTGCACAATCTTGTCTAAACACAACAGCCTAGCCTCTTTATTATACCTGGGCTGCATGATGTCATTATCCACATTTTTCAGAAATGAAAACTGAATGAAGATTGGATTGCTTAGGGTCACCCAGCTGGCTCCTGGTAGAGTCAGGAAATTAAACCAGACCTGTTCAATACAAAGTGAATTTCTTCACTATGGTCCTATACCATTGCCTGGTGGCTGGGTTAGCATCACAGGAGAATAATCATAGAAGTATGCTATGACAGGCACATAGGAGGTGCTCAATAAATATTTCATTTGTTGATTCAATTACCCTGAAAGACAATATAGATGTGACATGGTTGATAATAGCTACCACTTTTGTCCTAGGCAATTTACATACATTAGCTCAGTTAATTTTCAAAACTATTCCGTGAGGTATGCATTATTTTTTTTCATCTCATATACGAGAAATAAGGCTCAGATAAATTAAGTAATTTTCCCAGCTAATGAGTGATGTATCTAGGGGTAATGTAATTTATCCCCAGATATTTTCTGTCTGCCTCCAAAGCCTGTCCCATGTAACCTACCACCAAATCACCTGAAAATTAATCTAACCCAAAGCTTTCCAATACTCAGATGTGAAAAGACAGACTTAGGGAGCAGAAGTGACTTCCTCAAAGCCATGGGGCAAGGTGGCTGCTGTCCCAAGCCTGCTGAGCTCCCCTGGGCTCTTTTCCACAAGGTTTACTGCTTTATCGTGTGATTAAATCCAAAAAGAAAATCAGAGGGAAGTCTTATCCAGGACATCGCACGGTTCTGAGCAGAAGGCAAAAGCAGCAGACAGACCGAGGGGCAGGAGGAGGGGGGTCCTTCCCTTGAAGAACTTGAGCTTTAAGTTTTCTGAACTCTGGGAGATGGAATACAAAACTCTGTGAGTGTGGATCACCCCCACCCCACAGCAGCTGCACACACCCATGTGTATGTGCATGTGTGTATGTGTGTGTGTGCGCACACAAGAGATTGCTTGATTTTCAGCGAAAAGCGTCCATCATTTTCACACATTCCTAAAGATATCAGTGACCCAAAAATACACCAGATTAGCACCTAAGCTCTACAAGGGCAGGAATATTATCTATTTTAGCTACTCCTGTGTCTCCACCAACCAGCAGTATCTGACACATAGTAGGCACTCTAAACATTTGCTGAATGAATGAATGATTTGGAATATAAACCTCAAGGACCTCAGGGATCCATATGGAAAACACAACTTCCTCCATTCAGGAACCAATCTGTGAAGAGAGCAGTGGGCTCAGTCTCCAGCACCCTCCGCACCCCACCCTGCTCCATGTCGGCAAACCCTGTCACCCACACCTCCACTCTGGCAACTGCAATCTTGAAAAATAATGAAAAAACATAGCTTTCTAAAATGTATTTTATTCATTCATTTTCTTTTTTTTTTTAATTTTTTTCTTTCTTTTTTATTATTTTTTCCCACTGCCCTCCCTCAATTCATTCATTTTCACTCTAGAAAGAAATGTTCACTGTTTTCTTGAAGTCTGGCCCTTCAAAGATACATGTCCAGTGAAGAGCGTCAGGTTTAGATATTCTGCTCCACAGCAAAGGAGGTTTTTACTGACACCACCCTCGAAGCAAGGGAGAGACCTGAGACTCACACAGGTCCCACGAATTCTGTGTGTATGTGTGTAAATTATAGCCTGCACACTAATGTAAAATGGGATTATTTCCCTTACTGCTGTTCTAGTTTGTTCATTGTAGATCCATAAATACATCCTGGCTGGTTATTATAAATATACTGTAAGTTGTAGGAAGATTACTAAACTAAATTATAAAAGAGGTTGGAAATGTCATCACCAGAGAGTCATAGTAATAAAAGTTTTCAAGTTCTGATCACTCCACTAAGCTGTCAGTGAAATTCTTAAAGATGATAAACTCAAACACTTCACACTTATATAATTGTGGAGTTGAATGGACATGAGCCTCAAGTTTCCATACAAGAATGGTAAAAGAAATTAGGGGTTTATTTGTAATAGCTAAATACCATGATGTGAGTCACCTATCATAATGTTTTTAAAATTAAAGATTTATTGAACTGAGGCTCCCCCTACCTGGCATTACTTGAAATGATCTGACGCCATCTTGTGGTAATTTGAATATTCATGTTTTAATTCATGAAACTGAAAAAGGGTTGAAAGAGGGAAAGCTGCTCAGAGAAGGCCAAGAACACAAACACCAACCTGGGAAGACAGGAAGCAGGTGGCCAGGTTTTTCTGGACACCCTTTCAAACACAGTGTGACTGTGAGATTGATCAAGCTAGCTCAGAACCAAACTCATCAAAGACGTACTGAGGATCTGCTGTGTCTGCCCAGGACACTGTATTAGAAGAGACTGCCACACACACAAGCTCATTCAGTCCTCCCCAAAGCAAGGAAACCTATCAAAAATTATTACACAGATACAGAGTATTATAGAGATACAGAGTATTTTTGTTAAAAACATAATGGCATAAGGACTGCAGACAAGCTGGGTCACACTGGAATTCTCCAATCCCCATTTCACAATAGAGATTCTCATGGAAGCAACGTGGTCTGAGGATGCAGATATCTGCCAAAAGCCCTTGTCTCCCTTGTGTCTGGCTCAGCGGATCACAAACTGCAGTGTGCATAAGAATGATCCCACAGGAAAGCATTCATATGACATATATGCTATAGCTTATGAGAGATGTAAGGGATTTTTCAAGGTACATCTGATTTCATTTTGAACTTCCCTATGGTTTTCACTTTCTTCACAGAATGTGTAAACTTACTGCTTTCCCTTTGCCCAAGATATGAGTCTGTTGCAAACACGACTGTATATATTATATGTATGTAACAGTCTACCAAGGGTAAAATGTAAATTCTCTGAAAGCCGTCATATCCCCTTATTTCATGTATTTTTTAACATGTCAAAAGGTAAGAAGCCAAAAACTGCACAATATGGAGGGAAAAAAGAAAATGTACATAAAACAAATGTAACAATAAAAGTGAGAAAGAAGCCAAGAAAGAGTCCATCTAATTACAGAAATAATATTCAATATATTTATGGGAGGAGCTTCATGAAGATATGGCATTTACCTTTCTTTTATGCTGAGGGGGAAAAAATCCATAAGCTTTCAGAAAGTCTGCTCTTAAGAGTAAGGAGTTATTAAAATATCAACTTTCCGGCCGGGCGCGGTGGCTCACGCCTGTAATCCTAGCCCTCTGGGAGGCCGAGGCGGGCGGATCCTTTGAGCTCAGGAGTTCGAGACCAGCCTGAGCAAGAGCGAGACCCCGTCTCTACTAAAAATAGAAAGAAATTATACGGACAGCTAAAAATATATATAGAAAAATTAGCTGGGCATGGTGGCGCATGCCTGTAGTCCCAGCTACTTGGGAGGCTGAGGCAGGAGGATCACTTGAGCCCAGGAGTTTGAGATTGCTGTGAGCTAGGCTGACGCCACGGCACTCTAGCCCGGGCAACAGAGTGAGACTCTGTCTCAAAAAAAAAAATAATAATAAAAAAAAAATAAAAATAAAAAAAATAAAATATCAACTTTCCAAAAAGCTCAAAAGTCGATGCCTGTCTTTTATAACACATTAATTCCCCCACCCCCCAAAAAGTCAATGACATTCAAAGGAGTCACTGCCTACCAACTTTCAACAGGGGTTACCCGAGAGAGCTCAAGGAAGCAGGGAAGCTGACAGATCTGTCTGATGAGTCCTACCAAGAAGGCAAAGAAGACCTAAAATGTCTGATACATTAACATGCCTGTTTTATAAGCATTAAAGGAATCTGCTACCCAAGCTGCTTGCAAACATGTACATGCAAAGAGATGGGGCTATAGCCAGCCTGAGCAAGAGCGAGTCCCCGTCTCTACTAAAAAAAATAGAAAGAAATGGTCTGGACAACTAAAAATATGTAGAAAAAATTAGCCAGGCATAGTGGCGCAAGCCTGTAGTCCCAGCTACTCAGGAGGCTGAGGCAGGAGGATTACTTGAGCCCAGGAGTTTGAGGTTGCTGTGAGCTAGGCTGATGCCATGGCACTCTAGCCTGGACAACAGAGTAAAATCCTGTCTCAAAAAAAAAAAAAGAGAGAGAGAGAGAGATGGGGCTGCTGAAAAGAGATCGGGTGTTCAGTGGTACAAAGAAATCATTGTGGACTATGCTAAATCCCTCTTATGAGCTCCAGGCAATTGTCTGTCTCAGAACATAAGCAAAGTTGATTTTCTATCAAGGTGAAATGAGCTATCAGCTAAACAAAATCTCAATGATCAAGGACAAAACATGTAATTCAGAAGGTAAGTTGAATGGCTATTCACTGGTCTTTCAGAACCAATGAAGGTTCTGAAATGAAGGATGATGAAATAGAAAGAACGAAAGACCAATGATCAAGACATGCAGACCACAGACCACGATGCTGCCACCTGTGAAGCCAGGGCAGTGAACCACCAAGAGATCGTCAAAGGTCCTTCTGGTCAGAATAAGCGATGATTCTAAACAAAGGCCAACCAACAGCGCATCGGCACATCAACCTCTCTCTTTTAAAAATGTCTAATAATCAGCAATGGCATAGTGCAGTTTTTTGAAAGGATAGTTTATCATTGTAACACAAAGGAAAATCCTCTTATCTCAACAGTAAATGCATGCATAAACCCAATGCAGTTAAAGATACAATCAATGACTACAAATAACTGACCTGCACGCTTCAAAACCACCACGGTCTAGAAAGACAAAGAAAGACTGAGGAACTGTCCCACGTTGGAGGACACTAAGACATGACAACTAAATGCAATGTGGGATCTTGGGATGGATCCCAGACTGGAAAAGGGATATTAGTAGACAACTGCCAAAATCTTAATAGGGTCTACAGCAGGGGTGGGGAAACTTTCCATGTTGGAAGGCCACATTCATTTAGCTGTAATCAAATTAGGCCACATTCAAAAAACTTCAATTAGATATACTTAAAAATGTACATTATTTTGTAAAAATCTAACTGCTACATACTTAATAATTCCAAAAAATGAAAACTATTTGTTAATTTTAAAGTTAACTAACCTTTTAATGACTTTGTTTTGTCTGTTTTTTGTTGGAAAGCATTTGAATATTTGGTTGCAGATGGAGGTCTACAGTTTCAGTTGATCCTCTACATGGGTATCAGTCATGGGTGACCTTAAAGATGTCTTGATTTGGGTTAGGAAGGAGAACGCAGATTTGCAGCAATAAGTGGTCCAAAAGCAAGAAAGCATTTTTCAGGTATGTTGCCAAAGGCATGGGTATTCTACACATGTTTTCCATATTTCAGTTGGATCTTTCTTAGCATCGATGACTTTAAAATGTCATCCACTGAGAGCTCAATCAATTCCATCTGTAGTTCTTTAGGTGCCTTGGTGATATCAACTAGGTGAAGCTGAAATGTTAATTTGAATGTGATATCATGATTCTCAAAGTTAGTGAACCTTTCATTTTATTCTCCAATTAATAGGTCTATAACAGCTGCATATTCTTCAAATGATTTGCATATATCATCCTGTTCATTAATGACCTTTGCTAACTGAGGAAAATGTTCATCCAAAATTTCCTTTTGAAGTAGATGCGTTTTGAAAAAAGATAGCTTTTTTCGAAATGCTTGGAATTTTTGCCACGTACCATAAGTAGACTTAGTCTTACCTTGCAAAGAAATAGTCAAGTTGTTTTGATTTGACATGATATCACACAGAAATGCTGCATTCTTATAAAAATCTTCTTTCAATAATTCACATTGCTGATTCTGTTCTTCATAAAATGTAGCTGTCTGTTCTCACAGAAATAAAATTTTGGCTAATACCTATCCCTGCAATACCCAACACACTCTGGAATGATAGGGCAAATCCACACTGAATACCTCATCATTCAACTTTAGCCTGTTAAGAAAATGAGGATACTGTGTTGCATTTACACAAATATAGTTAATAATACTTATAACTTGTTGCAAAGTGTCACTTAAAATAGTAGCTTTAGCACAGAGATTTTGCTGATGCAAGATACAATGAAAAGAAATGAGAGCATCTGGATCTGTTAATACTTTTTTTATCTGTGCAATAAACCCTTCATGTTTTCCTGTCATGAAAGGTGCTCCATCTGTACATACTCACTAAATTTCCCAAATTCAGTCCAACTTCACAACATTTATCTTGAAAGTTGTTGAAGATATCTATTCCCTGTGTTCTGTTCACAGGAGTGCCCAACACGAATAACTCTTCACAGCAAAGAAAATCTTCTGTTATGGCCCAAATGAAGTATAAAGCTGGCACGGAGTTAGTAGTATCTGTTGATTCATCCAAAGCGATTGAATAGTACTGAATAATACATATTAATACATTATTTATTTTTCTTTTACAGTATTCCATGAAATTGTTCTGTTAAGTTGAAGGCTAATTCATGCTGCCAATCAGTTTTCCTTGAAAGAGGCAGCTGTTTGTATTATACTTTGAAACATTATTGGGGTCTAAGCATCCTACAACTTCAACAACGCATTCTTTCATAATTTCTACATCACTTCCTGAGTATATAAGCTACTTTATAAGTTGCTTCATTGGCATTATTTCCAGGTCTTATTGCTGCTTGCAAGAACTGTCTTTGATTTTGCTTTTCATCTTTTAATTTCTGCAATATAACCTTTCACACCTCTCCCTCTAATTTAAAATATTTGTGGTTCTTATAAGTGCTATAATGCTGATGAGCATTGAATTTCTTTAATGTTCATATTGCAGCATCACAAAGCAAGCAAATCATCTTATCTTTAGGAGAAACAAGATAATATTGCAATTCCCAATCCTCATTTAAAAATCTGTTTTCTTCCCTCAGTGTTCTCTTGGTCTTCTTTGACATGAGGGGCCATTAAGCAAACAGAATTAAAAAATACTATTGAGCTGTGTAACTATTCACAAATTCCACTTCAAACAGAAACACAGTGCATCGTTGTCAAAAGCTGGTAACAGACGGGCGTACTCAACCCCCATAAACTCTCACCCACCAGCCTCGTGCGGTAGTGGTGCCAGTCAGGCAGGGGAAGTTAGAACTAAATCATGAGCATAGTAGCCATCAATTTAGCCCTTCTGGCTTACTAATGTTCTAATTATGCCGGTCAGTCTGGGAAGATTATTTCAATAAAACTTTATTTTATTCTTTGGTATTTCAAATACGTTTATTTTAAAAATAAAATAAAAATATAAAAAATGAACAAAAGTGCATTAATAAAAAATAAAAGGATTTGTTTTGTAAAATTTGGATTCAGTCAAAAGGTTGCACTTAAGGACCTAGAAGGCCATATGTTCCCCATGCCTGTCTATAGGTTAGTTAATAGCATTGTATGAATGTTAATTTCCTGGTTTTAAATATTACACTGTGGTTTAGGGAACCTGGGAAAAAGTATGTGGGAATTCTTTGTTTTGGGAACGTTTTATAAGTCAAATTATTTCTAAATAAAGAATTAATAAATAAAAAACAAAATTAAAATAAAGACACAGAATGTTGAAAAACAGAATGCATTTTAGAGTCCAAGATATTTGAACTTGAAATTCATCTGTGAGAGTCTTGGACAAATCAGTTTAATCTGCCTTTGTTTCTTCATCTGTAAAATGAGCATAAATACTTAGCTCAAAGAGTTGTTACAGGAATTAAGAGATCAAATTTTAGTAAAGTATAATATAGCATTGTGCAGGTATCAATAAACATAGCTGGCTTTGCTACTAAACAACAAATCAACTTTTGAAAAGTTAAAATGTCAAGACTTTATTTTTTATCTTGTAATTTACTGTGGTGTGGCATCAAGTATATCACTGGCATCTATCTGCAATCCAAAAATGTTTAAATGATTAAAAATTATTAGAAGATAATATTTCTGATTTTTCTAGACTAATAAAAACTCGCAAGCTCATACTTAACCCATTCAGAATTTGTTTAAGAGACTCCCTAACACTTTGCTCCACACTAGCACCAGGGAGAGGGTTGCAGTGGAGAAGTTAGAGTGCGAGAGAGAATATTTACTTTAAAAAAAAAAAAAGACAACAAATAAGTATTTTAAAAGCTTTCATAGATTTATAATTAAAATATGAATCTTGCCCCATTCTATATATCTGCCATATGCCCCTGACAAAGCCTTCATCACAAAAATCTGTATATTTCCCTCTATCCCCCTTGACAATGAGTTCTTTGAGGACAAGGCCATGTTTTATTTATCTTTGCATCTCCCGAAGCAAAGCAATGCAGACTTATAATGAATGTCTATTGGTTAGTAGACATACAAGGAATGTATAACTATTAGTACTTGGATAGTTAAAAATCTTCTATCTTTTATACACTGATTAAGCTACAACCTCCACTAGATAAGTGTCTAAGTACACTTTAAAATTATTTAAATGGCATTTAGAAAATACTCATAATTCAAATGTGTACCTTTATTGATGCATACTCTCACCTTTATTACTCCAATTTAATAAAGATTTCTGCAGACTACCTCTCTCAACTTTTTGTTTTCAGACTCATAGAATAAATGCAGTAAATCATCATCATCATTATTATTCAACAAGTACTTTTAAAGCAACTGACATTAAGGTAGGTATATCATATGTAACTGTATGCATTATCCAATTTAACTTCTCCAACTACCCCAGAAGATAGTTATTAGTATTTTTACTTTGCAGATGAGGAAAGTGAGGCATAGAAAAATGAACTGACCTGTCCAACCTCACAGGGCTAGCAGCGCTCCTTCCCCGTCTCCCCGCCCCATCTGATGACTGAGCCCATGTTCTGCACGTCTGCACCATTCTCCTTCATGTCATGCCTAATCTTCTAGCAGCACTGAAGACAGGAAGATAAAAGCGAAGAAAGACTAGTACAGCATGTGGAAAACAAAAAACCATTATGTTAAACTAGGCCTACGGTTTATCAAATCATTTATTTCAGAAATGCAGGTTCACCCCCAAATACTTCTAGAGCTCTGCAGGGAGAGATGTTCCACACACATATCAGATTTGCAAGGGAGAAAAGACAGGATCAGAAATGGAAACATTATTAATTACCCAATCAACTTTCTACTCTAAATGGAAATAGCCATTCATAAATCCCCTTTATGAGCTTAAGGGTAAACATTCAAACCATTTCATTCAGCACATCAGGCTCCCAGCCAGAATAAATAACACCCAGGGTCAGTCTGTTGAAGCAAAGAAATTATTTTAATCTGTCCATTTTATTACAGTACCCAAAGTAAGGACATGTTCTGAACTCTACACTGACTTTAGTCTGAAATTACATAGGGCTTCTCCCCAGCAGAGCATGTTTCATTCATTCACTCAACAAAGATTTGCTGAGTACCTACTATGTTCCAGGATCTCCTGGGGTACTTGTGATACATCAGAAACAGATGACAAAAATCATTACCCACAAAGCTCACACTCTATTCACAATGACTCTTTGCCTATAACATGAAAAGAAAATCAACCTGAATAACTCTATGGTAAGAAAACCTTAACCTCTCTGGCCTCATTTAAATATAAACAAGAAAATCCAGTCAACACAATGGCTCTCTGGGTCCTTTTTAATGACTTTAAATTTCAAGTAGATGAAATTTAAGAAGTTCTTTCTGAAGCCAGCTCATAAAAGGCAAGCCCATGAAAAAGGCCTATGCAATTTCCCAGAGAAGACCTGTCTTCTACACTGCAACATTCATCTATACAATTTTATGTTCTCCTTGTAGACAATTTTAAGTAAAAGGAAGAAAACAACTGGAAGTGATGAGAGCTAAAAAGCTAAGTCATATAAAGGAGGAAACCAAAATATATTCTATAGTTCTTGGAAAGTGCACAGTTTAACATCCAATGAATAAACCATTTTGGGTTTCATAGCACTGCTCCATGAAGAGTTCACTGAGAAATACTACATTCCATGAACAAAGAGTATTGTATTGTTTGTTTTCAAGGTGCCACTTAGCTTTGAAAGCATGCAGCTAATATTTTGCCTGTGGTATCTAACAGGCAGATGTAAGAAGAGCAAACATTCTTCAGGTTTTAAAAATAGTAGTATATTATAACTCGGAAGGCAAGTCCTAACATACCAAAATCCATAGCTCAGTAGATTCGATTTAAAATAGAACTTCCTCATTGCTAAAGCAACTTCAAACATACCATCGTGCAAAATCAGATTAAATGCTTCCCAGAGATCCTCATATGATTGTCCCTTCTGCCAAATGCTTTTCTTTCAAAAAAATACATACAGACCAAAAGAAAAATAAAAGCATATTTTGCCAAAGAGACAATTCTTACTACCTTAGGCTTATAAAAAGCTATGCTCTTCAAACTGTTACACATTTAATATTCTCACAACAACCCTGGGAGGTGGGTGGAGTACATGGCATTACCATTTCACAGATGAGAAATTAGGGCTGCCTTATGCAGTTATACATGATGCTCACTGCACAAGGGCTCCCCATCAAGTGGGCCAGTTAGCCACGGGCTACATCCACCTGCAAGAAGAAGCATCTTTTCTAATTTGCATAAATAGCCCCATTTATTTTCCACTAGCCCTGTGTACTGTGAGCTCATTGTATAGACCCCCTAAATGATGCCTTTTCTAATTGGCACAAGGACACAACATAGGACAGTGAAGACTGTTTCCTACAGCCACCCAACCTAACAGTGAAAGCACAAGGATCAGAATCCAGCTGCACTGGCTTCCAGTTCATGGCTTTAAATAAAAAAAGGTGAGAATTCACACAGCAGATGATTTATTGACAGCTTATAAACAGTCACATTGCTCCTCCCAGAGAATCTTTGAAGGTTTGTTTGGTGAATGAATAGAAAGAAAGGAAGTGTAGTGTCATCCATGGTGTTAACAATGTCCCCATTGCTAGACCTTCAGTCTGCAAATGTTTGTCTCTCCTTTCCCCAGTCTTGTCTTTCAAAATGTCCTCCTCAGTTCTTATTCACTAACTGCCAGGCATATTGCTAAGTATTTTATAAGAATTATACCAGATTCTGACTGAATGCAGCTACGTAAGTGACCTCAGCTATACCGCATGGCACACAAAAACCAACCAGATAAGCTTAGTCAACTCACAGAATCATGAGAATTAAAAGCCTGTCATTGGTTTAAGCCACTGAGTTTTGGGGTGATTTGTTACATAGCAATAGATAACTTAAACATTCTATGGTCTCACCCTGATACACATCAAAGCTATACCTTTATATGAGGCACAATGGGTCCAACTCAGATAAGTAAACCCTAAGAGAAGACGGTGGACAAAAGGAAACTGAGATTGATTAAAGAGCACAACAAAGTTGATTCTGAAATTTTAATCCCTCAGTAATCATCTCAGTGCCTATTATGTGCAATGCAGCACGGCCTGGTGGTTAAGGGTGTAGGCTTTGGATTCAGATGTGCTGAAATCCTGGCTCTCCTACCTGCTAGCTGTAAGAGCTTGAGAACGGTGCTTAGACTTCTCTGATCCTCAGTTCCTCTACACTGTGCACTGGAAGTCAATCACAACTGCTTCCTTAGGCTGCTAGGAGGAGCAAACATGATAAAGTCCGGCAAGCACACACACACCTGGCTTGCCTAGGAAACTCCTATTCATGCGTCAGCCGTCAGTTCACAAACGCCACTTCTTCAGGGAAGCCTTTCCTAAGACCACCCTGCTGGACTTCAGCAGGCCTCCCTGCTACACTCAACACCATGTATTTTCCTCACACACAAAATCAATTGGAATTATGCATTCATGTGTTCTTCATTTATTAGTGTCAGTCTCACCCACTAAAGACCATCATACAGACCCCATGAGAAGAGGGTCTGTCTGTGGCGCCCTCCTATGGTTTTCTAGCACCTAGCACAGAGCCTGGCACACAGAAGATAAGTATTATCTATAATAGAATAAATGAAAGAAAACCATTTACCAGAAGCTGACATGTGCCAAGTACTCTATAAATGAGAGGTTGGCATTGTGCTACGTGCTTCTGCAGGAGTAAGTCCTGCCTTAAAAAAGCTTAGAGTCCAGTGGGGGAACAAGGTACAGAAGTAACCATCTGCCCCTGTAGCTGGTCAGCAAGACCTAGACAGAGTGCCCTGAGAATTGTGAGAAGGCAGAGATAGCCTCTTGATGATGACAATCCAGACTCTCCAAAGGAGCCAATCCTAACAAAATATGGGTGTTGGCTGTTACTTTTTGGGCCCAGAAGCCTGGCCTAAGGCTAAGTCTACATCAGATCCATAATTCATTCTTTCATTCATTTATTCATTCATCAGATTTTTGAGTCCCGAGTACTAGGCCCTATTCTAGATACTGAAGATCATGAACAATATCAACAAGCTGACATTCCCTCAAAAAAAGGCCTCCATAGCAATGCCATGTTAACCAGTGTCCTACTCACTCCTCTCTGACCAGGGCCTCCAACTGTGTCACCTCCTCTAACGGAAGCCAGGCCTTTTCATTTAACAAATGACCTTCATCTCCCCAGCATCTCCCTTAGTTTGGCTTCCAGGTTGCATATGGAGTTCAATGTCCAGTGGCTGCTGCCCAAGGCAAATTGCAATTTTTGCAAATCTGGCTTAAGAATGTGAAAGCTGAAAGGGAACCTAAAAGACACACCTTCGTGTTACAGATGCAGAAGAAACTAAGGCCTGGAGAGAGGACCCATGGCCAAAGTCACCCATAAAACTAAACATAGAGCTAGACCAGAGTCCAGGGGTCCCACCTCCCAGGACTGGGCGCTTTCGATTTTTCAAAGAAATTTTCCATTTTCCTGTTATCACAAGCCACGGTCCCAGGTGCAGCCCTTGGCATGAAAGAGGGCCACTGAGTATTTGAGGCCGGGGTTCGATG
Organism: Lemur catta; assembly: GCF_020740605.2. Classification (NCBI taxonomy): domain Eukaryota; kingdom Metazoa; phylum Chordata; class Mammalia; order Primates; family Lemuridae; genus Lemur; species Lemur catta. The sequence continues at coordinate 10,325,040 of NC_059132.1, forward strand.
TCTATATTGAAATTAGTTGTAGTAGTACAAACAACATCAATAATATTTTTTTAGAGAGCCCTTACTAACATCAGTCTCTGTGAGAAAAGAAAAACAGCTCAGAGCAGTCTGAACTATGTGAAGTATGTCAGGTAACCAAAATTTATCAGGCCCAGAGAGACTTCGGTCACACACACCCTCCATGCCTGGTGGCAACTGCGGCCTCGCCCATCACCTCCAGTCCCTGGACTTTGTGACACAGAAAACAATGTAGAGGCCAATCAATAGCTTGTGTTATTTTAAGGTAAATTATCAGTCAACAACTTAGCAACTGCCTCATCTTTCCCTTTAAAGACTGTAACTCTGTAACTGCTGCTAATCAGAGCCGTATTCCCAGCAACCTGGATCTATGCTCGGGGTTGCAGTCCTCAAACTTGGCCCAAATAAACTCTCTCCTTACATTAATTCTGCCTGTTTTTTTTCCTTTAGGTCGACAGCTGCGATAAGCACTTTATATGAATTATCTCATTTGAATCCTCACAACCCCCCTGTGAGCTGGTACTATCATTTTCCGCATAGTAGGTGACAAAATTAAGGTACAGAAGGGTAAGTGACCCGCGCAGCTGTTTGATAAGCGAGAAAGTGGTGGGCGGTGGGGTGAGGACGCAGAGTAAGCCGGGCGGGGGCTTCCACGGCCGCCCTGACGTTTGAGGGGTCCGCGGGGACCCAGACAGACGGAGCCGCGTGTCCTCCAGCCCCGCAGGGCTCAGGGGAGGACCCGGCTTCCCCGAAGCGCTTGCTAACAGCCTCTCCCTCCACGGGTGTGGACGTGATGCCCAGCACGGCGCCCCGTCCCTCGCCCTGGGAGGGGACCCGGGCCCCGCACAGCCCCGAAGCCAACAACCCCGCGGCTGGAGGGAGAGGGTCGGCGCGAGCGTCCGCGCGGACGGGGAGGCGACAGCGGCACAGGGGACAGGGAGGCGGCGCGGGGGGCGGGCGAGCCCCGCACGGGCCGCAGGGCGCCCGGTACCTTTCGGAGGAAGCTGGCGACCACCTGCTCGAAGGGGTACTTGTACACCTGGCGCACGTCCACCGTGACCCCCATCCCCGCCTCCGCCCGCGCCCGCGGTCGCACGGCCCGGCACTTTCCTGCCCTTTTTCAAACCTGCGAAACTTTATTGTCCCCCCGGAGGAACTCACAGCAGGTCCCGCCCACACCCGCGTCCGCCAACCCAGGCGGGAGCGCGCCCTGAGCGCCGGCCCCGGCGCGGGGCGGCCCCTGTCGCCTGTCCCCTCCCGGCCGCCGCCTCCCTAGAAGTCTCCCTGCGGGTGACCCGCCGCCCCGCACCCTGGCAGCCTTGGACTTTGGGGCCCGTGCTTTCATGTCATCCCCGCCTGGAGTCACAGACTGAGCCCTAAACTGCTGTCGCCTGCACTGAAAAAAAGCAATCACACGTACACTCCGATGTGACAAAGGCCAGCTTTACTCACCCGACCCAGCGAGCGGGACAGCTGCCTCCGAGGCTTGGGGTCCGCCCTCGAGAAATAAAGAACGGTGGGTTGGTGTATCCAACTCGGCAGGGAAGGTCCTTTGCTCACAAAAGGTTAAACATTACTCAACATAGTACTGAGCGTCACTCTGTGCCAAGCACGGTGGCAGCCACGGGATTCGGCAGTGAATAAGACACCACCCCCGCTGTCCTATGGGGTGGATGAGCCAGATTTCGCTCCCAATCAGCAAGATAGGAAAATAAGCAGAATATGGGTTAAAGTTCCTGGGGCCAGGGCATGATTTTAGCTAAATGACCATGGAGGGTCCCTGAGGGGGTGACTTCTGCATTTACTGCATTTATGGTTTTATGATCTCTCCTGCTTGCCCCGGCCATGCGACTCATAGGGGTCTGGCAACACCCTGGCCTCGGATCAATCTGCCTCTCCTCTTCCTGCCTCACCCAAGAACTGACAGAGGCTGGAGGAAAATGCACACCCACGGTGACAGGCCTCTTTTTAAATTCATAATCACGAACCTCAAGGGGACTTTCAATGGTGCCAAATCCACTACTAAAATACTGAATTTCTCTAACCTACTTACTCTCCCATACTCCTCTCACCTCAAACCTCCAACACCTTGCTTGCCCTGCCTTGTACTTAGGTCATTATCTTGCTTCCTTTTTCACTTAGTAAATTAGTAACATCTCTCTGCCACACCTATCTACCCACCGGTGCAAAGGCCCAGCCTTCCCTCCTGTTCCTGTGGATGAACTTCCAGCACTTATTTTAAGTCCTGTTTCTCTCCTTGTCCATGGAATCCTGAGGGGGCCTGACAAATGTTTAACAAACAGCTCTCCTTTAAAAACAAACCAAACAAAGCCCTGAATTCTAAGGGTTGCTGATTTCTGTTGTGTAAATACTCCTGCTAGGTTTAAAGCTATCAACATGATCTCACCGAGCACAAATTGACAATTGAGTGACATCAGGTTTGGCAGTTCAGTGAGTGAGTGGAGTCAGGAATGGAAGCCAGGACCACAGCATCAGCTTGTATTTTCACCATTCACGTACAAGAGCCACAGAGAACCACAGTAACATCGATAACAGAAAAACGTAGTAACATAATGAGGAAGGGATGAGTTTGGGATATTTATTACTTTCAAAAATATAATGTATTTCATTGTAATTTATATAATTCAATATTTAATAACAGCTGTGTTGAGCCACCAGCTCTAGCACATCACTAAAAGTTCCTGTCTTCTTTCTTGTTCAAGGACATCTCTTTAGCAATATCCCCCTTCTTTCCTGCATCATCAGCTTTGCCTCTACTGGACCATTCCAGCCAGCACACCAGTGCACAGTGATTTCTTCTGCCTATCCTAAAAAAAAAATCACTCTTAACCCCGTATCTTCCTCCAGGTGTATTCCCATTCTCTGCTCCATTTGTGCTCCTCAGAAGACTTGCCTGTGACCTCCGACCAGTTCTATTTCTATTTACCAGAACCTATTTCCCCCCCACCACTCCACTGAAACTACTGTTGTCAAGGTCACCAGTGACAAAATAGCTAAATCCAATAGTCCATTCTTAATCCCCACTGTACTAAACCTATGGGTGGCGTTTCTTTGAAATACTGAGGGAGGCATGGGGTAAAGGGTGAGGTGCCAAAGCTCAACATGTGTTGAATGTAGGTATAAAGGCAACTCCACCATATCCCAACCCTTCCTTATAGGAAAACATAAAACAGTCTCCTGGGGAGAGTTCATAGGCCCACAAAGGAGAGATCATTTATTTGCAGAGTTTATGATATCTTATGTTTGCCTCTGTCTGTTATCAGATAGTAGCTGGAAACTAGGTGTGACACACAAGTACCCTGCCAGGATTAGGTCCTGGGCACTGGGCTCTGTGCCCCAACTCCACTCTGACCATCAGTTCCTTCCAGAACGTATCCTTGTGCAGCTCCTCACCAACTCCTGATTAAGTGACCATGAAAGGCCAAGGCTGTGCCCTGAAAGATTAAAGGACCCAGCACCTGCTAGCTCTACTTGGAGCTGGCTGGCTAAGTGACTTGTGTCAGAACAAATATCACCTGCCCATTCCAAGGACATCGTAGCACTCTGAAGGTGAAACATGTGCCAGGTTTGACAATATGAGGCCTCTAATCTGGTGGCTCAAAATCACAGCCAGTTCATGGAACAGTAATCTTCACTTGCTGTGTCCCCTGAGGGAGAGAGAAGGAACCGTGAAACAAATTTCCATTGCTTTGAAATTGGGTGCCTTAACTGGTCAGGGACTTAACTGGACAGCAATTTTCCAACCTTGGAAGTCCATGATCTTATTTGGTCTTTAAGATACCAACTATGTTACCAAAGAGCTTTTGTAAAACACCAAATATCTTTTGCATCTTCAAAGCAAGGCCTAACAGTTTGAACATAGTAGACATCTAGTACATTTTGGTTGAATGAATGAGTGATTGGCCCTTTATAAGTGCTGAGGAGTTTAAGTGGACACAGAGCTTCAGTCTTGACCCTCTCTCCTTGCCCCCTCCTCTCTCTGCTTTCCTCACCTTCTTCATGTTGGTTCAATTCCCTGTCCTGACCAACGACCATTTCTCTATCACTGATATTTTTTAATGCAGTCTTATAAATGTGATATAAATTCTCCTTTGGGCTGTGAAGTTGTCACGACCGGGAGGAACTATGTGTTAGTCACACTTCTTTATCCAGTACCTAGTAAAATGCCTGGCACACAGTGTATGTTGAGTAAATTCATGAATGCACTTAATAGAGAATATGACCTTGAACAATATGACCTCCTTCCTGCCCATATACCTCAGTTTCTTCATCAACAAAATGACCATGGGCCAAAATTATCTCTAAATTCCCTTCCAGCAACTTGAGATTTCAGACATGAGTTAGAGACTTGGCCAGGGAAGGCAACAGGGGCATAGTTATTTGAACCAGGTTACAAAATAGGAATTTGAAAGGAGAACAAAGCAAAATCTCATTAATCAAACCCAAAGAGAGGCCAGTCGGTCAGAGGTTCTGGAGGCCCAGACTTGCAACTGGTGTCTAGGGGGCTGGGGGGAAGTTTGGGGGCACTGAGCCTCCACTGGGTGGGATCTGACTCTATCTGCAGGTAGACAGTCTTAGAATTGAATTGGAGGACACCTGGCTGGGATCCACTGCTGAATTGATTGTTGGCTTGATGTGTGGGGAAAACCCACACACATGCTCCCAGAAGTCTTCTGTGTTGATGACTATTATTTGCTTCCTCCTTTCCCCCTTTAGGCCACTATTGCCATAATCCAGACAAGAGACGGTGGTGGCTGAGACCACAGGGGTATGGGGTGGAGGTGGTGAGCAGCTTAGACTCGGGCTCCATGGTGACGGTGGAGAGGGCACAGTGTGCTGGAAGACGAGAGAGGAGCCAGGGCTCATGCTGGCCACCACCTGGAGAAAGCCCACCCACCCATACAGGGAAAGAAAGCCCAATGTATTCGTCTTCTGGGGATACTGTAACAACGTACCACAGACTGGGTGGCTTAAGCAAGGGAAATACATTGTCTCCCAGCTCTGGAGGCCAGAAGTCAGACATCAAGGTGTGGTTGGCAGAGTGGGTCCCTCCTGAGGGCTGTGAGGAAGAATCTGGTCCGTGCCTTTCTCCTGTCTTGTAGGTGGCATTCTCCCTGTGTCTTCACGTTGTCTTCCCTCTATGCATGTCTGTCTTTGTGTACAAATTTTTATGAGAACACCATCAGACAAAGAGCCAGTCGAATGACTTCAACTGTTACAGGCTGATTTGTGTCCCCCAAAATTCATACGGCGAAGTCCTAATCCCCAGTGCCTCAGAATGTGCCTGTATTTAAAGACAGGACCCTTGAAAAGGAATTAAGGTAAAATGAGGTCATATTGGTGAGCCCTAATCCGATACAATTGGTGCCCTTATAACAAGAGGCAATTGGGACACACATGCACAGAGGAAGACCATGCGAAGAGAAAGGGAGAAGACAGCCACCTACAAACCCTGGAGAAACTGACCCTGCCGACACCTTCCCCTTGCACTTCTAGCTTCCAGAACTATGAGGAAATAAATTTCTGTGGTTGAAGCTGCCCTGTCCGTGGTACTTTGCTATGGCAGCCTAGCAAACCAATGCATTATTTTGACCTGATCATCTCCTAAAGCCTTCTTTCCAAAGGAGACAAACATTCATAGGTACTGGGGGTTAGGACTTCAACTTCTCTTTGGAGGACACAATTTAACCCATCACACCAGACAGAAATAAGCACGGATGAAAGATGAAGAGAGATTCTGGTGGCGCCGGGTCTCCCGGTCCAGTCCCGGCTTCCCATCAGTTATCCTGCTTCCTGCATCTACTCAGATTCTCTGAGCTTCACCAGGATCTTTCCAATAAATCTTCTTTTGTGCTTGACTTAATTTGAGTTTTCTATCACTTTAAACCGAGACTCCTACCTGATATGATGTGAAAGGAAAATCTAGCCGTCCCGAGTTCATATGTCAAAAGAAAAAAATGAAAAGAGAAAAGACCCTTACTGCACAGTTTTTTTTTTTCCTCTCCAAATCGCCCCAGCTCCTGTGTTTATCCTCTTCACCTCCATTGTTTAAAAACCCAATAAGAATTTTATTCATTTTGTTTGTTTGGTAAAATTGCATCCTTTAAGGCCAATTTCCCTCACAATGGAAGTACAAAAGAGGAAATTTTCTTTGTAATAGCAGGTAGCAATTAACGGCATGCATTTTATTTTATTTTATTAACGGCATGCACTTTTAACGCTTCTATTTAAGATGCTTCTTGTCTGGGAAGACCAATTTTAAACGACTGATCTCACACCAGACTGAAGGCCAAAAATGACAGAGGGCAGTTGTGGTGGTGCTGCAGACAATAGCAATAATAAAACCAAAGGCATACAGAGAGGATTGCAGATGAAGTGTAATAGAAAGCTGAGGGATGACATAGTAAGTCTCAATGCAAGTAAGTTTAACAAGTCCTTTCCCTTCCCACATAGCTTTCTAGGGGAACAAGGTCTGAGCAGCGAGGTACTGTAGGGTTGGGATGGGTGAGGAAAGGGGAGAAAAGGGAAGGGGCAGGTGTGATGCTGGAGAAATATGTGTGTGTGTTTTCTTCCATGTTTCCCAGCTCATACTCCCATAGACAGTCTTTTGTTATAATGATGGGGCACTTTAGGTCTCAGGAGCAGGCCTCAGAAAACGGGATTTCTCTCTCTGATCTTCTCCTAACCCTCCTTTCACCTGCCCAAGGCAGGACTCCAATCTGATTAGGGATCATAAGACCTTCATTCCAGAGAGGGTCCTGCCCCACACCTGGAGGAAGGAAGGCTGCACAGAGAGGCCAGGAAGAATCTGGACAGACAGGCCTGTCTAGGTTTCCCACGTAGTCAGTCTATTGTACTGAATCACATCCTTTTTGTCCAATCACATTTTGACACGGGTGCCCATGCTTCGATCATGCCTATCCAATGAAGTCTCCATAAAAGGCCCAAGAGGACAGAGTTCAAGAGCTTCCAGAGGGCTGAACACATGGAGGCTGACAGGAAGCTGAACAAAAATTCAGCCATGTGCCAGGAGGGTGGTGCATGCCAATGCCATGGGGACAGAATCTCCTGTGCTCGGGCCTCTTCTAGACCTCACCCTGTATATCTCTCATCTGGCTGTTTATTTCTATCCTTTAAAATATCCTTTGTAATAAATCAGCAAACCTAAGTGTTGCCCTGAGTTCTGCCAGCCGCTCTAGCAAATTAATCAAACCCAAAGCGGGGATTGTGAGGACCCAACTTGAAGCCAGTCGGTCAGACATTCCAGAGGCCCAGACTTATGACTGGCATCGGAAGAGGGGAGCAGTCTTGGGGTCTGAGCCCTTAACCTGTGGAATCTGACAGTATCTCTGGGTAGATAATGTCAGAATTGAATGGGGGGACACCCAGCTAGTGTCTGTGGCAGAATCAATTGCTTGCTTGCTGGTGGGAAAAAATCTCTACGTATTATGGAGTCACAGAAGTTTTCTGTGTTGATTGTTGGTGTGAGAGCAGAAGCAAAACACAGTTTGGGTTTTTTCTAACAGCAGGGAAGGAGGCAACCATGAATGGCCCAGTGCAAAGGAAGAGTAAACTGAGGGACAAATATGACTCACTCTGACTTGGGTTCAGACCGACTCTTTTACATCACATGTGTTCCTTCAAATATAACAAATAATCTGAGATGCACAAAAGATGCCCAGGCAGTATGTGACAAGGTGAAATTCGGAGGTACTTTATCATAACATGCTTTACTATGCCAGAACTTCCCAAAAGCTATACTTGAGACACTTTGACACAATATGTGAACAGAGATGTATTTTTAGTAGTTATTCTCCCTGAATCTGTATTTTAATTATAGAAATATCCATTAGCTTAATGTTTCTGGACATCTCTGCTCCCTTACTCCTGCCCAATTAGTGAATCTGGAGGAAAACCTAGATATGGCCATCAGCGAATGAACGGATAAAGAAAATGTGGCATGTATACACCATGGAATACTACTGGGCTTTAAAAAAGAAGAAAATCCTGTCATTTGTGACAACATGGATGAACCTGAAGGACATTCTGTTAAGTGAAATAAGCCAGGCACAGAAAGATAAATAATGCATGATCTAATTATGTGGAATCCAAAAAAAAAAAAAAGAATCAATAGCAGACAGTAGAATGGTGGTTACCAGAGCCCGGAGAGTAAGGGTGGGAACTGAGGGCTCCTTGGGCAAAGAGCTCTATTGTACAATGTGGTTACCGCAGTTAATAACAATGTATTATATACCTGAAAATTGCTGGGAATAGATTTTAAATGTTCTCACCACAAATAAATGGTATGTATGTAAGGTAATGTATACGTTAATTACCTTGATTTAGCCATTCCACAATGTATATATATTTCAAAACATCATGGTGTATACCATATACATACACAATTTGTATTTGTCAAATAAAATGAAGTAATTCACTAATAATAACAAACTTAAGTATGATAGCTCAGTCTTTCCCTCCTTGTACTCTTTGGATCTGTCTCCTTCAGGGAGGACAACATGCTGCGAGGTCAATGGGGCCACACTGCAGGGAAGCCCTGTGAGTGGATATGTCTCTCCAAGCCTGAGAGCCACTCCTGGGCATCCCATAATCGTCCAGCACCTCTGCCACATCCCCCAGTGCAGTCTTCATCAGTAACGAAGCTGATGTTTTGAGGTCCACCTCCCTGACTTTTGTCCTTTCAGGTGATGCTGGACTTGAGTGAGGGAAATGACATTTATTGAGTCCCTTCAAATCCCAACACTTATGTATTCATCTTAATGTGTACTGGAAAATGCATGACCAGTTAATTAAACCCTACAATTGTATGGACATTATTGCTTAATAGAAAGTTAACTCTTTTAAGAGCTTCAGTTTAATGTTGATTAAATAAAAATATTAAGAAAACAATAATATAGGTGGTACAAAATTATGCATTTAGCAAATATGTTGAAAAAAAATATGAATTATGTGAATGACAGTGTTTAGGAATGACTATGCCAAGCAGGGAAATTGACAGAAGGCATGTCTTGGCTCCATCCAAGAGTTTCATCACACCAAAAAGATTGTCAATTCAAGAGAAAGGGTTGCAGTTGATGAAACCTTATATAATATAAGAAAAGTAGTGAATAGCAACATCGTAAGTTAAATTGGAAATATCAGTGTGAAATAACAACCTTCAAAAGTGTCTCTTCAGCTCTGAGCAGCCTAGCAGCAACATTGATAGCATCTGGCTCACCCCACATTCTCACATGTACGCCCAGAAACCAGCTCCTGGACTTTAAAATTATTTCCTACTAAAAGGAAAAAGAATCCCTTGGCGGGTAGCTAATTCCATGATTTAAGACAGAAAAAATAAATCAGAACATCTCTCCAACATCCTATTGTTGCCAAAAAGCAAGGATGTTTTCGAGGGTGTCAGGGAAAGTGTGTAAATAATAAGGGAGCCAACATAAAGAGACCCCACTAACTAGGTGGTGACAGTTTTTTAAGTTAAAATTTTCATTGCAAAAACAAAGCACGGATACCAAAAGAGAGAGAGAGAACAGAAATCAAATGTGCGCCCAGGTCAAAAAATAGAACTTTGCTGCTTACCCCATAAGGCTGCAGTCCCCAACCCCTGGATCATGGGACAGTACCAGTCTGTGGCCTGTTAGGAAGGAGGCTGCACAGCAAGAGGTGAGTGAGCCAGCCAGCGAAGCTTCATTCATCTGTATTTACAGCCGCTCCCCTTCGCTCACATTACCGGATGAACTCTGCCACCTGTCAGATCAGCAGCAGCATTAGATTCTCAAAGGAGCATGAACCCTACTGTAAATAGTGCATGCGAGGGATCTGGGTTGCGGCTCCTTATGAGAAGCCAGTGCCTGATGATCTGAGGTGGAGCTGAGGCGGTGATGCTAGCACTGGGGAGCAGCTGCAAATACAGATTATCATTAGCAGAGAGGTTTGACTGCACGATAAATGCAATGCACTTGAATCATCCTGAAACCATCTCCCACCCTGGTCTGTGGAAAAATTGTCTTCCATGAAACTGATCCCTGGTGCCCCCGCCATGAGGCCCTTCCATGAGTCTCATTCCAATCACACCCCCTTCTCTTTCTGTATAACCTCACTCGTCTAGTAATGGCTTCATCGTATTTTTTATAGTTTTATCATCCAAATGTGCACTCCTAAACACTATAATTTAGTCTTGCCCATTTTTTAAGAGAAAAGATGATATGCTTTTTGAGATGAAGCTATAATTTGAACATCAAAATTACTATCACCACCATCATCATCATTACCATCATCATCATGGATTACAGGAATAGGACGGATCTTGTGAAAGGCCATGAATTCAAAATGACTCAAAATAGAAAAGTTAATATGAAGTCTTCCCAAAAGTTCACTGTAACAGAAAACAGTGAACATAATGGACCATATTCATTTTTTACTGATTTTAACAATTAGGAGGATTTGACATCTCTTCTATTAATTCTGTATATTTATGATACGTAGCCATATGCCTCTCTCTATCTGTTTAAGGAGAATAAACATGGGAAACTGTAAGCCACAAAGTCCCAGAAAAAGTAGGCACTGAAAACAGGAAGAACTATTCAGTTTGAGTGTGTACTGAAAACAACCAACCAGAAAGAGGGTCCTACGGTGTTTGCCAGTGTAATGAATTACCAGGTGACCTACAGAGGAATGCTAACTACGTAGACTCAATCCCTCAACTCCTAGGAGATTAGATCTCAGTGCTAACAAGGAAGATGTCAGTTTTTAATGCTATGAGACCAAATCAATATTTGATTATAACAGGATAATCAGTTATATAACAATGGCCAAGTGATAATTACAAAAACAATTTCAGGGGTAGATACTAGGTTGCAAAATTAAACCCTAGGCATAAGATAAGACTTGAAGTAGTCTTGCTGACATAACAGATGTCATTGAACTACAGAAAAGCTTACTATAGAAAGGTGGTTTGGGTTAGAATCACCTTGGGAGAAGCAAACAAATCTGACCAAGAATTAATCCGTCATTAAACCAAGTCCTGCAATCTATGCTGTTCTGATAAGATAATCTTTTCTTTGGGTCTGCTAAGAATTTTGTGACCTCAGAAAGGAATAAAAATAATAATACTGAAACCCTGAGGGTGTATGAAAACAAGCAAAGAAAAACAAGAAATAAGAAAGGCATCAAATTCATGATACTAATGCTTTCAAGTAGATTTAAGTGAAACTATCACAATAAATTCTGTAATCTTTGTTTTTATATGTTTTTGGATTAAGGTTTTGAAGTCTCTAAAAGGATTAGCCACTCTAAATATATAATGGCAGTTAGTTTAAATTGTTTTAAATGATTTGTTTAATACATTTTTAATCAATATTTAAAGACCCCAAGAAAAACTGGTTTTCAGTTTTTGGTATTAGATTTATGAGCTTAATATAAGAAAATGAGCATTAAACAAAGATCAAATGGTTTTGAGTATTCTTTTCCATGCAAAAAACCTGTGAGCATAAAGGCTCAATCAACAAGGATCTACTAAGAAGGTGGTCTTACCTTGTACTGGTTATCTATTACTATGTAACAAATCATCCCCTGTGTAGTTAGTTTACTGGCAAAACAACATTTATTATCTCATGGTTTATTATTGCACAGGTCAGAGATCTGGGCACAGTCTAGCTGTATGATTCTGACTCCAGGTCACTCACAGACTGCAATAGCGTTGTCAGCTGTGGCTGCAGTCATCTCAAGCTCAACTAGGGAAGAAGCCCCTTCCAAGCTCACCCATGTGATAGCTGGCAGGATTCAGTCCCTAGCTGGCCATTGGCTGGAGGCTCCTTGCCCCACGGCCCTCTCTGGAAGGCAGTTGGGCTCATCAGGTGAACAAGCAAGAAAAGCCAGAGAAAAAGTCACAGCCTTTGATAATGCAATCTCAGAGGTAACATCCCATCATTTGTGCCATATCCTATTGTCAGAAGTAAGTCACTAGGTCCAGTCCACACTCAGGGGAGGGGGACGGTGAATACAGAAGGGCAGGAATACCAGGAGGTGGGGATCATTGGGAGCCATTTTAGGAGCTGTCCACCCTGTGAAATTTCCCCAAGGCACCGGCCCATAAAACAACAATACACTGAAGATCCTGTATGTGCAATCAAATGTCGTGTCTCTGCAAACACCAAACTACCACATATGTATTGAACACCTTCTATGCACCAGGCACTGTGTAAACGCTGGGGACAGAGTGATGGATGAGTCATAGTTTCTGCCCTCAAGAAACTTGGAGCTGAATGAGGAAGACCAACAATGAAAGGAAAGTTAACCACTTTCTACTCTCTTCCTCTCCTGTGGCAGCTCCTGTTATTTTATTTTGCAAATATTCATTTAAATATCTTGTTCCCTGTGAGACTGTGATGTCCTTGAGGGAAGATACTGTGTCTCTTTCATATTTGTGCCTGCTTGTGTCTTGCCCATGGCCTGATACTTAGGAGGGCTCCAAAAAAATGTCATACTTCAAACCTAGAAAAGCAGGGATGATCAACTGTCTATTAGTGATTTACACCTTAGTATGAATTAATGGCCCTAATCTCTGAGAAATAATCATTGATAAAGGAAAATGCACTTGGGATCTGGGCAAAAGTGATGCCAAGAGCACTGTTACAAAAAGGAAGCTGATAGTTTTAAAGGAGATATATGTTGACTCTAGTTTGGTCAAGGCCTGATTAACTGTCCCCTTCCTCCCTCTTTTCCTCCAACTCTCAAGCAAGGAGAGAATTCTATTGCATCATAGTTCCAGGTCTTTTCTTCCCTGGGTTTTATATGTTCTTTAACACAGGCAGTAATTATATGCCATAATTTTGACACTGACATAACTCCATTTCTCTCTCACATAATTGCATGAATGTGAACTCTCTATAATTACTGTATTTAATTAGAAAATGAGGAGATGCAACTAATGAGGACAGGTGATAAAAACAACTGCGAACATTTCTTTCAAATTTACCTTTAGCATAAAATTCCCTCCAATTAAGCGCTAGTGAACCATAGAATTTTTTTTTTTTATAAATGTCACTGGCACTCGTCTAAATGAATATATTAATATTACCAAAGTGATTCATATTTGTAGAAGACCTAGAACAGGAAAATATTATCTTTTCTATGAACTTAATTGATATCTTTGGCCAATTGAATTTGGAAAGGCAAATTATAACGCTTAACTCAGTTTTCAAAAAATTTTAAATGTGCAACTCTCTCTTCAACAGGGATCTTACCTGAAAGACAAAATAAAAGCGAGAAAAAAAAAGGAGAGTTGCTCTAGGGGCAAAGATTTAAGGCCTATGGATTCTGCCCTCCCCACTCCACAGAACCCTAAGACAGGCGGGGAGGAGAATGTCTTACCCCCACGTCAAACCCCAAGTGTCTCCCAAGGAGGGTAGAGTCTGTGAAAAGAGGCCTCCTGAGCTTTGCAGATCTTTGAGTGTGAGGAGTAGATAAGCCTTGAAGTTGAGCCACGGTTGGAAGTAGGGGCCACAGAGATGATGAGTCATGCCACCAGCACAGTAAAAAGAATATCAGTTAACTATAATGGGAAGGCAGAGAATGAAGATGGAACCAGTAGAATGGTGCTATGTGGCCAGCGCAGTCAGCAAAAGAAGTCTTGTTAAGCTGTCTCATTACTATAAAGCAACATCAGCTGCCTGGGATTATCTTCCATTTTCAATAAAGTTTGTTAATTCCACAAAGGCCTAGAGGGCGAGATGTTTGTAAGGATCACAGACAGGGCCTGCGTGTTTGGTCTGGTCAGATATGCCATGGAAAGGAAAAGTATAAGCGGGACTAAGAGTGGAACAGAGGTGAAGGTCGGGGAAAAAGGCAAGGAAATGTTTTACAAGTTGTCTCTCTAAAACCCCCACCCATTTGGGGAATTAAAACCTGTATTCCTGCCCGCGGCCAATAATCAAAGGGGCAGAAAATAATCTTCTTTACTGTTTGTTTTCTAGTCTCTTAAACCACAGGAGATGGCTCAACAGAAATGTCCGGAAAAGGGTCATGAGATCAGGGTTGCGTAGCCCAACCACTGAAAACCCTTCTTGTAACCTCCTGCATTTCTGCTTAGTCAGGACGGCAGTCTTTTGAGATGCTAGTCTGCCGCCCTCCTCATTTGCTGGCAAATTAATAGACTTCTCTTTCCTTTTCCTCAAACTACTTGTGCTCATTTTTCACTCTCACCGAAACAAGTACCAAATTTTCAGTAATAAGAGATGATCAATAAACTGAATGAATTCAATTGTTAAGACAATTCAGGAGTTGGTAAGTGTAAAGTGCTTAGAGCAGTGTCCTGCATGCAGGAAGACTGATGTGTGCTTGTTAATGAAATAAATACAAACATACTTTCTGTAACGCAGCCCCCAAACCAGGCCCAGCTAACTTGGCCAAGCAAAGGAAATAGAAGTCACCATAGTAATTGACAAAGAATAGCAATAGTGTCTCCCCTAAATTGTAAGGCCAAATTCATTTATTATGCTGACTGGAGGCCCAAGACTGTAATCTCATAAATATAAGTCTTTTTTCATCTATTCTGAGTTCCAATGCCTTAAGCATAGGTAGAAATCCAGTGGAAAATTGTCCAATGAATAAATGAGTGGATAAATGTTACATTTTTTAAGATACATATTCATTTAAATTTTTTTTGAGCTTTCAAAGAATATAGTATTATTTTAATCACAGCACCACTAGGACGATATTTTTTTAACTTTCATGTTTGTTTCTAGCTCTGAAGGAATTCTTGTAGTCTTAGGAGTACCAGTTGGCTAACCTCGTCCTTAAACCTATCCCTAACCCTGCCCAACCCACTGGCAAACGTTTGTAGATCACAAATAGGCAAAGAACTCAGGTATGTATGTTTTGCATACAGTGGGTTGTAGCAGTATTTCTGAGACAGACCCTGGGGTTCTACCTTCAAAGTATATCCAAAGTCCGTCCGCTCTTTACCACTTCCCCGGAACCGCACCGGCCAAGCCACCGTTAGCTGTCACTGGCATTACCGCAGTTTCTCCTAACTGGCCTCCCACTTCCACCCGTGCCCCGCAGTGTCGCCTCTCCACAGGGCAGCCAGAGGGGCCTGTTAAAACACAAATCAGATCATGACCCTCCTCTGCTCCAAACATTTATATCCGTCGGAGTCCAATCAGGAAAACGGAAACCACTTTAGCCATTTCAAACAGAGGGAATATATTACAGGGAATTGGCGACAAAGGTTAGGAACTGCAGGAAGCCACTAGCACCTCTGGGCTGGAGGAACAAAAGCGAAGATGGTGCAACATCGAACCTGCAATCGCAGCCACGAAAGCGGCCAGTGTTGGAACCCAGGGGCCGGCTGCACGGCTCCTGCCCTGTGCAAAGGCTGCCAGGAGCCGGCCCAGAAAAGAGGAAGGCTCTTCCTTCCTCATCTTCCAGTCCCCGGCGCCACCTCCCACGGGCAGGAGCTACCGGGCAGCCGGCAGGCAAGGGGGGCTGGGAACTGTAGTGTGCAGGTGCCCTGTGTCCTGCCCCAGCAGGAGGGGGAGGTTTGGAGGGGAGTGCGGAGGGTGGACGGAAAACAGGCCGCCTCCAGAGCAGGGTCTCGCTCCGAGTAAAACCCAAGTTGTCATCTTGGCGTCCCCGTCCCGCTGCGGGCGCCCTGCTCACCGCTCCGTCGTGGCCCCTCGGTCCTGCCACCACCGCCTCCCAGGGGTCTGGCTCTCCCTTTTCCCCTGCTCGGAAGGATCTTGCCCCAGACGCCTTCCCGGCTCGCTCCCTCCACTCCTTTGGCCCTTTATTTCACTGACACCTCCCTGAAAACTAATTTAAGACTTGCAACCCCTTCCCAATCTCCATCCTCCTTAGTGCTTTATTTTTCCTCAAAGCTTTTATCCCTTTCTAACACAACCATACACTATATATGTAGTTTTATTATATATGAATGTATATCTTTTTATTCTATATGGTATGTTTATTGCATAAATATATATTAAATATTTGTCCCATGAATGTATATTTTTCCTTCTATATATTTATCACATACATACATATATTTATCCTATAAATGTATATATTTAGTTGTCTATATTCCCTCACCAAAATGTAAGCTCCACAGGGGCCGGGATTTTGTTTGTTTAGCCTACTGACATCTTCAGTGCTCCATAAACACTAATTGATAGTCAACAATAAAGTATTATATACTTAAAATTTTGTTAAGAGGGTAAATCTCGTGTTAAGTGTTCCTACCGCAATAATAAGACATATTTATGGAATGAATAAAATGTGATCATTAGTAGATGTATTTATTATGTGATGAAAAACACTACAGGCTCGTAAGAGCATGGAGTAAGGAACAGAAGCTGACACTGGTCACACCTTCTCCCCCGGGCAGCCTCTCTAACACCAGAAGGCTAAATTAGGTGCCTCTTCCAGGTGCTCCGAATAGGCCCTGTAATCACCTATCCCAACACTTGTCAGGCTGTATTGTAATTATCTGTTTATGTAGCCGTCTCCACCAAAACTTCAAGTTCCATGAGATTCCAAAGGGGAATTGCCTCTCTGGGTAACACTATACACCAAGCACCCCCCAGTACTGTCCTGTGTGCAGGGGAGCTCAAACAGTGTGGTCAAATGTTCCTGTCAAAAGAGAATACACTGAAAGGTCTCTTGACATCACTCCTTTCTCTGCTATTCTGGAAAGGCAGAAGAGCCAACAGCTGTGAGAAAACATAACCGGAGGCAGGAGGGAGTTAAGTACAGAAGCAAAGAAAGCTGGTGAATGCTAGTAAGTTCTGGGTACAAAAGGACAAATGTATCACGGCTTTGAAAAATATTTTAATCTTTTTTATTAGAAGTATTTATATTGCCTGAAAAGCATTGCATCATTGAATGATTTTAACAGCTGAATGTTAGCGAATAACAAATTATTAAGTTATAAAATCAAAATCATTATGGAAAGGAATGGGTCTCAAGAGAGAACAGATTTCACAGTGTCATTCTCAAGGGCTATGGAGAGTGGGTGTTAGAGCTCCAAAAGTTCATTAACAAAAATATTTTCCTAATTTTATAACCAACTTTAAGAGAAAAGAATCTTTCCTTAGTATGTGTATTCATGGACAGTGGAAACATAATTGCTAAGAAGCAGCCTTGCTTAATTTTTCTTTTAAAGGTTTCCAGTAGATAACCTATAATATATCCATAGTCCTTTATGAAGAAATTGTGGCTAGATTTTATACTTAAAATAGATTTTTTTATTTGGTAATAATTCAGGGACTGGAAGAGGTCCTACCACCCACACATACTTGAGCACCAAATTTATCATAAATAGCTTTGACTTGGCTTATAACCTCAGTAGGTTGAGGCATGCAGAAGTGTCTTATCTCATCTCATCTTAACCTAAGAGGTAGCACTGCTCACTTGCCTATGTGGTTATTTTCCAAGCACGTCACAAGGGAGAAGCTAGGACTTTGAAAGGAAAAGCTCCTCAGCTCGCCTGTCTCCAGCATGAACACCCGATTTTGCCTGTGGTAGCCTTTTGGTGCATTCAGCATTAGCTGTCCCTTTCCTCTTCTGCTTAATTAGAAATTCAATTTGACCAACAACGATTTGAGATGCATTATAAGCAGCCGAAATTCAGTTCGTCAGAAACCTGCCTTTTTATTCCTTTCTTACCGCATAATTCTGCAAAATTTAACTCCCAACCAGAAAATGACTTCAACCTGCTGCCTGAAGTGTACATTTATTTGTTCACTGGCACAAGGCGAAAACTGAGCTAAGTCAAGTGAGATACTCTCACACGTTCCTGGAAGGATAATTTTAGAACCAGTTTCAAAGCAGACTCTAATTCGAAAATGCCCCTACCACTTAGACTCACACGGAGATGTTACCAGCTTCACGAAATGTCATCAGATAATTGAGTTTTGCCAGCAGTGGACGTGATTGCAGTTGCTCTGGCCCCCTTGCAGGGAGAGGCAGGAGGAGGGGGAGGGGCAGTTTATTAGAAGCAGCTTTAGGGAGGGTGCCATAAAAGCAGACATGCAAAAGCCATGGGCTATTGATTGCAAATCTGGCAGGGCTGCAGGCCGTTCTCATTGCAGGCAGGGCACCTCAGGGCCCGATAGGACTCCTTAAATCTGTTGGCCAGCATCGAGAACTTGCTGCCGTGGCACAGAGAGCAGGTGGCACTGCCCGACCCTCGGCAGTGAAAACAGTTGTCCTCAGGAAGCTCCCCTTCCTGCAAGAGACAGGTCAGGGTTGAGTTAGAGCCATCGATCACATACAGGTCAAAATAGCACTTGGGCAGAGGCTGGGACAGAACTAGGGGAAAATGCTTCCCACAAATGCCAGTGAGGGAACTGGCCGGGACGCGGAATATCACAGCAAGTTTATCAGAGAGCATTTCCCTGGTGGACATCTCTAAGACAGCATCTGCTGCCACGGCACCGCGCATTCCAAGACTTTATATTCTTCATCGTCCTTGTCACCATGTGATGTGTTATTTCTGTAAGCTTCGTAAGGGCAGGAACTTCATTTTTATCATTGCCAAATACTAATAGTGAACCCTTGTAGCATGGCAGATAGGTGCCAGGGGCTGTTCCAAGAGCTCTCTATGTATCAATCCACCTAATCCTCACAAAATCCCAGTGAGATAGTATGAGTATTATCATCCCTGTGTCACAGATGGGAAAATGAGATACTGAGAAGTCATTTGCCAATGGTGACACACACAGCTTGGAAGAGGAAAAGGCAGGTTTTGATCTCAGGGAGTTGAACATCAGAATTCACGCTCCTAATGACTACATACACAGCCTCTCATTGTAGCTGTCCAATAGTAGGTGCTCAAGAAAGATCGTTTGTAACTGAGAGACTGAGTGGGTGAATCAATCAATCAATCAATCAATATCAATCAATAAGTGTTACAATCCTTCAAAGCTTAGCTCTGAATTCTCCCAGTACTTTATTCTCTTTGAGAGCTGCGTAAGGCCCAGTGATTAAGAGCTCTGTGCATTGGAGTTAATTGATTAGAGCTGAGGCTGTTGTCTGACATCAGCTGTGTAGCTTAGACAGTTCCCTTAGCCTCTCCCAGTCTGTTCCTTTACCTGTAAAATGGTAATTATAACGTTTACCCTTCTGAGCAGCTGGACTATTAAATGAGAATATATGTAATGCAATATTATCTATCTGATCATAGGTTCCCTATGAAAGTCAGTTCACTTCTAAGCCTTGCCAACAAGTCCTGGACTCCCACCCTCCAGAAAATACCCCTTGGCTATCGTCTTGCTCTTGTCCTAAGACATTTTAAGGAAGCTGGCAATATTCATACTCCTTATGGACTATGAACCTTCCAAGAAATAAGGGGAGATACCAGATCAAAACCCAGGGAACCAGGTAACAAGTCCTGTCCATTTCACCTTCTAAACATCTCACATCCATCCCATTCTTTTCACCCTGCAACCACCAATCCTAGCCCAGGTGCCCACCAACTCTGGCACGAATGCAGTGTGGACCCCTGCCCCTGGTCCTGCGGGGTGTTCCCTGCCCACTGATGCAGCCTCATTAAGTTGCCCGCAGTAGCGACTGCCACATAGAAAGCACTCAGTGCAGTGCTGTGATCACAGCTCACTGCGGCCTTGAACTCCTGGGTTCAAGGGATCCTTCAGGAAACCTTTTAATGAACTCTTGCCCTTCAGATAAAACCTCAGGGCATTTAAACTTTTTGTCACTTCTTTCATCAGGCTCTTGTCCTTGGGCCTTTCTGTACTTGGTCCCCAGGGACCTTTCCCCACCCACTCCCAACCCAGCCAACTCCTGCTTGTTCTCAGAGGTCAGCTTAGCAGCTCTTTCTCCAAAAAGCCTTGCCCCAACCCCACCTCCTGACCAGGTGCGCCACCCACGGCACCTGTACTGCCCCTAGCATGGCAGGTCTCACGCTGCTGAGAGCTCCTGCTCACTAGACAGGAAGCTCTCTGCACTAGTGTCTTTGCACCATCACATCCCAAACATCTAGCACAGTGCCTGGCACAACGTTTGTGCTGAATGAATAAGCAAACAAAACAATGACATATGGAGAACCCTTCCTGTTCTTAAATTCTAGGAACCAGCAAGACAGCTGGAGTCCACTGGGCAGCTCCACTCAACTCACACAGCTTTCTTTTCTAACTGAAGGATAAAAACAATCTCTGAAAGGGAGGAATAAGTTTTGAAAATAGCTCTGTTATGCTGCAAAGTACCTAAGAAGGTATTGAACTTTATTAATTCTATTTTTTTAAATTATTTTTGTTTCCATTTTTAGAGACGGGGTCTCACTCTGTTGCCCAGGCTGGAATGCAATGGCACAGTCATAGCTCACTGCAACCTCTGTAGCCTTGAACTCCTGGGCTCAAATGATCTTCCCATCTCAGCCTCAAAAGTAGCTGGGACGACAGGCATGAGCCACCACACCCAGCTTGAATTTTGTGAATTCTAGATTTAGGGAATAGAAGTGATTACTCAACTAACAAAAATTCAAATTATGTCTATGTACCCTTGTGTTAATATTTTATTGATTATTCCATATTTTAATATATCAACTAAAAAGAAATTAGTTTTCTTAAAGTATTCAAAATAAATATATTTGCCAAAATATTCATAAGGCAAATTGCCACAATCCATTTTCCTGCCAAATCCATTATGCTTTATGTTTTGGATTTGATCCCAGTGATATTTTAATGATATAAATCAATGTTGCCCAAGAAAGTACAGTAAAATCCTACCAGAATGCTATACATGTGATCAAAAAATTCATTTGCATAAAATGTCAGGTCCGTTAGATAATAATGAAAGATTGATGAAATGACC
This sequence comes from Lemur catta, assembly GCF_020740605.2. NCBI lineage: Eukaryota > Metazoa > Chordata > Mammalia > Primates > Lemuridae > Lemur > Lemur catta. The sequence continues at coordinate 10,345,923 of NC_059132.1, forward strand.
TGGTGAGCCTGCTGTAGAGAACAAAAACCAATCTTCAATCAAATTATATCTAATGTCCCATTCTAGGGTGCATTGTTAGGATTTCCATTCTTATCCTGGGTTGCAATTCTTTCTCCAACCACTCACCCTCCACGTGCTTTTTCTATTCATTCAGTTACTTCAACAAGTATTGAATGAGTACTACTCTATACAAGGTGTGTGTACTATAAGCCTCTTTCTTCCTTTCTTGGTATTTTCTAAATTATTCTCAAAAATACTTAGTAGGAGGATATAGAACAGAGTTGCACAGTATAGCTTAGGTTCTAGAACCTGACAGACCCTCCAGTTCACCTCTTACCAGCTCCAGGACCAGGGAGAAGGGTCTGATCTTTCATTGCAAACTCAAACGTTTGTATTGCCCTAAAGATAGTAACCAGCACCAATCTAAAGACTGCATAACAGGGCAGTTATGATCCCGAGATTGGTCGACAGATTGACCTAGATTTGACTACTGGCTCTAGTGACCTCTGGCAAGTTACTTGAGCTCTGTGAGCCTCAGTTTCCCCTGCTGCAGAATGAAAATATTAATAATACCTACCTCACAGGGTCCTTGTGAGAATTAATGCTCTGTGGGGCATGTACAGCATTGGGCAAGCTGCGTGGCTATCACGAGCCCTCAATAATAAATGGCAGCTATTATGATGATGATGATTACTATGATTTCAAAGGTGAGATCACATAAAGCATAAAGAAGCCCAGATGATTTATGGCCTCACATCCACTGAGCACAAAGCCAAAATTTTCCCCTTCCACCTTTTACTGTAGCTCGATTCAATCATTCTTCTCCTCTTTGATCGTTAATGCAGAGACCCAAGCCCTGCCTGGCTTTCAGCTGTGCCCTGCTCTTTCATCAGATTCTCACTGCTGCCCTGCTCCATATAACACAACAAAGAGTCTCTTGGTCAGAAGGGGCTCCTTGATGTTCTCTGACCCTCGCTTTTAGGATAAAGCTTGTCTGGGCATTTACTGCATGAGGGATTGGGCAAACAAGTAGCAGTTTAAAACAGAGTTTAAAGGACAGACAAGTGAAGTATAACCTTTCACGTCAACCTTCTGCTGCACACCTCTGTCCTAGTTTACAGCATTACAGGTAAAAAAAAAAAAAAAAAAAAAACATAGATCTCTCCAAATCGAATTTAAAGGTAATTGTCCTATCAGGCCGACTCTTGCTTTTTTATTCAGACCTGCAGTGTGACCCACATCTTACCATGTCTGGCTCTTTTCTGAAAATATATGCTCCTACAAGTTACAATCCGGTATGAGAAATAATAGAATTAAAGAATTTTACAATGAGATATCTTAAGGAGTCACATCCAAAAGTTTTTACTTAAGTACTGCACAAGTGAGCCAATCTGGAGACCCTCGCCGAGGGTGGGCTACGAGTAGGACAGGCGAGCTCTGTGACGCACCTGTGTGTGCTGCTTATGCGGGAACACGCTCTCCGCCTCCAGCAAAGGCCCGTCGTTCTGGCCCCTGTCTCCATAGCTTTCCTCTTTGCTCATCAGAGACTCTTCTGCAACCTCTTCTTCATTCTGGAGAATTTTCCTCATGAAGTCTCTCTTGTCCATTGGGGTTCGAATGATTTTCAGGTTGTTCGTGTAGATGATTATCTTTCCAAAATCTATGATAGGCGGGGGCTGGAGAAATGGAGAATGAGCATGGACACTTCACCACCAAATACGGGGCTGCAGAAGCTGTCCGACATCCCAGGAAACAGGAGAGAAGGAACTCCTACCATCCAACACTTGTGATCCCATTAGACCCCAAAGCTACAGCTCATTCTCTGGTTTGTTCTCTCTGAAAGCCATGAAAACTGGCTTCCTCAATGGTAACCAATCAAAGCCGAACTGCTCAGAGTGCAAGGCTCTGCAGGGCAGGGGCTAAGCTTCCACTCCTACTGTATGCCCCAGCAGCCACTGTAGGGCTGGGCACAATGAGTGCTTAATAAATGCAAGCACTTTTTCTCATTTTATATAAATATCCCTCCAATTTTTTCTCTGCATAAATAATAATATTAGTAAATGCCATTTATTTAGCACCATTTGTGTGTCAGGATTCATGTCTTACCAATGTTACCTCACTTTCCCCTCAAACATCCCTGTGAGGGAGATGCTATGATTTCCATATTTTACAGGTGAGGAGACTGAGTCTCAGTGGGGTCAGGTGCCTTGCCAAGGTGACAGAGTTACTCAGGGAATGTGGCTTGGATTGCAACCCAAGTACGTCACACTAAAGCCCATATTCTTACTACCTACACTGCACTATTGACAAGCATTTCTCCCCAAAATACAGGATCATAGTGTATATACTCTGTTGTAACCTATTTTTTCATTATCCATGTAATATGAAGATCTTTTCATGTCAATAAATAGACCTTAAAGCATCATTATTAAGAGCGTATGTTCCCTCATATGGAATTGCCATGTGTTACTTAATCATTTGCTCAGGAATAAAGTTGGCCAGTAGCACCATGCAGTAGAGAAAGCAGCCTGAGAATTGTTTTGTGATTTCTTGACCAAGAATACATATTTTACCCAGAGTTAGGACAGCTTGGAGGGACATTGCGTTGGATTCCAGGCCTACTGTCTACCTAGTGTGAGATACACGAGAGTCACATAGCCTCTTAGAACTTCAATTTGTTCATCTCCAAATGGGCTAATATCTAGCTGGTAGGCACTGCCACAGACAAACTAGTTATTAAAATGCAGAAATATTGCATAAAGGGTGGCAAACAGGTGCTGTCCTGAGACTTCTGAGTGCCCTCCTGTTACTCCAGCCTCCCCTTAGGAATCCTCTAAAATCCCAAAACCCAGTTATATGAGATTTAATACTTAGGACCCCTAGTCTCAGGACCCTGCCTCAATGCTCTGCTGGCTTCCATACTGATTGGGCAAGGTTCCTGTGGTTAAATATTTGGACTCTCATCCCTGAAGCTAATTACATCAAGTTCTGGGGGGTGGGAGGTGCTATGAAAAATGTAGCAAATATAGTGTTTGCAAAAGCTGGAGACACTATGCAAATGGTGGGCATCATTACTATCATTATTATTAAAAACCGTTCTTCAGTTGTGTGTGCACAATCGTGCTATGCAGCGGAACACCTCAGCATGAAATATTCTGTCCTGCTTATAGAACTGTACTATCAAATCTATCTAAATGCTACAGTTAAGCAGCCTCACATGTATTTTTGTCAAAATCTGGCGTGAGCGAGACTTCAGCATTCAGGTTCCCTTCCTTGAAACACCCATGGAGTTTTCAATAATTATTTATTATGCCACAAGCTTCCTATGTGGCCCTGTTTTCTCTCCCTCTCATCAAGGGATTGTGTAGCAGCTTCCATTTCCTATTGTTTTATGCAGGCTGGATTCCAGTTTCACACTCTGGAATATCAGTTTCTGAACATCAGAAGATAAGGATGGTGGTACTTTTGGAAGGTTCCATTTCTACTTCTAGTAATAGCCAAAGAGGTTCAGTTTCTAGGGAGCTTTTTCATATCTAGAGCTGGTTTTGTTTTTCAAGACAAAACTCTCAATATGCTAAGAGAATATAAGATCATCTGGTCCAGCCCTTTGCCTCTAAGTTGGTCAATATCCAAGACACCCCTCATAACAAATTTATTTTAATGTACCCCAAAGATGGAGGGTCCCAAATCGCCCTTAAGGTGTGCTTAAGTTTCAGTCACCCTGACAGCCGAATTCTTCCCTGTGTCTGAAGAAACTCTCTGGGTGTAAGTAAAGTTCATGTTATCTGATTACATTAATTGCCTGTGAGAAACACCCACTCTTGAATTATAGAGGGCAGAATGGAGCCAAGAATTTTTCATTTCCTTCCACAGTGCCCAGAATGACAACCTATGTGATTGAGCATTTGCAACTACTCTGGTGTCTGTGGCAACATGCTTAGAGATTGTCAATCAGGCTCTACGAAACCCTACCATTGCTCTGTTTTTAAATGCAGAAATGCCTTATTAGGTACTAGACGTGCAGTGGGCTTTGGAGTCAGACAGACTTGAGTTCAAATTCTATTTAAATGTTATTCAACAACTGTGTGAGATTGTCAAATCATTTAACCCCTATGAACTTCTGTTTTTCCAATTTGTAAAACTCTCCTAGAAATATCATGAAGATGAAATTACATAATATGTACAAAGTAGGCGTTCATTAAATGTTACATCCCTACTTTTTCCCTTTCATTCTTTTTATGAACCTTGTAAACTTCAAGGTTCATAAACTGAAGTTAGTTTTAATTCCTTAAACTATGTTAATTAATTATAACCACTTTCTCTACCCAGCACATAAAAGACTCAGCATTTCTTTGATCAGAACCTGCTCTTTATCGATCACAGTTGTGGGCACATTTGCTGAGCACACACAACAACATGTCAGGCACAATGCTAAGAGCTTCTTATGTATTGTCTTTTTTAATTGCCACACAACTCTCTTTACGTAGGCACTTTTATTACCGTCATCTCATAGAGAATGATGCTGAAGCTCTGCAAGGTTAAGTAGCTTGCTCAAGCGTACACAGCAAATGGGTAGAACTGGACATCAAGCCCAGGTTTTGTTGTGGTTGTTGTTGTTGTTGTTTGAGATGGGTCCCTCTCTGTCACCCAGACTGGAGTGCAGTGGCCCGATCAGTGGCTCCCTGTAACTTTGAACTCCTGGGCTCAAGTGAGCCTCCTGCCTCTCAGCCTCCCCAGAAGCTGGGACTACAGGCGCATGCCACCATGCCTGGCTAATTTAAAAAAAAAATTTTTTTATAAAAACAGGGTCTCAATATATTACCCAGGCTTGTCTCAAACGTCTGGCCTCAAGCAATCCTCCTGCTTTGGCCTCCCAAAGTGCTGGGATTACAGGTGTGAGCCACTGGGCTCAGCCCAAGCCTGGGTTTGACTGACATCAGGGCCCTTGTTTTGTTTTATAAGTCATTATTATTATTGTGGTAAAATATATATAACATAAAATTTGCCATTTCAATCATTTCTAAGGGCACAGTTCAAGGGCATTAAGTACATTCCCACTGTTGTGCAACCATCACCACCATCCATCTCCAGAACATGTATGTTCTTCTTCCTAAACTGAAACTCTGTATCCATTAAATAATTCCTCCTTCTCCTCTACCCCCAGCTCCTACCAACCACCATTCTACTTTCTGTCTCTATGAATTTGACTACTCTAGGTACCTCATATAAGTGAAATCTGATAGTATTTATCTTTCTGTGACTGGCTTATTTCACACATAATGTCTCCAAGATTCAGCCACATTGTAGCATGTGTCAAAATGTCCTTCCTTTTTAAGGCTGAATAATGTTCCATAGTATGTATATACCACATTTTCTTGTTTATTAATTCATCAATCAATGGGCAAGTGGTTCGTTTCTACCTTTAGGCAATTATGAATAATGGTGTACAAATATCTGTTTGAGTTCACAGCCTTTGCTTTGAATCGTTGCACTTAACTGTTACCTGATGTGGTCTCATAACTAGTATTTACTAAGAGTTATTTTATAATTGGATTCAGTATTGAAAAATCATGACATCCCAGCTCTCATTTCCTTATGTTTCATAAATACCACATTGACAAAGTGCTTCAGTGGAGGAAGCTGCATGAATCCATCTTGGATGCTCTCAGACTCAGAGGCTGGGTAAGACTGGGATGGGGCACTGGATCAGGCAACAGAGAAAACCAGGATAACTGGAGCAAGCAGTTGAATTAAACCTTCAACACTGTCTCTAGAGCACTGTGTTTTAACCAACTGAGCCATGCTTCAGTGAAGACTCATTTACCTAGATTTTTAAATCTACGTCAAACCATACATTTATATAAATGCCAAATTTGGCACATGACTTATGAAATTCAAGCAATCCAAAATTATCTACCATGGCTTTGTACAAGGCCTATATGAACTATAACTTTGTAAATTCCAAACCTACAAATAAGATACAGGTAAAACGAAATACTGTAAGTACATGACATAGCCAAGTACCAAGACTGTAAGAAATACTCAATAAATGGCAGATATTATTATCATCATTATTATTATGTAATAATCATGTTCTCTAAGAAGGAACATGCCCTAAAGCAAAAAGTATGAAGAATCAGAAGGCCCAGATTCTTATGATTCTGCACCCAATCACCCTGTAATACCCGGTGGGTCCCTTAACAACTTGGCACTCAATTTCCCTCATCTGCAAAATGGGAATGACCACACTTTGCCTTCTTCCCCCAGGTTATGGTAGAGACCCAATATGATAGATACAGATAGAATATTAAGTGACAGCATTTTGTAATGCATAAGGCACTTCATTAACGTAAGGTGTTGTTCATTCCTACCCCCTTTAATATTAAAAAGAGACCTAGCATTATCTTTGATAATTGCAGACATGCCCACAATTTTACTAATGCCAGCAAAGACAATAAATACATTTGTCTGCAAAAGATACATTATCTATTCCCTTAGGAAACTAACAATAAAAATAATTGGAGAATAATTATCTGAATTTCACACTTTAAAGATGAGAACACATCCTGGTGTGCTATTCATTAATAATGTGGATATATTATATAATTGTATTTAATCTTTTTTATAAGACATCCATGGTCCCACTGACAGAGAACATATACACATTTCCTGTCAATTTTGGAAGTCAATGAATATTTTCCGGATTCTTTTAGCTTAAAAGAAAATCACATATGGGCTTTTGATTATCCATGGTAGCAGGGAAGTAATTGAAATTCACAGATTAAACACATGCTTCAACTGAACTATGAGCTCAAACTTCTTCCCCACGTAACATCTCCGGCTGATTTCCTTTTCACCATCTCCTCCCAGGACTCCACTGCCCACACTTCATGCTAATGAGCAATGAAAAGGCAACGTAAACAAATAAACATTTTTAAAAAGCAGACAGTAGAAAGACCATAGGGGTAAAAAACAAGACATGGATAAACCACAAGTTAAATAATTGGCTGGAATAAAATGAGCACCTTCAAACATTCAGCTCTTTCAGGAAGCAAAATGACCCACTTCTGCATAATTTTCTAAAAGGGCAGTCTGGCAACCTGGAGACCGCTGCACCTCTATTTAATTTACATCTGAGAAAACCCAAAGATCCAATTACAATGTATTGCTCTGGGTGGAATTTGAATACTATATATGCTCATGGCACTTCCTGATGAGTAGTCAACAAGCATGTTATTTTTGTCCCAGAAATATTCTAACAGCGGCTTCCCATTTGGTGCACCTATAGCTCTGGCTGGTACTAGAGCATGAGTAAGATACAAATCTGAAGACTTTAGGTGTTTCTATGAACACAGTTTAGGGGCGGCCCTACCCTGAAAGCTTATATGCCACACACAATACCAACCTTATGGTCATTTGCCTTGTAATCGTTGAGCAGAGGCTGGCTGCCTGCCAAAGTATAGGCATTGCCCTCTCTAAACACGCTGATCCTCTGAGCAGTCAGCTTAGGGGAGCACAGTGGGGGTTTGGGAGCTTCCCCAGACCCATAAACCCCATCCATTGGTTCGAGGGACTCTTGGAGAAAACTGTGAGGGTATTCTTCCTTTGGTGACTCTAGTTCCTGCCCGTCTTCAAAGACCTGCTTCAATACTCGGCCACTGTAGGAGGAGGAGATTTTAAATCGTACTTTCCGGGGTTTGCCATCACTCTTCTGATTCAGCTTCTTCTCAGGGTCCTCCATCGGAAAAAGGCTCACCCTGTGGTTTCCAGGCTTTCGTGTAGCCAGTGAAACTTGGGCCTCTGAGAAAAAGGCATTTTATTTTGTCTCCTACGTATAATTAATTCAAGTTGTTGCTAGGGTATGGTCAGTTTACAGCAACTGACACCCCTCCATTAAATATTGATAGACCCTCATGAAAAGGAAGGCGATTGTGGGTTTATGGAGTGGATGGAACATAAGACAAGATTGGTTCTTCTCGTGAACCCAAGCTCACCCATAACTTCACCCCCAACCCTGGCTTTTCTTAACCTGAGGTTGAATCAATTTACTTATACGGAACAAGTGCCAATTTAGCAAGGATCAGATACTCAATCAGTTAACAAGTGTCTTGTTATTGTTACCAATAACAACTATGATCTTGTGAGCATTTAGTAAGTGCCAGGATTGTTACATGTGTTATCTTACTTTGTCTTCACAGTTACCCTACAAAGAAAGCATTATCTGTTTTACAGAGGGAAAAGTGAAGCTTAGAGCTATTTCTGCGTCTGTCTCCTCTAATACAGCTAAGTAAGTGACAGAGCAGGGATTCAGACTCAAATTTATCTGACTCCAACACCCATGATCAGTCCACCAAGCTTAAGTTTTCAAATTGCGTCTCATGGAACCCCAGATACTGTGGAAGCTCTTGGGGGTTGCTGCTTAGAACAAGAGGAAGCCCAGGGTCCTGGATTCTGGGCCATCTGCTCCTGCATTAACCAGGGCAGCTCCATTTTGTGTGTGTCTTACATTGAAGATTTCATCTACAAGCACAGCATTAGTCCCCACTGCCTGCTGGACTTCATAAATACACAACACTGTGAGACAGTCACTGTGATAAATGTCAGAGCAGCATGAGATGTGGGCCTGAGAACAGTCCTGTGATCCAGTTTGGGAAACAAATCTAACACACGTGAAATAATAACCTCATGCTTAGGGAGCAAACTGTCCACAGCTGAATCCCAGCATAGCTACTCTGGGAAGGGAGTGGTCTCTAGGAGACAAGGGTGCAAGAAGGCTTGCAAAGGAGAGGTCCCAGGACTGGGTCTAATGGGTGGGCTGGATTTGAAGAGCTGGAAGAGTGGGGTAAGGCCCTTCTCCCTGTCTTTGCTAATGGCATCACCATTGACTTAGTTACCCAAACTGACATCTCCCAAACTCCTACAGCCATTCTTATGGATTCTATCACCATTGCCTTCTTTCATCTACCTCCACCTCCCTGGCCCTAGGTCAAACCCTCATCACTTCTGTTTTCCAAGTTGCAGCTGCTACCTAATGACTTCCCTACCCATCCCCAAATCCATTCTCCACACTGCTGGGAGAGCAGTTTCTAAAAACACAAGTCTATAGATGTCAGTCTCCTGCTGAAAAATGTTTCCCAGTGGTCCAGTGTATAAGTCCTAACCATTCCATGCAATAAATCCCTTCTAAACCTAGCCTGCCTCACCTTACTTCCTTTTTAGCCTCTTCCTCTGTCACTCTTGCAGGTGCTGCCTGGAATTGGTGTTCTAGGCACACCAATACACTCACCCATTTCTCAAAACCACAGTTCTGTCTCTTATCCAGTTACTCTGTTTCCTGATTGGAGTGTCAAACTTCCATTCCTCTTTCAAATCACACTTAAAATGTCCCTGCTTCTAGAAACCTTCCCACCTGCCCCAGGGAGAATGCCATGGAACCTTTGGACCTATGATCATTCACTTGCCTTGCCATTCCTGTGTTCCCGCCATTCAACTGTGAACACCTTAGAGTCAGAAGCTGTCTTTACCATCTCTCTATTCCCAGTGTTTACCGGAGTGCCTGGTACATAAGAGAATGCAGTTAATTATGAATGACTTCAGGTGAAAGAAATCAAATAGATAAAACTGTGGAGCAGGAATTGAGCACATTTTGTGGAGAATAGTGAAGAGGTAGGATCGGAAGATTAAGAAAAACATCTGCCTTTCTACTCAGGAGAGGTACCACAGTCACACAGTCCCTTTGTAATCAGTGTAAGAAACAGGTTGGGGGCGGGGACAGACTAGGAAAATAACATTTAAAGAAAAAAAAAGAAAGATATGCTCTTTAGGACATAAGAAGACATATTCCTCTAGGTTCCCTAGGATGCAGAGGTGACTGGATGTGCCATAAATGGATTATAGGACACTGTGACCTTGACCCCTCAGCCCTCGGGGCAGCCGGGGGTGGGGGTGGGGCAGGACTACAACGGTGTCATTCATTTACTCCAATGAATAGTACAAATATTATTTTCCATGTGTGCCATGCCATGAAAAAAATTGGGAACCCCTAAGCGGAAGAATATGTTCTTCTATCACAGGGAACAGATATAATAAATGATCAATAGCCTACTTTCATCTAGAAAAACCAATAAACTGACTTCCACAACTACTTGTTAAGTAAACATTTTCAGTTGCCCCCATTGAAACCCAGCTGAACACCATTAACAAAGGCAGCCTTTCAGAAGGGTGGACTTCAACCAGATGAAAAGCTGGAGACGAGTTCCCCAAGAAACATTCAGTCAACACTTTTTTTTTTTCTGTTGCCCAGGTTGAAGTGCAGTGGGGCAGTCATAGCTCACTGCAACCTTGAACTCCTGGACTCAAGTGATCCTCCTGTCTCAGCCTCCCAAGTAGCTGGGACTGCAGGCATGTGTCACCATGCCTGGCTAATTTTTCTTATTTTTTGTAGGGACAAGGTCTCAGAATATTATCCAGGCTGGTCTGGAGCTCCTGGCCTCAAGCAATCCCCCTGTCTCAGCCTCCCAAAGTGCTGGGATTCCAAGCATGAGCCACTGCACCCAGCCTGTTCAACACTTTTTTATGACCTTTTCCATATTCACAGACAGATTTTCAGTGAGCCAAACCAAAATCTGGGAAAGTTTTTAAACAATCGTGCTTATTTGATCATTTTTAGATGTTAGAGTTTTCAGAATAGTCACAACTAATAGACTTCCAGAAGGAGGATAAATTGATAAATTGAAAGCAATTTTGACAGTGTTATCAAAAACCTTAAAAATACTCATATCCTTGAACCTTGCTAAGAAAGAAAATACTGTAACTGCATATATCAGAAGAAATCATGTCAAAACACTAACATCAGTTGCGTCTGGGTGGAAGATCTGAAATTTTTTCTTTCCCAGCTTTGTTATATTTTACTTATCTGTGATAAGCTCATCTTACTTTGATAATCAAGAAAATAAATGAAAAAAATCCATTCCTTTCAACCCAATTATTTCTAAGAAAATAATTTTAAAAGGAGAAAAATATTTGTATAGATAAACCTATCCTCCCTAATATCATTCATACTGGGAAAAAAATTGAAATCAATTTCAATGTCCAACAGTAGGAATGCCACAATATGAAAGAGTATGTAGTAATAGTAATTTTTAAAAGGTTTTCAAAAAATTTGAAATAATACGGAAAAATGTTTATGGTACAAATTAGGAAAAAGTATAACAGATTTTATGTTCTGTGATATAGAATTTACTATGTAAAACTATATAGAGAAAAAGGCTAAAAGTAAATACATTAAAATGTTAACAGTGGTTCTGTCTGAAAAGGAGATTGGGGTGATTTTTATGTATTTTTCTAAATTTCCCATAATAAGCAAGTACCAATTTCAATATTAGAACAATAGGGTTCTTTTTTAAAAAGTAAACTATGCCTAACACTTTAAAACACAGATAAATTTATGCAATTTGCTAGAAAAAATTAAATCCTCAATATTCTGTTATTTTTTTCTCTGGTTGAATTCAATAATAGGAAATCATATATGTTTGGTGTGCCATTTGAATACAAAAAGAAATGACTTTAATTTAAGCCAAACTCAAGGAAGAATGGTTTACTCAGGGTTATAACCAGCTGCAAAAAAATTTAATGGGCTATTGAAGTAGGGATGACTTACATAGCAAAGTCATTTTAAAATCTCCAAATGGAGCTCAATACTTTTTAAAAGCTCTGATGGATACCTAACGAAGTGATTGAACTTGGCATCGAGAATGTCGGGACAAACAGAAATTATGTCTACTAATGTGATGCCTTCGTTACAGATAGGATGTCCAAACTAGGATGATCTTGACAGTGAGGGGGGGACAATTTACAGTTACACCCCACCTGTGAGGTATTCTGGACAAAAATCTTTAATATTTAAGCAAGCCTAACTGTTTTGGTTTACTAGAAGTATAGGAGACAGAGGAATGAGTTAAATGGCCCAAAACAATCAGACAGACAAAGCCACGCTGTGGGACATCCTACAAGGTCTCATCAAAAAATCAGTGTATGGGGGAAAAAAATGCTGCAGGTAGGAGGAACATTCTAGATTTAAAGAGAATAAAGAGATCTAACCAAGTGCAATATATAAAACTGGATTGCTTCCTAGAGAAATTTGACTCTAGAGTTCATATCAGAAGGAACTAGAGAATTATTAATTTTCTTAGGCAAGATAATGTTATGTAATTATATGGGAGGATGTCCTTTTTGTAGGACACACATGCTGAGATATTTAATAGTAAAGGCGAAATGTCATGTCTGCAAACTATTTTGAAAAAGTTTATCTCCTCAATATATATGCCTATTTAAAGTATGTGTGCATATACAGTATACAAAATAAAAAATGAAAAAATGTTCATAATACTTGACGACTATAGTACTATTCCTCCAATTCTTTGTACATCTGAAATGTTTATAATAAAAGGCGGAGGGAAATGAAGCTCTTACAAAAATATTCACAGATACCTAGGTTTGCTTCTATGCATTTTAATTTAGACCCTAGTGTATTCTGAATCTTCTTAGGAGCAGAATTTTTATCCTATTCTGTCTGATGTCATTTACTGGACTTTATTTTTATGTGTATTTTGGGATTTGGGAAATTATATTAGATATGTGTCTTGATGAAAGAAATGTGCAATTATTGCAAATTGAGTATGAACATTATCCTTTAGCTATCTTTCCACATCTATCATTTCTAATCAGAGTAGGGCTTATAAATTAAACATATCCTCTTAATCTGCTTATACATTACCATGCAGCATGTGTGTGTGTGTGTATGTGTGTGTGTATTTAAACTCCAGTCTGGCATTTCCCTTTGAAATATTATTATGGCAGAAGGTTATTATAGTTATTGATCATTTGTAGAGAGCTGTAAGTGTTCATGGGATTTTATGCAAAACATGAAAAACAAAATCTAAGTTTATAGTCTGCCTCTGCTCCATCACCACCTAAAACAGAAATTCATGAGGCAATGCTTCAACAGACTATCGTATCTCACCATCACCTTTTTTCTTTATTTTCCAAGGTCATCTATGCTCCCTTAGGAATGGATTTTTCATTATGGACCAATGTGGCAGGGACAGAGTCTGGTGGCCTGTGCCATGTTTCTCCTTCCACATAGCAGGACAATCTGAAGAGGAATCCAGCCAATCCAAAGTGTGAGATCAAGGGGTTCTAATTAGAAGGTAAGACATTTTCTCCCATATCATTTCCTTAAGAGCTCATAGTTATTTTGGGAGAAAAATTCCTAATAAAATAAGTCTGGGAAATGCTGAGTTAAGCCAAGTGAAACTGATTTCTTTACTACAGGGTAAAGAAATGATGCTCCATACACTATTTCCAAAATGCAGTGCCCACAAAACTCTTTTGCTTTTTGGAATTCAGTTTCATGGAGATCTGAAGAGAACAGCCTGGGAGATGCTGTTCTAAAATGCTTCCTTGCTTAAAAATGCTCCCCACTTCCCACACTCACCCCTTCACAATTAAAAAAAAAAAAGCCAGCTATTGCTCATTGAGCATTTACCACACATGCAGAGATATTTCACAGATGGGGAAACTGGAAACCAAAGCACAGAAAGCGTAAGATACCTGCCCAGGGTCCCACAGCCATGAAATGTCAGTCATTCGGTCTGTAACCCAGGTCTGACCCCAAAGCTCACACTTCTTACCGTGAATGCTTCTATCTCACATCATGAAATTGAGCACTTGGAAAAAGAAAGATGACTTCTTTAAAAACTGGACAGAAAATGATTTTAACTAGTCTTATTTTCCGGAACCCGTAACAGACTTCTGAAGGAAGGCCTCTTGGTGGCTGACGTGTATCTTAGCTACCCATGGGGTTGTTTCTCTAGGCTCTGTCTTAACCGATGCCTCACAGTTCGCTTTGAAATGTAGCCACCTGCATTATCTGTAAATCTCCAGGATGGAGAGATCGGCATCTCCCTTGTACGTTGAAGTGTCTTTTCCCCCATTGCCTCCGAGCACAGCTGGCACAAATCTTTGTATCACAGGCCAAAACCTCCACGTCAGCATCTACAGGGAAGGTTCTCAGAGGACTCAGCAGAGGATGAGTGTAGTGGAAAAACATCAACCCTGCCAGAAACCACAGGCCAAAATCTGGAACTTCATTAAAAAATAATAATCTCTTGGGATTATTCTATCATTTGAAGACCCTGTCCCTGAGGCTCCTGGTTTGCCTGCTAGAGAAGAAGGGACTAACTTCTCTAACTCCTTCCTCATTTCTAACCTACTGTTCGTTCCTATCAGACAGAAAAACAAGACGAGATCTCAGAGGCTGAAAAATGGTCCTGAGTTTTTTCTATGCCAGAACTCTCCAATAGCATTAGAATGTGAGCTACATATGTATTTTAAGTTTTCCAACTGCAACATCAAAAAAGTAAAAAGAAATAAGGGAAATTAATTTTAATATTTATTTAATCCAACATATCCAAAATTTTGTCATTTCAGCACATAATCCAATATATTAATAAGAAAGGTATTCATGAATTCTTTTACATACTTTTTTCCTACTAAACATTTAAACTTCTCTGTGTATTTTACACTTAGGGAGTATCTCAATTCATTTCACTGAACTTTTGTTTAGAAATATTTGATCTGTATTCTGATTTCATAAAATTTATATTGACAAAGCAAATTCACACACCTGAGTTGTTCCAACTGAATCGAGCATCAATTTTAAAATGTATAGGTCAACTGAATTCAGTTAACATTTTAGTTCTTTAGTCGCACTAGCTACATTTCAAGGCAGGTAGCTGCATATGACTTGTGGCTACCCTATTAGGTAGCTAGTCAAAAGTGCCCCCTACAGGGCATTATGGCAATTTGTGAAAACATTTTTTTAGGTTTGTACTCAATGAATGAACACCACAGGTGTTTAGTGGTGGCCAGGGCTGCTAGGCATCCTGCAATATGAAGGGAAATCCTACAAAACAAAACTTGTCCCACACCTCGTACTCTTGAATACATACATATAAGCTTAGAATATAGCCATTTATCTATTAATTTTTGGTGGGAGTGAGGAGCTTAGCTTTGATATACCGTATATTATGGGAAACTTAAAATGCATATTAGTTAAAGACATTTTGCACTTTGTTTTTGTTCAGAGTTCTACCAAAAGTTGTCCACAATTTTGAGAAATTATTTCACTGATTAAATACAGCAAATGTATCATACAGCATTTGTACCTGTCCACATTCACAGGGGTCCTGGGCATAGGCAGAACATCTGACTATTTCATAAAAACTTCTAGGGAAATGACACCCAAACATTTGTTATTAAAATATACAGCATCTTATTATCAATTACTTCCCTTTTATTTCTCTTTATATTGGAGCAAGGGCATTGTATTGGTTTTATGAAGTTATATTTGTAGGTAAGTATTTAATTTATTCATTTCATTCCAGAATAGTAAAGGAAGGTAGTAAATGCATGTTGCTGAAAGCACCCATCGTGTTCAGCGGATTAGGAGCCACTGCCGTAGTAAGAAGCGTGGCCGGTTCAAGCCAATGAAGACTCTGCCACCTGCAGGGAGGAGAAGGAACTGAGGCTGCATCACAACGAACTAGGAAAGATGCGGCTGATGGCTCCAGAGGACAGGGAAGAGCTGCTTCAATTAAACAAATGCATACTTTATACCTACTAAGTCCACAGCACTATGCTGGAAGATAGTGCTATGGCAATGACCCAAACAATCATGGCTCTTCTCCCAGGGTGCTCACAGAGGGGTGCGGAAAGACGTGCGGGTCTGGGGAGGTGGGCATCAGGCCAAATGGGCAAGAATGATCTGCTGGTCAGAGACACTCCGAATTCGTTTCAAACCTCTGCTAACAACTTGTTCAGGTTAGTTGACTCAGGAAAACATACCAAGGGTGCTAAAGTTCCTGCACATACATTCAATTTTTTCAAAATTTATACCAACTTAGAAAATCCACATAAAAACACACAAGTAATACATGAAGACATGTTTTGTAAGATAAATTCAAAAACTACAGACACAGGTAAAGAACAAAAGGCCTCCTTCACCCTTCCTAATAACTGTTACTATAAATCTAGAATATGTCCTTCCCAACATTTTATGCATTTATACATACACACACACACACACACACGTATACATATATGTATGCAGATACCAATAGGTAGGTGACTTTTTTAAAAAACAGAGATGAAGTTATACGGTGTGTGTGTATGTATGTATGTATAGCCTTACAATTTGATTTTTTTTAATTTAAAATTATGTCTTGGAGATTTTCCCATGTCGATATATAGATTCCCCTCATTGATTTTAAGATTTCACACTAACCCATTGCAAAGAAGAATTTATTCATGTATTCTTTCAGCAAATATTTATTAAGTATCTACTATGTGCTTGAAACTGTCCTAGGTGCTAGGGACATAGCACTAAACAACAACAAAAGCAGGAAAAAAAAAACAAAGACCCTTTCCTGCATGGAGCTTACATTCTGGCAGAGGGAAGCAGACGATATGCTAAGTAAATAATAATATATATTACATAAAAAGTGATAATTGTTATGGAAAAAAATAGAGCAGAGTAAAGGGTGTTGGGAGTACAAAAATTCAGAGTGGGGTGGATTGCAATTAAAAACAGGGTGGATGGAGCAGACCTCTCTGAAAAGCAGCCTTGAGCAGATGAAAAAGGGAGCTATGAGAACATCGTGGGGAAGAGTGTTCCAGGCAGCAGGAACAGTTAAGTGAAAGGGCCCTGGGGTAGGAATGTCACTAATAGGTTTATGGAACAGCAAGCATGCCACTGACTCTGGAAGGGGCAAGAGTGAAAGCAGGGAGACCAGGTGGCAGGCGACGGCAAACATCTACACAAGAGATGATAGTGCCTTGAGATCAGGCTGGTAGCTGTGGAGCTAATGAGAATTAGTTAGATTCTAAATATATTTTGAAGGATTCACTTGTGGTATTCATGTGGGGAGTGAGAGAAAGAAAAAAATCAAAGATGATTCTGAAGTTTTTATCCTAAGCCCCTAGAAGGACTTTGCTGCATTAAGTGAGATGCACCCTAGCTGATATAACCAGTTCTTTATAAATCAACATTTAGATTATTTCTTAGTTTTCTCTATTATAAATGGCCCAGGAAGGACTAACTTCTTAAATGCATCTTTGTTCACACCTGGTTGGGTTTCCCACTAAACTTTTTCTCCTATCTCTCTCCTTTGGAATGAGCTGATCTAATTAAACCCACCAGAGAGGGTAGGTGTGTGCTTAGGACATGCAAAGGAATCAGTGCATGAAGACAAGTTAAACAGAAAGAAGAGGTAGTCTTTTGTCTTTTATATTTTCCCTTCCTGCTTTATCCTGCTTGCCAATTAAACTGTGCATTATAAAATCAAATAACAGCTAACATTTTTGAGCACTTACTTGTCAGGTACAGTGTTAAGTGATTTTCAAGCATTTATCTCTCTTTTATTCTCATGACAACACTAGAGGGTAAATGTTAAAAATATGCCCATTGTCTACATAAGAAGTAAAAGGAGACTTTCTTTTACTTGGGGGTCAAGTGCACTCCCAAGGTCACACAAGCATAACGATGGAACTTAATTCGAACCTGAACAGTCTGACCCTGGAGGCCACTACCTTAAACCAGCTGTACTATGCAGCTTTTAAATATAAACTCCTATATATCCCTATGATTTTTTTTCCTTGGGACAAATAAGCATTGACTAAATACTTTCCATTTCATTGACATTAAGTATTATACCTAGCCCCCTAAAAGGCAGTGCAGGGTAATGTAAAGGGCACAGGCTTTGGAATCAGCTCCTTGTATAATAGCTGTGTGATCTTGGGTAAATTGCTTAACCTCTCTGAACCTCAGAGAAGTGGGTCAGGGCCCAAAGGAAATGAAACATGGCATGACTGATTTTCTGTAGAGACTTATGAGTGTGAAAAACCTATTAAAGATGTTGTATCCAAGTGTCCTGTTGGTGGCTGAAGACTGGCAGTGAAGTCCAGAGTCCCTACTGGAGGAATCTAGATCATTCTTTTCTCTCTCTGAGTCCTCCTGCTAGGAGTCGGTTTCCTCTGAAACTCAGTTCTTTCCTAATACCCTTTCCTCAAAACCTAATCCCAACTTAATCCATAAGAATTGCTGTGTGACTGGAACAAGCTTCTAGCCCTCTCTGGGCCTCCATTTCCTCATCTCTCAAATCATGCGCCTGAGCAAATAAACTCTAAATTCTCTCTCAGAATGAACATCCTACAACTTTATCTCTGGGAGTTATGGGAAGGAAGAGAATGATGGATACAGTGAAGATGAAGAATCTGGCCCCCTACCTCTACGTATTGATTTGTCCGAGGCTACAATTTATTGTCTTTCTCTGGAGGAGACACACAACTGTTGCTCGTGCAGCGAGAGCCATTTTTTGCCTGAGGATACAAAATTGTTCCAAGAAATTTCAGAAAAATTGCTTTCAAACTGTCTAAAGAGCCATAAATTCACACCAAGCAGAGCATTACATGAAGCCTGAGGTCCCAAACATTGTCTCTAAATACTTCTCTCCTATGAAAGTTTCACAACACTTCAGAGCCATGCCCTGCACTGCGTGGTTTAACAATCAGTGGTGTCAGGAAGGGCCGAGGAGGATGTGGGACTGGACCTGAGCCAGGTCCGACCGGCCCAGACCCAGGGAACTGATTTGTGTGTGAATGGGGGTCTCTGCCCACAGGGCCGGCAGGTGCTGAACACAGAGCTTGGGGAGGGTGACATTACTCACACCACGGCCCCTCCACCCTGCCTCAGGCCAGACACCCGGAAACACACAAATGCACCCCACTTTCCCTCCACCCCTGAGAACCACCATCGCCAAGGCAACAGGGGTGGTAGATCCAGAGGAGGAGCTGTGATACCTGCCGTGTTCCGGCCTGACAATTGGTGGGATCTTTGCCCTGGGAATGGTCTTCTCTAGGCCTTCATTTTAGTGTCTGTAAAATAAAAGACTTGGACTTGAACTTTTTAACTACTAACAATCCGTGATCCCTTGATGTGATGAACACCTTCCTGAACCACTGAGGAGATGGGCTTACTTTTAGCAGTCTGTAGGAGGCTCCGAAGCTACCACTTTTGTCTGTCCCACACAATTCCTCATGCCCCCTCTTTGAGCATCACTTCCCCAGCTCCATGTGGTCCTGGCAGGAGGCAGAAGACCCCACAGCCTTGGCCACAGTGACTGGATCAAGGTCAGGCAGAACAAATCAGATGCTTGCCTGATACTTCTGTTACCCATTTTTGAGTATTCAGATGCCCTAAAACTTAATGGCTTTAAATGACAACCACTGTATTCTGTCTCTTGGTTCTGTAGCTGGGGTTTCGGCCACGTGGAGGCTGGGCTAGGCTGGCACAGCCAGGGTGCTCACTCCTACGCTGGCTGTGGGTGCTGGTCGCAGCTGAGCACTCAGCTGGGGCTGCTGATGGGAGCACGGTTCTTCCCTGTGGCTTTCCCTGTGACTTGAGCTTCTACGAATATGACAGCTGAGTGCCAAGAGGGAGCACCATAAGCAGGCATGTCCCAGTGTGCCCACAACTTACCAAGCTTCTGCCCACATCGTACATGCTAAAGTCCTATGGGCTAAAGTAAGTCCCACACCCAAGCTCAGAGTCACTGAGGGAGGGGATGACAGAAGAGAGTGAATACTAAAAAGCTTGGTTCTTTGTGGGCCACCAATTAACCGATAAATTTCTTTTTGTGCTTACTATGGTTTGAGTTGCTGTCATTTGTCACCAAAATATCCTTGACTGACACAGAGTCAATATTGGATCTGAATTCAATTCTCATACTTACCATTTATTAGCTGTGCAGCCGAAAAGTTACCTAGCTTATCAAAGATTCAGTTCCTTCATCCTTAAAATATAGATAATACCCAGTTCAGAATACCATTATGAAAAGTAAACAACATGTAAGGCCTGAAAACATTTTATAAATCCAAATGTGCTATGCAAATAAACATATCACAATGATGATAAAGGAGAAACTAAAAGTTCAAGTCAACTCAGGTTGTTATTCATTCTTTTCACATTTATTAGATATCTTCTATGTGTACAACATATTATAACAGCCTGGCTGTTTTGAGGGAGAGAATATCCAAGACCTCAAAGAATTTAGAGTCCAATAGGGGAAATAGATATGTACATATATGATGTTAACCCAAGGCCCCAAACATTGCAGCTTCAAGAGAGAAATGAATAAAGTATTATTGAGAGAAATGGAGGGAATAAATCATCCTGAGTCGCATGGGGGTGGGAAGGAAGGAAAGGAATGAAGACATCTTCAAAATGTGGCACTTAACCTGAGTGGTAAAGAATGTGTTGTCTTTTATATGCATAGAGGAGGCAAAAATGCATTCAGGAGAGCAGTCACTAAAAAAACAAAGGCTGAGAGGCATATAGTAAGAGCTTAATAAGTGTTATGTATGGATGAATGAATGAATGAACAAATGGCTGTCCAAGAATAGCACATAGTCCAGTGTTTCTGCAGCAAAGGGAACACGGGAGGGCATGGTAAGAGATGAAGCTGGAGAGTGGAGGAATCGGTTGAGGCTATGTCATGGTGAGCTTTGAATGCCAGACAAAAGAGTTCAGCATTTATTTCAATGGGGAGCCATGGAGGATTCTGGAGCATACTAGTCACAAGATCAGAACCATGTTTTTGCAGAGGTCACTCTGGTGGTGATGCAAGATGAGGCTGGTAATGGCACTTATACTTCCCTTTACAGAAGCACCCTTCCCTCTCTGTCTGTGGAGCATTGGCAGGCCTGACACCCGCACTGTCCCACTCTACTCTCGGGATGGCCGGATGATGCAACTTGGCCAATGGGAGCATTTCAACCCCCTGGGTCATAGCGATTGGCCCAGGGGCGGGCACCAAACTTGAGCCAGGCCAATGAAATGGTCTCCTAGGATCTTAGGTGAAAGTGTCAGAAAATAAATATTTCCCCCTGCCACGGTATTGCTGATCTGGTAGTATGTAAACCTGAAGTTGATGGAAACAATGAAAACCTGCCTGAGAATGAAGCCAACAGGGAAGAAACAGTGACAACAAAAGCAGTCTGTGACTGATGGCTTCATTTGAGTTCCTGGATAGAGCCACCCTGAAAGCAATGCTCGCCTAAATTTCCCACAGCCTTGGAAGGGATACAATCACATTCCTTTCTGGCTTGAATTGATTTTCTGTCCTTTTGTGGTGGAATGATTCCTGACCAGATACAGTTGGACACTGTTAGTCCCTTAACAGCCATTCATTCATCTTACAGATATATTTCAGTGCCTACTGGCTGCCAGGTTCTGTTCTAGGTACTAGAAATTGAACGAAAAGACAGACAAAAATCTCTGTCCTCGTGAAGCTTGCATTCTAGTGGGGAGCAGACAATAAACACAGTCTGTCAGTAAAACATGTAGTATGACAGATGGCGATATGTGTTCTGGGAAAATGCAATGAGGCAGGGGAGGAAACGGGAAGTATGGGCTGGAAGTGGGTTTACAATTTTACGTAAAGTGATCAGGAGAGGTTTAATTGAGAAGGGACTTGAAGCTGGTGGGGGAGTGAGCCTTGAGGGGCAGAAAAGCTTTGGGAACTTCTGTTCCCAAGGTGGGACCGTGGCTGGAGGGTCCATGGAGCAGCAAGGAGCAGTGCGGCTAAGGCAGAGTGGGCAGGGGTAGATTAGCTGAGATTAGAGTGATGGTGGGGGAGGGTGGGGATCCTAAAGGCCATTTTCAGAATTTAACTTTCACTCTGAGACAAGAAGCCATTGCAGAGCTTTGAGCAGAGGAGAGGCACACACCGATGCAGATTTAAAAGGGTCACTCTGGCTGCCGCTCTTAGTGGAAAGCAAAAGGGCGAGAGAAAGGGAAGACCAGTAGGGAGACCACGGGAACCAAGGCAGGGGAAGTGGCTCAGCCTGTGGTGGCAACAGCCACGGTGGGAGACGTGGTCCACCTCTGGGTCTATTTTCAAGGTAAAGGCCAACAGGTGTTGCCGATGAACAGAACGTGGGGGCCTGGAAGGGAAAGAGAAGTGTTGGGAAGAAGCCAATATTTTCACTTGAGCACCTCAAAGAATAGAGCAGATGTGAAAAAGAGAGGAGCAAGTTTGAGGGTGGAGGTCCGGCATTTGTCTGTATCCTGTGAAATTTGAGATGCCTGTTAGACTTCTAAGTGGAGACAGGGACGAGGTGGCCAAATATCAGCATCTCATATCCAAAGAGAAAGTCTGGACTGAAGTCATAAATCTGCACCCCAGAGAAAGATCAGAGGAAGCTTGAGCCTTGTCTTTTCTGTGGGGGCAGGTGCTCTGGCTATTTTACCTTTCCTCAGTCACGTCCTCTTTTCCCACTCACAGCTGTCGCTGCCTGGCCAGGCAGGGAGCTCAGCCGCACTTCCCTCCAGTCTCAGAGGCCGGTCCTAAGTTCCAACACCCTTAGCCAAAAAGACTTTTTTAAAAAAGATCTTAAGTTTAAAGTTCAGCTCTACTAATCCAAGACAATAAAATGACCGTGTGCAAAGAAACAAAAACAAACTCACCAGGAACAAAGATTGGAAGTCTCAAGGAAGCCTGGAAATTCCTGGGATGTACACAAGGAGGAGCAAGACAGGCACAGAGAGTGACACCAGGGCTGACAGGTGGCAGAGGAGGTGTCGATTGAGAATTCTGGTGGGTTTCATCAGCTGATGAATACTGAAAGGTTCTGACAATTTTTTAGCTTAAAATAGGAACAATGAATATGGAGGGATCTTTTTAAATGTTAATAGAAGCAGAATTAAGGAAGAAAATTGGACCTATTGTTTTGCAAACAGCTGGATCTACTGAAGCAAATCCAGTATGTATTTCTGAGGATTCCTTTCAAAATATGCTTAATTATAATAAGCAAAAACTCCAGGGAGGCTCGCAGTAGGGAAAAGACCTGGGGATTTGGAATTAGAAGGTGTGGCTTCCAGCTCCAGTTCTATGGCAAATCGTTGATTTCTGAATGTCACATTCCTAAAGGCAGATTCTAAGATCACTCAAGGTTGTTGGGAGGTGGAGGAGGCACGAAAGATCCGTAGTAATGATAGAGACAGAAGCACTGAGGGCCACCATGTACAGACACAGGGCTAGGTACTCGCTAGGCACTGATCTAAGGCTCCTACACCTACAAGATGTGAGGTAAGGTTGAGAGCTTTGGAAGTGGGGTGCCCAGGTTCAAACCCCATCTCTGCCACTCACTTGCTGGGTGACCTCAGCAAGTTATTTGCCCTCTCTATACTTAATCTCCTCATCTGCAAAATGGGAATTATAATGCTTCCTGTCTTATTAAGGAGGTTATCAAGAAGATTAAATGAGCTATTATATGCAAAGCACTTATCAAAGTTCCCAAGACATAATAAGCACTCAATAATTGTTGGCATTTATTACTATCATGTGTAATTCATAACAAGGCTACGAGGTGTGTAGTCATTATTCCTGCCATATTATAGCTGTCAAATTAGAGTGATTGAATAACTTGACCAAGGGCACATCGCTGGTAAATAATAAACATCACTAGGAAGTAGTAAAGAATGCGGAAGTAGTAATCATTTGTATTTTTGTATTTGGAGGGTATTGATCAATCTTTTGATTTTTCCCTGCTCAGGATTCGCCTATCCTGTTTCTCAGCTGAGATGCTAGTAGAGGCCATCTCTGTGCAGCTGCCTCCATCCAAACACCCAGCCATCGCTCACATGTCACAGTTTCAGAGAAGGCTTTACTGACCACCCAGCTGAAGCAGTCTATATCACCCCGATCGATGTAACTGCCTGTGATGTTATCTATCCTGTTTTATTTTCTTTACAGAAGGTATTTATTAACTTGCTTAATTGGTTATGGTCTATCTCCTCCCACCGGAATGTAAGCTCCTCAAGGGCGTGGACTTTGTCTGGCTTCTTCACACTCTATCCCCAGTGCCTAGAACAGCACCTAGCACATAGTAGATGCTCAATAAGTGAACGATGACTAATAGCAATTCTCTTACCACCTATCTGAGCCTTCTGACCACGACTTAATTCTACTTCTCCTATAAATCCTTTTCAGTTAGTCTTTTACCAGATCCATCAGCAAGTGACCAAGGAGTTGGGATAAATATTCCTGCTGTCTTTTCTTCCCCCCAACAATTTCTCACTCCTGTATATTTACAAGGCTAACAGAACAGTTATGATCAGACGTGATTTTGTCCCCTCCTGGAGGCTGGTGCTACGTTGTGATGCTTAACGAGATTCCCATTGCTGTTATTCATTCAAACTGTCACAGTGGCTGAACCAATATTGGGACTTGTATCACACATGGAAGTTCATTTTGTTCCCACGCTGTTGTACCTGCAAGCAGAGTCTCTGTCAAGTTTTGTTTCAATAATGGAATTCTCCAAAGGGAAAATACCAACTGAATTCATTACTAAAATTAATTGAAACTACATAAGCAGGCTGAGGTGGAGGAGATTTCCAAAAAACTTGATCTTCTCAAACTGGAGGGCCAGTCCTAAATTGACAACCAATGAAACATACGCCACCTCTCATTGGAAGATAAGGTTCCCTTGGGTAGGACCCCCAGACCACAGCCTGACCTTTGTGAATCTCCAATGACCTCTCCATTAACCAAGGAAAGAGTGCCTTGTTGCCCAGAGATTTTCTTTTTCCTTCTTTCCAATAATTTCCTCACTGTCTATAAAAATAATATAAGTAATAATAATGACATAATTATATACCAACTTTTATACTTTTAAAATTACTTATAATTATAATTGTATACCTATATGCTGAAAATTATGTAAGTATAAATACTTCTACTTTGTATATATACTTTTATAGTACATACAATTACGTGCTAGCTACTGTTGCAATGTCTGAGCTACAACACTGACAGATATACTTCTTATCTGCAATCTAATGGGGAAGACAACACAAAAGATATAGAAATCAATTAGTTATAAATCGTGATAAGTGCTATGAAGGAAACACACAGAGCTGAGACCAAGGGAGGAAACCTATCTTAGATAAAGCAGAAAAGATTTAAGCTAAGATCAAAAAGATAAGGTCAGCTACGTGAAGTATGCCGACAATAGGCTCAGCCCCGTTCTGTGAATGACCAAGCCAAGGCTCTGGGAAGTCCAATCTCTTGCCAGAGCTTACCCACATATTATGAAGCAGGGGGGGTTTTTGTGTTTTTGGTTTTTTGTTTTTTGAGAGGCAAGTTTGAGTGTGCCACATTTTTTTTAAAAAAAAGGGGTTATTTTTTTACTTTAAAATATTTAATTGACAAAAATGTTATATATTCAAGGTGTACAAATGATCACTTGATATACGTATACATTGTGTGCTGCTCGCCATAGTCAAATTAATGACCACATCTATGACCACCCCTAGTTAACATGTTGGGAACTGGTTTGGTCTAACTCTGAATTACACTCTTTCCACAGTTCTGCTGTGTTTCTCGCTTAAATCAGAGAAGATGGATGACCAGTGCTTAACTGGACAGAGAGGTCAAGTGTCTTGGCCTGGCGTCCCCTGCACATGGCAGTGATTGTTGAGTGAGGGTCCCAGGGCAGCTGCGGTCGCAGCCGCGGGTCTGCAGGTGGGAGGCTCTTGCTCAGCTGCAGCGGGAGCAGAGGGGGAGAGACACTCACGTGAAAGGGAAGCAGCAAGTCTGAGAACTCACCTTGTAGAAAACAGGCTGACAAGAAGCCCAAGGAAATGTCCAGGAGCTGGAAACGTAGGAAGAACTAACCCACGGCCAAGATAGAATGAACTTGAGTCCCCCCATTCACCCCTCTTTGGGCCTGCTCTCTCTCTTTTGCCCGGGCTAGAGTGAGTGCCGTGGCGTCAGCCTAGCTCACAGCAACCTCAGACTCCTGGGCTCAAGCAATCCTCCTGCCTCAGCCTAAGTAGCTGAGGCCACAGTGCATGTCACGTGCCTCGCTGATTTTTCTTATTTTTTGTAGAAACAGGGTCTCACTATGTCACCCGGGCTAGTCTCAAATTCCTGGCCTCCAGCGATCCTCCTGCCTCTGCCTCCCAAAGTTGCTCGGATTATAGGCATGAGCCACTGCGTCCAGCCTGGATTTACATTTTTAAATAACGCTGGCCAAATGGATTGTTGAGCACATAGATTGTGAGCAGTTATCTTTTTTTAATCAACTTTTTGTTTCAGAATAATTTTAGATATACAGAAAAAGTGACAAAAATAGCAGAGACTTCTCATACCCTTCATCCGTTTCAGCCATTGTTAACATCTACATGGTACATTCATCACGGTTAAAACGTTAGTGTTGGTAGATCACCATTAACTAAAAGACAAACTTAATCAGTTTTTCTACTAGTGTCCTTTTTCTGTTCCAGGATCCGATTCAGGGTAGCACATTACACTTAGACCCATCATCTTCTGTATGGTCTTTCTGTATTTGAGGAAATGCCCACAGCAGCTAGAATCCACTTCTTTTGCTTGTCACTGAAAGTCCCGAGAGAAAAGGTGGCGAGCACAGACTCCGGAAGGCTATTTCGAGAGGCTATT
This sequence comes from Lemur catta, assembly GCF_020740605.2. Classification (NCBI taxonomy): domain Eukaryota; kingdom Metazoa; phylum Chordata; class Mammalia; order Primates; family Lemuridae; genus Lemur; species Lemur catta. The sequence continues at coordinate 10,372,502 of NC_059132.1, forward strand.
TCAATCACTTCGGCAAGAGCTGAGGGAGCCCACTCAAAAGGCTGGTGGGGAGTTAATATAGTTACATCAGCTACGATCACCTCATAAAATAAAGGTAATTTCAATATCCCAAAATTAGGAATAGACAGTCTTTTGTGTTGAATGAATTTAGCTTTATAAAAGCCTAAAAGCATTGCCCTAAATTTTCTCATTTCATCCGAGAAGCGTGAAACTTTATATGGACTTATATTGGTCCAGCCCACAGATTCTGATTTAGGGACAATCTTTAAAAAACTTATGGACTCACAGAATTATAATCATGTAATCAGCAAACATTTACTGAACATCTTCCAGATATCAGGCACTTTGAACCACACTCAAGAGATGTGTCTCCTGCCCTGGCAGAGCTGCAGCCTATGTGCATGTCAGGTGAGTTCCCGTCTTAGAAGCAAGTTATGGACCAAGGAAAAGCCAATAACTAATTGCAGAGGGACCTGTTTGGAGATTTGGCACAAAGCTGATGGAGCTGGTGATTAAAGGCAACCTGACATCTCTGTGTTGGTGTAAGCTGAGCGCAACAACTGGGGAGTGTCGCATTGGAGATTGTATCTGAGGTGGGACGGGTGGCCACTCCTCTTCTGGGAGAAAAAAACACATCTCCTGTCAAAGTTGGAGCTTCCAGCATAATTTAATCAGAGGAAACCAAGTTTGGGGGTGACTTCAGCTGTGTCTACACCTAAACAAGCAGATGTCTTTGTCACCTGTTTTTACTGCAGTGTCTCTTCCTTACTTTTTCCTGATCATTTCGGTTGGTCTAAATGGGGACCCTCTGGTAGGAAATCTTAGAGCAAATGATAAAAATCTTGATCCTCATTAAGACTAAAAAATAACAAATATTACTGAGCTTCTACAATAAGCACAGCGGATAATGACAAGCAGCTCCTCCACGGCACCCGCCCCAGCAGCAGAGTGGGAAAGGGACAGAGACGCCCGCGGTCCTGCTGCTGGGGTCTCCGGTTGCAGTTCTGCCCCGGCCATCTGCGAGAGGGACTGTCCCGGGCAAAGTCAGGCCAATGACCAGCTGGTGCTTTCTGCTTCATTTTCCTAATGCTGTAGTCTGAGGAGCAGTGGTTACTTTTAAACAGTGGCTTGGGGACGTGTGTTAGGATCGCCTGATGTGCTTGGGAAGAATGAAAAGTACTGAGTCCCTCTCCCAGGCGTCCTGAACTGGAATGTCCAGGATCTGCATTTTAAACTCCCTAAGTGAGCTTAACCTGTCTGAAACCATGGCAACCGCTGTCCCACAGGCTCCCTACTTATCTACGGATGGCCAGATGGCCATGTGGGGAATATCCAAACGACCTGGGACGAGGTCTTGCAGGACGTGAATGGGGGAGGCAGGTGCAGGGGGCCATTTCCCACTGGGCCACGCCTGTGCCCTCCTTGCAGGTAGATGATGGCCATTTTTTGGAAGTCTCAGTCTGACGATGCTCTGTAAACCCCACCAGTCATTGTTGCTGCTTGGCCCGACCTTTCTCAAGGCTATTGTTCACCTCGATTCTGTAGGGCCTTTTAGGCTGAGAACTTCAAAAGCCAGAGATTACTCTCAACATTCTCCAACTTTCACATAGAGGTTTCCAGAACAACCACAAGCCAGTGAATCCCGATGGTTAAGAAGGTAGGCTCAGTCTGGACACGGTGGCTCACACCTGTAATCCTAGCACTCTGGGAGGCCAAGGCAGGAGGATCGCTTGAGGTCAGGAGTTGGAGACCAGCCTGAGCAAGAGTAAGACCCCGTCTCTATTAAAAATAGAAAAATTAACGACACATGGTAGCATGCCTGTCATTCCAGCTACTCAGGAGGCTGAGGCAGGAGAATTGCTCGAGCCCAGGAGTTTGAGGCTACAGTGAGCTATGATGACACCACGGTACTCTACCTAGGGCAACAGAGCTAGACTCTGCTCTGTCTCAGAAAAAAAGAAGGTGGGCTCTAGAATACGGACACTAGAGGGCCGTGTGTCCTTGGGCATCTCCTTGTGCCTCAGTTTCCTCATCTACACACCAGGTTTACCCCCAGGACTCACCTCATTGGGTAGCAAACGAGATAATCTGTTCAAAGCTCTCAGCCATGTGCCCAGAACAGAATTACTGCATGATCCATATCAGCTCAAATGTGCAACTAGTCGAAAATGCTGGGTCTCCCAGGGGAAGTACCAGGAGCACATCTGACTGACACAAGAGTCACCATGGGGAGAAAGAAAGGCTTATTCATTGGGAAGCAGCTGATCCTCGGCGGAGAACTCAAAGAGCCTGCGGTGCATGGCTGTGTGGGAGGTGAGGGGGCGAGGGGGGGACTGCTGCTCAGAGCCCTGCTTGTGCTGGGGTGGGAATCGTGTATGACAGGAAAGGAAGAGAAAAGAAGGGAAGTCACAAACTGTGCATGTGTCTGTCATCATGGATGAGCAATAGAGATGATAAGAATCCTCCAAGGCTGCGTCATTAAAGAAAGAATAAAAAAGCTTATTATTAGGAGGAAATTGATGCTCTGTGAAACCAGAGCTTTTAGAACAAAGAGAATCAGACTGACGTGGTTTGCAGGCTGGGGAAGTGTTGTTTTATTCATGATCGATTAAGGGCGGGCTTTGGGGGTCTTTTGCTTTCTTTTGTTTTATTGTTTGGTTGCCCTGTGTTCTCCACCAGGCCCCAGGCTGAACCCTGAGGGGAGTCTATGAAACAGCCCTTGAGGGAAGGCGTGGGGAAGGGGGAGGATGTCTTGTCACAGAAGGCAATTTGTATTTCGAAGGGCTTGATTTGAACTGCTTAGAAAATGCTTCAGAGGCACATCTGCATAAGCTCATCATAAATTCAACCTTATACTTTTCAAAGGAGGCAGTTCAGGGAACGGAGAAGGGCATAGACTCAGCTATCAGCCCTGGGTTCAAACAAGGTTCAAATTAAGGTGACTTCCTGTATTACCTTAGAGAATTACTCAACTCCTCTAAACCTCAGTTTCCTTATCTGCAAAATGGGGTTGAGATCACAAGCAGCCTTAAGAGTTACTGTGAGAAACGAGACAAGCATGCACAGGCGGCAGGGAAAGGCACCCTCATCATCATCACCATTATCATCATCACCGTTGCCATCATTGTCATTGTCATTGTTGTCGCTATGCCTAAGAAGTTCTGGGAGCACCAGTGAAAATCAACTTAAAATCAAGAAATTACCTGACTTAAAATCATAGCAGCATTCAGGGAACACACGAATCGCCCGTTTCAACCCTAACAACAGTGGCAACCACAGGCAGATTTATTTTGTAAGTACCCTGCCCTTTTTGAAAAAGCAGTAATTTCCAGGGCGGAAAGGCTCCAGAATGCGCACCTCCTTTTAAGACCCAGAACAGACAAATTCTTCACAGCGTTTGCCTGTTCCTCCCACCCACCCCCAGCAACCAATTCCCACGTCTCCTTCCCTCCCCCCGCCAGCAGATCCCCGAGGCGCACACAGCTCAGAAAGGAAAGCAATTCTCACTGGTCCTTTCTCAGGTTCTCCTGTTTCTTAGACCCAAATATTTGAACTTGTGTGTCCCAGTCTCCCCAGAGCTGGGGATCGCCGTGGGAATATTTCAGAAAGAGAAGAAGTGTCAGAATGAGAGTAAGTGTGCAGAATATAGACAAGGACCATGATCCAAAAAAAAAAAAAAGAACGCCTCCTCCCACTCACGCACTGAATCATTCCATAAACATCGTCTGAATGTCTGCTGGGTGTCAGGTCCTGTGCTTGGGGCTGGACAACAAGGAGGAGAGAACACAGTCCTTGATTGGGAAGTCCACAGCCTGGCAGGCAGGTGGCGAGAAATGACCACAGGGGTGTGGAGGGAGAAGGGGCACCTCGTGCATCCTTAGGACTGGCCCAACGACACCTTCCAATGAGATAATTAGGCTCATGTCCTATGGACCAGCCTCAGGAGTAGGTGGTGAACACCTAGGGATATCCCCAAATATTTCAATATCCCCCATCCCTCACCTGCGTCAATGCCTGAACCCCCTCAGGAGTCCTTACTATTCCAGAAGAAGGGGATGCCAGTACTCATGGAAATGGGTTGCCATTTCTCAGTTGAATGCCAGTGTCCCCAGGACACCTCAGTATCAGCCATGCCGAAACCCCTTGCCTTGATTCCTGTAACAGAACTTTACAGTTTACAAAACATTTTTGTGTTTATGATCCGATGGTCGGGCAGGCAACTTTGTCCCCATTTTACAGATGAGGAATCTAAATGATGAGCCTCACAGCTCACAGGTAAAAGAACTGGGACGTGAACTCACGTCTTTCGACTCCAAGTCCAGTGCTCGGCGAAGCCAGCCGAGGAGCATCACTATTCCCTAGTACCTGAGACATAAGTTACTCTTTCCTCTCCAAAGCAAATACATTGTGGTTCTGATGGAGAAAACAGACTTGGACTAGAGTTCACATCCCACCCTGCATTCTTCAAAGAGCTCCACGGAAGGAGAGGCTGGGAGTTCTCACGTCCTTCAGTACTCGCAGCAGAGATGATCCGGTCAAGGGAAGAGGTCAAGGTGACAGGGAACAGCCAGTAATAACTACCTGTTCCTGGGTACTTCCCACACGCTCAGCACTGCACAGCAAGCAGGCTTCAGCCCCATCACCTGGATGTCCCTACGCCTCACCTGCTCCTGCCTGTGTACCTGCAGTTCCCTCCCACCTCCACTACTTAGGGATCTCCCCCCACCCAGAGGGAGAACTTAGGAACAAGTCCCCTCGTGCTCATCATTAATATTCAGTGCCCACCCACCTGCCCCTGTGGGAATTATCCTGTCATCCCCATGGATGCTGTGGCCTCCATTAAATCACTGCCTTCCTGCCTGGGATGCTGCCTCCTGGGACCTCAAGCCCTTGGATGGCAAACAGACTTGGGTTTCATTCTGTTTTCACTGCACTCCTAACACTGTGCATGAACCCTTTCCCCAACTCTGCATTGCATTTTGCCACCTTGGCCTCTGAGCTACTAGGTCTCCCGCGTCACCTGGGGAGAGCAGAACCTGTAGCTTGCGGCTGTCACCCTGCTCCTCGGGACTGAGCACCTGCTCTTTGAGCCAGGCGGGGGCAGACCCCTCCTAGAGCTTGCACCATCCCTGTCTGCCCATTTCTTTTCCCGGGCCCTACACCAAAGGCCCCTCCCTTCTCTTTCAGTGCAAAGCCACATGAACAAAATCAGGGGACGTGGAGAATCTGGGCCCCCAAAACCAACTGAACATTGCTGAATAATTCTGGGAATGTGACAGCCTGGGGGGGGCGGGGCATGCAAAAGTGGATCTCAATAATAAACTCCTAAAAATCCCACAGAGTACCCATAGTTGTTATTTACTGAGACCTTGCATGCATATCAAATTAACCCTCACAAGCACCTTTTGAAACAAAGTATTATTAACGCCCTCGATTTAGATAAGAAAATGATGGTCACTTGCTGAGGTCCCATTCTCCAGCCTAAGAAGTGAAGAGATGACCGCAGAACCTAGATCCTTAACCCTAATGCAATGCTGAGCCCCAGCCTTGCCCACGCTGGCTGCGTTTGAAGGATTCGCAGATCCAGGTGGCATTTCGTATGACTCCATTGCTCTGAGAAACAATGACAAAGGAGGGTGTAAGTATTGGGTGGGTGGGAGGGAGGGGAAGAAGCTGTTAATTTTAGATCTGTAATTCAGACTGCTCATTAGGTGGCAGAGGTGTCACCCTGCCCCTTATCTTTGCCATCTGCCTTCTAAAATAAAGAGTTGGGGCCTATGATTTCCTCAGGGGGAAGATCTGTCCTTCACACTTAAAGACCCTGGGGATGCTGGGGCCAAAGAGATCACTGAAGACAACTCTGGCCTGCCTGGAGAAGTCTCCTGTCATTTTCCCCAGTCTTCCCAAAACGTGTCCTCAACACCTACAGTCTTATGCGGTAGGACACTGGGACCTGGTCATCTGGGCCTCTCATTCCTGTACCTGGTCACTCAGATGGCTTCAGCAGCAACCCCTGTGGACCCTAAGGCCTGAGGACACTAAATCCCTCCTCCTCACTGTTTATATTAGTTCTACGTAAACTGAAAATCAAGCAATTATTGACATAGCCAAAATAAGGACCCTAATTAGAATTGTAGCCAGGTGGGGATGTCTATAATATTACTCCTGCTCCAAAATGTACAGGGTAGCTTTATATTTTGAGTAGAGAAAGGGTACAAAGAGTAGCTCACACCCACCTGGTGTTTACTGTGTGCCAGGCACTGCTGACCAGGTGTGGTCCTGGACCACTGTGTCGGGGTCACCAGGAGGCAAATGAATAGGCCCCGTCCAGACTCATAGAATCAGAAACCCCGGGGACAGGCTCAGCAAGCTGTGTTCTAACAAGCCATTCAAGTGATTCTGATGCATTCTGAACTCTTCCCTTACTGCATTAAACCCTCACAATGACTGGAAGTTACAGGAACTGTTGGGCACGATTGTTTCCATTTATAGAGAAGAAACCTAAGTCTCAAAAATATTGAGTCTTGTCCTAAGTGAATAGTAACACAAGGATTAGAATGCAGGTCATTCTGCTACCCAAGTTCCCTCTTCCCTAAACATGCATTTTCCTACTGGTAAAAACCAAGCATGACAGAGAGTCAGGGAGGCAAATGCTACCCCTATGGAAACCAATAAAATGTAGCTTCAGTGCACACTTGGGAAAAAGGTAAACATTTATTGAACATCAGTTGTGTGCCAGTCATCATGTGCTACTGTCTGAATGTTTGTGTTCTCCCAAAATTCATATGTTGAAATCCTAACCCCCAAGGGGATGGTATTAGGAGGTGGGGCCTTTGGAGGGTGATTAGGTTATGAGGGCAAATCCCTCATGAATGAGATTATAAAAGAGGCCTGAGAGAGACCCCTGGCCCCTTTTGCCACATGAGGAAGGAGGGAAAAGATGCCCTCACCGGACACTGAATCTGCCAGCCAGTTGACCTTGGACTTCCCAGCCTCCACAACTGTGAGCAATAAATTTCTGCTATTTATAAGGTTCTCAATTTTGGGCGTTTGTTATAGCAGCTCCAAAACACTAAACTACTCTATATAAATATCTCATCATTTAATTCTCACAAGAACCCTATGCCTGGTGAACATTCTGAAACCAGATCGGGTAGGTAAGCAACTCTCCCAAGCTCTCAAAGCTAAGTAAGTTGCAGGGCAGTATTTGAATCCTGCTTAGTCTGTGCCTAAAATCCTCACAGCCTCTCTGGGGTACATTTACACATTCAGCAGATATGCGTGTTCTCATGGCAAAAAGGCCAGGAAACCAAGGACAAATGCACATGTAGCAGCACATGAGGTCACCCTGCTCCAGGGCTGAAAATCCACCCCTCCAGCAATTGTGGGACTTTGACAGCGTTGCCAGTTACCGCCGTCTGCCCCTCCCTCCCCTCCCTTCTTCCCTCTCCAAAACCACCGACTTTCCCCTTTCTCCCTGTGAGACGGGGGAAGACAAGTTCTTACCAAATTGAACGTGTTGATTCTCTTCCTATTAACTGAGTATTTGCCTACCTTTCTGCAGAAGCAAGGCCCTTAGTGGGTAATGGTGCCAGAAATGGGACGAATTGCCAGTTGGAAACGTAGCAATATTCAACGAGGATTAGCATAATGTTATGAATGCCTTTAGCCAGCTTCTCTCACAAAACACATACACACCCTTAAAACTGGCTTGGGATTTACCAGCAACCTTCCAAATCGATGGCTTAATTAACTCACAGGCTGTGTGTGACATGTCATGAAATGTCTCTAAAATCAAGTAGCAAGGGAAGGTACAAAACATAGCTATGTTTTTATACTAACTACGGTTTCCCAGCCATCAGTTTGCAGATTTTATTTTCTAAAAAACAAGTTGCCATCTCTTTTCACTTAAAGACACAGTATTTTTAAACCTTGATTCATAGATTCAAGGAGACATAGAGTGAAAACTCCAGGTGAAAATATTTGTTGACGTAAATATACAAACAGACCCCAAATCTAAAGGAAATCTCTGTCACTCCCTACCTTGAAACTCGTCACTGGCTCTCAGTTGTATTTAGGAGGGAACCCAGGTGTCCCAGCCTGCTTTGCCAAGCACTTGTGGTCAGGTGGCTGCCCACGCTCCAGCCCCGAAGCCCGACACTCCTGCCACACACCCTCTGCCCGGGTTAGGCAGGGTAAAGGCAGTTCCCACAAGGTCCCAGGTCCTCCCATGCCTGATGTCTTTGCCCCTGCTGGGCTCTCAGCCTGGAATCTCCCCTCCATTTCTTTCCCAGGCTGACTCTTTCTACTTATGCCTCAACACTCAGCCCAGGTGCCGCCTCTTCAGGGAAGTCTTCTCTGATCTCCAGGGGGGGTTCTCGAGACACCATGTAACACCTGTCTGTGGTGGTCGGTTTGCTTCTGTGCTGCCTCCAAAGCTGGGAGCTCCATGAAAACATCTCAGTGTTGTCAGGGCTCAGCACAGGGCCAGGCACAATGTAAGCACTCACAACATCGTTGCTGAATGAATGAGTGAAGGAAAAGATGATTTATGACCACCTAGGTGTTCATTTTCCCCACAGGCTTTGGGTTCACCATGGATATGAGAGATGTAATTATTCCTTCTCAATTCCCTCAAAAAGCTGCTTCCACCCCAAGGGATTCATATGGTCCAACACGGCCAGAAACATCTCGAGGTTGCAGAAACCCTAGCCCAAAACATTATCTAGATGAGCCCAATGGTGTCTGCCAAGCTCAAGATTCTTGAGATTGGTAATAAAACCAAATCTAGGCCAAACTCCTGCAACTAGTTCCAGTCTGGAATGGTCTGGAAACTCACTTTTCTTCAGATCTTTCTAACATAAGTTCAGTATAAGTGTGTTCTATGTATATTTTTGTGGGTTTTTAATTATAAAAGCAGTACATGCATTGCAGAAACCTCAAACATAAAGCAATGTATAAAGCAGACAGTAGAAGACTATACCTTGATATTGGCTGACAATGTGACTCTCCAGAGATAGCCCCTGCTAGGAGTATTTTAGGGCCTCATATGCAAACAGCCTGCAAGACAAATCCAGCTCACAGATGACCACATACAATATGCTTTTTAAAATATTTCTATCAGTTGCCTCAAAATAACAATCAAGAGGTTTCAATAACTGAGATACATTCATGGAGTTCCCAACTTTGGAGGTGACAGAGAAGTAAATAGACTACCACAAGCCAGCATAAAAAGTACTGTGATTTCCAGCTTTCCTTGGAAACTCTAAAGATCTAGCACCCTGTTAGCAATGATTTGCTGAAGCTGAGTGGTGTCAATTGCTTAACATGGGGCATGCTCTCAAAGTTATCACAGTCCCTGCCTGACCCATTTACAAAGCCAGTCTGGTCCCCATATGCATTTGAGATTGCAGTCACTGATGTATAGCCTTATAAAATCCTTCTATAATATTATGAGTGTTATGAGAACTGCCTATAATCTCTTTTTCGTTATACCCATGTCAGTATATATAACTTTACCTCTGTATTCCTCCGTATGGCTACATTATGGTAGATATCACAAATCCCTTCCTGATGGATATTTAGGTTAGCTCCATTTATTTTCCATTACAAACAATGTAACAGTGAACACTCTTATATATATATATATACATATATATATATATATATATATCTTTGCATATTTTGTGTGCATTTCTCATGGATGAACTTCTAGATGTAGAATTACTAAGTGAAAAAGAATGCACGCTTAAAATTTTGATAGATAATGCCAAAATGCTGAAGTTGGTTTAGAATCCAAGCCATGTTTTAGCTCCAAGCAGGAGGCAAGAAGTGGTTGAGGTTGGAAAGTGGTACAGAGAGACAAACGGCCCACCAGCTGAGCCTTCTTCTCCAGCAACATACTCCTATACTCCTAGTCTACCCACAGTGATTGCCACAAAGGTAATATAATTCTCCATTTGTTATTGAAAGCCAAATGAATTTTTCATACAAATGCATTGACTAGTCTTTATTTAATTTGTTAGTATTTCTCATTATTTTATCTAAAAAAAATACTCTTTCTGTTTCAGGCTTATTTCCCTTCCTGTTTCTTGTAGATTAACCTGACATTACTGGGAGAAGGCTGTTTATGTTTCCAAGGTTTGAACTCTATTGAATAGAATGAAAAATAACAGTCTGGGATCAAAATTGCAATAAGGTATTGATTTACATCACCTCTTTTTTACATGATAAGTGTGGCAAATGAGACGATGTGAAGTTAACAGTGCAGACTGCCTGGGTTTTAAGTCCTGAGTTCCCCACACGCTAGCTGGAACAAAACAACCTCTCTAAGCCTCTGTGTCCCCATCTGTAAGATGAGGGTAATAACAGGGTTATAGTTCTTTGCACAGAATCTGGTACAAAACAATGTTAATTGCTATTATTTATTCTAGCATAATAGCCAACTCCACCCCTTCTTAAAGCTCTACAGGGCACTGAAATGCCCAAGACCACAAGAGCCTCTGGGCAGCCACTCTGTGAGTTGACAGTCATGCAGTGGCCAAATCAGAATAAATAACTGATTCAGGAAAAGAAGCCAGGAGTTGGGCTCAGTTTTACACTGTACTTTAGATGCACCACGACAGATACGAGGCCTGATAAGGGGATAATGATTAACCTTTACTGACCACTGACTCCCATCACACTCTTTGAAGCATTTTATGAGCACCATCTCAGGGTATGCTCACAGTAATCCTATGAGGTAAGTGCTATTATTACCATCCCTGTTTTACAGATGAGAAAACCAGGTACGGAGTGTTTGAGGACCTTGCTCTGGGTCACACTCTTATTTAATAAGATGGCACAGGCCATCTGACTCCAGAGCTTATGCTCGTAACTCTATATTAAGTTAGAATCAATGTCAGAAAGAGATAAACGATAGCTAAGACAAGAAGAAGAGTTCAGATATTGCCAACTACTATCTTTTGAGCAACTTCTATGCACCAGACACTGTTCTAAGTGCTACCAACACCCATTGGGAAATTTATTCCATATGACAAGCCTGAGAAATACATATTACTTATCGTATTTTCATGGAAGGGGCTAAGAGATTTTAAACACACCGGGTCACAGAGCTGTTAGTGGTAGAGCTGAGTTTCCAAAGCACGTCTCCACATTCCGAGTCCCAAAATTTCTCCCTCGGAATGCAACAAGAGTTCCAAACACAAATGAGTCACCCTTATCACTCAGCAAATATTTATTAAGCACTTACTTGTGTCAGGCATAAATTAACAGCACCAACATGGTTTCTGCACCATGGGATGTAAATTGTGTGGAAGAGAGAGACAATTTATTAGGACAAGTGGGTAAATAACATATAATATCATGCAATTAATATATAATTAACACCATCACAGGGCCCCCTAAAAAATGTCTAATTGATTTGACAAATGCTATTTACAGTCAGTTATAGAAAAGTAATCATTCTAATTCTTAAGAAACAAAAGAGGAAAACATTTGTTTCTCATGTATTTCATATTATCCTGGAAGGCCTACCCATAAAGAGAGACATCTAGGACTAATCAGAGCATTTGGGGAATTACTGAATTTTGCAACTTACCCACTGGGTAATCAAAAGTACAAGGCTGTGGTTACCCAACAGCCCAGGCAAATTGTCTGCTTTTGTACAGACTTGCCCTGACTTTAATAAGAACTAAAGTTGCATCCCGCTCCTGGTTTTAAATCAAAACATTTACTGATTTCACCAGAAAGGAAACAGTAAAGGAAGAGGAAGAAGACAGGTTAGGATAAAATGACTGATCACAGCCTTTTCCTTTTGTAAAGCACAGTATCTGTTATGGATTAACATCTACTTACAGCACTTTCAGAGCTTTGCAATTTATTTGTTTTTCAATTTTTTAATAAAATTTTTTTATTTTTCTAAAATTTTTAATAATTTATAAAATTTTTAATTAAACATTTTGTTATTTATTTGTATTTTTTTTAATCATTAATTGTAATGCATAGGCTATTAGGACTATCAGATTTAACTCACCCTGTTGCAAATGTTTTAGTAAGTCTATAATGATTTAAGCTATTTTTAATATCTTTTAAAAAATGTGTTACACTACTGATACATGTTTATCATGGAAAAATTACAAATACACATAAGCAAAATAAAAAAATAAAAATCAGCTAATGAGTCTAGTGGCCAGAAATAACAATTACTAACATTTTGGCAAGCATTCTTCTAGTCTCAATATTATATATATTTTTAAATAACCTGGACTCATAACTTAAGTTTCTATACTTATTTGTGAATTTCCTTCATATCATTAAATATATATCTCCCCACCATTTTAATAGTCATTTAGAATTTCCACATATATACATGTACCACCATTTATTTACTCACTCCCCTGTTGTACATTAAGTCTGTTTTTAACTTTTCACTATTATAAGTAATGCTATGAGAAACATACTTGGATATATATCTGTTAGATTAGTATAAATTTCTAGATGTGGTATTTCAGGGTCCAAGGGTAGGTCATATTTGTAAGACTTTGGCTATGTACTAATTTTTTTATTTTTTATTTTGAAATAATTATAGATTCACAAGATGTTGCAAAAATGGTACAGAGAAGTCCCTTGTACCCTTCACCCAGCTTCCCCCAATGATAACATCTGTATAATTATAATATATTGTAAAAACAGGGAATTTGACATTAGCACAATACAATTAGCTAGCCTATAGACTTTACTTCGATTTTACCACCCCAATTATTTTCTAATAATAGTAGAGTGGTAAGATACATTCTTTCCTACTTTAAAGCTGTCTTTAGAACTTCCTTCTTCTACTCTTCGGTAGAGGAAAGAATGTAAATCTGCCTGGTAGACTATTCTTTTTTATTGAAAATCAAGATGAGGAAATGCAGGTAAGAATCTCTCACCAGATACAGTAGGTGAATTATTGTTTATGGCACAGAAAATGAGTAGGTTTCTGTCCTTCATTTGATTCTTCACAATCACCCCAGTTCCTTTACAATACATTAGGTCAGAGTTTCCCAAAGCCTGGGGTACCCTAACAGAAAATGAATAACACTGAATCACACAGTAAGAAAGTTATCGTCTTTTAATTTCTCCTTTACTTTTCTGTCACATCAAGGAGAAAGCCTCAGTTTGGAGCTAGTCTTTAATATCTCTCTAAAATTTGCTAACTCTCACTTCTTAACCCAAATCACTCAGGTTGCAAGTTCAGATTTAGGCAGGCAATAGCATTTAACTGGGATTCAATGACATTTCATTGTTTTAATTATTACAAATGTGCATTTTCTTTCACCTTCAAATAGCAGCAAGAGAAACTGGTTTTCCATTTACAGAAGTATTTTTTAAGTTTCCTTTTGAAATAAATTATTTCAATAAAAAGTGATTTGACATTTTAAAAAAAGTATGTGATAGTCAAAAGGCATAAAGATGGGATGCAAATGACTGAGTTTAGGAAAACATTCGTCAGAGCATTTGGTCAATGAAGAACTGACCAACCACACAGTCTAGATGTTCTTCTTTGGGTTTAGTTTGGGTTAGAGTGGGAGCCATCTGACTCCTGGTTCTTTCATGAGATCTGCTTATGATAAACAAGAAAGAAGAACACTACATCTATTAAGCACTTATTGTATGCATCATCTCAACTGACTCTTTAGAGCATCCCAGTGGTCCTGTTAGCAACCTCATTTTATACATGAGGAATCTAAGGAACAGAGGAATGGGCTAATTTGCCCAAGTGATCTATCTAGTAACTGTCAGAGCTGGGATTCAAACCAGGTTTATTAGACTCCAAAACTATGCTCTTGACTGCTGCTTCAATCCATTTCTCATTGAACTTAAGGACCACACATCATCTCCAGAAAATTTACAATGGCTTTTTGTCCTTGCCAGGAAGTTGGGTCACTCTACTATGGGTCTGGGTGATTGCACAGGAATACACTTAAGTACACGACTCACCTGCAAACACCTCTCTGATTGGGGGGGAAATCTGCATCCCGGGCCTGCATCCTTGAAAGAAAGATAGAATGTCTAGTAGCCATTCAATCCCTGCTTTCCGCCTTCCTTCACATTTCCACCGGGGGAAAGGTGCCCACTTTCCTCCTGTCATTCCACTCTGTGAATAGTTCCAAAGATTTCCCAGTGTCATTAGAAAATCAAATCACAGGGGCAAATTCAACAACATGGAAACAGATAATATAGTTCTATTTAAGTGATTTTAAAGCATGTATCTAAATTTATACTAGGTGCTGAGGGAGGAGAACCAAAAAGTACAAAACACGGCCTCCAACAAGAGTGCAGTGACTGTCCAGAGAGGCTTCATGACCTTGCAGCTCTAGCGCGTTAGATTTCCAGCTACCTGAACTCCTCTGGTGGATTTAATGGTTGACTTGCAAATGATTAACTTTATGGCAGAGATCCTGAGATCACCAAAGAGCTAAGAGCCAATCAAATGATAATAGCACACCTCTAAAATTAGAATTCCAATAAATACGTCAATTTGACTGACAAAAATTATCTGCACGCTTGTTTTGCGATTTAATTTTAAATTTGAAAGAAACTGCTTTAGCCTGAGACCAATGCTTGCTGCCTTGAAGGTAATTTGACGGGGAGAAGGAGTTAGGGACAGGGGAGCGAAACAGGGAATGAGAGAAAGTTCATACCAACAGGCATTATTGTGTGAGCCATCCAATGGATGAATGGTGCTCATCCCACGGGACCTTCTGAAGAGCCTTATAAAATCTCAAGACTACCTGCCCCAGGGGATGAAAGGAGGGAGCACTTATCCATAGACTCCCCATCAGTCACAGATGGTCCACACTTCCTGGATCGTGCATGGGTGAGTATGGAGAAAAGTCCCATGGGTGCCCCATGTCACGACATCAGAAAAGCTCTAGGGCAGGAGGCAAGAAGTACACAGCAGGGTCTTGAGGAGAGATACTGCCAGGTAGCATCCACCTGAATCTGGCAAAACTCAGCTTAAGGTAGTGCTGAGAACATTCAAAGCAGCACCCAAGAGGTATCCAGTATAAAACCATTATCAACCGTTTGATGTACATCTGCCCAAACACAAATTTTCAAGAATACCATTCACTTATAAACCCATTCCACAGATATTTATGAAGCTTCAACCACATGCCAGAGACTATGTTAGATATGGGGGATAGAACAGTGAGAAGATACCTAAGTTCCTTGCTCTCTTAAAGCTATTTGGGGAGGTGGGTATTAAATACATCATTATAAAATAATTACAGAATTACAATTGTGATAATTGTTACAAAGGAGGAGTGTAGGATGACAAACTTTCTGCTAGTGAGAATCAAGGAAGGCTTCCCTGAGGAAGTGGCATTTTGGAAAGCTCAAATTTGCAGAGGAGGAGGTGAAAAGGGCAGAGCGGGAAGGAAGAAAGTAACTAGGGAGAGAGGAAGGGGAAGAGAGTGTGTTGCCAGGAAGAGAAGCATGAACAAATAAATACCTTATGGCAGGAAAGCTGAAACTGTCCCAAGAGTAAAGAGAAAGCCAGCGGGTCTGGAGTGTGGTGGGTGAGGAGGAGACGTGGGTACAGGCCAAGGCAGGAGAGGTGGACACCAGCCGGGTAACACAGGGCTTGGTAGGTCAGAAGAAGGATTTGATTTTATCCTAAGGCCAATGGGAACCTCCTGAAGGGTTTTGAACAGGGGAACAATATGATTGGATTATCATATTTGCTATTTTTTATAATCAGAAATCAAGATGTACTTGGAAACACAAGCAGCAGAAGCTTATAAATATCACACAGGTATTAAAAAACAGTGAAGCCGGAGTGTTGATGGGTTGGGAGTGGCCTGGAGTTTGGAGAGGCACGCATAATTCACCTTTTTAAAAAATTTCTTTTCCCACCCAGCCCCCTAGTTCACTTTTTGTTTATTTTTAAAAGACCAGACGTTCATCTGATTTGATGCCAAGGTAGCATTTGGGTGAGCCGGGATGAAATCCCCATTCAAACCCTCCCGCTTCTTTAAAAGTTTCAAGAGAAATTTTCTCCTCCAGACTAAGGGCACGTGGGTGGTGTTGGGGCCCACCCATAGGGTGTGATTTGAGAGGTGCTAAGAGATCACTGCTCCTGTTCAGTGTCAGTTTTCTCTGTCCTCCACTAGTGCCTAAAATTCTATCATACAATTCTGTTCAGCTGAATTTTCAGTTGCCAGATATGCTAGGAAAGAGAAACCCACTGGATCTCTCCTGCCTTCTGGGAATGCACTGGTTTGATTGTGTTTTCTCAGGGATGGTTCAAAATGCTTGAAGCTTTTGGAGACCACTGACCACACAGGGGTGTGGAGAGGCCACGAGACTGGATAGACCACAAACAGTGAGAGCCAGAGGAGCCCAGTCTCCTCTTGTGACATCATTATTTTGTCTTCGCTTGGCCCTGGGATCAGCTGGTGTGCACAATATAGATATTTGTATAAACATGTATAGATTTATACAGTAAAGACATATGGGTGTACTTACGGCATGTACATGACTTTATAAGGTGAAAAGAAATAATAGTAAGGAACACAGGCCCTGGGATGAGACCAACCTGCGTTCGGATCACAGGCTTTGTAACCCTGGGAAAGTTATAGTACCTTATGGGGTCTTTGGGAGAATTCAATGAGATAACCTGTTTAAAGTCTTAGCCCTGGCCCGGCCCGTGGCATACAGCAAGTGCTCCACATGTGTGTGTGTCCTTACGCAAGCTTGTGTATGTATGTGCGCACAGGTGCAGATATGGGGATGTAAGAGAGAGAGAATGTGTTTCAGAAGCAGAGAGGGAAGGAGAGAGAATGTTACCAACCCCCGCAGCAGGAGTTCCAGCATTGGAGTGGCCCTTTCTAGGGTGTGAGTGGATTAGAGGACACAGAAGAGACCAGCTCAGCTTTACTAAATGGAAAGCAGTAAAGGGCCTCAAGCCACAAGGGCCTTCCTTGGGGGCACAGAGTTAAGAGTGGGATTTAATTGCAGGAGACAGGCAAGCAGAATGGGAAGTGATGGTGTTGAAGCTCAAAAGGGAGATTTAAAAAATGAGTTGAAAGTGGTCTCTGAAATTGACATGTAACCAAATTAGGCCTCAGTGCTCAGAAGACAGATAATAACTTCCTCTGTCCCAGCCTAAAGTTCTCCCTTGTTTTGAACTTCATGCATGTTTGATTTTTCAGAAGTGACATGGAAGAACTTCGAAAAACCTAAATCACCACAATGTTTTCAGGCCTCTTGGTCCTCTCTTAAAACTTTCCCGTGGAGCTGTATCTAAGTGCTTTCTGCATAATAAAGAACTGTCATCCTTATGTTGAGAGAGAAAATACAGTTTAAAAAAAAAAAAAAAGAACACCTGATTCTAGTCCCAGTTATGCCTCTAACTCACTGGGCAACTTCAGAGAATCTCTTGATCTTTCCAAACTCTGCTGCTCCATTGAGTGGTCGTATTGGTCATTATCTCGTGACTTCCTGCCATCCTAGATCAGGCTTAGCTCCCTTAAACCACTTCTTCTTTTCCTAAAGTTATATCACTCACAGTAGCTAAGAGCACAGACCACCTGCCTCTACCAGCTGTGACTCCGGGTGAGTTATCTGCCTTCTGGTGTGTATCTCAAGTTTCCTCTTCTGTAGCATGAAGGTAAGAGGAGTTTAGTGTATCTTCTGTCGTTAAGAGGGTGAAATGGATTAATACAGGTAAGGTATATAGAAAATAGTGCTTGGCACAGACAAGCGCTACCGTGGTGTTATGTAAGATTATTGTTATTTACTTACTCAATTGGATACCTTTGTAATTTTACATGAAATGTGTTATTGATAAACCAAAAAAATAGAAGCATAGGCATTATTCGGGGATATGAAAGGACTACAGTGAATAACAGGCGGGAAGAGAGGTGGGAACCATTGCTTTTTCCTTTTTTAAAAAAAGTCCTTCTGTGCTTTGATTTTTCAAGTATGCGTACGTGCACAGCACTATTTTTTGAGTTTAAAGAGACTGAGCAAAAAGATCACTAAAGCCCCTGTTATCTCTAAATTCAGGGATTGACTGTGATTTTTAAAGAGCAATATTTTCTAGGTGGCCAGCTTGTCCTTGTTATCGTAACTGCCATTAATACTTTTGACCTTCCCAGGAAATCCTTACAAAGGTTTAAAATAAACACAGTCACTTTGGTATGTTTATAATGGAGCAGGTTTCAACTCCTTGGATGGACTAGAAAATGGGAAAGGTAAAAATATCAACTTTGTAAATACTTGGCCTTAGGGGCTGACTTCTGTTTCGTGTCTTACAATCTTTTCCCAGAAATCAGTTCAGTTTCCTAAAGGAAGGCTCAGTAGCAGAGAGTCAACTCAAAAAAAACAAAAAAAAAAAAAGCATTGCTGGAGGCAGCAGCCTGGTGGTGAAAGCGTTAACAGGGCTGGGTAAGGCGATCCCTTCAAATGAGTAAGACTGAGTTGTTAAAGTTTTCAAAGCAGTAGTAGCAGCAGCGGCCACACTTGGGGGAAAAGGAAGCCGGTTGGAGGGAGCAGCCTGCCCCTGCCGAGCGGAGGAGGGGCCGAGCGGACTCAGCAGAGGCTCCAAGTACAAGGTTAGTGGCCCCCACACCTTCCCCGCCTGCCATGCTGATGTCTTTGGAGAGGAGTCTCAGGGAGGCGAGGCGCCATCTCTCACCCTCCCGTGTCATGTCTGCCCTGCTTACTAGCTACTCGTCGGGTCACTCGCCCTCCTGCCAAACCTCTTGGGCTGCGGTGGCGGTCGCTGGAGCCTTGGCACTTGGGAGGGACAACTGACTTCTTCCCAGGAGACTTTTCTAAACTGGAGACTACTTTTCGGACATCTCAAAGGAAACTTGCTTCTGGAACAAGGGTTGTTTTCATACCACACACAGGTACACACACACACACACACACACACACACACACACAGACCCCACCTGTACGCTGCTCTATATTGGTTTCTACAGGTTGTGACCACAGTGCAGAATTCCTATCTGCTTCACTTGAAACTGAAAACAATTGTCAAAGTAACTAAACAGGCTGCGCGACTTTACCTTGTGGGAGGAATATTGTCTCTAAGCCTAAGGTAATCAGAGTGAGGAGGCAAAAAAAAAAGAAGAAAAAGAAAAGAGAGTTTCCAAGTACCTTGGCCTGTAGTTAAGGCAAAACAATTTTTGAAAATGGGTTTCTAATAGAAATTTTTCTTATACATTGCTGGAATAAAATAGTGGGGGAAGATATATTGTGAAGGAAATAATGCTACATCTGCATGAGATTCAGATAAACTTCCTCCCCTAAAGTTATCTGCGTGTGATGCAGGTAATAGATAAATTTAAACCTGGGGAAAGAAGGAGGAGAGAGCCTTGCAGATACTGCATTCTGAGGGAACTCTGATTTAAGAGCTGAGACTCACTGTCCGGGTGCTCTCCCCAGGCAGCGTAAGGGACCCCTTCTAGCCCTGGCTGGTGCAGAGGAGAGAGTAGCCACTTCTACAGGCTGGTTTAGTTGCCCTGCTCCAGCATCCACAGGGGCAATGAGCAGTCAGTCCTCTGCCGAATGTTCCCAATGATCCTTACAGCAGGCGAGAGTTGAGTCTTATACCTGCTAGCACTGAATCAGAATGAGTCATGCAGAACTTGGGTGCCAGAACAAAGTACTTGCAAACTGCCTTATGAGACACTGCCTCAATGTAGGTGGGATATACCTCGCAGAGCAGTCACATTTTTTCCTCCCTTCCTTTCTCCTTGGAGCAGGCAGGAATTCTGACGCTCTCAGGAGACGGGCTCTGGCCCCTTGTCCGAGCTGACCCTACCATGTGGACCCTGCTCCTCCAGATCGGGACTGGAGTTTGGAAATAAAATGGATGATTTGACACTGCTTGATCTTCTGGAGTGCCCTGTGTGCTTTGAAAAGCTCGACGTCACAGCCAAAGTTCTGCCCTGCCAGCACACCTTCTGCAAACCATGTCTACAGAGGGTTTTCAAGGCCCACAAGGAACTGAGGTGCCCGGAGTGCAGAACCCTGGTGTTTTGCAGCATCGAGGCGCTGCCGGCCAACCTGCTGCTCGTGCGACTTCTGGATGGCGTGCGCTCGGGGCCGAGCTCCGGGAGAGGGGGTTCCTTCCGCAGGCCCGGCGGGCTGACCTTGCCGGACGGCAGGAAAAGCAGGACCAACCCCAGAGGTCTGCAGGCCAGCCCTTTCCGGCTGGTGCCCAACATCAGAATCCACATGGATGGGGTAAGAAAGAGCTTACTTGTTAATATCTTGTCACTTGGAAGTTGGATTTGCCTATACTGAGAGCTAGGGGTTATCTTCTTTTAGTTAGTTTCAAAGCGCTGTCAGTGATTCCCCAGGGAAAAGTTTCTGTGGGCAGTGATCATTTTACCGGAACAAGGTGGAATCCCGAGCCTATCTAATTCATCTAAGAATTCTCCTTACAACTGTTAAAGCTTCCTTAGGCTCTCCTCACTTCTTGTCCAGGAGGCAGGAGAACGAGGAAAGCCGTTTAGATTATATTTTTGGTCTTTCGCTTCTACTGTTCTGAGGGCAAACCAGCTCGTGGGAAATGCGTGAAGGGTGGGGAAAAGAGAGAAAACAAATCCAAACGCTTGCTGCTTTTGAGATCTCCCAGAAGTTTCCAAATGCCAGGCTGCGTTTGAATTTTACCCAAATCCATCTTCCCACCCCTAGTCATAAAGCACTTTTATGACAATGCCCATTCATAATCTATTCGAAGCTATCGAGTTGCCTGACACCCAAGATAGTGCCAGAGGGCAGCGTCTATGTGGGTGGACGGATTGATAGCAAGGGCTGGGCTGTGAAGTACAACAGGTAAGTACAGGGGTGCTGCAGATATGTCTCATTTTGCAAAATGAATAAAACACACAAAAAATACACAGCAGAGGCTGCGACGAAAAAACCAAACAGACCCAGGCGAACTGCACAGGCAATCACCCAGTAATGCTTTTCGTGTCTGGATAATGCGAATCTCTCGGTCCGGCCCTGCAAGTACACCCCGGGGGCTTTATCTGACCTGGCGGTGAGCCCTGTGGCAGGATGCAGTGTAAGGGCACGTCTCGAGAGAAGGACATGGTCCTTGGGAGGCTGGCAGGATTATCTGCACCGTCACCCCTGGAGTCAGTGTGCCAAAGTGGACACAGAGAGCTGCAGCTTGGGTCATTGGCATACTTAGAAAAGCAAAGCCGCATTCTTTGAAGTCTTACCTAAAGCAAACTTTAATACAGGCAGGAGGGACCCACGACTCCTTGCTCTGAAGAGTGTGTGGGAGGGTCTTGCACAGACTCCTTCCCCGCTCAGGAGAAGTGGCTTGCGATACGTATTTGGGACAACTTTCTGAAATTTTCCTTCCGAGAGCTCACCCCTTCCTGGGTTCACTGCACCTTTAAGCCACCCACGTGGCAGGGGCATGTGTAAACGTTCAAAAATCGGGAGTGGGAAGAAGCAGGACATTGCTGTTTCTGCACTGCAGACTCTATCGCTGCTGTGCCTGTGTGTGTGAACACATTCCAGAAAAGGGCTTGGCGCTCCTCTTTAAGTCTCTCCATCAGCCCTGGTCTAGTCATCAATCAGAATCCACAGGCCTGGAAATGGCGGGGTGGGGGTGGGGGAGCAAATTTTTCTCAAACATGCCTTGTTTACACAGAAAAGGGCTGTATCTCTGGGTCAGCAAATCCCCCTTGAATTCCTAAGACCCAGCAGCCTGTCCCCTCCCCCACCTGCCTTTCAGCAGAGTGTCATCACTCAGTAAGGAGAGGTTGCCGGACTGGGAGAAGGCAAGTCCCTTATCAGCTTCAAACATTTTTGTTCAGGTTCTCATCTTTTTCCATGTGGCTGTGGTGCTAAGGAAAGGTAGCAACGAATGGGTCCACAGCTACCGAGCTTTTGAACCATACAGGATTCCCAGGGCTCTTCTGTCACAGGGAATTGAGATGACAGCTCGTTATATGTAGGAGACGGCCATTAATATACCGGGTGCCCCTGGAACTCTGACACAGGGACTTGTAACATCAGAGTGAGGTGCCCGTGATGTGTCTCTGCCCATCCTCCAAGCTGCTCGGGACCGAGTCCTACCAATGAGGCTGAGACACAGACGCAAGCCTTTAACGGCTCCTGCTTTCAGGAAAGACCTAGGTTAGAAAGATGCTTTGCAAGAGAGCAGAGCTGGCAGCCACCACCTCACCCCCCTGCCCCGTTTCCTTCATTTCTTGAGTGATTCTTTCGTGAAGTGGCTCCTCTCATCCCTTTTGCCTCTCTCAGTAGGGATATGAACAAACTTGTTTCTGGATGTAAACATGGTTGATATTCTGCAACCCGTGTCTACTCCCCAAAATATAGCTGTCTTTTCTGTAAGTGTGGGAGCAACCGAGCATTCCTTGGTTGAGAAAACTGGGCATTGTCTGGATGCCACACTCTGTTCTGGGAGTCAGAACAATGAGTTTGCACCCTCAGTCAAATCCTCCTGCGTTACTTGCCCTCTCTGCCTTGGATTAGCCAATCTAGTGAAGTAATACTTACTGTCCACCTTCCTCCAGGACAGTGTGAAAATAATCATTGCAACATACTCCTATCACCTTAGAAAACATCTGCTATGTAAATGCAAAGCATCATTATCATTAATTTAAACTTGCTGTATGACTTTGAGTAAGCCACTTAAGTTTGTTGGGTCTCAATTTAAAATTCTGTAAAATGGGAAGATGTACTCTAAAAACACCCATTGTGAGGCTTAACTAATGAGTGTTTGTAAAGCACTTTGAGAGCCTTAGATGAAAGGCATTTGGAAGATCATTATTATGGTGAACATTATTATTGACTGTTTATTGTGCCCTGCCATGCATGAGACATGCTGCAAAACACAGAAGGAGTTACAACCCTTGCAGGAGCGTGTAACAGGTGTTATTATTGAAGTTGATTCTATGATGGGTTCAGGCCAGGATAATACTAAGTATAAAGTACTCCCCTAAGAGGACATAAATAACCTGTTGTCGCAGGGTACCATTTTGTAAAACACCTCTTTCAGAGGACTTGCTGATAACCTGGCGTTCTGAAAGAGTTCATTTAACTTCCTGTCCATGAGTTTTTTAAGCCCAAAGTCTGCTCTGCTCACCTAGGTTCATCTAAAAAACGAGCTCATCGAGATCCTTTCGTTAGCTTAAAGAAGCCTGATGCATCTTGCGCCAGCCAGTATGCTAGGGTGGAACCAATAGTCACACCTCATGGTGCCAGCCCAATAGACAGAAAAAAATAGCCCATTGTGCCGACATGTCTCAAACCCTCCCAAGCTGATTGTGTAAAAAGAAAACTTGAGAAACAACTGTCGGTTTCTACAGCATGCAATTATTTCAGACCAACAGGCGAGATCACCAGACTCCTGGCAGGTCCCCGGTCATGCAGAGCCCACTGGCTCTTATTCTTTCCCACCGTGTAGTTAAACCAAAGGAATTTTGCAAGCCTCCAAAAGGACTGTGGGTTCCTGAATAGCTGATCTCTCTTCCTCTTCATTCTGTTACATTTTAACAACATCTCTGAATGAGGACAGGCAGTAGAGCAGAGAAGTAAAGCATTTGCTGCCTTAGGTTTGAGAAATATCAAAATTCAAATCCTGAGTCTGTCTGTCCCTCAACAGTTGTGTACTTGGGGGAGGGTGAGTTAGTTAAATTCCTCATCTGCACATTGGAGATTATAGTAGTGCCTACCTCAGAGGGTCGTTGTGAGAAATAAATGAGGTGATTCCTGTCACTTAGCTCTTAGCACAGTGTTAGCTGTGGTTGTTACTGAAGTGACTCAACACTTTCTACTCTAAATTACACGCCCCCTTTCACCCCCTTGTTAATCAAGTGCCATCTAGGTCCTCAGCACCTTGATTTCTGGCTATTTTATTTGCCTCCAAATGATCCGTGGCCACGATTCAGACGCGTGATCCTCCCCGGCGTGTGCTGGCTTTGCAGCTCACTTCCAGGACCCTTATGGAGCTAGGAGTTGATTCCAGGAGAAAACTCCCTAACCAACTTCACTTGCCCAAATAGCAAGTTCAAAGGAAAAGCATACACAGGCCAAGAACCTTGTCCACTTCCCAGCATCATCAATTCTTCGTTAACTCTTCTTTCCCTTCTCCCGCTTCTCACCCTATTCCCCAACTCGAACCTCGCCACCCTGAATCTTGCAAGGCTGGACTTTGTCCCTACATTATTAAGTATTGTCCCAATTACACACGTTTCTGTCTCACTCGCCCCTTATCAGTGAGAACACACCTGTCACCTCCAGCACACAGACCAGGTGGCTTTGTCCTAGAAACGTTTCCGCCAGTGTTGCAAGCAACTGAGGGAGAAAAAGGAGGTCAGAAAGCATGTCAGGGAATCGGGGTTGGGTAGAAACCAGAAGGCAGTCCAGCCCCTTTCCTAGGTCTCAGATGTTGTGTCCTGAGACAAAGCTGTGATACAGACAGTGGTTTTGCTAAATTTGTAAGGGGATTAAAGTCATCCCAGACCCCTGAAAACAGCAGGCAGGTGCCACCTGGGACAGTAAGGACCATATGTGGCAGGTGGAAGAAGCCATAAAGGTAGGGGCTGAGGTTGAGAAGTCAGGAGACCCAGATGGTTCTCCAGCTTCACACACATTTGCAAACATTTTTAAAAACCACATGGCCCCCAAATTGGCACTGCCCCCAACTCCTCTTGGTGCACCTTCTTCCTAGTTACAATCCCCTGCCTTTTATTGCTTACTGATTTGTGGTCAAATGGAGTTGGGTTTGTGCTGGGATTCAATCATTTGTTTGCTCTAAGGCCTTAGGCAAGTCACTTAACCTCTCTGATCCTCAGTTTCCATATGTGTATAGTGGAGATAATAATCATGTACATATATTTTATCATAAGACTATTGTGAGATTAAAATGAGATAATATACATAAAAAGCTTGGTACATAATAGGTGCTAATAAATGTTAGCAACAGTAAATAAGAAGAGAGTAACGACAGAGGGGAAAAGACTGCGGGCATTGGAGTTCTTTGCACACACACACAAACATGCAGAGATCCCCATTAAAAAGTTAGGCACCGGGGATTGCAAAAGGAAAGGGAGTTCTCAAAAAAGATGAAACTACAGTGATGGAAAACAGATCAGTAGTTGCCGGGGGATTTAGGTTGGGGGAGGATGTGACAACACAGGGGCAGCATTAGGGGGCTTCATGGGGTGACAGAACTGTTCTGTACCCTGACTGTGTAGTAGTTATAGGAATCTATATATGTGTTAAAATTCGTAGAAATATACGCCATGAGAAAAACGTCAATTTTACCAACTGGTAATTTTTTTAAACAATATTTTAAAAAAGGAAATGAGCTCTTACACATTTCTTTTAGTCTCTGCTGGATTTCCACCTGGTCCCCTCTGCTTTCCTTTCATCTCTATGTGTATTGGGTCAATGTTATTTCTGAGAAAGACTCTGCCACCATTTAAATGCTCATGGTAATTCCTGCAAGTGAGCATCCCCCTGTTTCGGCCAGCCACTCTCTTACCACCTCAGTTTTCTTACCAGTTAAAGGTGTCTGGCCAAACAGCGGACAAACACAACAGCTCATTCCCCACACGATGGCCTCAGCTCCGAGGCAGATGGGTGGGGCGTGGGGTTTTTCTTACTCAACCTCAATCATCCACCACAGGCACTGGGGACGTATTACCTAAGGAATTAGCCAATGCATATTTTTGTGTTGTTTTTGTTTTCTCTTAGGAAAGGGTACCTGCCAGATGTCCTTTCATACTATAAAGAGATTCTGGAGAGAAGGAAAGTGCCTGTTTAGCCCTTGACTCTTGAAAAGCATCCTTATTTGGCCCATTTCAGACACCATTACATTGCTTTGGGCGTAGCTGGGACCAGTTCACAGACAGGTTGAGCATTCCTGATCTGCAACTCTGAAATCCAAAATGCTCCACAATCTGAAACTTTTTGAGCGCTGACAGGACACTCAAAAGAAATGCTTATTGGAACATTTTATCTTTTGGGGTTTTTTTTCTTTTTGTTTTAACTCTCTAATCATATGCCTTGCTCATTGGAGCATTTTAAATTTCAGATTTTGTATTTTCAAATTTGGAATGCACAACCGGTATATATTCTGCAAATATTCCAAAATCCAAAAAAATGGTGAACTACTACCTTTTGTAACAACCTGGATGGAACTAGAGACCATTCTTCTAAGTGAAATATCGCAAGAATGGAAAAACAAACACCACGTGTACTCACTATTCAATTGGAACTACTCGATCAACACCCATGTGCACATACGATAGCAAAACTCAATAAAACCAACTAGGTGTGGGGGCGGGGAGGAGGGGATGGATAAATTGACACCTAATGGATACAGTGCACACTACCTTGGTGATGGGCACACTTATAATTTTTGACCCAAACTGCACAAAAGCAAAACATGTAATCAAATCATTTGTACCCCTGTAATATTTTGAAATTTAGAAAAAAATTCTAAAATCCAAAAAGATCTGAAATCCAAAACTCTTCTGGTCCCAATCATTTCGGGTAAGGAAGACTCAATCTGTACAACTTTACTCAATTTCTTCTCCCATTCTATTGTATTGTATTTTATTTTATTTTATTTTATTTTATTTTTTAGAGACAGGGTCTTTCTGTGTTGCCCAGGCTAGAGTGCAGTGGCTATTCATAGGCATGACCATCATGTACTATAACCTTGAATTCCTGGGCTCAAGCCATCCTCCTGCGTTAGCCTCTCGAGTAGCTGGGACTAAGGCACGTGCCACCACACTTGGCTCTCCCTTTCTTTCTCATTCTCTTTATTCATGCTTATACTTTAGACCAGCCTTTCACATGGTGTATTCTATAAGCTCTTAATAGGTGTTCCACAAAGTGCTGGGGTCAAACAAACCTGAGATTTAAACAAAGCTAAACATTTTTCTTTGCTGCAGGACTTTTCAGAACTTCCAGTATGCTAATGAATTGCAAATCTCTATGTGGAATATTGTAATAAGAAATGTTTCCCAAATTTCTATGATGTTGGCAACCCCCTTCTCCTCCCTTTTATTAGGACCTTAGTAATATTAATTGCCCATGGAACAAAAATTGTGAAATGCTATCTCAGACTTACTATGCTGAGTCTTAATGCAAAAGATATATTTAGAAAACTGTTTGAAACTCACTATCACCACCCTCTGCAGTAGTTATTTAGTTCCTACCAGTTTCCAGCTATAGGTACTATGGTGACCCACACAGCAAAGTAAAGATTCTCACCTTCCCAATGCAAAAACCAACTCAGACTAGGTGGGAAACCAACCAGTCAGTGTACATGTATACGAACATACATATACACTAGACATGTATATTTACATATTAAAATCAGGGATACTGATACTGATTTTAAGATATTCATTTTGATATGTATTATCTATTTCTTTATAGCTATTAGTAGAAAAAAGAGCATGTTAGATGCCCACTGTAAGATACATCCAATTTTTGAAATGTTAAGGTGTGAAAAAATAGTATCTTACTAAAGAGTACATATTGTCTTACTCCATTGATATAAAATTCTAGAGAAGACAAAACTGTAAACCATAGTGATTTGGGGATAATGGAAATGTTTTGTGCAATGGTATATAGGCTGATCAAAATTCATCATACAGACACTTAAAATGGGTACATTTTTGTGTGTTAATTATAACCCAATAAAGTTGATTGAGACAAAGAAGTCTTGGACTCATCAAATGATGGCAAATGAGAATGTCAGGTAGTAAAGTGGTTCATTTTGAGGGAAATGAAGCTTAGTCAATATAAATAAACTTCCTAGAAAAAATAGGAGTTTTAAGGTTCAAGAAGGATGTGGTCAAGGGATGAAAAGGTGGGGTCTGTTCTAGGCAAATGGGTCTGGGAGAGGCAGGAGAGGGCAGGGATATCTTGAATTAGAATGGAAGCTGGAGGAGAGGGAGAAGGAAACAGATGGAGAAGAGACAGAGTGACTAGATACTCGCCTTCCTTATCAGGGTGACTAGGTACCACTAGGAAGGCACATGCCAAGTGTTCCCTGTAATAAACTCTGCCCAGCAACCATCATGCCGAACTACATGCTATCACGTGGCCTATCAGCTGTGCCTACAGCAACCTGATGGATTCAGTGCAGCCAAACAAGGTATCTCTGCTCCAAGCAGGTGTTTGAGCTGACTGGGTAACTGAGGAGCAGTCTTCATGTCGGTGGCAGACAGAGCCATTCCTTTCCACAATGGTCAGGTTACCTGATAACCCTAGCACGTATGAACGCCAGCCAGAGGATCCCAACCAAGTGGTAGAACACAGGCGAGCAGAGACTGGTCCATTCACCATGAGCAGCTTCCTGCAGTTTGGGTCTGTGTCAGCCCCCAGGGTCACACTGTTCCAACTGTTCCAGATCCCAGCTCAGAAGCCAGAGCACTCAACAAACTGTCCCCAAGCTCCTGCTGTGTGCCAAGCTGTGTCTTCAAAGTTCACATCTGGGACACTCTAGGCCTCAGACTCCAGGACTCAAAACAGCTGAGTTCATCTCAGATCTCTGTCATTTCTCCAATCTTTTCCCCAAGCACAAAGAGAGCAGGAAACTCATTGCTCAGTACTGTGCCCAAAGCACCCATCCCACAGCCCAGCCCATATTAGGAAGCCTGAAATGTTTTTTAGATGGAAGAGTAAGTAAATAAACATACTCATGACTGTGGTCGACTTCATGGAATCACGAAATAACTCCGCGTGATGCAGAAACGAAGCCTTCATGTACTGAGCCATTACAGAGCTATGTGAGGAATGGGCAGCACCCTGTATTAGGTGTGAAGTCATGTGGTCACTGAAATATGCTTGATGTAAATCACCTTATTAATACCTTTTTGGGTCACAAATATCGCTCAGGAAAACACAGTGGGTCAGGTTCAAAATCACTTAGCTCGTGAACTGCTGCCCCTAGGAAGATAGTAAATGCCACTCCACATACAGCTGAACTCCTGCATCACACACCACCTTTCACATGCTCTTTTGATCTTGGGAGAAACACTTTATCTTCAGTTAATTGACACTTAGTCACAAGGATACCAGTGACAGAAAGAAAGGGGCTCTAAAACAATGTGCCGCTGAGTTTATGAGCTGAATCGACCTGGCCCCCCAGTATGAAGGGAAAGCAGCACTTCAGGTAAGAATGTGGCCCCTGTCCTTGTGCTGCCAAAGTCCTAATTTTATCGTTTTTTCCAACAATTATATTTTTTATTGTGGCAAAACATACATAGCATAAAATCTACCATTTTAGCCTTTTCTAAGTGTCCGGTTCGGTGGCATTAAGTACAGTCACATTGTTCTGCAAAAATCACCGCTCTCCCCCATCTCCAGAACTTTCCATCATCCCATACTGAAACACTGTACCCACTGAACAGGAACTCCCCATTCTTTCTTCCCCCTAACCCCTGGCACATATACATATATATATTTCTAAAATTCTTTCTGAATAAGAGGACTATGTATTTTAGTATCGCTTTTAAAATATGCATTCCAATTTTCTGCTGCTTCCGACCTTCGACTTCTAATGAGATCAGTAAACAAGATAATGTGAGGCAGAACAAAGGGTCCCCTTCAAGTGTGCCTGTTGGGTGCTTCTGAGCAAGTTACTTAGTGACTCTGAGCATCGTCGCTATAAAATGGAAAGAGTAAGGCTCATCTCGTAAGGTTATTGGAAGGGTTTAATGAGATGATACCTATAAAATGCGTAGCACAGGGCCTGGCACCAAATACGTTCCTAGTAAGGTTAGCTATCTGCTTGTACTCATCCAGATAGGTTTACCTTTTAACAAGTTACCACGCTCACTGCAGTTAGACTGCTATTTCCCTGCAGTGTAGACATGAGGATGATAATGGTCATGGCATCATTTGGAGGATAAATCAAGATAATCCTTATAAAGCTCTTAGCACAGGGCCAGACACAGAGTAAGCTCAGCGACAGTCAATGTCAGGCACTGTTATTATTAATATTTCTCAGGTCTCATCCATGCAGCAGATAGGTACAAGATGCCCTTGATGGGTAAGACCTTTTGCTTGAGCTCCAGTGGAGAACTAAAGCAAATGAGACGTGATCCTTGTCCTCAAAGATCTCATGGTCTTTTGGGAGAGACAGCCATGTAAATGAACCATTACGATGCAGTTAAATCTTAAAACAAAGGTTTCACGTATTAGGAAAGCACAGATAAGGGATTCCACCAACAGAGTAGATGCATGGTGGACTTACTATGTGTCATTCACTGGGCTACGCATTTTCACCTACACAATCTCATCTAACTCCGCATATAACCCACTGAGACCAGTGCTACTGGTATCTCTACACCTGAGAGGTTTGTGCTCTATAATTGTCCATAAAAGAATGTGATCACAGATCAAAATTTAGAATCCCTCCATTTGTGGAAGCATTTGGGGAAATTATTGAGGTTACACTCTTTTAAAGTGCAAATGATCTGATTCCTAATTACACAGGCATTAACAGAAACCCATGACACAGAGGACTGCAAACATCGGAGTACACTGAGAGGCACATACATTAGGTGGTGAGTCTGACGCTGGCTTTGGAATATGTGCCTCTCGGGCGCCATTCACAAGCACAGCACAGAGGGCCAATAGCAGAGCCCAGAGAACTTGGGTCATTCACTGTTGCCATTTCCTGAAAGGCTAATAGGAAAACCTTAGCCTGGAGAAAAGAGAAATTAGGCAAATAATCCTGGGGCGTCAGATGCAGAACACAGAGCTCAGGGCATCCTCAGACTGCCAGTGTTAGAGAAGGCAAGAATGAAACCGTCCATCTAATCACAAAACTCCCCCAACGTGGCTGACTGCAGCCCCCTCTTAGGTCCCTGTGTAGCCTATTTTATTGTTTTTGTTTGTTTTCTTGATTTTTTATTTTAGAATATTACGGGGGTACAAATGTTTTGGTTACATAAATTGCTTTTGTACTGTTTGAGTCAAAGTTACAAGTGTGACAGTCCCCCAGATAGTGTGCATTGTACTTGTTAGGTGTGAATTTACCCATCCCTTCCTCTCCCTCCCACCTGCTTGATTTCCGATGAGTGTTATTTCCATATGTGCACATAAGTGTTGATCAATTAGTTCCAGCTTGATGGTGAGTACATGTGGTGTTTGTTTTTCCATTCTCGTGATACTTCACTTAGAAAAATGGGCTCCAGCTTCATGCGCGTAGCCTTTGTTAATCCAGGAAGTCAGCCCTTGGTCCCAAACTCGGGTTCTGCTTAGGTTCCTCCGCAGCTTCCCAGAGTCCCTTGTGCTGCCCTACGGCTTCCACAGCACGTATCAGACTGTACAGTGTTGTCTGCTTATGTCCCTTTGCTGCTGGAATACAAGCTCCATGGGTAAGGACATGTCTCATCCTCCCCTGTACCTAGCATAGTGCCTGAAATGCAATCAGCATTCACTAAGTAATTGTTGAATAATATTCACTATATTGCAAGAAATCACAGTTAGATCAACCAGCCTCATGGCTAAGGAGCTCCTAGTCTCTTCCCCTGAGACTAAAGGAAAGGAGACATACCAGCCATTTTGTCCCCAAGATCCCTTCCAGCCTGTCTTGTTGACAAGGGTGTTTCTTGACTTAAGGCCAGGTGTGTTAGAAATGGCACGTAGGTGCTTGCAGGGGATTCAGAGGTAATTGGGAAGTGAAAAAAGAAGTCAAACCAGAATGGCACCAGATGCCAAGGAGAACACCAACTGACTGGCATGTTGAAGCCTTCTGAGCAGGTCGCCCTGGTTTTTGCAGAATTAAGAATGATATCGCTGTACACATTAAAGTGCTTTAATTGGTTGCCAAGGCAATGTAGCAGAATCACGGGGCAGAGAGCAGGAATAGAGCTCTGCAGGGTTGTGTTCAGGAAAGGTGTTCTTCTGTGATATTAACCAACTGCCTGGATATGAGGAAGGCAAGGCGGCAATAAATCTTATCTGGGACTTTTGCTAAATAAACAGGAATGGCAGAGAAATGGAGGGGCAGAAGAGAAAACTTCCCTTGCCAGGTCTCTGGAGAAGCAGGAGAGGTAATCTGGATTCCAAATTTCTTCCTGGCGTGGTGAATTCCCATGGATGAGGGAACTCCAAGTACGCTGGCTCCATGCTTAAAAGAAGGAGGAATCAAGGGAGAGAAGAATGGAAGAAGGTAACAGTGTTCTCTTCCTCTTGAGACGATAGTTACAAAGGAGATCCAGGGTGCAGGAGCTTACATTTTAACAGGGAAAAAGATTTCCCATCCCCCACCTTTTGCTTCTCTTTGTATGGGAAAGGAAATGAATTTGCAATTAAACACATTTTTATTGCCTTATTGTTGTTTTCTTAAGTTTTTGAAACAGTAGGATTTTTTTCACAGCCATAAAGCTTTGTGGTTGAAACATGTCCCAGCTTTTTTACCTTCCCCTATTCCAGTTGCTATCCCAAGATCTGGAGAATAGAGCCAAGTTCACCAAGTAGAGTGATTGTTCTGATTGGCTGGTTATGGAGCGGGACACCAGGAGAGACAGAAGCCAGAGAGGAAGTAGATATAGCCATGAGTCATCACCTTAATAACCGCTGCCATCCTGCAGCTCATGCCATGTGCCAGGCACTGAGCAAAATAAGCATGGTTTCTTTTAACCCTCCTGGCAATCCTTGGAGGTCCATGGTGTTTTCCCCCTTTACAGATGAGAAAACTGCTAGGAAGCGACAGAGACAGAACTTGAACCAGGTCTGCCTGAATCCAAGGACTGGGCTCTGACCTGACCAGTCAGGGCGAACAAGATCCGTGTGGTGTCCCCGGAACCTCACTAGCTGCTGTTGCTGGTCAGCTCCTGCCAGCACCTACGTCACTGTTCCCCTGCTGGTGATAAGCTTTCGGAGCACGATTTAACCCACAGCAAATCCAACTCCATGTTAATGATATGCTGCATCTTCACTGGGTACTGTCTGGCGTGAAATTTAAGGATTTAAGTAGTAAAAATGAGTCTAGGAGAATAGAGAGGGAGATGAGAGAGGGTAACGTTGAGTGAGAGAAAAGAGGAGGATGAAGAAGGAGAAAGGTGCCCGTGAGATCCAGACAGCAGCAACAAAAACCAGAGGAGAAGGAGGGGAAGAGGGGAGAAGCCATCAGAAATCAAATGTACAAGGGAGGGATATTTGAAAGAGATCCAGAACTGATCTGTTTTTCCTGAAAAGTAAACAGAATCAGGACAAAGTATTTATGTTCTGTTCCTTACAGAAACCTGTCATCTGGGTAGGCAAAATGGTCCATTATAGGTGGAGAAAAATAGAACCTGAAATTCAGGAAACTCAGCTTCCAATCGTTTCTTAGCTGAAAACCAACCATGTGACATGGAATGTATCTGAGTGCTTAATAAATCTTATCAATTACCAGGGCTGTGGGAAAAGTTTAAATTCTCTGAGTCTCAGGATTCTAACATCCCAAATTTAAAACTTTCCCTCTTCATATTTTACAGAGGATGCAGAGGATATAGAAGTCTTTGCATTTATGTTTTTAAGAAAAAATCTGAATTTAAAGGTTTTCATGTGAGCTCTTACAGGCTTCAAGGGGCTGTACTAAATACTTGACCTGCAAAAGCTTATTTAATTCACAGAGTAACACTTTTTTACAGATAGGGAAACTGAGGCTCAGGAGTACTTTGGGCAAGCTACCCATGTAGACTGACTCAAAACCCATACTCCTGAATATCATATTATGCTGGTTCATCTTACAGCACAGTAGCTCTGCCTGCCTTGTGTAAAGAGTGTGCATAGCACAGATCTTTTTTTATTTATTAGCATAGCATTAGTAAATTTCTCCCAAGTCATGCTGCCATTGCCAGCTTACATCCTGGCCCTCCAGAACTACACAGTGCCAACCACATGTGCGAGGACTGAATGAATTCGGTGCATTCAAATCTTCAGTAGGGGGGAGTTTTCTGGGCCTAAACACAACCTATTCCCTGCACCTCTGGAAAGCAATATTAGAAAAGTCTTCCTGAATTTGAGCCACACAAAACACATCTGCCCACCCTTCCATGGGAACCTACAGCTCTTTGAAGGCAACTCAGGAAGGCTGCATCTTATTTTAATATCTTATTTGCTCCAAGCTGAAGTACTTCACTTAGTTCACCCAGTGAACTGGTTTCAAGTATTCCTAACCCAGGGAAAAAGATACAGGACTGGTTAAGAGCATGGGCTCTGAAGTCATAGCAGCTGGTTTCAGTATCTCTTGTTAGCTGTCTGACTTTGGGTAAGTTAACCTCCCTGAGCCTCAGTTTCTCCATCAGGAATGTGGGTAACCTATAACTTACCCCATACATTGGCTCTGAGGATTAATGGACACACTTGAGAACTGGCCCATACATGTACTTTACTCATGTTAACGATTTTTGTTATTATTTAGTATTATTATTGCCACTCTGCACAGTATCTATCTTATTCCATTGAGGGTACCTGGTCCAAGGCCCAGTTGCTTTCTGTTTCAACCACCCATAAATAAGCAGAATGGAGTTTTGTCCCATAAAACAATCTCTGAAGCATTTCCATGCTGGGTTTCAGCACTCCTAGAATTGCCACACTCCTAGAGAATCTCTCTTGTGATTCCCTTCCTATAATAAGAGTCTCTAGCCATAACAAACTTTGCTAAAACAACACCTTAACAGAAATGCTACTCTTAAAAGCCACCATAGCAAAAAAAAAAAAAAAGGATTTTTGCTCTAAGTTTTAGAGAACACATTCATTTTACATTCTGCGGGTGCATGGTAGCTGCTGGTATAAGCTAAACTCAGGGAAAGGAAGAAATTACATATTTAAATAATAATAACCACTAGTATTCACTCAGTGCACTATGTCTATTGACTGTGCATCAGACATTAAACTGGGCACTAGGACATAACCATAAACAAGATACTGATAGATGTATTATGTGCATTCTACTGGGATAAAAAGAACAAAAAAGACCATGGTCTTAGTTGGGTTCCCCCCAGAAGCAGACCCTGAGATGAGGATTGAGTGCTTGCAGATTATTTGGGAGGTGTAAGGACATTGGCTGGGGAGTGGGAGTGTCATATAGGCAAGAGAAGGTGGCCAGTACGGATGTGTTATAAAATCAGCTACCACAGTGGGCAACTGAAGCTTAATCCTCTGGGGTAACTCTGGGAAACAGTGTAAAACTCAGACCTCAGAATCATGTTGGCCAAGAGGTGAGAGATCTGGATATTTATACTCCTATACCTGTCAGTCATAGGTTAACAGCTGCCCCCAGGGGTCAAGTAGGTTCTAGAAGTTTAGGAGGAGGCTTCCGACAAAATAGCTGGCTAGTGGAAGGGAAGCTAGATTGTGCAGAAATGGTGAAGGGCTCTGAAGAGACGTGGGCAGAACACCAACAGCATCACAACACACACACACACACACACACACACACACACACACACACACACACACACACAAAGTAACCGATACAGCATAGCTGTATACACTAACTCCAGACAAGACATGAAATGGAGGATAAAAGTGAAGATCTTTGATCAGGGTGGTCACAGAAGGCCCTTCTAAGGCAGGCATTTATGCTGGTGCCTGAGAGAGGGGAGGAAGGCAGCCCTGTGAAGAGTGGAGAAGTGGTTTCCCCCAAAAGGGAACAACTTGAGCCTGTTCCCGGGGGCAGAGAGAACTTGGCAAGATCTGAGTTCTGGAAACAGTGTGAAGACCCAGGTGACTGGAGGGTTATAACCGCTGAGATATGCTGCACGGGAGGACGGTCTAGAGGCACCACGGAGCCACGGTAATGAAGGGGGTTGGGTCCCAGATGCAATGAGAAAGGTTAAAGCAGGGAATAACCTGACGGGATTTTCAGTTCAAAATATCACATTGGCTCCTGTGTGGAAAATGAATTTCTGAGGACAAGAATGGAAGTAGAAGACCAATTCTGTTTATCTAGACGAATGGCCGGAACTAAGATAGTAGTAGTGATGGAGACAAGTGGATAGATTTGAGAGTAAATTTGGAAGTAGAAACAGTAGAATTTGCTGGAAAGTGGACATGCAAATTAGACCCTTTACATATCACTAACCTCACTGAAAACCCAGTGTGCTAAGCACTTCCGTGTAACTCTTGCAGCCTCTGTGTGTGGCAGGTACTATTATCTTCATTCCCATTTTACATGTAAGGGGATCAAGGCTCAGAAAGATTAACTTGCTCAAGGGCACAGAGGGCAAGAAACAACACTGGATTTGGCCAAAGCTGATGCTCTGGAGACACTATATTGTAGCACTAAAACTGGGGTGGAGAGAGAATCTACCGAACATCACCCTCTCTCAATGTGCATCTCACCGTTCACTTCAACAGCGTTCACTTACAGGATGTTGTCAGGTGGAGAGAACATTACAGGCATTAAATCCAAAAGACCTATCTTTGAATCCAGTTCTCTCACTTGCTGGCTGTCACTAGAACTCTGAGAGCCTCAGTTTCCTCCTCTGTAAAGTCACAACACCTACGTCAGATGGTTGTTCTCAAGACTAAATGGAACCTTGTAAGGTTAAACTTGACTGGGTTGTCCCAGAGTCAACTCAGATCACCTCCCTGGGTACCTCCAGCGGGGAGCAGAATTGGGGTGAAGTCAGGTTCACATCCTTGGGAGCTGGTCCAGGAGACTTGAACTAAGGACTCAGGGCAGCTTTCCTTCCCAGGGGAACTCATCCAAGCAAATTCTTCCCATGACTGCCTGCGGCCTGATCTGGATTGGGTTTTGCATCAAAGGGACCCTAAACCAAGTTCATCACAGGTTTTCTTTTAAAATGCCACCTTATAAGGAATCATAAAACATAGGTGGTGAGGAAAGGGTTGTAAAAAAAAAACCTGGTTCGATGTCATATTATACAAATATGGAGTTTAAGGCTTAAAGAGAAGAATGGAACTTTCCAGGGTCACAGTTTGCCAGGGAACAAGCACAAGGACCACAATCCAGGTTTCCTGACTTTCAATCCATGCACTTTATATTTTACCAAACTGCCTCGAATCTTGCCCCAGCCATTGTAATTCGTTTGCTGGGCTTGGGTCAGAGGCCTCCAAACCAGATTGCAGTGTAAAGAATTCCATTAGAAACACGAACACATCCAGATTGTGTGTGGTGATTTGCAACGTGCCCTGCCCGGGGCACTTTGAGACCTCTGGGGCTCAACTGCTATTTGGTCTGAAAAGCAAATAAGCATGTACATGGTTTCACAATTTATGCCAATTTTGAGCCTCAAAAGGCAGCTTCCAAAGACTCCAGGGAGAGGACCAGGAAAAAGCTATACAGATAGACACAGAATAAAACTAAGGGAGCAATGAAAACATCTTCAAAGTGTAACACAAAAGGGACGAAACAGGTGTGCATGGAATTGGCAGCCAGTTCCCCCAACTTCATGGATATTGTTATTGAAAAGCATTTTTTATGCAACCATTTGCCCAATCCCACCAACTATTTTGATTTTGTTTTTTTAACATTTTATGTTATTTCCAAAGAATAGAAAAATGATTACTGGGCCAAAGGGAATGAATAGTTTTGAGACTCCTGATGCATAATATTAATTTGCTTTCATCTCTGTTTGCTGAACACTTTTAGTTGCAAGGGACAGAAACCATCTCAAACTAGCTCAAACAAAACTAGGAATTTGTTAGTTGCAGAATGGAAGGTTCAGAGTTAGAGGTGGCCTCAGGGCCTGTAAGGACCCAGATGGCCCTGGCAGGTGGTTCTCCTCTGCCTCGACTCTACCTGTTTGTGTATGTTGGCCTCATTCTCTCCATTTACAAATGGTGCTTTCCACGATGTGCATCTTCCGGGGTTCTTAGTTGCAAACAGAATCCACTGCAAAAAAATTTAAGCAGACGCAGGATTAGCAAGAGGATATTGGGTTGTTCACAGAACTGCTAGGAGGGCTGAAAGACTAATTTGAAGAGCCACCTTGCAGGAACAATGCCCCAATTGACCAAGTACTGACTTCCAGGTCTGCCTTGGCCCAGCCCCTATTGCTGCAGCTGGAGTTCAACCTGTTCTAGCCTCCACCATCATCACACAGAGGTGGACAGGAGTCTTCCCTGGTCCTCTCTTTGGGTCACTAACTCCCAATTTGAAATTCAAGTCAGGTTCATCTCATTGACAAATCTCATTGACAAAGCCTAGATCCCTGGCTGAAAGCAAGGCTGATAAAGCTGGCATTTTCATCTTTTCAGTTTTGGAGCAGGTTCTCCCACCCACCAAAACTCATAAGGTGGGTAAGTGCCCAAACATAGAAAGGGGGTTCAGATGCAGGGCATTCAAAAGAATCACAAATATGTACTACAAAAAACATGGCAACAGATAGCTCGGACTTACATGCTTCCAGCTCTGCTACTCTAGAAAAGGAGGAAAGTCTCTTTCAACATCACCTAGGTCAGTGCCTGGCACTTAGTAAACATCTGTTGGACTGAAATGATCCAGAAGCTTAATGGAAAAAGCCTGATTCTAAGTCCTAAGACTCCTTTATGTCTAATACTGACAAAACTAAGATGGAATTCAAGTCCTATGCCCTCTACTTTCCTAATGTCTAAAATATTTGTTCCCTGAACTTTTGTTTAATTTTAGTGGCTGTCTAATTTCTTTTTGTAGTGGTGGGGGGAAGGGATATAACATTTCTGAAAAGTGGAAACCTGGCATTTTTACCAATGAAAGTCGACTGGAATAGAAAATGAGATTCTTACCTAGGAAGCATATTAACAGGATGTAAAATTGCTACTGGCACTTAAAGGTACATTAGCAGAGTCAAAACTGGGATCAGAAAGAACCCAACAGGCAAGGCAAATCGGCAAATAGAAATCTCAGTTCCGTTGAAAAACAGGGCAGGAAGTTAAAATGCAATTCCTCAAAGAGCTTTCACAGGTAGTGTGATATTTGATAGCAGCAAGCAACTGATGGAAATTTTTATACAGATGCTGAAATTAGTTTTGCTAACACATACTCCTACAGTGAACGTCACCCAGCCTTGACTCTTGCAAAGTTGCCTGTGGATGTCAAACGAAGAGGGCAAATTGATAACATTTTTGAAGGCAGTGGGATTTTTTCAGGAGCTGCTGCATTCCTGCATCCACCCTCACTTTTTTGCCTCATGTCAGTTCCAAAGAGTTTGTAGTGGGGGGTCATCGTGAGATGTCGTTTATGGCAATCTCCCTTATTTGGTAATAGAAAAAAGAATCTGGTGACTCATTAGAATTTTCTCACTTCTCGGAAAGGTACATTCTTTGACCTTCTCTAACTACCACCGCCTCTTTCTGGCCTTAGGGGAGGGAGGGAACTGAGGAGAGAGATAACACTTCAGATATACATAAAGTAACTAACACTCCTAGGATTCTAGGTACAGATAGGGAACTATATCGGGATTCTTTGGAATGAAAGGACTCAAATACCTAAAATACAGGACATAATCATGGTGAATAGTGATTAAAGAAATTTTAGTAGCTTAGATGTAAAAAAAAAAGAAAGAAAAAAAGCAGGAGTCTGGGCAGCCACCTGGCCATGTGCTATCACCACAGCGGTTTGATCATTTTAACTGAAGTAGTGGACTGAGGCCGTTGATTCAGCAAGAAAGAAAAGTGGGCCAAGCCAGATGTTAGCCTGAAGAGTCCGTTTTTCTATTAATACTAATTAGACCAACTTCTTCAGGAAATTTTCCCTTGTGTCAATACAGTTTATCTGCTTTGTGTATGAAGACCTTTTCAGTTGTACTTTGCAAAATTTCTTCTCAAATTGGCTTAAGCAAAACTAAATAGATAAGGGAGGAGACGTGATTAGAGGATCGGTAGTTTCCTGGGGATGTGAAGGGTGGACCTTAGACACGTGGGTTCACAGTCATCTGGATCCTGGGTTCTGTACCTTTCTGTGTCTCAGCTCTGCCTGCTGCTGCTTTCTTCGTTCCCAGGCAGGTCCTTTCCGGGAGCGAGACGTTGGCAGCCAAAGCCTGCACCACTCCGTAAGCTCTTAATCTTAAAGAAATCGAGGGTGTTCTCCATGACAGCTCTGCCAGGGAGACTCCCATCAGCTTACCTGGGTCGCCAGTGTGACTCCGAGCAGCTGCTGTGGATGGGGCATAAGGAATACTCTGATTGGTCGGGACCAGGTCATGTGACCACTCTGCCCCGAGAAGGCCGGGCAGGATCGGCCCGCTGGGACCACGTGACCCAGGCTGAATTACTAGAGACTAAAGGAGAGACGGTTCACAAACGGAACAGAGCTTGTACAGACAAGTGTCTCCGTTCAGATATATTTAAGTCCTAAGTGCGTTTTTAGGGTCATTAATGTTTTCTGCATGGGAGTTATATTAAATAATAAAAGCAAAAAGGAACCGAAACTTGAAGTACTTACCAATACTTTATTATTTCTCTTAACACTTTGATTCTTTCATCCAACCTCTTCACTGCTCCACAAATGAGTCAATCAAAATCCTGCCCACAAGTCTCTAAGGTTCTATTCAAACACGCCTCTTTGGCAAATCATCTCAGTTGGTCCCTGAGATTCTGTCTCCTGCTTCAGTTCTTATAACAAGACTCACCTGGCACTTACCTTGACCTGCCTTTCTCTGTTTTATATAATATATGCATGGCTTTTGCCTTCTGCCCTCTCCCTGCCCCCCCCCCCCCACCAGATTAAAAGCTCAGAAAACATTAAAAGAGAGTAAGGGAGCAAGCGAAGGAGGAAGAAAAGGGGCTGAGTCAAGATCCCCTTTGGACTCATCTCCCCCATTATAACACTTACCTCCGTTGGTTGACATTTATTTATGTTTCTCCTTCTGAACTCAGTATTCCTTAAGGGCAATGACTATGTTATTCTACTATTCCTTTTTTTCAATAGCTTGCACAAAATAAGTACTGGATCTATGGAGGATGGATGAATTAATGACCACATTTATAGAGTTAGTTATAGTTTCTGACATAAATCTCCCCTTTGTCCCAATAAGAAAGAGTTCCAAAGAATAAAAGGATTAAGATCAGCTGAGTGAGGGATCAAAACTTTTATACTGGT
Source organism: Lemur catta (assembly GCF_020740605.2). NCBI lineage: Eukaryota > Metazoa > Chordata > Mammalia > Primates > Lemuridae > Lemur > Lemur catta. The sequence goes on from NC_059132.1 coordinate 10,413,564, forward strand.
AAGTATCATAACCATATTAAAAACAGATGGAACACAATACATTTAAGCTGTTACACAAGAGAATTCGTTTTAATATAATGAACTACGGTTCTATCAGGCTGATTAGACACCCAAAGCCTTCCCACCATCATCTATAACTGGTTCCCAAATCCCCTGAAGTTGGGGAGCTGGATTAAGTGCTATCAGGTAACCTTTTGCAACCCCATCCCTCACCTCCAGCTCTTCGATTTCTTGGAGTCTCCCTTAATTGTTGTGGTTTTTTAATTGCTGTGTCTCCCTATCATCGGAAAATCCACAAACTGCAGTTGTCACTAAGTTGTATCCAACAGCAAAAACGAGAGGTGAGTAGGTTGTAGAGACTTGCCCTGTGTCCATTTTGACTGTGGATCCTTGGTTCTCACAAAGGACACTCCAGAGGAAGTCATTTTCTTGTATGTTCTAAGAACAATTAAATGAAGTGGCAAACTCGTTTTTCAGGCTTTTGTTATTTCTGACAAAGCTGTTCAAAAAGGAAAAATTAGAATAATCATATTTCAGCCACCAATTGCAAGTTTTCTATTTTCCTCCTAGAAATAGCACTGCCCCATTTTGCCAATAGTATTTGCCCTCAGTGTCTGATTCTGTAGGTAACCATGAAGTGAAGAGTCCTGTGTGAGCTTTATTAGCCCCAGAGTAAACAATCAATTAACAAGCTGTGTTACAAATTGTCTTGACACTGTTCTGAGCCATCACCTGTTTTTGCTGTCTAGAGCCATCATTGCTTTGGATTAGGGTGGGGGCAGTTTTCCGTTAATCCAAGAGGGAAAAAAAGTTGAAGTTCAATTGTATTCATTTCAACAAACATTGCCTCTTGCACAGGGAGCATTAGACTGGGCATTATGGGGTTTTGAGAATTGAAAAGAACTAAGATAATCCGTGTTTACACTAATAAGCGTCGTTCATTCTTTGAACAAATATTTATTTATCAGCCAGACAGACTACTAGGCCACGGGTATACAGTGCAGAAAAATGTAGGTGCACTCCTAGAGTGTGCAGTCTCATCAGAGAGATGTCATGTAGTAAAACGCACAAATAAATATATAATTTTAAAGTGTGATTGGTAAGGCCTGAAAGCTCAGGCCTATTTGAGGAGGAGACTTAATGAAAGTGAGGATCAGGAATCAAAAAAAAGCTACTTCCAGAGGGAGTGAAGGATAAGCAGGGAAGAGCCAACTAAAATTTGGACAAGAGTATTTGAGGCAAGGAGAGTAGTCACTTGTGCAGAGTCCTCAGGAAGGGAGATCACACTGTTAGAGGCTGCGACCTCAGGCCTGGGGAAGAAGGGGGAAAGAGTCAGAGGGGAGGGGTGTGGGAGGCAGGGACCCACTTGCTTTTAAGGACAGTGGGAAGGCACTGGAAAGCTTTAAACAAAAACAGTATGATCCAACTTACATCTTAGATCTAAGGATCATTCTAGCTGTCTTGGTGAGTGATTGCGCAAGAACAAAGTGAAAATGGAAAGAGCTATCAGGAGAACATGGCAAACAGGGATGATGGCAGCAGTGGGGACGGAGCAAAGTGACATGTTTGAGATCGATGCTGGTGACTCCACTCCCTGAATTATAAAAGTGGAATCAATGACACCTACATCCTGGGGCCGTGAGACTAAAGGAAGACAGTGTATGTGATGAGTTAATAACAACGCTCAACATGCTGTGAACACTCCAGAAATGTTAGCTATTGTTGTTTTCATTATTTTCAGGCCAATGGGAACCATTTGAATAAACATTCACTTCTTTTCGGTGCTGAGAACCCTCTAGACAGGGATTCTAGTTCACAAGAATTCAGATACACATTCTATATCCAACACTGCATCAGATGCTATGCGGGAACACAAGAGAATGATGGGATATCATTCTGGCACTCAGAACAATCCAAATTTTATGAGTGGAAATGAAGAGATGATAAGACGAATGCTCATAGAGCAAACAGAAGCAATTACTTTATAGATAGGAACCCAAGACCCTTCAAAGGAATAAGAACTCTTTAGCTTTTATAATTTAGGTGAAAATCCTCCAGTTGGAACAATGATATTAGAACAGAAGTCGTAGTATGAGTTGAAGACTGTTTAAAGTTCCTATTCAGGCAACTGCTTCAAAGCAATAGCTTTGTGTGAAGAAAAGTCTCCAAATGTTTAATTAAACTCTGAATATACATCAGTTGACTCCTCTAATTTGCCCATTTGTGAATCCTGATCAAGTCAGTCTCTGGCCATTAGCTGAGCACTGAAAGAAGTCTGCTAATTCTATCCATGAAACAAAGACACCTCAAGAAAAAAAATTCCAAGGAAGTGCCAGAAAGGAAGAAATATTTATTTATTACCTGCTGTGTGCCAGAGCCCATGAGGTAGGTATTATTCCTTTAGCTCATAGAGGAGGAAACTGAGGCTTGATGAGTTTCAGATACATCCCTGTGGTTACAGAGATTATATATGGCAGAGTGGGGATTTGAAGCCAGGTCCGCCTAACCCCGGGTACAGGGTTTGACCATGATGTGGGACTATCACTGTCTTTTCTAGCCAACAATCAGAACACTTAGAAGTTGAATTTATGGTGAGTTATTAATATTTCTCCAGAAGAGATTTTAACTTTGCTGTCAGGGGATCCATGAATGCCTGACACTATGAAAAACTGTATGGATGTTCGCCTATGTGCAGTTTCCTGGCTTCCATAGGTTTCATCAGGTTCTCAAGAGGGTCTATGACCTCCAAAAGTTAAAACTTTGGCCTAATCTCTCAAAATTTAAAATGTATGTACTTATGGATATAATAATCTCACTTGTGAAATACTAGTGAAGTGCTCAGCAATATTTATGCACAGCTGCTCACACACTGCAGTATTGTTTATAAAAGAAAACATTGGAAATAACTCAAAATCCTATCAACAGAGACTTAATTAAATAAACAAAGATATATCTCTATAGCAGAATATTATAGCCATTTTTAAAAATGAAGCAGCGTAAATATTCAAACAAAATATGTCCACAAAGTACAGCTAAATGAGGAAAGCAACATATTTTTGTTGCAAATTATGTCTACATATGTTTGTGCATGTATGTAGGTTTGTGTGTGCATAGAAAAAAATCCAGAACATTATTCTGCATTAAAAATATGTGAGCCACATATGTAATTTTAAATTTTTAGTAGCCACATTAAATAAAGGTGAAATTAATTTTAATATCTTTTATTTAATCCAATATATCATTTTAAAGACCAGGAAACTGAGGCTCAGGAACATTAACTGGCTTACTCACATTCCCACTGCCAGTCAGGGCTGGAGCTGGTGTTTGATATAATCTGAACCCAAACCAATGCTCTTGACGACTGTCCTATAGCTACTTTTCCTGCTTGGGTATTGACTGGACCCTAACTTACCCTAGAGCTATGGTTTGAATGTGTTCTCTAAAAATCACATGTTGGAAACTTAGTCCACAATGCAATGGGGTGTTGGGAGGTGGAGCCTAATGGGAGATGTTTAGGTCTTGAGGGTTCCACTCATATGAATGGATTAATGCTGATTATAAAAGGGGTTGAGGCTGAGAGTTCAATCTCTTGCTCTCTCTTGCCCAAACGATGCTTTCCACCATGTTATGACACAACATAAAGGTCCTCAACAGATGAGATCCCTCAATCTTGGACTTCCCGGCCTCCAGAACCATAAGCCAATGAACTTCCATTGTTTATAAATTACCTAGTCTGTGGTATTTTGTTATAGCAGCAAAAAACAGACTAAGACACCTAGTAAACTGAAAAGACAGTCAGAAAAGAAAAGGACATGATGTTTCTGTTCCCAGGTCCCTGGAAACTACATGAGTTCAGAGCTGTGAGAATTGTTTTATAAGAAGGAAGTGAACCTTGTATAGTTGATGTATATCAGAAGAGATTCTGATAATTTATGAACATGTAATTTTCACTGATGTGGTTACAAAAGCAATTTGATCCCCCCATTATTCTCAGAGCAATTTAAAAAAATGAAAAACAATTTCTTTATGAAACTTTGAGTCATTTTGGGGTCATAAGGAATATTAATGGACACCTTGTTACAAGACCCTCCAAGCCTAAACAGTCTCTAGTCTTGAGGTTTCCTTTGCATTGGGCTGGTTCCCCTCTGACCCTGGCTCTACTTTCTCCTGCAAAAACTTAGAAATCCAGTCCCAAGCAACCTGTGACTATTACCCTCATGGCTACATCTGAACTTGAGAACTCTGCAAGGAGCCATATTTGTTCTATCTACTATCTGAGCCCTTGGGCTTGGAAACTTTTCTTACACCCACAAGTTGACCAGCTGGCTTTATTGGTTCCTAAGTAAATGAAACAACAAGCCACCTCTTAAGAGAGCAAGTGCAGAAGCAGAGGTAATTAGAAGGATTCCCCACCACCACCACCACTACCCACCAGAAGTACTTGACCTGCTCCCTGTAGATCAGGCTCCAGGGTGCCATTCACATGGCAGTCATCAGTGACTTCCCGGGGCCATAGGAGAGGCTGTGGACTGGATGTGATATCCTCTCCCAAACTGAACACTGCCTCAAGGGGTGAGTGTCACAGGAAGTGCAAGTGTCTGCTGGGCCCCATCACCCCAGAGGTAGGCATCTATTCTGCAATTGCTCTGTATCATTTGTACCTTTCTGCGAGATACAGAGGCTGCATAAATTATCTTTACCCCTACTGGTCTGGCATCACGGCAAAACACATGGTTTATTTGGTAGAAGGAATTTGAGGTTAAGTGGGGCCAAGCAGAGCTGGGGCTGGCAGTGTGCAGTACCCTGATCCTAGTCTGAGCTCTATGAGGGCAGGACTGTCCTACTTGCTACTATAGTCACAGTCCAGGCACCCAAGTCTACACAAGGGCTACAAGGGGAACCCAGATATGAACTCTGCCCTCAAGGAACTCATGGTCTACTGGAGTGAGACAGACATGTAAACATGCAATTAAAATGCAGTTTAATGAGAGCTGTGATTAGGGAAGTAAAGGGCCCCAAGAAGAGACACCTGACCTGTGCTTGGGAGTCAGGAAAGGCTTTATGGAGTGAATGACATCTCAACTGGGACTTGAAAAGATTAAGAGTTAACCAGTTGAAGAATTAGCAAAGAGGTTTCAGAGCAGAGGAACAGCATGTGCAAAAGCTCTGAGGTGAGAGAGAACTCAGAAATCAGAGGCAGAAAGAGGAGCAGTAAAGCTGAAGAAGGTGGCAATGGCCCTTGTGCCAAATTAAGGATTCTTGACTTTGTCTTGGGAACAATGAGAAGACTGCTGAAGAGTTCTGAGTGGAAAAATCATATGATCATTTAGGGACTGGGCATTTTTAACATTATCTTCCACACCATCCATGAAAGACAGTGGATCTGAAACCAGTTGAGCTTCTCTCAAAAATAACTCTTTTCAGGCTCTTTCACTCTTTGAAGCTTTTGGTCCTATAAGTGGTAGATGTTGAAATGTCCCAAAACAAGTTTATCTTTTTAGGAAGGATGAGAAATTGCTGAAATCTCTGTTGGCCCCCACAGGAGGAAAGAGACGGTGCTTCCAGTTTGCCATAAAAATAACTGTAGCTTCCCTACATCTTTCTCCAAGGATACTTGAGCCCATTCAACCCAACTCAATCTGTTCTTTGTTTTATTCTTTGTCTATTTTTGTTTTTGACCTTAAGACAAAATTGTCTTCTCCTAAATATTTCAGCAAGAGATATAAGTGGTTCTACATCATTTTTTGTTTAAGACATGTACATGGCAAATTATGGAAGTTGTAAAGTGATGGAAAGGGATAAGGAAGATTGAAAAAGAAGGCACATTCGTTTTCCATGTTGTGTAACAAATTACCACCAATTTAGAGGCATAAAGCAACAGATGTTTATTATCTCACAGTTTCTGTGAGTCGGGAGGCCAACACAACCTAGCTGGACCCTCTGTAAACAGGGAGTTGGCCAGGGCAGCGTTCTCATCTGGAGGCTCAAGTAAGGAAGGGTTCACTTCCAGCTCACTCAGGCTGTAGTCAGTATTCATTTCCACAAGGAAATGAATGTAACACTGAGGACTGAGGCTTCTTGCTGGCTGTTGGCTGGAGGCCACTGTCAGCTCCTGGAGACTATTCCCAGCTCCTTGCCATGGGGATCTCCTAACACGGTCACTTATTTTGTCAAAACCAGCGAGGGAGAGTGTTTAGCAGAATGGAGTCTTATATAATGTGAATTAATCACAGGGCAGTGATATCGCATCACCTTTCCCATGTTCTTTGGTTAGAAACAAGTCACAGGTCCCGTCTACACTCAAGGGGAAGGGAGTATATACAAAGGCATGAACAGGTTGTTCACGGAGGGGAACCTGGGGACCATCTTAGAGTCTGTCTGCCACAGATGGATAGGGAAGGGGAGGAAAAGAAAAGATCAATGGGAAGAAAAAAAAATAGAGGGAGGAGGAAAGTGTATTTACGTATATATAACATTTATTAACCATGTGTTGTGTGCAAGACACTGTGCCAATTACCTTCACATGCATTTTATCATTTAATCTTTCTCCAAACCCGGTGTGGTAGTTGTTACTATTATGACCATTTTACAAATGGGAAAACAGGGTTCCGAGAAGTGAAGCAAGTTTCCCAAGGTTACACAGTGGGAAAAATGAAACCTGGATTCATATTTGTTTCTATTAGACTCTATACCCCAAGCTTTAACTACGAATGCTATAGTTTAAGAGAGGTGGTGGGAGACAATAGGAGAATAAAAGAGAGAATGGAGAAAAGAGAGAGAACCAGAGCTTCCAAATGTATGCAAATTTGTTTAAAAAAAAAACAAAATTGTCAATAAAAACTATCGTCAATAAGGAAACCTGTAGGTCTACAATATGTGGGATTAGTTTTGGCAAGAAACACCCAATTTAAAAAAGCGTCATCTTAAACTAAAGCCAGTGGGACTACAGATGAGTCTCATGCTTCTAAACCTTTTTCTGGCCCACCTGAGATTTTCAGAACCAGAGTCAACGCTACAGCCAAGCTGTGTCCAGAACCTTGGAGACGTCCGGCTCATCCAGGCAGACTTCTCCACCCCTGTTTTGCCAAACTTCTGCGGGAGCACATCTGGACCCAGACAGCCAGGCTGGGGCCTGGGCTTGTTTTTCATGGCTCATTTGCAATGTCCCGTTCTATTCCTGGACACTCTGTCCTTCCCAACTGACATTGCAGCTCAGTTTCCCAATAGTCACTTTAACGAGATGGCTCCAAAAGTGCTGCTCAGCGTCAGTCCTTGGAAACCAGCATTTTTCCAGCACTTGCTGTAAGAAGATTGGCTGAACATGGCACATCTCTGACTCCTCTCTTAGTTGGCCAAGTCTCTTGTCTTAGAGGGGCAGCTGCAGACATCACGGGGAGCCTCTCCATGCAGACACAAGATGACTCACAGCAATGTGGGGGAAAGGAAGGCATTTGAGAATCAGACCCCCACCTTGCACCAACCTAGGGCAGGCAGGTGGACGAGGCCCAGCCCCCACCCCAGCTGCCTGCACTCTTTGACTTGACAAAGCCCCACCTGGCACCTTCTGTATGCTTCCAACCCCACCTACCCAGAGGGAGAGATGAGCAGGACCACTGATCCTGTGGTTCACAGTCATCCCTGCTGGAGTCTCACCAAGCAACAAACTGAAACTGAGTTCCAACTTTACACAGGGGCCCGGAACCCTCTGCAGAGTGTCGAAGGAAACAGAGAACTTGGCATTGTTGTCGTACCTGGGACAGTGCCTGGCCCTGCCATTTGTGAGCTGTGGGGCTGTAGGCAAATCCCTGCTCTGGGCCTCACATCCCTCATCTATCAAGTGAAGAGGTCCAACCTCAGGGACTGCTGTGAGGCTTAGATAACATACCACGTGGGGACACAGTACCCGCTGACCGATGAATGTTACTTCTGGTAGACACTCAACAACACCTGAATGGTGTTGCCTTTTTTGAAAAGTTTAATATCTGAAGTGAACAGCATATTCAAATACATCGCTATACAGCGTGTGTAAGACAGTGACAGGTCATATACATACCGATGAAAAATTTCCTTTGCATGAGGTGGGTTTTTAGTAAATATTTGTGGAACATTAATCAACCTGGAATATTAAGCAACTGCAATAGAGAAGCCACTTCGTATAATGCTACATACAGATAATCAATAAATGCAGGATACTACAGAGGAAAGAGGCCAGGCTTTACTTACTTAGCAGCTGTGTGACCTTAGGCCGGTTACATCACCTCCCTGAACTTCAAATTCTTCACCTATAAAATGGCACTAATACCTGCCTCATAGGTTGGTTATAGGGATCAAATGTGATATTGTATCTAAATGTACTTAGCTGGGAATGGTGGCTCACACCTGGAATCCCAGCACTTGCGAGGATCACTTGAGGCCAGGAGTTTGAGATCAACCTGAGCAACACAGGGAGACCCCGTTTCTACAGAAAAAAATTTTTTTTTAATTAGCCAGGAATGGTGGCTTGTGCCTGTAGTCCCACCTACTCAGGAGGCTGAGGCTGGAGGATCACTTGACTTCAAGAGTTCAAGGCTGCAGTGAGCTATGATCAAGCCACTGCACTCCAGCCTGGGAGACAGAGTGAGACCCTGTCTTTAAAAAAATAAAATAAAAGATAAATAAATGCATGTTAGCCCAGTTTCTGACCCACAATGAACCCTAATAAATGATGACTTTTCTTAGCTATTTACAAACCAATGGAGCTAAAAAAGGAAAGCAAAAAGGGATTTTCTGAAATGCATTTGCCTGAAGGCTAAAACACTCACTACTTAGAACCACCTTGTAGCAGTGTCATCCCCAAATTGGGAGAAAGCATGCCTCATTCAAGTGCCTGATTAGGATTTTGAATGATATAGTTAAATGGAAAAGTCGATGAAAAATGGAAGGTATTAATCATTGACCGATAGAATATCTGAGCTGGATAGAATCTTAGACCATATTGTCCAGAAGTGACTTAGCTATTGTCGTGAAGCCAGCCCAGGCAAGACTTAGAACGTGAGACAGAATCTCACACGCCTGCACCATCTGGTTAACAGCGAGGCTTGCTAGCCAGCTCTCCCCAGGGTCCTCGCAGTTAAAGGTCGTTTGACACCGTCTAGAGCCCCGACCTGCTATGCAGTCCTGGGCAAGTCCTGCCATCTCAATTAGAGCCTGTATATCAAGGCACGTTGGAAGATAAAGCCCCTCTGAGACTTACCCACCCACTCACCACTTCCCCTGAGCCAGGTTCATGCCCGTATTTGTGTATAAGCACACTAGGCAGAGTCAGGCATTATTGCTATGAAATGCACTCATGTAATAATACCAGCACATGACCTAGGCCAGCCCATGCCCTCATCTGATTGGCAGTTGAGAAAACTGAGGCTTTGTCAAGGTCACCTGGGCAGAGGCCAAGCAATGGGTGAGCTGAGCCCATGTCTTCTTCTTCCTGGTCTGGAGCCCTTTTTCTCAGGCCAGGCTACCTCCTACAAGTGTTATAACAAAATGAAAAACAAGGTAAGCTAGTGGCTGCTCATCATGTGCACTTTGTTTTGACATATATGCTTACTATTTTCTATAGACTAACAGAAAGAGAACTAATAGTTACTGAACATTGACTATATACGATTGATGTCTTGCTTACGTTAATTCTCATCACATACCTACAGTAATAAAAGCTAGTATTGGTTGAGTACTATGTGCCGGGCACAGTTCTAGGGGGTTTACATATATTTGTACAAGGAACCCAGCCAAGGAGTTACTCTGCAGGTCGAATTCGGCCTCTGCTTACCAAGCTCTGAAATAGGACAATATCAGCCCGGGAGTGCATCTTTATGGAACTCATGTGCCCCAAAAGATGCCCTTTCCAAATACACACAGAGGTACATGTGAATATGTGGTGGGTATCTTACAGCATCCCCATATGGCTGGTTCCATTGCCATTAACTTGCTGAAATATCAGAGCTAATTAGTGGTAGAGGCAGGATTTGAACCCAGGTAGTCTAACCTTTAGCCCATATTTAGCGTTTCTGAGAGGCAGCTTGAGATAGGCTCTAGTGTCACATACACATGTCTTGAGGACAGAAAAGCTGACTGTCCCCCGATGTAGCCCCATGTTCAGAACAGATGAGGTAATTGAGTGTCAAAGAGGTTAAATGACTTGCCTAAGGTCATACAGAGAGTAGCGATATGGCTGGGATTTGAATGCACCTCTCTGACTCTAAAGCCCTTGCTCTTTCCACAATAACATTCTGTCATTCATAAGTATTTGTTGAGCTGATGAAACACTAATTCTGTGCTCAGGAATGTGAGGCTAGAATGATTTGTAAGATTTGGTTTCTACTCTCAAGAAACTGGGATTTCAATTGTCTACAAAAATTCGCATTCCCAGAATCATATTCCCTGGTTCCCTGAATCAAAGCCAGTCCAACTGGTATAAGCCCTTGGTACGTTGTTAGCCAGGGGTGCCTTTTCTATCTCCCAAACTCAAGGTTATAGAAGTGGCCACCAAAGTCCACTGGCCCGGTACAGTCATAGAACACAGTTGCAGAGAACATGTTTAATCCGCGCAAAACTGGGATGGCCAACTCCCCATTCTAGCTTTTCTAGATTCCTTTGCAGCAGTGTGCACAGGGTGAATTTTTATGTCTATTTCCATCCCCTCCTGCTTTCCCCATGCTGCCCCACATCTAAGGCTTTGCCAAAAACTGAGATACTTACATTAGAAAACTAGGCTTGAAAAGTTGCGCTTCTAAAAGCAGCAATCATTTCAATAAACAAACATGTTCTGATTAGGAACATTAATTCAGGGTTTACCTCATTTTCCTTCCTGGTTTTGTTTTCTATAATATTTAGGAGGCAGGAGGTAGTTAGAAGAGAAGGGTGTTTTTTTTGTTTGTTTTTTTTTTTAATTAAAAAAGGAAAAAGAAAAACCAACCTCTAAATTCATTAGTTGGATTCCACAGGACTATGGGAGCAATCTCATAATAATCCTACATCAATACGAGAGAAGTTGTAACTAGTTCACTTAGGGTAATTATAGGGCAGCTTTCTGCCAGGTTTTAAAGATAGACTTTGAAATGTTGCTTTTTTCATTTGCCTCCTGCTGTGTGTGGGGAGAGGCGCAGGCTCCCGGGACGGCCGCCAGAGCTAAATGGGGGCCAATTGGAGAGGGAGGCACCGAGATTGGGTTCCTGTTTTCCCATGTTCAGACTGCTGGGAACACAGATATCCTACCGCAGGAGTCCCCTTGTGGAAAATGCAGGGCCTAGAATCTAAATTCCGTCAGAAAAGAATTGGCAGAGCCATGGCCCTAAATAAAATTACGACAAGGTGTATAGCACAGAGCTTCAGATTCTGCACTAAAACAGTAGCTCCCAAAGAGTGTCTCCGCACCAGCAGTTCAGCGTCTCTGGGGAACTGGTTAGAAATGCAAATTCTTGGGCCCCACCCTGCATAAGAAACTCTGGGAGTGGGGCCCAGTCATGTACATTTCAACAAGCTCTCCAGGTGATTCCCATGCACCTTAAAATTTGAGAATCACTGCTCTAGGGAATGATGGTGAAGAGCCTGTCCAGGAAATAAGAGTTACTCTTAAACGGGGATTTATTCAAACAAAGCATGTCTATACATACGCACACGTGACCTTTGGGATTGGCCAAAACCAGGCTCTGCCACTTACCAGCCATAGGGCCTCCAACAAGTTACTTAACTGCTTTAAGCAGTGGTGTGCTGGTAATTGTTTAACAAGCAGCTCTCTGAGGGAAATATAATATGTTTGTTCATTGTCCTGACATAAACACTCCCGGCATGGCCACTTTCAAACTGTCAACATGATGTCGGCCAACTTGAAAAACTCGGGAAAATTTAACAATTGGCTCTAAGCCGGCTCCAACACATCACTGTCTCTAAGACTCAATTTCCTCATCTGTCAGATGGATGGATAATAGTATTTACCTCATAGGGATTGTTGGAAAAGTAAAGTGAGAAAATAATGACAGCCAGCCTTTATTACTTACGTCTACTAAGCACTTCATATGCGTTATTCTCATAACCAGGAGTTAGGTACTATTATTCCTTCCATTTTATATATGAGGAAACTGAGCTGGAGTAACTAGTCTGAAGTCACACAGCCAGCAAGTGGGACAATCTGAGTTTGACTCCAGAGCCCACGAGGGGACAGAGACAGTAATAGCACGATGTCGGCACAGGGTAATGCCCAGTCACTGGTAGCTATTTTCACGATGTAAATACACTCCCCAAATCCTCTGCAGTTTGGAGGGAGGGATGAACAGTTTGTACTGCATGAAACATCTCAGCCCCAGAGACCACGTTGATTTTCTTCTGGGAGAAAAGGCCAGGCTGCCTGATAATCAATCAGCTAGTGATTATTCATGGTGATAGATGACAAGAGTTATAGCACCAAACAAACGCAGTTAATACAGCAACTCAGACTCATTTTAGTGACTTGTAAGCTTCTCCCCTCCCCAAATCAATGAGGTGCATGTTTTTCCAGGCTTTAATTTGTGTTTATACACACACACACACACACAATGGGTCATAGTATACATTTTTTTTCCGATTTTTCTTTTTAACCTAAGACTATATCACAGATCTTTCCAATGGCCACCCATACCAATCTGTATCATTCTCCCTAAAACTGCTTAGCATTCCACAAGAATTACTTGACATCATTTATTTAACCAATTCATGACAGAAGGACATTTGAGGCTATTTCCAATTCTTCATTATCATAAATGATCCTGCACTCTACAATCTTTTATATAGCTTCTAGGATATGTCTGTAGGAGACATTCCTGAAACTGAGATTTTTAGGATTTATGGGTCAAAGGGAACATGTAGTTTAAATCTTGACCAATGAACCCAAATTTGTTCTCAATGTGAAATTTTAAGCTCCCAACATTCAAGAAGGAAGGTGCCTGTTTGCTGATACTCTCAACAACATTACTATTCCCCTGATGATTTTTAAAAACTTTTTATTACAAAAATTTCTAAACTTAAAAAATAGAGAAAATAATAGTACTGAACCCCTATGAACCTACCAAAGCCCACACTTCATACCCTTTCGTCTGCAAACACTGCAGCAGGCATTTCTAAAACATATAGATTCTGTTTTTTTAACATAATCTCAATACCATTATCATATCTAAAAACTCCTTGATATCAAATATCCAATGTTCAAAATTTCCCAGTTGACTCATAATTTTTTAACAACTGGTTTGTTTGAATCAGGATCTACCAAGGTCCCTACACTGCTGTCGGTTGATATGCCCCCCAAATCTTTTAATCTCTAGGTTCCTCCACACCCATCCCTCCTCTTCTTTGATTCCATGCAATATATTTATTAGAGGGATTGGATCATTTGTCTTATAGTTTCTCACTTTCTGAATTTTTCCTATTGCACCCCTGTGGTGTCATTTAATATGGTCTCCAGCTTCATATTTCTTGTAACTGATAGTTAGATCTAGAGCGGTGCTGTCCAATATAGTAGCCACTAGCCACATGTGGCTATTCAAATTTAAATCATTAAAAGTAAATAAAATTTGAAATTCAGTTCCTCAGTCGCACCAGCCACATGGCAAGTTCCCAGTAAGCACAGGTGGGCAATGACTGGCGTATTAGACAGTACAGAATCGCACATTGCCACCACGGCAGACAGTTTTATTGGACAGCGATGCTTCTAGAAGTATCATCGGATCCTCTGACAATTGTTAAATTATTGTTTCTCATATGTGCTCAAGAGCAAAGATGAACATCCTGAAGTTTGTATTAGTAGGCAGGCTCAGGCAATAGTAGAGAAGTAACTAATCCATGCCAGACTCCACTCCTGTCTATTTTAAGTGGCAGTGTCTGTGTTTACAGAAGATGATTAGGTATTTGCACGAGTGCCTCAGGTACCTATGAGATCCTGCGGTGATAAAAGGTCAGCAGGTCCCCAGTCTGCAGGCAGCTCTGGTCCTTTCCTAGTCTCCTCGGAAGGAAATTGAGGGAATCAGAGCTAATCCACAAGGCTCCGTCTTGCAATGATTATAGGACATGCTGGTTCCAGGATATTCCTAAACATTCATCCTTTTGTCAAGGTGCAGGTACTTCTGGAGGCTTCTTCCCGGCTATGTCTTTGTCTTGGCATGTGTGTAATGAGCACATTTCACAGCACACCAAACAGGTTTCTCAGCTTGCTTCGGTGACACTTTGCAAAGCCCAGAGGAGCCCTGTGTAGACAGAAGGGGTGAGCACCCGCAGCCCGCCCATGGCAAAGTCTGGCCGGCTGAGCATTCCAGCAGGAGCCTCTCCTGGTTCCTGAAAAACCTCAACCCATCTATGAGGAAATGGATATTTGGGGCTCTGGTAGGAGATAGCATGGAAAATCCAGAATTAGGAGGCAATTATTCATGGATTCATTTGTTCTAAAAATACTTATTGGGCCAGACACTGTGCTAGACACTGAGTTGGATGGGGAGCTAGCTAAAAGTTTCTGCCTTCACAAAATTTGCAGTCTGGTGGAGGAGGCAGGTAAATAAACAAGCCACTTCCTCACCATCGGACAAATACGTGATGGGAGTGCTGGAGAGTATCTTAAAAGTGTGTCTTAAAAACATTTCTGACCCTGACATGGACATTCAGGGACATGATGTTTAAGCTGAGACCTAAAAGACAAGAAGCAATTGGGCAGGAGAGGGAGAGAGCAGGGTGTGGAGAGAATATTCTGGGAAGAACTTAGGAGGTGAGAAAGCATGAGACAATGGTAATACAGAAAGATGTTCAGTTTGGCTGCAATGGGCAGTGTGAGAGGAGAATGGCCAGAGAAGAGATTGGAGAGAGATATGAGTGGTATAAATCCCAGCTGCGTGAGCTGAGCCAAGGCATGTCTTCCTTTGCCTCAGTTTCTTCCTCCACCAGATAAGCATAAAAATACCACACAATGATATGATGAGAGCTAATGACGTAGCAGATGCAAAAGCATTTTGCACACCATATTCTGAAATCCCAGTTGTAGAAGGGCAATGGTGTTAGCTGGAGCAATCTTTCACTCTGGAGTGAGTGTGAGTTAGACAGGAACTCTGCGGTAGTGTGTTGGAACGACCTTCTAGCAGCTCTTGGGAGAGGCAATAGCGCACATCTCTTCCCAACTTCACCTTCAGTGATGTCACGTTGTAGCCAAGATAGGAGTATTTACACTCTGGAAATTTGCAAATGTTACAAACCAGAGTCTTTTTTTGGTTTTAGTTTTTGGTTTTTTATTTGCGTGTTTATTTTGTTTCTGAGAGCTGATTTACCTGCACGCCACTGAGTGAGGGTTAAAGTCATGAGCTGAGTAGGAATTCCAGGCAGTAGGTATTAAATAGTGTCCACCTGTGACAAAATACAAAATAGACTTTGGCACAATTTTTGAAAGAGTGACCCTATTACCCTTTCTGCCATTTGAAACAGGCCCACCCAAAGCCAGCCATTAGGGATCAGAGCGAGAGGCCACTCTTTCATGCCAGTCCATTCCCAGACAGGCCAGAGCAGTGTTGATGCCACCCAGCTCATGGAAATGAGGTTGGAGCCTCCCAGATCAACAGCTGCCGAGAGCTGCTTTCTTTGGCCCATGAGACCAGTGATAAATTGGGTTTCAATGTTCTGAATAGGCAGAAAAAGATACCTCCTTGCTCTCTCCTGATCCCTTTGCTGGAGCTGCCAGCTGGCACTTTTTGTCACTCATCGTGGCTGCCTGCAGTGGAGATTACACACTTAGTGCAGAGGGCATGTGGGAAAGGAAAAGTCTTCAGCGAGCGGGAGTCTCCAAGGCAAGCACTCGCCGGAAAGGCTGGGATACAGATGTAGCTCAAGGCATGTTCCAAATAATGGAACCTTTTTAAAGGATGGCCTAGAAAAGTACTATATTTGTCTTTGGCTAGCATGCCTGGATGCTCCCCAATCTTGGGGAAATAACTAGCTGGGTATGTTGGAGTTCTTTGTCAGGAGTAGCGTTGACAAAATATCAAAGTTTGCATTGGGCTGAAGTGGCATGGTGTGACTTAATACTCATTCAGTCATTTATTTGTCTAACAAATAAATGAGTGCCTACTGTGTGCCGCTGGAATGGAAGTACCATAAAGGCAGAGATTGTGTCTGTCTTATTTATTGTAGGCACCCAGTGCATTTTTGTTGAATGAATGAGTAGATGGCCTCACTGTGCAACATGTAGCGGGTATGAGGATAAATAAGTCATAGGGGCTGGGCATGGTGGCTCACACCTACAATCCTAACATTCCAGGAAGCTGAGGGGGAAGATCGCTTGAGCCAAGGAGTTTGAGGTTGCAGTGAGCTGTGAGGATGCCACTGTACTCTAGCCCAGGCAACAGAGTGAGACCCCATCTCAAAAAAAATAAAGTCATAGGGCCTGCTGCTACGGACCTCACAATCTGGTGTGCAGACAACCAAGTAAACCAGCAATTACAATGCAGGGTGATGAGTGCTGTGATATAGCAAATATAGGGTGCAACGGCTCACAAAAAAGGGAAATACAACCCAGCCTTGGGGGCAGGAGACAGGAAAGGCTTTCTGAAGACAAAGATGCAGAGGACATAGAGGACAATGCCAAAGATACTGGCACCTATCTGGATACGACCTTATGGAAAAAGAGAACTGACTACATATTCAACAGTTATCTCATATTCCTAAGGAAGACTATTGGCTCTCAGAGTGAAAAGTAATTGTGGATAACTGCTGCAATACTTTGATAGCTTAATCATCAGTGATGTTTTCCATTTCTTGGAGATTTTCAGGGATTTCCCTCAATTCAGCCTTTCTGCTGAAAGAAATGACCCCATGCCCACAGGACAGATGGCATGTGGGCCTTCAGCATCTGTCTGATGCACAGCCATTGGCTGCTTCCATGTCCAGGTCTATAGGCAGGCAGCGTGCTTCTTTTCCAAGGTCATGTCTATTCCATTTGATATAAATGGGAAGAATGCTCTGAATTTTGATTTGAAAGAGGCAAACTGCAGATTTGCAGAAAGTCCGGGTGGTGAAATATCTTGGCTTCAGCTGAACTGAGAGGGAAGAATTCTAACTTCCCAGGGCTTTGTGGCTCCAACAGGGTCATGCCAGACTCGTTCCTTTGGTATCACCAAATTAAATCACAAATAAGTATAAATATGCACACACATACACACATGCAAGTCTCAAAGGATGAAGACTAATTAAGAAGTAAACCATTTGAAATCAAAGATGCAACTCTTTGACAGTAGAGGACAGTCCCTGCCAATCCAGCTCTCCTCTTCAAGGTCATTTTCCCCAAGGTGCTGGGAGTATGTGCAGTCACTTTATTCCTTCTGCAATAGCCTGTCAGGCTCCCGGCACCTTTACCTCACTGGCAATTCTAAGCAGGACCACACACAAAAGTAAAAAGAAGAGTGTAATGAGCTACCTTCTACCTGCGACTCAAGTTTCAACAGTTATCAACATTGTGCCAACTTGGTTTCATCTCATCTATCACCTTTGTTTCTGAAGTATTTTAGAGATACTTTTGGAGCTTTAATAACACACCTTCAAAAGCTCTGTTATCTTTGGAGTTGTAAGGTAATGGTAAAAATCACCTTCTTCATTTTGCAGTTAAGGAAAATGAAGCCCAGAGAGGTTCAGCGCCTCATCCGAGGACACAGTGTGCAAGTTGTGAATCACATCTAGGGCCACCTCCACCCCCAGACCGGCTGGCCCTGCTAGCAGAAATGCCCTGCTGTTTGCCTGGGTCACATCGTCAGTATTCATTCCTCCTTCGGCTCCAGAAACCCCCACGTGGAGGTGAAAGAGAGAAAACAACCCAGAGGAGAAAGCCAGAGTGGGGCGACCAGAGTATTTTTCCTCCTAAGCCAGGGGAGAGGTAGTGGTGGGGTGAGGGTCATTTGACTCATGTTTTCTCACTCCGCCTGTTAGATTTGGCTCCGATTCTCAAACCATATGGAAAACGCTCATCCCCCACGTGCCACACCTATTGGAAACGCCCCCTCTGGAAAAGGGGGCAGTGGAAGGGAGCAGATCTGCCTCCCAGGCCCACGAGACAGCACTGTCCCTTGTCCTTCTGGCTCCCACGTACCTCCCTCCCTTCTCCACAGGTGCCCTGTGCCCTCCTGGAGGGAGATGTGGTGACAGAAACTCTTTGGTTCCCTGGGGAGTTCAGTGCTATCCCAGTGAACATCTCCGGGACTTGGCACCCTGCCCTTTTCCAAAGCAATCCCAAGCTATTTCTTGAGAACCAGCTTATGTTTGGAGCCAGGGACACGGCTCCGGACACATCTGGGATTAACTCCTATGCTGGAGAAATGAGATCACCCCAAAGCAATCTCAGAGAAATGTTTGGAGGAGAAAAAGGAGGGTATGCTAATGGCAGCCCTGAAAAGGCACTGGGGTTAGGACCAGCTCTTTCTCCACCGACATGGTGTAAACTCCTGCTGCCCTCACCTCTGTCCTGCAACAGGACCCCTGGAACTCAGGGAGGAGGCAAGAGGGACCAGGAGGAAAAGGCTGGCAGATCCTGGGTGTTGGGGTAATATTTGCTTGAATGAGGAAGGGAGGAATGTCCTGCCCCCCGACTCAAAGTGTCAGGAGTCAGGTGAAGAGGAAAAGGGAGCCAGTGATGTCTCACCTCTCCACCGAGGGCTGGAAGAAGAAAGGCCAAAACAAAAGACTGAGGGGAGATAACCAGAGAGAGAGAAAGACACATGGCAAAAGTCCCAGAACAGAATAGAATTTTAGAGATAGGTACGGGGCCAATAATAAGAATCTTCCTTATGTTGGGTTCCTTCCCATCGCTCAGGGCCCTGACCTCCTTAGTCTTTTCCTTCTACCATTATTCCAACTTGCAATATATATAATTTATTTGTATGTCTGTAGGTTTGATCTCTGTTTTCCCAACTAGACTGTAAGCTCCATGAAGGGTCTTGTACCTACCTGGCATAGCTGTCACTAGTGTGTGACAAAGATCTCATTACATAGTAGCTGGTGGAGCTCTCATTCCAGCTCTTCCCTGTGTGTGTCACGGCGGTGAGTCTGCCCCACTGGGTGCCTTTTCTCTCACCCTGTCGTCAATCCACACACCCCTTCATTTTTTAAAATTGGACATAAGCTCAGAGCTCACTGGCAGCTGGACCTCTTGCTGTTTCTGAATTCTACTATTTGGATATTTTATTGTTATGCGGTTTAGTTGTTTCTGGATTTTGAATATGTGTATTAGTCAGGACTTGTTCAGTTTCAAATGTCAGAAAATAACTCCAAGTAGTTTAAGTAATAAATAATAAATTGGGGATATGATCTCATTTAACTGAGTAACCTTCAGGCACAGCTAAATCTAGGGATTCAGATTTTATTGTCCAGGCTCTAGCTATCTGGTTACCTCTCCAGCTTGATGCATCTCTAGTTCTGCTGCCTTCTGCAGCTTCCCTCAGGAAGGTGTGCCTACTGGTTGGGAAATATCACCAATATTATTGCCCAGTATTGGACTACACTACATTGCACTGAGGGGCCAAGGCCCACAACCCAAAGGCTCATGATCCAAAAGTAATAAAGATTCTTTCTCAGCATCTATATATCAAACCTCAGGGAAGATACCAGTTGGGCCTGGTTGAGGCACATGTCTGCCCTGTACTGGTCCCCATGCTGGGGGGATTTGGGTACCCTAACTGGCCAGCCAGGGCCATGTCCCCTTGCATGTGTGGTGTGGCCAGAGTGAATGACCCCACCATCAGAAGATGGAGGCTGGTCCGAAGGTGGTGAGTTCTCTCACTTGATTGTTCACAGTCAGTTAGAGAGTGAACTCCTTGTTCTACTACTTTCTCCCCTTCTCACTACTGCACTTGACTAGTCTTTTAAAAAAAAGTAAATAAAGAAAAAGAAGATGAAGAGAGAACAGGTCATTACTCAGAGAAGGGGACACTTGGCAAAGCAACAACATAACCTTACTACTGAAGTATCCTCATGCCCTTGTTTCCGGGTTCTATTCTGCATCCAAATCATGTCTCTTGTGGTCTCCAGATCCCACTGAGGAGACAAATGGAACATATGAATTATAGAAGCATAGATGTTTTGAGCTTCTGAATCTCAGAAAAGGAAAGCCTTTTAGGCACGCACAAGGAAGAAGAGCTTGGTGAAGACGTGACAGTGAGACCTACACACGCGCTTCATACCCCTACCTCCTTGCCCCTGCCCCTGTAGACACAGAAAACCATTATCGGTGATAAAAGCTGTCACCAACAATACAGCAGGTGAGAGCTGACATGGAACTTGGAATCATTGTCCCTTGAGAGAACAGTGGAGGACAGGATGGAATCAACGAGCCGAGCCTCCTCAGGTGCTTAACTTTTATGTGAGGGCTCTGCAGTTCAATAATTCATGCTCACGCAGCCGGCAGCAAGCAAATTGCATTCACACTCTATTCAGATTTTGATTACAAAACAGAGCCCCAAATGAGCTTTATGATGGAAAAACATACGAGGTGACTTCAGCTGAATGGCAGACAATGAGGGTGGTGGGAGCACCAGGGCTTTCAGGTCAAATGAGCCTCGGCCAATCCTGAGTCCACCATACGCTGGCTGTGTGACCTTGTCCGGTGACATCTATCATCTCAGAACTTCTGTTTCCTCCTCGATGAAATAGGGCACTACTACCTACTTCATAGGGTTCTGAGATCACATGAATGAGATAATGCATGGAAAGTGCAGTAGTGCAATAACATAAGAAAAATTTCTGTGGCCTGGCAGAACCCCAGTAAATGTTAATTTCCTCTTCGGAGTCATTCACTCTCAGGCACTCTCTCCCTTCTGGCCTCCCTCCACCCCTCTTTGCACCATGGAAACCAATGTCTTCTATAAGCATGAATGTAGAACTGAGAATACCAGGGAAGAGATTATCCACAACGAAAACAAACGTGAAGAGGGTCTTCATGTTAAAAATAATTATAATTCACGTCCACAATATTTAATTATGTTGAAGAGACATGAAGAAAAGATGAAAATAGTCAAGCAATTAGTACTATCTCAAGGTTTCAGAGTTTAGGCATCTTCAAAGAAACTTCAGCATTTTGTGCAATTGTAGTTTAATATGCTCTCTCGGTAATCATTAAAAATATGTAAGCCAGTTGTACTGGAAATATCTTCCAGGGGGAAAAAAAAAAAGAAGAAAGCAGGTTAGCAATTTACAAAGCCTACATCAAAACTCCATGCATCACCCCCATTTGAGTTATAATAAGTTATAGTTCCAACCAGTAGCATCAAACTTGGAGGGTGAGGGTGTTTGACAACAGTGCAGCTTCTTGACTCCCACCCCGAGAGATTCTGATCACATAGGACAGGGATGGGGGTCAGAGGCTGCATTTTTAGCATCTCCCAGGATTCTGATGCAGGCAAACCACAGACTTCGTTTTGAGAAACACAAGCTTACCAGTGCTTGGGCTTGAGGATAGACTTAAGTTGGAATCCTAAATCCACCACTTTCTTGCTTTGTGAACGTGGCAACTCCTAACTTCTCTGATTCTCAGTTTTCTAATCTGAAAATTGGAATTTGAACTAATACACACCTCAGAGGTTGTTGTGAGAATTAGATAAAATATACTGTGTGGTGCTTAGCACAGTAACTGGCATATGGGAAGAAACACTCCATAAATATTAGCTGCTGATAGTCTCATTATTATGCAAAACCAAAGAGGCTTGGATTCTTTTCTTTTCATTAATCTGAAAGGACAATGAATTAAGCAAGATGGAAGTTTATTTTGCTCTCAGACAAAAGTCTGGAAGTGACACGGTCCAGGATGGGTGTGGCGGCTCTGCGACCAGGCTCCTGCCCTCCCTGTTTAGGTGTGGCCCTCGTCCCCATTATTCAGGATGGCAGCCAGAGCTCCGGGACCAATATCCACATTCCATGTGGCAAAGATGGGGGAAAGAAAAGAAAATCAGTCTCTGTCATTACCTCACTGGCCAGAACTTAGTTGCCAGGGAGGCTGGAAAATGTGAGCAGTATTCCAGGTAGTCATATACCCAGAAAAACATGGTTTGTATCACAAAATGGACAAGTGGGGAGAAGGAATATGGAGGGACTATTGTTCCCTAATAAACCCTACCCTAGGAATCTAGCAGATTTGGGTCATTCCCCAGAAATCCTCTGCTCTTATCCTGCTTCTATCTGCTTATCCCTCAGGTAAGGAACATCTTCCCCCAAAACGGTAGCTGCCCGGTCTGTTTGTCACACTCAGCTTGGCTTATTTTCTTCCTAAATTCCTCCCATACCTTTCACTCCTCATTCCCCAGCTTCACTCACTTTCTCCTCCCTAAGTGATTTTAATAAGTGATACAATTATTTCATTGTAGAAAAGTTAGAAAACATAGCTAAGCACTTAGGGAAAAAAAATTTAATATTCAAAAATCTCACCTCTTAGAAATAAGCACTCCTGAAGTGTTGGTGTATAGTCATCAAGCCTTTTCCCCAAGTAAAAATATACATGTGAATTTGTAATGAAAATCTAGTCTACGTAACTGTTCTTAACTTCTTCTGTCACACTTAACAGTATACTATCAGTAATGCTCAGTGTTATTAATTATAGATCAACATCATCAATTTTAATGACTGGAGAGTTTTTCATTGCGTGGGTGTATCATAATTTATTCCACCACTGTGTTAACCCCCTAGTACACACGTCTTTGCTCACTTGTCCCCCAGTTTCTTGGGGATGAGCTGTGTTCCTACGGCTTTCTAATTCCTGGGCTCTCCTGACTGCATCCGGGAACCAGCAGAAAGGAACAACTCTACCATCCCATCAGCAAAGTGATGTCAGGTCTTGTCTCTAGCCCTAAGCTACCTGGAATTCTTTTTTCAAATGAACATGGCAGACTTGGGAGATTCTCGAAGACCTGAATTAAAGCCCCCCCTACACTCCATTATGAATAGCAAGACTGCCACAGTGTGAAGGACGACTGCACCCCACTGCTCAGAAAAGCACAAAATAAAATACAATTCCAGGTGACTAAATGGCCTTCTATTAAACCTCAGCTGTTAGAAGTTTCAGTTTACCAAGCTGACTTCAAGCAAAACCAGCGTGAAGCCATTTCTGTGTGGAGAACCCAGTTTCAATTAGAAAAAAAAAATGGATTTAACTGAAATAATTATTTAGACAGACAACTGATTTGACAAATGATGCCTGAGCTGTTTTTTTAACTGATGATTGATTTCTGATTAATTGTTTCTTTGTCTCAGTTGAGCTTCGTAATGACCCAAACAGTCATGAGGTTTACACTTTCTGCAGAAGGCTGAAGACAAATTATGTTGCATCACTCTTATGTAGCATTTTCTATTTTCAGATGGTTTTCACCTCAATTTCCTTCCCATCCACACTGAGGAGCAGGTAGATATCACCAGCCTTCCATTATAAATGATGACCATAAGGGATGCCCTTTATTGAGCACATACTATGTGCTAGGCAAGATGCTAAATGCATTATAAATATTATTTATTCCTCATGACAGCCCTAATGAGGTAGGCATTCTATTAATACCCCATTTTATAATGAATACAGTTTAACAAAGATTAAATAACTTGACCATGATCATACAAGTGGCAAGAGGTAGAGCCAGAATTCAAATCAGGAAGAGTCACTGACTCACTCAAGTTCACATAGTTGTGGAGTCAAGTTCAAAACCCTGTTCCTGGCATAGTGATTAAGAACAAGGACTGTACTAATTGACTGGCACACACGGGCACAAACAGATGTACAGGTCATTGGAAATCAAAAAGTTGGGAGGCAGATGGGTAAAAACTTACCTATTGGGTACAATGAACACTATTCGGGTGACAGGCACACCAAATGCCCCGACTTAACCTTTATAAAAGGTAACAAAACATTTTACCCCCTTAATATTTTAAAATAAAAAAAAAGAACAAGGCATCTAGAATAAGGCAGCCTGCATTCAGAGCTCATAACTGCCATTCCCCAGCTGTGTCACCTCATGCAAGTTACTACCACTCTGTGTCTCAGTCGCCCTATCTTATAAATGGGGGTAATGCGTGTCTATCTCAAAGAGATGATGCACACACACTTAGCACATAGGAAGTGCTCTGTAGTTATTAATATTATACCTTCTGCCCTTCCATCCTCTAAGCTAAGTACATATTTTATTTTCATGTGTCACCGCAGGTGCCTCGAGCCAAAGCCTTATGCAACTACAGAGGGCAGAATCCTGGTGACCTGAGGTTTAACAAGGGAGATGTGATCCTCCTCCGGAGACAGATTGATGAGAATTGGTACCAGGGGGAGATCAATGGCGTCAGTGGGATCTTCCCAGCCAGCTCAGTGGAAGTCATCAAGCAGCTGCCCCCGCCACCCCCACTCTGCAGGGCCCTCTACAACTTCGACCTACGAGACAAGGGCAAGAGTGAGAACCACGATTGCCTGACCTTCCTCAAGGTAAGAGTCTGGTCAGCCGCCAAGGTCTCCGGGGACGGCCTAGACACTATGGCAGAACCTGGAGACGTTTGCTTAATATTTGCTGATATTTTTAAAATTATATACATTTTATACATAAATGTATATGTGAATGTGTGCATACATTGTATTGTGTGTATACAATTCAAACTACATGGGAGTGAAATCTCTAGAGAAATCTAAGAACAGTTTGATAGAAGTCCTTAAGGCTTTTCCATTGCAATTACAAAAATACACATCCACACATTCATTGATTCATTCTAGAATCACTTTTGAGCACTGACTCTTTGCAGGTGCTGGGGACAGAGCATGAACAAGTCACAGTCCCTGCTGTCCTAGCACAGTAATGGGAGTAACAGACATGTGGGCAGAAAATCACAAACAGTTTGATAACATGCTATGCAAAACTGCAGCTGCCACCTCTTTGTCATGTATGTGTAAGGGTATTCTTGCTGACCAACTTATGGCCACCTAATTCTACTCCTTTACAGCATTCTATTTTGTTTTAAACATAGCATTCAAAACACTGCAAACATATACAATAATATAATCATACCTTTATACACAAATAACCTCTTACAAGGTATATTTTCCAAACACATCAATTGCCCTACGATATTTTCTGCCTCTCTTTTCCATCGGATGGTCTTCACCATTCATAAGTAATGACAATTCCCCTAAAGTCTAGGCTACTTTAACTCTCCGCATCCAGTATTTGTTATTCCTTAAACATTCAAATTCTGTCATAGAAACCAAATTTGGAGTTATTTTCATTCTTTGCCTTATATGTAGCTCTAAGTACAAAAAGTGGCACTGCTACAATAGGTCTTTGTTTTGTAAAATATTTTTATTCTACCACTACCAAAAATGACATTTATTTCAGATTCCCTCAACGTAGATAACCTCGCTGTCTGAGAGAACCTCCTAAGGAAGGTCATTCTATAGCCTGAACAGCAAAGTTTAAACTTAGACTGCAGTTAAAGGAAGGTCAGTTCAATTTCACAAACACTTATTAAGTATTTACTTTGTGCCAGGCCTTAGACACTGAGCTCTGGGGACACAGCTGGAGGAAGACATAAGCAAGCAGGAAGCATCATCTGCTTCTCCGACCCTCTCTGGGAATTTGCAAACTGGGACACTTACTCCCCATGGTCATTCGTCCCTTGTGCCCATCCCTGTGCCAAGCTGGCTACTGGGGATAAAGTGATGAGTCATTGTCCTTACCTTCACAGAGCTGGCAGTCTGTGAAGAAGAAACACCCTCATAAATGAGAAATTATGACAAAGAAACGAGAAGAGAGGATTTGATCCATTCTAGAAGGCTATAGAATGCTAAGACCTCACTAGGAAATCCCATGGTCTTCCTAAACTGAGCACATCCAAATTAAACTTAAGATCTTCCCTCCCGAAGCTGCCCTTTTCCTAGTGCTGTCTAGCTCAGTAAATTGTACAATTTATTCGAACATTCATGTGTTTGTTCATGCATGCATGCAATCAAGAAGTATTTATTGGATGACTACTGAAGGGGAACCACTGTGTTAGGTGCTCGGAACAACAGAGATAAACAAAACAGACACAGGCCCTGCACACGTGGAGCTTGTGGTCTGATAGGGTGGACAGTCATTAAAGAAATAACAACCTATAAACGCGTAATTGTGAATTTGTAGTAACCATAAATGTGTAAGTACAAACCTATAAATGTGTAATTGCAAATGTGTAAGAGGAAGCTAAGAAAAGATATGATGCATAATGAATTTAGACTTGGATTAATCCAAATTACTGAGGGACTTGGACTAGATCAGAGAGATCAGAAGGTCTTTTATTTTTTTTTTTGAGACAGGGTTTTTCTCTGTTGCCCAGTACAGAGGTGTCATCATAGCTCACAGCAACCTCAAACTCCTGGGCTCAAGCAATCCTCCTGCCTCAGCCTCCTGAGAAGCTGACACTACAGGTGCATTCCACCCAGCTAATTTTTCTATTTTTTTGTAGAGATGGGGTCTTGATTTTGCTCAAGCTAGTCTCCAACTCCTGGCCTCAAGCAATCTTCCTGCTTCGGCCTCCCAAAGTGCTAGGATTACAGGCATGAGCCACCTCGCCCCGCCCAATCAGAAGGTCTTTAGTGGATGAATATACAGGTTTGGATCAATGAACACGTATGGACATGGAAAGATGTTCCCGATATGGTATTAAGTAAAAAAAATCAGTGTGTTCTGTATGACTTCATATATATGAAGTACAAGAATAGGCAAAATGAATGTATAGTGCTAGAAGTCAGAATAGTGGTTACCTCTTGCTGGGTTGTGGCAAAGAGCACTTCTGGGTGCTGGGAATGTTCTATATCTTCATCTGGATAGGAGTTTTGTGGATATATTCAAATGTAAAACTTCCTTAAACTTTATATCTAAGATTTACGCACTTTATGCATGTGTGTATGTTGACAGGTTTATAAAAATCAATTTTTATACATATACACATATAAACATTTATATATATGTTTATGTGTATAAATGTTTTATCTTGATGGAAAAAATATGTTAAGCTGTTAATAGTGATTGTATCTATATTGTGATAGAATTTTTTCCTTGTTTTGCTTATCTGTGTTTTTAAACATTTCTACAAATTTACATATAATGTTTTATAATAAGAAAAAATTGAATAAAAAGCTGCTTTATGTCTGATACATTAAAAAATGAATAGGTTCTAAAAAGTCTCCAAAATGAGAATAAAATTCATTCTTTTTGGTAAGCCAAAGGTGTGTCCCCCTATGGCTTCCATCTTGATTTCTCCATCAGAGTAATTTAAATGAAAAGGTTGGACTCTGCCAGTGATTAAAAATTAGAAACGTTTCCAAGTTTTCCTATTGGAGTCCATTGATCCTCCAAATTATTTCTATTCCCCTTATGGTCTTGGTGACCTAAATACTACCCTTTATGGAGAAAGTTCATTTTAGCAGGGAGGTTTCCTAAATAAATCATGCATGAGCTACAGTCCTTGCCCCTCATACCATCTGGGACTCCAAACTGATCTCCGCTGAAAGCTTTTACCACCTGAAAACTGAGAGTAAATGCTGACCGTGAGCCTTTCTCTTTCAGGACGATATCATCACTGTGATCAGCCGAGTGGATGAGAACTGGGCAGAAGGCAAGTTAGGGGATAAAGTAGGCATCTTCCCTATCCTGTTTGTAGAGGTACGTGAGTATCAAGTATGCATCTCATTCACGCCCACTCAGCAATATGCACGTGCCACTGCGATGCCTGAGAGCAACTCCTATTTGATATGAGGATTATTTCAGGACTGACTAAAATCTCTAAAGAAAAAATGTCAGACGATAATACCCAATTCTGGCAAGAGTGTAGGGAAATGGGCCTTTTCCATTCTGCTGATGCGAGTGCAAACTGGCAAAATCTCTCATATCCAAATTGCAATAAACTCAGATCACAAATCCTAAAACTGTGCACCTCCTTTGAGTCAGCCATTCCACATCCGAGAGTTTATTGTAACGAAATATTTAAATAAGTAGGCAAAGATATGCGTACAAAATGTGCAAAAATGTTCACCATAGCATTAGTGTGGTGGTATATAATGATGAAAAATCAGAAATAATCTAAATATCCAACAATAAGGATTTAGTTTTTAAAAGTTGTAGCAATGGAAAAATATATACCTATTAACAATAATGTTGGAGAATAATATTTAATATGATGAAGTATTTGATATTAGGCAAAGATATATGATTTATTGTTAAGTAAATAAATAAGTTAATGAGTATACAGTTCCAGATTTGCAAGATAAAAAAGTTCTGGAGATCTGTTTCATGACAGCGTGAATATACTTAATCCTACTGAACTGTATATTTAAAAATGGTTAAGATGGGTCTGGGGGAAATTATATAACATAAAAATTGGTTAAGATGGTAATCTTTTTAATGTTCCAGTTTTATTGACATGTAATATTTTACGTATTTATGGGGCACAGATACTGTGTTACATGCATAGAATGTGTAATGATCAGGTCAGGGTATTTCTATCACCTTGAATATTTATCATTCCTATGTGTTGGAAACATTTCAAGTTCTCTCTTCCAGCCAATTTGAAATATACAGTACATTGTTACTAACCATAGTGATTCTACTCTTCTATCACATGGTAAATTTTATGCTATGTGTTTTTTACCACAATAAAAAAATAAGTTGAATCATATGAAGCCAACTTACTTATATTGTGTATATAAATGGATACAGGACTAGAAGGAT
Organism: Lemur catta; assembly: GCF_020740605.2. Lineage (NCBI taxonomy): Eukaryota > Metazoa > Chordata > Mammalia > Primates > Lemuridae > Lemur > Lemur catta. Next base: position 10,442,300 of record NC_059132.1, read on the forward strand.
ATATACCAAAATGTTAACAGTAATGATCACTAGGTGGTGAGATTCCAGATGATTTTCATTTTCTTCTGCCAATTTGTATTTTCTAAATCTTCTGAAATGAGCATGTATTTGTTACTGCTGTTTTCTTTAAAGCTACTTACAAAAAAAAAAAAGAAAGAAAGAAAACGTGCTAACGTGCTAGGTTATCTATCTATTTCTTCAGTATAATAATGTAACCTGTAGTCCCTAACCTCACTAGCCATGAGCCTCACCCTAGCCTGGAGCAAGTCATTAAAAATTTAAAAGAGAGTTTTCCTTGTTCAACTGCATTTATTGGGTGCACGCATAAAGTGTACCCAATAAAAATGGGGAGCGGAGAGCTATGAAAGAAGTAAAAGGCACACTCTCTGCCCTCTAGGAAGGTGGGGTGAAAGCAGAACAGAGGCATAATTAAGGAAATATTAATATTTGATATTATGGAAAGGGACCATTTCATCCTATCACAAGAGCTAAAGCAGGTTCTGAAATGAATGATGTACTCAGAGCCTTGCACAGTTTTCAAGATTTCCTGGCTTCATATAGTGCAACTAATTGCTTTATTGTGACAAAAAAATACATAACATAAAATTTACCGTATGATAGCAGAGTAGGGTGGCTATAGTTATTAATAGCAAGCTTCTCTGTCCACCCTCTATTCAGTCAGTATTGAAGGAATGAATAGTTGATGGACGGGATGGAGGAAGGGTCCAGAAGGGCTGGCTGGTCATCTTACTATCTCTGGTTCCTAATGCTTTTTCTCTTGCTGGGACTCCTTCCAGATATATCCATCCAATTCTCTTTACGTGTCAAATTTCATTCATTTTACAAGGCTCAGATAGCAACCCACTTTACGTAAAATTTCAGCTACTGGTTGAAACCTTAGTGATCCCCTTCCTCTGTGAGCACCTGATGGGTGTGTTGATCGTACTTCACAGGCCAGCCTAACGCAGAACAGGTACTCTGTTAAAAAAAAAAATAGCTTAACAAGAGAATGAATGAAAAATGATTTGGAAGGTAGTCAGAGCTACTAGGAAAAAATTCGGAAAGCAAACCATTCAGTGTGACCCTATCCTAAATATAGATTTAATCATTCAACTATTAATAATTTTTCATTGAGTGCATGCTATGCCAGGTCCTGTGTTAAGTACTAAAGATACAAAATAGATACGGGTCCCTACTCTCAGAAACTGGAAAGTCAGGCAGTATTCCTGTAATCACAGGAGTGATGGATGATGCAAAGACTGAAGTAGACCCATCTGGGCGGATGGGTCGGCGGATGCCACTTATGCCAAGATCTGACAGATGATTAGAGTTAGGTAAGTAAGTATGCAAGGAAGAGCCTTTTAGGTAACGGAGTAGCATGTGCAAAAGTCCTGCAGGATGAGGAAGTGTGATGTATCAAAAGGACCAAAAGAATACCAGAGCTGGAGCTTAGAGAGTAACAAAAAATGAAGGCAGGGAAGTAAATGGGAGACAGATCACAGAGGGCTTTGTAAACCGTCCTGTGTCGTCAGAGTGGGCTAGGTTGTGTGCAGTAATAAACAGCACCAAAGTCTCAGGGACTCAACAAAGAAAACGTTATTTCTCACCCACATTGCATGATCAGCAGAGGACGATGAGAGGCTCTGCTCACACAGTCACTCAGGCACCCAGACTGACAAGGCTGGGCCATCTGGTGTCTGCACCACCTGGAACCTGTGGGCTTCCTAGTTTCCACAGTAGAAAAGTGAAGAAGAGTGAGTTGTGTGTCAGCAAATAAATGCCTCAGCTCGGAAGTGACAATTGTCACTCCCACTCACACCCCATTGGCCTGGACCAGTCACATAGCCCCTCCTGACTTCAGGTCAGCTGAGAAGTATAAGGGAACACATGAAATATCGGGTGAGTGTCATTGTCTGCCATATCACAAGGAGTTTAGATTAGATGCAAAGGCAGATAGAAGCCATGGAAACGTTTTAAGGGGTCAGATTTGGAATTCCTTTTAAAGGCTGCTCTGGCTGCAGTGGGAAGAATGATTTGAAGAGAAGGGAGAAGAAAACAGAAAGATTAGTTAGGAGGCTACTGCATTGCCCAGTTAGGAGACGACTGTGGCTTAGACCAGTAGATCGGAAACAAGTAGATTCAAAGACCTTTCAGGAGGTAGAATCCATAGTACTAGGAGGTTGACAGAAGTGGGGAGATTGGCAGGGCAGGGGAGAGGAAGTAGTCAAGGACAGCCCCACTTTCTGATTTGTGTACCCAGGTCAGTGGTGGAGCTCTTTGCTGGGTCAAGCAAGCTTCTCTGAGGAGGAACAGTTGTGATCATTGGCAGACAAGGGTTGACTCTCCAAGGGCAGAGATCAGCTGCAATTAGTACCTAAATGGACACGTAGGAGGTGCTTAAATTTTTGCAGAAATTTATGCATGGTCTCTTGAATTATTTTTTGAGATGCTTCTTTATACCTCTGAGGGCTGGGGGGAAGGCACCACTCATATTATTACCCATTTCTGAAACCCATCTTCCCAAAACTTCTACATTTAATGATTATTCATTTGGATACTCTCTCTACCACTTCACCTCTAAAATTAGTGATTATGAGAACCCTCAAGATGATGATTAAACTAGCCATTGCTTCATTTGTTCTCCTAATTGCTAGGAGGGGAAAAGGATAATCAAGTGGTTGCTCTGATCTGGGAAACTGGTTTTCAAAAATTACTTGAAACCCAAATTGAGCTTTTTAAAGCACTACTTAAATTTTGACTCCAGTCATTTCATTAAGACTAGCACTTGCTGAGAACTCTTTAAATAAGTTTTAATTACCAGTGCCATGCAAAGTAATTGGGAGGAAGGGAGGCCTTACGAGGGTGACGTGGGGTGTTTTTGGCATACACAGGATTTTTCTTGTTAATGCATCATTTGATTTATTGACTTGTAGCTGCATTCAAAGGTGGTAAAGCAAAGGCTGAATTTATGCCCATTCTTGTTAGGACTTCTCCAACGGGGCCTGCCTGGCTTATATGAACTTTGCTCAGCCCAGTGAACCTCAAAGATATTGTTTCAAGTGAGTGGGTGCAAATCTAAGAGACCTGCAGTTCTTCCCCAACAGAGCTATTAATCATGTTGGCAGAGGACAGGGAAGATGCAGAGTCTCACGGGGCTCTTTGTCAATGCTGATGTCGGAAAAGCTGACGGTGGGGCTTACCTGGGGACAGAACAATTAGGTCAAAGCAGAAAAAATTAATTTATTTCATTAAAGCCATGAATGGCTATATAAAGAATTTTACTCGTTTCATTCAAAGAGTGTACATTATCCTTTTATTGAGTGAATAATGGAGGAACAGGTGCCCTGGGACGTGTAAGGCGTTGTTCCTGGGCCAGGCTGCCACCAGAGTCTGCCTAAACAATTTCAGTCACGTCCTAATTGGTCTCCCTACTAAGTGCTATTCTGGCACTTCTGAGTAACAGCCAGAATGAGCTTTTCATTTGTTTATTTTTATTTACATGCAGTAAAATTTACTCTTTTTGGTGTTCAGCTCTATAAATTTTGATGAATACATATAATTGTATAACCACACCATGATCAAGATATGGAATAATTCCAACACTCTTCCCCCAAATCCCTCATGCTCCCTCTTTGTAGTCGGTCCCTTCCCTGACTCCCAACCCCGGGCAACCACCAATCTGTCTTCTGCTCCTATAGGTTTCTTTTTCCAGAATGTCATATAAACGGAATCACACAAAACGTAGCCTTTTGAGCCTGCCTTCTTTCATTTTGCATCATGTATTTGAGATTATCCATGTTGTTCTGCGTATCAGTGGTTCATCTCTTTTTATTGTTGAGTAGTATTTCATTGTACAGATATACCAGAGTTTGTTTATTCATTCACCAGTCGAAAGACTTTAGAGTTGTTTCCATTTGTTGACAACGATGCATGAAGCTGCTCTAAACATTTACATCCCAGTGTTTGAGGGAACCTAAGTTTTCATTCCTCTTGGGTAATTACCTAGGAGTGGGATTGCTGGGTCCGATGCTAAGCATGGCTTTGACTTTGTAAGAAATTGCCAAACTGTGGCAGGGACTTTTAAAAGCATAACTCAGATCATATCACTCCTCTACCTAAATCTTGGCAAAGGCTTCCTATGATATTTAGAATAAAATGGACACCCCACTCCTGGGGCCTTAGAGGTGTGGCCCTGCCTGTCTCTGTGACCTCCCCTTTGAACACCTGCTCCTCACCTGCTCTGTTCCACCCTTCTCGATTTGTTGATTCTGTCTTTTTCTCAAAAAAGATAAGTTCTTTCCCTCCTTAGAGCTTTCCCACTAGCCTGTAATCCCTCTCCCTGGCATGTTCTTGCCCCCATGTTCACGTGCCTAGCTCCTTCTTGTCATTTGTTGTCACACCATAAATGCTGCCTTCTCAGCGGGTCTTTCTTGCCGCCCCCATCTAAGGTAGCTACTCTCCGATCACTCTGTATCACAGCTCAGCACTTATGATACCTGATGTGTTCTTGTTTAAATGGCTCTGTCATTTATAAGTCACCCTGTCCGGGCTTCAATTGTCTCATCTTTAAAGTGGACAGAATAATGCCCACTCCCCTACTTGATGAGTTTTTCACAATATGACAAGCTTCTTGAGGCAAGAATTACATCTTTAAAATTTTCTATCTCAGTTATGTTCATCCTCTGCACACTGTCATTAAAAGTTCTCAAATGGGCAACTTCCCTTTTACCTCTAGACTGAGACGTGTGGTTTTAGAGAGCATCATGTGACAATGATGATAATGAAATTTAAGTAATCGTCCTGAAATGTAAGGGTTATTCACACAAATCCTTGTTTCATCAACATATTTCGATTTCTAAAGGAAATGAACCCACAGGGGCCCTCAGTGAGTAGGGCACTGGGAAGATATTTCTTGTGGGAATTTCGGTGGGGAAGGCAGACAGTAATACAGTGTTGCGCTTTAGCTGGCTGGAGCTACATGGCAAGAGCTAGTTGTTACATTTTTAGGAATTTTGCCAGCCAGTTGTTAAACCACTGGTAGATTGGTAAACTCTACAAATCAATGTCTTTCTTTCTTTCTCTCTGTCTCTCTTTCTTCTTTCTTTCTCTTTCTCCCTTCCTCCCTCCCTTCTTTCCTTCCTTCCTTTCTTTCTCTTTCCTAATTTACCGGCACATCACTGACTAAGAGGTCTAAAACAAGGAAGAATGGTGATGAGATGAAAGTATTTAAAGGAAGTAGTAAAGGACAGTTTTAGCATAAGGGATCCGGGTCCTGCATGCATTTACATTCTAGCTTGTCAAATATGTGTACTTAAGCAACTTCCTTCGCCCGTTACTCCACAAACTCTCACTGAGCACGCACTCTGGGGTACAGGAGAGAATACTGTGTAGAAGGTCCCTGCCCCCAGGTGGCTAGCAGACCAGCGGGGGGGGGGGGGGGGGGGAAGGCAGGTAAATGCTAATGGTGTGGAGTGGAAAATGCAACGACAGGGAAGCCCAGGCGCTGCTGGAGCCCAGCAGGGGACTCTGGAATGACTGACGGGAGAGGAGAGAGAGCCACCAGGTGAAAAGGGCTGGACATGGCTGGGAGAAATGGGTAAAGGAAGAATACTCCCAACCAGGAAAGAGTATCAGTGGCTTATTTTTATACTCTTTGTACCTCAGTAAAAAACTAATGTCTACTTGGCAGGAAAGTTTGAGAAATTTATCGATAGAACAAAGTAAGTGGGACATATTGATGAAAGATGGAAGCTGTTATGATGTTGACCAGGAAATGGTCACCTGAACCAATGACTGAGGAGGTGGCATCTGACCTGGCTTCAGACGAGGCTGGGTAGGACTTAGCTACTCACGTTAGATCAGGAAGACTAAGTTCGCTTCGGACCTTTTGTCTTTTCAGCCAAACCTCACCGCAAGACACCTCCTGGAGAAGAACAAAGGCCGTCAGTCATCCCGAGCAAAAAATCTGTCTCTGGTGCCCTCATCCTCCAGAGGTAACACGCCCACCCTCCGCAGGGGCCCAGGGTCCAGGAGGAAGGGGCCCGGGCAGTTCTCCATCACAACAGCCTTGAACACTCTCAACCGGATGGTCCACTCTCCCTCGGGGCGCCATATGGTAGAGATCAGCACCCCCGTGCTCATCAGCTCCAGCAACCCCTCTGTGATCAGCCACGCGGAGAAGGCAGACGTCCCTCCCAGCTCTTCAGGGCAGGTAGGGAAGACATCCCCGGGATAAGGGCACCTTGGAGTTGGGCAAGTGATCTGCACCATGTCACAAGCAATATTTGATATTCAGTACTTGCTAACCACACACAATGCACTAATAATAACTAACGTTGTATGTATTGCATATCAGAGCTCTATGTCCATGATTTCATTTCATCTTTGAACAGCCTGTGAGTTAGGTATTATGACTGTTATCCCCATTTTGCAATTGAGGAAACTGAGGCTTAGAAGGCTGAAACAACTTGCCCAAATTCTCACAGACACTTTTCCTTCCCTTGCTAAGTGCCATGTAATGGTTCCTGTCCCCTAGAGAACTTCCCTCCAAAGAGAGGGTGCCACCCATTTTCCAGAGAGGATTTCGGCATCACAATTTGGGATTCACTATCCCATTCTCTGACAACGTATTAGGCATCATGTGGAAAGAAAGCAAAAGAAACTGTGAGTCACTGAGTGTTCTCAATCACATACGTCATTTGTGGACCCCAGTGCAAAATGAAAATGCAAATCCCTTGTTTAAAATAATTAAGCATTTCAAGAAGGCAAGGACAAAGCATTAAACCAAGTGAAGGGGCCGATATGACTATACATGTCACAAACCCATGAAGCCAGCCCTGGGTGCTTTCACATAGAGCAGCTAATAACATGATGTATGTACAGTCTTAGCACCATGATGTCTGGTACCCACCAAGCACCAGGTAAGTATTAGCTCTTAATACCACTGTTATTAACCCTGGTCACTGAAGCTTGATAAGCCAAGGAGCAGTCATAGCCATCCAGAAACAGTATTTCTAACAGCATGTGGCTATTTAGGTTGAAGGGTGCTTTAAAAGATGAAGCAGTAGAGGGATGAGACAAAGTATCATAATTAAGAAGAACTGCTTATTGGGTATTCGGCTAAAAACACTCTTTGGAACCATGCAGGTGGCGACTTGAAAGGACAAACCTTAACTTGCACTGATGTGTTTTTTTCTTAAGAAGCCATAAATCTTGTTTTTAAACATGAATTTCCACCTTGGGATTAAATGGCTTAATTGGACTGTAATCCCTTTTTAACAAGACAAGGAGGAAGGAGAAAGTCAAGGGCTCCTCAAAGACCTGTGTGCTATTCTGAAAGGAAAACAATCACCTCCTGCAACATTTTATATCTCATACCACTGTCTGGATCTCTGACAAGTTGGCTGCTCGTGTATTAATAATTCTGTTCGGCACCCGCATCTCACACACACACACTTTCTCCTTCACATACTCTCTCCTTGAATTAAAAAAAAAAACCCATAAAACATCCCACATGCATTCCCAACACTTTTTTAAACATACATGCTTTGTACTCAAAGTTATCCCTCTGCCACAGACACACACACACACACACACACACACACACACACACACTCTCTCTCTCTCTCTCTCTCTCTCTCTCTCTAAAGTGGGAGCCTTATGACTCACCATTAAGCCAAAGAGTCACCAAATTTTTTGAAACCATTCTTTATATATAGACACAGATATAGAAAGTACAGCCCACACTCTGTAGAAATAAGCTAGCTTACTCAGCTGCAAGTTGGCTTCCCAAAAAATTTAGCCAAGAGTCCCTTTTCCACGTGCCTTTTTAACTCTTATTTCTAGTCATTTACCTCATCTACAGAGAGGCCAGACTGGAGTGGGAGAATCCTAGTAGGATTCAAAACAAGTATTATTCCCTCCTAGTTTTCACAAATAGTGAGAATTCCTAAGTGTGGCATTCACACATCCTATACCCAGAGAACCACCATACAGTACTGACAGCCCTTTCTCAATCCAGATGACTGTGGATAAGTATTTCTACATGTTTGTCTAGGTGTTGTCACAGCACACTCAATATGCCCCACATATGAGCTATACCTAAAGATGAGCAGAAAGTTGAACAAATGACAAGATCTGCTTCCTTTTTCTCCAACATCCTTGAGAACTATGATTGTGTCTAGCTTATCAAGGCACCACAGGGTGCCTAGACCATAGTAGGTCCTCAATAAATCAAGGAATTAAGACTTTTGACTTAAATATCTGGGTGGATGGTGGTGACATATACCTAAGGAAGACTAGAGGTGGTAGTTTCCCATAGAAAGATTACAGACCAGTGTAACTCTTCCAGCCAATAAATAGCTACTGAGTATTTACCAAGTGCTAATAACCATCATGAACACTGGCAATTCTACTACCAAAACAACAAGAACAGTAACATTAATCTCAAAGTTTACTGAAACTAATATGAGATGGATGGATGGAGGGAGGGAGGGATGGTTGGATGGCTAGACAGATAGCTAGACAGACAGCTAGACAGACAGACAGATAGGATATCTTCTGATAGCAAAGTCTTCTTTTGCTGCTAGTCCTTTATGTCCTGCCATCCATCGTAAAAATGTGGCAAGAGCCTTTGTAGGGGAGGTATTATCAACCTTTACAGCAAAGTAATTAAGCACCCCCACCCCCCGCCAAAAAAAAAAAAAATCATTTGGCCAAGTTCATGTAATTGGTAGAGAACCTGGATTGAATTTGGAATTGTCTAATTCTGGGGCATAAGTTCTTGGCACTATGCTATGCTGTCATTATGCCAACCCAGTTTATCCTGCATGTCTGCAGCCTCCCTTTTCTTGGTTATCTTCACTTGACTCCTTTTTAACTCTAAGGCCTTCCAGCATTCTCTTCCCCACCAGCCCCTCAGTAAAGAATCTGTCCGAAGTCTTTTGCAACTGAACAAGACTTCCATTTACTATTACTTTGCTCCTGTATGAACTACCAACTGTATCCAAACATCGTACGGTGCTGACAGCACCAGGAATAAGCTGTTGCCTGGTTCCCTTCCTATAGTAGAGACAAGTCTTGGATTGTCCCTCAAGTCTGAAGCACCAAAGGGCAGCCATTGCTACCCTCTCATAAAGAGAAGCTAGAGTAGGGAATTTTGTTTTCCCTTTGTCACTGTGTCTTTCCACCTGTGGGAAACCACCTGACTCTTCTGGGTAGGGCACCAGGAAATGGCCTCAAAGATCTACTGTAACTACAGACAATTGTACTTGAGAACAATTTAGGATTATACCTGAAGGCGCTGAGTAAGTTCCATGGAAAACTGCACAGGAGGAGATTGAGTGGGTGGATTGAGTCCAATGTAGTTGGCCTTTGGGAGACTCTTGGAGATTATTTCTAGGTCTGCACTGAGGAGTGCCTTAGAAGGAGAAAGAAGGTCAACTTCACAGGACACAAGTTAGAAGGAATTCCTTCAGCAGTGCCTCCTTGGAGGAAGTTATGAGTGCAAGGCTAATCCTGGTGATTCTAAGATTGACTTGGTTCAGGATATACACGGAGCCTTCTTGGCTCCATCTCCCACACACACAGAACAATGAGGTGTTCTTGTTTTCCTAAGAGGTTCTGCTTCCTCTTTCTCCCCTCCCCCTGCCCCTCTCTCATCCCCTTGCCCATTCCCCAGTCCCCTCCTCCTCTATCACACATCCAGGGTAGTGGGACTGTACAACTAGAAGCTCTCTTTCCCTCGCCTCCTACATTCAGCTAGTCAGTAAGCTCGTTTTGCCACCTACATAGGTATTGCTTTTGTCTAGTCCATCCCCCTGCCTTAGTTTGGCCCCTCGTCTCTTGCTTAGACTATTGCTCCAGGCTCTTTGCTGGCCTCCCAAAGCCCACACTCAGTCACTACCCCTCGCCCTGCCCAACCCTTCCACCCCATCCGTTTCTCCAATCATGGCCTCCATAATCACCTCTTGAAAACCCAAATCCATTCAGCCATGTCCCTTCCCCAAACCACCAATAGTTCTCATTATTGAGTGGCCACAAAAAGCTAGCAATTATACTAAATGATTTACAAACATTATGACTCTCCTCAAAACTGTTCAGAGTAGGTATTGGTATGCCCATTTTACCAAAGGGGGAGACTTTGGGACAGAAAGAGTAGGTAATTTGCTTGAAGTCTCAAAGCTAGGAACAGAGCCAGGATTTACGGACAGACATATGTTCTCTCCCCTAAATCTGTTCTTAGCATGGCATTCTGGACCCTCCATGACCTGACAGAGTTCGCCTTCCAGCACCCCAGCACCCCCCACACACAAGCACACACATGAAAGTGACAGTGGCCTATTCAACATTCCTAAGCACAGCATATGAGGCCATCTCTTTGCTTTCTGTCCTTGTACCTAGCACAATGCCTGCATTATTCAGAGCAATGAACAAATGTTTGTTAAATAAATAAATGCTATTCCTGCTGGAATGTATTTTTGGTGCATTCCTCTGTTCCAGTCATATCTATACCCAAAGGCCCTGTAAGCGTACCATTTCTTCTAGGAAGCTCTTGCCACCTGTCCCCTGCAGAATTATATCTCTTCCCTGTGTTCACAGTACATTGTTTATAGTTGTATTAGAACATATTTGTGTTAGAATATATAACATCTTCTTTGTACTGTAAATACCGTATATACACACACACATACATATCATCACCATGCTCATTGGATTGACAAGTACTTAAGGGCAGGGATGGTATTTTATTCACTTATGTTGCTACTGAGTTTCCAAAACCCCTTTCCGATCACCCAGAAAACAAACGAGATCAGAGGGAGGGAGAAAAGCCAGTCACTCAAGTCAGCATAAGGAATGTGATTCTTTCCCTACCCTCCTCCAGCCTGGGCACAGCCAGGGTGATAATGCCAAGTCCAACCATCTTTCCTGGGCTACTGGGAAGATGATCTGTCATGCATCTTGGGGAATTCTGAGGTCTATAAAGCTGACTCTTCTTTTAACCCCATGTTTGAAATAGTCTGAAAAAAAAAAGTTTCTAGGAGCTAGAATTATTATAACTCCAGATCTTCTCCAGGGGTCTCCCTTTGTCCCTGACTTTTATAGGGGTCTCCCAACCCAACTTTATGGTACTCAGGGATGCCATGAAAAATGGTTTTTACTTATTATTAAGATCATTTCTTTCCTTTGGACACTCTCTTAATGCAAATTTAGGTTTAAGATTCTTAGCTAATCCTCCTTCGAAGGTAATTTACAGAGATAAATTAATTCTATGTTTACATTCTTATGTTGATATCTTCTAATATAAATTTCTTTCGTTTTATAATTTTCACTCAACACATCCATACTTATAAATGATGTTGTGTAGGCAGAAAAAGGGGGCGGTTCCACCAGCCCCTCAACCCACTCTGTTCAGGTCATCGTTATCTGATCCCGTGATCCCTTTTATGGGGCCTAACAGGGGTTTGAAACACATTTGTTAAACTTTCAAGAATATACCCCTGGGTGAAGAAAGCCCTTTAAACTGTTCTCAGAAATGATGAGTTAATGCCTTGGCAGGGGTTCACGGGCAGAAAACAAGAAAAGACCAGAGGGCCCCCAGCTCTTTCTGTTCCACCAGTGCCCTCTGAGTAAAGACCTATCAGGAGCCACCTAGAGCAGCTGCCTCATCCCCATCTCAATCATGGGACTTTGGACGAACTGGTAACCACTCTGAGCTTCCATTTCCCAACAACAAAAAAATGGGAATAACCCCTGCCTCACAGAGTTGTTGAGAAAATCAAAAAATGAAAGTGGATGCAAAGTGCTTGGCTACCACTTTTATTATTGTTCTTGTTTTTAAAATTTTTAGTCAATTGCTAGATTGCTCTTTAATCCCTATCCTGTACATTTTTTTGAACTCTTTATAATGGAAAATTTCAAACATATATTAAAGTTAAAATAATAGCGTAATGAACCCTCATGGACACATCACCGAGTCTCAGCAATTATCCACTCATGTGTCAATCTTATTTCAGATATATCCCCACTCATTCACCTGCCCCCCGGTTGGTTTATTTTAAAACAAGGTCCAGAAATCATATCATTTCATCCATAAACATTTCATAAATGTCTCTATAATAATATTTTTAACATAACCATAATACAATTACCATACATTACAAAATGAATGCTAATTTCTTTAAAACGCTAAATATTCAGTGTTCAAATTTCCATATTTGCCTTATAAATTTTTTTAGTGTTGATTTGTTTGAATAAGAACCAAATGAGGTAAACACTTTGCATTGGGTTACTATGTCTCTTACACTTCTTTTATTCTACACATCCCTCCCTAGCTAATTATCTCCCCCCTCTGTCTTTTCTCTCTCTCTCTCTCTCTCTCTCTCTCTCTCTCTCTCTCTCTCTCTCTCGTCCCCTGTCTTGTATATATTAAAAAAAAAATTATTTGTCCTTTTGAATTTTCCACATTCTGGATATTGCTGGTTGCATCCCTGCAGTGTTGTTTAACACATTCTTCTCTCCCCCGTACTCTCTGTAAACTGATATTTAATAGTTGGATCTAGAAACTTGATCAGCTTCAGGCTCAATTTTTTGGCAAGAATATTTCATAGACAGTGCTAAGTACTTCTTGTTTTTTTGTTTGTTTGTTTGTCTAAGTGTGCAATTTGGTGGCTTTTAATATATTCACAGAGTTGAGCATCCATCACCATAGCCAGTTTTAAACATTTTCATTATTTCAAAAAGAAACCCTGCACCTCTTAACCATCACCCCAACAAGATCCCATTTCCCCCCAACCCCAGCCCTAGGCAACCATTAATTTACTTTCTGTCTCTGTAGATTTGCCCATTCTGGACATTTTATATAAGTGGAGGCACACAATATTTGGTCTTTATGGCTGGCTTCTGTCACTTAGCATAATATTTTAAGATTCAGCCATGTTGTGGCAGGTATTAGTACTTCATTCCCTTTTGTGGCCAAATAGTCTGTTGTATGGATATACCACATCTTGTTTATCCATTCATCAATTGATGGACATTTGAGTTGTTTGTACTTTTTGGCTGTTATGAATAATGTTGCTATGAACATCTGTATACAAGTTTTTGTGTAGACATTTGTTTTCATATGATTATATACCCAGGAATAGAATTGCTAGATCATATAGTAACTCTGTGTTTAACTGTTTAAGGAATTGCCAACTATTTTCCAAAGCGATTGCACCCTTTTACATTCCCACCAACAGTGTATGCGGGTTCCAATTTCTCCACATTTTACTAACATTTCTTTTATTATCTGTCCAAATCTATCATTCCTTCCAAGTCTTTTTAAGCCACAATTCTTCTATAATATTGACTACTCCTTTCTGAGAGCTGACTATACTTAGGATGCTGCACAGTGACCTTTATCTCACTGCACATCGTAGTACTGGGGAATCTAAAGTGCTCATGTCCTTAACCTAACTGTCTCTCTCTCTCTCTCTCTCTCTCTCTCTCTCATTTGTTCCTGGGTGTGCCCCCAGCTCAAAGACAGGTCTCATTTCTCACCGCCTTCCCACCTGGCATGTTGGCTATCACTGAACTGCTCCCCCTTTCCCCCCTGGCAGCTGCCAGCTGGGCGGGTGCTTGCTGCCTGCCTGTGCGGTCTCCTTGTTTGCGGCCTTATCGCTGCCCTCGGCCTGGCCTCGGGGCCCACGTGCTCACCCCCTCCGCCCTCCTGAGGGCTGGTTCCACACTTGGACCAAGACCAGGAGGAAGAGGCCTGACTTCGTTCAGGCTGGAGAAGAAAAGGCTTCAGGGTTGAGGTGGGGATGGGTGATGACTTGATTTTTCCAAACTTAGGTTTACATCCCCGCTTTGTGTTCCTGGGTTCTGAAGAGAAAAGGCCCCTAAATCAAAACAGGACGAATTTGGGCAGCTACGATGAGAAATCTCTCCTATCACATAGACTGTTAGAAACTCAATACTGACGATGCTGAAGGAGCCTGTGGAATTTGTTGTTGGTGGTGGTGCGTTTTGGTTTGACTGTTATTTTTCCGGTAGAGGAAGGCAGCTTGGTATAAATAGAAAGGCTTTGAGTCAGGCAAAGCTTCTTGTCATGGCGTGGCCACCTAATAATGACATTGAACTCAGTACCAACCCCAGTGAGCCTCAGTGTCCTCATCTGCAAAATGGGATAAGTCCTTCCTTGCAGGGTGTGTGCGAGGGTTGGCAGTAAGTCAATAAGCTGTAGCCGTTGCTGTTACCTTCCCCTTCTGTCCTCCAAGCAGAGAACATGTGTGACTGAGGAGAATTCCTGACTTAAGGCAGGGAAGGAGCCAAATATCTTCTAAAATCTAGATGACCCTTCTAATGGGAGTTCTCTAAGGTGTATTTTTCATAACTACCAGCAGACACGGGAAAGTGTGATCTTGTTTCATTCTATATGCAAGAAAACCGACAGGGAAAGGTACTTCCTCAACAGACTCAAGGTCTTCCCCCCAAAATTAAATAAATAAATAAACAATGGCAATTTAACACTGAAGAATCCCTATAACATAGAATTGAATGCCTCATGCTTGAGCCACATAATCCCGGGTGGTATTATAGTAATCATTATTTGCACAAGACAGGTGACGGACATGTCACCAGCTAGACCTAAGAGAAGGTCATCTTAGCACTCCCACACTTTAACTGTGTAGCCCTAAACAAGGCATTCTGCCTCTCCGGGTCCCAGTTTTCTCATTTGCTAGGTGGAATGACAACATTGACCTGGCAGAGTATTATGTGGCTTAATTAGTTAACAGCACACTCTGAAGAGGTAACCCCGGAGAAGAGCTGCTGTTCCTATTCTTTAATGAATGGTAGTTATCGTTGTGACTCCTTTCTTCTGCTCAAGCACACATTCACAAGAGACCTGTTTTCTCCCTGGCCAGTGCAAAGCCCAGCAGGTGTCAGGTAGAGTTCTCTGGGCTTCCTAGCAAAGAGCTTCTTGGCACAGGCAGTACAGGGAGGAAACACACACGTGGGCTTTGGGGTCAGCCATCTCCCAGTAGTTCTCCCTGAACAGTATAACCCTGGACTAAATACTTAACCTTTCTGAGCCTCAGTTTTTATATCTGTGAAATGGAACTAATGATAGTAATTTTCTTAAGGTTACCACGAGGATGTAACGAGGCAATGAATATACATGAGCTAATGGCCAGGGTTCAGCAGTGGTAAATGGCTCAATAAATGTTCACTCTGGGTCAAGCCAAGAAGATCTACCCACCCCCGATCCCCACTGCCCCAGGACTGGCCTGTACAAACAGGCCTGCCGAGAGTGAGACTCACCAGCCACACACTTCAGAGGGATGATCTGTTGGAGCCTGCCTTGGAGTGCCAAGGCTTCCAAAAGCCCCTTTGCTTCCTTGATAAGCAGTGACAATGCAGAAGGAAGGAGTGTGACATGTGGCTTGCACCCAGGGGGCACCTGGGGCAATTGCACTTACTTAGTGCAGACCCTCAGCTGCAATCCCATGTGAACCCATGTGAGGGAAGCCAGGGATGAATGCAGGAAAAAGGGCTTTGGACAAAGGAGACCAGGATGGAGCGTGGGGCAGGGCCAGCCATCTGCCCACTGCTTTCCACATGCACCTTTCAGCTTTCTCTGCGAGCCTCACCTGGTGAGTGCCCAGGGCCTATAGTGGGCCTGGCTGCCAAAGCCCCTCACAGCCTGTCAGTGAACCAGTCACAAGGGGTTGTTGGATGCCCACCATGCACCAGGCATTGAGCCGAGCACAGGTGATACAGTGAACAGGACAGACATGGCCCCTACAGTTGTGGCCCCTCCAAGCTAGCAGGGAAGACAAAAACTAAACAAAGCGTTAAAATACTTGATTACAAGATTATAAATATGCAAAGTGCTATGAGGTTCAAGGATGAGGAATGAAGGGCCCACCCAGGCTGAGAGGTCCGGGAGGCCTGCCTGGAAGAAGTGACCTTCAGGTGGAAGCCTGGAGGGTAATAGAAGTCAGCCAAGATCCTGCATACACCTCTGCTTAGCCCCAGCAGCCCAACCCCCTTTATACGAGGTCCTCGCCTGGAAACGCCAGTACCCCTGGTGCACGGTGACTCCGGCAGACTCAGATCCCCGGCCCTGCCCAAACTCCCTCAGGTCTTTTGGGAAAAAAGCCTTCTGGTTTCTGGTGACTAAAGCAGGTTCGGTAATTAACCTTGCCTGCTTCCTTGATTCAGCATTTCTCCAACGAGAGGTTAAACTTTACATCATTGTTTTGCCCAATTAATCCTGACAGGTGAGCCACTGAGGAGACCCAGCCCTGCCCGGGTGAAAGAGGGAGCGGCCCAGCCTTCACCTCAGATGTTTTAACATGGACACCTTAGCTCTGGGTGCCAGGAGCAGGGGACACTGACATCCAAGGCCACCGGGGCCTGCAACACACACACACACACACAGAATTCAGCAAGAGGAGAAGACAAGAGAAGTAAAATAAAATAGAAGGGCGAATGAAAGAGAAAAGCGGAGTCAGGGCAGTAGCCAGGAGACAAGGAGGGCAGTATAGAGACACAGACAGACCTTAAAGGTGCAGTGACCTTGGCCATCTGGCTCAACCTTGCAAGACCTCAGTTTCATCATCTTCAATGGGAAAACTAATAGCATCTTCCATCTAGACCTGTTAGGGGATTGAGTGAGATACTCACACACAGAAAGGTTTCTCAGCCTCAGCACTATTGACCTTTGGGGCCAGATCATTCTTTGTTGTGGGGGCTACACTGTGCATTGCAGGATTTTTAGCAGCATCCCTGGCCTTCAGCCACGGATGCCTGTAGTACCCACCACCCACTTAGGGCAATGACAACTGTCTCCAGACATTCCCAAATGTCCTCCCAGGGTCAAAATTGCCCCCAGTTGAGAACCACTGATGTGCTGTAGCACAGGCTGTGGCATGCACTAGATGCAGGATAAATGGCAGCTAAGTTAAGGCCTGTGTGGAAAAAAATGCCCTTTCTGCAGCGCCCCGGCAGTCCATTCTTCCCCCACGCGCTGCAAACACAGGGGCTGAAGGGGTCTGCGCATTAACTGGATTGCTAGGACAGGTCCCCTTTCCAGTCCTGCTGAGCACAAAGGAACAGGAACTTACCTTGTGACAGACCCAGTGCCACAGTCTTACATACTCCACGAGTACTGTTCATAGGCGTTATCCTTCCCATTTTAGATGGAGGAACTGAGATGCAGAGAGGCTAAGTAACTGATTCAAAGTTACCCAGCAAGTGCATTTCAGGGTTTGGATCAGAACCCAGGTCTGGCTGTCTTCCAAGCCCACACGCTTTCCCTGCCCAAGTGGCGGGAGTGTGGCATCTCACGTGCTAATCTAGTCCACAGTGATGATTTAGAAGAGATTCTAGGGCAGTAGCCAGGCTCAGTGGGAAGGAATGAAGGATTGATTAGTGATACCTGTCAGTCATGGGCCCAGGCGCAGGAAATGGGGCACAGGTGCCATGTGTTTGCCATCCCCACGCAGCCCATCATCTAAGACTCAGTGGCCCCCTATAGCAGTACCTGGGGACTGCTCTGGGCTACGGGTACGTCTGCGTGTGTTCAGTGAACAAGCTCATGTGCTCTGTGCTATCTCCAGACATAGCTAAAAATCAGGCCTTCTTCTCAAGTGAGAGTTTCTACAGAGGGCACAAAAGGGGCATGTTCTTCATAGAAAAACAAGATATGGGCCCCTAGCACAACGCTTTGTTAATGCCTCAGGAATGTTATTTTTGATCAGTAATAGTGTTTTTTGAAAAACAAAGAAAACAAAAGAAAGGAAAAGAGAAAATTCCAAGAAAATGGACCATTTTCTTTAATGGAAAAGCAAACCCATTTACTATATTTCAAAGCACAAACTTTGGGAGATACAATATCCATCCTTCTTCCTTTCTTCCCACCCCAACACAATCAAGCCCTGGTGGAAAATTGCACAACCAGATGCATATTAAAAACTGCTTACCTGGGTAAAGAATATTGCAAGCACCAGTTTGTCTGTTTCCAAGACGCATTGGCTAGGAAAGTCCTGCTTTCTCACGCTGGGTATAGGGCAATGCTGAGGACAGAGGGCAGAGTCAGAAATGAGAACAAATTGTTCCCACCTGCTGGGCTAGGCTCGGGCTGCCTAAATGGGCCTTCGCACCTTTCCCCAGCGCCTTTGACTCAGCCTGAAGTCCGGCTGCCTCCTTGTTTCTGTTCACGAACATGGTGTGTCTACCACGTGCCAGTTGTCTGTGCATTCAGTAAAGATTTGCTGCGTCCCTATTGTGCGCCAGGCCTGGAGCATGTGCTCGGAAGACAAACCCTAAACAGACGTGAGCCAGTGGTATATCAGATCACTGAACCTGCTCTGCTGCCGAGCCCCATGGGTGACCTTCAGCCCACCATTTCCTCTTCAAGGCTTAGGCGATTAAATTAGATGATCCTTTAACTCTCACATACTAGGAATCTAAAACTAGGGACACGGGCTTCAGTTTTTTCCAGATTCATATAATTAATATGAACCTGGATCCCCTGGCCCCAACTCTTTATAAACAAAATTGGTTATTACATAGGAGATGGCTATTTCATCTGGCAGGTGACCAGAGGCGAGGTGGCACTAGGTGTGGCCACATCTCTGTTTTGGCCAAGACAATCCAGACGCTATCATCACCTCCCTCAGGCTTTGCTGAGCCTCTGCGCAGGGCCAAGGCCCGGTCTGACATCCTGCTGCTTATGCCTTGAGAAAGTTACAAGAGTGTGCCCATAAAGACCTCATGACAGAAATGACTGAGGAGTCTCTTCTCAGACATCTTTGCAAAGTCCTCAGGAACTGGGCAAACCTGTCCTGGCTCAGCCCAGCAAATGAGGCACAGAGAGCTGGAGAGGCTCTTGCCTGAGAGCTCCAGCTCCCACTGACTCCTGCCCTCTAGAACCCTCCAGCCCTACAGCCAGCACCCAAATGCACACGCTGCCTTCGGTACTGCAGGTCGGCTGAGGGCTGGCTCTGAAGTCAGACTGTGTGGGTTTGAATCCTGGCTCAGCCTACTTGCTGGCTCTGTGGCCTTGAACTAGTTGCTGTGATGTTTTTGCCCTGACATTCTCATCTGTCAAATGGGAATGATGATGATGACGATAATGGTATTTAGCCCTTTGGTGTGTTGTGAAGATTACATGAGATAATAGGGTGTTTAGGGATGTGTGGCCCCCAGCAAGTATTCTGCAAACATTAGCTCTTGCAGTGGTTATAATTTGGGAAATTTGTTTTGGTTTTCCCCATCTTAGCGAGATTACACACTCCTTGAGGACAAGGACTATGCTTTCTTTTCAACCTTATTTCATCTTCCACGTTGTGTCACCTAGAGCTCAGAGCACTTGTCAATTGCAGGGGGACGACACAATCTCAAATCACTGTTCCCTGGATGTTACAGGAGCTCCCTTAGTCAAAATCCATGAGCATTGGCCCTGAGCCTTCTTGTGAGAAAAATGACGCCCACATTTTGTGAGTAATCACTGGTTGGGAAAAGAGACTGAATTCGGTAACAGCAAGGAAAGGTAAAGAACCAAAAGTGACCACCCCACCACCACCAAATATAATCTCAATTGTTTGGTGTTATCAAATTCTTAACAAGAACAGAAGAGAGAATTGGGAGAAGGACAAACAGTCTCTTCACATCTGTCCCAGATGGTTTAGAGACACTGACCTTCCCAAAAGCAGACTCAACAAACACCTACGAGTGCTCAGGTATTGTTTGAAAAGCTGGGGCTATAAATAAATTTACATTTGTTGTAAGGATGGGCCCAAATTAGAGATTTCCTTCTTTTCAATGTAAGTGAATATTTTCCTTTCTTTTTAGCACAATGAGATAAAATATTAGGACGCCTGGAAACAGGGATTACCTGAAAGGTTTTACTCCCGCTTTACTTTCCATCAAATGCAGTGCTCTGAAAGGTCAGATGCATCAATTGTCCAAACAGCCCGGGGCCCAAGCCGGCAAGGGCCACCCAGTGATGGGAAAAGGCAGCAGAGGGCTCCCTGGCAGGGCAGGGGAACCTCGTCCAGCACTGCAGCCTGGGCCCTCCAGGCAGGAATGGTGGGCCCCTGGGGGGAGCCAATCAAAACTGTTTAAATCTGATTTGAGACAGTGAGGGACCAGCTTCTCCTGATTTCTGCAGACTCCTACAAAGCCAGCAAGCACGCTATTCAGAAAGGGGCTTTAAGTGATAACCTTGGAAACATCACCAGTCCTTTTCACTTGTTGCAGATCCCTGAGCCTATCTCTAGAAAGGATTCTCCAATCTTGGGGGACTCTGCAGCCACGTACTATTAATCTTATGAGAAGGAGAAATTGTTACATGACTTACCACGGTCTCAGCCTTAGTATGCAGTGTTTCCCCAGGGGTCTCCTGTAGTAATAATTGAGAAGAGGAAGGCAGACTTGCCAACAAGAAGGTCTCAGGCAGTGTTTCAAGGTACCATGAGAGCATCAGCTCCTGTGCCTTCAAGAATGTAAATCCTTCATTTATGGAGGGGGCTCGGTTACTCAAAGGCAACAGAGATAACTGCTTGGATAACGTGGGGGCTGTTGAGCGGTTATTTGTTCTCTTCTTTTTAAAAATGTCCATTGCTGTTGCTAGAACATCCTTTGAGAAATTTTTTAAATAATTGAGACAACAAACACATGGCAAAAACTAAACTTTCTAAAGATGCCAGGATGAACTCGACATTGTAAAATGATTCCTGGGCTCTCTAAATTCCTTAGAAGGAACTTTTTTTAAAATTAACTTTTCTTTAGTCTGACTTCCGTTTGCACCACCAGCTGTCTGCCCTGAAGTGAGACCACTAGGCTTATAAACGTTGGCAAGTCCTTAGAGAATAAGCTATTAAAGCTCACCTAGACCAGATGACGAAATCTAGGACCAGGCAGGTTAAATACCTTGCCCGTGATTATACGGTGAAAGAGCAGCAAAGCAAGGACCCACACCCAGGGAAATCTGAATTCCGAACCCAAGTTCCTAAGAGCTGTGCTACATTGTCTCTTGACTGCTGTGTTCTGCTCCTTACCCTACCCAACTCTCCCTGCGGGTCCATATTCCCTAGTGCAGGAAACAACCTCCCTGGCTACTCTTCCCACCATAAAAAGCCACTTTCTAAGGACTTAAAGTCCTTTAGTCTATGTCAGAGGTGGCTGGAGCAGGGGAATTTCTAGATGTTCAGAGACTGCCTATCTTTGGGATAGTCTTGCCTGGAAAATGAGAGGGCAGGACCCTGGTGTGGGACGGAGAGGAGATGGGACACACAGTCCCCACTGCCCATGAGCGCAGGGGCCTTGTCACTGATCCCAGGACCTGGCACAGCACTTGGTGCCTACTAGATGCTTAAGCAGCATCTTCTGTGAGTAAATGCCAGGAGGAGACCCACAGCAGACTTAAGAGGAGCTTTGCATATTTAAATTTGTATGGCCTTTAATGAGGCCCAGTGAGAGGATTTAATTATAATTATTGCCAAACAGTTACTTCTCCAAGTGGATTGTAATGACCAGGAGGGCAAGGATTATAATTAAGATTTCCGTGTGCCCTGGCATTTCAGAAAGCACTCACGGTACCCAGCCCAACACACTCCACCTCGATGCCAAGCCCTGCCTTGGAGGCAGCTGGCCTTGGGCTCAGGAAAGCCTGAGGCAGAAAGTGGCAGCGGAGTGGCAGGGCAAGAGGCACTCTGTACCCAACCAGAGGACCCAGCGCAGGGGGAGGGCTTTGTCTGTGGTTTGAAGTGTGGGTTGCATTTTCTGCTTTCCCAAGCAGAGGATGCAGGGCACAGCTGCAGAGGAGTGCCAGAGCTCCCACTTCCCTGGAAGCCTCAGGATGCTCGAAAATAGCCCAGCCTAGTGTTGAGGAAGAAAGACTCCTAAATACATGTCCCCCAACAGCCACCCATCACTGGGTCTTCCTCAAAGGGAACCTGGGCTACGGTGGCTGGCCCTTGTGTCCTAGAGAATGAATCTTTCCTTCTCAAATCCAGTGCTACTGAGAAAGTCCCATGGCCTGCTTCGTCTCCCCACACATCTGCCCGGTAGGTCTCTCATCTCGCCACAGTAACAGTGGTAACCAGGTACTGGATATTCCACATGAGTGCATTATGCAAAGCACTTTGCATGCACAT
Organism: Lemur catta; assembly: GCF_020740605.2. Lineage (NCBI taxonomy): Eukaryota > Metazoa > Chordata > Mammalia > Primates > Lemuridae > Lemur > Lemur catta. The sequence goes on from NC_059132.1 coordinate 10,464,448, forward strand.
CTGATTGAATCCATGAGAATCTCATGAGGTAGCCATGATTATTGCCCCCTTTCATAGATGAGGAAACTGAGGCCCAGAGGAATTGAGTCTGAGCCTCATGTAAGTTATAATGCCAACACTCAAGCCCAGGTTAGACAGCCCCCAAAATCCATTCTGTTAGCCATGGCTGCATAGTGTCTCAGGGAACTACAAAATGCCACCTAATCAGTGACTGTCCTGTGGGCTTCCTCTTGAGTAAGGCAGTGGGACTCTGGAGCTCTCTAAGGACTTGAACTGACAGTATGAAGGCCCATGTTGGCTGGGGTTTTCCAAGCCTCTATGCAGATATTCCAGGTACCCCCTTTTCTCCCCTGCAGAGACCACCAGGCAAATGCTCCCTCAGGAACCTTTCTTCAACAAAGAGTTTTTGAAAAAATATTTTACATCTGTTAAACAACTCTTGGAAACCCTTCAGAATATTTTTCTAACCATTTAAGAAGTTGAATCAGGGCCAGGTACAGTGGCTCATACCTTTAATCCTAGCACTCTAGGAGGCCGAGACAGGTGGATGGCTTGAGTTAAGGAGTTCGAGACCAGCCTGAGCAAGACTGAGACCACGTCTCTACCAAAAAAAAAAAATTAGCCGGGCGTCAAGGCACATGCCTATAGTCCCAGCTATTCAGGAGGCTGAGGCAAGAGGATCACTTGAGCTCAGGAGTTTGAGGTTGCTGTGAGCTACAAAGATGCCATTGCACTCTACCCAGGGTGACAGAGTGAGACTCTGTCTCAAAAAAAAAAAAGTTGAATCAGGAATTTAAAATCTTCCCACAAAGAAAACTCCAGACCCAGACAGATTTACAGATGAGACAGATGAGTTCTTTTGCCTTTCAAGGAGGGGATAATTCAACTTTTATAAACTCTTCCAAGGCATAGGAAAAAATAAAACATTTTCCAACTCATTTCATAAGGCCAGGATATTCTTAATATTAAAATCAGAGGCCGGGCGCGGTGACTCATGCCTGTAATCCTAACATTCTGGGAGGCTAAGGCAGGTGGATCGCTCGAGGTCAGGAGTTCGAGACCAGCCTGAGCAAGAGCAAGACCCCGTCTCTACTAAAAATAGAAAGAAATTATATGGACAGCTAAAAATATATATAGAAAAAATTATCCAGGCATGGTGGCGCATGCCTGTAGTCCCAGCTACTCGGGAGGCTGAGGCAGGAGGATCGCTTGAGCCCAGGAGTTTGAGGTTGCTGTGAGCTAGGCTGACACCATGGCACTCACTCTAGCCCGGGCAACAGAGTGAGACTCTGTCTCAAAAAAAAAAAAAAGAAAAAAAAAATCAGAAAAAGACAACATAAGAAAGGAAAAGTAGAGTTCTCCCTCACTCAGGAACACATGCAAAAATCCTCAAGGGTATATTATTAGCAAACCAAACGCAGGAATGTATGAAAACAGAATACATCATGATCAAGATTGAAAGTTGGGTTTAACATTACAAAATTAACTGATATAATTTATCATATTAACAGATTAAAGAAGAAAAACCATGTGACATTTTTAATAGGTATAAAAATGTTTGATAAAATTCTATATCCATCATCATTTATTGAAAAATTTAGCAAACTAGGAATAAAAGGAAACTTCCTTAACATGATTAATGGAATCTATCTAAAATCTACAGCAAACATCATACTTACTGGTGAAATGTTGAAGGCATTTCCTTTAAGATTAGAAAAAGAAAAGAATGCCCATTAGCATGCTTCTGCTCCACACTGTCCCAAAGGGCCTGGCCAGCACAGTAAGGCAAGAAAAAGAAGTAAAAGGTTAAGTATATGAAAGGAAGAAATATAACTGTCATTATTTGCAGATAATATTATTATCTATATAGAGAACACAAAAGAATCTACAAAAAATGTAATGGGAATAAACATGAGCTTATCAAGTCTACTGGATACAACATCAATAAGAAGAAAGTCAATTGCATTTCTGTACACTAAAAAGAAAAATAGTTTTTAAAAAAGATACCATTTATAGTGGCAACTAAATTGTTTAGAGCCCTAGAAATAAATCCAACAAAAGACATGCAAGCTTTTTTTTTTCTTTCTTTTTTTTGTTTTTTCTTTTTCTGAGTGCATACTCAGGATGGATATACGTGTAAACTCTTTACTGAGAAAATTTATAAAACTTTATTGAAAGACATCAAAGAGGACCTAAAATAAATGGAGAAGTATGCAATGCTCTTGGATGGGAAGGCTTGATCTCTTAAAGATGTTGATTCTCCCCAAATTTAACCATAAATTCAAATCTTAATGGGTTTGTTTGCTAGTTCATTTGTATGGGACTCAAACAGTGATTCTAAAATTCAAATGGAAGAACAAAAAGCCAAGAGGCAAAATACTTCTAACAAAGAAGATGGAATTTGGTTGGGGTGAAGAGTGAGACTTACCCAATCAGATACCAGTTTTTATTTTAAAGCTATAGTAATTAAGATGGCCCGCGTTTAGCAGAGAGAGATTCTACTAAACCAAGGGAACATGCTGGAGAACCTAGAAACGGACACAGCATGGAGACTTGATTTATGACAGAGCAGGCTTTGCAGATCAGAAGGGAAGGATGAACTATGGTGCTGGGCTAATTGGGTATCCATGTGGAAAAAGGTGAAATTGGATTCCTCCCTTGTCAAAAATCAATTCCAGGTGTATTAAAGACTTAAACATGAAAGGCAAAACTATAAAACTTTTAAAAGACAGTGTAGAAGTATATCTTTATGACCTTGGGGGGAAAAAAAATCTTATCTAAGATTGTTTAAAAGTCTGAACCATAAGGGAATATGTTGTAAATTTGACTATATTAAAAATAAGAACTTCATTAAAAGACACCACAGAGTAAAATATCAGCTGCAAAGAATTCATATTCAAAATATTAGAACTCCATAACTTATTAAGAAAATAATAAACAACGCAATGGGGGAAGGAGAGACACATGACATGAACAGACATTTCATATAACGAGAATGGCCCATACACATTTGAAAAAGAAAAACTCAAGCTCACTGGTACTCAGAGAAATTAATTTAAAACCACAGTGAGACAGCATTTCACACCCACCAGCTAGGCTGGTGTTAAAAAGTTGGATATTACCACATGCTAGGGAGAGTGTGGGGTAACAGGAATTGTCATTTGCTGCTGTTGGAAGTGTAAATTGTTACAGCCACACTGGGAAACAGTTGGATATTACCTAATAAAACTGAACAGGCTCGTAGCCCATGGCCCATCAATTCCACTCCTAGATGTATATCCTGGAGAAACTCTTGTACCTGTGCACAGGGGACATGCACGAAAATGTTCATAGCAACATTGTTCATAACAGCCCCAAACTGAAAATTGCCCAAATGACACATAAATGACAGAACGGCTAAATGGCGGTATAGTCATACAATGAAATACGAGACAGCAGTGAAAATTATCCACCAATATACACAATGCTTAGTGTTAAGCAAAAGATGCAAGTCACAACATACACACATTGTGAGTCCATTCATACGTTGTTTAAAAACAGGCAAAACTAAAACAACATATTGTTTAGGAATGTATGCCAAGGTAGTAAAAAAAAAAAAAATACATAGAAAAGCATTGGAAGGATTGACAGAAATTTCAGCATTGTAACATTACCTCTGGGGGGAGGGACAACATCTGATTACGGAGAAATACACAGAGGGCCTCTAAGTACAGTATTCAATTTTGATTTTTATTCTATTTCTTAATTTGGGTGGTATGTATACAGGTGTCAGTTTTATTATTGTTATTATTCATTAAATGGTACATAAAAGTATATACTTACCTATATGCAAAATGTATTTATAATTTTTAAATTTCATAACAAATGAAAGTTACAGTCAGACCAGAGGTGGGACATAAGGGGCAGGTGCAAAGGTTAAGGGTGACAGAAATGGTGTGGCCTGCTCGAAGAGCTGGGAAAAGACCCCACCGAAGGGACAGGGGAACAGGTGGAGGAAGCGAGGCTGGAGAGGAAGGCAGGAGGCGGATGGCAGAGGATGCCAAACGGCAGGACTGCCCCGGAACTGTCAATTTAGTAGTCTTCACAGCGCTACACGATATTACCTCTGCTGGCCCATCCATGTACTTTAGAAAAAAATTTTTTTCCGAGATGGACCTAAAGGGACCTGCTGACAGCTCATAAATGAGTTCTCTTTCTCAGACAGTATTTTTACTCTCAGGACAAATAAATAACCCTGAGTGGCTGCTCCGTGCTCATCAAGAACAGGGAGGGCTGCAGGCTGGGCTGGATTTGATGGGGCGTAGGTGGAGAAGGGCTGAAAGCAGCCTGAGCCGTGGTGGCACCTCGGCTCTGCCAGGGAGGAAAAGAGAAGAACAAACAAAAACAATTTAACATTCCACCTGCCCTCAGATCTATCCCTTGTTCCCAGGTACACTGGACAGGGACAGTGGTTACCACAACCACGAACGTAAACTGCAGAATGTTGTATTGGGCCAGGTGGTTTTTCTGGGGGACACACACATGCCTCGTAGATATGACCCCTTTCACCACACTGAGATTTGGAAACGGCAAGTATTAACCTTGGTGTTCTACAGAAAGGACTCTGAGCCTAGAGTTCTTGCCTCTAGTATCAACTTGAGCGCCCATTTGCTGGCCACTTTCAGAAAATCGTGAAATCTTTTTATCTCAGTTTCCCCATCTGTAGAAATGGGGATAATGACCAGGGGACCCATGTGTATAAACTGGCATTGGAGTCATAGCATGAGAGTAAAACGGCCCTCAGAGGTCAAGGGGAGCATCCTGTCCCACCCCAACGCGCGCCATGCTTACACGGTACAATCACAGGTGCAACTGCCTTCCTGGGCTACACGGTGAGCTCCACGTGGGAACGAGCCCTGTGAGTCTTGCTCCCTGCGGTCCCCTCAGTGCCCAGCACAGTGCCTTGGACCCAGTGAGGTCCACACCCTGCAGTTACTGAATGTGGCTCCTAAGTCTTTTTGAATCTGTAGAGGGGAATGAGCTTTTAACTTTATAAAGTCAGATAGTCAACTCCGGATTATCCCCAGTGGTGGGGACAGAAACTACCAAATACCTAATTTTCTATCCCTAAAATGCAGCCCTTCTCCCAACCCTGAGTGCACAGTCTGTGGGTTCCAGGCCCTGGTTGGGTCCTGGGAATACCAAGTGCTAGAGTCGTTCAGGCTCTACTGGGGAAGACAGTCACCCCACATCCACCGAGTTACAAAAAGGCAACAGCCTTGGAGGAAATAGCTGAGTGGGTCAGGAGGGGGACAGCACACCTACATTCTGGGAAGCTGGGGAGGTTTTCCCCTAGAGGAGAGGGGCAAGCTCCAGGAACCTGCCGGGTCGTCCCACCGAAGGAGGTGCCCCATCCACCCCATCCCCACCCTCTGCAGCAACTAATCTCTTTGCAGATCAAAATAAGGACTATTTATTGAGCACTTACAATGTGCCAGGCCCTGTGCTAAATCATTTACATGGATTATTTTACTTAATCCTCATAACAGCTCTGAGAGAAATACCACCATTGCCCCATTTTACAGATTTTGAGGAAATGGAGGCTCCACATACCCTGATCACTTGCCCAAGATCACAAGACGTGGCTAACGGTGGCGGCGCAGGCCTGAGCACTAAGCGAGACGGCCTCCCAGGCTCCTGCGGGGCGGCCGCGTGCCCTGCGCCTGAGTGGCCAGCGGTGAGGGCGGCAGGGGCCGCCGGGTGGGCAGCAGGCACCAGGCCCCTTACCTCCTTCCTCCCTCACTTAACACCTGAGGACCTGGAAAGGCCCAGAAGCCAGATGCACAGCTGTGGATTCTTCTGTGGCCAGTAAAGACTTCTCCTTTTAAATGAATGAGTCATTTCCTTCAAAAGGCAGGGAAAACTGTTTAGATTTTAGCAGACATGCCCATCCCCACCCCACCCTTCACAGCCTCACCCACTCCCTGATCTTGTTCAGCTCCCTGAACCCTCTGCCGGGAAGCACCGGCTGCAGGAGAACCTCCCATCCAGCCTCAAAAACCCCTTGTGGCACGGGCACCTGAGGTCACAATTGACCCCAGGGAAAGGAACCACCGCCAGGCCCGTTTCCTCTGAAAGGCTGGGCCTCCTACCTTCGATCTCAGCGACAGGAACAGACTTGCCTCCGCAGAAGTTGGCCATCTAGCCAGTTGTCTTCATGTACCGGGTGGGGCCTTCATTTCTGTCTTGTTCTGCCTGCCCTCCTTCCCACCCGGTTTCTCTCCTCCCTGCCTTGATCGTCGTGCTCTGTTTTCCTGTCTCCTCCATCATTCATTCATTTTGCCTCTGCCTTATTGATTGAGCCTCCGGTGCATAGGTTCCCTCTCTCGGTTTCCCTCCTATTCAGGCAGCCTCCTGCCGTGAGGGTCACTCGCCAGCTGCCCTCTATTAAGCAGAGCTGTTCCCACCCCTTCACTGGCCAATTCCAGAGCTTGAGCTGAGTTAAGCCAAGGCCACTTGGACATTTCCTGCCAACTAGATACTGTATTCATATTTGCTTTTTTAACAGCTTTATTGACGTATAATTACATACAATAAAGTTCAACCATTTTAAGTATACAGTTCAACGACTTTTGGCAAATGTATGCAGCATGTAATCACTACCAAAATCAGAACGTTTGCATCACCTTGAAAAGATTTCTTGTGCCCCTTTGTAACCAATCATCTCTCCCCACACCCTTGGCTCTTGGTAACCCTTAGTCTGTTTTCTGTTTTCTGTCACTATATTTCTGGCTTTTTTTTTTTGTTAACAATTTCACGTAAAGGACATCATATAGTATGTAGTCTTTTGTATTCTGGCTCTTTTACTTAGGATGATGTTGTTGAGAGTCATCCATGTTGTCACATGTATTGCTGGGGAATATTCCACCGTGGTTATACCACAATTTATTTGATTCATCAGTTGATTGGCATTTGGGTTGCTTCCAATTTGGGGCTAAAATGAACAAAGCTGATACGAACATTCATGTACAGGTCCTTGAGCGGATATAAATTTTCATTTCTTTTAAATACTTGTGAGGACAATGGCTGAGTAGTGTGGAAAGTGTATAGTTAACTTTATAAGGAATGTCCAACCTGTTTTCCAACGTGGCTACACCATTTTGCATTCCCATAAGAAGTGTATGAGAATTCTAGTTGCTCCACATTCTCACCAGCACTTGGTATGATCCGTCTTTTTCATTTTAGCCATTCTCATAGGGATGTAGTGGTATCGCATGGTGATTTTAATTTGCATTTCTTCAATAATGGTTGATTTTTAGCACCTTTTTGTGTGCTATTGGCTACTCACTATATCTTGCTTTGTGGTATCTGTTGCTCATTGTTATTGGGTTGTTTTTCTTCTTATGAATGTATTGTAAGAGTTTCTCCCGTCCATTTTTATGTCTCTCTTTTCTCCTTCCTTCCTCTCTCTGTCCCTCTGGGTCTTTCTCCCATGGTGTCCCTGTCCCAGTTTGACCCTGAGCCCACTCTCAGGGTCTTCCACCACCCTTCCCTCTCCTTCCTTCTCCTGGGCCTCTTTCTCATGTTCTCCCTTATCTTCTCCTAGATTTCTCAAAACCTGAGAATCTGACAACCTTTCCCATTGCACACTAGAGACAACTCCATCACAAGCCCACAGATTTCTGTCCTGCCCAGGGTCAGTGTTCCAAATAGGGGGAAAGATGCCCTCCCCAGATGAAGGCTCAGAGAAGTAAAAAAAGACAGAGCCTGGTGTAATGAGTAGATGGCTTTGCATTCTGGCATCTTCTCCCTCCCTCAATGATGAATGGTGTTTATGGATAGAAGTGCTTTTTATTCAAACATAACATTGGAAAGCCAGGGGTGTTAAGTGAAGTTCATCCTGCTTAATCAGTGATCCAACAGTCTCCACAAACATAAGATTAGTTGTTCACGTAACAAGGCTCTCCCTTGGCAGGTCTCCCAAGCCCAGCAGGGGTTTACTTTGCCCAGTCATGGGGAAGGAGCAGCCTAGCCCAAAGCCAGCTCCTTTCCGTGTCTGTTTGAGGGAACGGGTGTGACGATATTTGATTGCAAAGAGCAGAACACTTTATGCGGTGTTAGAGCACCTCAGATGGGTGATTGTGAAATGGTTTCTTTTTTTAATGCTTTGTTGAGATATAATTCACCTACCATACAATTCACCCATATAAAGTGTACAATTCAGAGGTTTTTAGTATATTCACAGATATGTGTAGCCGTCAACCCCACAATGTTAGAACATTTTATCACCTCAAAAAGAAGCCCAGGACCCTTGAGCTGTCACCCTATAATCCCCTATTCCCCTGACCCCTGGAAACCACTAATCTACTTTCTGTCTCTATAGATTTACCTCTTTTGGACATTTCAGGTAAATGCAATCAAATAATATGCAGTCTTTTGCGTCTGGCTTCTTTTACTTAGTGTAATGTCTTCAAGGTTCATCCATGTTCTCATATGCATCGATACTTCATTCCCTTTTATGGCTGAATAATATTCCACTAGATGGATATACTGTATTTCGTTTATTCGTTCATCAGTTAATGGACATTGGGGTTGCTTCTACCTTTTGATTATTATGAATAATGTAACTTTTATGTATGAGTTTTTGTGCAGACATATGTTTTCATTTCTCTTGGGTATATAGTAGGTATTTCTCCTGTGTACATACTAGAGGTAGACTTACTGGGTCATATAGCAATCCTATGTTTAATCATTTCAGGAGCTGCCAGACTATTTTCCAAAGGGGCTGTACCATTTTACATTCCAACCAGCAATGTAGGAGGGTTTCAGTTTTTCTGTTTCCTCGCCAACACTTGTTATTATCTGACTAAAATGGTTTTTGAAATGTCGCAAATACATGCACAACTACACATGCATTTACACAATCATTGACACAGACACATACAAAACTACATGGTTGTGCATTCTTGCACACACCTCTGGAGTTCACAGACACACAGAATCTTTTCAATATTTACAGTCACGTACATATAATCACATGCACCACGTTTCAATCCATAGACCACATGTGTGAACATAAGCAGACATACAGTGGACCAATACCATCACATAGGTGCATGCAATTGCTGTGAGTCTGAGCAAACATACACATTTGCACATACAACCAGAGACACACGCATTTAGTAATGTATTCACACCTGCACAAACACAAATACACAAACAGTAGTGAGACACACAAAAGCATAAAAGCATGGTCCTTGAAAAGCACACGTACATAGTTCCCATCACTTATGGGTGAGTATCTGAAAACAGATTGAATATATTTACTCTGGATGACATGGAGATGGTTGAGATTTCATTAGTCCTTGGTGTACTAGGTAGGAAGATCTTTTCATTCATTCATTTGTTTTTTAAGCTACAAGTACATGTTGGGGACACAAGAAATACAGTGGTGAACAAGACTGACACAGTCCCTGCCCTTAGGGAACATACAGTCCAGGGGAGGGGGGAGATGGTCAGTAAATAAACAAGGAAATAATCGCAGTCTGTGATATGTGCCAAGAAGGAAGTAAGCAAAGCAGTGTGTTGGATAATAGGCAAAGTCCTGGCCCTGGAAAAGTGAAAGGGATTCAGACTCATCCACAAGTTATTGGAGCAGCTGCTGTGTGTGTGTGTGTGTGTGTGTGTGTGTGTGTGTGTGTGTGTGTGTGTTAATACTAGCAATAGGTGATAAGAGTATGAGCTCAGAACCGGGACTACCTGATTTTAAATTTTCTTTGTTTCATACTAGTTGGGTGAGCTTTCTTTCCCTGTGTGTCTCAGTTTCTCATCCAAAAATGGGGATTATATTATTTTTACTAAGGATTAACTTAGCTGATACTTATAAAGCACTTAAAACTGCCTGGCAGATGCGAAGTTCTGAATCAGTGCTAGCCATTGCATCATTTTCAGAGAGGGAGGTGAGCGCACTGGGAGATTGGGGGGAGGGTCTGGCAGTGCCCCATGGACTGTCAACTGGACAGCTCTTCATCCTCCCCAGTATCTGAGCAGCGTTTTGGAACGTGGCTCTGGCATGCCACCCTGGCAGGCCATGAACAGCCCGTCCCCGCCCCACGGTGCCCACAGCTGCAAACCACAGAGAGGATGCACGCTGGGTGGCGCTGGGCTTGGCTCTTGGTTTTCAGTTGTATCAGGCCTTTGTGTGGCAGCTCTGTTTGCTCTGGGCCTGGCTCGTGGCATTCACCAGTTCTGCTTGGCTGTCTTTTCTGTCTGTGTGTCTGTGCAGGTCAGCACTTTCCACCCAGTACCTGCCTCCCCAGGACATTCCATGGCCATGGTCAGGGTGCCCGGCTCCCAGCAACACCTCCCAGCCAACATGTGAGTAAAAGGCTCAGCCCTTCACCCCAGCCCTGGCACTGGGGGGGGGGTCGCTTCCCCGGCCCTTTGCCAACGAGCATCACCCCCTCAAACCATCCCGTCGAGAGAGACAGCGGCTCCCCTTCCTCCACCACCTCCAAATGAAATAGTGGCGAAAAACACAAATGAGCCAACCACATCATCCTAGCTCATTCTCCCACAGAAGTACAAAGAGACTGGAAGATTATGTACCACAACACCACCAGGAGATTGGGTATTGAGAAATTTCTATTGTCTTGCTTTGGATTCAAAATGTTGGGTCATAAATAGATGCTGCTTTAGTAATCAGCAAAAAGTAAATATAGCATTTTAGGAAGAAAGAAAAAAAATCTTCGTAGATGAGAACACTCCCCTCTTTCGAGAAAACACTCCGGTGTCTCACAGTCCTTAGAGCCTGGAAGGGCTTCCTAATGTCTGAGCTGCCTGAGGGCCGTGTGCTGGCGACGCCTGAATCTGGCAAGCCCAGGAGGATTGGTTTTTAATGGCTGTAGTCAGGCAGCTATTCTCGCCTCCACGACCTCGCTATTCCCTGTTGTCTTCACCCCCGTGACTCACACCTGGACATGCTCACCTGATTCCTGGGTGGACTTCCGAGCGCAAAGTCTCTGCTCTAAGCCCAGGGCATTCCTGCCCCATCCCAGGCCCATCCCCCTCCACCCCACCATGAAGCCCATATTACACCGAACGCCAAAAACCCAAAACTACCCCCTGCCTCCCAGTGTCCACTTCCCAGCCTACATTAAGCTGGCTCGTCGGGCCACTCCTGAGAGTCAGACATGTCCCTGCTTTCAGAAATGGGAGTGGATCAGAGAGGTTTCCATCGCTGACCTCTTATTTCCCAGAACCCTGCTGGCTGCGACTGTTTCCTTGGGGGAAAGCATCCTATGCAGAGCCCGTACTTCTAGCTTCGGGATCCCTCTCTGCCACTAACTCCCGGTGGCCAACTTCTCTCTCTGTTCAAGGCCATTTTCCCCATTGCTAAAGTGCGAGGTCAGCCTACATTAGTGATGGGCAGCTAGGAGCACTGTATGGAGGAGGAAGGGATGAAGGAGGCAGAGATCTGGCCCCCTCCATTGCTATTTCAACCAAGTTCTGCCACTTTTGTCTGCCTTAGAGTCGTGGTGTCAGTGTGAGGTCTTTACTGCTAACCACCGGGCTGACGGGCTGCGCGATCCGACTCCCCCCACCGGCTCTGCGCCCGCCAGCAGGCGCACCCACCTTCTTCCCTCACCTGGTCCCTGTGTCTCCCCAGGTTTGTGGCCCTGCACTCCTACGCAGCCCATGGGCCTGACGAGCTGGACCTGCACAAGGGAGAAGGCGTCAGGGTCCTGGGGAAGTGCCAGGACGGGTGGCTCAGGGGCATCTCCCTGGTCACCGGGCGAGCCGGCATCTTCCCAAGCAACTACGTCATCCCCATTTTCAGGTGCGTCTCCTCCAATCCCAGGCATCGGGAGGTCGGGTCATCATGGCCAGCAGCCATCTGCAAGTTGAGTTCATGGAGGACTCAATGCTCTCTCAGAGTATAGGCTAAGAAAGAGCTAGTGCCCTTCTAACTCTTCAATCAAAATAGCGAAAATCATTATCGTTTCTGCAGCTCTTCACAGCTTACAAGCACTTTCATGTCTTCTAGCTCACTGGCTATGCCCAAGAACCCTGCAAGGTGGAGATTAATTTGCAGACGAGGAAACGAATGTGCAGAGTTAAGCAACTTGCTCAAGAACTAGATGTCAGGTTTTCTTCTGCACAAATCCCAGAAATCCCACTTCACATCCTCCACCCCAATACTCCATCTAGTGGCACAACAGGGAAAATGTGGCCGAATGGCCTCCCCAGCACCTCGGGATTCTTCTCAGGCTGCTAGGCCCTAAGGCAGAGCCTCCCTGAACTCAGACCACTACCTGTTCATGCACCGCCCACATCAAACGCTAGTTACCCTGCAGGGCCTCCTCCCCAACAGCTTTTCCCAGCCTTTACCATTCCGCCGCATTCCTCTTAATGTCATCGACCCCCAGCTTGCCCTGCCACCTCACACCACTGCTGCAGATGCACACGGGCCCCAACGCTACCCGTGACTTCTGCCTCCACCCCCATCAGCCCAGGCAAAGCCTGCTTCAAGGCACTGAGGCCATCACCCCCCCCCACCCCCGTCAAACAATTGTGACAGACCAGTGGGTCACAATTCCCAGGAAAGTGACTGCCCATTGTTCTCTATGGGAGTCAGACCTGGAGCCCCGTGCCCAGGTTGGGGGCCTGCATTTAGGCGGGGCACTGAGTCCGGAGGAGGGCGGCAAGGATGGTGAGGAGACAGCAACCTAGGTCACAGGAGAAACCGACAAAGAAACTGGGGTTATTTAACTTGTAGCAGAAAAGGGGCAGACGGATCATAATAGACTGTGTAGACCAGGAAGTAGATTTGTTCCATGAGCGGGCAGTGGAGTGGACCAGCGTATACAACTTAAAAGGTTTGGGTTCAATAAAAGGCAGCATTTTCTAACCCATAGCTCTTTTCCAACCAGGCGGGCCGGTGGGTGGTAACCCCCTTTCTAGGAAGAGTACAGGCAAAGTCTGGGTGCCCCTAGATCCAGGGTTGTATAAAAAGATTTCTTCACATGGCAGAAAGATGGGATAGGAAACCGTAGTCATTTCTTTCCATGGAAGGTTCTTGAAATTTGTTACAAAGTTGCAAACTATCCAAAGGCAAACTAAGGGTATCCATAATTGATGTTTTAATTCATTTTTATTCCACAAATGTTGTTTGTTTTTTTTTTTTTTTGAGACAGAGTCTCACTCTGTTGCCCGGGCTAGAGTGAGTGCCGTGGCATCAGCCTAGCTCACAGCAACCTCAAACTTCTGGGCTCAAGCAATCCTCCTGCCTCAGCCGCCCAAGTAGCTGGGACTACAGGCAGGCCATCTTCAACAAATATTGATTGAGTGCTAACTCTGCGTCAGGCACCTTTCCAGGCACTGGAGAAATACCAGTAAACAAGACACACAAAATTGTTGCCCACAGCAGCTTACATTCTAGTGAGAGAAACAGATAAGAAACAAAATAAATAAGTAAGATATGTGGTGTGTTAGTGATAAGGGCTAAGAAGAAAAATCGGAAGGTGCAGATAGCATTTGCGTGGGAGTGGTTAAGATCTCAGACAATTGGTTTGGGGTGGCCTTGCTGAGAAGTAAGGAGGAATGAAGGAGATGGGGTGAGCCGAGTGGTGCTCTGAGGGAGGTGCATTCCAAGCCACAGGAACCGCGGGTCCAAAGGCCCCGAGTAGGAGAGCGCCTGACACAAAAGCCAGCAGGATTGGAGTAGAGCAAGTGAGGGGAGGTGAGTAGGAGGTGAGGTCAGAATAGCATCAGGGGCCAGATCATGCAGAATGAGGGACTGGCCTTTAGCCCTACTGCACGGTTTTGAGCAGAAGAGTGGTGTGATCTAAGCTATGTTTAACCAGAATCCCTCTAGTTGCTGCACTAGGAATAAACTATAGACAGGAAAGTGGAACAGCATAAAAACTAGTTAAGGGGCTACTGTAATAATCCTGGGGAGAGAGGATGGTGAACTGATCCAGGGCGTTAACCATTGAGGGTAGGGAAAACTAGGTAGATTCTGGATATACCATGAAGTTATAAACCATAGGATTTTCTAATAGATCCAATATCAGGTATGAAAGAATAGAGGCTTCAAGGTGAGTCCAGGGTTTTTGCCATGAGTAACTGGAAGATGGAATTGCTTTTCACTATGATAGACATGAAGGAGACCACTACAGGAACAGGTTTTGAGGTATGAAGGGAAGCAAAGGCTTAGTTGGCAGCAGATTAAGTCTGAGATGCCTCTTGATGATCCAAGTAAGGATACTGGTAAGCAGTTGAGTACACCAGTTTAGCATCTAAGAGAGAGCTTCAGCCTTGAGATGGTGTTTAAAGCCGTAAGACTTGATGAGACCATCATGGTAGGATCAGTTGTATCCACAGGGTGAAAACTCAGCCAGCAGCTAGAATTGTTAAGAATGAGGGTGTGTTACGTGGAGGGTAAATGATGGCTGCGGCAAGGTGGCGCATGGGTGGTCCAGTTTGATGATATGAGTCAGCCGGGAAGTATTGAGGAGGGTAAGGAGTGTTCTAGAAGTAACAGTGAGGAGCAAGGAGGATGCCTGTCCTAACTTACGAATGGTTTCTTCCATGATTTCCCCAGGGCCCAGCCTACTTCTATGATATTTGCTTAGACATTAGGACTTAACCCAACATCCTGGTTAAGCCATTAAAGAACCATTAAAATAAGGGTGACCATATATTTTATCATCCAAACTAGGACAATTTTGAGCAGGTATCCTGGACTGAGACTCTCCTGGGAAAATCAGGCCCTAGGGTCACCCTAACTAGAATGCATGTAGGATTCCATTCCAGTATATTTCAAGGCTCCAGCTTCCGTTTCTCTCCTTCTTGGCTTTTCTCCTGGGTAGATCTCTTCTGTTCTTGGGCCAGTCTAGTGGTCAGCATCTGTTCTCAGCCCCTCAGAGATGCCTGCTCGTCAGAGATGATGGAGGGAGTCTCGGCATTGTAGGTTGCTGCTGGGTTCACCCCTTCCTCCCAGCTCACAGAAATCTGAACATATGCATATGTTGAGGTGCTGCTAATGTTGAGGCCTGATTGTGCTTATGGGGAACCAGTATTCCCTAGAAGAACAAGTCCCTGTCAGAGGATGTGCTCCTGGGGGGTTATTAGGTGACAGAGGATCGAGGCCTTTGCAGTGTTAGCATGTTTTCCTTGATGGTCTCACTGATGCAAAGAAAGTTCCCTTCCCACTAATCCTGGACGTGAATGACATACACCCAATTTATCTACCTGGGTGCAGGCAGGTAACCCTTGTTCTTAACTACCCTTTCCACTGCGGGAACTTTAGTTCTTCCCTCTGTCGAGGCTGAATGATGCTGTTTGTTGTCAGCTGAGTTTCTACAACCATGAGCAAGTTGTGTGCAAGATCAGAGTGGGCCGGCCTACGTGTGCAAGCCCATTCTGCTCCCGGATGCCGTGCATTTGAGGATTTCCCCCCCAGCCTTTGTTTCCGTTTGCAGTGGTGGCTCTGCACATGCAGCCCCCATGGTGCGTAGTGCAGCCTCTCATAACACGGCCTGGGCTCCGCGGTGTAAGGTGCCCCCTGAGCACTGCAACCTTTGCTCTTATTAGCATCGGCCCCTAATGAACAGCACCAGCCAGAGGTTAGGGACTAACTGTAGATGAGAATTGACCAAAATGTCAGGGTTTAGATTTAAGATTCAGCGAATGAGGCTTTCAACCACCAGAGAGGAAAAGGCAGCTAACCAAGCTGTCCAGCTATTACTGACCACAATTGAATCTCCGTCACCATGGTGCCTCTTCCCAGCTCCCGGAGACATTTGTACAGGGCATTTGTCAGGTTTCCGTCTGTGCGGCGTCCAGCATCCCTTGGGTGTCCTCTTTCATGGGCAGTCTTGGTGGGAGGCAGGCGCGTCCTCTGTCTTCAGAGGCTGAAGAAACCAAATCCTCCCCTTTTTCCTCCTCAACCCATCACCACAGCGAAGGGTCAGGTCCAGCCAATCTAACGCTCCCCCTGGGGACTCTGAAACTTAGACAAGGGAGGAAGCAATGCCGGCGATGCTAAAGACCGTTCATGGTGAGAGCCCAGCCGCAGCGTGTGACCTGAGGCTTCCTGCCGCCCGGCTCTCTGCAGCCTCCTGCATCCTGTTTCCAAGCCCGTAACTCCCACTCCTGCCCTCCCAATAAACCCGCTTCTGCCCTGTTAGCCAGGATCTTCCTCTTTCTTGCAACTTCAGACACATATGCCTACCTGGTACTTTATGGGTAGAGAAAAGCAACAAATGGGCCACCGCTCATTGGCCTTTAACTCTCTAAACACATCTATACAAAGATTATCAAGGTCCAACCATTCTCCTTACCAGGAGGCTGCTGCCAGGGGTGAGCACAGAGGAGCTGCTGTTTGTGATGCCCCGTGTGCAATCGGGCAGGCTTGTCAGGGCTAATGTCCCAGTTAGAGAGAAGGACACAGGGACCTGCACTATGGAGCAAATCAGGTGCAACTTCCACTCGTCCCACATAAGCCCAGGATGTCTTTCGGTCTCCCCATCTGGAAAACAAAGATCACAATGTCTGCAGGACTGGGGTGTCACGGGAATCAATTAATATATGTTAGTAAAGTGCTCTGATGTTGGAAGAAAGTGCCAGGTAAGTGCTGAGCTTTTTGCCACAAGACATAGAGGGACTCGGTGTTGGATGGGGGATATGGGATTTAGGAGCTCCTGGAATCCAGCCCAGTGCGGACTCTGGAGAAATGGGGTCGCACCTCAGTCTATAAACAATCATTCAAAGAAGGGATTGGTGGAGTAAGAGTGTCTAGGGCCTAATTAGCTGTATTCTGTCCTTAATGCCGCTGCTGCTGCTACTGCTGGGAATAATTTGGGAACCTGCCTTTCCTGCTGCCAATCCATTTTGCAGCATCCAACACCTCGAGGCCCTTTTTCAAAAGACAGGCAGATCAGGTGCACCCTGCCATGGAAGCCAGTGCTGAGCATTTCTCTCCAGAATATAGTCTGACCCCTCCCTGGTAGACAGCCCCACTCCTCTTCACTGACTGCACCACCATGGGGACCACAGGCAGGTTGACAGCTATGAATAGAAATCCCCTGGCTGTGAGCATCCGTTCCTGGAGCGTTTGGCTAGATATACTTCTTGAGCAGCGTTGGCCACAATTAAATGATGCTTTGCCTATCTTCATACAACACTGACTCATTGTTAAGCTACATATCACTTTTTTAATCAAAAGAAGGAGAGAAAAGGAGCAGGAGGAGGATGAGGAGAAAGAGAAATGACCTTACAGAAGACCTGGAGGCATTGGTGGGAAGGAAACCATGAGGGCATTTCTGTGCCAGGGCTTTGGCTGTGTTCATTATTCCCAGGGAATTAGTAGAAGTTACTTAATCAACAGAGTGACAAGGTGATTGATGGGCTGCTCGGTAAGAGATGTGATGTTGGGGCTGGATTGGTAAAAGGGCAAGAACGGCACGAAGATGACAGCCACTCCCCACGGAGTTCAGGGAGCTGCAGGCTGGAAACAATGGACAAGGGATTGTTGTTTCATAAAACTTTAATACTATTCTCGAAAGTCACAGCCTGAGGCTGAAGAATTAGAGTCTTATGGAGGCATACGTAGGGCCTACCAGCTGCTTCAGTTCATTTATTTCAGGTGGAATAAAGGGCTTTTTCTGCTACCAAATGATGAATGCTCTAACTAGAGGTGGTGTAGCTCAGTGGTAAGAACAGAGGGCCAGCCTAAACCTGGGTTCAAATCCCAGGCCCAATAGTTCCTTGGGCAAGTAACTGAAAGTCTTTGTATTTTTTTATTTATAAAATAGTGGCACTAAGAGCACATACGTAAGAAAGCTGTTGTAAAGAACCCATGAGATAATGTGGGCAAAGCACTTGGCCAATGCCTGGCATACAGTAAGCACTCAACCTGTGTTAGCCAAAATGACTGGCATCAGTGCTGAAAGCATCATGGCAGCCATTCAACAAATGTTTATTAATCAACACTATATGCAGAATACAGAGAGATAAAGTATTAATAATAAGGTGGGACACTGTGGCTCACTTCTGTAATCCCATTACTTTGGGAGGCTGGGCGAGAGGATTGCTTGAGGCCAGGAGTTCAAGACCACCCTGGGCAACATAGTGAGACCCCCATCTTAACATAAAAATTTAAAACTTAGCCAGCTGCTGTAGGGCACGCCTGTAGTCCCAGCTGCTTGGGAGGCTGAGGCAGGAGGATCGCTTGAGCCCAGGAGTTTGAGGTTACAGTGAGGTATGATGACACCGCTGCACTCCAGCATGGGCAACAGGGCAAGACCCTGTCTGTAAAAAATAAATAAATAAAAATAAAGTAAGTTATAAACTCTCTGCCTTCAAAGAGTTTAGAACCTAGTGGAAAAGTCACTGACTAAGAAACTGCCACTGCAAACAAATTGAATGCACACAGGGTCTTGTGCTTTGAACTTTCAAGGGCTAAAGGGACGTGGGGTGAGGGGTGACCAGAATCAGAGCAAGAGATGATGAAATTCAAGTCTTCGAGTTCCGCCAGGGCCCGGTGTGAGCCCCTCTCCCCGCACTTGACAAACCTCACCGTTAACAAGGGATAGGGAGGTGGGGCCGACTGTGGTTGAAAAAAATTGTGTGTATGGGTGGGAAGAAGGTAAAAAGTGGTTACATTTGATATATGCTTGGGAGTTGTTACGTTTTTAAAATAAAACTGAACGTTTTCTTCTATTTTTTCTCTCTTTAAAAAAAAAAAATGTCCAACAACCAGAAAGACCTCTAGTTTTCCAGATTCCCGGAGCCCTGGTCTCTATGCCACATGGACGTTATCCACCTCCTCTGTGTCCTCCCAAGGCAGCATTTCAGAAGGTGATCCCCGACAAAGCCGTCCCTTCAAATCCGTCTTTGTGCCCACCGCCATTGTCAACCCCATAAAGAGCACAGCCGGCCCCGGGACTATAGGACAAGGGTCTCTTCGGAAAGGGCGGAGCAGCATGAGAAAGAGTAAGTGGTGGAGGAGAGGTATGTGCCTAGAGCTAAGGGATGGGGGGATATGACCCCAGGGTACACCGGATGCTTTTCATACAAACAGGATCTCGGCTTTAAACTGAGCCTCTGCAAAAGGTGCTTTACAATTCCCAAAGGATGAGTTGTTCTATTGAATGAAGCTAGACTGACCCAAGGTCACTGCCTTGGGTTACTTCATACATTGCAAATTGAATGACTTGGGTGATAGTGGCCGTGAGTGCCAACACGTAATTAGAACATGGCCAACGTGGATGCTGGGTCTTAAGACAGAATGACCAAAGCACTGGCTGGGTCAGTGCTTCTCAAACTATGTTCCAGGGAACCCTCAGGGGGTGCCACAAGAGAAACAGGGAAGGATGGAATAAGCAGGCAGAGGGTGGGAAGAGGAAATGCGGATTGAAGAGGCAGTGCTTAGAGCTCCCGATTCCCATGTTATTTAAGTAATGAATGCATGCTAACAAAAAAGATTATAGTGCACAAAGTATTCAAAAGCAAGTCTCTCATATCCTTAACCCCCAGCCCAAGTTCTTCCATACATAGATAGACAGAGAAATAGAAAAATACAGAAACTTGTTATCATACTCACTGCACTATTCTGCACCTTGCTTTCATTTTTACCTACGTAACATCCACATTGCACACAT
This sequence comes from Lemur catta, assembly GCF_020740605.2. Lineage (NCBI taxonomy): Eukaryota > Metazoa > Chordata > Mammalia > Primates > Lemuridae > Lemur > Lemur catta. The sequence continues at coordinate 10,484,094 of NC_059132.1, forward strand.
GGCAATGTATACAGATTCTTCATCTTAAGAACCGTGCATTTATCTCTTCACTGGTGGAGCTTCTATACAAGATTCCATTTTCAGGTGTTCTAAAAAGTATTTGAAACCCAATTGTTCTACAACAAAAAAAAAATCAAAATTTTATATTCTTACATCTCTGCAGAGGACAAAAAGCCAAGCACAGTAAATACGATTTATTCCATGTTCCCTGATTTAAATCGGGGCCCGCAATCTCTCCTGGGATCTTAACAAATGGTTAACATGAAAATGCAGTCTGACTAGTCAAGGCAGAAGAATAGCAAGCGTGTGGGACAAGATGCCACGCAGGAACATTCACCGAGAAAAAGAGACACATTTAGCTCCACCTGTCCCAGTGCTTTCATCTGACAACCTGCTTGACCATCAGACCACTGCTCTGGCCACTGCATTCCTGCCAGCCTGCCCCCTCCTTCACCCTCCCTACCATCCGTCCTCCACCTCTCCCCCCAGCACACCCACAAAATTCATAATCCCACCACAACAGCCTTAGGCAAGTTACCAACCTCTTCAGTCTTCAGATCACTCATTTATAAAAGAAATAAAAATAATGCCTACCTCGTCAGGGTTACTGAATGGATTTAATAAAACAATTCACATAAGGCTGATAGCATAGTGCCTGGCTAATTAATAGCATAGTGCCTGGCACGTAATTAATCTCTCAAGAAACATTAATTTTTATAGTGTTATTTTATTAGGGTTATCATTGCTCCTATAACTAAGTATATCATCTTTGGTCCATCCAGAGTGTGAACTCACTTAGGGCTGAAATGTCCACACTCAGTCTAGACCACTTAGGAATGCAGAGAATTGCATCCTCTGGGCAACTGCTCACGCTTTCTTTGATCCATGCCCGCTCCATCTTCGCATAGATCTTGCTTGGCTTGCAGCTTTGACTTCTTGCATTGTATGCACATGTAATAAGCAAGCATTAAATCTCTTCAAAATTAGGAATTGACAAGATAAATAGACAAGGCATAAAACCCATTTTTCACACACTGATGAGAGCCTTGGGCCATGTCTGTCCCGTGCTGCTTTGACTTCCCGGGTCCCGGAGGCTTTCTCTTTCTCCCTTTTCCCAAGGTGAGGCTGGTCAGGCTATCAATCTCCCCAAAGTGAAGAGAAATGACAAGCGAATTGACCATGTGCACCTCACAGGGCTGTCAGTGGAAAAATAAATGTCTCAACTGAAAGGTCAAACTTGTGTAAATGGTGACTGGCTTGCTTGCAGCAGCTGAGGATGCCAACGGTGTTTAGTGTGCATTCTGCTTTTCATGTACGCATCTGGCTTGACGAAGAGTCACAGTGCAGACGTGGCCTTGGCTCAGGCCCTCTGTGCTGGACACAAATGACTCTGATTCAAACATGTGTCCATGGAGTGTCACAAAGTATTCTACTAACATCTCTGGCCGGGACGTAACCTATGGCTCTCTAAATGCTGGCAGACTCTTACAGAGAAATGGCCCAAAATGTTTCTCAGGGGTGTCTCCCCCACCACCCCACAGAACGCAGTGAACTCCCAATTCCCCAGGTCACCCACAGGAAATATGTCCAGGGGATGCAGATCTCCTGTCTTCTGGAGAATTTGAGGAGAAAGATGGCTTCCTTTTACTGAAGAAGGACCATCTCAATTTTTAAAAAAAGAAAAAGAATGAGCTCAAGAAGGGGCAAAACCAAACTCTTTGACCTTGCAATTTGAGGGTATGCTATGGTTTACCCAAAAATAATGATAGCTAACAGGCACGGGGCATCTATTACATTCCAGGCACTGTGCTAACACTCTGCACGCTTCATAAAACGTAATCTTCCCAGAAGCTCTATGAGATACTGTCACTATCTCCAGTTTACAAATGAGGAAACCGAGGTGCAAGCAGGTGATGTGACTTACTTCTCCCAGGCTCCCCAGGAGAAGATCTGATTCCAGATCTATGTCATGAGACTTTCCAAAGCTTGTTCACCCAGCACAAACTCTGGAATAAATAACCTGTCCACATCGGCCTCTGTCTGGGGCCGCGCTCCCCTAGCGCACACACTGTTATGTCCCCGCACCCGTCCTCCCTGCAGCCCCCGACAAAAAAGAGACCCCACCACCACCTGCCTGAAGCTTATGTTAGAATTTTCTTCAGCAAGTAGCTGGTCAGAGTTCTCCTCTCCCTTCCTCTCTCTCTTTTCCTCTTTCCCTCTGTCTCGTCCTGCTGAGTTGCCACTCCCTGGTGTTTCTCAGTTTCTGCTCTCTGTCTCCTGTCTCCGACTCTGTCTTTTGTTTCCTATTTGCTCTGCCTGCTTCTGTGTCTGCTTCACACTGTGCGGTGTGTGCGTGCACACGTGCCCGAGAGAGATAGAGAGGGGAGGGGGGAAGTGGAAGCAATATACCTGCTGTCAGCCCCACACACGCAACATTCAGCTAGAGAGTTATTTGCTGCCAACATCAGCAAACAGCGCTAAAAAAAGAATAAGGTCACCTTTGAACGACCCCGAGAGAATGTGAGCGCAGTCAGATGAGGAAAGCACTTACCTATTCTGGGCTATCAGGAGCAGCACTGACCCAGCCCCACCCAGCGGCCGTCAGCGCCCCAGTTGCTGATGTCTCTGTCATCTGATTCCCCAGATGGATCCCTGCAGAGACCCGTCCAGCCAGGGGCTCCCACCCTCGTGCTGGGCTCCCTCAGACGCAGCCCCACCATGGTCGTGCAGCCTCAGCAGTTCCAATTCTACCAGCCACACGGGATCTCCTCCTCCCCATCGGCGGCAGCGGACATGGGCCCCAAGCCTGCGCCCACGGGGGAGCCCGCCCTCACGTGCATCAGCAGGGGCAGCGATGCCCGGATCCACTCGGCAACCAGCTCCCTCATCATGGAAGGCAAGGACATCCCCAACAAGAGCGAGCCTCCGCCAAAACCGCCCGCGTCTGCACCACCATCGATCCTGGTGAAACCAGAAAACTCAAGAAATGGCATTGAAAAGGTAGGCGTGGGGTGACACTGGGGACCTGAGTCTTTAGATCCCCAATTTTGCACCATGTCTCGGCTCCTGAGATATCAGTGTCAGTGGACAAGGAACCAGAGCTGCAGCCTCAAATGATTCCTCACACACAACACCCACACACACGTCCTCATACCACTAACACCCTCTCTGGGTGCTTCCCAAATATTTCATACATACTTCTTCTGAGGCCCAGAGTGGCTTGAAGAAAACATAGCTTTGGCATCAGACATGTCTTGATTTGAATTCCTGCTTGCTAGCTGGGTGACTTTGGCCAAAACACTTCACCCTTCTGGGGTTCTTTTTTTGCCTAATCTGTAAAATGCAGGTAAGAATAGTAATGGCAAAATAGGGTTGGAGTAGAGATTAAATGAGATATGTGACGTGCTTACATAGGGCTTGGCACATAATCATTCATTGTATAAAAGAGGCAACTAAGACACAGGAGAATTTAAGTGACATCAAGTTCACACTGAATGATAACGACTCCAACAATCAACTTATTGTGACCTCTTTGGCAGAGGTCAAATCTATTTACTTCCAGTCCAGGACTTTTCCCACTAGAAAGCATAAGAGTTTTTGTAAAAAGCTTATGGTCTCCGTAATATCCTTGAAGCAGGACAGATGGTGGGAAGGAAGAGGTGACATTAGAAAATTAGGTGATGCTCATTGAATGTCACCACAATCACCATCACGTCACCACCACCATTATCACCACCATCACCATCACCACCATCATCACCACCACCACCATCATCACCACCATCCTCACCACCATCATCACCATCACCACCATCACCACCATCATCACCATCACTGTCACCACCACCACCACCACCACCATCACCACCATCACCATCACCACCATCATCACCACCACCATCATCATCACCATTACCATCACCACCATCATCATCACCATCTCACCACCACCATCACCATCACCACCATCATCACCACCACCATCATCATCACCATTACCATCACCACCATCATCATCACCATCTCACCACCACCATCACCATCACCACCATCATCACCACCACCATCATCATCACCATCACCATCACCACCATCATCATCACCATCTCACCACCACCATCATCACCACCACCATCATCATCACCATCACCATCACCATCTTACTACCACCATCACCATCAGCATCACCCGTTTCCCCAAAAGAGAAAGAGGATGTGGTTTTCCCCTATTTGTTAAGCATTTACCGAATGCTAACGACCTGGCAGGCACCATGCTGAGTACTTCCCATGCCTCATCTCATTTAATCCTGACAACAACCCTCTGAAATAGGCATTAGTTTCATCCTCATTTTAAAATGAGGAAATGGAGGCTTAGGGAGTTAAAGAGCATCACCCAAAGTCACACAGCTGACCCATGCGTCTGGAGTAGAATCCAGATCTGATATAAAAATCCATGCTCTTAATGCTAAGCTATATGCTTACGGGAAAAAGCATTTGGAAAAACTTAGTGTTAACTGATGTAAATGTTGGGAGTTCTCTTTCTGAATTATAGTATTCAAATAATTCAAAGTCTTCTAGGCCCCACTTGCCCAATACTCCAATTATTAGATATAGCCCTCAAACTGTAAGTGTTTAATAAGTGCCCAGACCTTGCCAGATATGGCAAGGGTCAGAAAGTGTGAAAAATCTTAGATTCTCTGTGGGGAACACTAGGATTGAATTTTATGGAAACAAGAAATCATTCCTAAGCAGTGCCATAGAACACTTCATTATTCCCTAAGACAGGGATTGGCCAAACAGATACTGTACCTGGCAGATACACAACAGGCTGGGAGAGGTGAGGCCAGGGGCGGGGGTGGCTTGCCACAAACTGGAGATCATGGATCTCATATAAAGGGGACTGATTTTCACCTCCAGCCAGCTGTTGCAGAATGGGCCATAGGCCCAGTGTGCCAGATCTTTCATTTTTTAAAAGACACATATGAAATTCTGATTTTTATATGCAATCTCCCAATTTGTATGTGTTGGCAAGTCAGTCAAACCCTCAAACATTCTGCAGGCTAAAATCAGCCAGCAGGTGTCCAGTTTGCAAACTCTGCTCTAAGGAAATCTCTAAATGGAGTCATCAGGACAGGGCCCAAGGAGGAGGGAGGCCTGAAGACAGACCTTAATGATGGGCAGAGAAGAGAGAGGGAAGGTAAACTTTCATTTTTCTAGAAAATTTTGCCTCAGGACCTTTTCACAGGGGGTTGCCTACCCTATTTCTCCCAGATAATTCCTAATCCTTCAGTTTTATTTATTTATTCATTTATTTATTTATCTGATGCAAGGTCTCCCTCTGTCCCCCAGGCTGGAGTGCAGTGGCGCCATCACAGCTCCCTGCAGCCTTGAACTCCTTGGGCTCAAGCGATCCTCCCACCTCAGCCTCCTGAGTAGCTGGACTACAGGCGCACGCCACCACCCTGTAGTCCCGCATTAATTTTTCTAATTTTGTAGAGACACGGTCGTGCTATGTTGCTCAGGCTGGTCTTGAACTCCTGGCCTCAAGCAATCCTCCCACCTCAGCCTCCCAAAGTGCTGAGCAGTTCTCAACTTAAACAGCTCTGCCTCTAGGAAGACTTCCCTGTCTACCCCATTCCATGCAGAAGTAGATACTCCTCTGCATTCTCAGCATCTTATACTTCCCCCATCACAGCACTTGTTATAAATGTCTGTCAGGATGGTTTGTTCACTGTGGGATCCATAGCACCTAACAGAGCGCATGGTGCATAGTAGGCATTTATATTAGACACAAATATTTGCTGAGTGAACACATAGAAGAGGCATTTTGAGTGTAGAAAAGTATAAAAAAACACCATGAACCAAGTCCCAGGGTAAAATATCACAAGTCTCCCACCTTCCTAACCCGTGTCCCTTTCCTCTTCTTTCTCTTGCAGCAAGTCAAAACCGTGAGATTTCAGAATTACAGCCCTCCTCCCACCAAACACTACACCTCCCATCCCACTTCTGGAAAGCCTGAACAGCCAGCCACCCTCAAGGGGTCCCAGCATGAAGCATCCTCCTTGGGCCCAGAGATGACCGTCCTATTCGCCCATCGAAGTGGCTGCCACTCCGGACAGCAGACAGACCTCCGGAGAAAGTCAGCTCCTGGCAAGGCCACGACCCTGGTTCCCGCTGCCTCAGCCATGCAGACCGTGTTTCCCAGCAAATGAATCTACAGGTGGCTTTTCCTAGACCCCAAAGAGGTGAATTGCATTTAAATACAGTCTGCCTCCACTAAGGGCATCCTGCCATTCTTTGGGGACTTGAGTACGGGTCCTTGTTCTTCCCATTTTACCTCCAGGAAAACAAAAAGTGGAAGTGGGAATTCCTGCCCTGGGTGGGAGGATAGATGGGGTGTCCTTCCAAACATAATGATTTGATGTAGCAAAGCCCACTACTCAGACCAAGGAGTGGGGGACTGCTGTGCCCACTTGGTTCCCCAGCATTGAGCATGTGGCCTCACCCCCTGTGTTCTGTCTAGAATTTCCATGGTGTCCTAACAGGGTGACCAAGGGGGGGATTGTTGGCATTGCTTTTTTGACCTTATCATAACCTCAGCAAGCATTTTAACAGCTTCCGCCATCTTCTGGGGCCTGTGCACTGGCTACTGGCAGCTACCATATTTTTTTTCCCCTCTGTAAAGCCATAATCTTAGCTGCAAAGGGAGAATTTCTGGGAGGGGTGTGAGATGGATACTTTGAACATTCTGAGAACCCACCAAAACTAGAGTCAGCTCCCCGAGTTTGCTCCAAACAAGAATGTCAGAGAGAAAGCTGACTACCAAGTATCAAAAGATTGTCATACTTTAAGCTTCTAGATCTGTTTTCCCACATACAGTCCTTACACGATAGACAAGCAGAAAGCACGTGGCTGTGGGTAGGGCCATGTATGGTGTCACTGGCAATGGATTCATGCTGGCTCTATAGCCTGACTCTCCCAAGAGAACACAACATGCCTAAAGACAGCCTTGTATGGGGATGGAGTCTGGATGTAAATTCTGTTTGTGTTGCAACAGCCTTGACTTCCCCTGGTTTCCTCTCATGGGGGGCAGCTCAGTTGCTTTGCCCACAAGGCAACAATGTCACAGGAACACGCCAGTCCAAGGCTGGGGTGGGTGCTGCCTAGAGGAAAGCTGCCCTAACAGGGACTGGACAAAGAAGGTTGGAGAGGAAATGGGAAAACAGAGAAAAAAAAAGAGGGAGAATGAAGAAAGTATGGAGGAGAGAAGAGGGTGTGGGAGTAAGAGAGAAAGATACAGGATTGAGAGTATCAGGGAAGGAGATAAAAGGGGGCAACCTTGCCATCCTGACAGGTGGTGAAAGAAGGACAGAGTCTGCAAGGGGGAAGGGGGTGAAACTAGGTGACCCCACTAAGATGGGGCTGGCGTGCTCGGGACCACCCAGGCAGAGCCTTGTAACCGGGTGAGGAGGCGTCCCAGGGAAGCAAGGCAATGCTGTATGACAGCCCGTTAATTCCCATTATATTTAATTGTTGCGATTTAACATTTAGGGCATGCCCATCAATGTGGGCACTTAAACACATAAATACTATTAGGTACTAAGGCTGGGTACCATTTAAAAGAAGAAAGAAAGAAAGAAAAGGCCTTTCCCCTCAACAGTTCTTGAAGATACTGGGATTCAACGTGTACCTTTTCCATACCCACCCATACACTTGGCCAATGGAATTGTCCACAGGCTTTTCCAGACTTTAATAAAACAGAACAAAACCATAATTCTGCCACAGAATACTGCCAATACGTCAGAACTTTGGGGCCAGGAGAGCCAACATGGTAGCACATTGTTGCAGCATTTCTGTGAGCTGTTGACCCACCGGTACTCCACAAAATCAGCGTCCCCAACTCCATGCCTCACTGAACTGAATATAAGAATCCAGGTGGAGAATGGGGATAAAGTCACAAGGACAGGGAGGCATCCTATGATGTGTCAAATATGAGTACCTGCATCTCATCTGTACCCCAAAAGCACTCTCGATGAGTTTAGCAATGGTCTAGCCGTCTACTCTACACCCAGAGTGGCAGCGATACGGCATGACCAGCCAACCAAATAGTTAGTCTATGCCTCAGTAGCAATGAATCCAGTTAATTTTTAACTTTTGCGGCTGACAAACAGGTTGCTTGGGTGTGATGGAGACACGACCACGCCTTCCAAGTGAAATGGAATGTTCTTCCCCCTGTCCACTATCTCTGTGGGATAACCTCTCTGAGAAATGTAAACACTCCCAGGCTTGCCGCCCCTGCTGCATCCAGCCTTTTCTCCTACGCTCAGCTTCAAACTCACTCCCTCCCAAACCAAATCCCGTCTTTGTGGAGCTTTGTGAGGGTTTAAAAGGGGAAGGGGATGTTGTTTCCAAGTAAAAATGAGTTGACTTCACTGGCAGCTTCAATTCATTTATTCCGCCAACATGTTTCTAACATTCACTGCATGCTAGGCACAGCAGTGAGGATGACAGACACATCCTCTCATGTAATTTCCACCATAATCCTACAGGACAGATACAATTATCCCCATTTCAGAGCCAAGGAAACTGAGGCTTGAAGGTTAACCACAGGTAGTGGCAGAGGAAGGATGTAGACTCAAGCCATCTGACTTCAGAGCCCAACTTGGGACTTGCTATATGAACCAAAAGCCCGTCCTTGACTTCAGGACGCTGACTCCAGACGTTAGGAGGCAGCATAGTGCAATGTGGCTGCAAATGTATAATGCAATTTTAGTTGCAAACGCAAAAATGCCCAACAGGCTCTGCTGCACAGAAACTGGGTTCAAATCCTCATTTACCATTTTCTGGCCATGTTACGTTGAGCAAGTTTCTTAACCTCCCAGCAGAGCCACACTGACTTAAATAGGAAAAATATAACGTAGTGCCAACGTCATTGGGCTGTTGTGAGGATTAACTGAGATAATGATACAGAGTGACCTAAACAATGCTGGCACATAGCGAACACCTAACAAATGTTAGGCTTGGATGCTTCTAAGAAAATGGGCCACTGAAATTTCAGGAGAGAAATTCTAACACGAGGGCATGCCCAGGACTATGGTGACATGACATGGTGCTGAAAAGAGACAGTCTAGTCTCAGAGGTTGGAACACAGTGCAAGCTGAGTCCTGAAGGACAAGTAAGAGTCAGGTAGACAAAGTGGTGGGAGAACGGGTGTCCCAAGCAGAGGGAGAGCTTTGGCCACTGGGTTTAACTATAACACTTGGTCCAAGTTCTCTTGCACGTAGAGGACTCTGTTCCGTCATGGAACATTCCAGAGATCCCAGGTTGAACTCCAGCACATCAAGTCTAAAGGTAAAATTCCATCTGCGGGAGCTCCACCCCCAGCTAAGATGCGGATAGTCAGTCCCTAGGAAGGGTGCCCCTTTGTCCTGTGGTCAGACCCTGGCACCCCGGTGCTACTAGTGGTGCTGAGGGTGGGATTTGGATGGGGGACGTGGGGGACATCTGAGGGGTGGAAGACACATTCTGAGGATGATACTTGAGGAAATGGTCTTGTTAAAGCAGCACTTAGACCACTCACTTAGGCCTTGTCTCCTTCCCTGCCTGTGTGGGACCAGCCTCGCCTCCCCCACGCTTCACCCATCCCATAGCCAGGACTTCTGGAGCAGGAAGAGTGTAAGGCAGTGCTCCCACCTGTGACAGGTGGATGCAGGACTCGATACATGGCTCAATGACTTCCAGTATGTCCTGAGAAGTCAGGGGATCTGTCCGCCCCAGGCCTGCACTACTGAGCTGCAGCTACCCAGGGGGCTGGCTCAGGAGCAAGGCACTCTCTGATGTGCTATGCTTCCCCCAGCCTGCTGCACTCACCCCCATGACCTGCACCTGGATCAGGCATGACCCCCTAGAGACTGTGTGCTGGATTCTGTCTCTCAAGGCAACACAAACCCCTCAAACACTGGAGCTGAATCCTTAGAGATAGGCGAGCGGATCCAGGGAGCTCGGGTCTCAGGAGCATAGTGAGCCTAGCGCGGGCCCTAGAGAGTCTTATTCAGTAGTGTGGGAGAGGGATCTGTGTGTCTTGTGTTTTTATCAGTCTCCCCCCAACTGACTGTGATGCATGTGAAGATCTAATCCACCTTTGTCACATTGTGTAGCAGAGCTGACATTCCACAGGAGTATGGCCACCCTGGTCATTAGAATGTTGAAATAGGTTTGTACTCCCAGGTGAATAGTGGATGCTCTGAGCTCCCAGGGCCCTTCCCAACACTCTGCCTCCCTCAGGCCAGGTGCAGCTGAGACCCCCAGCAATAAAGCCCTTCTGCGTTCTGATTGGCTAGTGCCTATGCCATACTCGTGGCAAAATATCTTGACTATTACCCTATAGTACAGAGGAGGGCCCAGAGAGGTCACTCAGAGGCCAGGAGCACTCCCAGCCCCATCCTGGCTCCTGGCCAGTCCTTGGCAATCACCTTCGCCCAGCCCTTGGCCTAGGAAAGGAGCTGACTGGGAGGGAGGGCAGTTCCACGCTCGCTGGTCTGCCTTTTTCTGCTAACACTTTCACACATGTAAGTAATGCCCGTGAGCTTCCTAGCTGGCACCAGTGCGGCAGGTACAGAAGTCATCTGTTTCAATAAGAAGAGCAGGCATCCATCCTCATCCTCTCTCCCACCTCTGACCACCCAGGCAGCCACACATCCTCTGAACTCCCTTCCCGGGAAGTGAACAGCTGTGGCAGGCAAAATGGCAAAGTCCTACCCCATCTCTCCAGCTGGGCCCAAGTGCTCAGCAAGCTGGTGTGGGGCAGTGCCCGATTCAGCAGCTGCCGCCACCGATGCTTCTCTTATTTACGTCTGAGAGAAAATGCCCTGGTTCTCCCTTTAGCTAAGAAAGAGAGCGTTAGCACTCTCTTCCAGCAACCTCTCAGGTGACCGTGAAAGACAGTCACTTAGGGAGTGTGTTTGGCAGGCAGGACCAAACTGGAGAAGTTCACTCCAGAGATGCTATCAGCAGATTGGTGTCACTGGGAATAAATCATGCAAGGACGTTTTGCTTGAAATAGGGGAATGTTAAGTGATCAAGCCATCTTGAGCATTGTTTGCCAAGCCATGGTATTATGTCCTAGACCAGAGCAGAAACAAAATGTTCCCAGGAGGCCCTCTGCCCACGGACCTCCCCTCTAACAGACAGCATGCAGCAGCCGTGGGAGCCAAGGTGCTGCCCAGTCAGGCCGGTGGGGCTGGGCCATGGAGGAGCGTTACAGACTCACCGTCCAGTCGTCCGTGTCCTCACTCAGTCACAGGGAACCGCCACCCACTCCGGACCAGACCCTGGGAGAGGCAATGGAGACAAAAACATTAACGGGATAGATAACAGGATAGACAAAAACAGATACAGCCCTTACACAGTGTTTGTTTCTCATTAATTTTTTCTGGATTTGAGAACTCCTTTCTAGTTTCTCTCCTTTTTATTATTAAATGTTTCATACATATGAAATATATATGTATGCACACATATATATTTATATGAGATCATAAAACAAATAATCATATGCCTGCCACCCAGCTTTTATAAAAATAGTCATTGTCAATACCATTGCAGCCCACCGTGTGCCTCTCAATCCTGTTCCTGTCTTCCCCTCCCCTCCAACTTCCCTCGCAACCACTACCCTGAATTCCGTGCTTATCTTTCCCTTGTCATTTTCCCACACGTGCACCATATGGCATTTTCTGTGTAGCGCAGAGAGGTATTCGGTAAACACTAGTCAAAGCGAATATTGCAACCCAAGGCCATAGACATTCTGCCTGAATATTTGAGCTCACATCTGGCTTCTGTCCCTGGGAGTCTCAGGCTTTGATTCATTGCTAGAAACCGAGATTTTGATGCACCAGCATGTCTGGTGTTTAGAGGTTCTAGTGTGGAGGGATTTTTTACAAGAATTTTTCCAATTACAGCTGTCTTTGGAGACCTTGCTGCTTCTGAATAAGGAAACACGGGTTGTGTGGCTGTGCCAGAGTTGTGTGAGTGCAGGGCTTCTCAGGCAGCTGTCCTCTGGGCCTTGCCTGGCACCTGAGTAGCCAACCACAGAACCCAAAAGCAGCTCCTCTGAATCTGAAACTGAAAGAGATCTTGCTGCTGCTGCTGCCACTACTGCTGTTGATAAAGTCTCATAAGAACATTGTGAGAAGGGAGGGAAAAGCTATTTTTGTCCCCAGACTACAGATCAGAAAACTGAGACTCAGAATGTTTCAATTCCTTGCTAAAGGTCACAGAATTACTTTGAGATGGAGTGGAAACTTAAAAAAAAATAGCATCTCTGACTCCTCATCCAACAATAATTGCCATCATTACTGAGCACCAGGATGTACCAAGCACTTTACATGCTACATGCTTTGTGTCATCTAATTCTACCCAGTCCTATGACAGAAGTACAGTTATTATTCCATTTTAGAGATGAGAATTAAGGCTCAGAGGTCAAATGACCCGTCCAAAGCAACAAGGACTAGAATCCACTCTAAGGCCCAAATCTTAATTTTAAGTCACTACCTGCCTCTTCTTCAATGGTAACTGTCAACGTGGATGAGATTGGAGAGTATGGACAAATGGGATGTGCTGCTGAGGTCACCAGGATGGGGATGGAGACAGAGGAGAGTTTAACTCAGTCAAGCTCTCAGAGAAAAACTACAAGGTAAGGTCTTATTGTCTAATAAGTAGGAGTGGGAGGGAAGAAAACTGTGTTCTGCCCAGAGAAATCCAAAAAGCAAGTCTACCCCTGCTTCGAGGGCTGCCAGACAGAGCCGAGCAACTTGAGAAAGGACTGAAGCTTGCAGTGTTGTTCTGGATCATTGACATCAAAACACAGTGATCATTTTGCATTCCCCAGCTCACTCTCTCTTCGTGAGATTATTTCTGGTTTTGTCTGTCCTCGCTCTAAATGATACAGAGTGGAGTCCCAGAAGAAAGGGGATATGATTTTCAAAGTGACCCCCACTTTCATCTCCTCCATGGTAACAAGAGGGATAAGAGAGCTGAGAGAACTGACATCTTCCAGTATTCCATGCTGGTGTTTATCCAACGTTCAAGTGCAATTGCTTTGGGGGGTAGATACACACCCACGGATGCAAGCTAATTATGCAAATGGTGTCACTGCTGGATGGACAAGAGCTGTAGCCTGGTAAGGACTAAAAGGATGCCAGCTAAGACCCGAGAGAGAAAGGCAAAAGGCCATTTTGTGCACTGTGTGCAGTTTTGCTAATGCTATAAAATCAGTGCTAGCGTGATCGACCGACTTGATGAGAGCCATTTGTGATGTCAAAGTTTGACTGCTGTAGGTCACACGTGTCCTGGAGGCCAGCACCATCCTAATGACCTTCCCGTGAAAACACCAACACCCTGGCCATCCAAGAGGATTATGAAAGCTATTTGCATTCATGAGAACCTCACAAATAAACGAAAAGCAAACTTGAATCTAAACATAGGGAGGCAGCTAAAACAGGCCTGGAGGATCAAAGTGGAATTCAAATAAATATTGCCTTCAAAGGGTTGCACCCAGATTCCTGCTCGTCCCCCAGCCCCTTTCACCTTCTCCCCAGTTCCTTGGGAGCTGTTTTAGATCTCTGTCAAGGAGAGCGTGGAGGACTGCCTTAAACGCAGAGGACATGTCAGTCACAGCTAGAGAGAGAGATAGCACCAGCTTCCATGACAAGGAACAGAACAGTCAGACAGTCAGAAGGGGTGATACTGCTTTGAAGGGAAGGCTAATTTTAGATATCAGAACCACATTTCCAAATATTCTGTTCTGCACATTCTATTTATAAGCCGAATTCTTTTTTTAAGCTTAAGTTGTTTTTAGATGTTGGCAAGTTTGGGAGCTTAGGCCTTCTTTGTTATGGGGCCTCCAACAGAGGACTTAAAGCATCAGTCGACAAAGATTGAAACTGTATCATCTATGTTCCCAATCCACTAGAACTTTACAAGATCTGGAGAAGCAATTTAATATAATAGCTAGGATGATGAGATTTGGAACCAGATTACCTGGGGTTTTGTCCCAGCTGTGTGTTTCCTTTGGCAAATAACTAAAGAAACTAGAAAGGTTAACATGTCCCTAGACCTCGGTTTTCTCATCTACAAAGTGGTGATCAGAACATCTACCTTCTAGGGTTCACCACAGGATGAAACAAGATCACACATGTCCAGCTCCGAGCGTGGTATTGGGCACATCAAAGAGCTCAGTACATGGTAGTTGATACCAGTAATGGATATGCAGGCACAGTTCAAGAACAGAGAGTACTACAATAAGTTATGCTGTATCAGACAGAAGTAAGAGAGGGGAACAATGGGAGAGAGTTTTAGTTATCAAGAGAGCTTCATGGAGGAGAAAAGGTTCTGCAAGATGGGCAGTATGGAGACACGTTGTGATATGGAGAGGAGAGTGCCTGGGTTCTGGAGTCACGTGTCCCTGGGTTCAAATCCCAACCCCACCACTTCTCAGCTGTGTGACCTTGGACCAAGTTAACTAACCTCTCTGAGCCTTTTTTTACTCATCTGAAAAGTGGGAACAATAATGGACACTTCATAGGGTTGTTGGGAAGATCAAGTGAAATGAGTAGGCCAGAGGCTGGTGTGCAGAAGGTCCCCAGAAGGGTAGCTGCTGGAGACTGCAGGCATGACGAAGGCCTGAAAGCAGTGAGCAGGAGGAATACTGAGCCTAGGGACAGAATCTTACTGTTAATAGCTGTCATGTATTAGACTTGTACAGAGCGCCAGGTACTGAGCAGTCAGTCCCTTAGAGGGTTTGCCACAGGGTTACTAACAGCCCAGTGGAGTCAGGTGACCTGGATTCAAATACAGGCTCCATGTTTCGTCACTGTGTCACCGTGGGCAAGTCGTTTAACTTCTCCAACCTATAGTTCCCTCACTTGTAAAATGCAGATATGAATTGTGCTTTCTTTGAACAGTTTGGTGGGGATTAAATGAGATAATGCACATAAAGTCATTAGCACAGTGCCCAGCATGTAGAAAGTACTGTGATGTTAGCTACCGTTATTATTATTTACATTCATTTTCTCAATTAATCCTCACCACCACCCCCGTGAGTTAAGTGTTACTGTGCCTTATTTATAGATCAAACAACTGAAGCTCAGAGGCTAAATCCCTTGTCCAAGGTTAGCTAGCAAATGGTGGGACCAGCTCTGCAAGACTAGAAACCTCAGCTTCTTTGCTCTCTTTCCATTCAGATAAGCTGGTAAATGGTGCCAGAGTTGGGGCAACATGACAATTATTTAAAAATGCACTTTATGCTATAATCTGCATCAGTCTTTTCTCTTCTGGTTGTGCCCACCACCTCACCACCTCATCTGTTGAAGATTTAAGGTTTGGGGCTGTCTGCGCCGCAAAATGCAGCCAGCAAGCACATGGGTGCTGCCCCTCTAGGGACATTTCATTTATGAACTGTCCACTCTGATTTGCAAATAGGCCTGCTGCAGACATGCCTCCAGCTGGCTGGTGATTTCAGTCACAACCCCTCCTCCTTGGTGCCAATTAACAGAAATTAAATGTCCCTGGCACACTTTGTAATTCAGAAAATACATGTGCCGATTAGTTAAACTCCTGCTGGATGTGCCACTGTGACCCGAGGACTCCAGGCCAATGTCACTCTCATTTAAAGTCATCTCCATTTAAAGTCACAGAATGTCTTCTTCCTAGGTAAAAATCGATGTCACCTCATTCACTTATTCCTTCATTTTTTATTCAATAAATATCGAGCGTCTACTGTATGGCAGGTACTGTTCCATGCAGTTGAGATACACAGTGAGCAATGGAGATAAGATTCCCACCTTTGTGAAGAGGAGGAAACGGTAAACTAACGGGGATTTCTGTCTGACAGATGTCACAAAGGAAACAAAGTGACAGGCAGAGAATAGCTGAGGGTCATGAGCTATATTAGGTGGGGTGGCCAGAGAAGCTTTCTCCAAGGGGGTGGCATTTGAATTGAGACCTGAAGAGTAAGAAGGAACCAGACAGACAGCATGGTGAGGAGAGCAGGAACGAGCTCAGCACACCCAGGAAGCTCGCCATGGGGTACATTCGATGAACATCCCTTCATTTATCAAACATTTTTGATCACACAATATTTGTTGAATGAGCAATTGGAGAATAGATGAATCCTCCTTTTTCCTGACAAGAAGGAACCTTCATAGGAAGGAGGAATTTAAGAAAGATGCCACTGGCGTTAGTACAAGTTGCAACGCAAGTTAGTCCCTTTTCTCCGCCCCATTCCATTCTCTAAAGCAAGGGGCTTGGCTTGAGTGCTAGCACGCTGGGACTGCAGGGTCTCCAGAACTCACCTTCCAGAGGGATTGGCCCTCACGGCTCTTTAAAGCAATGACAATGCAGCAAGCAAAAAGCAATCTGTCATTTTTTTTTTAAGACAAAATGGTTGTTTGGAATTGTATAGACAAGGTGTGAAATGTCATTTCCTTTGTTATCATTAGGATGTATTTACTGAATTTCTGCACACCCTTATTCATTCAAAAAGTACTTATTACTAGTTGTGAGTCTCATTCTCTTCCGCCCTCCTTCCTCCCTCTCTTTCTCCTCCTCTCTCTCTCTCTTTCTCTCCTTCTCCTGCTACTTCCCTCCACCCTTCTCTGCACAGCAGTTAAGAGCCCAGGCTATAGAATTGGGACATCTGAGTTGTATCTAAAGTACGACTTGCCGACTTGCCGTGTGACTTTGGACAAGTCGTTTCACCTCTCTAAGTCTCAGTATTCCCATCTGTGTAATGGAAATAATAATAGAGGCCATCTCAAAACAACCATATAAAGTAAATACGAAGCTATTATTATCCTCATTACTATCTATTTTTATCCTTTCATAGATTATGATGTAAGATTTTAAGAACTCAACTTAGGAAACTGAAACAGGTTTTTAGGGCAAAAGAAACTCTAGCAAAGAGTGTGACAGTGAGCCACTGTCTCATGATCTGTTTCCACCTGCAGGATTTTTCATTGTTTGAGATCATTGAGAAGTAGCATCACAACAAATAGCCTTCATCATGCCATTTAATTTATAACAATAATTTTGAGCCAACAATTATAGAGCTTCTACTATGTGTCAGACACTGTTCTGTATGCTTTACTTACACTGTGTATCTACCAATCTAAAAATCTCACCACAACCATGCAAAGTAAATGCTATTACTAGCTCCACGTTACTAGTAAGAAGACTAAGGCCTGGAGAGATTGTATCATTTTCATGGGGTCACAAGGGTAGGAATTAGTGGAGTTTGGAACTAAACCCAGGTCATCTGGCCCTAGTCTATGGCTGCCAACTGCTTGCCACCTCACTTAAGATGAGACGCAAAAGCATCCTGCAGACATCAGGGCTTTTTTTACTTCAAATAGACTTGCCTTCTGAGCACTCAGTACAGGAAAAATTATTATTACCTGCCTAATCCTAAAACCCCTGCCCTATAGATGCAGCACCAGTGAGGGCTGCTCCCCCATCCTGCACAGCACCAGCCAGAAGAAAAGTCACACTTCCCACCATTGATAGGATTTCCAGATGCCTATTAAAATGTCAGTTGATCTTAGAGTTGAAGTTCTTTCTACATCATTTAGCACAACCTGGAAGGTCAGATGAATGTGGCAGCCAGCCTTCCCTTGGCAGCTACTTCCTTATTACTTCCCTGCCCCATGCTTGTTCTCAGAAATGCTACATCACAATAAATGTAGTTAAAAGAGCAAACAAACCACCACCACTCCCTTGAGATCCAGACGCAGTAATCCAAAATAATCTTGCCTTTGGTATTGGAGGGACAGTCTCCCAGCTGCCAGCACCAAGACTGATGTGTGGATCAAAGCAGCCACACCTGGACCCACCGTGAGATTCACAGGTTGACAGCAGCATCAGCTCTGCCACAACCTGGGCACAGGGAAGAGAGGCAGGACATGTCTAAGACAGGCCGCCTTCCTCTTTAAGGGCTAAAATACATAAATAACAAAATGAAACTCCTGCCCATGTTCAGTGGTGTATAGTAAAGACAGCATAACTCCAAATCCTGTGTAATTTATTGATGTGGTGAGACACAGGATGCATCCTAGTAATCACAGACTCTGTGTTCGTGCCGCCTCTGCTGCTGAATGTAAAGCAGCCACCTGAAGCCTCTGAGGCTTTGCTGTCGTGCTGCAAGGAGCACATTAGCAAATGGGCACGTGCAGCAATGCACTTACTGGCCCTAAGAGCTCCGAGAAGCTCAGTTTTGAGCCCAGATGTGGTTGCCTGCTTGAAAGCCAGTGCTCCCCCCGGGATATCCAGTCTCTGGGGCCACTGATCATGGTTCTGCCTTAGAGCCTGGGGGGTTGGGTAAGATTCCCCAGACTGATGTGGTGAGATGCCCACAAACTTTGCTTGCAAGATGTGGCTGTTCCACACCACCCCCTAAGGAGTGAGGCTGCGATCATCATGAAAGTTTCCCCAGGGAGAAAACTAGCCTGCTAAATCAGCACAAGTCCCCAGATAGAAAAGAAATAAGGCTCTAGATGAAAAGAAATTGGGCAAGAAATGGAAAACTGCTTGTCCTACTTTTCTGTTTCTATTGGCTTTTCATGGGAACTCAAAAGTCTTAGTAAATTTTAGCAAACTGATTTCTCAGCATCCTTTTAGCTTTCTCCTTTCCTCCTCAGCACGGTTGGTGTGGACTTTATTTGCACTCAGAAGGGCCAAGAGCCAGGTTCTGGCAACAAAGTCATAAAGAACAACTGGTTCCCGTTATACCCCTTCAAATCACCTGCCCTCACCAGGGGCTGCCGGGGTGTTGGGCTGCACTTTCCTCCTGAGCATGCTCACCCTAAGGAGGAGAAAAGGGACAAAAGGTTGGGCAGGGAGGGGAGGACGTCAGTTACGTATGTGGGGATGATAGTAAAGCATTTATATGTTTGCTGAAATAGTACAAAGAATTCCTGTAAATGTTTCCACTGGGCTCCCCAAATGTTAACATTGTACTGTGTTCATTTTAATTTTTCTGGACCATTTGAGAGGAAGTTGAAGAACAAATGCCCATTTATACCTAAACATTTCAGTGGGTATTTCCTAAAAACAAGGATATGTTCTTACATAAGGAAATCAATGTTGATATAGTACTATTAATATTAACTAGTCTACAGGTCTTATTCAATTGACCTATTTTCAATTGACCTACTATTTTTTTTTCAATTTTCCTACTATTTTCCTCTATAGAAAATTTTTTTCCAAAAGTCTTGTCTAGGATCCCTTTCAAGAGCACATATTGCATGTAATTATCATATCTCTATAGTTTCCTTGAAGCTAGAACAATTCCTCAAAACTCATTGTCTTTCATGGTCTTGGCATTTTGAAAAGTATAAGCCATGTATTTTATGGAATTTCTCTCAATTTTTGGTTTGTCTGTTATTTCTTCATCATTAGATTCCTATTTTTTAATTTTGACAGTAATGGATGATAATCCAAAGAATCAAACAGGAATCCCTGGGTTCAAACTGCTATGAATAAATAAATGAGGGAAAAGGAAAAGCTCTTCCTTACAGTAGATGCCAATGACTTAGTGTAGAGGGAATGATGGAATTTTTAAATCATCAGACAGCAACCACTACAGTAATATTGGTTCAGGCAAGAATCATCAATGGATGTTAAAACTAGTAGGTAAAAGCTTGAACGGTCTCAGAATATCTCTTCACAAGACACTTATTAATCACAAAGGAAAAAAATCACAACTTTACAGTGGAAAAACCTGGTAAGCAACCACCATAGCCAAAAGACCAAGGTCAGCATCACCAGTAATGCAGAAATAGATAGTAGGTACCTCCTGATATCATGCACTGAGAAGGACACAGCATCTCTTCTATGACAAGACAAGACAAACTCCTGCCCAAAAGGCTTAAGAATTTTAAAGAATTCTGGTTCTTCCCAACTGCATTCACACAAAATAGATTCTGAAATCTTTTTCACTTTCACAGAGCCTGCCTTGGCAAACTTCTCAGGAGGAGCTAGGAGTGACTGGGATGCTGAAGAGAACAAATGATCTGCTCAGATGGAAACTGCTCAATGGAGAGTCTGTGGACCATGTGATATTCCTTGAACATCAGGGATGGCACAGGAATAAGAATAGTCTGGCTCCCAAGACAGGAAAAAGAGCAAATCTGCCTTCACCCCCAGTAGCAATGGGTGGTGGGCCAGGGTGCAGAAGCAAGTGAGTCAGGCGCTGTCACAGATTACTCCTGACTCCCCTCACCCCTGTTGTCAAAGCCTAACTTTTATCTTGCCGACTTCTTCACAGCTTGGCACCTAACACATGAAAAGACCGGACGTCAAATGCCTTCCAGCTTTGTGTCTGGCCTGTCTCTCCAGCTTAGCTTTAGAGCAATGCAGGGGATGACATAACAGTCTTCTCTTGGGTGTTCAATCCAGACAGTGCATTGCTTCTTCACCACGTTCTCTGCCCTTCACCCCACCCGACTCCCTGCCAAGCAGCCTGCATGCCTCTGTCACATCCTCATTCTTTCCCATTCCGTTTCCATTCTGTCTTTCCCCCATACCTGCTGACCCAGAGGAATTCTGTTAGAACATAGCCATCAAGGAAATAGGAACTCGACACATAAAGAATCTCAGACAAGAAAAATCCATGATGTTATACGAGAGATACCACAGACTGCAATGCTTACAAAGAGGCTATTTCAAGTATAAAGATATAAATATCAGTTATAACCATGCATTCTTTTATGTTCATAAATAAGCCATCACAAAGAACAAGCCATTAGAAGACATTCTACTGTTTTTTTAAAAAACTGTAATCTAAAATACAATTTTTAAATTATCTGTGCTAACCTGAGAGAGACATTGCACAGGTAAGTGAAATTCACAAATATCCTGATACTTTTTGAACTACACATTTTCATCTTCTCTCTTTTAAGACATCAATAAGAATTTTTTTTTTTTTTTTGACACAGGGTCTCACTCTGTCACTCAGGTTAGGGTGTGATCATAGGTCACAGCAACCTCAAACTCCTCGGCTCAAGCAATCCTCTGCCTCAGCCTCCCAAGTAGCTAGGACTACAGGCATGCACCACCATGCCTGGCTAATTTTTTAATCTTTTGCAGAGACAGGGTCTCACTATGTTGCCCAGGTTGGTCTCAAACTCCTGACCTCAAGCAACCCACCCGCCTCTGCCTCCCAAGTGGTGGGATTACAGGTGTGAACCAGCCCTCCTGGCCAGAATTTCATTTTTAAAAGCACATACTTATCTGTATATCAAAGACGATGGCAGAAATGCAGAATCATTGTTATGTTTGTTGTTTTAAAGTTCAGATCCTAATTTTACACTGAAGCATCCTCAGTCTTTCCTCCAATTCTGCTTGTAAATAGGAGCCAGCATCAGCCAAACCATGAGCAGAGCAAGGATTGCATTGTGAGGTTACAGAAACGTTTTCTTTTGTGTGAAATGGTCACATGTGGAGCTTACACCAGCACCCATCTTTTAATGGGATGTATAACTTGGACTTCTTAACCATACCCTTCTCTCGGTTAACCAGGGGAGAAGGTGGGAAGAAGTCCCAGAGCATTGGCTTTATCTGCCAAGAAGGCAAGAGGTATGATTGACACATTGGCTATTTACAACCTTGTCCTCAAGGACCTCTTACCCACATGTCCATCTTCATACACTGGCTTCCCTCTCTCACAATTTGAGCAGCAGGAAACCACCACTTCTGATTCTTACACCTGCTGTTTTGTATTTTTTTTTTTAAGTCTCTGGAAACTTTCCATGACTTATAGTGGGGTGTTTCATAAGGATTTAGCTCTTCCTTTGAACCTGCTCAGCCAATAAACCAAATATTTTCTAAAACACAAAATAAATAACCTGATTTGTTACCAGCCAATTCCAGCACCTTAGGAAAAGCTCCCATTTTCTAAAGTTTTCATCTCTGGACTCTCAGTTCCGGCACACAGATTCCACATGGTCATGGGTCAAAAAGTGGTGGGGGAGTTAGGGAGCTGGGCAAGAATGAGTTTGAATGGTTACAATGTCAGCCCAGAAATTTGCCCCAGAACAGTTAACTAACCATGAAGGCTGAGTTGCATCTCCTAGAATTGTTTCTTATTACTACGTGTTAGATCAGGGGAGAGAGTGTTGTTTAGGGCAAAAAAGAGGAAGGAGAAAATGGACAAGGAGAAAAACTCACTCCTCCATGGAAATATAAGCAGAAAAGCTGTGATTTTTGTATCTCTGCTTATTTTTTTAAGTATAGCGTTTTTAATAGACCAAAGATAATCTTTATGAATATGTATGTGAATAATGTTCATAAAAGGGGTATAATGTGTTAGTCATTATAGAATATTATATAAATAAACTTTAGATATATAATATATATAAACATAAAACATTGCTTAGGGCAGTGGACACTTAAGGACATACAAACTTTTCATATCTTTGTTCCAAAAAACAGAGAGTTCCAGGGCTGGCAGCTTATTTCCCTAGTATATTCCACTGTAAGGGCAAGAGGTTTGGGGAATTTTTTTGTTTGTTTTCTGGTTTTATAATTTATAATGATCTGTACGGATTACTCTAACAAGTCTGTTGCATGTGTGTTGGTGTTGTTTACCCACCTGGAGTCATCAGAGATTCATTCTACACATTGTATCCTGGAATACCAAAAGGAATTTTCTAGTAAGAAGAAAAACATACAGAATATGTCTTCCCTATTGGGTAACTCTCAGATTTGTACCACTCAGAGCTTTTTGTAAAAACTAGGCTAATGGGATGTTTAATACCAGAGTTATTGTCTTTCACTTACATATCTAGTATTGGATAATGTTTTTCCTGGAGAGCATATATTTTTGTCAAGTCCTTTGTTCTCGGACTTGACATGGTCTTCTAGAAAAAAACAGAAGCCATGGCCCTAAGCCACCTCCCTCCAGGACCACTGTCTACCATCTAAGGACTATACACGTTAATTCTGTTTTATGTTCTGTGATTCTGTGGTAGACTCAATGCTTTCAGAGCCTGGAGTTTTACTTACTTGGGTTAGTGGCTCTAATGAAGTGCTAAATCGGCTCTTCACCTCCCAGGCGGATGAGAAGCAGCAGAGGGGAAGCAGGGGTGGCTCCTTTGCTGGAGGGGTCCACTCGCACGTTTCACATCAGCCGCCAGAAGAACTACGCCGGAAACCTGTGTGTGAAATACCATCTGCTCTTCATGCAGAGAGAGGTCAACCATATGAAAGTGCAGAGACTACTCAAGCCTCCTTTGCCAAAAACGTGTATTGTTCCCAGCTGTATGCTTGTGATGCCTGATACGTGTTTTAGCATGAAACAATAAAAACAGATTTATTTTCACTTAATAGAGTTGTCCCCCAGGCCTGGATTTTTTTCAGTAGCTGGTTTGGAGAGGCCAGTACTTCTTCATAGATTAAATGTCAACATCGAACATTTAATTTTTCCCAAAGGGATGTAGCTCCTGGCAGCTGCTCTAGTCATCCAAAAGGGAGGGCTGGGAAGACAGGAATCACTTGGTCGGATGGGTGGAGGCAGAGACAAGTGGCACTTTCCGCGCACGCTGAGAGGGCGAAGTTTGGCTCTGCAGAGCAAACTCTCGTTGTACAACCACGTG
This sequence comes from Lemur catta, assembly GCF_020740605.2. NCBI lineage: Eukaryota > Metazoa > Chordata > Mammalia > Primates > Lemuridae > Lemur > Lemur catta. The sequence continues at coordinate 10,507,735 of NC_059132.1, forward strand.
GGCCCAAGAAGGCACCTTGGCTGGAAGCCTTCTCTGCCTGTGCTACCAGCCATGTGGCCTTGGGCAAGTTACTTAACCTCTCTGTGGCTCAGATCCCTTTTCTGGAAAATGGAGATATAATACCACCTTCCCAAGAGATATTAACGATAAATGTCTCAAAAGACGTAGCGTGCTTTGAACAGCGCCTGGCACACACAAGTCTTCAATAAAGTGTTTGGGCCGGGCGCGGTGGCTCATGCCTGTAATCCTAGCACTCTGGGAGGCCGAGGCGGGTGGATCACTCGAGGTCAGGAGTTCGTGACCAGCCTGAGCAAGAGCGAGACCCCGTCTCTACTAAAAATAGAAAGAAATTATCTGGCCAACTAAAAATATATATACAAAAAATGAGCTGGGCATGGTGGCGCATGCCTGTAGTCCCAGCTACTCGGGAGGCTGAGGCAGGAGGATCGCTTGAGCCCAGGAGTTTGAGGTCGCTGTGAGCTAGGCTGACACCATGGCACTCACTCTAGCCTGGGCAACAAAGTGAGACTCTGTCTCAAAAAAAAAAAAAAAAAAAATTAGTGTTTGACCACCTTCACAATGTTTGCCATATCCACCTACCACCTATGTTATTTACTTAATTTTTCTATTTTAATTGACTCAATTTTCATCTAAAATTTAAAAAATTTTACATCCCAACTATAATGGGAAACTAGTATAACTTGCTATAAATATAAAGTAGCCATACAATAGTCATAGCTCCTATTTACTGAGCCCTTGCTTGTTGCCAGGCACTGTGCTAAATGTCTCGATTTCTAATCCTCACAGCCCTGTGAGGTCAGCACTATCACTACCCCCTACATAGAGGAGGACACTGACATGGAGGGAGGCTAGTAGATTTGCCTATAGCTGCATAATTGGTAAATAAAGGAGACCTTTCAGGCTTCAGAACCCAGAGTCTTCAGCGCTGTTCTGTGCTGCTGCCCTAACAAAAACAAGAGCGTTGGATTCACATATAGAAGATTGCTCTCTTGGCTTCCTAGGGCTGCTGTAATAAATTACCACAAACCGGGTAGCTTAAAACAACAGAAACATAGTCTGACACAGTTCTGAAGGCTGGAAGTCCAAAATCAAGGTGCTAGCAGGGCCACGCTCCCCCCAAAACCTCTGGGGGAGGATCCTCCCCTGCCTCTTCCAGCCTCCGGTAGCCCCAGGCATTCCTTGGTGTGGGGCACCATCCCCCCAATCGCCACCTCCATCTGCAGGTGACTGTCCTCCCTCTCTGTCTCTATTTCTATGTCTTCTCCTCTCATATGGACACCAGCCATATTGGTTTAGGACCTACTCTGATGACCTCATCTTAACTTTACATCAGCAAAGACCGTATTTCCAATAAGGTCACATTCCCAGGTCCCAGGAGTTAAGACTTCAACATATGTTTTGGCAGAGGGGTGGGAGGTGAAGGACACAATTCAACCCAGAACAGTTGCCTACCGAAGGCTTTGAGCCTGGGGCCTCAACATTTGCAAGTGTTGGAGGTTCAAAAACAGCACCAACCTGAGATTTTGTCCTTTAGCATCAGGAAGGAAGAGTCAGGACAAGGAGAGGACAATGGCTTATATGTTTCAGTGACATTCAGTGCCCATTCCAGATGCTAACTAAAATTAACCATCTCCTGCCCCACCACTGATACTTTGGGAAAAGCAGCTTGGCATAAGAAAGCCAATAATAATTCTTCCAGCCTTTTAGACATCCCTCATGAAAGGATGGCAGTAGAAATCTGGGCAGTGCACGGATGCAACCTTCCAAAACTCCAGGCTGCACAAAACTCACCTTTAGATCTGCCATATACAGCTGGACTGGAATAGCAACTTGACAGCTAATAATGTCTTTATCAGGGGAATGTATAAAGAAAGAACAACAGTAGAGACAGTAGGAGGAAAATAATTTATTTTCATACTGTTTCAGTGAAAACTTAAGAAGAAACACAATCTTTCTACCAAAGGAGTTTGAGAGGATGGTTTGGGGGAGTGAGGAGAAGGAGCCGTCTTGCTTTGTCAAATGACTGTGTCCTTAGTGGAAGAGACTGCACAGATTTCGTACAGTTGGGAGGTCCTCATCTTGAGTTCCCGGGCCACCTGACAGATGGAAAAAGGCCAACAGCAGTGCACCGCCAGCCAATCCTCGCACAGAGTGCCCTAGGGCAAGACCAGGATTCTATGACAGTCTCTGTTCACAATCACACAAACTCGTCCCCACTCCCCCAGGGACCTATACCGTGTTACCTGCTGGCCCATTGCCCACTGCTTCTAAGATCCACCAGCCTCCTTAAGTCAACACCCCGGGACCCCAGGATGCCCAACTGCCAAGCAGTTCAATTGCTAATCAACACCTGCAATTTAGAGCCCTGTCCTTAGATATGGGTCTCAGACTTGAAACCACTGATCTCTCTATTGATGTCTTTGTTTTTCTCTCTTAGGACCTAATATTTATAATTATCTCATTTATTTCTTTGGAGTAGATATAATAAATGCATGTGGTCCGAAATTCCCACAGTAAGAAGGGACAGGAAGTAAAAGGTAAACCCCCCTCTACAGCTGTCCGAACTTATCCAGTCACCTGCCTGGGGGTAGCTGTTGTTACTACTTTCTTGTAGACACTTCCAGATAAATTCTATGTCTACATAAGTATATTCTTTTCATGTAAATAATTGCATACTTCTGCGCCCTTTTTTTTCCACTTAAACATATAACTTGGGAGACTGGGCACAGTGGCTCACGCCTGTAATCCTAGCACTCTGGGAGGCCAAGGCAGGAGGATCGCTTGAGGTCAGGAGTTTGAGACCAGCCTGAGCAAGAGCAAGACCCCATCTCTACCAAAAATAGAAAAATTAGCTGGGTATGGTGGCATGTACCTGTAGTCCCAGCTATTTGGGAGGCTGAGGCTGGAAGATCGTTTGACCCTAGGAGTGGCTATAATGATACCACTGCACTCTAGCTCAGGGAACAGAATGAGACCCTATCTCAAAAATCAAAAAAAAAAAAAAAAAAAAGGAAATCTAGACAGATGTCATACTATTCTTGGGTACTATTCTTGTAATTTTTATGTAAGCTTAAAATTATTGCCATGGGAGGCTGAGGCAAGAGGATCACTTGAGCCCAGGAGTTTGACGTTGCAGTGAGCTATGATGATGCCACTGCACTCTACCTGGGTGACAGAGTGAGACTCTGTCTAAAAAAAAAAATGTATCTCAGAGATCATTTCACAGAATATACAAAAAGATGCCTTTTTTTAATTAGCCACATCTCAATATATGTAACTTGTCTCTCCCCAGCCTCTCATGTACCTCAGTTTCGGCTGTGCTGGAAATTGGCCCTTTGAAGGGCTCCCAGGGAACCCCACCAGTGAAATCTGCATGTGTCACATAGGCTATATTTTAAGTCAGACCTCCTAGGTATATTCTCCAAATTTGGTGTAATGACACCTGCCATCTTCTCTTGATGTAATAAGAGACAGAAGTGTGGTTTTATTTCTATAGATGGAAGGTGATGTGTGCTGGTTTAAGGAGTAAGACTAATCATGGCTACATGCTCCTACTACTCTTCATCAAAGCACAGCTCAGGGAGCACAATTTGTCCAATGGGCTGGGGACAATGTGCATCATAATTTCCTCTTAGAAATACCCTGCACAACATGGCATTTTAGTTAACGTATACTTCCTGGTAAAGAATGAAATCAAAACATTTCTTTCCTTTCCTTTCTCAAAGTTTCCCCTAAGCGTGGTATGTTTAAGCATCCTCGCCTGCACATCTTTTTTGGTTTTTGTTTGTGTTTTTTTTTCTTTTTCTTTTTTTTGGAAAATCACAAGTATGAAAGGCATTCAAGTTCTCATATAAATTCAGATTCACACATACCTTCAAACACACTTACCTGTATTTTATGTCTCTCCCTGGTGCCAATTCTCAGTGCAAATGTGGACCCAGGTAACAATGGCCAACAAAGACACTCTCCATAGCGCCTGGCGATGTCACACTCAAGACATATCGGACAACATAGACCACAGAAACCTGTCAATAACCACAGAAAATAAAGCCAAGGTTCTTAGACGTTCTAGAAGCAACTTCACATCTCAGAGGACATTTATAACCCTTTGCATCAATCTAATGCTGAAATCAGGGACTGGGATTGAATAACAAGTTCTCAAAACTCAGTGTATAAAAATTGTCTTCTAGCATTGACCATGATAATTGTTTTTTTTCCTGTCAAGAGAAAAGCATTAAATAATTTTTAACAGTTGAATCATAGCTGTTGCATGTGTCTAATTTCAGTATTTAAAATAGATACAGTATATAGGCTGCTTTTGAATAACAGACATTTTTTTCTCTAAATGTGATTGAAAGGTCTTTTATGGTACACGGATTCTGCCTCCTATTCTGATCAGGGCTTTATTCTATTTCTCAGACCAGAAGGTTACTCTAATTTTTGTTGGTTTTATGGAGCCACTAACATCTGCCAGTTTTAATCTGCAAACTATTAGGGGCTTGGTTCCTTGAACATCAACTGGAAACAATTTGTCATTTATTAGTTCATTCATCTTTAACCACTGATATTGTTTCTTACACATTCTGCAAGAACCTTTTAACACAGAAGTTCTATTCTAATTATGTTTTGGGTCACAGACTCTTTTGAGAATATGATGATAATTTTGAACTCACTCCACAAGGGAAAAGAAAAGTACACGCACACAGACATGAAAAATTGTGCATTCAATTTCATGGGGTTCATGGATCCATTCAAAACTATTAATGGACCGCCGGTTAAGAACCGCTTATATACAGTTAAGATGTTATGTCATCTATCATTGCAAAAGATGACAGCCCTGATGAACAAAAATAACGAGGACTATGAAACAGCAAAAATACCAAGATAACCATCATCTTTGAAAAATGATTTCAATAAATATTTTACTGAGTCCTAATTTTTATACAAGAAGATGTACAAGTCGTAAGTGTTCAGTTGAATGAGTTTCAACAAGCATATTCAACCAAGTAACTAAGCATCTAGAATATCGACCTCACCCCAGAGTTCCTCATGCCCCTTTCCAGTCAATTCCAACCCTCCCATACCCCACTCAAAAGGCAACCACTGTTCTGATTTCTGTTCTCATAGATGAGTCTTGCCTCTTCTTGCCCTTCATATAAATGGAATCATATTTACTTTTGTTTCTGGATTCTTTCATTTAACATCATGTTTTTTGATTCATCTATATTGTTATGTGAATCTGTAGATTGTCTTCTTTATTGTTGAATAGTATTCCCTTGTATGACTATTCCACAAATTGTTTATCTATTATCCCATTGATAGACATTAGATTATTCCATTTTTTGCTATTATGAATAAGACTGCTATGAATACTCATCTCTAAGTCTTTATGTGGGCATATATTATATTTCACTTGGGTGGATTCCTGGGAGGGGAATTGCTAAATCATGGGGTAGATATATGTTTAACTCTACAAGAAATGACAGACAGTTCTCCAAAGTATTTGTACCATTTTACACCCTCACCAACAATGTGGAGAGTTCTAATTGTGCCACATCCTCGCCAACATTTGCCATCATCCATCATTTTTATTTTAGCTGTTCTAGTGAGTGTGAAGTCGCAGACACAAAGGCTCACACACCATGACACCAGCTCCATAGAAGAACTTCCTGTTGATGGACTGTCTCCGACTACCCCTTGTTCCGCAAGAGCAGGTGCCACAAAGTCCCACTCCCAAATTCAGTGATAAAGAGGCAGAAAACTTGGAATGCTGTTTTACCTCAGAACCTCCCAAGCATGCTCCAGGACTCTGGACTTCTTCCACTTGGGTGCACAGTGGAAGAAAGTAACACAAGAGCACAAAGGGCGTGCGGGCACAGGGGAGGGAAAGGAGGAGCCTACCTTCAAGGGTCAGGACATCTATTTCATCTATTCAGGAATCTCAAGACAATCACTAAATCATCTACTGTAGGCATCACTTGGCCCAAAGCAACCTCTGAGTTCAGCCCCTAGAAAGTCTGGGATACTTCACCCCACATGTAAAAACAATCCCAGAGAGATCAACAGGCCCCACTGTGCACTAATAGCTGGTATGGACAGCTTAGAGGACAGCAAACAGTCCCCTAAACCTACAGTGCTCACACTGTATGCAACCTTGAATTAGGGGAATTTGGGATTAATGGCACATAAAAAATCAATCAGCTCTCACTTTATGTGTGGATTGCAAAACAGTGTAAATCCCTGCAAATAAAAAAATTAATCAAAAATTGTTAAAGCTGACAATTGTAAAGCTGGCAAACTAAGTGAATAATAAATTCTGTTTACACAACTGCCTCAGCTGCACCGCTTTAACTGGTAAAGAGAAATGCCCATCGTCATTAATAAGTATACTGTAAAGAAGTTGTTTATGTGCACTGGAACTCCTGTACCATATTTTTATGACTCATATGCCTTTTTAAAAAGCACATGCCTTTATCTTTACTTTTAATCTTTTTTTGTCATATAACCATGTTATCTAAGTGTTCATTAGAAAGTGGTACTGGATGCTGAAGGAAACACACCTCAAATTCAACTACTGTACTTTGAAACAGAAGTCAGATGTGATTACAAAAAACACTAGGAAGGACAAATTTTTATTATATAATGCTAATACTTATACAGATTTTTTTTTTTTTGAGACAGAGTCTCACTCTTTTGCCCAGGCTACAGTGCCATGGCAACAGCCTAGCTCAGAGCAACCTCAAACTCCTAGACTCAAGGTATCCTCCTGCCTCAGCCTACAGAGTAGCTGGGACTACAGGCATGCACCACCATGCCCGGCTAATTTTTTCTATGTATTTTCAGTCTTCCAGCTAATTTCTTTCTATTTTTAGTAGAGACAGGGTCTTGCCCTTGCTCAGGCTGGTCTCAAACTCCTGAACTCAAAGGATCCCCCCGCCTTGGCTTCCCAGAGTGCTAGGATTACAGGCGTGAGCCACCGCGCTCGGCCTCCAGGTTTATTTTTTAAAAGAGAGGGAATATGGTTCCCTTTTCTGTAATGTTTCAATTTTTATAAGGTAAATGTATTCATGTGTTATTAATGAAAAAAATTCTTTTTTTTTTTTAAGGAACTGAGGTTCAAAGGGAATTTGAGCTGTAAATTCAGCCTCTTCCTCTTACACCTAAAAGCCTGGTGTTTAGGTAAGCACCCACAACCTAAATGATCCTGGCCTGTTCTCTCAGATGGGCTGCACCCTCTTGCATAGAATGTGGCTCATTATTCATCCTTCTAATGCACAGGGGAGTCAAGATAAAGAGAAGAAACCTACACAAAACCAGAATGAGGAACCCCAGAGAGCAGAAGTAAGAAAGGCAGGTAGAAATTGCAATGAGGCACATTTCAGATCAATTATTACGAAAAGGTAGAATTTCTAACAATAAGAGATGCTCATAAAAGAAATGGGGCCCACTCATGCATTGCCAGAGGGAATATAAATTAGTACAACTTCTAAATGGAAAGCCAGTTGGCAACAGCTATTAATATTTAAAATAGCACGTACTATTTGAGCAGCAGGTTTACTCAACAGATAAACTCACACACATGTGAAATGACATCTGTACAAGGATATTCATATAGCATTGGTTTGAAAAGCAAAAAGTCTGGAAACCACATAAAGGTTCACCAATGGAGATTTCTGGATAAACTATGATATATTCATACAAAGGAATCTTTGTAGCAATTTAAGAAATTAGTTCTAGATATGCTGTTATGATCTGATCACCCAGATACATTGTTACATTAAAACAAAACAAAGATGCGGAACAGTGTTTACCATTTGTGTAAATTATACACACACACACAAGCAAAAAACCTGGAAGAAGAGATACCAAAATATGAACAATAATTATTTTCAAAAGCTAGGATTACAAGATGCTGCTTTTTTCTTTTATAGCCTTTTGCATTTTTCTTTTTACAATGATTATGTAATCCTTTTATAATAAAAATCTATTTTCATTATATAAATTTCTATATCCTTACAAGTACACAGTCTATATCTGGACTCAGGTAAGAACAATTGCCTCTAGAGAGAAAAACTAAGTGGACAGAGAGCAAGAATGGAGCACTACTTGTTTTCCATATACAAAACGGGTAGGTACTTTTAAATTCTGCATTATGTGCATAGTAACCTATTCAAACTATTTTTTTAAGCACTGAGCTGGCTCCAAGGAAATGAGCCCTCATCCCTGAAGTACTCAAAATGCTGTGCCTGCCAGGTCATTGCCTGGCATGTTGCACAAGGGATTTAGGCAAACAGAGGAGGGGCCAGACCAGCTGAGCCCCAATATCCCTTCTAACTCTGAGGCTCTATGATTCTTTCAAACAAGTGCAAGAAAGAAAGAAGCAAGAATACAGGTTAAAATTCATTCATTTATGTGTCATTCAGGAAATATTTTTAAGTGCCTTCTAGGGGCCAGGTGCTCTGCTGGGCATCAGAGCAATGAACAAGACAACTGTGGTCCCTGCTTTCAGGGAGCCTACAGTTTACCTGAGATACAATGTGGGGACACGAATCCTAGGCTGATGTCTTTTCATGCCTCCTTCCTCTTTCAGAAAACCAAAGAAAATTCTGGCTCGCTTTCTTCTACCCACCTTGGGCATCTAGTTCCTAGTACACATCAATCTCTTTACTGCCTGGTGCTTATAGAGCCCTTATAGGGAAGCTGTTTGAGTGGCTAGCTTTTTCATATCTTTCAGATGTCAGCTTAATTCAGTTCCTTAGAGAGGCCATCCTTTACCCTACCCTCCATAATTTCCTTTCACAACTTGCTATTTTATTTCCTTCATGGAATTTATCAAAACTGTAATTATTTTTTATTAATTTGTTAATTGTCCATCTCCTCTAAGAAATCATCTGTCTTATTCACTAATATGTCCATAACACTTAATATCTTGTGCTTATGCATAGGTAGGAACTCAATAAATATTGGTTGAATTACAAACCAATGGCGATTACACCTGCCACATAAACCTTCTTCGGGGCAACATCACAAACATTGCCAAAGCTGGACTACCCAGTCTTTTACCCATGATGTCTTTTACCTACGATGGCATTTAGCAGCCACTATTTCACCTTGGTTTCATCTTCACATCCGAGCTCTCAGCTACCCTATCTTTAAAGGACACAGAGACACCCATTTGCTACTCCCAGAGCAGGGTGGATTCAGATAAAAGCACAGAGGTGGGAAGAAGGAGGCAGCTGAAAAAATATAATTACAAGAAAATGAAGAAGCAAAATGTCAAAAAGAAATGGAAATGACTGCTGTTAATAATATACCCTTTGCTTAATGGATGACAAATTATAGCAATAATTCTCAGCATTTGATGGAAAAATGTCCCAGGATGGGAATCTGGCATGGAGCAGTCATGGGAAGAAGCTCTCCTTTTGTTCCCAAGTCTGTCACAACTCTTTGCACAGTGATTTATTTCAAATAAAACTTCGTAGATAAAACAATCCACAAGTAAAAGTCTTTTTAAACAAGGGTAGGAAGAAATGTAAGATTTATAGCACTTATATTCCAGTTGCATCTTCAGAATCATGGTGTAGATAATGGTGTATAAAGCAATATTACCTTTAAATTTTCTTCCAAGACGATTAACTTAAAGACACTATGAGCAGTCACAAAATGGAAGCTCATCTAAGGAACAAAAATTAGGACATAACATTCAAGATCACCTTGCACTCTATCCATTGTGTCTCCTTCATAATTCATGCCCAATTATAAAGAATATTGTATTTTTACACATATCCTTCCTTCTCCCCTTGTCATTAGAATGAACTCTCAAGTGAACAACCAGGGACTCCTTGGGAAACTCAGTGTGGTTGGTGCCCTGCGCATTGATTGGGGGTTGAGAGCAGAACTGAGCAATGCAGCAATGTTGAAAGTAAAGAGAATGAGGAGTGAGCATTTCTTTGACCAGCTTTTTAGGTGGTCTTGGGATTAGGTAGAAATCACACTGCAGCATCCAGTCTAAGCCTCCTGACTCTACTCTTTACTCTCAACATGGTGAAGGATAATAAAAACATATAAAAACAATAATATGGATAGCTAAGATTCACTAAGTGAATTGTCATGATATTTGCTGGAACTTTCCTGGCAACAGCACCCCAATAGTAAATTGAGTAAATTATCCTTTCATTGTTGTGAACAATGTTGGTGGGACTGTCATTAAGAGTGCCCTGGCCTAGCCAAGCAGTAGACACCTGACCCAAGCTAGGTAAATTGAGCTGCTTCTGCTGAAACATCAATTTTCAGACAGGATAACGCAAGGATAAAGATATCTGACATTGACCAGGCTGTCAGCTAGCACCAATAATGTCCCTCCTGGGCTTGGTTTCTAGCAGATTCTCTGATTCTGTGAGCAACCCCATAGCCTGCTAATGAAATCCAATGCTTCCTTGTGTGTTGGTTTCCCAGGGCTGCCATGACAAAAGACCACATAAATTGGGCGGCTTAAAACAACAGAAATTATTCTCACACTGAAGAACTCCAGAGGTTGGAAATGTGAATTCAAAGTGTTGGCAGATTGGTTCCTTCTGGAGGGTTCTAAAGAAAATCTGTTCCCTGCCTCTTTCCTAGCTTCCAGGGGTGGCTGGCAGTCCTTGGTGTTCTCTGGCTTATAACTGCATCGCTCCAGTCTCTTCCTCTGTCTTCACACGGTCTTCGGCCCTGTGTGTCTGTGTCTAAATTTCCCTCTTCTTATAGGGATACCAGTCATTACGTTGGAGCCCACCTTAATTTACAGTATAACTTTATTTTAACTTGACTACATTACAAGGACTCTATTTCCAAAGGTCACGTTCAGAGGTTGCAAATGAACATGAATTTTAAGGGGACCCTATTCAACCTCGGGTGGCTTGAAACCAAAAATCCCTAAATGATCGTTACGTTCCAAACCAGTGTTAAGAGTGGGGTATATATATTATCTGCTTTAATCTTTTTTTTTTTTTCTTAACATGAAGTCTCAGCAGCAAATCTGCTTTAATCTTGACAACAACCCTTGAGGTAAGCACCTTTATTATTTTCATTTTAGAGGTGGAAAAATGAAGACCCAGAGAACTTGCTCAAGGTTACATGGCCTGTAAGAGGCAGAGTTAGGATTCAAGGTGAGGTCTATAGCTGGTACAAAGGTGTCCTCTCAATCACTGCATTATATTCTAAGCTTTGTCCTAGTTAGAAGTGCACTGATGTTCCCCCAACCCTCAACCATAAGCTATGAAAGGAAAATGTTCCACCTATCTATCAATCTGGAGCCAGATCTCCACATTTCTGCATGGGTACTCTACCCTTTCTGTACCTTGGTACTGGATGACAACCAAAGTCACGAAAAGAACAGAGAACCAAGAAGAGTCCTGAGAGAACCAGAGAACAGCTTCCATAATTCTCCGGTCAGAAACCCACATGGACAGCAGTGGCAGGAAGAGACCTGCCAAGCTCTGGGTCAAAGGGAAGACTCTCGGCTGAATGAGGACTTGCTCAGAGCTCTCTGGGTGATCTATCCTGCGAGGCTTCAGGACAAATTCAGATCTTCCCAGAAGCCCGCAGAGGATGGGGAGAGCTATATTCTTCAAAAACGTTAGATCCAGGGTCTGTTGGATTTTGAACTTAAGAGACTGACTCTCATCCATCAAACAGTCTCCCCTCCTCCAAGAGAGATTCTGTGCTCCAACTGCTCCCTGGGGCAAGAGCATCAGGTTCTGGAAAGGGATCCCAACACGTGGTACTAAGATGGGTCAGAATGTCCTAAGGCAAAGATAGAATCCATGTGCTTTGAACTCTAAACCCAGGGAAAAACCATGTAGCTCGAGGACAGTGTTATTTGTACCTCTTTATAACTGAACCAGTGTCTGAAAAGATTTCAGTCAACAAAGGGAGTTTCTTTTTGTGATTGTTCTTGTTGTTATAAGAGGACTACATACCCTTCATAGAACTGTTGAAAAGAGAAGAGCAAAAACAAAATAAAAATTATTCATCAGCCAACCATCTGAAGACATGTGCTGTAAACATTTGCATTTGTATCCTTCAGACATTTTTCTACATGTCTCCCCTCGAAAAATAATATTTACTGTGTATAGTTTTGCAATCTGCTTCTTTAACCTAAAATGTATCCAAAACATCTTTTCATCTAATTAAATGTCATTCTACAACATGACTTTTCACAGCTGTGTAATAATTCATTGTATGGATGCCTCCTGTTGAACATTTAGATTGTTCCAGTTTTTTGCTGTAATAACCAATGCTACAAAATTTAATGTTCCTGCTAAATCTTTGCACAGGATTTATTTCCTTAGACTAAACTCCTAAAAATGTAATTATTGGGTCAAAAGCTATGTAACACTTAAGGTTCTTTCTATATGCATTACTAAACCACCCCGCGGGAAGGTTATGCTGATTTACACTCCCACCAGCACTAGAAGAGAAAGCCCACTTTGTGCACCTTTGCCGACAGTGGATTTTGTCATTTAAACAATCTTTGAAGGCACCGCTTGTTCTATGAAAGCCTCCACATTGCTAAAAAGCAAGATTTTTCCAGTCAAGGAATTCACTGGAGTCACTAGAATAGTCTATTTATTCTGAAACCATTCAATTTCTGTCCTTGTGTCTGACCACTCACTGATGTCTTGGGAAAGAAAATAAGGAGGAACTTAAATGAAAAGGCAAAACGTACAAATTCTCCTATCTCTGCAGACACTGAAGAGGCCAGTCTTCCAGTCTCCACCAGTCTGGACAATGGCTGTGATTGTGGTCCTGCTGCTGGCTCCCCGGACAGGCTGCTTCACCACCACGCGGGCTGGTCCATGGCTCCTGGAGCATCAAGGATGATGATTAACATGGAACAAAGAGGTTTCAAACAATAGCCATTAGGCCAAGACAGAGTGTTAAAAAGGAGATAGAGACCCAGTGATGCCAAGAGGCTCATAATTCACAGCCCAAACAGACTGCACTGTCTCCCTCCTTTCTTTCGTCATCCTTCTGCTCTGACTGGTTGCCCCATCTCTATTAATGGCACCAATGTCCAGTCTACTTCTTCAGTGTTTCTCAGTATTTCATAATAAATTCACAAATTTGGAACCAAGAGGCTTCACTTCAAATCTCAGCATTCCACTTCCTGGAGGCTTGACCTTGGTTAAGGGGCTGCACTTCTCTGCTTTCCTTTGTTTCGGATGAAAAAACTACCTCATGGGGTTATTGTATTGATCAGAGGATATATGATTAGTTTACTGCACCTGGAGGGTGTATAGCAAGGTGACTCTGAGTGAGCTGCACCCCAAGGGTTTGGAACCTTTGTTAAAGAGACACAGGTGACGAATTGGACAGAGTGGGCAGACTGAAACCTGGACTAGGCTACTGAAGTCCACATGCAGTATCACTGAAGTGAATAACCCAGACTTCAGAATATGTCTTGATAACAAACTACTGTATGATTGACCTAGTGGGACCACAAAGTGTAACTCTGGGTTGACTTTCCCAGAAAGGAATGGATATTCCCAGTGTTGATCATTCTGAATTAGGAAATGAAGGCACAGGGCTGGGCTTCAAAACTTACGTGAGGGAAAATGTCCTTCTCCTTCTGAGGCTGAAAGTCAGTTTTGCCTGAACTTCAACCACAGGGATACCTGGAGTGTCTGCCATAGTAACAGGTAAGCCACACCTGGCCTCGTGGAAGGAGTGTGTCAGGAGTGGGATAGAAGGGCCCCAGAATGTGTCTTAGCCTATACACTATGGTAATTATTTTGTTTTGTGCTTCTCTTTTGGCAAGCCTCATTAAGGATTTGCATCTGGTTTCTGGTGTGCTACGAAGAATTAAAGAAAGAGCTTGCTTCCCACTTGAGACAAAATAAACAAGAGACAGCAGCATTTCTTCCTGTAATAGTTGTTGCACTAATAATCACCAAAGTTCAGCACCTGGGACACAACAGCCTGGAGGCCAAAGTAGAACATTACTAACCACCCTTAAGGCAACACCCTGGGGGCACCTTGAAGCCAGCTGGGGAGCCCTTTACCTCTGATTTTTGGCAATAAAGTCAATGGGATTTCATAGTATAACATGGGTTACACTGTTCTTGTTACTAAGACCCACATCTCTTTTTCATCCCATCAGTACTGCTCATGTTCACACCCTGCCAAACATGACAGCACATTAGCCTGTTAAAAAAACGAATGCCCAAGTCTTACCCCAGACCAACTGCACAGATTTCCAAGGAAGGACGAGGTACAGAAATCAGCAGCATAACAAGGTTTCCCAGTAACTCCTAAGCAGTCATCCTGATACCCTGATACCAGTGGATTTGGAGACCACTGATGGTGACTGCAATAGCTTCTAAGTATCCCACTGGCTAGGTGGTGATGACAATGTAACAGAGATGGAAAAAAATAGACTAGGAGGTAGGTTGGGAGGGATGAGAATGTTCAGAACATGCTGTTTAAAGTGCCAGTGAGACATTAAGAGGATACCTAACAAAGGGCTGGAAATGCAGCAGCAAAGTTTGGAAGAGACGAAGAGTTGGAAGTGCCTTGTCTAGAAGCATGAAGTAGAGCTTTGAAACACCCCTGGCCCTTCCATCCATTTGGCAGTATAGAAATACACAGGGTCTAACAAGCTTTTCAAGAGCCTGCATAACTGTTTGAGACCTGGAATAAGTATTGGCTCTAAAACATTAGAAATGCAAAACATAAATTAATGCTCAAGTAAACACAAAAATCTAGCATTATACGTCAATTTTATTTTCAGATTAAGAATTCGCAAATATTTTACATTTGGAAACAACTTATAAGTTCTCTTGTTTTGTAAAAACTCCCAAATATAAATGGCTGCTGAGAAGCAGCCATTCATAAATTAAATGAATTATTCATAGTCAAATAATTTCAAAAGCAAAATTATAAAAATCCTTTCACTTATTGTACAGCTAAATATAGATAGATATAATGTATGGTGTGGGTACATTTTAATATGTTTGCTGTGATGTGAGTTAGTACCTATTGCTGCAGACTGAATTGTGTTCCCCAAGATGTATATTTTGAAGCCCTAGCCTCCAGTGTGACTATATTTAGAGACAGGGGTCTTAGAAAGTAATTAAAGTTAAGTGAGGTCATAGGGGTGAGATCCTTATTCAATAGGACTGGTGGTTTTATAAGAGGAAGAGAACGAGATCTCTCTCCCCACCTGCATGTACGGAGGAAAGGCCATCTGAGCACTGCAAATCAAGAAAACAGCCCTCACCAGAACCCAACCATGCTGGCACTCTGGTCTCACTTCTAGCCTCCAGAACTGTGAAAAAATTAATTTCTCTTGTTTAGGCCATCCAGTCTATGGTATTTTGTTATGGCAGCCTGAGTAGACTAAGACATCTATGAAGATTTAACATTGGCCCTAAGGAAACTACTTTTACACATATCTTGTTTCCTCTACCTCCATGTGAGCTCCTAGACGTTGGGGACATACGCTGTTTCTCCCTGCACACCCAGCACGTAGCCCACTACCCTGAAAACCCGTGGGTGATGAATATTTGTCGAATTGAATCAAATGGATTTACGTGTCTCTTTTGTCATATCTGAGTCCTCCTCAAATCTAGCTATAAATTATGTGACCTTAATAACTGTGTATCATTCTCAAGTAAAGGCACAACTTTCAGGTGTGAATTGATGAAATACAAGCAGAAGGTAGCCTAAAAGCTTTCTGCATCCCTCCACACAACCCAAGGCACTTACCTCTCGATGTGATGCCCACAGTTGGGGCTTCCACTATTAGGCTAAGAGCTTAAATCATCTCTGATTTTAGTATAGGAATTTCTTAGGCATGAGCACCTGGATTAGATTTTTCCTTGAAATGAACCATTTACAGCTCACAGCCCTAGAATAACATTTTTTGCTTCTGTCTCAACATTATGTGTGTAACGCCTTTCAATACAGTGAGGAAGCCTGTTTTCTATCTATTCCAAATCAAATAACCAAGAGGATAGCTTTTTCTGTGGTGGGAAGAAGTTGCTTATTTCTGCATTTGCCTAATTTTGGACTCAAGAAGAAATACATTATTTCTTTCCTTAATATCCTGAATCTTTAAGGATTTTTATATTAAAATGTTTGAACTGACATACATTAGCTAAGACATTTCAATCCAAAATTATTGCTCATGTGTCATAATTAAAATAACCACCATAGCTACCCTCCACTGAGCACCTTCTACGTGCCACTGGTCCCATTAACTGAAAGATTATTCAGGGGCTGCTACAGGTATCAGACTAAAGCAGCTATCGTGGCTTCCTGAACAATTTTCTATGTATTACCCCAGGGAATCTTATGCCGCCATGAATAGGAATGAGTTTGCAAACAGTGGGTAAAGCTGATGGCCACAGAACTTTGCTAAATCAGGGAAGCTGCCCATTTATCAACAAATTCAACACCTTATGTAGTAGAAAGAGCACAGATTTTAGATCTAGGTACACAAAAGTTCAGATGTGGCTCAGCTACTTTCTAGTTGTTTAACCCTGGGAAACAACTTGTCACAGCTCTCAGCTCTGGTCTCCCGCTCCATAAAACTGGATTTAAAATATCCTCGCTCCACAGTTGCATGAGTATTAAACAAAATCATGTACCTGGCACACAGTAGGCATACAGTCAGTGGCAGTTGCTATTGTAACTTCAGGCTCCTGAACACCCCCTAGGACATTCTGTACACTTTTCTGAGAAATAAAGAAAGGAGAAAGATCTGGGCCAGTTTTTCAATCGTCATAAGCGCTACCCAAATGCCTTAAAATTCAGTCAGGGTAATACCCAGGCACAGGGGTGCACGCATGTAATCCCAGCTACTCTGGAGACTGAGGTGGGAGGATCACTTGAGCCGAGGAGTTGGAGTTTGAGACCAGCCAGGACAACATCCCGAGTGAGACTCCTATCTCTTAAAAAAAAAAAAAAAAATTCAGTCAGGGTGACCAACCATTTCAGTTTGCCCAAGACTAAGCACTTTCCCAGGATGGGGAACTTTCAGTGCTAAAACCAGGACAGTCCCAGGCAAATCAAGAGGCTCCCTAATCCTCAGATGCACAGGGAGGCTTTAACTGGTGGGAAGCAAGAGGCTGACGCCTGTCAAAGTTTGATCTGCTCTACTGAGTAACATGTTAGGAGTTTCATGAAAAACACATCTTTCCCCTTTTTTGACCTCACTTTCTTCTAGCATTCCTCCGCTTCTTCTAGCAGCTAAGCACATGTCCCACATGCCTGGTACTTCGGCCTAGAGTGTTTGATGTCATTCTCTTCCTTAATCAAACTGGAAGTACTAAGAAATTATTCTGCCTTCCACTCTGGCCTCTTTGATTATTTCAAACTCTTAACTGAAGCCAAAATTTTTGAGTTTTTATTTCAAAAGGGTGGAAATTATTGGCAGTCAACAAAAATAAAGTTTCACTTTGTCAGAGTTCAACATTTTAAGAACGAAGAGACACCCCTTCACCCAAGCCAGCCCTTTTCTTCTCACTAGCCAAGCGAGGCCAAAAGGAGCTAATCAGCTGCCCCCTTTTCAAGTACACACGGGAAAGGACACCAGCCACTTCCTGCCCAGGCCCAGTTTTCTTTTTCTTTGCATCCTTATAAGAAGAGATTGATTTGATATTCCAACCAAAGAGCAAAAGCTGGGGGGAAAAAATTCATCCTACTCCCTACCTCAAGTTGGAAATAAAACGTTGTTCATCTTCAGATGATATGAGTGACAACAGAGGTGAGTGTATGTTGAGTAAGGAAACATCCTCAGGACGCTTAGAGAAGTAACTTCCAAACCAATTCATAATAAGAAGTGTTTTCTTGTCACTTGGATTATCCTTTATCCTTTGGCAATAAACTGATTCTAAACTTAGGTTCAATCCAAAGTGAAACAACTCTTGAAAGAATGTTGCCTTGATATTCTGGAACCTGAAGTCATAGCAGTGTAACTGCCAGACACCTTTTTTTTTCTTTATAGACAGTCACACACCTATCTGGACTTGTTTATTTTACTAATCTGAAGGGAGATACTGCAGGAGATACAATGTAAGTAAAAAAAAAAAAAAAAAAGAAGATGGGGGTGGGGGGAGGGGATAGAGGTATGACTACATGGTAAGTGCCAGGCGAACTGTCTGGTGAATGGACATGCTTGAGGCTCTGACTCGGGGGGATGGGCTGGACATGGACATTGTATATAACTTGAACTTATGTACCCCTATGATGAGCTGAAATAAAAAAAAAAAAAAAAAAAAGAAGAGAAGAAAAAAGACTTACCTTTGGTGGAAAAATCCCTTTGCTTTAAGAGATGCCTCTAGTAAAGATTTATCTAGCTAGGTGTCACTTAACCTTTCCTTGGAAGATTCAGAAAGCTGTAGATTTCTGCCATGCCATGTGACTGAGAAGCAGCAGGGGCCTCTCTCATTTCGGGGACTACCGGTGCAATTCAGCAAGTGTAAGTCCTGTAGCTAATCCAAGAAGCAGGGACAGAAACGTCTTTCAGCCCAAGTATCGTATTTGAATCCATCCTACAGGAAGTGGTCTCCTCAAGTTTGAGCTATGCTAGGTTGCCCCAACCTTTGAAACCTTTTTAGAAGTTCTAGAAATCATCTGCTCCTCCATAAACTTCAGTGATGGTAGGAAAGTGATGCTGCTTTTCTACCCAGCCCAGATGGAATCTAGTGAACAAATCAGGAGTTGGCTGCTCATGGCCTCCCAACAGCTCTGAATTCTCAGGGTCTTAGGAGCCTCTGAAGTATGCCTCTAGGACATGCCCTACAGATGTGTGAACCCCAGAAACACTGGGAAACAACCTTAGAAGACAAAAAATTAGGCAAAATAGCACACTGAGGGGAGGGATCTGTGATCATAATTCAACATTACATTAAAAAGACAACAGAAAGACATTATCCTTTCATCAGACCCATAGAGAATGACTGTTTAGGGTTTTGAACTTCAAAGCATTTACTTGAACAGGGTTGTTAAAAGCCTATAATACCTTCCAAATCAAGATTCCTCAGACACTGTTTCATAATTGCCTTCACTCTCAGGGTTCTGGGCAACTCTGTCTTCTTCACTATAAGAATGCACCCCACATTAAGGATAGCTGTTTCTTCTGCTTACCACTGTATTCCAAGGGCTTACCGCAGTGTCTGGCACATACGTTCTCAATAATTTATTGAATAAATGTACTGTACATGAAAACTCAGGTTTATAAGAACAACAGAAATTAAGAGGTGATCACTAGCTTTGCAAAAAAATTTACAGTAAGACTCTTTTGAAGAAACATTGTACATGTAAACTTTGATTCCATATTTTAACACTTCATTTATATCCAACTTTTCTAATCAAACATATGAAGGGATTAATCCACATGCTACACATCTTTCACTTAAAATTAATTGAAAAAGAAAAAAGAATTTTCTTTATAAAAGAATGCCAACTATTTATGGAAAAGAAATGATAGCATTAGAAAATCACCATTTTGGATAATCCCCAACACTATAACTTATTAGGAAAGGATCTTCAAGGGGTATGAAAACCATTAGATAAAAAAGATTTGGAATAGAATATTCCCAAAGCACCAAAACAAAACAAAATAATAAGGCTATAGATTTGAACAATTCAATCTGCAACTCTGACCTAAAAGACACATATAGGACTCTAAAATTGCAGAATACACATTCTTCTCAAGCTTACCTGGAACGTTAGTAAAGATTGACCATATACTGGGCCATACAGCTTATCTCCAGTGACCGAAGGAGGCACAGCACAGGCTTTCTGTGGTGCTGGCATTGTGCCAATCCTCAACTGGTTGGTGGTTACACAAGTGTTTGCTTTATTGATAAATTCCTTTTTTGGAGGTGGGAGAGAAAAAGGGTCCATTTTTTATGTGTAAATTACATATTTTTGTTGTTCACTCTTTGTGTATGTACATTATATTTCAAATTTTTTAAAAAGCATTAAAATCCTTTAAAAAGGCACTAACATACTATCAAAATAATAAGCCCAAAGTAGCCCACTTTTCCTTCAGCATTCAACTAATTGCTGTTTCTTCAGTTGAGTACCAGATGAAATAATGGGCTTATCTGTAGAGGCCTCCTTGTACAAAACTTATGTATCTTTAAACATGAGAAGCATACTCAGCCTAGCAAGAAGCTCATTTTAAGAGAAACACACAGGAATTGAGACTCTGAAAAGAGGGGATCCATGAATCCCAACTCACATTTAATCCAAAGCAGTATAGGTTCATAGGCTCATTTAATAAAATGGGCACAATCACTCACAATATTAAAATTAGTTTCCTTTCTCCCTTTTTTCTTTTTGGCCAAGCATATACAGTTTAATTCACTTAAGTTAAACATAAGTAGGCTTGTTTTTACACATTAGGAAGCACTGCTTGATTTTGGGAACTAAGGCTATGCAGATTGAAGAAAGCAGC
This sequence comes from Lemur catta, assembly GCF_020740605.2. NCBI lineage: Eukaryota > Metazoa > Chordata > Mammalia > Primates > Lemuridae > Lemur > Lemur catta. The sequence continues at coordinate 10,528,205 of NC_059132.1, forward strand.
AAAAGAATCTAGAAGAATGCAAAGAAACAGTTGCCCCAAAGGAACCAACATAAAGGACATGATTATAGTTTACAGTAATCTTAAGCCAATACACCCTGGTATATTCGTCGTCTTCTTCATCATTGGTAGCTAGGCACTGTACTACATTTGTGATTTTCCTAGATCAATTCATCTAAACATCTCACAATAGGCCTACAAAGCAGGTATGATTATTAGTTCCAGTTTACAGATGAAGACACTGAGGCTCTGAGTAATTGGCCAAGATCACCCAACTAGCAAATGGAAGAACTGGAAATCTAACTTAGCTATTCTGACTTCAGAGTATGTAACCTTACCCCACTATGCGATATAGCCTGCCCCCAGCAGATAAAGATGATTTGTACTTGATAATTTCTGAGGGATCTTTCAGTTCTAACATTCTATGATTTACTTCAATAAATCTATGATAAAACATTCATCTAGGACTGGTAATCTTTAATTGTGGAGAAAAAATAAGAAAGCTCAATAAAATCTGTTTACATGACCTAGAAGTCAGAATTCAGGTTCCCTTGGGTTATCAAAATGGGTCTTTCCCCAAATTAAACCCATCAAAAAAAGAAATATTTTTCTTCTGTTAGTCAACACCTTATATTTTTTCTTCATATGAAAGATAGATGGCACATAGAATATTAAAACACATTTCAGCAAGAATAAAAGAAAAAAATTTTAATATAATCATAGCATAATCCTTAAACACAACTGGATTCAAGACAAATTTGGTAAATGCAGATTTCTAGGGGGTGGAAATCTTCTTTTAAAATGCCTAAATTTAGTGTAAATGAAATAAATGTATAAACTTGATATTAGCCTTGAATATTGGTTGTTATTTGAACATATTAAAGCTTCAAAAAGTCTCACAGAATGCAGGACCTATTTGTTCTTCATACAAAATAGTGATCATAGCTAAGTCAAAATATTCTCATTTAAATCATCATGAGATTTCCTTTCATAAAAACACAGAACTGTCTAATTTACTTAAAAAAAAAAAAAAAGAAATATTACTTAAAACAAAAAAAAGAAATACAGCTAACTCCACAAATGAACATACTATAAAAAGCTGCTAGATACTCCTTAGCCTTCATAAATAGTGTAAAGTATACATCATTAAAAAAAAAGTATGGCACAAACCATTTCTCTTAGAGGCCCAAAGAAGAAGAAAAAAAATCTATTAGATCTGGGAATCAAAGATAACTTGGTGTAATTGTGATTACATGCAGAATTAAATGGTCAGACATGAAATCTGTTTGGTCCAGCCTACAGTTCTCATAGCAGGTCAGTAGGCACAATCAGAGGAGTAGTAGTATCACTAAAAACCAGAATAAATCTCCAATTTGCATGAGTTTAATGAACCAGATAGATAATTGTATCACCAATATCTGCCCGTAGCCCATTTTCAGTGAGATGAATTTTCTTGCTCATGAGGTCCACATCAAAAACAGCATGCTCAGAAATAGGCGTCTTCTCAGTGTGCTCTTTTCCCAGGACAGGAACTCGTCGAGGTCCCAACACTGGATCATCAAATCTCATCAGTTTCACTTTGGAAAGGTCTACAGCAAAAGAGATTATCAATGTGAGCATTTAACTATAGTCACTGACTCAACCCTATGAATGAGTCTAACAATTCACGTTTTAAACACACTGTTATATCTAAACAAAAATATTTTCATCAAATTATTAATTGAGACTCAATCTCACAAACAAAGCCAAAATATAACAAATCTTTATCCCCTTTTGGCTTTTACCCATATCAAATCGTCAGAGATTCTGTATAACACATCTCTTGGATTATAACCTGAGAGAGAAAGAGTTGAGTATATTTTTCAGCATCATCCTATATGGTCTCTCAAATCACTTTTTATATGCTTTAATTAACCATTCTACAGAACGTCAAAAAGTCTAAAATTTATTTCTTTTCTTCTTGTGTTTCCTGGAATACATTAAACCTGCAAGAATTGGAGCTTTTCTTAGAGATCCTTTTAGAGAAATAATTACTACTCTAAGAAATAGCACTACCAGTTTCTCATTTTGCCCAAAAGATGAAAGCATTTGTATAAAGTTGATGACAGACAAGGAGAGGAGGGGGACAGCAAAGGAAAGGGCACAGCTTCTAGAATTTTAAGCTTTAGAATGAGCTCCAGTATCTATCCTGCTTGAGATTTTCCTAATCTGCTCTTGTGCAAGCTGATAAGAGGGCTCCTGGCAAAAAAAAAGCATCTGTCTCTTAAACAAACTTATGATCCAACAACTCTGCCAACAACTGAGCCCAAGAGAAATTTATTTATTTCAGCAATTCAGAGACTTCCCAACAATTTTATTTCAGATGGTGGAAAAACACCAGAAATGACTAAAAATACTGATTCTGGGTTTATACCTCATTCTAAGAGTAGCATGGCTAGTTATGCTTAACCTGATACATAAAAATAGAAGATATTTCCTGAATTACTTCCTACTCCTTTCTGAAACAGATCTCTGGGTGGTCTGTGAGCTTACACTCCCCCATGTTGACTCAAGAGTATGAAGCTTAACATGAGAGGGATAAGAGATAAAAGGAGATATTAATGCAGCTGGCAGCTTGCCAGACATGTAAGATATCCATGCACTCTGTTCTCTTTGGGAAACAAAAACTAAAGGACTACGAGTTTTGAGATGGGATCTTGGGGCTTATAGAGCAATTACCTGCAACTACCACAAAAGCAAACCCTATCTGAGAGTCTCTGCAGAGACCATACAATCCATTCCCTGACATAGCACAGCCCTGAAAATTAAAATGGGAAAGGAGCAGCCACAGTTTTGATGACAGCCATAATCTTATTTTGGGAAGAATACAATTCATTTTAACAGCTATTGCAACTCAACTTGCACATCAGGAGTAGCAAATATTTCACTATAGAGGCAATGACAAGTCCTGCCAGCAGATTTTAGGCATAGGGTCTTTTACTGTAGATCTGTCTCTCTCTCTCTGAAACAGACCTCCCTCGTCATTCCAAGCAATTCTGAATCAAACTATTTCAAAGAAACCTTAATACTCGATCAGACTTCTAAGTGACAAAACACATTTGCTTTGATGTTTCACTATGTAGTTCATTACAGTGAATAAGTTCTTGGAGCTTTCTTAGTGATTTTACTATCTTTTCTTATCCCAGATCTCTCTTGTTATTAAAAACATTGAAATTTGGCCGGGCACGGTGGCTCATGCCTGTAATCCTAGCACTCTGGGAGGCTGAGCTGGGTGGATTGTTTGAGCTCAGGAGTTCGAGACCAGCCTGAGCAAGAGTGAGACCCCATCTCTACTAAAAATAGAAAGAAATTATATGGACAACTAAAAATATACACAGAAAAAATTAGCCGGGCATGGTGGCGCATGCCTGTAGTCCCAGCTACTCGGGAGGCTGAGGCAGGAGAATTGCTTGACCCTGGGAGTTTGAGGTTGCTGTAAGCTAGGCTGACGCCATGGCACTCACTCTAGCCCGGGCAACAGAGTGAGACTCTGTCTCAAAAAAAATAAAAATAAAAAAAATAAAACTTAAATAAAAAAAGTAAGTAGGGCAGTGGTTACTAGGGACTGGGAAGAGGTAGAATGGGGAGTTACTGTTTAATGGGTTTCAGTTTGGGATGATGACAAAGTTCTAGAGATGAATGGTTGTGATGGTTGCAAAACAATGTAAATGTACTCAAAGCCAATGAACTGCACACTTAAAAATGACTAAAATGGTAAATTTTGTTATGTATATTTCCCCACAATTAAAAAAAAGTCTAAAAACAATAAAATCTCTAACCCTAGTATACTACTAGTGATGATGATCCATACACAATGAAACAAGCAACTGGTATTTCCTTCCTATTAATACACCCTTTCCCCTTACCTTCACAGGTATAATTTTCAAGGCCCCATGCAAACAATATTTTATCTATAAACTCATGCCTGATTACCACAGCTGGAAAATATCTCACCTTTCTCTGTAATGTACATTTTATCTGTACCTTTCTTATTGTATTCAGTAGCTTCTCCTCAGATTACGATTATGTGCAGAATAGCTGAGTCCCCTATCCGTTCACTAGATGCAGCTCCCAATGCCTTTGTGGACTCCCCAAGTCCCCAGTACATACATAGGAGTCTCTTTCTATGTACACAGTTGTTTCTACGTATACTACATGTGGTAGTCTCTCAATAAATGTCCACAGAATGGAGATGAGTAACTTCAATAGAACACAAAATAATGGTAGAATGAATTCCAAAGGGCTATTTCAAGTCTTCTATTTTAATGGATTATTATTACTACCCTGAATATAGTTCCATAAATTAGGTCACTGTCTGAGAATTTTAGTAGAAAATTTTTATAGTGATAGAAAGTGACTTAATCAAATTTGATTGCTATCAAAAAGAAAAAAGAAAGATAATGCAAAATAGAGAATCTCAACATTAATTTTTCTTCAGAGTTCAGAAGAAATATAATACAGAGACACACTAAGTCTCTTCACACTCTGCTCAGCCTAAGACTTGGCTGGGTGATGAAAAAGGAAGCCATAAATTATTACACTGAATCTAATCACAGAAGATGCAGGCTTAAAATTGATAAGAAATTAAGATTATTTAGGCACACTGTTTAGACTTCAGAAGAAAGAATATGAGCTTCGAAGTCAAATAGACCTCAGTTTGAATTCCAGCTCTAGGACTTACTAGCTGAACGAACTTTTCAAGTTACTTGCCTTTCTGAGCCTTCGTTTCAACATCTGTAAAAGGGAAAAAATAATAATACCTCCTACATTATAGGGTTGTAAAAGGATTAAATGACTAATACATGACACAATCAATAATTTTTACTCTGTTTCTCTTCCTTTCCCAGGAACAGATCGAGCTGGGCAGGTTAGTTTGGAATATTAAGGGTATATGTTCCTTAATTCCATATACTTCTGAGAGACAGAAATCACTTGCTATAAATTTATAGCTAGGTGGAGTCTTGGAAAAATTATCTAACCCAGTGTCCTCAATATACTAAAAGAAAAATCCATTTAAAGATTAAGCCAACCATGGTGGCTCATGCCTGTATCTCCAGCACTTTGGGAGGCCAAGGTGGCAGGATCGCTTGAGGCCACGAGTTTGAGATCAGCCTGGGCAACACTGTGAGACCCTATCTCTACAAAAACTGAAAAACTTAGTCATGCACAGTGGTCCTAGCTACTTGGGAGGCTGAGGCAGGACTGCTTGAGCCCAGGAGTTCCCAGACCGAGTTCCAAGGCTGCAGTGAGCCAGGATCATGCCACTACACTCCAGCCTGGGTGACAGAGCAAGACCTTATCTCTAAAAAAAAAAAAAGAAAGAAAAAAAAAGCTTAAGTGACATGGCAAAGTCACCAAGCTACCTAGCCATAGAATTCCACAAAAAACATAGGTTTCCAGATTCTGGGTGCAATGTTCTTTCCATATTATACAGCTGTCCCTAAGAAGCTAGTTACTTTTCTTTCTCCCCCACCCCCTAATTAAAACTCATCAAATCCACAAGCTACTGCTAAATGTGAGTTTCAGCAAAACCACTTACCTTTGATTCCTCGGTCCATTTTCATTAAACGCCTAATTATAGAATCACAGTTATCTCCTTGCCTGATTTCAATTTTGGTTGAGAAGTGGCCATTGGATGGCTGGGGATTCAGTAGGGAAACTGACACACCAGGCTAGGAAAGAGAAAATCATTGTTATAGAAAATCAAACTTGAATACTAACAAGTGAGGGGAAATCTCTGCTACATTTTTAATGCCCAATGAAAGACAGATCTAATTCTGGTATCCTAAAATCATGACCAAGGCATACTCAAATATAAAAGAAAAGCTGCACAAGTTCATGCTTATAGGTATTATATGCTTACAGGTTAACCTATCTCCATGGCCCAAATGACTGTACTTTAAAAAGTCACCATATCTTGGCTGGGCACAGTGGCTCACGCCTGTAATCCTAGCACTCTGGGAGGCCGAGGCGGGTGGATCGTTCGAGGTCAGGAGTTTGAGACCAGCCTGAGCAAGAGTGAGACCCCCGTCTCTACTAAAAATAGAAAGAAATTATCTGGCCAACTAAAAATATATAGAGAAAACATTAGGCAGGCATGGTGGCACGTGCCTGTAGTCCCAGCTACTCGGGAGGCTGAGGCAGTTGGACTGCTTAAGCCCCAGGAGTTTGAGGTTGCTGTAAGCTAGGCTGACGCCACGGCACTCACTCTAGCCTGGGCAACAAAGCAGACTCTGTCTCAAAAAAAAAAAAAAAAAAAAGTCACCATATCTTGATGTAATGAGAATATTCGCTACATGATGATAAAATTCAGGAAGTATCCACGATCACAATTACCTTATTCTTTCAAAATAGACTTTTTCTGTTTGCTAGATTTTCAATTAAATATGGTAAAAGTAACAGAATATATCTAAGTCATCTGCTTACCAAGAAAAGGGCATTTTATGGACTCTCACGATTGCAGTCCCCTGGACTTTGCCAAATGCTGCCAATCTGAATGGATACTTTGAAACTAAATAAACAGAATTTTCAAAACCTTTAAAACTTATTTATCTTCACCAATAATGGCCAAAAAATAAGAAGAGAAAAAAGGAATTCTAGCATACCTTAAGATCACACATCACTCTGGTTTATACCAAAAACCAAAAAGCATTAAAAAACAATCAAACCAAGACTCATCTGAAGTTTGAAAGCTCCTTTTCACTGTTTAAAAAGGTCTTACATTTCAATTCCCACTGTATTTTTTCTAATAAAAATTAGGGTTTGAAAATGATATTTTTATTTTTTAAACCCACAAATAACATCTGATAACACCCATAATAATAAAGTAAGGGAAAAGTAAGTATTGTACCAACCTGGGAATTAGGACACCTCAAGTCTAGCCTCATTTCTAACAAATGACATGGCCTGGAACAAACCAATTACTTAATTTCTCTGTATCCTCCTTCCTTCCATCTTTAAAATGGTGGATTTAGATGTAATGATCTCTAAGGTCTCTTCTAGCTCTAAAATGCAATGATTCAAGTGAGATTCCTTCAACTTACTTCTGTTCTAAAAACATTAAGTGGTTTCCCAGGACAACAGTCTTCCCTGACTTTATCTTCTGCTTCAGAGGCAAACTTGACTTCTATGTGTTCTAGCTAAATAGAGGGGGAAAAAATGGAAGTCATTAGTATTACTTAATGTGATTGAAATTAATCATCACCTCATTTCACTAAGAGCAAAACTAAGTTCTCCACTTAACATGAAACGGTCTGTGCAATTTTATTATTTTCCATATAAACAGTAAATGCAATCTGTAATCAGTTATTTAATACTCATCTTAGATGTTTCATAGTATTATTTATATAGTCATGTTTACCATTTTCTATAATGAAATCTGGTGTCTATCTGCCATATAAGAGAAAATGGAAATCAGCATAAAGGCCTTCCATTGAGACAAACAGAAGTTCAGAAATTTATCATTTGAGAATATAAGGTTTCCACTTAAATAAATGGAAGAAAAGCTCAGAAATATAGCATCCTACACATGCCTGAATACAAGATGACTCTCAATGTAAGGTATATTCCCCATTGTCCAAGTGAGAAGACCTAAGAAGAGTTTTTTTTAATCTACATGAACATACATGAACATTTAGAGATACACATAAAACAGGTATCTACTACTATTTATCAATTTCATTAACTCATTTAAGATAAAATGCTTATTTAGAAATAACTTTCTTCTATCTCCACATTTGATGAAACAATTTTATTCAAACTCTAAACCTGCATTCTTTTTTTTTTTTTTTTTTTTTTTTTTTACTTTAGGGTCTTCACTATCACTAGAACCACTTTTTGAGTTCTCAGTTCTCTAGAGTGAATTATTTTTCCTTCTGCCTAAGTCATCTGAGAGAAACATATTTAAAATCTATATATAAAGTTATGACTGGGGCAGAAAGAGGGTATGTGAAGAAAGTCACAGATACGTGAAAGCCATTGGTACTGTTCTATTCTTGGATTGGGTAGTAGATTCATAGATGTTCATTATTTATCAATTTAAAAAACACAGAGCCAGGCATGGACCAATGATAATATATCATGAACCACAGATTATAATTAACCCAATTATATGAATTTGAGGTCTGAAAGGGAGGGGGGAAAAGAAGCAATTCAGAGTACTCCATAATATGAGAGACTTAGAAAGCATTTGAATATAAGGTCTCTCTTCATTTTCTTTAAGATAATTTGGGGACAATACCCAGACATATACAGTTAGTTTTTTAATATGTAAGTGAATAATTATACATAAATTAAAGATAATTGATAAATGAAATAAAATGACAGATCATTTTTTTCTTCCTGTAATTCTTATTCCCACCCATTCTCTTTCCCTCCAAAAATATTTTTGACTGATATATTTGGCAAAGATACTAAACATAGAAGATGAAGTTTATAAAAAGGTTTATTCTAAAATAAAAGAACTGGATTACAGTTTACTATAGTTGACTAATTATTACAATCCTTGGCCCTCTTACCTCAAGGGAATTAGTCAGGTAGACTATATTCTCCATAAGCACTGCCTGTTCATCAAATTCTAATTGCAAATCCAAAACACGAGGCCCCATCTTCTCCAGATTTTCCTAATAGCCAAAATGGTGTGGAAAAACAAAATCACATAAAGAGTATGTTGAAAAGAATGTATTTCCTCCAAAGCAATCACTCTTCTCTCAACTGATACAATCTTTAAAATTCAACAGTTAAAGGCTGGGCGCGGTGGCTCACGCCTGTAATCCTAGCACTCTGGGAGGCCGAGGCGGGAGGATTGCTTGAGCTCAGGAGTTCAAGACCAGCCTGAGCAAGAGCAAGACCCCGTCTCTACTAAAAAAAATAGAAAGAAATTAGCCAAACAGCTAAAAATAGAAAAAATTAGCCGGGCATGGTGGTGCGTGCCTGTAGTCCCAGCTACCCGGGAGGATGAGGCAGGAGGATTGCTTGAGCCCAGGAGTTTGAGGTTGCTGTGAGCTAGGCTGACGCCATGGCACTCTGGCCCGGGTAACAGAGTAAGACTCTGTCTCAATAAAAAAAAAAAAAAGAAAAAAAAAATTCAACAGTTAAAGGAAAGGCCTTGACTCATGGTTTCCCTTATCCATGTTTGCTTGTTAATGAAATTTATTAGCTCAGCATAATTATCATTTAAAGTATGATAAAAGTAAGGCAGCACTGAAAATACTGTAATGTACAAAGTGTTCAGATTTATAAAATAAATATGGCTTTATCATTGTTTATTTAGACTGACTTAACATGCAAGCCCACAAAATTTACTCTGACAAGGAATCAAACAAATGATATCCCTTCAGGTAACAAAAAAAATGTAGTTTTCTAAGATACCACCTTCTTAAAGCTATTTCAGAGGATAACCAATAACAATCAAACAAAAAAAAGCCCAAAGATATTCCTGCAAAGTTTAAAGAAAAAAAGAAAAAATTATGCTATATGGGGTACTCAGATAATCCCATGGCATATAAAAAACAATTTATTCTTAATTTTCTTGAACATTAAATATTTCTGCTCAAAATGTACTTTTAGAGATCCAAGTACACACGCATACAGCTAACTGCCTAGAACATATTTTACTTATATAAAAATAACCTGACATTATTCCTACTACACATTGTTTTAGTTTGCCATCCAAGTTCTGTTTCTTTTTCCCATGAAAAAGTTCTAGAAAGCCATTTTCTTATTCCCAGATTTATTAATCACTTTCAAAGTTTATAAAACCACTAATCTGCCTGGCAAATCAACAATATTATGAAAAACATATATTACCACTTGAACAGTCTGACACTAGTTCTTCAAATTTAAATGAGATCCTAAAGAATTCAACTCTTGAATGTAATATCATTTTATATGAAAATAACTACTTTTCAAATCAGTTTCACCAGATTCTCTTAAAGCATGTCATCAAAATTATTTGCCTCTGCAACCACCAATGGGATATTTTGTTGCCTCTACACGTTGACAACGGACCTGGCACTAGCCATTGGGGAACCAATGAACTATGAGCATACAACTTGACTGGTGTAGGTCAACACAGGATTCTAAATTATTTCTGAAACTAAAAATACTCTGAGGATCATATAGTGACTTCGCTCTGGGAGAATTAAAAGGCTTTCCCAAGAATACCAATCTACTTCAATAATGGAGAAGCTGAGTTCTCATCTTAGGCATCTGCAGCTGAGAAGACACAAAAATTAAAATACAGTACAAGAATAATCACTGTATGCCTACCAGGCTGGAAGACACTGATTTACATTTTTAAACGTATCCTGAGCCTAATTCTTGACAGGCACTATTTAAGTGTGTTAGGTACATATCTTCATTAATTCCTCACAGTACTCCTAAATAGTAGGCTCATCCTCATTTTATAGATGAAAAACCTTGTGGCCCAGAAAATTTAAGTGATTTGTCTAAGGTCTCAAAACTAATAAGTGACAAACACGCAGGATTTGAATCAAGATTTGTCTAACCCCATAGCCTGAGATCTTAAGGAATATATATCCTCCTTTCAGTTTCTCTTTGTCAAAAAAATCCAACAGATCAGTTACATATATGAAGAAAACCAAGAGTCTAACCCGGTAGTTCTCAATGGTGGCACAGTGGGAGGGTGGGAGGTGATTTTTGCCTCCAGGGGACATTTGGCCATGACTGGAGATATTTTTGGTTGTCAGAACAGGGGATAAAGGGGATTCTACTGGAATCTAGTGAGTAGTAGCCAAGGATGCTGCTAAACATCCTACTATGCACAAGACAGCACCCCACAAGAACTATCTGGCACAAAATATCAATAGAGCCATTACTGACAAACCCTTGTCTAACCACTATCCTTATCCTGCTAAGCTAAACCTATAAAAACATAGAATCTTGGTTCCAGTAATTCTAGGAAAAACACCCTAATGTAAGCCAAAAGAATATGCTTCCTCCCAAAACTGAAAAGAAAGAAAATCAGAACATGAAGGGAATAATTCAGTGCAGTGATTCTAAACCAATTTTTCTTCCACAATACATATTTTTACATGCTCAGCAATTTCACAGGTAAACCCCAAATCTGATAGCTCATTTCTCACCACCATTGATTGAAAAGTGCTATTTTAGCAGATTTCTGGGGGAAGACTATGCCCAACGCTCTTCCCCTTCTGTATGTATATTGTCCCATCTAACCATTACTCATGTGGTCACAGTTGCATAAGGTCCACAGCTTACCTTAATCATGGCAACAAATGGCATCACTTTTTTCATATATTTCTTCAGTTCTGGCAAACTGCCTAGTTCAGCAGCAATGACTTTGTTATCAGGCAATTTTCCACTGTTGGCCTAAAAAAAGGGAGTAGGGAGAGGACTATGGAGAAAAATACTTTTAAAATAAAGCAGGATAGTAGATGTGCCTTTAGGAAGTATGCCAGACACAGAATGGTGGCCTCTGTGAGTCTGGTAGAAAATAGAGGAAGAATGTCCAGCCTCTAACATCATGGGAAAGTCAAAGCTGAATGAACAACACAGAAGAGAGTCTCCCTAATTCCCTCTAAATTCAGAGGATACATGTTTTTTAGTTTTAAAAAAAGAAACAGGTTGATTTTTGCTGAATATTTAATCTTTCCTTACAATAACAGCAACTCCAGGATTGTAACATTAGATTTTACCTGGTAAGAAGTTGACATGGTCTTATAAAAATCTTGTCTTCAAACTTCTAATTGCATTCCATTAGTCACATTAAAATGAAAAGCTACACAACTATCATACAAAATTTATATGATGTTTGCCTTGGAACATTCTTCCTTATAAATTGTTATCACAAATGTGCAAAAAAGCATCTCCAGTTATTGACCTATTAAAAATAGTTTAATCCTTATCTACTCAAAAATAAATGCCTATATCACTAAAATGCACACAATTCCAAATATGCTGAATGAATTTAAATTCATTTCTACAAACATCAAGATTCCCTTCAATAGAGTAAGAAATAAAGAAACTGATCTTTTTAGAGTTTTAGGTGATTTATTTTCTCTTTGTTTTATTAATAAATGCATAGCACCAAAGCGAAGGGCTGGGGATGAATCTAAATGAAAAGTAACACACAGTAAGATTTCAAATAATCTATTTACTTTCAACTCTAACCTTTACTAAAGTATATGGGGAAAAAAATATTTTACTTGTCAATGTGTTTCTCTGAAAACCATATAAAAGAAAAAGGAAAGGACGGGTAATACTCCTTTCCCTTATGTCACCAAAAAGATGCCATATTTAACACAAGAACACTCTTCTTGATTATAAACAAACATTCTTTTAGTTCTTTTGGATGAAAACAAATAAAAATTTAAAAAGAAGATGATACTGCCAAAAGATGACACTGTTTTGAAACAATATATCTAGTCAATGAATATAAGTAAAAATATAACTTCTAAAAGAACAGAGGTAAAGAAAATTTTAATACCTAGGACACTACATACTATATTTGGTTTTTCCACCATTTCCTAGAAATTGCTGGTATGAATACATAATCCACTGAGGCACAATTTCATTTTTCTACCAACCAAAGTAGCTTTTATCTTTTACTTACCACAATTCAAAGTCTGCAAGCACATTCTAAAGGCTACCTTCTATTTCTATTACACACAAGCAAAGGTGGAGGTAGTTCTCAAAAAAATTAGATTAACCAGGAATACAAAAAACTTGCTCTTCTCTCTCCATCAAATTTTAACAGTTTTTCCTAGTATTTCTTAATTAACTATGAAAAGTATTGAGGCAAAATTCCAATAAAGGTCTGGAAAATCAAAGCTAAGGATTTTTCCTTTATGTTTCTGCTTTATGTTTTTACCATAAACCCTACTGTCTTTCTCTTTTTTAAGTGCACCTTAATGATCTGTGTCTAGCAATAACTGTTCTAATAACCTCAGCAAAAAAAGCCAAAATTCCATAACATACTTTGTTTCCATATTTTGAATGTAAAAGAAAAATGGATTTTCTTCTGTAGGAAAACTTAGAACAAAGTTTAAATATTAAGTTTCTTTTAAACAGAACTATCATTACCTGACAGAGCCAAAAACATCTTCAGGCTATACATTTCTATAGGTAATTATCAAACTGAACAACATTTTCTTTTAAAGTACTCAAGATCCAAGCTTCAATTTTTTCACATATAACAAGGTTAAGATTTCATAAATCCCACTGTTCAAGTCACAACCAATTCAAAAGGCAAACTCTATCCTGTTATCAAACTGTTTCATAATTTCAACTACATATATGAAAATCCACACATCTTTTAATTACATACAACTAGATCCAATGTATTTTTGTATGAAAGTTTCAGAAATGATGAAAAAACAGCAGCTTTTCCCTCAGTGTCCATTTATGAGCCACCAAGGATAACAAAAGACACTCCCTGCCCAGACGGAATCCAACAAAGCTGCCTGTCTTCCTTTCCCCAGATATTGTCAACATCCTAAAAACAAAAGCAACATAGGCAGTATGCAACACTGTTGGGGAGAAAAGGTCTACTGAGAGCATCACCTCAAAGTGGTTGCGTAGAACTGACAGGGTGGTATGTTGCCAAGGTGGATAGTTCTTCGCCACATAGACGGTGCAGTGTGAGGGCTTCTGAGGTGGTTGCTTGTCAGTCTTCTACATGGTAAAACAAAAGGGAAAAACATTTCAGTGCTTTTATGTAAACCAAAAATGAGAACCCTGCAATATATACCACCACTGCTTCTAACATTTAAAATTATACATGCTAGAGAACTACATTAGCAGGAAATTTAGCCCTACACATTTTAATGAAAGTCTTTTTAAAATTTTCATTATTATTAAATGTTGACCAATAACCTCTAAGAAATTTTTTTTTAAAAAATGACTTTACCTTCCCTTTAGCTGGCATCATATAGTTCTTGAGCCGTAGTCTAAGGTCATGTGCTACCTCCATGAGATACTGTGAAGAACGTATCAAGGCTTCATCCACAGGACCTGCCACAGGCCATGAGGCATTCATAATTGAATCAGGCTTTTAAAAACACAAAACCAAAAAAAGGTGCAGTGAGATTAGACAACACAACTATTTTATGATTCTTGATTGCAGTTTCATACCAAGACTACCATCTGTAATTGTGTGCTCAAAGTTCAAACCTGACTACACATAACACACTTCCACAGCCCCTGATCTAATGTTCCCTGGAATTCAAGCTGTGAAGTCTGACTCTACATTCTTAATTAGCATCCATTTGTACAAGCATATTAATACCCACACACATATGCTCACTTTCAAAGAAAATTATGTAATGCTAATTTGCCTAAATTTAATCATTATTATATAAATTATGCATACTCTCAGTTTTTATCCTGTTAATACATCCAGTATTGAAAGTATGGCTATTTGGTATATAGATCATCAGCACATTTCTGCATTGTTCATGCATTTAAAAATACAAAAGAGCCTGGCTGATAAAGTTGGAGAGGAGTTATTAAACCAGCCAATCTATTTATCTGCAAGCCTAGGAGAAATAATTGAATTTATCTTCACAGTAAAAATGCTAATATAATATCTCTGAATATGAAATCCTATATATGCCTGAAGTTTTATATAAAATAAGAATATTTATGCAAATATACACTTCTATCTTTGTTTATAAGCAGCTCCTAACAGTTGTTTACATCTTTCTCAATATTTTCACCTTTTTAAAATAAATACACTGTGCATATATAAATAAAGGTATATATATGATATATCCATTTAAACAGGAGGCAGCTCTGGGTTAAGTTGTTGTAATGATGATAATGAATCAACATTATTCCTAAAATACTCATTTTCAGCCTTTTTCTCTTAAATAACAATATCACACTGCAGCCAAAAGCAAAACCATTCGTAACATTTTAGATGTATAAAGGTACCTTTCCCAGGAGTGTCCAGACATGCTCACACACATGTGGACAGAATGGAGCCAAGAGAAGTGTCTGAACTTCAATAAACCGGAACACAAGTTCTCTGTGCATCCCTTCTATGGCCAATTCACGGTACTTATCTTTCGCTGCCTATAAAATTCGAAATTAATTACCATTTCCCTCATCTTACTTCTTTAAAATAAAGTAAAAAGATTTCAGTGTCTTGGCTTTAATGCATTTTTAAGTGTTTAATCTTTTAAAATTCCATAATGAATTACGGTAAAGTTTTATTTTTAAGAATTTGGAAGTAAGTATATATCTTTGTTCAAAGGATACTGCAGTTTTATATTAACCACTCTCAAGGAAAAAAAATTTTTAAAGATATTTTGTAACTGAGACATAAAATTTGAACAATTTTAACTGTGTACTAGGGTGAATGCTCTGAGCAGCATATAAGAAAAATATTAAGTATCAAAAAGGCTATAAATACAACACATTGCTAAGCTAAGCACTTATCCTTATTTAACCACATCTCTAAAAACCAAGTTACATAAATCCCAATGTGATATTTTACAAAGCTGATTGAGTAAAGCTACATTTTTACTTTAAGCACTTGAAATGCCAAACTTGAGGAAATACTGACATCTTGTGGAACACCTCAAAAAACATTTGCTTTCAAACTAATGGCAATTAATTACAATTTTGCTGTTGTTTTTATCAATTTAAAAATGTTTTCCTGGAAAGTATGGCTGAATTTTAGATTTAATCTCCTTTACATTAATGCTCATAGCTTAACTAGGAATAGAATTATTTATATTAAAAGGACACAATAGAAAAAATGCCAAAGAAAACAAAACCATAATTTAATGAAGAATTTAAAGATTTCTTGGCAGAATTTTCACAGTCTATACTTTAGATGAGTAATTATTTGAGAGCAGGAAGAAAAAAAGGAGGAAAATACATCATATTCACACTGGCATGCCTTATACCTACCAAAAGAATTAACAGCTTACCTGGAACTCAAAAAATCCTGTTTTCAAAGCTTCTTTAAACATCATCTTTTCATAGTTTTGATCTGTTTTTATAATTCCTGCATTCATTTCACTATTGAATAGGCAAAAACAGGTCACTGAGTTTAAAAGCAATTACATATAGGTATAACAGGCTGCTGCATATACTACTAAGCAGTAAAATGAGAACAATCCCTGAAACATTTAAAATTGCTCAACACAACATCATCTTTGTGTTCCTTAACACTGATTATTGCAGTCTGTCAGTTGTCTATCCAGCCTTAAGTATTGTCATCTGACAATGCTTATGACTTCTGCTTATGAAAATACAGTAAACGACGCTTGCTTAAAAATTCCTTGATGAAAACTTTGTTTCAAGCCCAAAATGCAATATGAAAATAGCTTAACTATGGTTGTAGCCAGGTTTTAACCACTGCATTTTAAATAACTAATAGTGGATATTAGGGAAAAAATTTCTCATACCAACTCAGGCCCTTCTTACTCTGGCTCAGTCTGGCCCCAACCTGTTTCATCTCCTACCTCTACCCTCCAGATACTGCACTTTGAATAAATATCATACCCTTTACATGGCTTTTACACACTTTTTTCTCTCCCTGCAAAACTCCTTTTTATTTTTCAAGAAACCCAAAATTCACATGATATCTTTGAATTTTCTTTATCCTTACTATTGTATTTATATTAATAATTGGTCGGGTAAGCGATTGTCTCTCTTGCTGGATAACAAGGAAGTATCATGTCTTAGTTCATCTTTGTAACACCAGTGCTAAGGATGGCTCCCGACACAGAGAGGTTAATTAATGTCTTTTGAATGGAGAAAAAAAAAAGATATTTCTCCTTTTCTTTTAATCTACTTTTCTTTTAATCATTCTACCCCACTCTAAAGAAAGACAGCATGATAAAATGGTTATGAGAACAAGCTTTGGAGACAGAAGTAAGTTCATATCCCAAGTATGCAATTACTAACTTCGAGGCATTTAATGAAATACTTAATTTTTCTAAGCCTCAGTTTCTTTATTTCTAAAATAGAGCTAATCTGCCAGCAGTGGTGGCTCATGCCTATGATTCCCAATGCTTTGAGAGGCTGAGGCAGGAGGATCCCTTCAGGCCATGAGTTTGAGATCAACCTGGACAATATATCAAGACCCCATCTCTACATTAAAAAAATTAGCCAAGTGTGGTGGCACATGCCTCAAGTCCCAGCTACTTGGTAGGATCACTTATACCTAGGAGTTTGAGACTACAGTGAGCTATGATCACGCCACTGCACTCCAGCTTGGGCAACAGAGTGAGACCCTGTCTCTTAATTAATTAAGCTAGTAATATCTTTATCATATAAGGTTGCTTTGAGGCTAAAGTCAGAAAACACATGCAAAATACTTAGCAAAGTGCCTCGCACAAGTAAGCCTTCAATGAATACTAGCTATTATCATCTAATTTATTTTAGGAAAAAAACAAAGAAAAAGAAAACTTAAAAATGCACCAGGACTAAGCAGCTCTACAGTATAAAGTGGTTGGGATCCACAGATTACCTGGCAAAAACTCTATCATTGAAAGTGTTGGCAGGACCACTTCTTAGGCTGTTCCAGTTGGCAAGCATTTCTTTCACCCATTCCACCCAGGTATACAGACGGAGAATACCTGCATCTGCCATGGTTTCCACAAAGTTGGCATCTTCAACAGTGTCACCAGCATCAGCTAGAGCCAAGCGCATTCCTGGAGAAGAGGAAAAGAATCAATCAGTGAATTAAAAATATGGTTATTGAGTATCAACTATGTGTCCAGTGGGTACACTGCAAAACCCATATATAAATTTAAAAACAACAGATGCTTTAAAGGACGGTCCTAGATTAACAACAAAAATAAAAATCACCAAAAGTAGGATCCCTAACTATGATGTTAAAATATTTGAACCATCCATATCAATTTGCATACGTTTAGCATCAGTATGTGTTTCTTCTCATGCATGTTGAGTTAATGAGATAAAGTGATCTTTAATGAGACAGAGGAAGAAAATGATAAGCTGGGAATATACAGTCATTTTCTGATTTCTCTATCAACATCTCAGCCTCATTTAGAGGTGGTAAAATATTACGATATTTTAATGCATGAGAACACACAATGGTGCCTTATGTGTAGAAATGCACATTTAATTTCTCAGTCTTAAAACTACGTTCTTCTAAGTTTTCCACTAATAAAACTTCATTTTTTCAATTCTCATCTTTTAGTACTATCAAAATCTTCCATTCTAAAATATTAGAAAGAAATCTAAATGTCTATCAATACGAGCCTAATTAAATAAACTACAGGATAACCCCATAATGGAACACTATATTGCTTAAAAAAAAAACTGAGTAAACTCATTATGTACCAATGTGAACTGATCTCAAATATGAACTGTTAAGTGAAAAAGACAAAAGTACAGAACAGTATGCTACCCTCTATGTCTTAAGGGGGAATATGAGAACATGTAACAGTAAGTTATGTATGCATTAAATATCCTTAGAATACACAGAAGTTATAAACATTTTTTAGCTTTTTATTTTGAAATAAATTTTAATATTTCTACATTTATTAATTGAAATTGAAAAGATAAAATGCCCCTGCTCCCCCACTCATTTATTTATCCAGTTATTAATATACATCAGTATGGACTCATGGATATTTATTTTATTTTTTGGGTTATAATCCAATACCCTCATTATTTACTTTGCTGATAAAATTGTTCTAGCTTAGGCTACCGCGACCTCTTCAAGTCGGCTCCTGTGTCCTTTTGACATGTCCCCATCCTTTTTAAAGTATTTCTGTATTTTCTGACACCACCAGATATTTCACACTCATCTCGTAGTTTCCCTATCTCAGACCTCAAATCAATCACTTCTCCTAGGAGCCCTAGTTCCTTTTATAGGAAAATGATATTTAGAAACCAAGATCTGAATGTCAAGTGTTTCATTGCTACTGGGGTATCACTGCTCCTAGGCCCTCTCAGCAGACAGAACTAGGGAAATATATGTATGTATACTAACCCATACATACATATCCATCTATGTTTATTTTTATACTATATACCTGTACACAAAACAAATTAAGCTCATACTGATACCACCAATTCCAATCCAATACCACAGAATTCACTGTATTAATAGCATTCCTCCTTTACTTATAATATTCCTTCTTTTTCTGACAGTGAGCTCTCTGAGGCAGAGGTTCTCATTATCTACCATATATTTACTTATTTATTCAATCCTAAAATACACAAAGTAGTTTCATAATTGCTTATATCTCCTGTAAGAGACTTACTAACTACAGTATTTGTGTGTAGTTCTTTCTGTCTTTAGCTTTAGTGTCCAATCAAAATACTGTTTTTCAAAGTTACTTAGGTTACTTCTTCCCTATCCCTTCACTACTTCCATGCTTTCATTCGCAATATAGTTATGTCCATTTATTACTGTATGTATTCCATTTGGAGTCCCCTCTACACGTCCTGATTGATTTTAATTATGTATTTAATATTTTGGTACATGAAATATTACTATCAAAGCTATACAAAAAGATTTAGGAAGGGAAGTGCTGCTGCCTCCTAATCCTTACTTCCCAATTCCCACTCTTCCCACAACTTTCCCACGCACCCCATAGGTAACTAATCTCTCTTGTTTCTAGTTTATCACTCCAACACAGTCGTCCCTCAGTATCTGTGGGGGATTGGGTCACAAATATCAAAATCCTCAAGATGTTTAAGTCTCTTATATAAAATGGGATAGTATTTGCAACTATGCAAGTCCTCCCATATACTTTAAATCACCTCTCGATTACTTATGATACCTAATGCAATATAAATGCTATGTAAATAGTTGTTATACTGCATTATTTAGAGAATAATGACAAGGAAAAAAATCTGTACATGTTCAGTACAGAAGCAACTATCGTAGGCCTAATTACATTTTCAATCCACAGTAGATTGAATCTGTGAATACAGAACCTGAGGATATGGAGGGCTAACTGTACTTTTTAAAATTAACAGACATATATATATAGTCTTCTATCTCTTACTTTGTTACATGAGAGTACATATATTAAATATTCTTTTGCACAGTTTTGGGTTTTTTTCACTTAAAAAATATACCCTGGAAATCACTCTACATCAGTTCGTAGAGATCTTTCTCATTCTTGCTTTTTTTTTTACAGTTGCATAGTACTCCATTATGTGACTATACTATAATTTATTCACTCACTCTCCTATACAAAGACATTTAGGTTTATGGCAATATTTTGCAAGCACAAACAACACAGCAGTGAATAGTCCTGTGCACATATATTTTTGTATTGTTGGAGGTATATCTTCAGGGTAAATCCCTAGAAGTAGGATTGCTGGTCCAAAAAAGTAAGGTAAGTTTTGTTTGATATTATCTAATTTGCCTCCAGGAGAGTTGTACCAATTTGCATTCCCACTAGCATTGTATGAAAGGTGAAGAAATTAATAACTTTGTCTCTGAGAGAAAAGGGGTAGCTAGGGAATAGGAGTGAGAGGGGAGTATTTTTACTGCACAGGCTTTTCATACTTTCTGAATTTTGAACCATATAAATGCATTACTTATTCAGAAGCGAATAACACTTTAAATAAAGTATTCTAAGAGACAGTCAGAAACAACTTAATTCCAATTAAGAGAAATTGAGAATACAAACTGTGCTAGCCAAGATCAATAAAAAGTATCATGATTAACAATGACTATAGTTACATTAAAAAGGAATGGTTCCTTCAGGATAGACAGTGCATTCTTCTCCTGACAAAGTAATAATAATAAAATGTAACAGAACTGAGGCCAGGCAAAAAAAAATTTACAGAAAAATCAATGTTCCCAGGTTTAGGTCACCTGTGGGAATATCAAATACAGAAGAAATATCTTGGAAAAGCTTCCTACATACTCAACATCTCTGTAAAACTAGTCTGAATGTTAGCAATTACAGTGAGTTTAATTTAAAAGAAGACTCTAAGTAACTTCAGCTCAAATTTGTTCTTAAATATATCATGTCAGCAATTCTTATGTTTCAAATATTAACATTACTTGTCCACAAAGAAAAAATGAATATTTTAACATTTTGTTAAAAGCAAAAGAGAAAACAAAATTTAAACACCTATTGTAATCTGAGGAGAATGGACCCTATGCAACAGCAGTAACAAAAAAGCATACTCACCATCAGCTGAAAATTTGTCAATAGCTTGGGTCAAAGTGAGGAAGTTGCCTGTGGATTTTGACATCTGAAATATAAAGTCAACGATCAAGCATTAATAAGAATATATATAAATAAATAGACCAACTCAGCCAAATCAAATGAATTAGGCTGGCTATGATCAGATAAAAACAAAAACGAATTAGAAATATGGAAAGGAAAAGATACTTTAGACTAATTTTAGAGAGGCAAAAACTGAAGGTAAGCCAATAAAGTGACTTGTCTGGGTTATTCAGCTATCAGTGACAGACCTAGGACAGGATCTCCAGTGTGACACTCAATCCACTGTGATGTAGCCTATACTGCCCCCCGGTAATTGGGTTAGACATATGGAATGATTCCAGCATAACTCTGGAACACTTCAGCAGGTTACATAAGGATGAGCTTTATAGCAATGAGAGTCATTCAGAAATGGAATGGACCAGCTCACAAGGTTAGAGTTAGTATTTTAAGAATCTTCCTATCATTAGGGTCACTAATTGGTTGTTCAAGTTGTGCTTTGCCTTACGGCAATGCATCTAAAGAGTCACCATTCACAGACTAGCAATCTTTATTGTTTTAAAAATTTTTATGTTGTTAGCATAACTTTGCCAATACCAAAAAGAAGTAATGATTATATCAATCTTCTACTACATGGCAATAGGCATCTTGTTCTAATAAAATTAGTATAGTACAACAATGTTGAGACAGACCAAAAAAAATGTCATGTTTTAACAGGATTAATATATATTGTTCTACTTTGACTTACAAAGAAATGAATTCAATAATGAAAAGTCCTTATTGATCTAACAAAACCTACAAAAGCCCAAAGTTCTAAAAAGCAGTTTTTCAGTCTAATGTAAAGATTACCTTAAATGCACTTTTTATTACCTTGCAATATTAGGGCACTGGCTAAATCTGATGTTACATACTTGCAATTCATATCATCTGCCATTTTATTAAATCTGTCACTATTTCCATTATGATATAGATAGTCATAATGACAAATACTCTGACATTACTATTTCACTGGTTGCAGAATTCACTGGTTGTAATAAATCCAGTTTGTAATAATTTTTATTAATGAGAAATAAGCAATACTGTGACTTTTTTTTAAGTTGAGGAGGGGGTGTCCTCTATTTTGCATAAAAGTATCATAGGGACATGCCAGGGCTCTGTCAAGTTTGCATAACCTCCTGTTAAGGATATTGATTAATGAGATAAAGTACGATGTAGCCTGTAAAAAATTCACACATATTATTAATAGTAACAGTAGTGATGGTGGTAGTAGTATAGAAAGGACTACTATACTGCCTGGGAAGAAGCATTACATGACACCTAAAAATTCTACAACTCCAAAATTCTATTATTTTACTGATTTAGTGGCAAAAGTATAAAATAATCAGCACCAAACCATTTTCTCAACTTAGTAAGAAAGATCTTCTGGGGTCACAATGCTAAGACCTTTATGATTCTTATCCCTGCCTCTTCCTCTCTTTTCCTCTCTCACACTACTCCATACACCTTTTGCCACTCTAAATACATATGTTATAATAGGCGACTCTTCCCTCTCTCCTCCCTCAATTAATACTATCTACTCTACTTGCTCAAAGATAAAAAGTTAGTTTATGCTATTAGTTCTAAACATTTTCAATAGGTTTTTAAACTCTCTGATTGATTCATAGACATATATATATATATATATATAAAGAGCAATTTTCTAAATCTGAAAAGCCTTCTAAAGAATTTTAAACTTTCAAGAGGCAATAAATGAGACTTACCTTCTCGGAGTTGAGGAGGAGATGTCCATTTGCTCTCACAGCTGTAGGCCATTTCTCACTTTACAGGTAAATGTTTAAAGATAGAAAATAAAAATTAAAGATTAGGCTTTAGGCTTAAAAATTTAAGGTAAAACACTGACATTTGCTAAGATAAATGTACAAAATGTATAAAAACACAGAAGTTTGCTAAGACATGTGTACAAAAATATTTACTGTAGTCCTGTTTCTAACAGGAAACAAATGAAAACAAACCAGAGAACTGGCTATATAAACTATGATCCAGGCATCCAATGATATAACTATTTTAAAAATAAAGGTGGGGCTATAGTATGGATATAAAAACATCTTAACAATATATTGTTATGTGAAAAAAACAAGAGACAGAACACTCTGAACAATGTGGTATCTTTGTGTAAATTTAAAACTATAGATATCTGATCCTGGTATATAAAATCCCAAGAAACCAATGGCAGTGAAGAGCTTTGGGAAGTAAAGTGGTATGTGGGCAAGGATTAAAGTTCACTTTTAACTTTTTGCCTTTATGTAGTCTTTGAATTTTAAAACTACGTACACATCATTCATTCATTCTAGCAATGACATCATGTGGGGCATGGTGGTTGAGAGCAAGAGTTCTGGAGTCTCTCTGGGGTTGCATTTTGGTTTTGCCATTTATTAGCTCGGTAGCTTTGGATGAGTTATTTGACCTCTTTAGGCCTCAGTAAGGTTCCTTGAAAAGTTGTAGTGAAAGATAAAAGAATTACTACAAGTGATTAGAACAGTGCCTGGCATCAGCACTTGATATTATTTATCTGTAATTTTGAAAAACCTAAAAAATATAAAAAACTTAGTGCAAAGAGATGAAGACTCAACTTATTAGTAAGGGGTACTTCTGAGATAACCAATTTCTCTAAAAATACATTTTAAACAATAAAGAAAAATAACTGGATGACAAATAGAGGTAAGAACCACATTAGATTTATTTTATTCCTCTACTTCAAAACCTTCCTTTTATTCTTGAGAAAAAAAATACAATCTCATTCTAAATACAAGAAGTCACACGAGATTGTCTTACTTTTATGAAATAAAATTTGAACAGACTGAAGGGTTTGTTTCCTCAGCCACTTGAGGGACCAGAGGGAAAAGCAGAGACATGTCTGGGTCAAGAGGGAAGAGGATGGAAGGGTTACTACAGAGCAAACACACAGGATTAAAAATGCCTCTGCTGGACCCAGATTCTAGTAAGAACATTGCTACCAACCAATGTTGGATCCTTGCGGCTCCCCAATCTAAATGGAAGATTCTTTCCATTTCTAACATTCTAAGACCTGTCTTAAATTGCCTTTATTCTTGTATCTAAGAGGTCAAATGAATTACTGGCAAACCATCAATGCACCTGAAATATGACATGGTTTGGTAGCCTAGGGTAGGTAAGAGGATATCTGGATATAGCAGATAGGAGGAGGTGAGCTTTCTGCTTTAGTTTATATTTAATAGAAGAAAAAGAATGTACTGGGCAAATCTAGCTATAACCTCCATAATAATTTTGTAGATATCTGAGGCTATAAGACACCATGTTGACATCAATAAATCTAGTCCACATCTATTTTAGCATTCACCTTTGTTCCGGCCACACAGCCACATGATTATACAGGTAATATGAAAGATGATTTGGAACAAGATCCTTGCCAGAGACTCGAAGATCCACAGGATACCAGAACTCAAACTCCTGCTTTAACTGATCTAATTTTTCCTTTGGGATCTGAGTCTTAGGAAACGGAGCCTCCTTGAAGAAAACATAATCCCAAACTTCCTTGGTCATCTGTTGTGGTCTGTATTAAAAATAAAACAAACTATTGTATATAAATATAATTTATTAGAAAGAATCAATACTTTAATCATGAATTAGGAATCTCTTTATGTAGTTAGAATAACAAATAAGAACAATAGGATCCCATAAGAATGAAGAATGGATAATGATAATAGTTGAACCTATTCATTAATTTTTCTCAATGCAATAATAAAGAAGCAAAAACATCATGACAAAATTTTGCTAAATGAATTCTTATGAAAACTAAATATAGTGAAAGAAATATTTCAATATGTAAGTCAAACAATCACAATTTTTTTTTTTTTGAGACAGAGTGTCGCTCTGTTGCCCGGGCTACAGTGCTGTGGCGTCAGGCTAGCTCACAGCAACCTCCAACTATGGGCTCAAGCAATCCCCCTGCCTCAGCCTCCCGAGTAGCTGGGACTACAGGCATGTGCCACCATGCCCAGCTAATTTTTTCTATATATATTTTTAGTTGTCCAGATAATTTTTTTCTATTTTTAGTAGAGACGGGGTCTCGCTCTTGCTCAGAGTGGTCTAGAACTCCTGAGCTCAAATGATCCATCCGCCTCGGCCTCCCAGAGTGCTAGGATTATAGGCGTGAGCCACCGTGCCCGGCCACAATTTTTTTTTTTTTTTTTGGAGACAGGGTCTTGCTCTGTCACTCAGGTTGGAGTGCAGTGGTGCCATCATAGCTCACCATAACCCCAAACTCCTGGGCTCAAGCAATCCTCCGGCCTCAGGGCCCAAGCAGCTGGGACTATAGGTTTTTGCCACCATACTTGGCTAATTTTTTAAATTTTTTTGTAGAGACAAGGTCTCATTATGTTACCCAGGCTGGTCTCGAACTCCTGGCCTCAAGTGATCCTCCTTCCTTGGCCTCCCAAAGTGACAGGCCTGCCTCAACTCCTGCTAATAAATTATGCTCCTTTCCCTTATCTGTTTACCTACCTGATGCCCAGGGGAGACTCCACCTGTCCACGCAAGTCACCCCCCTGCAATAGGTGTGCAACTGTGTAAAATGCCATGTAAATGGTGGAATCAGAAAGTGATTCAATCAGCCACTGCTCATCCCAAGGCAGGCGAGTGCCTGCAAAATAAAAAGAAGAAAAGTAATGCATGAGGAACCTAAAAGGTACTTCATCTATGAAATCCACTTTTTTTTTTTTTTTTAAGAGACAGGGTGTCCCTCTGGAGAGCAGTGGTGCAATTAACCTGGAGAGCAGTGGGGCAATCACAGCTCACTGCAGCCTCGAAATGCTAGGCTCAAGCAATCCACCCACCTAAGCCTCCTGAATAGCTAGGATTATAGGCATGTGACACTCAGCTAATTCATTTTTTTTTTGTAGAGATGGGGTCTCACTATGTTGCCCAGGTTGGTCTCAAACTCCTAGCCTCAAACAATCCTCCCATCTCAGCCTCTCAAAGTGCTAGGTTTATAGTTGTGAGCCACCATGCCCGGCCCAAATCTACATTTTTAAGAAGGCTATAGCATTTACAAAATTACTTATTTAGGAAATTCTTAAATTCTACTTGAATAATTAATAAAAATAAAATAGTAGATATAATAACAAAATGGTTGAAGCTTTGGAGTTTCTCTATTAAAAAGTCACACCATAAAAGCTATATGGGTTAGAAAGGACATATTTCTACCACCAGGTAGATGGTAGGGGACCACATCCTAGTTTTCCTCACCCTCTAACAAAAACCTCTTACTTTCAATTCAAAAAACACTAGAAGAGAGCAAGCAAAAATGTAAAAATGTATATTTGCCATGTAATTGGCAAAGGCATCCAAACAGAAAAATCTGAAGTTTGTTTACCTAGACCATAAGTTCTTGAGCAAGCATGTTCTTGTAGCCAATCTAAGGTAGCTTCAAAATTCCTCCTGGTTTCCTCGCAGAATCTAGAAAACAGCAAAACATAAAGTATCTCTCTTCACCTTTATCATTTCCATGTTTCCCAACTCTTTTCCCCTCCCTCATCACTTTCTCCTTTCTTACGTTTCCAAGTTCTTCAAGCACTGAGAAGTCTGTTTTTTCCAGTTCTCTTCTCCATAATCCAAGTACCTGGGAGTAGACAAATTGATTTTTTTTTTAAGTCAGAGATGAGCAAAGTGACTAAGGGAATTTTCTGGCTGTAAGGGAGACTAACCACTGGTCACAAAGAGCCACAACACATTCATCTGAAGACCTGGACATCACTTGTTTCTCTGGTTCCATGTAAATAAGTGCATCTCCCTAAATGAAGGTAAATAAAAATATATTAGATATCATATCAAATCAATCTCCATTCCTCAAGGATGATAAAAAATACTTTTAAAAAAAATACTGTATCACCAATAACACAAATTCCACATTTCATTATGTCTTCTCCCCTTTCCCAGGGTCAAGGTTATCTGCCTTTCCTTCTATAAACACACGTGCTTTTCAAAAAGCATACATCTTCATCAGGTGGATCACTTTCCCTGACTACAAGAGATTATTCCTTTTCAGTGAAAAATTAAAGATGTTTAGCAGTTTCTAGTCCTATGGTTTGAAGGTTATGCTTCCTATGGGAGCTTTTTGTCCCTGTTATAATAAAAATATAAAGAAAATAGGAAATTAAATGCATGGAACCACTGCTATTAAAAAAAATAGATATACAAAGACTAAACATGGAAAAACCTTGTTACTAAAGATTTATAGCATCATGTTCCCAAACTTTTTAGGTTAGAATAATTTTTAAAAATAAAATTCAGCATTATTACTCACAAAATGATTCATTGTTCTGTTTTTAATGCAATTCTTCATGCTGACATTAAATAGCTAGAATTTTGGTTTAAAAATGATAGATTAAAAACAGACTCCCTCTCAAAATTCCAATAAAATGACAAGAAAGGTTTTTAAATTTTTTAAAAATCCACATATTATAATGTGAGGAGAGTTTTTTTAATAGCATGAATCTACAAAGAAAAAAAATGGAAGAAAAAATATCAACGAAATTTTGAAAACCAAAAAAAAGGATGAGTGATAACCATATTGGCAGAAATAAGAAAGCAAGCTGAATTCTAACCCAGCAATAGAGAAAGCTGAAAAACAATTCAGTTTGCACTATAGAACCTCCAAAAAACTTAGAAATAGATAGTATTAAATACCTCTGGAAGTGGAGATTAAGTGAGGCTGAAAAGAGCAAAACTGACTGAACAAAGTCTGGTAAAGACAAGGTTAGTAAGTAGCCTCAGCAACACAGTGAGACCTCATCTCCACAAAAAATAGAAAAAATAAGGCAGGTGTGGTGGTATGTACCTGTAGTCCCAGCTGCTTGGGAGGCTGAGGCAGAATCACTTGAGCCCAGGAGGTAAGGCTACAGTGAGCTATGATCCTGCTATTGCACTCTATCCAGCCTGGGTGACAGAGTGAGATCTTGTCTATTAAAAAAATACAATAAAAATAAAAAATAACAATAAAAATTTAAAGAGTTAAAGTAGCTAAATAGAAGAGAGTTATGACAGAAATGAAGGGGTAAGGGGAGGATGAAAGTAAAAAGTAAAGCATCCTAGAAAGAGAGGCTTGTAACTACCTATACCTAAAATAGCCACTGCAGAAAGTATCATTTAAGTTTTCTCTGTGTGCTATGCATACATCAACTTTAGAACACTGTCTTTATCAACATTATAGGTGGGATGTTCAAAATAAATGAATTGCTAAATAGGTCTATTTTCTGCCACAAAACTATATGACATCTTTAATATAGCTCTAGGTTCTACTACAGAACTCACTGCTTATAACACCGTAAAGTCTGTCTATTATTAATAACAGCTCTTCAATTAAAACGGCCTTCAGAGGATAACCTATTACATACAGTGTCGATCATCTTTTTCTGAATAGCCTTCTTTACATCTTGGACCTTCTGTCCTTTAAATCCATCCACCACCATTATCTAAAAGGATGAGAAGGGGGGAAAAAACACATATAAAACAATTAGAACTTGCTTTGAGTTTCTTCCCAAATTTTCCCTAACTAAATTTACTTCTGCCCACCACCCAAGTATTTTTCCTGTGAAATTTATCACATTTATAATCATAACTTTTTATTTTGGCACAGCTTTGACAAGTAATATTTATAACACACTTGTCTCTGTTAGCATAACTGGGATAGCTAGTGTGAGCATTAGATAGGAACGTAGAGAGAATTCCACTACACTAACTCACCTCACTCATGATGGTTTTAGAAAAAACTAAGTATACTTGGCTTAGCCCCACTTAGGCTTCTCTTTCCAACCCTGCCTACTGCAGGTGAGTATTCTCCTTTGGTTGGGCATGTGATAAACCTTGCTCTTAGAGATAAGGCAACTGTTTTTCAACTCTACCTTTTACTCAGTGGGCAAATTTAATGATAGGGCAAAGTATGAGCTTACCCATTGTTGTCAGCGATTAAGCCATAATCTCCTTCCTGCTTTCTTAGGTGATAAAGCTAAAGTTTTAACCTCCATTTAGCTGACTCTTGTGTTTCTCTCAAATAGTTTCTATTTTAGGTAGAAAACACATGTGCTCTTTTTTTGACTTTCGAATACTCTAACATACTAAAATGCCTCGTATCTATTTAATCCAACATCATTAATTATATTTAATGATCATTATGGTATAGTGGTTAACAACACAAATCCCAGAGCCAGGCTGCCTAGTTTGAATCCCAGTTCTGCCATGGGTTAGCCATCTGGCTGATCACTTAATCTCTTTGCGCCTCAATTTCCTTATCTATAAAGTGGGGATAGTGGTGCCTACTTCAGAATGGGATTATTTTCAGAATCATAAATAAGTTAATATATAAGTTCTATGTAAGAGTTGGCTTTTATTATCACCCAAAATATATGTCACTTAAGAAAGGATATATAACCAATTCTTGGTTATCCAGAAAAATGAAGGAAAGAGAAAAATAAAAAACATTCTCAGTGTCCTAAGAAATCTTCATTTCAGCCTCAAGCATCTGACAACTTGTTTGTATTCTTACTTTCTCTAGCCCAGTCTTCTTTCCACGGACATGTAAGCCACATTAACATATGCTCAACTGAGGAGAAGAGAGAGGTTCAGAACCTATTTATTGTGCTTACCTGCCATTTAGTAGGCATTAACAAATAAATTAACAGACTGGATGAAACTGCTTATCTAAAATATGAACCCCTTCACTAAAAGAGAAAAAGAAGAACCCTGGAATTCTCTATGTAATAAACCTTTTAAGTTTACTGCATAATAATATGAACTAATACCTTCTCAAGAAATTAATTCCTTAGCTATTCCTAGAGGGCCAAAAAAACACACTTTCTGAAAATGCTTTTAGACAAAGGAAATGATTTTAAAAAATAGAAAATTGGAAAATGAAGAATACATTCTCATATTCTCTCTCAGGTCAATGTATAGCTAAAACTATGTTGACATTTTCTATATTCTAAATCATTAAGAAGAAAACCACAGAGCATGGAGTAAATCAAATAAAAAAATTATTACTTACACCATCATAAAATCCTTTTAGATATAACTTCTCCTTTGCTTCTGCAAGTTTTTCTCGGTCATTCTGGCTCTGAATTTTCAACTCATCACAAATGGTTACAGCAGAAAGATTTCCAAAACCTGGGATTTCAATGACTGACACCTGCAGAGAACAGCAATGTCAAGAACCCCCTAAGACACAACTTCCCCAGCTGTCAATCCTCCTGTGGCATATAATTAACTAAATAATTGATGTTGAAGCTAGCAAAATGATGTAAATAACTAATTTTGTGGATGATCTCGTTTTTGGTTTATATTAAGTCTTCTGGATTCTTCATGAAAGTTATTTGGTAGTAACTTAATTTTTTTTCTTCTGTAGGCACTAATATGAAAACGTAAGAAACACAAAACAGACTATCATGGTTACAAATAAACATTCATGCTTAATAGGGCAAAATTTTGTCTTTAGAAGCCAGGAAACTTATCGTACTAGCAAAACAAGCTACCATAAAATTGGTGACACTAAAAAGCTGTTTGTTTCAGAATTATAGGTGCCAGGTTATAAGAAAATGCTTGCTGTTTTTTCTCGCTTATCTGCCCTAGCAGATATCAACTTAAAGTAAGTGAAGCCTTAGCAAACTCCCTCTTGTATGTTCATACTCCACCAATTATTTAATTTTGGTACAAGGAAAACATGTTAGCTCTTTTTTTTCCTCTGATAAAAAGATGGATCTGAGCTGGGCATGGTGGCTCACACCTGTAATCCTAGCACTCTGGGAGGCTGAGGCAGGAGGATTGCTTGAGCTTAGGAATTTGAGACCAGCCTGAGCAAGAGTGAGACCTTCACCTCTATTAAACATACAAAAATTAGCCAGGCATTGTGGTGTGCATCTGTAGTCCCAGCTACTAGAGAGGCTGAGGCAAGAGGATCACTTGAACCCAGGAGTCTCAGGTTGCAGTGAGCTATCATGACACCACTGCACTATACCCAGGGCAACAGAGTGAGACACGGTCTCAAAAAAAAAAAAAGATGGATATGAATATTCTGAATTATTTATGTACTCACTGGCTCAAATGGCAGGACCATGTCATCTCTAATTCCATACTTTGCTCGTAACGCCTACAAAAAAGTTTGCAAGTTAACACTAATGAGCAACACTTTATTGATATAATCATTCAGAAAAGCAAAATCCAGCTCTAAACTTTTTAAACTATTATTTCTTCTCTTCTCCATACAGAGCAATTTTCTAACTTTACCAAATACCTTGAGAAGGGATCTGTGACCTTTAAAAACTTAATAGCTTAAAAGTTATAGTGAACAGCTTACATGATGAAACTGTACAGCCAAAAGCAAAAATGTACATATACACATTAAACCGAGGTTCATATTCTAGATTTCAATGAGAATGTATCAGAAAACTTTTCAAAATTCTATGAAACATTAATTCAAAATTCAAACTACAGAAAATATATAAACATCAAAAAACAGGCTAGAGATAGCAGTTTAAAGATAAATGCATAACTTTTTTGCCTGTCCCACAGTGTAGTTCAGCTTTACCTAAGCCACAAGATGGTGAAGAGGAAGTAAGAACACAAAACTCAGATACTTACTTGCTTTTTCTTCAAGTCTCTGAGGGCAGCAAAATCATCAGGGGAGTCAGAAGGAACACTTGTGACCACACCAGTACCTTATAACAGAAAGTATAAAATTAACTAACAGAAACAAAATGTGATAACCAAAGTACTTCTAGAAATAAGTAAACTTTTTACCTTTATCCTCCTTAATGGTTAGCATTGGGAGAACATAGATCACTTTATACGATGTTAAAGGTGCAGAAAGTGATGCACCAAGAATTTCCTGTATAAAAAAAGATAAGTATAAAAGGTAAAGAAATGTATTTGTCTGAGCAAGAGTGAGACTCCATTGCTACAAAAAATAGAAAAATTAGCCGGGCATGGTGGCGCACACCTGTAGTCCCAGCTACTCAGGAGGCTAAGGCAGGAGGATTGCTTGAGCCCAGGAGTTTAAGGTTGCAGTGAGCTCTGATGATGCAACTGCACTCTAGCCAAGGCAACACAGTGAGACTGACTCAAAAAAAGAGAAAGAAACTTAATTGTAAACTTTAAAATGTTTTAAATGGTTTAACCTTTAAAATTTTTAAAATATTTTATGCCCTAAGAAGATAGAAATCAAAAAATAAGCAAATGAGTTCAAGAGATCTATTGCACAACATGGTGCCTACAGGAAATAACAATGTATTTTATACTTGAAAATTGCTAAGAGAGATTCTTTTTTTTTAAGAGACACAGGTCTCTGTTGCCCAGGATGGAATGCATTGACTATTCACAGGCATGATAATTGCACACTACAGCCTCCAACTCCTGGGCTCAAGCAATCCTCCCACCTCAGCCTCTGAATAGCTGGAACTATATGCACATGCCACTTTGATTTAATTGTTCTTGTCACAAAAAATAAGTATGTGAGGTAATACATAGTTAATTATCTCAATTTAGCCATTCCACAATGTATACACTTTTTAAAACATCATAATATACAACCTAAATATATGCAATTTTTATTTGTCAATTAAAAAATAAAAACAAATATATATGAAGTAAAACAAAACTCATTCTTTCATACCTACCAGACTAAAAGTAATTTTAAATAATTATAATACTCAAATCTGGCAATGTTATAATGAAATTAGTACACTAATACATTGCTTATGATATTGTACTCCTTGAGAAAAACAATATAGGATTCATAGCAAGAGCCACAAAACGTTCACGTAACTTGGACCTAGCAAAACAAAATTGTTTCTTAGAGAAATCTACCCAATGCTGAGTTAATTATACTAGCAGTATAATTAACAACTAAAGCTTTCAAGGACAGAAAAATGATTTAATAAAATATGCTACATCAACAAGATGGGATACTACATATCTATTTAAAATAATTATGAAGACAAACTGAAGTAAAAGGATAGTTCTAGTTTAACTTGAAAAAAATCCAGAATATGCAGCAATATCAGACCCACATTCTCATATGGCAACAAACAACTTGCAGCTGAGTGCCCTAGCTACACTTCCATTCCACACAGTTCCAGCCCATCAGACTTTATTCACATATCTATATAAGCTGCCTTTACAGAATCTGCAGTCATATAGGTGATAGCTAAATATTTTAGCAGTTTTAAAGGTTGAAAGCTGTTTTAAAATTTTTAATACCATTTTCCTCACTCCAGAATTTGTTCAAATTAACATGGAGAGAAATTACATTAAGAACAGGAAAAAATGTGTCACTAATACTATTCACAAGAAGTTCTCAGACAAAACTCCAACATCAGGAACTAATGAGATGTGGGAGCACTGCTTATAACAGAAAAAGACAGGAAACAATTCAAATACCCATTAATAGAGAATGGTTAAACAAATTGTGGTACAGCTACACAATGGAATACTCTACAGCTATAAAAAATAAGAACAAAGAAGCTGTTTATGTACTGATAAAAGGATTGTCAAGATACAGTTAAGTAAAAAAGAAAGCAAGATGTAGTGAAATGTATATAAAGTATATTGCCATTTGTGTAAGAAAAAGACTATGTATTTGCTTGTGTGCACATGAAATATTTCTAGAACAACAGATAACACACAGATATTACTGACTACCTCTAGAAGGGGGAACTGACTAGGGGTATCTTTTATACTTTCTGTGTCTTTTGAACTTCAAGCCTTACAAATACATAATAATCTAATCAAAAAATAAGTTTACAGAATAAGAAATAGAGTTCAATTTTAAAAAAGGAATTGAGATGGTACTCTACTCACGTTTTTCTTTTAAAAGACTGTTTATTAAGATACCAAAGGGTCAAGTGCAGTGACTCACGTGTATAATTTTAGTACTCTGGGAGGCCGAGGTGGGAGGATAGAGACCACCCTGATCAAGACCTCATCTCTACTAAAAATAGAAAAAAATTAGCTGGGCAAGTAAAAATAGAAAAACAAAAAATTAGCTGGAGCGTGGTGGTACACACCTGTAGTCCCAGCTACTCGGGAGGCTGAGGCAGGAGGATTGCTTGAGCCTAGGAGTTTGAGGTTGCTGTCAGCTAGGCTGATGCCACAGCACTCTAGCCAAGGCAACAAAGCGAGACTCTGTCTCAAAAAAAAAAAAGATACCAAAGATCAGCTTTTTTGAGGAAGATGCGTTCGCAGGTG
Source organism: Lemur catta (assembly GCF_020740605.2). Classification (NCBI taxonomy): domain Eukaryota; kingdom Metazoa; phylum Chordata; class Mammalia; order Primates; family Lemuridae; genus Lemur; species Lemur catta. The sequence goes on from NC_059132.1 coordinate 10,562,674, forward strand.
CAGCAGAGCTCCTTACTCACCACCGTTCACTCTGGCCAAGGAACAAGTTGGTCAGGAAGCTGCACTGCACCCGTGGCTTTTAAAGATATCAGAAAATCACCCGCGCAGCCAGACTTGGCAATTCACTGAATTAGATCAGATTGGATGCCTACCAAGACCTTGAGAATCACTACCAAAAAAGCTCCTTGTGGTGAGGGTTCTAAGACTTGGGATCGCCTCCAGATGAGAATCCAGAAGCAACTCATTGACTTGCACAGTCCTTGTGAGATTGTTAAGCAGATTACTTCCAACAGTATGGAGCCAGGAGTTGAGGCTGAAGTCACCATCGCAGATGCTTAAGTCAACTGTTTTAATAAATTGATTACCAATTGTTAAAAAAAAAAAAAAAAAAGATACCAAAGATTAGGCCGGACACAGTGGACCATGCCTATAATCTTAGCACTTTGGAAGGCCGAGATGGGAGGAGGATCACTTGAGGCTAGGAGTTTGAAACCAGCCCGAGCAACACAGCAAGACTCTCTCTCTACAAAAAATTAAACAATTAGCCAGGTATGGTGGCATGCGCCTATAGTCCCAGTCACTCGCAGGCTGGGGCATGAGGATCACTTGAGCCCAGCAGTTTAAAGCTGCAGTGAGCTATGACACCACTGCACTCTAGCCCAGACAACAAACCAAGACCCTGTCTAAAAAAAAAAAGAGAGGAAAAAAAGCAAATAACACCAACGATCAGCATTTACTAAATGAATAAAACACACTCAGAAACACTGATAATTAAGTAGATGAGCTATGTAACTACCCAAATTTAATAAACATCAACCAAGACTTTCTTTTCAGAAAAAAGTAGCTGCAATTCCAAATTTAGTTTTACCAGGAATGCAGGTAATAATATTCAAAAAGTAATATAATATCTAATGTAACATTAAATCTCTTGAAGAGGACTATATTTTTCAACCAGATATTTACTGAGTAGAAACATAAGTTTCAATAATGCTATTTTACTGATACAGTCATACAATGAACACTGCACAACAATAAAAAAAACTACTCCTATAACATGTATGAATCTCAAAAATATAATATTGAGCAAAAGAAGCCAGACACAAAACAGTACATAACTATAATTCTATTACATAAAGTTCAAGAGCAACAACTAATCTTTGGTGAAGTCAGAGCAGTGGTTACCTTTGCAGGAGAGGAGTGAGTACTGACTATGAAATGGACAGGAGAGAGCCTTCTGGACTGCTGGAACTATTCCATATCTTGATTTCGATGATTCTTACATGAGTGTATACACATATGAAAATGTACCAAAATATACACTTAAATGACTTACACACTTTACTGCCTGTACATCTCATTTGAAAAGTTTTTAAAATGCTCTTTTCTCAAGATCCATTATTGAAATTTTCCTCTAAGTTTATGGACTAAAATAAAAAGTCTGCTACCCAACTTACCTCCCCCATTAATTCCTTAACAACAGGCACCACACCATTGTCTTTGGTAAAGCCCTGGTATGACATATTCCTGGCTGATCTTTGGGTACAGATGAATATATCACCATTCACTGTCTCAAATCCAATGTACTTCATATCAGGACGAACCCAACAGTTTGTCTGTCCAAACATGGTCTCAGGTCTGAGAGTAGCAGCGACCAAAAAAATATTTTTACCTTTCAGGCCACTAAGAAGAAAAAACACAATATTTATGTAAAAATATTAGCTGTGATAGTTCTATCACAACTATCTGATAATTCAGAAATGATGAAACAGTAACGCTTTGGCAAACCTACCTTAATTTGAATGGGTACGGCTCAAGCACTTTCAATTTGATTAAAGTATATTCCTGAGGTCCAACACCCTAAACAAACAAAACAAAAATTTGAAGGAAAAAAGACTTATATTAAACCTACTAATCTATGTGAGATATCTGATTCAAATTTCTAAAATGAGTTCTTGCATTGTTAGAATACTTTTCTTCCAGTGAAGAGACTGCCAATGCTAAGTTGACCATATAGAAGCCTTGTATGCAAGGAGTTAACCAGCCAAAATCCTGTTTGCCAAAACAGGGGTGAGAAGATACAATTAACACTAACCCTGTCCCTGAAGACAGGTCCCACAGTGTAGTCATCAAAGACAGATGCTGGACCAGAGATCAGATGATGTGCATTCTAAACTTAGCTTGGTCCCTCACTAATGGCTGACCTGAGGGAGGCACAATCTCTGAGCCTTTCTTTTCTCATCTGTAAAATAACTGCTGTGCCTAACATAGGACTGTCCTGAGGAATCTATAAGATAATGAGTAAGAAAAAGCACTGAAAAACTATGAAGTATTACTGAAATTTAGGATATTGCTACCACTGGCTATATTAAAACCTTATTGAATCTCCTGAAGTCTCTCAAATCTTTGAAAATTTAGATCAACACTCATTTATCAGACAAGTTACATCAACACTGAAGGCTGATTTTAAAAATATGTTCGAAGATAGTCATAAAGAATGATGCACTCATAGGGGTTCGTAAGTTCAGATGCTGGCATTATCACTTATTTACTGTGCCAAGGCTTCAGACAAATCACTTACCTTTGCTTTACTCAAGTATTTCAGGGAATAATGTCACTAATGTGTCCTACAGGAATGTAGAGTGAACTGATGTTATGCATGGCTAGCAGTACTTTGGAGATAAGCAAGTACATGATCAAAGCAAGTATAACTGAAATTTGTGTACATTGAATGTTAACCACATATCTCATTACCTTTCCCCACACTCTCTTTTTAGAGCTGTGTGTTTTCCAGATGGTGCTTTGCAACAATAACATACATATGAATCACAGTAAGAGCGTATTAAAAAAGACAGATTTCCTGGGCCCCACCCCAAGAGCTTCTGATTCAGCAATTTTGGGATGAGGCTCAACAATGTGCTTTTCTGTAACAAGCTGATACAGCTGTCCTCAGGCCTCTTTTAGAGTAGCAAGGTCCTAGACAAGATACAAGTACCTGTATTGATATTGATATTGTACTCCACACACCAGAGTATCATGACTATATAACTCAGCACTGCAATGAAGTTATTTTTAGGATTCTAATCTATTTCTTACACTCTATGTCCATTTTAAGGATTATTATAATAGCTACTCCATTTCACAAATAATCACCTCTCCAGTTTGTCTGTCATGATCCATGCAAGGCTGTCCATCTTTTGGAGAATAAATGGTATACCTAAAAAATAAACAATAAGTGACAAGCATTATAATATTCAAGTTTTATCCTAACATATTTGCCAGTATTGCTCCTAGTATCTCTTGTGTATTCTAACTGAAACTTCTAAGTAAACATCCATATCCATTATGTATACTCTGATGAATAGTTCTATTGTCATCCCAGCTATTTAATGACAGTTTTCTACCCACATCAAAGGTAATAACACTGAGAAACATGTACTGATCTTGGCTTTGTAGTATGAAACAAAAGACTATAAAATATAAATTCACTTATGAAATGCAAATATCATTGATTAACCTACATAATCAGGAAACAATCTTAAACAATTTACAGAAAAAAGTATAAAATAAAAGACAAAATGATTATTCTTCTGCTTGGCAAGGAATACTGAACAGGATCTTCAGTAAGATCATAAAAGCTGCTGGGCACAGTGGCTCACACCTGCAATCCTGGCACTTTGGGAGGCCAAGGTGGGAGGATCACTTGAGGCCAGGAGTAAAAAATCAGCCTGAGCAATAGCAAGACCCTATTTCCACAAAAAATAAGGCCATACATGGTAGCATGCACCTGTAGTCCCAGCCACTCAGGAGGCTGAGGCAGAAGGGTCACGGGAGCCCAAATGTTTGAGGTTGCAGTACCTATAATAATGCCACTGCACTCTACCCAAGCAAAAAGAGTGAGACCTTGTTTCAAAAAAAAGATCATAAAGGCAACATTCCCATTAGCTCTGGTTCTAGCTGTCACAAACACAGCTCACAGAAATTAAGACACTAGCAAGAGAAAAAGGAAAACAAAAGATACCAGAGAATGAAAAAAAAAATGATAAAAAGAGAAAGGATTGTGGGAAAAAGTGGGCTATAGGGTATTGAATTATAGTACAAGAATTACATGATTTTTACTTTATTCTATTAATGGACAACAAACTTACCGCTTCCCAAATTTAATTTTGTTTCTTTCTCTTAATGTTAAAAACTGCCATCTAACAAAAGAATCATAGTAAGGATTAACATCAGTGGTAATGAAGGAACGACGCCAGTCTACCTGTAGAAAGAGAAAGGAAAAGGTAATTTTTGAGAAATATGCAAAATTTTTATGAATAAGAATTCCTATGAATCAATTATTTACTTTTCTACTCTACTTTCCAACTTACAATTGTATCAACTATTAAAAGAAAAATTTTTCAAGTTTCACTTACTACATGTATATCACAATTATTTGTTTAATTAATGTGTTTTTAAACATATACCTTTCTATATTGACATACAGAAGTTATATGTAAATACTACCTTTATGTATTCCTAAATATTCAAGTAAAACTTTGGCTTCTTCATATTTTTTGAATAAAACTCCTTTCTACTAATTAGCAATATATCAATACACATTCTAACAAAACAAATATTAAAGTATTCGTTGCCTATATTGAGGTTAATTAGGTTCCAATATAACAGCAGCAGTACCAATTCTTTAGTGTTACACAAGTAAAATACATTATTTTAAATTTGAGTTACCCCAAATCTCATATAATCACAAAAATATACAGGCATACCTCATAAATATTATGGATTTGGTTCCAGAGCACCAAAATAAAGTGAATATCACAATAAAGCAAGTCACTGGAATTTTTTGGTTTCCCAGTACATACAAAAGTTATATTTGCATTATGCTGTACCTACTGCTCAAAAAGCTAATGGTCTCCTGAGCCTTTGGCAAGTCATAATTTTTTTCTGGTGGAGGGTCTTACCTCAGTGTTGATGGTTGCTGACTGATCAAGTGGTGACTGCTAAAGGTTAGGGGACTGTGACAATTTCTTAAAATAACAATGAAGTTTGCTGTATTGATTGACTTTTCCTTTCATGAAAGATTTTCCTGCAGTATGCAATGCCGTTTGATAGCATTTTACTCACAGAACTTCTTGCAAAATTGGAGTTAATCCTCTCAAACCCAGCCACAGCTTTAACAACTAAGTTGATGTAATATTCAAAATCCTTTGTTGTCATGTTAACAATGTCCACAGTATCTTCACCAGGAGTAGATTCCATCTCAAGAAACTACTCTAGGCTGAGTGTGGTGGCTCACCCCTGTAATCCTAGCACTGTGGGAGTCCAAGGCGGGAAGATTGCTTGAGGTCAGGAGCTCTAGACCAGCCTGAGCAAGAGCGAGACCCTGTCTCTACTAAAAATAAAAAATTAGCCAGGTGTGGTGGTGTATTCCTGTAGTCCCAGCTACTCGGGAGGCTGAGGCAGGAGGATCACTTGAGCCCAGGAGTTTAAGGTTACAGTGAGCTAGGCTGATGACATGGCACTCTACCCTGGCCGACAAAGCGAGACTCTGTCTCAAAAAAAACCAAAAACAAACAAAAAACCCACCTCATTCAGCTCCCAAACTTACAGAATTTCTTCTGTTTACTATTCAGACATTTCTCAAAATCCCCCGTCCTAATAGGAACTTTGTCAGTCCATAAAGAACCTCTTCCTCTGCCCCTTGTACTTTCATGGTATGGAGATGGTTTCTTTCCCTAAACCTCATGAACCAACCTCTGCTAGCTTCCAGCTTTTCTTCTGTAGCTTCCTCACTTCTCTCAGCTCTCATAGAAATGAATAGTTAGGGCCTTGCTCTGGATTAGGCTTTGGCTTAATGGAATGTTGTGGCTGGTTTGATCTTCTATCCAAACTACTCAAACTTTCTCCACAACAGCAATAAGGCTGTTTCGCTTTATCATTCATGTGTTCACTGGAGTAGCACTTTTCATGTCCTTCAAGAGCTTTTCTTTACATTCACAACTTGGCTGTTTTGCATAACAGGCCTAGCTTTTGGCCTACCTTGGCTTTTGACACATCTTCCTTAGTAAGCTTAATCATTTATAGCTTTTGATTTAAAGTGAAGGATGTCTGACTTTTCCTTTCACTTGAACATTTAGAAGCCATAGCAGGGTTATTAATTGGCCTAATTTCAATATTGTTATGTCTCAGGAAATAGAGAAACTCAAGGATAGGGAGAGAGATGGGGGGATGGCTAGTCATTGGGGCAGTCAGAACATAAACATTTATGGATTAAGTTCACCATCTTATATGCCCTGAAACAATTACAATTATAACATCAAAGATCACTGATCATAGATCACCATAATAGATATAACAATAATAAAAATGTTTAAAACTTTAAACATTTAAGAAGTGAGCACATGGTTGGATAAATGGCCCAAAAGACTTGACACAGGGTTGCCACAAACCTTCAGTTTGTAAAAAAAAACACACTATTTGCAAAGCACAATAAAACAAGGTATGCCTATAAATGCCTTCTTCATATTTTCTTTAACCATGGACATACCTTCAAACCCATTCTCTTTAGATCCTGAATAGCCAGTGGTGGAAAATAATCAAGCCAATGTTCTGCTTCAGAAAATTTTACTATCTCTTCATCGGACAGGCCAAGGGATTTCATAATGCTCCACTGGTATTTAGAAGATCCAGCTTTAGCAGTAGCTTTACTCTGAAAAAAAATGAACAAAAATTTCATCAAATAATAACCAACAACTGCTTAACATTCCAGAGGCACAGTAATTTTAAGTGAATAATCCCATTTGTAATTTTTTAAATACTAAAACAATGCTGTTGATACATCAGAACACTAAAGGAGTCAGATGTACTATTTTGTCTGCCAAACTATGTAGTCAGGATATTCACCAGGATACTAATAACAATGATAGCTAAATGGATGGAGCCATAAGGAACTACCAGTTGTGAAGATCTCAGTACCAAACGTTCTCTGTTTGCTTTCTTCTAATACAACATGCATCTTTTTTACAAGGTTTCTTCCTTTTCCAATATTTACTAACACCAAAAAGACAATCAAATGCCAAAGATTGAAGGTAAGGAATGAAGTTAAACTGTAAAACTATAAAGCTGCAGCACAAGAGATTTTGGGGGGTTATATTACTGCTCTGTATGTTACTGTGCTCCAAATGACTCCATGTATTTGTCAAACCCACCGAACTACATACTACAAAGTGGAAATTTTACTCTATGTAAATTTTTTAAAATTCAACCGGAATTTTGGAGGAACCTAAGATGTAATGCAGACTGTGATAAATGTATCTCACTGTATTACAAATATATGACATACCACACTAAAGGAGGAGGGGGAGAAAGGAGGTGATTTAAGTAAGTTTGGAAAACAGTGGTTGACTAGATTCTAAAGAAAAAGAACTATACACAAACATTGTACCTTAGTTTGTAAAACTCTTTCTCCCAGGGATATAGGTTAGCAATGCTAAAACTATTTTAGTAGACTCGGATTAAACAAATAAATAACTATACCATCGATAAGAAGAGGCAAATTACCGCTATAATTAAGAAGTCACAAATAAGCTAAGGGAAAATGCTAAAATGAGCCCTGTGGTGCTAAAATGGAGCCGGGGTATCAGCATGAACTTATCTGTTTTTTAATATATACATATAAATGAATAAATATAGATGTGTGTATTACATGGGTTAGTAGACATATACATATATACATATTTCATTTCTCTTTCCACTGAGAGTGCCTAGAAGCAGTGATACCCCAGTAGCAATGAGCACACCTAGCACTCAGACCTTAATTTCTGAGTATCATTATTCAATAAAAGGAACCAGGGCTCCTTGGAGAAGTAGTTGATTCCAGGGCTCAAACAAGGAAATTACAAAGTAAGCCTGGAGCACCTTGTGACACTAGAAAGTAAGAAAGTGGTTAAAAAAAAAAGATGGGGAATATCAAATGGACACAGGAGTCAACCTAAAAGAACTCCCAATGGCCAAAACTAGAACAATTTGACAAAAAATTGCAGTGTTGTTAACAACCACCACAAAAAAACCCTCATAGTAGCTAGGCACAGTGTTGTCCCAGCTACTTGCCAGGCTGAGGTGGGAAGATCACTTGAGCCCAGGAGTTCAAGGACAGCCTGGACAACACAGCAAGAGCTTGTCTCAAAAAAAAAAAAAAAAAAAAATTGTATTAGATTATAACCTAAAGAGTAAATATCCATGAATCCATACTGATATAAAAAAGATGGAATAAATAAGTAAATGAGGGAGAAAGGACAACTCTTCCTTTCAGAAGACTTCTAGATAATATATGTAGAAAGAAGGGAAATGGAAAATGAAAATCACCATTAGAACACCACAGTAATAACTGTTGAAGGCAAGATCCACTGATGAATGCTAACATTAATGAGCAAATATTTAAAAAGAAACAGGATATTATTTCCATAGCTTCAAAGTACCTCTCCCAAAATATATATTAATCACAAAGGGAAAAATAGAATCTTCACCAGTAGAAAAACCTAGCAGACACCACCTTAACCAAACGATCAAGGTTAACATCACCCATAATAAGACATATCAATATCATATACTCCCTAATATGATGCATTGAGAAGCACACATCACCTTTCAGGTATTCTTCAAAAAAATCAATAACCTCAATCTTACGATGAGAAAGCATCACACAAACCCAAATTGAGGAACAGTCTGTAATTATCTGACCAGTACTCTTTAAAAGCATCAAGTTCAGGCTGGGCGTGGTGGCTCACGCCTGTAATCCTAGCACTCTGGGAGGCCGAGGTGGGAGGATTGCTTGAGCTCAGGAATTCAACACCAGCCTAAGCAAAAAGGAGACCCCATCTCTACTAAAAACAGAAAAATTAGCTGGACGTGGTAGCACAAGTTTGTAATCCCAGCTACTCGGGAGGCTTAGGCAGGAGAATTGCTTGAGCCCAGGAGTTTGAGGTCGCTGTGAGCTAGGCTGACAGGTGAAGCCAGATGACAGGGCACTCTAGACTAAGTGACAGAGCGAGACTCAGCCTCGGGTTAAAAAAAAGGCGTCAAGTTCATGGAAGACAATGAAAGGCAGAAGAGACTTAGCAGACATAACAACTAAATACAACATGGAATCCTGGATTGGACCTTGGAACAGAAAAGGACATTAGTGAAAAATCTGATGAAATCCAAACGAAGTCTGTAATTTAGTTAGTAGTATTATACTAAAGTTGATTTCTCATTTTTGATGACTGTATCATAGTTATATAAAATGTAAAATTAGGGAAACTGGGTGAAGATTATAAGGCAATTAACTTCTCTATGCTATCTTGCAACTCTTCTGTAAATCTAAAATTATTCCAAAATAAAGGAAGAAGGTGGAAAGGCAATGAGAAAGTGAGGAAGATAATTTCTGCACTGATACTTTTTAAAAATTACAAAGTACGTTTTATGTGCCAGGCACTGTGCTAGTATTGGAAATGCACATATAAATCAGACCAATATAAAATTTCAACCAACATAAATATCAACAACCACCAAACCTTTTTTCCTTTAGCTTTATCCTTAATTATTACATCTTCTGCTTTAACATTGATTTCTTCCTCTTCCTCTTCTTCATCTGGAAAATCAGGGGGGCAACCATACAGCTCTATTTCTCTTTTCAACTTATCAGCACATGCCTATAATACAACATTAGAGATAGTAAAGTTCAAAATTCAGGGTAGACACAACTTAAGTTTTTTGTTTTTATGGTCAACTAAAATTGACTCTGAAAATTTTTGCAATATGTCTATACATAATTATAGAAAACAAATGGTACAAATCATATACCTCAAAATTCACTAATTTATAAATTAATATTTTATCTCATTTAATCAGCAAGCATTTATTCAATACCCAGAGTATTCAGTGTAATATACTATATGCTAGTCATTAGAAGTATAAAGATATATAAAACATGTTATCACTTTGAATAACAACAGTAATAACAATGTTTATCAATCGAAAGATTACTGTCAAATATACTCTGTTAGGTACCATAACAAGCCTACTAGGTATACAGGACAGGTATTAAGATAGAAAACAAATGCTGAGATATGAAATGATTTATCCTAGGTTATAAAGAACCTGGACTTTCTACCCCAGCTCTTATCAATTATATGATAATGAGTCTACTGTCAAAAATAAGGATGACACCAAGTAGACAGTGTTAAAGTTATAAGAAAAATACAAACACAGAATTGAAAATTTTTTAAAAAGAGGGGGCTCTTCCATATAGAAGCATTTCAGTTACTAAATGAGGGAAGAATGATACTACCAGAAAGTCATCTTTTTGTAATCACTAATACAATCAAAACAGGCAAGGATCACCAAAGGCTGCTAAAACCACTGGCTTATTGAGAAACAGATATTCAAAGTCTCTCGGCCGGGCGCGGTGGCTCACGCCTGTAATCCTAGCTCTGGGAGGCTGAGGCGGGTGGATCGCTCGAGGTCAGGAGTTCGAGACCAGCCTGAGCAAGAGTGTGACCCCGTCTCTACTAAAAATAGAAAGAAATTATCTGGCCAACTAAAAATATATATACAAAAAAATTAGCCGGGCATGGTGGCTCATGCCTGTAGTCCCAGCTACTCGGGAGGCTGAGGCAGGAGGATCGCTTAAGCCCAGGAGTTTGAGGTTGCTGTGAGCTAGGCTGACGCCACGGCACTCACTCTAGCCCGGGCAACAAAGTGAGACTCTGTCTCAAAAAAAAAAAAAAAAAAAAACAAAGTCTCTCAAAGTATTATCCCATAGATTACTTTTTAATTCCAAAGGGAAAAAGTCACCAGTAGGATGAAGAAATCTGGCAGAGATTAACATAAATCACTAAAATGGGACAAAATGACATTATCCACTTTTTGATGTGATACAATGGGAAGTTTACACTTCATCAATGACGTATTCTTGTCAAAATATTTAGCCCAAATCTAATCATGAAGAAACGACCAGAAAACTCATATCATAAGATATTCTACAAAATAACTAGCTTAGACTCTTCAAAAATATCAGTACCATCATGACAAACAACTAAAAGATACTGAAGAGAACGGATAACTAAATACCACATGCGATCCACAAAATAAAAGGTAAAAAACAGTCAGAAAGGACATTTTGGGACTAGAGAAATTTGACTAGATTAGATAAAGACAGTAATATTACATCAGTGCTGAATTTCTTAGAGAGGATAATGGGATTTCAATGATGCAGAAGAATGTCCGTGTTCTCAGGAGATAACATGCTGAAGTACTAAAGGGTGACATGTCATGATACCTGCAACTTATTTTCAAGAAGTTCACAGAAGGAGAGAGAAAAGCATGCATGTGCGAATGTATGTGTTAAGAGACAAAACTAAAGCAAATGTGGCAAATGTTAATACTTGGTAACTACAGGTGGAGGGTATATAGGTGTTCATTATAAGATCCTTTCACCTTTTCTGTAGGACTGACATTTTTCAAAATAAAAGGTTGGAGAATAAAAAGAAATGGGAGTTAAATTTCCTAATCCTATTACATTTAAGGAATCCTTTCAACTCTAGTTTTTTGGCCCATTCTTCACTGAGAATTATTTCTAATGTAAATTTATGGAAAAATGAAGATTTTTGCAAAAATGACCAAAATATGATACAACTATTTATTTTACGCCAACATTCTAAATATGTCACAAATGCACAAACTGCTATGCATTTTACTTGTTAGTAAAATACAATTAGTTATTACCTAATTCTAAAATAGACATGAACATATAAGGTAAAACTTACTTAATAATCACGTAGACCAGCCGGGCGTGGTGGCTCACGCCTATAATCCTAGCACTCTGGGAGGCCGAGGTGAGAGGATCGCTCGAGGTCAGGAGTTCGAGACCAGCCTGAGCAAGAGCGAGACCCCGTCTCTACTAAAAATAGAAAGAAATTATCTGGCCAACTAAAATATATATAAAAAAAAATTAGCCGGGCATGGTGGCACATGCCTGTAGTCCCAGCTACTCGGGAGGCTGAGGCAGTAGCATTGTTTAAGCCCAGGAGTTTGAGGTTGCTGTGAGCTAGGCTGACGCCACGGCACTCACTCTAGCCAGGGCAAGAAAGTGAGACTCTGTCTCAAAAAAAAAAAAAAAAAAAAAAAAAAAAAAAAAAAAAATCACTTAGACTATATAATGCATGCCCTTTATTTAAGCACTTATTCAAATGTTGTTTCTTTTTTTAATTAATTTTCACTATAATAAATTCAATTCATTGCACAAACTTTAATATAACATAGCAGTATTTGAAAATCCTGTTTTAAGCTCTTAAATTGGATATTACTATTTGCTCCAAGGTAAAAGAGTAGAAAGCAATCCTATAGCAATTTTACCTTAATAGGCATTCCAGTACAGTGCAAGCCAAAGGGAAACAGACAACTTTTTCCTTTCATTCGCTGGTACCCTACTGCAAACTACAGAAAGAAAATTAAATTTAAATCACAAATTTAAATGCTAGACAAATACAAAATGCTGACTTTTCACAAAAAGCCTTAGTTTTTCTCTTCACATCTTCCTTTAGAACACCAGGTAGATTTCAGTCATTACAAAATTCTAGTGCACTGTCCTTTTTCTCCTCTTTTCACCAACCTAGGAATTACTTTTGAACATGTACAGGCCCTTGCACACACATACACACACAGCATATGAAAATTAAATATAAAAATCAAATTACTTAAATATAAAAATCATGCTTTACAGTAAGGAATTCTAAGTTCCCTTAATAGGAAATAAATTCTATAGATACAATTTTTTTCAGAATAATATTTATTAAAGACCCTCCATCCCATCATAGTAAACATAGAAGGTTTACCTCACATTTGGATAAAGAAAACGTGTGTCCCAAATGAAGGCGCCCATTCATATATGGATAAGGGAAGGTTACAAAGTACTTGCCCTTGCTGTAAAACAATTATGTGAAAAAGAAAGTACAGAAGAGAAAATGTTAAGTTCCTTTTACAATAAGAGTAGAGCAGAGAACGCTTGATATAAATAACTTGTTTAAATTTTAGTTATTTAAAAGACATTTAAAAGCAAATTTTATAAACTCAGAAATTAAAACCTCTCTAAAGTTGAAACTTACTTTTGATTCAGAAAGAATAAGACATTTACAGGTGGCTGTTAAGAAATAAATATCCTTGTAGCAAATATTAGTTAACTTATGCTAAAATACTAGAGTAAGCTGGGCATGGTAACTCAGGCCTGTAATCCCCACACTCAGGGAGGCCAAGGCGTGATTGTGGCTTGAGGTCAAAAGTTCTAGACCAGCCTCAGCAAGAGTGAGACCTCGTCTGTACTAGAAATAGAAAGAAATTAGCTGGGCAACTAAAATAAAAAAAAAAAATCAGCTAGGCATGGTGGCACATGCCTATAATCCCAGCTACTCGGGAGGCTGAGGCATGAGGATCACTTGAGCCCAGGAGTTTGAGGTTGCTATGAGCCAGGCTGACACCACGGCACTCTAGCCTAGACAGTAGAGCGAGACTCTGTCTCAAAAAAAAGAAAAAAGAAAATACTTGAGTAAAGATAAAATATTTTAAAAAATTCTTTAATACTCTTAGGAATCTGGACTAATTTAATGTTTTATTAAGTAAATGAGGTTTTCACTAGATATGTACAAAATAATTCAAAGTCCCTCAGGTAAAATAAAACATCCTCAATATTACATGATGTGGTAGATTCACTTAAAAAGCATCTTTTCAAAGATGTTTATTCTTTTTTCTGATGATGTGTAGCTCACATATGTTATGAAGTATAATAAAAAGAACACTTGTAAACACACCATCTGACTTATGAATCCACTGAAACTACCTTTGTGTTCCTCCCCAGTCTCCTACCAGAAATAACCAATATTCTGAAATTCACTTTTGCCATTCCCTTGGTTTTGTTGTTGCTGTTATTTTTGTTTTTAAGACAGGGTCTCGCTGTTGCCCAGAGTGCAGTGGCATCATCATAGCTCACTGCAACCACAAACTCCTGGGCTCAAGTGATTCTCCTACCTCAACCGCCTGAGTAACTGAGACTACAGGCACATACCACAATACCTGGCTAATTTTTCCATTTTTTGTAGAGACAGGGTCTCATTCATTGCTCAGGCTGGTCTCAAACTCCTGGCCTCAAGCAATCCTCCCACCTCACCCTCCCAAAGTACTAGGATTACAGGTGTGAGCCATCACGCTCAGCCTACTCCCTTGTTTTCAAATAGTTTGCATGTCTCTGACCTTAAATAATTTATTATTTAGTTTCCCTCACTTGTGAGCTTTATACCAAAAATGTGTATTTCATATAGACTTCTGTAATTTACTTTCTTCACTTAGCATTACGAGGTTTCTTCAGCGTTACTGCATTTACCTATAGTTCATTCTCTTTTATTGAACAAAGAAGCCTTTTCAGCTCGCTTTCAATTTTTTTTGTTTTGCTTTTGTTTGTTTGAGAGAGGGTCTCACTTTTACCCAGGCTGGAGTACAGTGGCGTGATCACAGCTCACTGCAGCCTCAAACTCCTGGGCTCCAGCAATCCTCCCACCCTAGACTTCCAAGTAGCTGGGATTACAGGCACTAGCCATCACACCTGGCTCTCAATTATTTTAAATTACCTTAAAGTTGACCAAAATTCGAGAACCAAACAGAAGCTACAAATTGTGGTCTAAAGTGTAACACTAGAGACTCTGTATTATACCAATTTCTTCTTTTTTTAAAAAAGAAAAATCCTTCAGAGTGTAGTTTAATAGCAAGAAGGACAGACTTTGGAATCAGAAAGTCTTAAAAACAAGTCCAGGCTCTGTCAATTCCTGGCGATGTAACTTTGAGCTGGTTACTTAGCCTCTCTGTGCCTCAGTTTCCTCATTTATAAAACAGGAATTTAAAAAATTATTAACCTTAAAGGGTTATTGAGAGATTAAGTGAGTACGTATGTAAAAACCATGGCATGTTTTCTAGCACAAGCTAAGTGTTCAATGTTAGCTTACTATGAATGTTATCGTTATCACTATATTTTGTTAATTCAAAACAGCATATTTTCCTACATTTAAGCATACCTGAAGCTAGGATACATCTTATGCATATATTTATTGTGGCACTGTTTTGCGGGCAGTTATTTTGTTTTTGTTTTTCCCCAGTATCATAACATTATCTATGGTTTGTCTTAAAATCAATGATATCGTAGCATCAATGCAATGCAGTATTTAAGAAATAAGATCTTCATATATACAAGCACTTTAAAAATTTATATTTTCTGTCTTTGAAGATAACAATCACTATGACTCTAATTGAATAATTTTCTTTTATCTGTCAGCAAAGACAAAACTTCAAAACATCCTCCCTTATCTAAATATTAAAAATACTAGTTAAAAAAATGTAGAAAAAAAATCTTTAAGAATTCCATAAGAAAAAAGATCCAACAACAAAAAAAACAGAAATTAGGCAGCCATGGTGGTGCACACATGTAGTCCTAGCTACTTGGAAGGCTAGCCAGGAGGATCTCTTGAATCCAGAAGTGGGAGATTGTAGTAAGCTGTGATTGCGCCACTGCACTCCAGCCTAGGAAACACAACAAGATCCCACCTCAAAAAAATAAAATTAAAAATTTAGGACAGGTGCAGTGGCTCATGTCTGTAATCCCAGGACTTTGGGAAGCTGAGGCGGGAGGATTGCTTGAGGCCAGGACTTCAAGAATAGCCTGGACAATACGTCAAGACCTTATCTCAACAAAAAATTTAAATATTTAGCCAAGCATGGTAGCACATGCCTGCAATTCCAGCTACTTGGGAGGCTGAGGCAGGAGGATCACTTGAGCCCAGGAGTTTGAGGCTGCAGTAAGCTATGTTCTCACCACTGCACTACAGCATGGGCAAGAGAGCAAGACCCTGTTTCAAAAACAGAAAAGATCCTAATGTGAATGCAGAAAGGGAAAGTCACCTCATTCAGCCTATTTCAGACATTATAAATACAATCCGCCTTATGTGTTCCACTGAGCAGTTTTTGTGCTGTAAAGCCAATGGTTTCAGAAATGCAATGTGCAGAACTTCACAAACTATTAACTCACCTGGTCTGCTTCTCTAAATTAGATGCATTGACTTCAAACACTTTCTCAGTATCCCATTTCTGTTGGATTTCTTTCTCAATTTTCTTCAAAAAGTCCACTTTAGCTGTTCCTTTTCTTTCCTATTGGACACAAAAGATATAGAATAATTCACTCTGCACTTCAGCAGGCTTGCTTTAAAAAAGAATTGGGTTCACACAGAACTGAGATGCTCACTGATAGATTCTTCCATGGTTATCTTGAAATTTAAATCAACTAGATTAAAAATTAAGGTTATCATATGCCATCTACTTCAAACATCAAAGGAATGGTGAAAATATTACTTAAATACATAAAATGCTTAGAAATACATTTTTAAAATTAGATACTACAATGTAACACTGTCACCAAATGTTCCCATTTAGTTAAAATATATGAATACTTAGAAAAGTACAGGATGCAGCAGTGCCTACTAGTCAATCTACAATTATGTCCACCAAAGTAGAACACTGAGGACTAACAGGTGGAGGCTAAGGGAGGATTAGTCATCTATGTGTGTTTTTTCAAGGACATTGATAAAGAACTCTCCAAAATGGTTAACAGATTAATGTGCAATTAAAATGACACAGAAAAGGACAAGCAAGTCTCTAGTATACTGGACCTACCTGGCAACATTCCCATCACCCCTTAAGCTACCCTTGGATGAAAGTGGAAGAAAAGAGCATGCAGGATCACTATACCTCTGGAAAAGAAGGGTTACAGCTGATTTCCCAGTTTGTTACTTTACATGAAAAAGAATTAACTGCTAATAGCAGTGGAACACAGCACTTACAGAACAGGCAGGAGTGAAAGCTTAGGATACAAATGGACCAGACACAAACAAAGCCAATTCTGTTTTGAAAAATAATATTAGTTTCTACAATTTTATTTTCTGGTATAAAATTATCTGAACTGAAATTAGGTTTTCTTTCCCTTTTACATGCTAACCTTTCCAGATTCTGTAGCATTTTAAAATGAGAAAATACCTGGGTTCCACTCATATTTCTTCAACCTACTACACGAGTATCCACACCATCTTATACCTAACCTTTGGATCTCAGTCTCCTTTAATCACACCTTCCCTCTCTCCACCCAACAATTTTAAAAATGCTTTCTATTCACATCACAGATATGCTGCATTCTTAGCTATTTTTTTAGTAAAGTGTTCAAAGATACTAGCTATTTTTTAAATGATTACATAAATTTGAAGTATTATGCCAAGAGAAATTTTATGCAATCAAAAAAAAAACTCAATCACTATTTCTCCAATAACTGTCTTAAATCAACCTACATATTAAGAAAAATAATTAATAGTATTAAAATTAGTACAATAGTATTAAAATCAGTACAAATCAACCATAAATCTGTCAACTTTTTGACTATTTTTACTTTTCTGTATTTTAAATCAAAAAATGGTTTACTATTCCTTTTTATTTTTTAGACAAGTATAAGATAGAAGAGAAGGGGAAGCAGAGAAAAATGAAGTGCCAAGTTACAAGAGGCGTTAAAATGATGGGTTAAGGAAGAACCTCGCCACAAAAGCAGACGGGAAATGAGAAAGAATTCTGCAATATGAAAAAGTCATGGACATAACAAGCTATTTTAAGAACCAAAGGAAAATAAAGGTAACAAATAAATTTTCGTTTGTATAAATCCTGACCAGATCATAATTGCTGTCGGTGGAAATCATATTAAAACACAAATCTCCTTAGTCTCTTCCAACTCTCCCATCCTGTGCCAGTCTATCTCTCCTCTTGCTAAAGGTGGACCTGAAACTTCCAACATCTCAACTTCTGGGACAGCCTCCATGGCCAGGTCCCAGGATTGCAGGACTGGGACATAGGGAACAAGTCCTTTTCGGCCTTTACCACAGCACACCTTCCCGTAGCGGGGCAGAACCTTAACAGATATAAACTCTGAATAGGTGATCCACTGAAATTACCCCTAGGAAAAACACCAACGCTGATGAACACAGTCCAGGTTTTGAGCCCAACTTGTAGATGTGGGTACCTCTCAACACTGTGTATCCCCCCGGAAAGCTAGAGGTCCCAGAACCTAGTAAGAGAGAGGATCTGACAAGCACACTCCCAGTCACCTCAGAATGAGGATGATCCCAATGGCTCAGAGGCCACAGGGATGGAATCACTGCCTCTTTCCTCCATCCAGCAAGCAGTCTCCCCCGTGGAAGAGGTTTGCCTCTTCCCCCAGCAACTGAGAGATGTGATACCCTTCCTCTTTGTCATTAACTCCAAGATGGAAGAGTCAGCCCATGCCCTGTTAAAGTTACCCTCAACAAAACAAACAAACAAACAAACAAAAACCCCACAAATTTGACCAAGTCAATCCCCTTTCAGAGGCCCCTACTGCTCCCAGGATAATCAAGTCCATACTCTTAAACCTGCCATTCAAGGCCCTTCTTGTCTCATCTCTGCCAGGCCACTCCTTTCTTCCCTCCCTTCCATTCCTCTACTACCATTCTAGGCCTATGAAACCACCTGCATTTCCCCAAATGTGCCAGCCAAGCTCCCTCTCTCACCTTTGAGCCTTCATTCAAGCTATTCACTCTGCCCTTATACCCCACTAATCTCTTTGCCCAGCTATCTCATCTTTCAGGTCTCATATAGTCACCCAGCTTAACTTCCCAAGAATTGATGAGATGCCCCTCTTAGTACGTTCCTATATACCAATATTTCCCCTATGATAGTACTAATCACACAGTGATGTCACTATCTGTTTCCACCACCAGACTGTAAGTTTGTTCATGGTGGGGACTCTGTCTTATTTTTCATTATACCCTCAATGTCTACCTTACAGTAGGCCCTCAATAAATATTTGTTGAATATTTAAACATTTTAATAAAGAAGTGAATAACACTTTGCCAGCTTTTGCATATTGTGGCCATAAAGAAGTAACATGAACTAGGAACTGGGCTGTATATTTGAATCAAGGTGGTAAGAAATCTGGATTCTTCTTTAAGTTTCCATTTAAAAAAAAGTGTGGTTGCGTAATTTTATTTCCTTTTCTGAGAATGAATAAGCCCCTGCATCTGTTCGCTCCTTTCCATTCCTGCTACCAACCACCTTCATTTAGACTACAGTTGCAACTCCTTTGCCCTCTCTTACTGCAAAACCTCTCCTTAGTAGGTAACCCTGCCTCCAGGCCCTTTATTCCAGTATATGCTAAACCCTGTTTTCAATTCTAATATATAAGGACTACCATTTTAAAATAACTATGGCAGCAACAGCATATACAACCTCCCCTTTCTAATTTAGTAACAGAGGCCAAACTTATTTACAGTAGTGCAGCAAATCCAATTAAGCACACTCTTCTCCATCTCCAGATGAATTCACAGTTAGATTGTAGAGATGTGATTGGGTTCTGGCAAAGTGGTTTTGGGCAGAAGAAAGTTAAGTTACTTCCACCAAGCCCTTAAAACATCCTGTGCAACTCCTAATGGCTGACTTACGCAATAGTTACAGTAGGCACAGTGCTTAGGGCCCACAGTACTTTTAGGGGCTTCACAAAAATGTCTTAGTTTTTTTTAAATCAAAAGAAAAAAATGAACTTGGAGGCCAAAGAAAAAAATTTAATATATAGTATGTCTTTATATCAATATGCTGTAAAATATAATTTTTAATATTTTTACAGAGGAAAGAGCCACAAAGGCAAAAGTATCTAGGGCCTCATGAAACTTAGTTGTACCTCCTACCCTACAGCTGTGAGTCCTATGACATTCCATTGTATCATTACTACATTCCTCTTTACTTAAACCTACTTGAGTTCCTTTCCATTGCATGCAACCAAATGATCCCTAAGACATTTACCCAGTTGGGCTGCAAACTCCCTACAGGCAGGAACTTTTAGATCTTTTATAGTCATCTCAGCACCAAATACAATGCCATTGACACAGAAGTTACATGACAAATATTTTTTGCTTAAAAATGACGATATTACCCACTTTAAAAAAGAACACGAAAGCAAGTCTTCACAACTTATTTAGAACTATGTGTTTCTTTTCATCATACTGAGAGCCTGCTAAACACACAAAAGCTCTTTTTTTTGTTTTCTGCTTCTCAGAAAAACTAGTTCCTCAAAACCTCAAAGGTTGACTGTAATGAAATCTGATATTGGCCCCAGCACCAACTTGTTACATAACCCTGAGCAAGTCACTTGATCAATCTGAGCCTCAACTTATTTATTGGTAATAAAAGGTTATTTATTATTTCTTTCTTTTCCTTCCTTTTTTTTTTTTTTTTTTTTTGAGGTAGAGTCTCAGTCCATCTCTCTGGCTAGAGTGCACTGGCGTCATAATAGCTCACTGCAACCTCAAACTCCTGGGCTCAAGCGATCCTCCTTCCTCAGTCTCTTGAGTAACTGGGACTATAGGTGTGTGCCACCATACCTGGTTAATTTTTCTGTTTTTTGTAGAGACAGGGTCTTGCTCAGGCTGGTCTCCAATCATGAGCTCAAGCAATCCTCCTGCCTCAGCCTCCCAGAATGCTGTGATTACAGGTGTGAGCCACTGTGCCTAGCCTATTTATTATTTCTTTTAGGAAGAAAAAAAAGGTTATTTAACTAGAGTTCCTAAACTTTGGCACTGCTGACATTTTAGGCCAAATACTTCTTTGTCCTGTGCACTGTAGGATGTTTAGAAGCATCCCTAGCTTCTACCCACTAGATGCTAGTAGCACTCCCCCAGTTGTGACAATCGAAAGTATTCCCAGACACTGCCAAATATCCCCTGGGGGCAAAATCACCCTCGGCACAGAGCCACTGAACTAGATAACAAATCTTTGCATACATTCATAGCATTATGCAGTTCTTAAAGCACTTTTATAAACATTAACTTATTCACTTATAACAACCCTAAGAAGTGAGCAGAGAAGCAATAACCATTTAAAAGGATATCAATCTGAAGTTCAGAGATCAAGCCAGCAAATGGTGGAGTTGGGCAAACATCTTCATCTTCTGATTCCCATTTTTCCTTTCTTTTGGTATTTTGCCCATATCCTGGCTCCACCACTTACTAGCTATAGAATCCTGAATAGGTTCTACCCAGGTTTTCAGTCTCTCTCAATTGCCCCAGTCTATATTCTGCACACAGGAGTCTTTTGTTAGCTGCTAAATGCTATATAAATACAAAATATATTGCTTTTTACTTAAGGACACTTGACCTTGTAGGATCAGATTCCTCTGGTGTAAAAAGGAGATAATAATTTCTGCCTTACACTCTCTTTCCTTGAGATTTTTAATTCCTTATTCATGGTCACTCTTTCCACTACCTCTCTCCTCATTTTGGCAGTTTCAACAGTCACACAGATCATTTCAAAAGACTTTAATGTAATACATAGATGACCCTTCAAGAATTCCAACTCTAATAATTCTTCAATTCTATTGGGGCCTAATGATCCTGACCGTTTTTTCACAATCCTTAATCCTCCACCCTGTACCATGTCTATACTCCCCTACCTTAAGTCCATCTGTATAATCACTCCTGGCTCCTGACCTGTCCTTCAACATTCTTACCTGGAAATACTCCAACCTTCTATCCACTCTCTTTGCTCTTTCACCTAGGCAGCTGAAAGTGGCAGGAAAAGAACACTACACCATGGTCACTAACTGGTCTCAATTTAAATTCGTGACCACTAACCTCAAGTGAGAGCAAAAAATACTACCAATTTCTGAAATTCACTTAGTCACCAGTCTTCCTTAAACTTTAATGTGCATATTGTCTAATACATTAGCTATCAGCCACATATGGCTATTTAATTTTGAATTAATTAAAGTTACATTAAAAATCCAGCCCTTCAGTTGCACCAGCCACATTTCAAATGTTCGATAGCTACGTGTGGCTAGTGGCTGCCAAAGTAGTACCAACACAGAACATTTCCATCACCACAGAAAGTCCTACTGACAGGACTGTCCTAGAAAATTGTTTCATACCTTCTCCTCTCTCCTTAAGCCTCCAACACCTTCTCTCCAATCCTTACTCTTAGCTGACAACCCTGCTTCCTATTTCACTGAGAAAACAGGAGTGAACAGAAAACTTCTACAAGCTCCCTCATTACATCTGTACCCATATACTCTGCCTTCTTTCCTGTTACTTCAGATGAGTGTGGTCCTGTTTAACTCCTCTACTGATGCACTGGATCCCATCCACTCTGTTGTATTCAAGAACATCACTCCAGCAATTGTCCCTCTTTTCTGCATCAATCTTCCCTTTCTACAGAATAATTCCTATGAGCACACAAGCACGTGTAATTTCTCCCATTTTTTAAAGCCCTCTTTTGATCTTTATCTACTACCCCATTCTTCTGCTCTCCTTTATAGCAGAATTCTTCAAAAGTTGTCCATACTCATTATCTCCAGTCTCTCTTTTCTCATTCTTTATTGAAATCACTCTTCAATCAGGCTTTTGCCCATCACTTCTCAGAAACAGTGTAAATGACCTCCATGTTCCTAAATCCAATAGTCAATTCTCAGTCTTCATTCATTACTTTGATCAACTAATAGTTCTTGACACTCTCTTCCTTGAAACACTTCCTTTACCTGGTTTCCAGGACACCACAGTCTCCTAAGTGCCCTCCTCTCTCACTAGTACTTCCTATTCAGTTGCCTTTGCTGGATATTCTTCATCATATTTTTTGGATCTCTTGTATACTCTATATATACCTAATGCTTACCTTAGTAACCTCACCCAGCCCCATGGCTTTAAATATCATCAATATTCCCCTCTACACCCAATTTCTCTCCTCTGAGCTCCAAATTCACAGAGATCCACCTGAAATGTCCAACAGGTGTCTCAAACTTAGCAAGTACAAAGAACCTCTGATCCCACATCTGCCCCAACCAAACCCTGCTCGTCCCACAGCTTTCCAAATCATTAACACCCAATCCATCAGCAAATCTCGTTGGCTCTACCTTCAGAATATATCCAGAATCCAACCACTTGTCATCACCTCCATTACTTCTACCATGGCCCAAGCCCCCTATCCTCTCTCAACTGATTACTCAGAACTCTTACTGATCTGTCCGCTTTCACCTTTAATTACCATCCCCCAACACAGCAGCAGCCAGAGTCGCAATTTTTAAATAATCAGGTCTGGGTCCTGTCACTTATCTATGCAAAACATTCCAATGGCTTCCAGAGTTAATATCAAAGTTCTTGGCGGGGCGCGGTGGCTCACTCACGCCTGTAATCCTAGCACTCTGGGAGGCCGAGGTGGGCAGATCCTTTGAGCTCAGAAGTTCAAGACCAGCCTGAGCAAGAGTGAGACCCGTCTCTACTAAAAAATAGAAAGAAATTAGCTGGACAACTAAATATATATACATATATATAAAAAAAAAAATTAGCCGGGCATGGTGGCGAATGCCTGTAGTCCCAGCTACTCGGGAGACTGAGGCAGGAGGATTGCTTGAGCCCAGGAGTTTGAGGTTGCTGTGAGCTGGGCTGATGCCACGGCACTCACTCTAGCCCGGGCAACAGAGCGAGACTCTGTCTCAAAAAAAAAAAAAAATTCTTGCAGCAACCTACAAGGCTTTACAAGACTCACCCACTGACCACCACCAATGCCCCTCCCCTCAATACACACACACACACATCTCCCTTGGATCACTGTCCTTTGGCCATACAACCCTCCTTGCTTTTCACTCACACTGTTGCTTCTGCCTGGAAATCTCTCCCTCCATACAGTTGCACGGCTTGCTCCCATACTTGCCTTGTGCCACCTTCTTAGCAAAGCCTTGCTTGACCACCCTGTTTAAAATTGCAGCTGTACTCCTACCCACCCCCACTCCCTGCTCCATTTTTCCCCATACCACTTATCACCACCTGACATAATATTCTACCGTGTATTTTAGTACGCAGCACACACACATACATAAACACCATGAACATATTTTTGTCTGTTTTACGGAGAGGTGCTCTACATTTTGCTGAAGGGAGGAATCCATGTTACATACTCCTCTCTCCCCACGTCGGTTTTAGAATCTTCAGTGAAATAATAAAAATGGCATTCAAATATTCCATAAACTTAAAGACATCAGTTCCTCGGTCATCAGCTAGCATGAAAAGCAAATTCTCGATGACAGCCACGCCTTAAATGTGTGGGGGTTTGGGGGAGTCCTCTCCTAAAGAAAAGGATTTTTCCCTTCAGGTCAGCGATTAGCAGCACATGGAGAGCCCCCAAAGCGAGCCAGCCCGGATCCAGGGCCCGGCCCAGCGGACTCTCTTCCCGCCCAAACTCACCGCCATGGCGCCGCCCAGCAGACTGTACAAATCCACGACAGTGACCCCGGCGACCCCCTCAAAGGAGTGGTTACAACCTTTCCCCTCCCTCTTGAGGAAGCCGGCCTCCCACGACACACGCTTCACACCTGCTGAGGCAATCTCCCGGCTCACAACTAACTACACCCGGGCGCTTCTCGTGGCCCGCCGGGAACTGTAGTTCCTAGTCTACGAGAGCCGGCGCCCAGCGGGCACCTATGAACTACAATTCCCAGAGGACAACGGGACACCGGAAGTCTACTCGATAGGCCCACTGAGAGGCGACCCTAGCACGCTGAACTACAAAGCCCATGATGCAGTTCGGGGTCGCAGAATGCCGTAAGTGCGTCCTGGTTAGCGTGGAGTTCCCTGACCTTCAACCTTTTCACCTTGTGGAGCTGGCTGGTTTTCGGGATGCCGGGATACGAAGTTAATCGCTGTTTGGTGACTGAGGTGCTAATTACGGTTTGCCCGTACACACAGATATTTATTACTGTCGGTGACATTCTACAGCCCAGCATTTAGACATTTTATAACGATTTATTAACAATCTCCATTTTTAAGGGAAGAACTGAAAACCTACCTGGTCCCAGTACCAGGCTCAGACCATGTAGACTGCGCTACCATGCAAGGCTGAAGTGTCCGATGCGGTAGTCACTAGCCATGTGTCACCATTTAAATTTTAATTAATTAAAAGTAAATAAAGTTCATTTCTTCAGTCGTACCAGCTACATTTCAAGCTCAATAGTCCATGTGGGTGGTGGCTATCGTATTGGGTGGTGCACATATAGAACATTTCCATCATCGCAGAATTTGCTGAACAGTGCTCCTCTAAGGCTTTTACTTTCTGAACTACTCATACTTTTTTTTACATTTTTAAACAACTCGTTTTGGCATACAAATTTAACGATGGCTTAAAACGATGCCTGGCACATGATATGGGCACAAAAATTTGTTGGCTGAAAGAAAAAGTTAAGAAAGAACTTTAGGCTATAAAGAAACTTTACCCGTGCCTCTCCTACCTCTGGGCTCTTAAACATAACATATTCTCCATCACTTTCCTCACCCTCTTCTTTAGCTACTAACCATCACTTCCTGACAGCCCAGGTTCAGATGAAATGTCCCCTCCTAGATGTTCCCTTAAGCAACCCCTTCCTGCCCTTCCTTGGAAAATTTGTCTCACCATATTGAATTGCCTATTTATTTATCGCTAAACTGCAAGTTCCATGACAGCAGAGACTGTGCCTACCACTATGTTGGGCACATAGTAGGTGCCTTATAAATATATATTGAGTGAATGAAAGAATCTTCATCCTCCACAGCACTTATAACTGTGGTTATACTTTCCTGTTCTAGTACTATTTGTCATCTTTAATTCATCACGTTCCAATCCACATTGGTAATCAAAATTATTCATACAACAAATATTTATTGAGCACCTCCCACGAACCTGACTTAAAGCTGGGATAGAGTAGGGGACAAGACAGACAGGGTCCCTGCCTTCCTGGAGCTCACAGTCTAAAGGCATGAGATTAAAGCAGGAGGTAAACAAGTAATTACATGATTATGAAAACCTGCTTTCATGCCTCCAAATTTATCCTTTTTAATTTTACTATTTCAGTATAATAACTAATAATCCTCTTTTTAGGTCATTTGGATTCCACTCATTCAACAAAAATGTATTTGCATTCTACTGTGTATGAGGCACTATTCTAAATGCTGGAGATAACAACACTTGCAAGACACAGGCACAGCTACCTCCTACAGTCCAGTGGAAGGGACAGACATTAGACCAGTGGGAGCAAGGGGGCCCATCAAAGTGTTTTAAGCAGGGAAGGGACATGGTCCTCTTTGTGTTTTATAGGAATCATTCTGAAGAATTGGAAAAGAGCAAACGTGGAAACAGGAGGCTATTGCAGTTGCTCAGGTGAGAAGTGATGGTGTCTTAGACTATGGTGGTGACAGTCAAGATAGAGAAAGGTGAACAGATTCAAGAGATATTTAGAAAATAAAATTTACTACGGCTTAGTAATATGGCTTTTTAATTGGGAATTGTCTATTCTTTGCTAGGCCATGTGGAATACCGTCTCTAAATAAATGAAATTAGAAAGGTGGCATAGTGGATAACAAGCTCAGCCTCTGAATCAGACAGAATTCATCATTTACTAGCTGGGTAACCTCAGGCAATTCAACTAACCACTCTGTAAAATGAGGATGATAATAGTATGTACCTCATAGGATTGCTATGAAGATTAAAGAAATAATATGTATATAAACCCTATTTATGTATATATGTATATCTGACATACAGTAAGCGCTTTAAAATGTCAGCTATTTTTAATATCGTTTTAGGAAAATTGGTCTATAAACATTAGACTGATTAAAATGGAAAAAGCTTACTTGTGCCCCATAATAACCTCTTCCCTGGCCTACCTGAGCAGGTTACCACCATGTAATTGTGTGGTATTGATAAGAAAAACCCCCATCTATTACTTAGCACAGCAGCCACCTGAGACCCCCACCCCAGATCAGCATAATACTAACCTAACACCTGGCCCATCAACTAATCTATTACCTGGCACATCAGCGTAACACTAAACCTATTACCTGACATATCAACTAACCTATTACTTGGCAGGCATTACTCACCTGGGACCCCACCCCTTGGATCACCCCAACTTAAAGTGGGAAAAATTGGGTAGACAGGGCTCAGAATTTGGTGACGAGACCCCTCTGAGCCCGCTGGCAAATAAACCTTGATTCTCCGACTCTCTGTGAGCCACTCAGTTTATCCTCGGGACCACTCGCTGTAACACTTGCTGTAACAGTATACCTTTTCCTACTGTCAGATCATATCATGGTCATTCTTCAAAACCGCACAACAGAACTCAATTCCTCCCTGATTTTTTTCTCCAAACACACCCCACTGGTCACTCTACTCAATTCAGTAATTTGTCAGCATTTCTAAATTTAGATCCATAAGGCTATAATTAGTTTCAGCTTGTCTCCATGTCCTTTTGTGTTTGTTTTTCATGCATATTTACCTAACTTCTCTGCCTTTAGATGACAAGATCCTCTGAGGAAAAAGTGTGGGCACTTCTTTGGTTGCTTCTGTTCCACGGGCGTATGGCACTCAATGAATATTGTTATTACTTCCCTATCCTATTAGGCACCTATTGTTTTTAAATGATTTTTTCTCCTACATCCATGTTCTACCTTTACTTGCACACTTCCTGAATGGTAAACAGATTTCATTTTTAAAGAAATGAAAGATTAGAAATATAAAGAGAAGAAGGCAGAATCCTTTTAGGCCTTATGGGCTTAGCCAATGCTGGGAGTTGCTCTGTGTGCAACTTCAGACAAAGTTAACAGGTCAGGGAAAGAAGGCAGGTGTGTGGTAGTTGTGTTCACAGGCTTTGGAGTCAGATGCCTGGATCTGAATTGATGCTCTCCACCATGCTAGCTCTATAACTTTAGGCGAATTCCTTCAATCTTGGGACCTCTGGGTCCTTAGATGTAAAATATAGTTAATGATAATACTCATCTCCTAGGCTTGCTGTGAGAATAAAATGAGCTATGCCAAGCAAGGTGATTATCCCAATGCCTGGTATGGGGTAAGTACTCACAAAATATTAAGCTAGAAAGAAGGAGAGGGAGAGAGAAATGAAAGGAGCAAGGAAAAGTGGAGACCACTGGAAACCAGTTGGTCAATTTATTAATGAAAATTCTAAGTCAGATTGACATGAGCTAGGAGACTAGCTTTTTTATTTAGACAAATGTAACCAAATCATTGAAGTTGCACCTCTCAGGTGTCAAAATTCCAAAAAAGTCCTGTTATCTAGCTTTCTCCTAAAGTGGTGTATTTGTGATTATCCAGGATTAAAAATCAGTCACTCGGCGCGGTGCCGTGGCTCACACCTGTAATCCTAGCACTCTGGGAGGCCGAGGCAGGCGGATCATTTGAGCTCAGGAGTTCGAGACCAGCCTGAGCAAGAGCGAGACCCCCGTCTCTACTAAAAAAATAGAAAGAAATTATCTGGACAACTAAAAATATATAGAAAAAATTAGCCAGACATGATGGCACATGCTTGTAGTCCCAGCTACTCGGGAGGCTGAGGCAGGAGGATGCTTGTGCCCAGGAGTTTGAGGTTGCTGTGAGCTAGGCTTACACCACGGCACTCTAGCCTGGGCAACAGAGTGAGACTCTGTCTCAAAAAAAAAAAAAAAAAGAAAAATCAGTCACTCGTGCTACACTGCTCCAGACTCAGGCTCCATAAGATTCAGGCTACCATCTCATCAACATTCCACAGAGCATCCAAGGCTGTGTCATGTGCTCATATGGGAAATGTGACAGCTGAGTCATCAAAACACTGCTTGTGGTTCCTAAATAGCCTACCTGCCCACATTGCCACCACCATTGCCATTATGGAGCTGTCCAAAGGTTCCGTAAGACATGGAAGGGAGGGAGGGAGGAAAGGGGCAAAAGAAGAAAGCAAATAAGGGGAAAAAAACAGGCAAGGACAACCAATCACATATTATTGAGATTCCAATCTCAATGACTTTTTTAAAAGTTTATTTTGTGCATTTACAATATTTAAGATTCCTATCTCTGTTGTTTCAATGAGATTAGACTGGTCTAAACTATATAAGTTGGAGAAACACCCTTTTTTTTCCTATTAATTGGTCATGTGCTCAACATCTTATTAGCCAGAAGTCCAGTATCTTCCTCTAGATGTTATTTCATATAGTGTCTGAGAGTGGGGGCTCTGGTGTCAAATTGCCTGACTTGGAATCATGGACCTCACCCCACCCCCAACTTGTTGTGTGAACTTAGGCAAATCACTTGACCTGTCTGGGCCTGTAACATGATAATAATCATAGTACTTATCTAGTAATATTGTTGTGATGATTATATTATTCATTAAATATTTATTGAGCATCTATTGTATGCTAGGGGTTTCTTTTCTCAGTGCTACCAATTTAACTTAACAAGGAAGAAAAAATCCCTGGCCTCATGTTTTTTTTTTGAGGGGGAGGAGGGTTAAACCACTTTATTGAGGGGAACTGGGGTTAGGGAGCAAAGAAGGGTGTGGGATGATGAGATCTGACATCTTCAGCCGGGCCAGGACCTCCCAGGCTTTGCAGACACAGAAAGAGACCTCATGAAAATTTATATTCTAATGGGGGTGAGGCAGAGAGCACAAATAAATGAAAAAGCCCATTTCAGACAGTAAGAAATGCTCAAGAGTATACAACAGGATGATGTGATAGAGATTAACTAAGGGAGGGAAATGGGGTGTAAGTTTAGGTTGCATAGTCAGTGAAGGCCTTCCCAAGGAGATGATATTTGAGCGGACAAGAAAAAGCAAGCTGTACAAAGATGGGTGGGAAAGAGTTCCAGGCAGAAGGAATACCAAGTGCAAAGGCTCCAAGGTGGGAAGGAGCTTAAAATATTTGAGAAACCAAATACACTTTCTCATGTCTCTCTTCTCAAACGTCCCCTCCTCATGTTCAACTGATGATAGCTTCTTAATTCACTGAAAATATAGAAGCAATCAGTAATGAACTTCCACAAATTCCTTTTATTGCAACTACCATCGTGCCTCTGTCCACTAACATGCGCTCTTTTTCCCACTTACGATGGACAAGAATCAGGGTTCCTATTAAGACCTACACTCCATTTGTACTAGATCCCATTGTGTTTTGCCCACTAAGGTTTTATTTCTGCAGTTGTTCACCTCACCTCTTACGTCATCAGATTTTCTCTCTCTAGATCATACTCATCTGAGTTTACGCCTATCTTCTAACCTAATACAAGCAAGCAGACAGGCAAGCAAAACCAAACAGAACAAAATGAAAACAAATCCCATCCTTCTCCCTGTCTATCTCACAACACCTTCCAGTACCTTCATGGCTCTACCCCGCTTTACAATAAGGTTCTTCAGGGAAACTGTCATACCTTCTTTAGTTGGTCTCCTCCCTTTCTCTCCTCAACATTTTTAAGTCAAGTGTTCACCTCCTCCACTTCATGGAATTGTCCAGGTCATCAGTGACATCCATGCTGCCAAATCCAATGGTCAATTCTCTGTCCTCATCTTACTTGTCCTGTGAACTAACTACATTTGAGACATTTGCAAACTCCATCTTTCTGAAGACAAATTTCTTCTCTCTCTGTTCTCCTCCTGCATCACTGGCCATGCCTCTCCAGTTTACTTAATATTCCTCACCTTTCTTCTCATGGCCTTTCCTTTCTAGGCATACTCCCTTCCTAGGTGTATTTATTTATTGTAGTTTTGATGGCTAGAAAAGGCCTGTGGCTTTAAACACAATGTATATGCTGATGAATCTCCAATTTTAACTACAGGCCCAACTCCTCTTAGGAACTTCAGACTCACAGATCCAACTACCTACGTGACATCTCCACTTGGATTTTGGTATTAATTCTCTGTTGCTGCCTAACAAATTACCACAAAATGTAGTGGCTTGAAACAGCAATAATCATTTATCATCTCTAAGTTTCAGTGGGTTTGGGAGCAGCTTGGCTGGGCAGTTTTGACTTAGGGGCTTTCAGGAGGTTGCAGTCAGGTATTGGCCAGTTCTACATTCAATTCAAGCTTCGACTGGGGCTGGAGGGTCTTCTTCCAACATGACTCACTCACAAGGCTGGAATGTTAGTCCTGGCTGTTGGTAAGAGTTCTCAGTTTATTTCAGTGTTTGCCCTTCCACAGAGCTGCTCGAATATCTTGTAATATGGTGACTGTCTTTCGTAGAACAAGAGACTCAAGGCAGAAGTTACAATGCTTTTTAAGACCTATTCTTGTAAGTCACCAACTGTCACTTCCAGTATATTCTATTGGTCACACAGACTAGCCTTAATCCAGGGTGAGAGGGAAAGTACACATGAGTATGAATACTAGGAGGTAAAGATCACTGGGGCAATCTTGAGGCCGGCTCTCACAACGTCGAAGAGCCATTTCATACTTATCATGTTCAATACTGAATTCCGGATCTACCGGCCATTATCTACACCTGTCCTCCCTCATTTTTTCCCCATCTCGGGCCACTTGCTTATGCTAAATACTTTGGTGTTATCCTTGATTCCTTATTGTCTTTCATACCCATAATTAATGTGTCAGCAAAATTTGTTGACTCTACTTGCAAAATATATCCAGAATCCTACTTCTCACCATGAGATCAGTCCAAACCACCATCATCTCTTGGAATTATTGCATTAGCCTCCTAACTGGTTTCTCTACCTCTACTTTTGCCCCCTCCAGTCTACTAAACATAAAACAGCCATAGTGATCCCATTAAAAAAAAAAGTAGGTGAGATTATTTCATTTCTCTACTTAAAACATTCAGTGTCTTCCAGCCTCACTCAATTAAAATCCCAAGTCCTTACCATGACAAAGTTCTTCATGATCTGGCCTCTAACTGCCTCTCTTACTTTACCCTTACTCGGATAGTGATACCTCACTGTGCTCCAGCCCCACTGCCTCCTTCCTTTCCTCAAACAAACCAAGCCAGCTCCTGCCTCAGGGCCTTTGCACTTTTTTGGAAAGCTCTTCTCCCAGATATCGACATGGCGAACACCCTCACGACCTTTAGGCCACTGCTCAGTCTTTTTACCTTCCCCATCACTCTCTATCCATCACCTTACCTTGGTTTTCTTTACAGAATGTATCCCACCTGACATATTATATAGTTGTTTGTTTGTCATTATTCTCCTCTTGCTAAAATGGATCTCCAAGAGAATGTCAATTTTCCTCATTGCTATATCCCCAGGGCCTATAACAGCGCTTTGCCTATGATAGGTTTTCAATCAATATTCCTTGAAAGAAAGAAAGGCTGAATGTAGGAACTGAAAAAGGCTAATCCATGAAAAGTTTCATGGCAGAGTACCGGGCACACAAGGAGCATGAGTTATTATTATTTGATGTGTCCAAATCCTAAGAGGTTTATTTAATCCAAAGAAAAGTGGGCAATTCTCTTCTAACATCAGAAGGATAACCAGAGGGAACTGGAGTTTGGTCAGTACACTACCGTAGCTGTTTTGTGTTTAAGAAAAAAAAAAAGAGTCACTACTATAGTGGAACTTTGCATATTTCTCCTAGGTGGTTTTCTAATCTGCAGGTCCAGTGGGAACCCATAAAGACCTTGGAGAATAGAGTAAGGACTATTTCCAGTAGCCACAGGCCCAGAAATGCCACTTTCAACCTTTTCTCCCTGGTGACACTTCTCCCAATGTATGAAGCAACTTTTTAAAATATTGAGATATTTGTAAAGTCATGTGTAGTTATAAGAAATAATGTACAGAGAACTCTTGCGTATTTTTCTTGGTTTCTTGGTTTCTTAGTTTCCTCCTATGGCAACATTTTGCAAATGTTTATTATATTTGTATATGCATATATTATATAAATATAAAATATAATAAATATGTTTGTTATAGAATAAATATTTTTATTATATTTACATAGCATAATGTATACTATATTATTAAGCGTAATATCACAACCAGAATGTTGACATTGATACAAGTTTTATTTGTGTTCATTTGTGTGTGTATATATACATATGCCTTTAGGATGCACACACACACACATATGAGGGGTCTTCAGAAAGCTCATGAAGAATGCTTATTATGAAAAAGCTATGCATGGATTTTAAATTTTTTTGCACCGAAATAAACTCATACTAACTTGTTATAACATATCTGAACAGGATCTAGTTTAAGGCACTAAGAAGGATAAGACAGCCGTTTGAAAAGAGCCTCAATCAGAGCAATATGAATTCTGCTAAAATTGAAGCAAGAACAAACATTAAATCTACGCTGAAGCTTGGGTAGAAGAATGGTAAAATCATTGATGATTTACAAGAAGTTTTTGGGGACAATGCCTCAAAGAAATCAGTTTACAAGTGGATAACGTATTTTAAGAAGGGATGAGATGACATTGAAGATGAAGCCTGCCACAGCAGACTATCCGCATAAATCTGTGAGGGAAAAATTCATCTTGTTTGTGCTTTAATTGTAAAGGACTGAAGATTAACAACAGAAAGAATAGTCAACACCGTAGATATCTCAGTTGGTTCGGCTTACATAATTCTGACTGAAAAATTAAAGTTGAACAAACTTTCCACTCGATGGATGCCAAACTATTGTGCCCAGATTAGCTGCAGACAAGAGCAGAGCTTTCAGTGGAAATTGTAAACAAGTGGGATCAAGATCCTGAAGCATTTCTTTGAAGAATTGTAATAGGGGATGCAACATGGCTTTACCAGTACAATCCTGAAGACAAAGCATTATCAAAGCAATGGCTACTGGGAGGTGGAAGTGGTCCAGTCAAAGCAAAAGTGAACTGGTCAGGAACAAAGGTCATGGCAACAGTTTTTTGAAATGCTCAAGGCATTTTGTCTGTTGGCTTTCTGGAAGGCCAAAGAATTGTAACATCTGCTTATTAGGAGAGTGTTTTGAGAAAGTTAGCCAAACCTTCAGCAGGGAAACACCCAGGAAAGCTTCAACAGAGTCCTTCTCCACCTTGACAATGCTCCTGCATTGTCCTGCACTCCTCTCATCAAACGGGCAATTTTGCAAGAGTTTTGATGGGAAATCATTAGGCATCCACCTTATAGTCTTACTCTGACCCTTTTTCTTTTTTAAGGCTAGTCAAGTGAAACAGCGGGAGTGGAGAAGGAACAAAGAAATCTGTAACTGGTTATGATCAGTTAGTTGTAAACCCCCACTGCACTGAGACCAATCTGACTTTTTTTGTTTCCTGATCTTAAAAATTCTTTAAAGGGCACCCATTTTTCGTTAGTTAATAGTGTAAAAAAGACTGCATTGACATGATTAAATTCCCAGGGCCCTGATCCATTCCTTAAGGATGGACTAAATGGCTGGTATCAATGCTTACAAAAGTATCTTGAACTCAATGAAGCTTATGTTGAGAAGTAAAGTCTGTATTTTTTATCTTTTAATTATATCTTTCCATAAACTTTTTGAAGTTCCCTCATATGTGTATAAGTTCAGTTCTATTTTTTTAACCCAGCTATGAACTCAATTTTATATATAAGTTTAGTTCTATACAATGTTATCACCCCTGTAGTTCCTGCATCCAGCACCACACACCACAGCCAAGACACAGAACAGTTCCAACACCACTAGTATTCCACACGTTGCCCTTTTATAACCATTCCCACATTCCCCCTGTTGGTTAGAGGTCTCAGTTCCTCTCCATGGGAGCCTTGCGACATGGCAACTGGCTTTCCCAGAACAAAAGATCCAGGGCAGAAGCTACAATGCTTTTTATGGCCTAAACTCAGAAGTCGCCCCCCACTCCCATCTTTACCCTCCACTCCTAAAATTATGTCATTTTCAAAATGTTATCTAAATGAAACCATGAAGTATGTAACCTTTGGTGATTGGCTTTTTCCCTTAATATAATTCATCCACATTGTTACATGTATCAATAGTCCATTTCCTTTTATTGCTGAGTAGTATTCCATGATAGGTTTGTATCTGTTTACCCATTCACCCATTAAAGGATGTCTGCGCTGATTCCAGTTTTTGGCTATTACAAACAAAGCTGCTATGCACATTTGTGTGGAAGTTTTTGTGTTTGGACATCGTACAGGTTTTTGTGTGTGAACATAAGTTTTCATTTCTCTGGGATAAATGCCTAAGAGTGCAATTTCTGGGTCCTATAATAGGTGCAGATTTAGTTTTTTAAGAAACTGCCGAACTGGTCTTCAGAGTGGCTATACCATTTTATATTACCACCAGCAAGGTGTGAGTGATCCAGTTTCTTTGCATGCTTACCACCATTCAGTATTGTTATTAATAGTTTTTTTATTAGCCATCCTTATATGTATGTAGTATGAAGCAACTTTTTTTTTTTTAAAAAAAGCCCTTATAACACAAGTCTCCTAGAAAAACAAATCTACATTTCCAGAATGAAGAGAGACTCTTCAAGTTGACTCACTATATGTCTGTCAACTCACCTTGCCTTTTTGTAACTAAGATTCTAGTTGCTTTTATTGAATTTCCTCTGACCCAGATAGGCTGCTCCAGGTGACTCAGACTCACGAGACATTGATGTTTTAATGGATATGTTGTTTAATTCAATGATTATACACAAATGCACAGACAAGAGAGGGTCTCTTTATAAGCATGAGCTTCCTAGTTTGAAATCCTATCAAAACTTAGTTTAACTGCATGTAAGGGGAGCATGTTGTGACTATTAATTTCACTGAGAAAACTCAAAAATGACTCTCAACTCTTTTTTTTTTTTGAGACAGAGTCTCGCTTTCTTGCCCAGGCTAGAGTGAGTGCCGTGGCGTCAGCCTAGCTCACAGCAACCTCAAACTCCTGGGCTTAAGTGATCCTCCTGCCTCAGCCTCCCGAGTAGCTGGGACTATAGGCATGCGCCACCATGCCCGGCTAATTTTTTCTGTATATATTTTTTTAGTTGGCCAGATAATTTCTTTCTATTTTTTTAGTAGAGATGGGGGTCTCACTCTTGCTCAGGCTGGTCTCGAACTCCTGACCTCGAGGTATCCACCCGCCTTGGCCTCCCAGAGTGCTAGGATTACAGGAGTGAGCCACCGCGCCCGGCCTCAACTCCTCTTATTGGACATCTGGGTCAGCTTTTAGCTATAGGGTGGAGAATAAGAACAAAAAAAAGTCAATTTGTTAGCATGATCCACTCTGATTCTGGAAGGCCTTTTTATCTCTGTCAACCCTTGTATAAAATCCCAACATTGACAGTTCTTCCTGGTTTAGGCCCAGTTACCTTCAAGCGAAGACAAGAATTTGGTTTGAATGAGGATAGTTTAGATGTCTGTTTTTCTCATAGTCATCTCTTTTCAATGCCCCTTATTAAGAATCTCTCTTGGCCAGGTGTGGTGGCTAACACCTGTAATCCTAGCACTCTGGGAGGCTGAGGCGGGTGGATTGCTTGAGGTCAGGAGTTCGAGACCAGCCTCAGCAAAAGCAAGACCCCGTCTCTACTAAAAATAGAAAGAAATTATCTGGCCAACTAAAAAATATATATAGAAAAAATTAGCCGGGCATGGTGGCGCATGCCTGTAGTCCCAGCTACTGGGGAGGCTGAGGCAGTAGGATCGCTTAAGCCCTGGAGTTTGAGGTTGCTGTGAGCTAGGCTGACACCACGGCACTCACTCTAGCCCGGGCAACACAGCGAGACTCTGTCTCAAAAAAAAAAAAAAAGAATCTCTCTTTTCTTAAATAAATTGGCATCTTTCTCTCTTTGTCCCTGTGAAGATAAAACTACGAGAACTCTAAGTCATTCTTTGTTAAGTATCCACCTTA
The DNA here is from genome assembly GCF_020740605.2 of Lemur catta. Lineage (NCBI taxonomy): Eukaryota > Metazoa > Chordata > Mammalia > Primates > Lemuridae > Lemur > Lemur catta. The sequence continues at coordinate 10,599,385 of NC_059132.1, forward strand.
ACCTTCACCTTAACAAAGGAAAGAAAATGTATTTACAATCAATCCTACTCTCTATGACCTAAGAACAGTAACTAACAGATGGTAATAGGCTGAACACATATTTGTTGAATAAATTTTGAATAAAATCACATAGTTCATATTTCAATGTTAGTGAGATGGTTTTAGTGAATGCTAGAGGTGTGGACTTTGGAGTCAAACAGGTATATTCAAAGCTGGACCCCTCCATTCATTAGCTTAGGGATGCGATTTTCTCTTTGGGATGCAATTTTCTTTTCTTTGAATAGTGTCCGTTATATAGGGGTAGTGTGAGCATGAAAGGCAATAATGCACTGAAATACTTAGCATAGAGCAGGCACAGAGTATGTGCTAAGCAATTTTAGCTATGATTATTATTTCCAATGTCTATTAGGCCATCAGAATCTGAGCTCCCAAAATGCAGTGAATGGATATAACTTCCAACTTTTATTTGTCTTTGCTCCAGCACAGAATCTGGCATATAGTCACCAGCACTCAGTATATGAGTATTGAATTTTTTTTTATTTTTTTATGAGTATTGAATTAATACATATATATATGCATTGCATTCAGGGTAGCCTAATAACTGTATGGCTGAAATCACTGCCCCATTCATGGACTGCAGATGAGTCAATTTTGTGCACACAATGAATACTACTGAATAAAGTACATGGTAAAATTCTGGCCCATGGCTACTGACCAAATATGAAACATTCAGTAAATGGAGTGAGCCAGGCATGGAAGTAGGTAGGATATTGTATCCCACTTCTACTTCTGCACAAACAACTCTTCTACAAAAGCTAATTCTTCAAGATACAGTTTGGGATATAATATCTACATTCAAAGGAATAGTCTGTATATACATATATATATACATATATATAATGTAGTCAATTCAGAAAAGCAATATAATAACATTGCAGTTTGAAAATAGAGAAAAGAAAACAAAATTACCCAAGGTTCCTGAACCCAAATCTCATCATTGTAATCATGTCTGTTCTACTCTCTGTAATGTGCTTGGTCACTAGGAAGTCGATATTTCAGTGTTTTCATCTCTGAAATAAGGCCTGCAAAATTTGTTCCAGAAATACCTTTAAAGAGTACTTTAAAATTCTTGCAGAGAAGTAATTTACTGTAATAAAGGCAATTTCTGTTCCATTTTTATCAAGTTCTTGCCTAGCTTTAGGCCTAAGCAAGACACTTTCACATTTCTCTTTTTAAATTTCTGTCATTAGGGGGGTAACACTTCATCTCCTTTGGAGGGAAAATGTGGATAAGCATAAAGGAAGGAGGGGAGGAGGAGAGAGGGGAGGAGACAGGCTGGATGTGAGAAAGCTCTTGTCAGAAGCTCTGGATACTACTTATGCTCCATCTACAGATGTGTGATTCTATGTAAAACACTTGTCTCTCTGGGCTCTTCCCCTCATTTGCAAAGCTGTGGGGAGAGTGTTAGGGAGGGAGTTTCATTAGATGATTTCTAAGTGCACTTCTGCTTTTATTACTGTATGTAAGGGGTGTCAAACTGCGCTGGCCAGCAAGCCAAACCCAGCTGGAACCTGTTTTTGCACATCCGTAAGGTTATGATGGCTTTACATTTTAAAATGGTTGAAAAAAACTTAAAAGCATAGTATTTTCTGATATGTGAAAATTTACATAAATTGAAATTTTTATATAAGTATTATTGGAATATAGCCACAGTCATTTGGTTTACACATTGTCTATGGCCAATTTCATGCCAAGAGATTGCATGTTGAGTGTTGCCACAGAGACCGCAAGGCCCACAAAACCAAAAATATTTACTATGGGACCCTTTACAGAAAAAGTTTGCTCACACCTGTTCTATACATACGTAGTATACCTGCCTATTTGGGGTTGATCCATCTCCTTTATATGAAGTGTGTGCTCATCAGGTATTTTTCAAAATGTTATTATTAGAATTCATAACCCCATAAAATGTTCAGCTTCTTAAGAGGAGGCACTGTTTTGCTCACCATTAGACTCCTAGTACCTTGCACAGTGCTGGCACAAATCAGTATTTGTTGTGGGATAAACATTTTCACATCAATGCTAAGTTGGTGATTTGAAAACTCCAAAAAGGATTTTTCATCCAGTTCAAACTAAGTTGCCCATTTTGGTAATTTCTAATTTTTAAAAAAAGATTATTTTTAAAATTTTTCTGATCAAAAAACCTCCCAAAACCTCACTAAATTTTAGATATGCAATGAAAAGCTAATTTTTAAAAAAAACCCATTGAAATAATTGTTCTTCCTAAATAAAGCATTTATTAATAATACTAGTAAAATTGAAACGGCCTCTGGCTTTTACATCCGTGCGCCACGTTTTAAAAATGACGGTTATTGGATTCCAAGGCATGGTTGTCAGAAACATTCTGCGTAATGAAAGCACAGCGCAAAAAATACAAGCGTGAGTGCCGATCAAAATGAGCGTGTAAAGAAAAAAAGTAAAATTTTACATTCTGTGCAATGTGTCGAACGTGAACGTATTGCACTTTGTGTTGCAGATTTACTACAGCTGAGTCATTTCGGGACACAAGTGTGTGTTTCCAGGAAAAACGAGAGGAAGAAACCAGGTTGAGGGGCTCGCCGGGTTCCCCCGGGCACTCCCAGCAGCAGACACCGGTATTCCGCGGCGGGCGGCGGCGTGGTCAAAAAAAGGCGCCGCGGCCCCTTTAAGAGGCACAGCACCTTCTCCAAGATACCATCTTGCACCAGGAGCTCACTTAAGCTCTCCACCTACCTTGCTATATCCCCTCCTCCCTAACTGGGTACGGCCAGCAGGCGGGGCGAGCGAGCGTTTTCATTGGCCGTGCGCGCACGGCCCTCTCTCTTTTATTGGTTCCCAAGCCCGCCACTCGGCGCTCTCTCCCGCCCTTCTGAGCCTTCGGGCTAGGTTGAGTGAGGGCTCTTGGGTTAGTTCCTGTTAGGCCCCGGCCGGGGGAGTAGGTTGAAGTCTCCTGAGATGCCCGGTGGGCTGGGACACCGGGAGCTGTGAAGAGAGCGTGAGTAGGCGGCGAGTGAAGACCCACGGCAGGCCTGAAGAAGAGCGGCGGCCGAGCCCGCCTTCCCTGCACCATGCTCATAGAGGATGTGGATGCCCTCAAGTCCTGGCTGGCCAAGTTACTGGAGCCGATGTGAGTGAGGCAGGCTGGGCCGGGGCGGGCGAACGTGGGCGTTGGGGGCCCGCGGGGGCGTGGGGGGAGGGGAGGCGCCCGGGGGGCGGTGCTGAGGGGCCGCGGGGCGGAGGTCCCGGCGACGTCTTGTGTAGTACTCGCACCGTCGTGGGGGGGAGGGAGAGCTGGGGACGTAAAGGCGGTGTTGATGTTGGGCTGGGGGGGGGCAAGGACAGCGAGGGCTTTTTAAATATAAATATTGGGGTGCTAGGAGGGGTGGCTGGGATTGTGAGGGAACTTAAAATATTGCTGTTTGAGAATGAGGGGTGGCGGGCTGTCGAGGTATTTTTTAACGTGAATATTGGAATCTTGAAGGGAATAGCAGACTATCGAGTGCTTTACAAACAGTATTATTCCTGCACTAAAAGGTCTGGATCTAGAAGCAGAGTATCGAGGGCCCTTTCTAAATATTAGGGCGGACAGGGATGGCAGGGACGTGGACGCTGCACAGCAATTATTGGTGAGCTCTGAGGGTCCAAAAATACCGAAGGATTTAAAAAATACCATGGGGTGGCCGAAAGGGATGTGTGGGCATTGAAGGGTTTTAGAAATTATCGGGGAGCTGATAAGTATGAGAGCAAGGATATTAAAGGATTTTAAAGTATTACTGAGGAGTTGATAGTGCTAGGAGAACTGGCGGTCTTTAGATATCATTGGACGTTGGGAAGAAAATTGAGGTTTTTATAAGTTTATTTGAGGGTTCAAAGGGCTACACTGGTATGTAATATTATTGGTGGTGTTTGGAAGGGGTATACTTGGAGCATCTGGGGATTTTTAGATACAGATTTTGGAGGAATAAAAGGAGTAGTAGAAAGAATAAGGGTTTTTAGAGGACAGCTGAAGATAATTGGGGTGTAGGATTATTGTTAAGGGCTGAAAAGAGACCTGTCTTTTTAAAATATTTTGAGGAATGTTAGATAGTTGTGGAAGTATCACTGGAAGTACCCCTGAAAGGGGTAGCAAGAGATAGGAACTTTCTGTTTGTTGTATAACCATTTTAAGGATGTAGGATTGTGGAGTGTTGATTTAGGGGATCTGGGGTATAGCTAGTTTCTGGAACAGATCTCCTAGGTAGGGGAGAGGAAAGACTGGAGGATGATGAGGTGGAGAGAGATGTCTTTAACCAACTCTTTGGAAAGAGGGAATGGAAGGGAAAGGATCATTTCTTGCTCCTTCCACATATGTGTTTCTTACTTATACTCTTACTGGGGATTAGGGTTTTCTGCCTGAAAGAAAAGGGGTAGATGAAAAGATGGGCAGGCATTGATTCATTAGATTAGATCGCATTAGTGGAAAAATTGAGTGTTTTTCAGAGGTGAAAATAGGGAGTAATTTGGGAGATGTGGAGGCATGATGAAGTTGGAGCTCTTGGGAGACAATGTCAAGGTACTTCCCTGTCATCTATTTCCTGGTTCTTCTGAGAAACCTTGTTAATTAACTTTTGGGTTTTTTTTTTTTTTTTTTTTTTTTGCTACTTTGGTTTCTTTGGGTGGGAAGGTAGCATAGAGGAAGAGAGTCATCTATATAGTCTAGTGTGTTAGCCTTGTGAAGACAAGATGCCTAAGGGATGGACGCAGCATTAGGGGAATTTTGATGTCTGAAGTGGCATTTACATTCTAAGGATGAGAAGTGTGAGAGTAGAGCACAGGTATAAATGAATGAATGAATGTGTACTAAGGGCTTCTGAGTTTTAGATTAGTGGTGGTCTAGTTAAAGTGAAAATGACTTCTGGGCACACTTGAAAGTTTGGTATATGTTATGTATTTGTTATGTGTATGGGTCTCTTGAATGTGCTTTTTTCTCCTTACAATAAAAAGTTTTGGGACACAAAGATGGAAGTGGACTGTGGTAAAAGTGGGAAATAAGATAGATATAGTGAAATTGACCATATATGGAAAAGGCTGACAAAAGAAAAAGGTCTGTATATTTAAAAAATTCTTTGTCTTTGTTATTTAAGACTAAAAAAGAAAAGACTTAACTCTTTATTTTGTACACCTGCTATTCCTGTTGCCTTTTTTTTTCCTCAACAATATTCCACACAAGCTGTGATTTTGTTTGTTGGTAGAGATCCATTTAGAAGTATTAAATATATATTTTATGTCTTGAGTAGAAGGTAACAGCTTTTAATGTTACACTTATTTGCTTTTTCTTTTTTTTTTTTTTTAAACTCCCTAAAATGTTTTACTCTGGGTAGTTTTTTTTTTTTCTTAATGTAAAAACTTAGTTTGGGTAGGTGCTTCATCTTGCTAAGGCTGTTTGTGCTAGGGTTGGTTGGTTTGTTTGCTTGCTTTTTAATCGCTAAGTGTTATTCTGTGATTTTCAAAAGTAAAAATTGTCTTTGAAAATGATTACTTATTTATTTTCTCCGTTTGAGTTATATATTCAATTTAAAGCACATATGCTTCTTTTCTTTTCTTTTAAAAAAATTTTTGTTACTCATTTGGGGTTAAAAAAAGGCCTAAAAGCACTAGAATTTAACAATGTAGGTGGCTTTCCTAGAGCTACAAAATAAAAATACTTATTTTTAGCTCACATAAGTAATGTTTTTGGATGGAGATATTAATAAATAGAAAATGCAAATACAGATATCATATATATTCCCATCCTTAGTATGTCATTATGGTAAACTATTTTTTGTTTGTTTAGATATCCTAAAGTGTAATAAATGCTATGCTAAAGTGGATTGTGTTTGTAAATTTACTTTTTTGCATATTCCAGATTCAAGAAAATTTTCATAGCAGATTGGCATGTTGCTACAACATAGCATTTCAGAGCAGTTGTTAGGCTTTGAGATAATGTAGTTGCAGTGGCTAGGTTGGAATCAAAGTATGGCTGTGCACATGATTTCCTGTCGCTTTTTCTTATTTAGCTTAATTTACAGTTGATTAAATTTATAAAAGCTTTCAATTTGGGGGGATTTTTAAGATGTTACATCTTGTCACTGGTGAAACAAAGGCATGCAACAAGAGGTATTTCTAAACCAATCTAGTTTACATGTGATTATTCCCCATAGACAAGTTAGAAATGTCATGGGCTATTAGAGCTTATCTAGTACCTTCCACTCCTTTTGTAGATGTGGAGCATATCTATTACTTTTATTAGAGAAAAGACAGAATGAGGGAGCCTGGAAGAAATGACTCCTAGCCGGCTGGGAAAATAAAAACAGTACCACCATTTTTGTTGGCAGTACAGTAAAATGAGGGAAACCAATATCTCAGTCAAGAAATTTATGTCTCTTTCCCTACAGCTGTGTGAACAGACTAGACCTTACACCTCTTGTGTGGGGTCCTTATCTCTTTCAAAATATCCTAGATGTGATAGTTGTAGAGACTATGTAGAGATTATGCACAATTTGGAAATGTCGTGGTTTCTATCAGAAATGACTGCTTGTTTTAAGTATGTGAACCCGTTAAAACTGCGGTCCGCATCCCCCAGGCCGCAGCCTGTTAGGGACAGGGCCTCAGAGCTCATCCTCCGCCCCACGTCCATGGAAAAATTGTCTTCCATGAAACTGGTCCCTGGTGCTGAAAAGGTTGGGGACTACTGCCTTAAAAGTAAGGTTCTAAGTAAATCAAGAGGATGAATGAATCACTGAAGAAATTTCTGCAAGTTTAGGAATACTTCAGGCAAGCATTCTTCAATAACAAACCTGAATTTCTACCAAAGCATGTTTTATTTAATGGGGAATATTTTAAGTTATTTGTATATACGTTAATTAGATGTAAACATGTATCATTCACTGCTGAGTTGTTTGGCTTATTGTAAAAATTTGTCTTGGTGTATATTTTAAAAAGAGTGTTGGGGTTTGTAAACTCTGTGGACAGTTGCATCTATCTGTCTATTTTACTAGGGCATTGTATGAATCAGGGCATTTAGTTTGTAGTTCCATATCTGTCTCTGATTCACTGTGTGACTTTGGAGAAATTGTCTAGCCTTTCTCTCTTAAACGGAGCTAAATTATATTAGCCTTTTACCTACCTTGCAAATATGGTATGAGTATTAATTATGCAGACTATAAAAAATACTTTGTGTACCTCAGAATCATTCTATAAATATAAATGAAATTTTATGGTTTTGGGAATATGAAAATGTATTAAACTCTGTGAAAGTATTTTGCTAATTAATACTAAGCACCACTGCCACTTACAAAATAATAGTCTAATGTGGGACAGATCCAAAATCTCAGTGCAGGTCCTAAAAGCAGGAATAGGAATTGGTAGTGAAAGTCATAGACCTGATCTGCAGGATTTTTTTCTGTGAGTCCTAGCCATATCAGGGTCCTTGCAAGCACACTAGGAGATAGAATATGTTGTCATCTTGAAGTATATGATGTCAAGAGCAGCAGTAAAGTTCACAGACTAAGATTATTTTCTTGGTTCATGTTTATTGGTTCAGTGGTCATGGAAGGTATACTTTGGTTGAACTCTAGAGTTTACATGCTACTATAGGTTAGCAGTTCTTACCAAGTTAAACTCTGGCTACTAATTTCTGCAGTTGCCCAAATGGGAGGAAAAATCACCATCTAGCACTTGTTAGACCTGGCCTCCTGATAAATAAACTGCTAGGGTTAAATGAGTATTTTGGAGGCATGTTCTTAAGATTGAGAAGTACTGATAATTTACTAAAGTGTACTTAGTGGCTTCAAAGAATTAACATGCTTCTAAAGTGCTATGGGACTTGTTTAAGGAGACCATTTACTTTTTCTTAGAAAAGGACACATTTTGGCCAGAAGACCAGTTGGCAAGTTTTAGTCTACTAAGTTAAGAACATATTTGTTCTTCAGTCCTTTGGTCTGTTTCCTAAATATGTCTGACTTCATTCTTCCTGGCCCAATAGTTATAGGCTGGAAGCCAGAGTTACTTTTATAGCCTTATGTTTCTTACCACTGTCTTCTCTTATTCTCTCACAATGTTGTTACTTACTTCATTATTAATCTCTTTTTATACCATTTGTTAGTTTGTACTGTAATTATTTGTCTTCATACCCATCTCTTGGCCACATGACTACGGGGCAAGGTCTGTCTTACTCAAAGTAATTCCATTACCAAGCAAGATGCTTGACACTTAGTAAACACTCAGTAAATGTTTAAATGAACATCTTCATATGTATATTTAGATTAGTTGACAATTAGAAAAGTAAGGTTCTGGCCAGCCGTGGTGGCTCACTCCCAGTGAGCCCAGTGTTTTGGGAGGCTTAGGCAGGAGGATTGCTTGAGGCCAAGAATTTGAGACCAGCCTGGGCAACATAGCAAGACCTTGTCCCTACAAAAAAATTAAAAATTAGCTGGGCATGGTGGCACATGCCTGTAGGTCTAGCTACTCAGGAGGCTGAGGTGGGAGGATCGCTTGAGCTGAGGAGTTCAAAGTTATAGTGTGCTATGCTCATGCCACTGCACTCAAGCCTGGGCAACATAGTAAGACTATCTCTTAAAAAAAAAAGAAAGAAAAGAAAAAATGAGGTAGGGCCTTTAGGAGGTGATAGGTCATCAATGGGCAGAGCCCTCATGAGTGGGATTAGTGCCTGTGTAAAAGAGACTGGAGACACCCCTGCTTGTTGCCATATGGGGACAAAGAAGGAACCATCTAGGAGGAATGGGCCGTCATCAGACACTGAATTTGCCAGCACCTTAATCTTGGACTTCCCAGCCTTGAAAACTGTGAGCAATAAATTTTTATTTATAAAGTACCCAGTCTAAGGTATTTTGTTATTACAGCCCAAATGGACTAAGACAGAAAACCTTCATTTGAAAAGAAATAGAAGTACCAATATTTAAATATCTTTAATATGTATTAACAAGTTCTAAAATCAGGTCCATTTTCACTTATTTTTTTCCAGTACTGTCTTATCAAGGGAATAATCTGAACACAGATCTCAGAGTCAGACTTTTTTTTAAATTTACTTTCATTATTTTAAATTAAAAATAAAAGTATTACATTACCTTTATTACATTTATTGCATTACAGAAAATACAGAAAAGAGAAAAGAAAATTATTTGTGGATATTTATTTTCAGTTTTTCTTCCGTGTGTGGACTTTTATGAATCTATCATTGGACTCAGTGTAAAATTTTGTATCTTAATTTCTTTGACACTACGTCAGAAGCATTTTTCATATTTGTGTATGGCTTTTATAACCATCACTTTGGATGCCCAATATTTCACAAACATCCAACAATAAGAGAATGGTTATCTTGATTGTACTTTTTTGTTAAAAGTAATGCTATTTTTATACAATGAATATGTATTTTTTAGTGTCTGAAGGTGCCAGTAGTATTTCCTATATTTGCCTTTATTTCCTTAGTCTAGTTTCCCATAAATGTAACTACTGACCAAAGAATATGGACATTTTTAATGGCTGTTGATACATATTAGGATCAGGAGATTTTTTTTTTTCTGTGACTCATTAGCACATTTATTAGTTGTCTCACCTCTGAAACAAAGATCACACTAAGAACTTAAAATTTGGCCCATATTCAGAAATAGGTAAATTTTTCTGAAAGAGAAAAAGGTCTAAGTCGTCTTGGCTTTTTTCCTAAACCAAATAGACTATAATGGTTTTTTAGTAGTGTTTCTTGGCTTGGGGCCAAAGGTAGGACCTTTACTCTTTGATCTTAGGATTGAATATATATCTGAAATCTTCCGTAAAGCTGATGTGCCAGTTCAGCAGATGTGTAATATATGTGCAATGGAGATTTCATTAAAAGGGGGAAAAGACAAATTTGAGGTTTGTACTGATAAGGCATTTTTAGGGCAGTATTTCTGTCAGCTTCCCCTAATAAAAATTCATTCTAATTGATTTTATTTTTTAAATAACTTCGAAGATAATTGAAACATGTTCTTATAATGTTATTATACAAGATGTGAATATTAAGGAATCATTTGTAACTTAACATTAAGCTTTAGGAAATTTCTTTTGTTGATTCTTCAACTATTAGTTGAAACTTAGGATACATTAATTTTTCATGGAGACACGTATGTGTTATAAAATAGATTTTACTTGTGTGGAATTGCAGCTGAGTTTTAGTTCCACAGGTGTGCTGTGTGGCTGGTCTTGAGAGGATCACTTAATTTATCTTTACAAATTTACAAATTTAGTTGACTCTATAGTAGATTAGCAATTTAAGATGGGTATTATTACCTTTTCTAATCTCTTTCTTATAATAGAAACATGTACATGTCTAGAAACATGTATAATTAACATGGATCCAAAGTTTGAAAATCTCTTTCATTCCAGTGAGCCTTGGTTCCAAATAAATAGCTAAAAGGTTTTAAGTACTCTTCTTGAATACTTCTTTTTGGGTAAGAGAAGTAAGAAGTGATGACTTTGGAGGGAGTAAAGCAGTCTTGCATTTGTCTTGTACTCTACCAAGGGTCTTATGCTCAGATTTTTGTGACACACTTCTGGAAGTCTTGTTGAGCTACTATATTAGCATTAGTACCATAACTACAGTATGATATTTGTTAGTTTTTAAAGATTATATAGGAAGAGGTCAGTATGTTGAAAGCATAAGTAAGAATAATCTTAAAAGTCTAGAAAATTACGGTACAGAATTCCCCAACGTATTTAAGTTTCATCATTCAGTTAGTGTGACTTACTATTTTAGACTGATGATTTTCTTCATAGTGCACTTTGTGGATACATGTTAGGAGCTATTAAATTTAAATGGTCCTATTCTTTTGCCTGTCAACATGCTTTTGTATTTGGTGCAGAATTCTAAGTATCAGTAACAGTCATTAAACAAATGTTTAGATTCTGTGATCATTTTTTTTTCTGGAGTCTGGTCTTTTTTCTGCTCTTTTACCTTCCTGTAACTCTTCATCTTGATTTTTAACACCATCACATCAGAATGTATTTCATCAGAAGCAACCAAAATCTGCATTTAATTTTTAGAGTCTGAATACTAAATATATGTAAAAGATATCTGGGTTTGTTAAAAACCATTCCATTTATCTAGTAGTCTGGATGTTTGCCTGTGTTTTGTATCCATACCTAGCATTATACCTTCCAGATCATGAGACTCCTTGAAGGTTCTTACAACACCAAAGAAAATAACACTGCCATTTTATACCATTCCTATTTATTTTTCTAAATCCTCTTCTATGGTAGAATATCTCTATCCAGGATCTGAACTTACTTAAAGGTGGAAATGTGATTTTCCCCCCTCTCCCCTGCATATGAATGTTGATTAGAACTATATTGATCAAATATCTTATCTTTCTCAGGAGTAAAACTAAATCTACCTACACGTCTCTATTTTAAGGTGTTTATAGAATAGCCAAAGTGAGCATAGCATGTGTAATATTTTTTAAAGATAGAAATGCTACATATCCACTATTTCTGTTTTTAATTAAAAGCTTTCTTTTTAAATAATTGTACATATTTAAGGTGTACAATGTGATGTTTTGATATACACATTGTGAAATAATTACTACAATCAAGCTAGTTATCATATTTATCTGCTCAAATAGTTACCATTTTTTTTATAGCGAGGACACTTAAGATCTATACTTGTAGCAAATTCAACTATATAATATGTATATATTGATTTTTAAAAGTTAGCATTTGGACTTACTAAGGTGATCTGTTTATAATTCTCCAAAATGTAATTTATATTTTTTACCTAAGAAAAATCTTGACTTCCTTTTAAATTGCATATTTTTAATATATAACTCATCATCTTTGACACTTTGACCATTGCTCATAATTTTTTTAAATTAGATCTGAGTTTTGTAAAATTGGCAGTCATTAACATTTTCTCTCTGTTAGAATTTGGTGCTTGAACATTTAAAGAGCCAGCCTTTGCCATGACAGTGTTAATATTGGCAATGAAAACTGTTTTGTTGAATTATGAACTTTAAAGATAAAAACTAGAAGGAAGTAATAAATATGCTGGTGCTTGGTTTTTCTTTTATTTACTAATCTCGTAAAGTTGTTGGAAATGTGATTGACAGCTTTGAGCTGAAACTTTTTAACTTTCTGGTTGACAGTGGAGGCCCAAGGATTATAGAGCAAGATTAGTTGGATTTGAATAGTGTTTTATAGGGATACAATCACTTTCCTTGCATAATGATTTTATTTACTGTCATTCTGAATTTTTAAATTTTACCTTCATAACAACCCTATGAAGCCATAAGGGCAGGGGTCCTCAACCTATGGTGAGTTGCATAATTATTTCATTATATATTACAATGTAATAATAATAGAAATAAAGTGCACAATAAATGTAATGCACTTGAATCATCCTGAAACCATCCCCCCTCCCCAGTCTGTGGAAAAATTTCTCCCATGAGAACGGTCCCTGGTGCCAAAAAGGTTCGGGACCGTTGCCATAAAGGATATATGTTAGATAAATATGCATTTATGGGGAAATCTGGAATTTTAAATATATATAATATAATATTACATGTAAATGTATATTTACACCATGAAAACTTAGTTTCATGTGATGTAGATGAAATGTCTGACAGATTTCTATACATCAGGAGTTGACAACCCAAAGATCATGTGCTGCCCTGGGATGGGAGATGATTTTGAGCATCAAAGTCACCTAGGTCATAGGTCACTACTGACTGAAAAAAATGTGAGGTAGATAAAGGTTATGTTTGCTTCCCTTTCACCACTTCTCTTCTCCTTTCTGTTTCTAATCCCTAAATGTTTTCTTTCTTACTTACAGCTGCTAAAGCATTTCCTAGTAATATTTAAGATGCCATCCTTCTCATGTTCTCCCTTTTAAAAAGGATCTTTAAGATACTCATTAAGAGATTAGCAGTGGTATTGATAGCCATTTTTAGATGCTCCTGCCTTGAAGAGAGGGGAAAGCTGTCCCATCACCTCCCCTTGCTTTTTCCTTATTGGTCACATGGAACAGGTATTTCCTGAAGGTGTTGTTGACAGTGCTTCTAGAGGCTGGGAACCAAACAGCAACCTGTAGGGGTCAATTACCACCCTTTCCCTACTACCATTGAGAGAGCAAATAAATGTAGACCTGGTCCATGATATTTGGTTTAATGAGAACCTCAAAAATGGGAGACAGACTAGTTATTTTGTAGAATGAAAAGGAAAATCTCACTTGCATATAGATAAGCTGTTTATTATTTTAGTTGCCTGTGTTTGCAGTCACTTTTTAAAATAAAGTTTTGATCTTTGGTTTTCCAAAATAGGAGTGACTTCATTAATGATATCACTGTTTGAAAAAAATGTATTTTTAAATTTTTGTTTTCTCTTTGTCTAAATAGATGTGATGCTGACCCTTCAGCCTTAGCCAACTATGTTGTAGCACTGGTCAAGAAGGACAAACCTGAGAAAGAATTGAAAGCCTTTTGTGCTGATCAACTTGATGTCTTTTTACAAAAAGGTAATTATTATGGGCCTTCAACCAAGTATTTAGGTAAAGATTTTGAATTTAAAACTTCCTGAAAAGTCTTGAAGATAAAACCTTGACAGGAAAGAAGGTAGTCAGGGTCCTTTGACTACTTGAATATACCCACTCGTGCTTAATTATTTATCATGTGTTTTGGCAGAACTGATTTTTTCCCTTCTTTGCTGCTTTCCTATATTGAGGCAGTGGTAGCTCTGATGCTTTTTAGGTGATTAGGTTATTTGCAGCTTTTGGTAGAGCCTACCTGATAGTTGAGGGCTAACAGTTTAAGGATAATGAAGCTGCTTATTCTTGCTGTTCATTAAGACTATGGACCCATCTATTTTTTCCCTTCTTTGCTGGGGCTTCTTGATATCTTAGAAGAGATGGGCATGATCTTCATCTCTTTGTGCCTTTAACATCCCATCTTCTTACCAAAGTCCTTTCTGTGGTCTAGAGAGCTTTCTTGAAGTTTTCCCTATTGCTGCTCTGACCTCATCTCCTACCACTCACCCTCACTTGTTTCACTCTAGCCACATTGGACTACCTGACTGTTTTTTGAATAAGGCAAACATGTTCCCAACTCAGGGCCTTTGAACTCATTTTACCCTTGCCTGAAATGTGGATTCCTTCCTTGCTTTTTTCTGGTCTCTTTTCAAATGTCATCTTCTCAGAGCAGTTTCCCTTGAGTGCCCTATATGCAATATAGTATACCCCATGTCTCCATTCACTCTTTTCTCATTCCAACTCTGTTTTGTTTTTTTTGATGGCACTTGTCACTCCTGTCATATGTTTATTTGCCTGTTTATCTGCCCCTCCCCCACCCCCCTTGTTTGTCTTTCCTTTTGTTGAGAGTGGAGACTTAGAACCTGCAGTACTTGGCACATAGAAGATGTTAGTAAATATTATTGAATGGATGAACAAGAATATGAATAATAATTATTGGTTAATCTAGCTATTGGTGGCGGGATGTGATTGCTCATGCCTGTAATCCCAGTGCTTTGGGAGGCTAGGAGTTTGGGACTAGCCTGGGCAGCAAGCAAGACCCCATCTCTACAAAAAAATTTAAAAAAATCAGCCAGGCATGGTGGCATTTACCTGTTTTCCTAGCTACTTGGGAGGCTGAGCTGAGAGGATTGCTTGTGTCCGGGAGGTTGAGGTTACAGTGAGCTATGATTTGGCAACTGTACTCCAGCCTGGACAACAAAGCAAGACCGTGTCTCAAAAAAAAAAAAAAAGAAAAAACGAGCTGTTGGTGATGAGAAGATATCCTTTACTGCAGAACAAAAGAGTAAATATGGCTTCTTAATCTAAAACACAGGATTACCTATTTTTTCATGGATCTTATGCCTTTCTTTGTAAACAAAACAAAACCAATGGCTAATACTTACAGAATTTCTCCCCAGTACAAATGAATGTTTTCTTTTCTAAATACATTAATTAACATTACTTAGTTTACATTAAAGTTGAGTAATGTGAAATGTAGAGCCATGAAAAAAGAAAAAGCAAAACATAGTAAATATACTTGGGATAAGAGGCAAATGTATGTTTAGATATCTAAGAATTTCTGTGATAAAAAGCCATAAATGTTTTTAGTATTTTTTAATTACAAAAGCAATGTAAATGAGGAAGAACTATAAAATACATTTTAAAAAGGAGAAGAAAATAATCATCAATTAGCCACCAGAGACAAAGTCACTGTTATCTGCTTGTGTATGTCTTTCTCTACTAGAACTGTCCAGTAGAACTTTGGGCAATGATATGGTCTGTATGTGTACTTTCCTATTCAGTAGCCATTAGCCATATGTGACTATTGAGCACTTGAAATGTAGTTAATATGGCTGAGAAACAGATTTTTTAATTCAATATTAATTAAATTTAATTTTAAATTAAATTAAATTTTAAACTGAGATTTAAAGAGCCGTATGCAGCTAGTGGCTACCATATTGGACAGTGAAGCTCTAGACTTATACCTGTGTTTATATTACATTTTAAAGTAGTATTAGCGGTGGGCAAGGTAGCTCACACCTATAATCCTAGCACTTTGAGAGAAAGGCCAAGGCAGGAGGATCACATGAGGCCAAGAATTCAAGACCAGCCTGGACAACAAAGCAAGACCCATTCTGTACAAAAAATAAAAATATTAGCCAGGCGTGATGACACATGTCTGTACAAGTCCCAGCTGCTTGGGAGGCTGAGGTGGGAGGATTGCTTGAGCCTAGTTCGGCTGCAGTGAGCTAATTGTGCCAGCATACTCTAGTTAGGGCAACAGAGTGTGAGACCTCCTGACTCTTTAAAAAATAAAATAAAAAAAGGTAGTGGTAAATGAATACACTCTATTTTAATATGCTTTTAAAAATCTTAATAGTATATCTTGAATATTAATGTTAGATGTATTAGATGTTTTTCTTGATTTTCTAAAAATTGGGCTGTGTGTCTTCCAAATTACAAAAGTAATGCATGTTATAAATTTTGTTTTAAATAAAGAAGTGTAAAAAAAGTCTTCTGATTAGAAAGGCTTTTGAAGGGCCTGATTAAGTTTTTGTCTTAAGATATATAATAAGAGCTAACAGTTTTATAATCATGAAATAATGCTTACTACACAAATTAGTAGTGTAAAGTGTATAAGAAGATGCTTTTTTGAAGAGCAGGTAATTCAGAAATAGCTTTTATGTAGAGAGTGTAATAATTGCAGTATGAGTAGAGCCCGTGTTATGCTTTTAATATACTGTTTAGCTGTTCCTTAGGTTAGGACCAATACAAGTTATTTAAATTTGGTTTTAATAAGACAGTATAAATATTTTGACATTTATACTTTTAGTAAATTCATGTGGTTCTCCCATTCAGTTAGTATGAAAAAGTTTTAAAGTAGTGCAGCCTTTGAAGTAAAACACAAAAAGTTACTTTCATATAATTTTCATGTCAATATATATTTCAACTGATTTAAAAAAAAATAATATACTAGGTTATTAAGTATGAAATGTCTGATTGCCTTAAGTACTAAGTTTGACAGTTGATATCTGACGTTTCACTTTGACATTTCTTGTTTTATTTTTATTGTGAAGGGACATCTTCAGTCTTACAAATGCAGATTTTAGCTTATGATTATCTTTCAAAATATTTTTAGAGCAATTTTTGTGAAAGCATGGATAAGTCAAAAAAATTCACATTATTTTCTAATATGAGTTCAGTCCGTTTTGGAACCAGTGCAGCGCAGACAGCTTGAAATTCATCAACAAAGTGTTTGGGAAGGATGTGGCAAATGGATGTACAGTACATTGGTGGTTTGAGAAGTTCCATTGTGGTGATTTTGATCTTGAAAATGAGCCATGTAGGTGACCTGAGACCAAGGTGGATAATGATGAGCTGAAAGCTGTAGTGGAAGTGAATCCTTCTCAACCTATGTGCGTGAATTAGCAGCAAGGTTTGACATTACTATTCCAACAATATTGGACCATTTGAAACAAATTAGCAAGGTAAAGAAGCTGGATAAATGGGCTCTGCATGAATTAAAGGAGAGTCAGAAGAGAAATTGTCTTGAAGCTTGCCTTTCTTTGCTGTCACGACATATAGGTGAGCCATTTCTGTACCGTATTGTTACGTCTGATGAAAAATGGATTCTTTTTGACAATTGCAAGCATTTGGCACAATGGTTGGATAAAGATGAAGTGCTGAAACATGGTCCAAAATTGAATATTCATCAAAAAAAAACCTAATGGTGTCTGGTGGTCCAGTGCTGGTATCATCCACTGCAGCTTCATGAAATCTGGTCAGTCGATTACAGTGGATGTCTCCTGCAACCAAGTGGGTAAAATTGATGAGGATGCTTGCGATTAATCAACTGAGATTTGTCACTAGAAACAGGTTGATCTTCTTGCAAGACAATGCTCGACCACATGTCCCACAAACAACGCTGCTCAAACTACAGAAGCTGGACTTGAAACCGTCATCCACCATATTCACCAGACCTTGCACCAACAGACTACCAGTTCTTTCGGGCTTCGGACCACTTCTTGCAAGGAAAAATATTCAATTCTTAGCAAGCTGTGGAGAACACCTTTTGTGATTTCATTGCCACTCTGTAGGCTTCTTCGCTGCTAGCACAAGCTACTGTTAAGATGGCAAAATCGCTGATAGTTTGGCCACATACTTTGATTAATTGTACTGCTTCTTGTTTTGAGATATAATAAACTACACTTTTAATTTGAAATCAGACATTTCATATTTAATGACCTAATAGTTTTCAGTTAAGTTGTTTGAGTAGGTAGGCAGTGCATTTAATCCAACAATATAAACGTACACCATGAAAGTCTCTTACCTGTTCCACATTTGCCCCTTTCCCACCTATAGTACACAATTTTGTCAGTTTCTGTATCCTTTCAGTTTCTTTATATAGATAAAAACACACATATTTACTTATATCCTTTGAGGTTTAGGATTATCAGCACTCGTTATGGCTGCTGTTTATTCTGTTGTATGATTGTCCCATAATTTATTTAACCAGACTCTTATTCATGGAAATTTGAGTTGTTTCTGACCTTTTGCTATAACATACTCCAACAAATAATCTTACATTTATATCATTTTGCAGGTATTTTAGAAGGATTTAAAAACCTGCAAATGGATTTCTCTTCCATAATGTAGGACTCCATTTTAGTCCCACCAGCAGTGTACGAGATGTCCTGTTTTCCTAAGGTTTTGTAACAGTTTTGTTGTCAAACATTTGTTTTCTTTTGTGTAACACTTAAATATTATTTTTTCTACTTAGAAACTTCAGGTTTTGTGGACAAGCTATTCGAAAGTCTCTATACTAAGAACTACCTTCCACCTTTGGAACCAGTTAAGCCTGAGCCAAAACCACTGGTCCAAGAGAAAGAAGAAATTAAAGAAGAGGTAATGCAAAATTTTTCTTGTGCTTTTGAGGGCTTCTTATATCTTATCACCAGTAGCCTTAGTTGGAAGCTGAGCCCTTTAGAAGCAATTGTCTATTGCTTGAAGTTTCTTAGTTTTAGGTATGGCAATGATTCTTTTAGTTCCTTGGACTTACAGAGTTGGAAAAATTTCAGATAGCTTGTTTAGAAATCTAAGAAATATTTTAGTAATATTGAAGAGTTCAAAGAAATCTTATCCAGTGACTTCTAGAAAAAGAAAACTTTGTTAAATATAGACGCTTAACTGAAAGTAAAGGATTAATGAAACCTCAAGAGAAATCATCAGGTAACACATTTTCATGTATATGGAGAAACCATTTACTCTTTTTAACCGTACAGTTTTTAAAATAGTTAAATGAATTATAAGCATTACTGTGAACATTGGAAGGAAAATTTAAAAAGTGTTTTTATAATGTTTAAAGTATAAAAACATGATTATAGATGGTAACCTAATTGTTTGAACCAAGAAGAAAATTTTAGAGCTCATTTGTAATTCTTTCTATATACAGACAATATAGTATACAATGAGAATGTGTATTCTGTAATTAGTTTGCATGAGTTAAAATAACAGCTCTGTAACAAGTTACTTCTCTGCCTCATTTTCACATCAGTAAAATGAGAATTATGGTAGTACTTATTGAGGATTAAATGAGATTTTATGTACATACATATAAGTAGTTCCTAGTTTAGTGCTTGACACATAAATATTTTCTAATATTTGTTTTTATTACATTTATTCTGAAGACAAAATGATTTTTTTTTTTTTTTTTGAGACAGAGTCTTGCTCTGTTGCCCAGGCTAGAGTGAGTACCGTGGCATCAGCCTAGCTCACAGCAACCTCAAACTCCTGGGCTTAAGCAATCCTTCTGCCTCAGCCTCCCGAGTAGCTGGGACTACAGGCATGCGCCACCATGCCCGGCTAATTTTTTGTATATATATTTTTAGTTGTCCAGATAATTTTTATTTCTATTTTTAGTAGAGACGGGGTCTCGCTCAGGCTGGTCTCGAACTCCTGACCTCGAGCGATCCACCCGCCTCGGCCTCCCAGAGTGCTAGAATTACAGGCGTGAGCCACCGCGCCCGGCCAAGACAAAATGATTTTTTTGGAAGTTTCACTCTGTCACCTGGGCTAGAGTGCCATGGCATCGGCCTAGCTCACAACAACCTCAAACTCCTGGCCTCAAGCGATTCTCCTGCCTCAGCCTCCCAAAGTAGCTGGGACTATAGGCAAGCGCCACCACACCCAGCTGATTTTTCTATTTTAAGTACAGGTGGGGTTTCACTCTTGCTCAGGGTGGTCTTGAACTCCTGAGCTCAAGCAGTCCTCTGGCCTCCCAGAGTGCTAGGATTATAGGCCTGAGCCACCATGCCCAGCCTTTTTTTTTTTTTTTTGAGACAGAGTCTTGCTCTGTTGCCCCATCTAGAGTACAGTGACATCATCATAGCTCACTGCAGCCTCACTTTGGGCTCAAGCAGTCTTCCTGCCTCAGCCTCCCGTGTAAATAATTTTAAACTTACGTAAAAATTACAAGAATAGTACCCAAGAATAATAAGACATCTGTCTAGATTTCCTTTTTTAAAACTTTTTGAAATAGGGTCTCATTCTGTTGCCTGGGCTAGAGTGCAGTGGTGTCATCATTGCCACTCCGAGGGTCAAATGGTCTTCCAGCCTCAGCCTCCTGAGTAGCTGCGACTACAGGCACACACCACCATGCTCAGTTAAGTTTTTTATTTTTTGTAGAGACCAGTTCTCAGTATTTCCTAGGCTGGTCTCAAACTCCTAGACTCAAGTAATCCTCCTGCCTTGGCCTCCGCGTGCTCAGGCCTGTGCCTGAGCCACCTTGCCTGGCCTAGATTTACTTATTGAAGATTTGTCCCATTTGCTCTCTTTGTATGTTCGTAGTCATGACTATTTTTTTCTGAATCATTTGGTAGTAAGTCAGATACATCTTTTCCTTTCACTCCCAAGTACTTCAGTGTGTATTTCCTAAGAATAATGACATTTTCTTAGGGAGCTATGATACTGTTACCAATTTTAGTAAATTTAGCATCCGTATAACACTTAAATCTGTTTGCATCCAATTTTTTCAATTGGCCCAACATTATCTCTTTTTTATAGCATATTATCCATTTTTACAATTCATTCTAAGGATTACATTTCATTTAGTTGCCATTTCTGATTCATTTTTAAATGGTAGGCTGATTGAACTGATCTAACATTAAAGGAAAATGTGGCTATATTTAATTAAGATCAGCTGAGTAATCACTATCACTTTCACTATCATCAGCGCTCTCTTGTTTTTATATCATGCCCTATACTTATCTAATAAAATTTAATAGGAGAGGCTGCTTGTATGTTTGTTCAAGTAATGGAAATAGGAAGAAACCTTTTTGTTACCTTTATAGAAATTTTTCTTTGGCACTTTATAGTATATAATTTTTGTCTGCAGTATAGGCTAAATCTTTTATAATAAATTAGAATTTTTACAGCATGTGTGTGTTGTCCTTCACAGTCATTGAAGTTCAGTGGTTTAGAGGTTTCTGTTTGAAAGGCAGCTGATTTAAATATAAGAGAAAATTTGCATTATCTTGAGTTTTGAAAGAACAGTTTATTGACTGACTGACTGAAACTGGGTGTCGCTCTGGCTAGAGTGGAGTGGCATCATCCATAGCTCACTGCAACCTCAAACTCAGTGATCTTCCTGACCATCGGCACACACCACCATGCCCTGCTAATTTGTCTATTTTTTTTGTAGAAATAGAGTCTTGCTATGTTGCTCAGGCTAGTCTTGAACTCCTGGCCTCAAATGATTTTCCTGCCTTGACCTCCCAAAGTGTTGGGATGACAGCATGAGCCACCAGGCCCAGCCTGAAAGAACAGTTTTTAAAAAACCCAAATTGTTAACAGTATCTTATTTGTATCTTTGTAGTAAATCCTAATTTTGAGGATTGTGAAAAATGGATAATAACCTGTTTCTGTGTAGAGCTGCCCCACTGAGGCTTTCTGACATTTCTCATTTTCTAAGATTTTTTTATATAACTTAATTCTAATTACTGACATAGTTCATTTAATGGTGCATAAATATAATAGTTTATAGTAATTCTGTTAGATCATGTGGAAGGAAGGGAGTTTGAGGTGACGTATCTTTGGCTAAAATATCTTTTTCTGGTCTGTGCTCAGTTGATACAGTTGCTCAGAACAGGATATGGAGGAGCAAATCTGTCTAAGGACTATCCATTTTAACTTTCTTCCTTGATCCTCAGCTATATTGTTCCATCAGTTGTGTTATAATTAGACTACTGGTCACAAGGGGAGCCAGGTGAGAGAATTTGAATCACTGGCACAACTCATCCTGGGGCCAGAAAAACAACTTGGTAGATATGTGCCATGATTTATGAAGCACAATGCGTCCATTCCTCTTTTCTTTACCTCTTCTTTTTCCTTAAATTTTATTTTGTGAAAAACCCAATTGTTTGTCTTGTAGAGTTTTTTACTATCTGGATTTTGCTGATTGCATCACAGTGGAGTAATACATCCTTTGTATTTAAATACAGTCTAATGACTGTGTAGTGTTTTTGCCAACACCATATGGTTGTCATATTGTGGCTGCCATTTTATGTTGCCTGAATTTTTTGAAATTGTTGTCTCCTGGTCCCTTCATTCACTTCCTGATTTGGGTATTTGTAAGTGAGCTTCTCCCTTAGATGGACATTTGTTTAGCTTTTGCAAATGACTTTATTTCACCTTTCTCTAGTAAAGGCTATATATCTGGTTTGAGATCAACTTCTGTTTAAAGACAACAATAAAAGCATAAAAATAAAAAATTCCTGGTCCCTCTTGACTGTTAGGCATTAAGAGAAGTCTTAACATTTCCACTAATTCTAATAACATTTTTCCATAATTTACATGAAATAGTTTTATAGTATTTATTAACCTAACCATTTGTTCCAAAACTTTTTCTGTGAATTAAATCTTAAGTGTTCTTCAAATGAATTTTATGTGTGAATGTATTTCATAATTAGGAAAATATAAACTGTTTTACCCTTTGATACTTAGAGATTTGCTATTTCTATTTCAACTTAAAGAATGAATTGCTTGTTTTTTTCTACACTACCATTTCTTACCTTAAATTAACGTTTAAAAATTAACACAATGCTTGTTAAAGTAACCTGAGCATCTTTTTTGTTGTTCATGTCTAACTCTTCTGAATGTGATTTGACTTTAGTATTCCAGCATATTTATTTGTGCCTTCTTTCATGCCAGAAATACTAGGTGAATGTTTTTCATAATTTATAGAAGAACTGTTCTTTTTTTAATTTTAAAATTTTTTGTTGGTTTCTTGGTATCTTCTGATCTTATTTCTAATGAATGTTTTCATTTAGGTATTTCAGGAGCCAGTGGAGGAAGAACGAGATGGCAGAAAAAAGAAATATCCTAGTCCCCAGAAGTCTCGTTCAGAATCTAGTGAACGAAGGTTTGTGTTTATCTTTAATTAGGAAGACATTGATAACTTGCTTTTCCATTGCCTTGCAAGGGCATTAAAGGGATTTTTAACATATGAACTGATGCTTCTCTTTCTAAACTCTAAAAAAAGAGGACATTACCTTTCTTCCCTCCATTCTCTGTTTTTTGTCTTTGTTTTACTTTCTGTTGCTTTTATAAACAGTCATCATTATGTGCTTTCCCCAAGAGCTCAGGGGTGGGAGCAGTCTCCTTAGAGAATATTAATGAAATGTTCCATTTGGTTAGGGGTGCTCAGTATTAAAATCATCCATGTCATTTTGTAAGTAGTGCAGTTTGTGTATTGAATCATCAACCTACCGTCAAAAATATCTGTCTTTGTTTAAGAGAACTTTGTTTTGAACCTTTTTTCTTTTCCAGTTCTAAATTTCTGTTTTCCTTCTACCCCTTCCCATACTTTGGATTCTCCTCTTTTTTTTCATTCCTCCCCACCCAGTGTACTTGAAGTGGGAATGTTTTTTCCTTTTTGTATACTGGCTTAGAGGAATTATGTGGTGGTCTTGTAACTTTTCTAAAAAAGCATAGACGTTATGCATTTTGATGACTCGAGAGTATTTCATACTGTAGATTTGTTTGCAGACGTGGTTTCTATGGCTTTTATATCTGTGTATTATAGAACACGTGAGAAAAAAAGAGAAGATGGCAAGTGGAGAGACTACGACCGGTACTATGAGCGGAATGAATTATACCGGGAGAAGTATGACTGGAGAAGAGGCAGGAGTAAGAGTCGGAGTAAGAGCCGAGGCCTGAGTCGTAGTAGAAGCCGAAGTAGGGGGCGCAGCAAAGACCGGGATCCAAATAGGAATGTTGGTGAGTAGATGAAGTATCCCCCCTAAAAACTCTGTAGTTGCTTATCTTTTTCTATCATGAGGGCACAAGTAATTCCCTTAAAGGTAAATGTACCTTTATTATGTCTAAGCACTATAAAAGCTGGAATTGTCTCAAGAAACTCAGTATTGATTTTGTTACAAAGACAGGGCTCTGTTCTTGGGATGGAGTCAAGGGAGTTTGATTAAAAAGAAGGTATTTGTAAGTGTATTATAGTACATGTCTAGACTTAACTCATTTTATATAATTGACACAAATGTCCTTTAATCAACAAAGCTATCAGTTAAGGAAGAGGGTTGTCTGCTTTTGCATTTTTTGTTTTGTGTTCTAAAAGTAATTGATTTGCTTAATAAGGTTTTCTAAAGTTTTTAAAATTAAAAAGGAAAAAAGTTTAAGTAGATTTCTGGGATCCCAACTACTCATCTCCTGAGATATGTCAGCTTGGAAGTCAATTCTTAGATAAGATTCTTATTAAATATCAATAGAGAAGCTGAACCTTTTTCATTAAATGTAAATGATGCTGCTGTTACAAAAGATGATTTTGCAGAAGTTATTGGTCAAGATATATTAGACAGTTGATGTTCCTGCTTTTAGGATATATTAATAATGACAGTTTGAAATATGGACCGCTCATTAAGTTTAAGCAATATTCTGTTTTCGTGACAAAATAAACCTAGTTTAAGAACATAAAATGTCTCATCTCTCTGTATCTTGTTTTTATTTTGTCTCTAAAGCAGAGCACAGGGAGAGATCAAAGTTTAAGAGTGAGAGGAATGACCTGGAGAGTTCCTACGTGCCTGCGTCTGCACCACCTCCGAACTCTTCTGAGCAGTATTCCTCCGGGGCGCAGTCTATTCCCAGCACTGTTACTGTGATCGCACCTGCTCACCATTCTGAAAACACGACTGAGAGTTGGTCTAATTACTATAACAATCATAGCTCTTCCAATTCTTTTGGTCGAAACCCACCACCAAAGAGGCGATGCAGAGATTATGATGGTAAAAATCACCACCTTCTCATTTTGTACCTAAAAGTCCTAGTAAAGTAAATGTTGCGTATGTTGCATGCCTTTTAATTATAGTCCAGATTTTGTTAAAAGCGATGAATGAGGAAGAGAATCTCTTTTGGCATATGTTTGAGTTAATGGTGTAACATTCAAGGGAATGTTTAAATCTGACTCTTAGTTTGTTTTTGTTGTTTTCATTGTTCCTTCAAACACTCATAGTCATACCATAAAATTGATGGACAGTAGGAATTGTAATTTCTTTTTGTAGTGTTTGGTGCTGGGAATTGAAACATGTATAACCTTAGAAGTTTGATTTGCTGACTTTATTTGAATAAATGAATCAGTATGTGTGTATTTAATTTTTTATTATGGAAATAAGTTAACAAAATAATATGATTAACCTCAGCATATACATCACCTCGTTTTAACAGTTACATGGGCAATCTTGTTTTTATCTACACTCCCATCCCCTTGTCCCTGGCTTGTATTAATATTATATCAAGCAAATAATAGACATCATAACTTTTTTTCTATACATATAGAATGCATATATTTTTATATTCTATTTAAGTGGGGAATAGAGTCAGATCATAATTCAAGTGTTACTTCATTCTCATCCTGATCTCCTGCCCACAGAATTCTTCCCAAGGCCAACTTAATATTATCAATTTCTTGTTTTTCTTTTCAAGTATAGTCTATGCATATATACATAAACAAATATATGTACATATTCTTCCCCACTTTTTTACATAAATGCTAGTATACTGTTCATACTTCTGCATAATATTTTTTTCATTTAGCCGTATTTCCTATAATTTAAAATGTAAAGAGGTTCCTCAATATTTATTTAAGCTTCTTAGCGTTCTTTATGTACAAAAATGTATTTAACCTGTTTCTTATTGATGGATATTTGGGGTGTTTCTAATATTTTTCTTTTATGAACAGTGCTGCAGTGAATAACCTTGTACATGATGTCCACTTGAATATTTTAAACTATAGTTTTATTTTCCAGATATAGCAAGAACAATTGCTTTAGAATAATGAGAGTAGATCATTAAAATTAAATCGTCTAGGTCAATGCCCTTATTCCCCCCTCCCCCCAGCCTTTGCTAAATCAATGTTTATTTAAAGTATCTGAGTTTTTATTTTGAAAACTTAATAGCAAATTAGTTAATTTAATAGTGGCTAGTAGTCTCCTCTTGACCTTGTTTTTTGCTATCTCAACAAGTCATAATCTCATAGTATGCAAAGTAGGGAATATACCTGCTTCTACCTCAGAGAGATAATGATGATTAACAGAATAACACTAAGAAGGCTTTAGACTCCTTAGAGGAAACCGCTTTGGAAATCAGATTGGTGGGTTTTTTTAGGGAAATGTTTTATTTGTTTTCTGAACTCTCAAGTAGATTGTAACAAGATTCTCTTTTTATTCTTACAGAAAGAGGATTTTGTGTACTTGGAGACCTTTGTCAATTTGATCATGGAAATGATCCCCTGGTTGTTGATGAAGTTGCTCTGCCAAGTATGATTCCTTTCCCACCCCCTCCGCCTGGGCTTCCTCCTCCACCACCTCCTGGAATGTTAATGCCTCCAATGCCAGGCCCAGGCCCGGGTCCTGGCCCAGGTCCTGGCCCAGGCCCAGGCCCAGGTCCTGGCCATAGTATGAGACTTCCTGTTCCCCAAGGACATGGTCAACCTCCACCTTCTGTTGTGCTTCCCATACCAAGTAAGTACATGTTGGTTGAATTTTTCATTCTTTAGTGGAGAATTCTATTTAGAAGAACCTCATCTCTTTTAGCTAACTTGACACTCTGTTTAAAGTGTTTGAAAAATAATAATAGAATCTGGAATATATTCTCATAATTAAGATGCTGTTCTTTCTTTTTTTCCATCCATTATTACATGGTTTTATTTCTACTACTCTCAGTGTAAATTTTATCTATAGTGGCCTAAGCTATACTGACCTGTTGTCAAAATCTTGCTATTTGATAGCATCTTAAGAATGATAGTTTTTGGCTGGGTGTGGTGGCTCATGCATGTAATCCTGGAACTTTGGAAGGCCACAATCTCTTGACGCCAGGTGTTCAAGACCAGCCTGGGCAGCATAGTAAGATCCCCATCTTTACAAAAAAACTTTTAAAATTAGCTGAGTATGATGGTGCATGCCTGTAGTCCTAGCTACTTGGGAAGCTGAGCCAGGAGGTTGCTTGTGCCCAGGAGCCTGAGGTTGCAATAAGCTGTGATTGCGACACTGCACTCTAGCCCAGGCAATAGAGCAAGACCCTGTCTCTTAAAAAACAAAAAAAAAGAAAGCCAGTTTTTAAGATGTCAAAGAACATGTCAGTAGTTTTATGAAGTTTCCCAATCTTTGAAGACAATCTCTTAAGGAACACTGAAATATTACTTTAAAAGTTTTTATTAAGGAAATTTTTAGAGGTAGAAGAATAGTATATGTGCTGCATGTACATCATCCACCCTCAGTGTACATCAAACAGCTTCAGTAGTTGTTTTTGTCTCATTTACTTTGTTTTCCCCCGCCATGCACTTTTTTGGGTTGATTTGTTTTCTGCTGGAATAAATTCCGAATGTCATTTTACTAGTATGTGCTTCAGTGTGGATCTCGTTACTGATAAGGACTGTTTTTGTTTGTTTTAAAAATAATAATCAATATGCTATTATCATACCTACTAAAATCAAGAGTGAGGAATGTTTAGAAATGGTCATGTATAAAACAGTAATAGTTGCTAATATGGCAGAAACAGAAGTAAGACTAAATTTTTAAAATGTAACTGAAAAAAAATATGGAATGAATTATTTACATGTATGCAAAAATTATAAAAAATATCTACTTGAAGACATAACATTATTAAAAGATGGCAAATTATTATTGAATACATTAACTGCCATGTGAGTTCTATTTAACTCACGCTAGTTTTGAGTCCGGGGCCTTGTGAAGCATATGTAACTCACATGTCTCTTCACCTTGGGAGCTGTATAAACTATTTTTCAAGTTGCATATAACTCACAGAAAATAATAAAAAATAACAAATTTCATTAAATTAGAAAAGATCATTTTATTTTCAAAGTTTTTATTCTGTTCTCATAATAAAATACTAGGGCCCAAAGAAAAAAAAATTTTTTCTAGTGTGGCAGTGAATGTGTTAAAAAATTTATTGCCATTCAGTTTATTTAAGCAGTACTTTTTTTTTTTTTTGAGACAGAGTCTCCTTCTGTTGCCCAGGCTATAGTGCCGTGGCATCAGCCTAGTTCACAGCAACCTCAAACTCCTTAAGCAGTACTTTTTATCAATTTCTTTTTTTTTTACATTTTATTTTGAAATAATTATCGAATCACAAGATCTTATAAAAATAGTTTAGCATGATCCCATGTATCCATCATCTGGCTTCCCTGCAGTAAAGTACTCTATAGATCTACATTTTATTATGCCCTATTGAACATAATGCATAGTTTTGGTCAATAGAAATATATTTTTTTAACTTAATGTTTGTGAATGTTTAGTATTACCACGTGAACAATGTAATTGTGAAGCTCAAGCTGATATTTTATTCTCCAGATAAAGAAGCATCGTTATATATCAAAATTCTAACAATAAAAGATGTTATCTCAATGTAGGAACATATCTGTTTAAATGTTAAATCCAATAATTCCATTTCCCCAACAGTTTGCTATGAAAAATTTCAAGCAAACAGAAAAGTTGAAGGAATTGTACTCATATACTCACCATCTAGGTTCTACAGTTAGCATTTTATTATATTTGCGTTATCACATATCTTTCCATGTCTCCATTTTAATTTTTGATACTTTTCACAGTATGTTGCAGACATCAGTACACTTAAGCATGCTTATCATTAACTTAAGAGTTCTATAGAAATTTACCATCCTCCAGAAAGTTTCAAGCCCTATCCCAGTCATTCTTCCCCTCTACCCGTAGAGGCAGCCAGTTCTGCTTTTCTCACCCTAGATTAGTTTTGTCTG
The DNA here is from genome assembly GCF_020740605.2 of Lemur catta. Lineage (NCBI taxonomy): Eukaryota > Metazoa > Chordata > Mammalia > Primates > Lemuridae > Lemur > Lemur catta. Next base: position 10,628,229 of record NC_059132.1, read on the forward strand.
TTTTAGAACTGAGAATGTCCATTTAATTAATGGTACAACTCACAGTGCTTAAGTCTGCATATATAAAATTCCTTTTTTTAACATTTTAAAAATTTTATTTGGATACATTTTCAGATTAGAATCTTTTATTCTTACATTAATAAAAATAATATTTCCACTATTAACAAAACTCTGTTTTGTTTTTATTTTTTAAATTTCAAAACATTAAGGGGGTACAAATGTTTTTGTTACATGGATAGCTTTTATAATGCTTGAGTTGGAGCTGCTAATGTGCCCATCATTCCAAATAGTGTTCACTGTACCCATTAGGTAGGTTTTTGCCCCCCTCCTCCTACTCTCCTTCAAAATTCCTTAATTCTGTTTAAAGCCGAAGTAGGTAATTTAAGTATGAATATCCAAATTAGTACTAGTATAGTAGATATTTTTATTAGGCAACATTAATGCTGTCCCTTTCACTTTCTGTTATCTATAGGACCACCCATAACACAGTCAAGCTTGATAAACAGCCGTGACCAGCCTGGGACAAGTGCGGTGCCCAATCTTGCACCAGTGGGAGCAAGACTACCTCCTCCTTTACCCCAGAACCTCCTTTATACAGTGTCAGAACGTAAGTAAATGATACTTGACTTGAAATTGATAAAATAGAGAAAAGCCCAACTTTATCAGTGTTACCCTTTTAAAAAATGTAAATAATTTCTGTTCTGTGGACTCTAACTATAAAACTTATATTTGTATTCACAATGCACTTTGCTGTGTGGTTATGTTATATAGCCATATGTTAACTTTGTGTGATCAGGGAGAGAAAGAGAAGCCTTTCTGTTTTGGAGAAGTCTTTTATGCTATAGAGTAGCAACACTGAGTCTTCTCTAAAGGAAATGCATGTATAATTTCTGTTAAAAAATTGTTTCTCTGATTGAATTTTTGAAACATTAGACTGATCTAAGAAGTGCACAAAAAGTTGGGTAAAATATGCCTAGTAACAACTTGCATGCTGAAGTCGAGATAGAGAGCATCATTTATTTATTTTTTTTTATTTTATATAAATTTTCCACACACACTTGAGATTGGTAGAGAGCATCATTTAAATTGTACTATTTAGTGGTTTAGCTATTTGTTACATTCATGTTTAATTGTGATGATGCACTTTAATTGAATCCTAGTTCACTTTTATTTCTTAGGTGTTTTTGTTGTTTAGTTTACTTAAAGCTTTTTTAAAAGTTCCTTTCTGGCCGGGCGTGGTGGCCGGGTGCTGTGGTTCACGCCTATATAATCCTAGCACTCTGGGAGGCCAAGGCAGGAGGATCCCTTGAGCTCAGGAGTTCGAGACTAGCCTGAGCAAGAGTGAGATCCCGTGTCTACCAAAAAGAAAGGAAAAAAAAAAAAACCCAGCTGGGTGTTGCGGTTCATGCCTTTAGTACGAGGTACCTAGGAGGCTGAGGTAGAAGTATGGCTTGAGCCCAGGTGTCAAGAGGTTGCAGTAAGCTATAGTGATGTCACTGCACTCTACCCAGGGCAGCAGAGTGAGACTCTGTCTCAACAAAAACAAACAAGGCAACTGAGCACCCCTCCTCACAACCCCCCACCCCTTCATATAAAAAATTTTTTAAAAAGGAAAAAAGTTCCTTTCTTCAAAACATAAAAAAAGGTAGTTGGTTATTAAAAATGTCAAATTATGAAGTTTGTCTGTACAGAGCCAGGTAACTTTATGGATATGTTCATTTTTTACATAATTGTTTAAGTTTATTGTGCCTCCTAAACGTGTCTTCATCTCTTTCATGTTATGAGAGGCTATTCAGCAAACTAGTTGAGTCCAGGTTCAAATCCTGGTTTCATCACTTACTATCTTGTGACCTTGGGCAAGTTATTTAATCTCTCTGTATCTCAATTTCTTCTTCTTTAAAATGAGAGTAATAGTATTATCTATCTCATTAAGATTGTTTAGAGGAATAAATGAATTAATACATATAAAGCATCTAAAAATTGTCTGGCACTAGTAGGCTATAAGGATTCGTTATACTAATATAGTTATGACTGTCTATTCAAATTTCAACCACTCTGAAATCAAACCTTTTATCTTCTACTTAAATTTCTACCTTCCACCAACCCTCTCTGTGTGAATGGAAATAACACCTACCTAGTCGTCTAGAATTGAAACCTTCACAGGACTGACTCATTGCTTTGCTTTTTTAAATTGAGTTAATTAAAAATCCCTTCTCTCTTTCTTTGAAGTATCCCTTTCTATTTCTTCTGTGTCCTCGGCTCTCATCCACACTAGAATCACGTGGTATTTGGATTATTGCTACAACCTTCTTGACACCGTTACGTTTTATTTTTCACTCCCCCAAGTCATACCATATAATGCTGCTATGCTAATTTTCCCGAGAAAACCAACCATGACAGTTCCTCATGAGAACTCCTCAGTGGCCACCATTTTCCTTGTGAACCATCAGTGAACCTCTCTATGGGGCTTCTAACTCTTTCTGTAATCTGCCTCCCCCTTCTTCGTAATCTTTTTTTCACTGTTCCCAAACATGCACCTTCTCTGATCAGGCCAATTATATTCTCTCTGTGCTCCTATTAATGACTCAACCTTTTTCACTCCTACAGTGTGCTCTGTCTCCTAGTCTTTGAAGGCCCAAATCTTCTAAATACTTGGAAAACGTTATTGCTCTGTTCTAAGCTCCTACAGAACCAAAAAGCATGTGTTACATAATGACATATATGACATATACGTACATGTAGGTCTGCTGTTGGTTGTTTTTTTGTTCTGTTTTGTTTTGTTTTTTGGACGGAGTCTCGCTCTGTTGCCCAGGCTAGAGTGCCATGGCGTCATTGTAAATCACTGCAACCTCAAACTCCTGAGGTCAAGCGATCCTCCTGCCCCAGCCCCCAGGGTAGCTGGGACTTCAGGTGTACACCATGACGCCCAGCTAGTTTTTCTATTTTTAGTAGAGATGGGGTCTCATTCTGTTGCTCAGGCTGGTCTCAAACTCCTGAGCTCAAGCAATCCTCCCACTTCGGCCTCCCAGAGTGCTAGGATTATAGGCATGAACCACCATGCCCGGCCAGTCATAACTTTTTAAAATCTTTCTATTCAGTTGATTTTAAAATAGTTTTTTAAAAAATTATTGTCTTTGAGACAGATATGTTGAATCCTTCAAATTGTTTGGATTTACTTTTCTAGATACAGGTTGAGCATGCCAAACCCCAAATGCTCCAATATTCTAAACTTTTTGAGCACCAACATGATGCTTAAAGGAGATGCTCATTGGAACATTTTAGATTTGGGGTTTTGGATTTGTGATGTTCAGCCAGCAAGTGTAATGCATATATTCCAAAATCTAAAAAAAATCTGAAAGCTGAAACACATCTGGTCCTGAGCATTTTGGGTAAGGGATACTCAACCTGTACTATAAATGGTAATTTCGAATAAATTAGAACTTGCTTCAGTTCAAATGAAGTAAAAAGCTATATGCATGTTTGCAATGCAATAGAGAAATTGAACTATCCCAAAATTATGGATATTTTATTGCTATTAAAATTCACAGCACAGAAAATACATGTAGTTTAAAACAGCATATCAAGTGGTATTTGGTTGTGAAAATTATGTCTGTAGGGACCCAGAGTATATGTGCTGCCAAAACGAGTATAATAGGGATCCAGAATAAACACCGAAAAATGAAATCTGGATTTTTGAAGGTAGGAGTTCGAGTCTGCCCAATGCTGGGTACTGGGGATATACAAGATAAATAAGAAATGATTCATCTCCTAAGTGTCTAATAGTGAGAAAGAAATGTTAGAAAAAAAAAAAAAACCACAAAAACCAATTACAGTGTATTTTGCTAATATAGCTAAGTGAATAGAGTGCCTCAGAAACAAAAGGAACTAATTCTGTCAAAAATAAAGCGTTCATTTAGTCTGCAGTTATTACTTGTTTTGGAAGAGGACAATTAAATGTTAAAAGAAGAAAAAGGATTGCCCTATTATAAAACGGGATGGGACATACATGGTTCATGATAATGTATTTAAAAGTTAACATCAAATGGTTATAATTTAGTAAAAACTCTCTGAAATTTTGTTGTTTTTGTTAAGTTAAAATGTCATAGATGCTATGAAAATGACTTAAATATTGAGGTGTTTTTTAGAGTTTTATGGAAAGACAGCAGTATCATACACCCATTAAAATCAGTTTTTCCTCTGAAGTACTTGAACATTTTACCCAGATTTGAAGTCACCAATTCAATGTATATTCTTTGGCTTTCAAAAGACCGTCATTAAGTGAGACATACTGTCTTTTCTGCCTTGAATTTGGTCTGTTTCTTTGAAGAAGACATAGTAGAAATATTTTATAACTGCTAAGCTTGTTGTACTGGATGTGTGAAAATGTAATAGTATATAAATTCTAGATTTTAGAGACTGATTCTTAGGTTGAAGGTATTTGTTTAATCTTCATATGAATTCAAATAAATTATCTTTCAGAAAATACTTTTCCTATTATTAACTATATAAAATTATTGAAACACTACACTATATTCCTACCATTGAGTTTTGCCCTTTTAATTTTGTGAATGCATAACATTTCTCTGTATGGAATAATGGATTTGATGTCCAGAAAAATGAATCAATGTCTAATAGAATCCTTGTATATTGTCTAGAGTTTTTTCCCCCTTGTGTTTTACTTGTATTCATATCACATTAGTTGTTATATTATCTATTTCAACATATAGTTATTCATCCAAAGATATACTTAATTGTTATTTGGGTACTTTAAGCTTTTATCCCTTCGTTATGTGACTTGGGTTCCTCTAATGCACCAGGCACTGTTTCGGCCCTGGAACTTCTGAAGTGTACCAGGGACCTTGTATTCTAATAGAGTAGACCCATGAGAAATATGGCCGATATTGGGAAGATGTAGCTTTTTATTTCTTTTAGATTTGAACTGTTATCTTAAAACTTACCTTACAGATTTTCTTTTTCTCCCCTGTGAGTAATCTTAAAGACAAAATCAGGATAATTGCAAAGAGTGGTTGAAAGTTTGAATAAAGATTGTCTTCAACTGATTAGAGTTAATGTTAAGAATGTGAAAATGTTACCATCAGACATTTGAGGTATATGAACAACTTAAAATGGAACATGAACATGGGATGTTTGCAGTTAGGGATTATACAGTCATTCTTTATACTGACCAAAACTGAACTGGATGAATATAAATTCTGAGAGGTTCATCTTTACCGTTGTTATCTGTTTGATTTTTAACAACTTTTTATTATGGAAAATTTAAATTACCATATACACAAAAAGAGAGCAAATAGTGTAGTGAATCTCTGTGTACTCATTTCCTGCTTCAATAATTGTCAATATGTGGGCCAGGCGCAGTAGCTCACACTTGTAATCTAGCACTCTGGGAGGCTGAGGTGGGAAGATTGCTTGAGCTCAGAAGTTCGAGACCAGCCTAACTAAGAATGAGACCCCATCTCTACTAAAAATAAAAAAAAATAGCCGAGCAACTAAAAATAGAAAAAAAAAATTAGCTGGGATGTGGTGGTACACACCTGTAGTCCTAGCTACTCGGGAGGCTGAGGCAGGAAGATTGCTTGAGCCCAGGAGTTTGAGGTTGCTGTGAGCTAGGCTGACGCCATGCACTCTAGCCCAGGCCACAGAGGGAGACTCTGTCTCAAAAAAAAAAAAAAATTATCAATATGTGGTTAATCTTGCTTCATCTATAACCTATGCCTGACTTGATTATTTTAGAAAATGTCCCAAACATAACATTTCCTCTGTGAAAACTTAAGTACCTATCTTTAAAAGTTAAGAGTTAACCATACACATATACAAAACCACACCCCCCCAAAAAATGATAATAATGTACTGTTGATTGTCAAATATCTGGATAGTGTTCGTATTTCTCATTTGTATCAGAAGGGTCCTTCCCTAGCTGGTTTATTTGAAGCTATATCTAAACAGAGTTATACATTTAGTTGAAACGTTCCTTAAGTCTTGAAATCTATAGCAATTTCCTTTACCTCTTTTTTTTCCTCCACATTTATTTGTTGAAGGAACAGATCATTTGTCCTGAGTTTTCTCACATTCTGGACTTGGCAGATTCATCCCTTTGTATGTCATTTAACATATTCCTCTATTCCCTGTATTTCCTATAAATTGAAGTTAGGTCTAGGTATTTAATTAGATTCACATTTGGTTTTTTTTCTTTTTTTGGTAAGAACATTTTATAGATTGGGTTATTTACTTCCTACGCAGTATATTGTAATGCTTATGATGTCTGGTTGTCTCTTTTCTCTATTATAAATATTGATCAGTGTGTACAAGTGTTTTTATCCTGATCTGTCCATTTTAAAAGTTGCTCGTGGTTTCAGCCACCATTTTTTGGTCAGTGACTGGATCTCTTGTTTCATGTTATACTCTAATTCTATAATTTTTTCTGCATTTATTGCCAGCATTCCATAAAATGGCAGTAACAACCCTTTGGTTAACCTGAAATGCAGTTTTTACAGAAAAGGCAAGATAGATGTTTATTTCCTTTCATTTATCAGTTTTTAGAAAGAATTGGATCCCTAATATTTTACAAAGGGGACCACTGTAATTTTTTTTAAGTATCGTTATGAACTCATGAATTTTTAACATGTTTGATACATTTCACTCCATTATAGTCATTTTTTCCAAGAGATGAGGTCTTGCTATGTTGCCCAGACTGGTCTTGAACTCCTAACCTCAAGTGGACCTCCTGCCTCAGCCTCCCAAAGTGCTGCAATTATGAGCATGAGCCATCACACCTGGCCATTACAGTCTTTGGTGTTCAGATTGTTTCATCTTTGATCAGTGGACGTTTCTTCCTATTGGCTCCTGATGGTTTTTTCTTTATTTTTGAGGTGCCAGTCTTTGATAGCTTCTGAAAGGACAAGGTATACCAAGGTGTACCAAGCTCATAAATTTTTTGCCCTGTTCTAGAATCAGCCCTTTGTTTAAACAACACTATTTCTTTTAGAAGTAGTATTTAGAGACTTCAGTAGGTGTCATTTGTAAGAAAATTTGGCTTCACTTGAATAAACAGTCATCTTTCTGGAGTGTTTGAATTGCATGTTCTTTGTCATTGGTTTGTATCAATGTAGACATTGAGCAAACTAGCTTTTTAGTTTCCAGCTTACTTTGGGACAGTTATTAATTAGATACATTTGGTACATTGAGTGCTGTATCATAAATTTAAAGTAATCATATGGACTGAGATTGTATGTCCTTCCCATTTTTCTCTTGTACGTTACTTAATTCTGCTCATAGGTCGCTCGTCATAAGTAATTCTGTGCAGTAGGTCATGCTTACAGCTATTTTCAGATCACTGAGGATATGTGAAATTGTTTTTGCAATGTAATGATTGATCCTTTTAAATGTAGATTTTAAAAGGGTTGGTGCTAATTGCACAGTTACGTGGTCTGCTATACAGTATGATGTCACCTCTTCCTTTGCCCCATATGTAAAAAGAGAAAGGTAGTAAAGTTTAGCATATCTATTTTCCCTCAACATTTAATACAAAATCAGGTGGTTGCTTTGTAGCCTGTCCTATTAAAGTCTGTTTAAAATCTTGAGAAATTTTATAACTTTTAAGGACATTTTAGTAGATGTAAATAAAATTCTAAATTCACTTTATTTTGTCTTGTATCTCATAGTGAATGTGTGACTTTGAATATAAAATATTAACTAAGTCTTTTAATTATGTCTCAAGTGAGGTTGTCAGTAAAAAGATACTATTAAATGGACAACCAAAGGGAGGTTTTTCTCTTTGATACTTTGTCTTTTTAAAATTCTGTACTTCAGAATTTGACTTCATTGTGTCTACATTCTTACATCCGCATATATAGATAAACCCTAGATTTGCTTTCTTTCAAAATGTGGTTCTTTATATCTGGGATAATTTTATGTGTCCAGTGCTGGTCTATTGATCTGGGTTTTTGTCCTTTTTTCCTTTCTCTGTACTTGTTATCCATCTGCTCATAGGGATAACAAATTTTCACTATCTTGTTTAATTTTTTTTTTTGAATATTTCTTATTCTCTGTGAGGGTATGCTTATGGTGGCTTGTTTGTTTTTAATGCTTTTATCATTATTTTTTCTGCGCCAGATGTAGGAGTATATGTAAACCTGAAATTATGCAGGGTTGGGAAGGTGGGTTTTTCAATGGATATGACCACCTTCACACCTGCATATCTCATTGGATACAAAATTCTCTATGAATTCTCAAGGCTCCTTTGCCTAATAACTTGATGTGACTGAATGTTCAACTTTGAATAAAATTGGCACATAGTTTTTTCCATTTAAGATCATAAAAGATGGAGACTATACATACAACCTAATTCTTACTCTTTCTTTGCACCTAAATGCATCCTCACCAGTTGCATGTCTATTCTTTCTTGAGTTAGAATTGTAGCAACATCTTTCTCAACTACTTTTTCTGTTGATATAAATTCTGTTTTTGGCTCAAAGTCTCTGGAAGTACATCATTACCTAAGAGAAGCTTGTGACTCTCATTCCCAGCTGGCCTCCTATTCTTTCCTCTGTAGGACAGCCCATGTACTCTCGTGAACATGGTGCTGCTGCATCTGAGCGACTTCAGTTGGGGACACCGCCTCCTCTGTTGGCAGCTCGTTTGGTGCCACCTCGCAACCTCATGGGATCCTCCATTGGGTACCATACCTCAGTCTCCAGCCCCACCCCTCTGGTCCCAGGTAAGCTTTGCTACAAATGGCCACCCACCTCACTGATCTTTTGTACCTTAAGCTGGCCCAGCCTAAGGGGTGACCTGGCATCCTGATCTGCTGTCACAGATTCCCTAAAGCTCTTAGGTAGTTTTATTTTTCTGTTCCTCTGCTTCTTTGGTTTGTCCCTAGTGGCTGCTAGATGATTAGGCCTCCTGTGTGTCTGTCATCTCTGGTGTCTTCTATATTTACTCTCAGTGCCTCAGTAACAAAGTCATGCTAGTTCCTTGAGTTAGTTTCTAATCAGGTAGATAGGAAAGTAATATCTAGTTGAATATTTTCTAATTAATTAATTATGCATTACAAGTAAAACTAGGTTAATTTTTCTTTAAAATAAAACAAAAACAAACATCTGGTTTCTTGCTGATCATGGATGAACATGTCCTTTTCACCCTCTGCCCCTTGTTGTATGGACTAGTTATTATATGATGTAGTGATTCTTGAAAACTCTCCTCCTGTTGACATGTGTATTTCAAAGATTGTGGAGTTGTTCTGTGGATGTCACATGAATTTTTTTTTTAATATTTCTCACTTTGCCTTTAGATTTCAGTTCATCATAATTAACTAAAGGATTTTTAAGTTGATTGGAGTTCTCTGTATTTCCAGAAATTATAGAATAAGGTCATTTAATTATGTAACTTCTTTAAAACTTTCTGCAGCCTAAACAGTTGGAGATTTTCTGTGAAGAGTACCAAGTGGTAATTGAAAACTTTTTTTGTCATAATTTGCTGATAATTTTTTTAAAAAATGAAGCAGCATTTATTTTGTATTTTATACTACATATAAATTTTAGAGGTGACATTAATAAGCCTGGAAGCTGTTATTTTATATATCACTTCCAATCATATCAGCCTTAAACACATTTAAATTTAATAAGTATATTAGATTTGCTTTTAAGGTAGGCATATCATTACAGTGCATGTTTTCATCAGGAGGGTATGCTCATGATTAAATACTGTCTCTGGTTGTCTTAAATAAGTATTATAAAGAGGGGTGTTGGAACAAAAGCTGAAATAATTAGGAAGCCAAAAAACACTTTTTGGCAGAAAACTGTAAGCATAGCCTTATAACCATTGAGGTGAAAGACTTTATTTGGTTTTATTAATCATCATCAAGCAACTTTGAGACAGCGCGAGCCTTGGGAATGAAAATACAAAAATCTATAATAGAAGCCAGATGTGGTGATGTGGGCCTCTAGTCCCAGCTACTCGGGAGGCTTAAGTGGCAGGGTTGCTTGAGCCCAGGAGTTCGAGACTAGCCTGGGCAACGTAATGAGACTCTGTCTCTTAAAAAAAAAAAATCTATATTAGGAACATCATTGTGATAATAGTTTCTTGTATTTCCTGAGCCATCCTCCTCTGAGGAGAGCAGCACAAATAGCCCTGGTGTTTAATATTCAACATCATTTAACATTTTATTACAGGGAAACAGTTTTTAATATATTAATACAATTCCATGAGCTATTTTCAAAAACAAGAAGAAAGGGGAAAAATGAGGGTTTGGGGAGGACCAGAGAATGCTGATCAGCAATTCTGGTTCTGATACCAAATATCCCAGAATCGCCTGTGCTTTTAATAGCGTTTTATTGTTTTAGCTTTGTGGTGGCCTGTTGATGTTTTGTGCAAGAGGACTGTTCACTCATTAACGTTAGAGGAAGTACAGTATTCTGGGGAGAGGTTTAATCTAAGAGGCTGAGAAATTTGCTGGATTGAGGACTTCTCTGAATCCTAGTTGTGCTTACTTAGCCAGCAGAGTTAAATGTCTGTAGTGGCCCAGAAGGTCCCATAAATGTGGATAATTTTCTGAGCTTACACTCTGAATCACAGATGTGACTGACCAGTAATAAAGATCTGAATGTACCTTATCTTTTAGCTGAAACTTAATATTAACTCCATAAAGAATTTTTCCATTAAGAAAAATAAACAGATGGAAGGACTTCTGAATCACTGTTATGAAAAATCAGTGTCTTCAGTCAATCTTAACCCTTTCATTTTATGTGGGATGAAGAGGCTGTATACTGTTTGGAGAGAAATGCTTTCAGAATTTTTTTAAACACTAACGAAATAGTTATTTAGCATTAGAATTTTAAAAATTAAGTTTTTATTTGGAGAGAAAACACAGGAAATGTGATAAAAGTGCATTGATGAGGGGAGTGGTGGTAAAATCATTGTTACATTTATAGATATAAAATTTATCTTATCTAGCTGTTTTATTTGAAATATATTTTATGTATGAGACTAGCTGTTACCTCGCCAGTTTAAAGTATAAATAACCAAATGAATAGATTGGGGTTTTTTTCCCCTTAGTTAAAAAAGTGTGTAGAAATTGGTGAGACATGATAGATAACCAAGGAAATTCAATCAACTCTTCATATATGGTGTTTGCGTACATGAAAATTTATATTAAAAATGTCCATTGAAGTTTGGATTAGGTGTTTAATACACAGGGTAGAAATGACTGAGTGAATGAATCTGCAAATACGTTGATATTTAAGAATGGATGCATGTATCTGTGTTTTGTAATATTAGCATTTTTTTCCACTTCCAAAATGTGTATGTATGTACTGTAACACAAAGAGAAATACAGTTGGTCCTCCATATCCTCAGGTTCCACATTTGCGGATTCAACCAACCACAGATTGAAAATATTTGGGGAAAAAGAACAAAAAATAATACAACAATAAAAAATAATATAAATTAAAAAACAATATAGCATAACAACTATATAGCATTTGCATTATATTAGGTATTATAATCTAGAGATGATTTAAAGTATATAGGAGGTTGTGCATAGGTTATATGCAAATACTATGCCATTTTCTATAAGGGATTTGAGCATCTATGGATTTTGGTATCTGCACAGAGTCCTGAAACCCATCCCCTGCAGATAGTGAGGGATGGCTATATATGTATGAGTTGATGTAATTTTATTGAAGAATATACATCTTTTAGCAGTTTATTTTATAACATTGAGAAATAGTTTAACCTGACTGATTTGTTATGTGTTTTGTTATTTTCCCTCAGATACCTATGAACCAGATGGTTATAACCCAGAAGCTCCTAGTATTACCAGTTCTGGTAGATCTCAGTACAGACAGTTCTTTTCAAGAACACAGACACAGCGCCCCAACCTGATTGGCCTAACATCTGGAGATATGGATGCAAATCCAAGAGGTAAAAATGCATTGAGCTTTTTTGGATGCTAAATGTTGTGTAATAGTTTGATATAGTTATTACATTTGCATTTCTGACCTGGCTTGAGGAAATTAATGTCTAAATTACTTATATACCATCTCTTTGAAAGGTGCCATATAATTATCTCAAATATTTTAAATAACTTTGTCTCCAAATTTCATTTTAAAGCTATAGTTAGAATATGTTTATTTTTAAATACAAATAATACTAATATTATTTAATTGCTTTTCTTGGTAGGATTTTAGGCTGTTTTAACTGTGCGGGGCACTGTACTAGATACTGGGTATAGAAAGATGAAATGACTGATCCATTGATTCCCTTGATCCCTTGCCCTCCAAGAACTGATCATTTCAGTGCCTACCTTGTATCTTGAGAGCTGTGCTTCATGCTAATAATATTGAGAACCTAAAACATTGTAATAAAATTATCATTTGACCATTTTTAACACTTACAATTGCAACTATATGTTAGCTAGGACTTTTACAAAGCTTAGGCACAAACCTTAAAATTAAACACAAAACCAAGAAAGATTAAATGCAAACTTTTGTTTTTGTTTTTTGAGACAGAGTCTCACTCTGTTTCCTGGTCTAGAGTGCTATGGTATCATAGCTCACTGCAACCTTAAACTCCTGGGCTTGAGTAATTCTCCTGCCTCAGACTCCTGAGTAGCTGGGATCACGGGCATGCATGACCACACCCAGCTAATTTTTCTGTTTTTTTTGTAAAGGCAGGGTCAGGCTTTGTTGCTCAGGCTGATCTCAAGGGCTGGTCTCAAAGTCCTGGCCTCAAGCAATCCTCCTGCCTTAGCCTCCCAAAGTGCTAGGATTATAGATATGAACCATTGTGCCTGGCCAGCATTTACCTTTAATATAGGTTGATAACCTCCTTCCTCATCTCCCACAAAAAGGAGTGGTTAACAAGTTTGATGGGATTTCATTTTGGTAACTTATTATAGTTAGATTTCCAATATTTAATTCCAATTTGAGTGATTGGCAATGGGCCATACTGAAAATAGTTTTCTGATATAGTCACATGGTGAACATTTTTCTGTTCTTACCTTCTTTTCTATCCTGACTTTATTCACTCTTTTTTGCTGTCATTAATGATACTATTACAACTATAAGATAACAGTTTTTTTTTTTGTCAGGACTACACTAAGTATGTTTATTTATATTATCTTTCATCTTTACAACTCCATAGAAGAGGTACTATTTTTGTTTTTTTTGTTTTTTTTTTTTTTTGAGACAGAGTCTCGCTCTGTTGCCTGGGCTAGAGTGAGTGCCGTGGCGTCAGCCTAGCTCACAGCAACCTCAAACCCCTGGGCTTAAGGGATCCTACTGCGTCAGACTCCCAAGTAGCTGGGACTACAGGCATGCGCCACCATGCCCGGCTAATTTTTTCTATATATATTTTTAGTTGGCCAGATAATTTCTTTCTATTTTTAGTAGAGACGGGGTCTCACTCTTGCTCAGGCTGGTCTCGAACTCCTGACCTCAAGTGATCCACCCGCCTCGGCCTCCCAGAGTACTAGGATTACAGGCATGAGCCACTGCGCCCGGCCTATTTTTGTTCTCTTTTTACAAGTGAAGACACTGAGGCTTAGAAAAGTTAAAGAACTTGCCCAAAGTCACACAGCTATTAAGTAGCAGAACTAGAATTTGAACCCAATCTAATTCCAAAGAATATATTCTTACCTTCTATGCTGTAATGCATATATTGTTGCTGAATTACCTGAAATTAGTGGAAAGATCATGTTCTCAATGATTTCAAGTCTTCCTTTTGCCACTAATCTGGTTTATCTGTACATTAATACACTGTAATCCCTAGATAATCTCTCTCCGTATAGAAGGTCATGTGGTTTGTATATTCTCCAGACTTGCTTTGTGATCTTGGGCAAATCACTTAACCTCTAGCTATATGTCTTTCCTTTTTAATAATGTACTTCAGTAAAGAAAAGCATTAGGCAATATGAAGTGGTAGTGTTAACAACTATTTAAGAAAGACATAATGGCATCTCAAATTCTAGAATGCTTTATGCCATCACAATTTCTACCTCATCCATTAGCTTTCTAAAAACACAAGTCCTACAAAGGCAAGGATCATGTCTATTTTATTCACTTTTTTATACCCAAGGTCTACTACAGTTGCTGAGCTGTAAAATAGCAAAATGTTAAATGAATGAATCTTTACATAGTAATTTCCCTGACTGTGTTACACAGATGAAATGGAACAGACTGCTCCCCACCATGTCTCTATCCCAGCGTCCAGCCCTGCATATGTTGTTATTTGCTTGGTTGAGTTGCTAAAGTTAGGGGAAATACTCAGGCATAAGAGGTATAATTTTGTGTTGTTATTTACTTTTTTGTTCAATACACCTCTCCCTACCCACAGGTAATCTATTAAAAAGTCAGTTTTTTATAGTATTTTAGTCTCAACTGTTGTGAGTGAAATGTGCTAATTTGTAGCACTGGCTTTGGATTTTCTTCCCAACTTTTATGTTTGGAAATAACAGCTGAATGCTTTCACTTAGATTTACCAGTTGTTCAGTTGTTAATACTTTGTCACCTTTGGTCATGAATGCTTGCTTGTGTTCTCTCTTGTCTCTCTCTTCCCTCTCCTTCCCTCACATTTTTTTTTTGAACCACTTGAAAGTAAGTGGTAGACATTGTAATACTTTAAGTCCTTTAGCTTACACCAAAGAATAAGATAGTCCTGTATAAGCACAGTATTATTGTAAGCACAGTATTATTGTCACACATAAGAAAATCATAATTCCATAATAATATTTAATCCTTATGACGTGGTGAACTTCTTGTTATATCACATCAGGAGGCAAATAATGTCCCTCTATTAATGGTGCTAAGTTTGATTGCTTGCCTAAGGTGATAATTTAGATCTCTCCATTGCAAAAGTAAGTAATTTATGGAGTAGTACTTTGGTACCATATAAATACGTTATTCTCCAACAGCCTTTCGCCAGTAATTTTTTGCATCCATTGATTGATCCATGCCTGAGTCGGTTTATTACATTGGGGTTACCATTAAGTTTTGAAACTTGGAGTTATATTTTTAAAAAAGGAGAAAGACATTTGCAAAGGAGACATTTGTTAATTTTTTCTGAATGTTAGGCATTTCTAAAAAGGAAATGATAGCAGTTGAGCTATTTGTAGTTCTTTTTAGCTTTTAGACTAAATATTTTAATCATTTGAAACTCCTCAGAAACCCAACAATGTGATTTTTTCTTTCCAACAGCTGCTAACATTGTGATCCAGACTGAACCACCAGTTCCTGTTTCGATTAATAGCAACATAACCAGAGTAGTTCTTGAACCAGATAGCCGAAAAAGAGCTATGAGTGGTTTGGAAGGGCCGCTCACAAAGAAACCTTGGCTGGGAAAGTAAGATAACTTGCTAATTAGTAACGTCTAATTGGTGTCGTTGGTTTTTGTATTATTCATAAAATTAAGAGTTGTCACTAATCAATAATTTTCAAACTATGTGTCTCAAAGTTAGGGTTCCAGGAGATATCTTTAGAATGTCCTAAAAATTAAAAATTAACAGAATATTCATAATAGATATTTGTAATTTGTACCTATGTATTTCTTCACCTAACCTAATATTAAAAATTATTAAGAAACTGAAAATAAATAGAAAAGAAGAAAAATAGTTCTGTACCTTTGCAGATGTTGAAAAAGACTGGTCATTCCTTACTTTAATATTAGACTCCTTAATAATTGTGGTAGCTTTTTTAACATATGAATTTTGCTGTCAATTGGACCTCTTTTCTTCCTACCTGTTCTATTCCTATATAAGAAGAATGATGTGAAAATTGCTTAGTAATATCTTAAGAATCTTAAAGAGCTTACGAAAGGTACTTTTAAATAAATATAAACTTACACTCTTTGCTGATGTATCTCTTGGCTAGGCATGAGGTGGGGAATTAATCAAGATCTATTAATATTCCTTTCAGGCAAGGGAATAACAATCAGAATAAACCAGGGTTCTTGCGAAAGAATCAGTATACAAACACCAAATTAGAAGTCAAGAAAATCCCTCAGGAATTAAACAACATTACCAAGCTCAATGAACACTTCAGCAAATTTGGAACTATTGTTAACATCCAGGTAAAAAATGTGGCTATGTCTGTGTCATAATCCAGGCATTTTGTGGGTCTTGAAAAGTATTTGTATCAGCTTAGCTTGCTCAAATGAGTCAGTCGTTATTCTGATTATCTCTGATAAGTATTGTAAACTCCACTGTGTATCTGTATACCCACCTTTATTATGAAATTGTTAAATTGCCTTCATTTGGTTCTTTTCTGCAACCTGTTCCTGAAAGACATTGGGCTAGCTCCTGTATTTTTGTTCAGAGTTCTGTCTTTGAACAAATGGGTTTTTTTTTTAAACCTGCATTAATATTCTAGGTAGCTAATAACTAGGTAGCTGAGATTTTTGGTAATTTCTGACTGATTTTTATATTGTGTGAAATAGTAATTTGTTGAGGATGATTCTAATCTTGAGAATTTTAGGCAGTGTAATGTGTTATGCAAGATCAAATAAATTGTAACTTTTATGTTTCACTGTCTGCTAGTTAGATATTTGAATTTATGAATTTGTGGTTGGGTATTATGCTATAACTGAGGGTACTTGATGACTAGATTAAGTTGGAATTTCAGTTACCCCTTATACTTAAGTGTTGTCATCAAATCAAAATGTATCTTAGTTTAAGAAGGTAGTATTGGGGTACTTGGTATTTCAAAGAATTGAACCAAAGTGTTCGAGAGGTTTTTATGCAGTTTTTTTCCTGACTGCAGAAGTAGTACATGTTTAGTTTTACAAATAATTGGAAATACATTAAACACAAATTAAAATCACCCAAATTTTGCCACTTGGCAGTAATGACTGTTGATCTTTTGTTTGTTTGTTTATTTATTTTTTGAGATAAGGTCTTGCTCTGTTGCCCAGGCTGGAGTACAGGGGCATGATGATAGTTCACTGCAGTCTCGAACTCCTGGACTCAAGGGATCTACCCGCCTTAGTCTCCCAAGTAGCTGGGATTACAGGCATGTGCCACTGTGCCCAACTAATTTTTTTCATTTTTGTGGATCCTGCTGTGTTGCCCAGGCTGGTGTTGAACTCCTAGCCTCAAGTGATCTTCCCATCTCAGCCTACCAAGTAACCGGCATCTCTTAATTAAAAGACATATGTTTTTATGTATTTATATGGAAGAATGTATATACTTACCCATTCTCTTTTTAAAAATGCTTCACATTCTGCTCCCAGTGGAGTCACAGGAAAAAAAATGCTTCACATGCTTAAAAAATATAAAAGATATAATCATCCCAAATGTCTATATCTATTTTCTCTTAAAGTTTTCATGGGTCATAATTCTTTATGGCATTTAGAAAAATTTAGATAGCTTAATGTAGCTAGGTATAATTAGTCAGCTTGGGCTGCTATAACAAATACCATAGACTGGCAGACTGTGTGGCTTAAACAACAGAAATTTATTTTATCACAGTTCTGTAGGCTGGGAAGTCCAAGATTAAAGTGTTGGGCAATTCAGTTTGTGATGAGGGCTCTCCTCCTAACTTGCAGACAGTTGGCTTCTTACTGTGTCCTCGCGTGGCAGAGAGACAGAGAGGGAGATCTTTTCCAATTCTTTTAAGACCATTAATCATATCCATTAGAGCCCCATCCCTATGACCTCATTTAACCTTAATTCCCTTCTAAAAGCTCATGTCCAAATGTGGTCACATTGGAGTTTAGGGCTCCATATTAATCTGGGGGTGGGGGGACACAATTTATTACATAGCAATGGACCATAATTTATTTAACTATTTTCTGTTGTTGGGAATTTATGTTGTTTCTATTATTTTCTTAAAGGTTGCTTTTAAGGGTGATCCAGAAGCAGCCCTCATTCAATATCTTACCAACGAGGAGGCCAGGAAAGCCATCTCTAGCACAGAAGCAGTTCTAAACAACCGATTCATTCGAGTTCTGTGGCATAGGGAAAATAATGAGCAACCAGCACTACAATCCCCAGCACAGCTGCTCCTGCAACAACAGCAAACACTTAGTCACCTCTCACAGCAGCACCATCACCTGCCACAGCATCTTCATCAGCAGCAGGTGCTGGTGGCCCAGTCTACCCCCTCAACGGTACATGGAGGTATCCAAAAGGTAATCTGATTCATTGGAAATAAAAGTTCCTCTCATCCAGCCCTTTAGGTCAGTATTTCTCAATTCTTGGTCCTTAGGTCTAGTACATCAGAGCTCATAGTTTGATCTGCAGACCAGTAGCATCTGATCTCCTGGAAGCTAATTACAAATGCAGATTCTTGGGAAAAAATGCAAATTCTTGGGTCTTACCTCATCCTGCTAAATCAGAATCCCTATGGGTGGTGCTCAGGAATCTGTGTTTAAACAAGCTCTGCAGTTGATTCTTATGGACCCCAAAATTTGAGAAGTGCTACTCTATTCAGAATCACTTACCTGGGTGCAAATTCCTGGACCTCACCTTCCCAAACCTATATAGTTGATCTCTAGATATGGGGCCTATAATGTACATCTTTAAAAAGTACTCTTAAGTGATTTTTGTGGACACTAAGTATAGTAACATCCACCACTGAACAACTCTGATATAGAACTACTTCTTTATTTTGTGTTAGAATCAGTCTCCCTTGTATCCACCCATGTATCCTACTTTTCCCCTATAGAAAAATTCTGTTCCTTTTAAAACTGGTGTAGAAGCACCAAGATAATTGGGATTTTGACTGTTGTATTCATTCTATCCCTAGTGCCTAAAACAATGCCTGGTACTTACTACTCAGATGAATAGATTTGCATGAAAAGATGAAGGAAGGAAAGAACAAATCACTATTCATTAGAACCATTCAGATAGTGACAATAATTATAATTTCCACCTAGGTATTCTTATGTTTAGATTAAATACATTTAGATCTTTTTTTAAAAAAGTATTCCTTTTAGTACATAGCCTCAACTCCATTTATTATCCTGCTCATTTACATCTAAATTTTCATTCAGTTTTGTCTGTATCCTACTTCATGTTAGAGCCCAGAGGTGAATGCTTCCTCCAGATGTTGGATACATAATGTAGAAAAGAGTAATATCATCCATCACCTCTGTGATTATTAGACTATGTACTGTTAATGCACCCCAAGATTGCATTATGTTTTTGAGGTGGTCATTTCATACTGTTATTAAGTTACTGTCAATTAAGACCTCTTACTTAAGTTCTTTCAGAACATTACAAATTAGAGGGAACATTAAAAAATAATAATTTTTACGCGTATATATCCATGCAGTTGTGACATATTTTAGACATCCAAAAAAGTATGGATAATATAATCACCACCTCACTTAAACTTTACAGATAATTGAAGCACCCTCCCATTCCCATTTTCTTACCTTCTTCCCCATGGTAATCACTACCCTAAATTTATACCATTCCTAGGCTTGCTTTTAAACTTTCACCATATAAGTGTTTATTTTGTATATCCAGATAATTAACAAACCACAGACATCGGGTGCATATGTTCTTAATAAAGTTCCTGTTAAACATCGTCTTGGTCATGCAAGTGGTAACCAGAGTGATGCGTCACACTTGTTGAATCAGTCTGGTGGTGCTGGAGAGGATTGCCAGGTATGCACTTCTGTGAATCTGAAATATATTTAGAGTCGTTTAGTGAATTAACAAGGAACTTAACAAAATTGATTATCATCCAGATTTGTAACGTCTTACTTCCTTAATCAAGACAAGTGTGATAGCTGACCTATGTGTGGCATATAAACTTCCCTAATTTCCAGTCAGAAATTTGCTAGTTAAATTTCTTTTTCGGCCAGGCACGGTGGCTCACACCTGTAATCCTAGCACTCTGGGAGGCTGAGGCGGGTGGATCGCTTGAGGTCAGGAGTTCGAGACCAGCCTGAGCAAGAGCGAGACCCCGTCTCTACTAAAAACAGAAAGAAATTATCTGGCCAACTAAAATATAAATATATAGAAAAAATTAGCTGGGCATGGTGGCGCATGCCTGTAGTCCCAGCTATTTGGGAGGCTGAGGCAGTAGGATTGCTTGAGCCCAGGAGTTTGAGGTTGCTGTGAGCTAAGCTGACACCATGGCACTCACTCTAGCCCAGGCAACAGAGTGAGACTCTGTCTCAAAAAAAATAAAAAATAAAAAAAAATAAAAAAATAAATTTTTTTTCTACTCAAAGCGAAGTAGGACTTTGAGAATTTTAGCTATTAATAGATAAATGTTTTTATTAGTCCATTTCTTTAGTTATTCTTTAATATGGTTAAGAATGTAGTGAAGGTGTGTTCTGTCATAATAAAACAAACTTTGAAATATGTATTAAGCAGTTACATTTGCTTTTAGTAATATATCTGTACAGTGACTCTTGAGTGTGGTGATTATTTCAAGAGAGCTAAAAATAATCCTGAAAAGGAAGAGCAACAATGGGGGCTAGCCCCAAAAATACTATGTAGTTACTATAATTGAAACAATTGGATATTGACACATGAATAGAGCAGTGAGACAGAAGATAAAATTATAGAAATAGACTGCAAATAGGAATTTATTAAATCATGACAGAGTATCCGAAATCAGTGGGGAAGTTATAGACTTTTTGATAAATAATATTGGGATAACTGGATAGCCATGTGGAAAAGATAAAATTAGATCCATTTTTTAATTACATCATAAACCAGGATAAATTCCAAATGTATCTGAGATTTAGATGCTGATGGAAATGCTAAATGATACAACCCATGTGAAAGGAAATTTGGCAGTGTAATATCTGGCAAAATTATGTATGTGTTTACTCTAAAATAATCTTCCTTCTAAGAATCTATGCCAAAGGTATCCTAGCCAAAATATGAAAAGACATATGTGCAAGGCTAGTAAGTGTAGACTCTATAATAGCAAAAGACTGGAAACAACCCAAATGCTCATCTGTAAGGGACTTGTTACTTAAAATGTAATACATCCACACAGTAGAGTATATGCTACCTTACAGAGGAATGAGGAACATTTTTATATGTACCATGGAATGATTATCAGGATATACTAAATTTAAAAAAAAGCAAATTGGAAGAAGAAAATGTATAGCGGGGCACTGCTGATGTAAAGAAGCGAAAGTAGAGGCAGTGAACAAATACAAATATTGGCTTATAATAGAAAAACCAAAAAGATAATTCATATAATTTATATATGGTGGTAATGGCAAGTATAGAAGTTAGACAACTTTTGACTATGTCTTGTTTTGTAGATATGGCTTAGAATCATTTAAATACTGAATGTAATTATAAAATAAAATTAAATGAAATAGAGGTAATCCCTAGAAATTGAAAAGAAAAATGAAACAAGTGAACTGGCATATCTGCATAGAGAGTGCTTTAAAACTCAGTAATTCGGCTATATATTTCTAATGGAATATACCCTGAAGACAAAAAGCAATTTTAAAAAAAGCTCTTTTTAGCTGTCATGTTGTTGGTAGTGGTTGGTATTCTGAAACTGATTTGTGAGCATCGTAGGATAAATCAAATGAGAAATTGTGTGATGTCATTGATAACTGAGATTTTCATTGTGGTTGAAAAGAGAGATGAAAGATAAATGAGATTAGGTAAAAACATTGCAGTCCTGCATTTGAATTTAAAGTATCAGTAAAAACTCAAGTTGTATTTTATCTTTTTTTTTAAAAAAGTGACAAAATAAACTCCCCAAATTTCCTAATTCTGTTCACGGAAAAGATCTAGAAACAATGACCAGCCCAGGAGCAATGAGCACCCCTACCACTCAGAGGAACCAGGAATCCTTGAAGAAATGGTTGTCTCCAGCTTTGGGATTGGAAGTGTTACAGATGAACCTAGATATTTTGTCAAACCAGAAAGCCAGCAAGTTGTCAAAGGTTATTAGAGTCCTGTCAAAGAGAAAAACAAATCTCATTAAGGCTGTAGATTTACCCACCAATTTAAAGGAAATTTAGGGGACAGAAAAACATGTTCAGGGGTTACCAAAGAATCCTGTGGGGGATACTACTGCAAGAGTGACCTGGTTTTTTAAATAAATAATGTACAAGGAAAAGAAAGAGATGGAGAGGGAAACTTACGAATTAAAGGAGACAAATTAAAGGAGACGTTAAAGTGACATAACCAGTCGCACTACATGGACCTTAACAGACAAGTGGGAAAAATTGTTTACAAAAGTATAGTACAAGCTAGAGATGTGAATATTTAATGATATTTTAAAAAGTTTTACTATCTTTTAAGTGTGATGATGGTATTATGTTTTATGTTAAAAAATGAAGGGAGTCCTTATCTTTTAGAGACACAACTGAAATATTACAGTTGATACGGTATTTGGGGTAAGAATGTAGTTTTGAGGATATAAGTAGAAGAAGATTATTTTATGTATCGATCATTGTTGCTGCTTGATGATGGATATATCAAGTGTTTTATACAATTCTCTATACTTTTGTCTGTTTAAAAAATTTCATTATTAAAAACGAGAAAAAAATGATTGCAAACTTTGAACTGAAGAAAGCCCTGACTGACTTGACTTGGCCTCTTATTAGCTATGTTAGTTAGATAACTTGGGTTAAATTTCATTTTCATAAACTGAGTTGCTATGGGGATTAAAACTTTCATGTTAGTAAAGCATAAAAGAGAAATGCTTGGCAAATAATTAGTGCTCAGTAAATTATAGGTGTTGCCATTTTAATTTTAATAATAAACAATAACGAACATCAGCTATGCAGAGTTCTTACAGTACTTGAGGGAATTTCCTGTGTAAAGTAGCTTTTTTTTTTTTTTTTGAGACAGGGTCTTGCTTTGTTGCCTGGGCCAGAGTGCAGTGGTTTCATCATAGCTCACTGCAACCTCAAACTCATGGGCTCAGGTGATCCTCCTGCTTTAGCCTCCCTAGTAGCTGGGACTACAGTTGCATACCACCATGCCCAGCTAATTTTTAAATTTTTTGTAGAGACAGGGTCTCACTTATTGCCCAGGCTTATCTCAGACTCCTGGCCTCAAGCGGTTTTCCCACCTCGGCCTTCCAAAGTGCTAAGACTGAAGGTGTAAGCCACTGTGCCTAGCCAAAGTAACTTAATTTTGAGGATAATTAAGTATTGTAGTGATTGAGAGAAGACCTTATATTTGAATATATTGTTTACGTGATTGAATTTTCCGTGAATTTCTTAATACTATTTTCTGCATTTTTTGTATCATGTATTCAAAGTTAATTATTAATAAAAAGTTAAAAAAAGAACAGAATATGATAGGGAAGACTTGAACTGGATTGATTGTAGTGTACCATGTAGCTCTACTGTGCCTTAAAGACACGGGAGATTAATTGGAGAGTCATCTGTTCAAAAGAAGAAAGGAATCCAAATACCAAAACCAGCACAGGGACAATGGCCACCTCTTGGTTGCTTGCAAAGTCAGATCTGTGAACCAACTATTGTCTTATATTTGAATATAAACTCATAGCATTTGATTAAATACAATATTGAGATTATGATTGTAAAGTAGCTTAAATCTTAGAAGGGTTTCCACTTATGGGAAGCATGGGTTTTTATTTGGCATCTCACTTACGGAAAATAACTAACAATGATACCGTCCAGCCAGGGACTGCTGTTCTTTTTCTTGCAATTAAAAAAATAAAATAGGTCAGGTGTGGTGGCTAATGTCTGTAATCCTAGCACTCTGGGAGGCCAAGGCGGGAGGATCGATCCAGGTCAGGAGTTCAAGACCAGCCTGAGCAAGAACGAGACCCTGTCTCCACTAAAAATAGAAAGAAATTAGCTGGACAACTAAAATATATATAGAAAAAATTAGCTGGGCATGGTGGCGCATGCCTGTAGTCCCAGCTACTCGGGAGGCTAAGGCAGAAGGATTGCTTAAGCCCAGGAGTTGGAGGTTGCTGTGAGCTAGGCTGACGCCATGGCACTCTAGCCCGGGCAACAGAGTGAGACTCTGTCTCCAAAAATAAAATAAAATAAAATAAAATTTAAAGAGAAGAAAAATGTGGGATTGCATTCAGAAGCAAAATGTTGCTAAAAATAACTTTTGCTTTTATCTTTTAATTAACAATTGAATTATATATAAGGAACTAGTTTTTATAATGCCATTTTAAATGTGAAAAGAAAATGTAACTCCTAACAAGAGTAGAAATATATGCAGTCTTTCTAAAAAATTATTTAAGCATTTCTAAAATTTATTTTTGTTTGTGCTTTTTTTTTTTTTAAGATATTTGCATCTCCAGGCCATCAAAAAATGATTTACAGTTCCTCAAACTTAAAGACACCTTCAAAACTTTGTTCAGGGTCTAAAACTCATGATGTTCAAGAAGTTCTTAAGAAAAAACAGGTAACAGTCGTATTTCTTCTTGCCTTACAGAGGAAAGGACCCATTGAATTCTCAAGTGATTAAGTTAACAACTTTAAATCAATTCATGTTGTTGTGAAACTGCATCATAATGTTATTTAGCTTCTTTTCTATTTAATGTACACTTGAAAAAAAAGGATGAACATACTGAAAAAGTATTTCACAATTGCCGTTCAGTGGCCACATCAAACACAAGGATTAAAATTTTTTCCTGTCATGTTTTTATTTCTCCAAGGAAAAGAAGCAGATACTTTTCAATATTTATTTTCTTTTTAAATTCCTTTTTGGTTTTGTAAGTTAAATAATGTTTCACATAAAGTGTAACATTTATGTTTTAATAGGTATTAACATGATTCAGTTCAGAGTTTTATTGTCAGATTTAAGTTCACATAGGGTTTTTCAGATAAAATATTTATATATATTATCTCAGTATAATTAGAGATTTAATTAACAGGAGGGTGGTAGGCAAAATTTCTGTGGCCAAATCCATAGATTTTGCTATCATTTCTAATCTATAGCTGCATCTCAAATTTTTAAACTTTAAACTTCAAAAATAAGGATTTGGCTTATTGGCAAGTTTAAACAGCTATTTTTCTTCATAAAGACATTCAGGTCATTGCAGTCAGTAAACCTCATAGATAAAGCTAGTTAGTGTCCAGTATTTTAAATATTTTTTGAGTATAGTTATAAATGTAAACTCTATTGTATTGGAAGTGTTGGGGAAAATATATTCAAAGGTTTCATCTCTGGTTTCAGCTAATTTTTGATTATGAGGAAAATCTGTTTTGGATAGGGATGACCCAGAAGAAATGAGTTGAGTATAGGACCGTTATGTATCATTGGCAGTTTTGTTATCTGTTAACTAATTTCTTTACATATTCATACAGGAAGCAATGAAGCTACAGCAAGATATGAGAAAAAAGAGGCAAGAAATGTTAGAAAAACAAATAGAATGTCAAAAGGTAAGAAGAGCTCATTATTTGCACATGGAATTGATACATAGAATTGATTTTACAAAGATATACATAGTAGCAAAGTTTTTAAGGCTTATGTATATTGTTTATTTTGTAGATGCTAATATCCAAGCTAGAAAAAAACAAAAACATGAAACCAGAAGAAAGAGCAAATATAATGAAAACTTTGAAAGAGCTTGGAGAAAAGATCTCACAATTAAAAGATGAATTAAAAACATCTTCTACCGTCTCCGCGCCATCTAAAGTGAAGACAAAAACAGAGGTATCTGTTTGCATTTTTCATTTAACATAGGGTTATTGAACATCTACCATGGAATGTACAGTGGAACCCTTTCTTCAGTAGCTAATAGCCTAATGGGGCTATAGGCAAGCAATTATATAGCTGTGGGATTTTTTTTTTTTTTTAGTGTTTCTGTAGACACTATGTACTCTCTTTGAGAAGAGGTGATAATACCCTCTTTGAACAAAGATGTGTTTTTTAATTGAATTTTTTGGTTCCCTGTGCTGAAGATGAAACTGCTGGAGTGATGGTGAGGAAAGAGATTTCCTGTTTCAGTAGTTTTGTTCTATTGTTATAATACTGTTGTAATAAAATCCTTTTTATTTTGAGATAAGATCTCTCTTTGTCACCCAGGCTGGAGTGCAGTGGCGTGATCCTCCCACCTCAGCCTCCCAAATAGCTGGGACTACAGGCACACACCACTATGCCTGGCTGATTTTTCTAATTTTTTATAGAGATAGGATCTCGTTATATTGCCCAGACTGGTCTTGTCCTCAAGTGATCTCCCACGTTGGTCTCCCACAGTGTTGGGATTATAGGTATGAGCCACCACACCAGACCAGAACCATCCGTTTTAATTAAGTCAAAAGATATCACTGGCTTTAGTATGGGTAAAAAAATGTGGCATGCTATTGAAAAGAATAATCAGAAGTTCTAGATCCATTTGATCTAATTTTATTAGTTTCTATCTGTTTCCTTACCCTAGGAGAGTACTTGCTTTTGATAGTGGTCCCATTATACCACAGCTCTATAGTGGGATTTTAGATAATTCCAGCCCTTTGAGAACTGGATATAAATTTATCGGATATATAGACTGCAAATCATTATGTACAATATTATATTACAGTTGAAATTATGGTTCTCTATCAGTATAGGAATGTAAAGTGTTTCATTAGGATTGCTTTTTAGAAATATAATAAAAATATTTTTATTGAAATTTCGTTCATTACAGAAAGAACGTTATGTGCATTTTAAAAATTAAAGAGTACACAGGAGAAAAAAAAAATCTCTTACAGTCATGCCATCTAAAGACTGATAATTTGTCTCTTCAGAAAAAGAGAATAGTTAATAGGTTCCAGTCTGAAAGTATTTATGTAACTATTACCTTTGTACTATTAATAAATTTTTACTATTTAATTTATTTTGCCCCATTGTGTGTCATCTATAATGCTGTATTATGTGAACATTATTCTCAGCTCCCTAAACTCAGGTGACTATTACCAGAGTCTGATTTTTAGGCCATCTTATTGCAGTAATACTGCTTAGTACTTTTCACCGATATACTTTCTACATGTTGGCACTGTTAAATCCATAAAATTACTTTTTTAAAGCACCAGTGTTTATTGCATCCTCTCACTCTCGTTTTCCCAAGAGATGTGTGTAATTATGTAACTATAGTGTTCTAAATAAGATCTTGGAAGTTATCTAGAAAATACCTTTTTGCTTTAAATTTTTCCAAAGGCCCAGAAAGAGTTACTAGATACTGAACTGGACCTCCACAAGAGGCTATCCTCAGGAGAAGACACAACAGAATTACGGAAAAAACTTAATCAGTTACAGGTTGAGGTAAGATTTAAAAGGAATTATTAACTCACCTCATTTAACATCTTAAAAAAGTTTTCCTCTGTTTTCCAAAGTTCTGTCTAACAATGTATATTACATTCTATCTCTTGTTGTTATTCAGGCTGCACGATTAGGTATTTTACCTGTGGGTCGAGGAAAGACCATGTCCTCTCAAGGTCGCGGAAGAGGACGAGGCCGTGGAGGAAGAGGAAGGGGCTCACTGAATCACATGGTGGTGGACCACCGCCCCAAAGCACTAACAGTTGGGGGATTCATTGAGGAGGAAAAAGAAGATTTACTTCATTTCTCAGTAAGTTTTTAAAGTAGCAAATGCTAACTCTAGAAACACTGTATTCAGCATTTTCCTTGCTGCAGTTTGTATAAATGTCAAATGTTTTATGTATTAGAAAATATAGTTGTAAAAACGTGAATAATAGCAAATTACTGTTAATATATTTAAAGATGAAGAAGCAGCTGTTGCTTTGTAATTCCTTAGTACTCTACTTGAATGTAGTGACGAGTTGTCCCAAGGCTACATTTGATTTTTTGTTTTAGGATTATTACATGATTTACCAGGTATTTATAGTCAATAATGAAATAATCTGGGATGGAGGTAAAATTTAAAGAAAGAATTTATTAGGATAACAGACATGTTTATTTATATTATTCTGGATGTAATGATGACCACTTACTTTTAGACAAACATGCAAATAGAGATTTGCTACAGGCGAATGTCTTAAAATTTTGGACATACACAGTGCATATTCCTTTTCCAAGTACTCATTCATTCAGTTAGTATTTTTTGAGCATTATTTGTGCTAGAGCACTTTCATATATGATCTCATGTATAACATAAATAACTGGATAAATGTGAAATACATGTGAAGTACAATGTTCTTTCTTTCAAAGAAGTACAGAAATACATATGCTTAGATGTGACTGAATAGATATAGCAAACTTAAAAGAAAACTATTCTTCAAGATCTTTTATTTTATAGCTCACAAAGACCAAAGTAAAATCTGTGTTTTCAATGTTCTGCTTTCCTTAATGATTGTGAAATGATCATGGATGAACCATATCTATATGAAAAGATGATGGATGGATTTTAGTAAAGCTATCCTTAAGTTGTAAGGATCTAATTCTACAGTCAAAGTTTGTTCTTCTGTCCAAAGTTTGTCTACTTCTAAGAATTTATTGTAAGGGAATTATGGTTGTATGCAAATGGCAGCTATATAAGTATGTTCATTGTAGCACTCTCTTAATAGTGAAAAGGGGAACCATCTAAATATTCAACAGTATCTTGTTGCCTGTAAAAACATGTTGTTTTGTTTTGTTTTGTTTTGTTTTGTTTTGTTTTCAGACAGAGTCTCGCTCTGTTGCCCTGGGTACAGTGCAGTGGCATCAGCCTAGCTCACAGCAACCTCAAACTCCTGGGCTCAAGCAATCCTCCTGCCTCAGCCTCCCAAGTAGCTGGAACTATATAGGTGTGCGCCCCCACACCTGGCTAATTTTTTCTATATATTTTTAGTTGTCCAGCTAATTTCTTTCTATTTTTTTTTTTTTTTTTTAGTAGAGACAGGGTCTTGCTCTTGCTCAGGCTGGTCTCGAACTCCTGAGCTCAAATGATCTGCCCGCCTCGGCCTCCCAGAATGCTAGGATTACAGGCGTGAGCCACCATACCTGGCCTAAATTTTAAGCTTTATATATTGACTTGCCATTAGTCTTTCTGCTTCCCACCTCCCCAGTTTTCCGGTTTCGTTGTGTTCTCTCTCACTTTCTCTTTTCTTATGGATTTATTCCTTTAAAAAATAAATTACTCTCATTTTGGTGGGGATGGGGGTGATGTGAAATTGCACACAAAATAGTCCCCCATCTTTAGCCAGAAAGCCCTTTGAGTCTTAAAAAAGAGGTTTAGAACCTGTATACTGTACTGCTTAGAACCTCTACTCCCCAAGATATTTATGTAATTTGTTATAATTGTTATGTTCTTACTGCCAAGAACCTCTAATTCCCTACCCTTGCCATTCCTGGAGCTCATATATAATAACTGAGTACTTTGGTAATTACTGAAGACTTCTCACACACATCAGCTTTTCCCCACAGCCTCCCTAGGCAGGTTTTTTACCCATCTTCCACGTCTGAAAAATATATTTGAGAATTTTACTCTACATGGAAGTGATACCTTATAGTTAGGCAAGTTAGTAGGTTTCTTGTGTTTACCAGCACAAAAGTTACGTTTTCTCTGTATTTCACATTTGGAGAGACTTTTCTGGCTAGAGCTTCCTTGGTTACTCTTCATCGGACCTTGTTAAAAACTTTCAGTAATGTGCATGTTTTGTGAACTACCGATATTTATTGTCATTGTCTGCACAAGTGATCAGGAAGTTACCTTTTCTACACACTTTACTATGTAGAGGATTCTTCAGAAAAAAATATAACTTTGGTAGCTAGTCCTAGTAGTGAAAGATGGCAGTAACAATTTTGTGACCTTTACAAACTCACTGGAACTCTAAACTTCCTTAATTTTTTTCTGTTAATTTTTAAAGTTTCTTTACAAAGATAATTCCTGCTTGTAGAATATTTAAACAATAAAAATTATAAAAGATAAGGCACAAAAAATCTGAGATCTCATGTCTTTATGAATACTTTTTCAGCCACTATATCTATGGTAAACATACATACTACCCACACTGTTTGGGAGTTTATTTTTTCACACATAGTATGTTCATGTTCATGAATATAGGTATACATTTGTCTTATTTAAGGGCATATAAGAATAATTTATATGTCCAGTCTCCCACTGATGGTTAGGTAGGTAGGTTGTTTCCCATTTTTCAGTCTTATGAACAATGTATGTATGTATATCAGATTTGGCATTTTTGAGTGAGATAATTCTTCACTGTGTGGGACAGACCTGCACATTACCTTTAGCTTCCCTGGCTCCCACCTGCTAAATGCCAGTACATACTCTTCAGTCAGTGTGACCACCAAAATACCACCTAGAGTGATGTTATTGTTTCCCATTGAGAACCATTGCTTTCCGTAGGTTCCTAGGAATAAGATAACTGGATCAAAGGCATACATATTTAAAATTTGGGTACAGCTTGCCAGATTGCTCTTCAGGAATGTTGTACTAATTTATACTTGTACTGACATTGGAGAAGAGTACCCATTTGCCCCATTATCCTTAACTACATAGCACTCGGGTTTTGTTTTTTCATCTTTGCCAGTCAGGTGATTGAATTATGACTGGCACAGGTTTGGCATCAGTTTCTGATCTGGGAAAATGGCTGGACTAGATGAATTTCTCTCTGAACAACTTCTGCCATTGCATAGGTGTATCATAATACATTTAGACAGTCCCAATTGATGGACATCTAATTTTTTCCCCTATATTTCATTATTTCAAGCTATATGTAGGTATGCATCTAAGAGAATATGTATGTATGTATAGAAAAATTAGGTATTTTAATAGGTGATATTCTGAGTTTTAAAGTATTTTTTAAAATATAAAGTAATGTGCAGATGGTTAAAAATATGGTTAATAAAAGTAAAAATCATCCTTCTTTTATTAACCTTTGCCTATTCTTAAAAGATAGTCACTATTCTTTATTGAAAAAAATTATGTACATAAGAATACATATATAAAGCCTCTCACTTTAAAATCATTTACCAAAATGGGATCATATTAGAAATATAGGCCTGCATTCCAAACCTTGCTATTTTCACATAAAAATCCTAGCTATTTGATATTTCCTTAAAAATTATGAAGGCAATACCCATATGGTTTAAAATGTTTATTAAGACAAACTATACGGCCAGGTATGGTGGCTCATTCCTGTAATCCTAGCACTTGGGAGACTGAGGTGGGAGGATTGCTTGAGCTCAAGAGTTTGAGGTTGCAGTGAGCTATGATGATGCCACTGCACTCTAGCCCGGGCAACAGAGTGAGACCTTGTCTTAAAACAAAACAAAAAACACCTATACCAATCATAAGCACAGTTCAGTGATTTATCAGAATGCAAACACCCATATACCTCCGCTTCAGGTAAAGAAATGGAACATTCTGTACCCCAGTACCCCCGACATGCTCCTATGTCCCTTTCAGTCTCTTCTCTCCTCCCCAGAGAAGTGACCATTAGCCTCATTTTATGATAATCACCTCCTTGCTTTCTTTATACAGTCAATCCTTATTGTTCTCCAGTTTCATATTTGCCAATTCATCTACTCACTAAAATTTATTTGTAACCCCAAAATCAATACTCGTGGTGCTTTTGTGGTCATTTGTAGACATGCACAGAGTTGCATGTCCCCTGATGCACACACATCCAGCTGAGGTTGAATAAAGCAGCGCTCTGCCTTCTTGTTTCAGCCTTCATACTGTAAACAAATGTCCTTTTTGCAGTCTGTTTAGTGTCATATTTTTCTCATTTTTTGTGCTTTTTGTTAGGTGATTAAACTCTTTAAAATGGCTCCCAAGTGAAGTTTTGAAGTGCTGTTTAGTGTTAACTACAAGAAGGCTGTGGTATGCCTTATAAAGATACATGTGTTAAAATTTGGGTAGGCATGAGTTATAGTGCTTTTGGTTATGAGTTCAATGTTAATGGATCAATAATATATATTAAATAAGATATCTTTAAACAGAAACATAAAACAAGATTATGTATTAATCATTTGACATCCATATTGTGACCTTCTGAAGGCTCTTAAGAACCTAACCCTGTATTTTCCCTAAGAGCAATGGTTCAATATTTGCTAGTTCAGTGTTCGCGGCAACCTTGTAGAACATAACTACTGCAAATAATGAGAACTGACTAGTTTTATCACGGAAATATGCATTCCTAAATATTACAGTATTATTCTGCCTGTTTTTAAAATTTTACGTGAATGGAATCACACAGTATGTGTTCTTTTGTGTCTGGCTTCTTTTGTTTTACCATTATATTTGTGAGATTCATCATGTTGTTACATGTAACAGTAATCTGCCATCTTTATTACTGTATAATATTCAATTGTATAAATATACCACAGTTTATTTTTCCATCCTCCCATTGGTGGTTATTTGGGTTATTTCTACTTTATGACATTTCTAAACAGTGTTGTGTTGTTATGAACATTCTTATAGATGTTTTTTACCACACATATACACACATTTCCATTGTATATACAGTCAGCCTTTTGTATCTGTGGGTTTCGTATCCATGGATTCAACCAATGGTGGATCGAAAATATCAGGAAAAAATGAATGGTTGTGTCTGTACTGAACATGTACAGACTTTTTTCCTTGTCAGTATTCCCTGAACAATAGTATAACAACTATTTACATAGCATTTACATTGTATTGGGTATTTTAAGTAACCTAGAGATGATTTAAAATATATGGGAGGATGTGTACACATTACATGCAAATACTACACCATTTTATATAAGTGACTTGAGCATCCATGGGTTTTGATTTTAACTCTGGTTTTATCTTGAGTTAAAATAGTAGGTGTTCAGCACTTGTTGAATGTGTAGATGAGCTGAGGAGTACTTGTTATCATATAGCATTTCAGAAGAGGAAATTGGAAGAGCTTTATTAAACAAAGGTGGGACTGGAAGAGATGTGATGAGATGAATATACATGAAATGATTTACCTTTTTGAATTACTTACGTATTTTTAAGGTTTGAGTCTAAATATGTAAATATCAAAGCCAAAGTTTAATAAATGTAAGAAAAGAATATTTGTTGTCCTCATCATGACTTTTATAAGTAGAGTGACTATATAAATTTATAATCCCAGGCAAGACAAATGCTAAATGTTACCTGACATGTATATAAACTAGGGACTATCATAGGTAAACCAGCATGTATAGTTGCTCTAATTAAAAGATATTTTATTTTTTCTAGCTCTCAGTGGAGATTGTAGATCCATCTTAACAGATTTTCCTCCCCAAATCATTATACTTTTAAAATATCACAAAATTTGAACAAATCATTGGTAAATGTGAGTGCAAACTCATGTGTTCTTCTAAAATATTTTAGGCTGCAAACCAAGGGTCAAAATTCAAAGACCGTCGGCTACAAATATCATGGCACAAGCCCAAGGTACCATCTATATCTACTGAGACTGAGGAAGAAGAAGTCAAGGAGGAGGTAAATTTAACAATTGAAACTAAGAGTTGAATTTAGATGACTTCCTAATTATGTATTTTTCTTGACATTAAATAATATAAATTAAAAAACAAGTATTGGGCTTTTCTTTCACACATGCTGTTAAGACCAGTCTAGGGTTGTATTAAAGAGTTAGAAGAAGTGCAGAGATATAAAAAGCTTTTTTGAGGGTTATTTTCTTCTAGTGTAGGAGAGACTCTTATTTTCTTCTTTTTTGTTTACTCTTATTTTGGCTTTATTTGGGCTCTAGAAATTTTTATTTTGATAAATGGGGGCATGGATTCCATAAACTAAACTTCAGCGGGTTGTTTTAGCTTTTTGTTTATTCAAGTTCCACAGTAATAGATTTGAGTTTCTTATTTACCTTTTATGTACAATTAGTTAAAATGAGAGTGTGCAAAAATTAGACATGGAAGAATTAGAAAACCCAAGGACCTAAATAATACAAGTACTGAATAATCAGCCTCTTAAAATACATGAGAATTAATTGCTTTTTTACTCCTGTATTTATAATTAGCTTATTAAAATGAATACTTAACCTGCATTGCAACGTTTTCCTGATTTATCACAATCTTGGTTTTAAAAGATACCTAGCATTTATAGTTGATCAAGTGTCCTCTGACTATATGGGCAGTTTTACATAACATAACCATATTTTTTTAAAAAAAGAAAAGTCTTAGTTATCTTGGTAATATTTGTAGATACTTCTGCTTTGTCTAAGATTTTAGATTTTTTTAAAATAAGATTTGAGATGTCAGTGTCATGGAGAAGTTAGTATATTCACCTCTCCCAAATAATTGGATGAATACAAAAGGAAAGATTTAGGCATTTGAGTGGTCATTTATTTTCCTCATTTTTAAGTTAGTAGAATAAAATTAATTTTAATTTATCATAAACATATCTCACGAATATTTTTTCTTTCATTTCCCCGACTAAATGTTCATATGTTATTTATTTTCTTGTTGATATTAGAATGGAAATCTCCTATTAAAACTAGCCAAATTAGCTGGGAAGAAGAATTTATATCCATTAAAAAAAAAATGTCTTGGGTTTTTTTTTGCCCTGAAAGATACTCTGAGTGCATTGCTTGTAAATCCAGCCTGGGCTTTGTATATTAGTCTGTTTGTCCTTTGGCTTAAAAAGTATTTTACTTAATGTTCTTGTACCACTAAGCAGATTTTACTGTCTCTTTCTTCAGGAAACAGAAACCTCAGATTTGTTTTTGCATGATGATGACGACGAAGATGAAGATGAATATGAGTCTCGTTCATGGCGAAGATGAAATCTGATGCGAGCTGTATAATTTTTAGAAATATTGTTTAGAAGAACAACTTTTTAAAATTATTTAAAGAAGTCAATGAGCCAAAAATTTTTTTTATTTTTCTTTCAACACAGTAGGTTTAAGGACAGCAAGTTTGCTATTTAAACACATCTCATAACTGTACATGATATTAAAGCACCAAAGGCCTAGTGACTTTTACACAGTTGTGAAGATCCACAGGAATGACATGGATAATCTCTAGAGCCTTATTTTCCACACCACCTGTTTTTGTTGCTATTGGTGTTGGATTGTGATGTAAATGACAGGGTGTTCAGAAATTTTATTTTGGATTATAATCTACTGATAAAATTTCATTAAATGTCAAAATTGCCTGGAATCTCTTAACTTTGAGCTATTATGGACGGGTCGTCAGATAGTAGGAGATATTTGTAATTAAAATATTTTTTGCTTTCAAGAGTTGTCTTGGAAGAAAAGTAAATTTAATTTTTTTTACTGTAAAGGAGCCCAATTTGTATTTAAACTAATTTTTTTTAGGGTTTTCATGTGTGGTAGTACTATTTCAGTGAAAATCACAACAAATTCTGCGTTCTTATATTCTGTAAGGCAATGGTGGTATTTCCATTCTCTCATCATATTAACTCCTGGACTTTTCCTGCTACTGATTCTGTTTGTTTTGATACTTAGCATTGGTTCAGCTGGGTCTCTTTTTTAAAATTTTTATAACACTCTCCGAATGTAAAATGCTTTCACCTATTGCCCCTTTCTTGTCCCCCTTTTCTTCTTGCCTTTTTATTAATAAGCCTGACTTAGCCATTATTGAAATAAGTGATTCATTTGGGACACCAGAAGTCGATCTCCAATAAAAGGTTCAAACCAGCCCTTGATAAATAAATAAGTGATGTTTTGATGAGAATAATGAAAGGATTTGGAGGAGGAGAGAGTCACCAGCTTTTTTTTTTTTCTTTTGAAGCTTCAGTTTAGTTATGGTTACATAAAAGGGTTAAAAAGTGTCTGAAATTCTTTTCCTAAATTTAAACCATGGTGGTGAGGTGACTGGGGGTGTGGGAGGGGTGGGGTCAGGGACTGAGTATAATGAATGGGAGTCATAACTTGACTTTGATCAGATGACCATATATTTTCATAATTTTGTAGCTTGTTGCCATCCATGAACATATACATCCTTCAGCAAGCAGTTTCCTTTACTGTGTGCATTTTTACTGTACACTGTATAGAGTATCTGTTAAGTAAAATATATGTAAATTTATGTCCTTGTGTTCTGAATGTTAGATGGAAAAGCAGAAGAAGCAACACTACACTGTACTGACCCCTGGGGAAATAAAATGATTAATGTACATAGGATGTCAGTTTTTCAAGGATATACACATCTGTGTTTTTATATATGTGTGGTGTGAAAATTTGAAACTTCCTGTTGGCTTCAGAAGGTTCTTGGTGATCACTATATCAAGGATTTTGTTTGCTGAGGTAAAGACTTACGCAAAATAGAAACTATTCACTAAGAAACTTAAAACCATCAGGACTTTAGATTTCCTTAGATATAAGAAGTTAAATCCCACATTTTGATCATCTTTTCTCTTCTACATATTTTCCTGGAATGATGTGTCAAACCAGGATCATTTAAGTTCATGTAATTTTCCCTTCATAATAATAAGGACTTACTCTTTCTAGGTTATTGTTATATTTCTGATAACACTGAAGGTAAAATAAGCTTATAAAACAAGGAAAACATTAGAATAGGGTATCTAGAATAAGCAATCTTGCTCCTTACTCCTCCGTCATCTCTAATGAAATTTTCTTGATGTCTGTGGCTCAGTCAGTATATATTTTGAAAGATTCATTGTGGTGAATATTTTGAGTCCTGACAGTTTAAACGTGATAGAGGGAACAAAGGATTTATATATTTTTTGTACAGAGTTTTTTCTTAAGCTGTATAATTTTGTAAATAATTTGTTTGGTTTTTTTTGTGTACTAAAACTACCAGCGTATAGATTTCAATAAGAATTGTTGTATTTTTGTATTTGGAAACTGAAAATTACAGTAAATTAATGGGACTGTAAGAAAATTTTCAGTAGACAGTTCAACAGAATGAGATTCCTTTTCATATGATTTTTTAACCTCAAAATGGACATCTTATTAGATTTTCAGTAGAGAGAATTGAGGATTTGTTTGACTTTTAGTTATTAGGGGCAGGGGATGAAAGAGAAGGGTGTTAAAGTGAAGAACATATAGTTAGTTTTTTCATTAATGTTTGAAGCCGTTTCTATAAAACTTGTATTTTTA
This sequence comes from Lemur catta, assembly GCF_020740605.2. Taxonomy (NCBI): domain Eukaryota; kingdom Metazoa; phylum Chordata; class Mammalia; order Primates; family Lemuridae; genus Lemur; species Lemur catta. Next base: position 10,665,141 of record NC_059132.1, read on the forward strand.
GTATACCTTAAATAGGACTAAAATACTTTAAAAGTGTCCTTTCTAAGAATTCTAAAATATGTTTGACTCTCAGAAATGAATTCAAAATATGGGTTAATTATAATATTAGAAAACTAAGGTTAGCATAAAATAGTTGAGTTTATATTTATATATATTCATTTCCTTTGTGATATTTTACCCCCACCTTCAAATCTCCAACTTTAAGAATTTCTCTTAAAATTGCGTAACTACCATCTTTTCTTGACATCTTCATTTACAGAAATAACATATAGCGTCTGAGGCAAATTGCTGTTCTTAATGTATATGACATCTTTATAAGTTGCTGATCGGCAATAACAGCCACCAGTCATCTAGGTCAGCCTGATTTACTAGTGGATTTACTGCCCAACTTTAAAAAGGTAACCCCAAGGAAATGCAAAATTTCCCTCAATTTCATGTAACGTTGAGGAAATACTGTTACCAGCTAAGATGATAAATTGGAAAACAGTTCTGTTAAGGTGAAAAAGGTCCATGTTGATGGATCATTATTTCCAAAAAGAAGAAAAAAAAAATCATGTGAAAAGGAATAGTGGTCCTTTTGATGTATAGTATGCCTGTATTATAGTTTTTACAAAATTGTGAACTTGTGTAATAGTATAATAGGAGATATTGTTGAATTTCTAACTGTTTATACATTTAAATTCATATATGTAATGTTTGTTTTATCAATTACAATCTGAATTTCTAAGAAGCATGTTAACTTTTGCAATAAAGATGCAATATGGAATGGTTCACAATTGGAAAAAAAAAGATGAAAGTATCACAAATTTAAAAGAATTTGGAAAATTTATGAACCATTCCAAAAATTATAACAATCACCAAAAGAGCTGTAATTCTGCTTGTTCTGGAAAGAAAGAAAATGTGTGTGTATGCTTGCTTGTGAGAGAGAGAGTAGTGGTTAATGTATGTATGTTTTATGTTGGGTTCGTGTATGTGAGACAATGTCCCTCAGTATGAAGTTGGGTTCAAAGTCATCGGCTGTTAAATATTCAATAGGATAACTTTCTAAACAGGGTAGTCTAAAGAATGAAAAAGCAGGGTATTAAAGTGCTACTTGTAAGTAACCTTTTGATACCCATATTTTTTTGTTCACGGATGGGTCTTGGTATCCCAGATATAAAGCACAAAACAATTTTATGAAAGCAATTATTTTAACGTTATCTCGAGAATATTTTTTATGCCTGCCAAGAGTAGAGGAAGGACATTTTCCTTAAATATAATAGGGAGAAAGAAAAGAACACCTGGAAGAGATTATTTAAAGACATCAGTTCTAAATGGTGAAGATTTTTGTAAGGCATAACAGAAAATTAATTTTCTTTCTTGAGGATGGTTTGGCTTCAAGGTTGAGGCTACTCACATGTTCAGCTTGAGTTCTTACACTCAAGCTGTGTATTTATCTATGTAAGCGTGTATTCCTGCATAAATTATTGAGTGCTAGTTCTTACCACTCCAACAGCGATCTTACACACTAAGGGCTCATGGGAAAGGGAAAGGGAGCATATCACTTGGGGTCCTGTTTTCCAATTTTAAAAATTGATATCCTTAGCTGGGCATAGTGGTGCACACCTATAGTCCCAGCTATTCAAAAGGCTTAGGCAAGAGGGTTGCTTGAGGCCAGGAGTTCGAGACCAGCCTAGGCAACGTGGTGAGACCCTGTCTCTAAAAAATAACAAACTTTTAAAAACATTGCTATTCTTATAAAATCACTTATTCTTCAACTGATTGTGCGTTAAGAAGGGTCATTCTTTAAATTTCAGCTTATATAGGAAAATACTAAAGAATGAGTAAATTTTCATTCTTTTCAAACAATTTTTATTCTATATATTATGTAAATGGAAAATAAGCTGTGTGTGATCATTTGTTTTGAATTGATTGTAATTGATCCTATATATATTTATAATAAACGTTAGTTCTGGGAATTTTTTGGAGGAGGCAGGCATAATTCTGAACGTAAGTTACAGCTGTTTAAGAGTAACAAGTTAAATGTTTCACTAAAATTGAGCTCTCGTTAACAGAAAGTAATGATTTTTTGTGATGTTTTTACAAATTTTTGTGTAAATTGTGCTAAAGCCAAGGATAAATTTTGAATCATGAACCCCAAGATACAGTCTAGTCCGGATCTAGTTATGTTACAGTAAACAGATATGATTGTGTATATCAATGTATGGAGATATTGGATGACAGTCACAGTTGCTTTGGACCAAATAGACCAACATTATCCTGCAGGGCAGACCTCATTTTATATTCAGTTTTAGTTAGAGACCTACTTGAGGTGCCAACCAGTGCTGACTCAAAACAAAAAAAAGGGGAAAAAAAGGCTATATACTGCTATTGCATGTGTTGTGAATCACCTTCATTTATGCTAAATTGATTTTATTGCCAAGAGATCTTTCAACAGGATGATCTACTATTTGGCCTCTTACCTTTTCTGCAGTCGACCCTAGGTTAACTAAACCATTCTAGCATTCTGAGATAGGCGACTTGATACAGGTGAAATTAAGGTCAGAAGAGTGTTTGATGATTGTTTGACAGATATTTGTAGTTGGCAGGTAAGCTTCTGCAAACAGATTTTTTGTTTTTGGTGGTTGTAGGGATGGCCCTTAAGCATGATAAATATTGTCACTTTTTTGTGTTTATGTTAAATTATCTTTTCCTTTATGAAAGAGCAGCAAAGAAAGAAGGCCTTAATCTAATAGCTATTTAGAGTTGAGGTTATGATTTAGCACTTGATTGTTCAAAATTATTCTTTACTCAATTCTTTGTAGGAGACTAGGGGTGGAAACAAGCTTTTTAATTGCTTAGCCATGTTTCTATTGATTAAATTCTTAACATTACTTTGTAAAACTGTATAAAGATGAATATCTTAGAATTTTCTAAAGTCCTTGTGATTTCATTTCTTCTTAGTTTGCCCCCAAACTGCTGCTATTGTGAAATATAGTGATATATTTCTTCCAATTATGAATTAGATAGTAAGGCCTAACACAGATCTTGCCAATTTAATTTTGTTTCTTGAGGATGATTTGGCTTCAAGATTGAGGCTGCTCACGAGTTCTTAGACCAAATGCTGCCTACTTATTTATGTAAACATGTATTCCTGCATAAATTACTGAGTGCTAGTTTTGAACCACTCTCCAACAGAAGGGTTATTTATTTACTGTAGGATTTAAATTCTTGACATTTAGAGCCTGTAGAGGGCTCCAAAAGGCAAAATTTAGTCTTAGACCAGTGACTGAGTCTTTCACAGTAACTCACACTGAGACACATTTTACATTGCAACACAGTATACACATACACACACACACACACCCCAAACAAAAATTTACAACACAGTACCCTTACTACCCAGTATGCACCTGATATTTAAATAATATTAGGTAAAAGTTCTTGTCAGTACCCACTATTTAGCTTTCAAAATTGCAGTTTGGAAAACTAGCCTGCAGGGTAGACTGCATTTTTAAATCACTGTCTTCCTTGCTGTGACATCATAGTTGCTATTATGTTCTGTATTTTGCTTGGAAAAATAGTTTGGAGTCTGAAGTTGAACTTTAGTCTAAAAAATGAAAATAATGTATACATCAGCTTCTTAACTAGTTACTTGATGCTCTTTCTTGAACATGAAGGGTGTTTTTAATTTTAAAAATAGACAACTTCTGAGTGACTTTTAAACTTGCCTACAGTTTTATATTTTTGTCATTATTTGTCCTGGGAAAGAGGTGGAATATTGGTATACTGGTGCTAATTTTTATGTAACTCAAGTCACTTTGCAAAAATTTCATATATTTAAAAGGGAGCTGGCTGTGAACTCCATACAACTATAACTATTTAAGGTCTACAAATCAGTAAATTATTTGGCTTTGAATTTAATTTTGCACTTAATTTAGAGTTCACCTTAATTATCAACTATTCAAAACCAATTTTGATAATCTGTGAGAAAATTGTACATATTCTAACATTGTGCCGTTGAATTTCACTCTTTTCAAACATACCCCTGTAAGTTTATAAGAAATAGACCCTTATATAAAAAATAATTACCTATCTTTGCCACTTTTTTAAAACCTTGAGCAAACATGTCATTTGTCTCTTTACATGCCTGAGCTTTTCTAGTTTCTAAAATGTGAAGAGAAGATTGGGAACATGACCATGACCATGTTGCAGTGTCTTCAGAAATCCATAGAAGGAAAACCATTAAGTCTGCAAAGTAATGACATCAGCACTAACCATAGAAATATAAGTTACTTGTACATTTCAATATTTTCTACTCTCTTGTCCATGTACTTTCCTTTTGGGATTCCTTAAGCAGTAAAACCTGACTTGCATATAATACCATGATACCAAGCAAGTATTTTCAATTAAACTGGTTTATAATTTTAAACTCACTTTTTAAAAAAATAACTGGCATGTATTGATTGCATACTGCTATCCAGGTAGTGGGCTAAGTAGTTTGCCTACGTTCTGTGATTGCAACAGCCTTTGAGGAAGGTGCTTTATCTACCTGCTAAGCTTTCAAAACAGTTTTGGAGGGATTAAGTGGCTTCCCTGAGGTCACACAACCTGTAGTGGGGGGATAAGGATTTGAACACAAGTCTGACTCCAGAGCTCATGTTCTTAACCTCTGTGCTCTACTGCTTCTACTAAAGTGGAATATTGCAACTTTGTAGAATATCACTGGTCTTTTTTATTAATGCCTGTCAAACACTGTCATCCTGGCTCCATCTGTCTCATCTGCCTTGTATTGGCCAGACTCCCTTGGGGAGCAACACCGTGTTTTTAGGTAGCATATTGGAAACCACAGAGAACAGTGCTTATTTATGCTAATTTGTGGGGAAACATTTTAAAGTAATAATTTTCTGTGACCTCCACAATGTACAGTCAGCCAATTTGATAACATTTCACAATAATTTGGCCATATCATAACCTATGTTTATTTTATTTTCAATTTTATCTTAAATATTTTCCCTGTGGCAAACTGAATTATGATAATCTTGCAGTATTTCTTCTACCTTGCTTCTTTATGTTTTTCAATATTTCTGGTGCCTTCTTCCTTTTAACCTTGGCATTAAAAAAATCACATTGTACGTAAGTAAGTTTACATGCTTTAATTTAATGATGTTTTCATATAGTATACTGAATTTTGTAGAAAGAAAGTGCTGAGAATAGCAGTGTTCATTTATAGTTATGTTTATGTCATAGATTTTTTAAAAGACTATTCTCAGCGAATAAAACCAATGTTCATGTCATTCTTCTGTTTATGGAGTTATTTGATTTCTACGTGTTTAGATTTCTTATTTCAGTAAGGTCATTCCAAATCCTTGTGGATTTCTAATTTTTGCTATTTTGGCAACTAGGAAATGTTTATTGGCCCGGGCTCGGTGGCTCATGCCTGTAATCCTAGCACTCTGGGAGGCAGAGGTGGGAGAATCGCTCGAGGTCAGGAGTTCGAGACCAGCCTGAGCCCTCCGTCTCTACTAAAAAAATAGAAAATATTAGCCCAGCAACTAAAAATAGAAAAAAAAATTAGCCGGGTGTGGTGGTGTGCGCCTCTAGTCCCAGCTACTCGGGAGGCTGAGGCAGGAAGATCTCTTGAGCTTGGGAGTTGGAGGTTGCTGTGAGCCAGGCTGATGCCATGGCACTCTAGCCTGGGCAACAGAGCAAGACTGTCTCAAAAAAAGAAAAAAAAAGAAATGTTTATTAACTAGTGGTTGTTATGGTATTAATTGTCATCTGTAAAAAAAAAAGCAGCCTTAGGGGAAAGGGAACTTTTTATTCTTTGACAGCCCATGAGAAAACTAGGTATGTTCTAATAGGTTCAATGGAAAGCTTTTTATTCTTGATAAATTTTGTAGTCATAGGGAATATTTCCAGTATAACAACTGTATCAGGGAAATTGCTGAGACAGAATGATTATAACATTCTGCTGGAAACATAGTACATGTTTTAAGGAAGGTGTTTTCCCCTAAAAATAAAATTGTATTATGTCATATGTTTTAAAAAAATTTTACTGTTATTGCCAATAAAAAGCATGCATGTTGTTACTAAAGAATCGTCAACATGTTTTGCCTTGAAATATTTATAAAGATAGGGAAGGAAGCTTTTATACATAGAAATTAATTTCTTAGAATTGTAACTTTTTCATTTTTTGAAAATTTTCTACCAATAACTTTAAAGCACTTCTCTCCCTGATTTATTTAAGTCCTAATAAATTATACATTTCTGCACTTTAGCCATTCATGTGAAAGTTATTTGGAGTCATCTCAATAGAATAGTGCTCCGTGGTCTCCTGAGGCCTCAAGTATGTCAAAGAAGTTTCATCCACTCTTAGTTTTAAATTTTCAAGTGAATATTATTGGTAAATCAGATAAAACTACAGAAAAATCTTTAAAGATTGAGGTAAAGGATTAAAATCTACTTAAGAGTGAGGACTTATGTAAGAACTCTATTTTTATGGAAAACAACTGTGATGAGTTCCTAGGATTTTTGGAAAACTATTTGTTGTGAGTTGTAGACATCTATCAATTTCTCTGAAACAGCCTAACCCAGGGGAAAAAAAAGTAGAACCTGTTACACTCAGACACGTTCAGAAAACTTTCAACATTGCCTGTCAAGACAGCTACACAGCACACTTTGCCTCTCCTGTTTTACAACCCAGCAGGATGGCCTTTTTATTCATTTTGAGGTTTTGCTTATCATTGCTGGCAGTAGTTTCATGCTTCATAGACTCAGGGTGGCAAAATGGGTTACAGAAGGTGGTTTCACTTGTTTTCCTTTCTTTGTGGCCTACATGAATCAGAATCCAAAGAAAATCTGCACATTTAAAATAGGAGAAAAGTATCATACAATGAATTCTGGTTACGTTCAATATTTTAGTAGGGTCATCTTTTACCATTCTTGTCTAGAAATATGGTGGATTTTTCTGTGTGCCACAAATGAGAAATTAAGAAAGCATATTAGATGAGACTGGCTAAAACATTCTGCACGCAGAAGCCCTTTCATAACTGTTGAGTAAATGACTCAATGAAGAACCAGGAGAGGTGACAAAGAACAACCTATCTCTGCCTTGTACTTGGTTAATTTTCATTTCATTTCACCACAGTCAATTTCAATAGTGCTAAGAAGAAATGATTCTATATCATGATGTACTTCCTATTTAAAAAAAAATTAAGTCTTGGTTTCTTTAAGCATGGCACCATTTTCGTGCAGTACTTTCAATGTCAGTATTCTTGATCTGTGAGAGGGATGGCAAACAGAACTCCCAGAGCCCCCCGGAGCTGGCACGGCGGCTCATTCCCCACAACTTGGGCATTCTTCAGCCACAGGATGGCCAATAGAGCCCCAGCCTCACGATCAAAATAATACTGTCGCCATTTCATTGCTTATTATATGACTCATTGTGCTGAGTGGTTTTTAAACATTTAATCCTTTCAACAACTCTATGAGGTATGCTTTTGTTTTTCCTTTTTTGAACGACGGAAACTAAGGCATAGAGAGGTGTGTCCTCCATAGTCGCAAAGCAAAGCCAAGAGTTAAAAACGTGTCTAATGTCAAAGGAGGGCTTTTAGCCACTGCTTGATGATACTATGTTTACATCAAGATTCTTGCTACCCATGTGAGCTGGGATTAATTACTTAGTCTTTTGAAGGCTGTTTACTGCAAAATGGGTATTATAATATTAAAACCCGTTTAATGTTAACAGGACTGCAGTGAGCATTCCATGAGACGTCACTGAAAGTACTTTGTGAAATGTATATCATTATTAGCAGAGCTAAACTTATCAAGTTGTCTAAATGGAGTGATTTTCAAGTACGATTGAATTTTTTACCTTGTGGAATTGCCCAAATCCATGTGTTAGCAATACTGGAGAAAAGAGAATGAAAAACTGCATACCTGAGTTTGCATCTCTATACTTCTATAATACTGTACACCTTGATAATCAACCAGATAAAGACAACTAGACGCTAGGTCCTGACACTTTCTAATCCTTAGCAATTATAAGTGGACATTACATGTAGTCATGAGGTAAGTCAAATGCAGTATGTTCTGACAGTCTTGCAAGTTACTTACCAAAGATGGTTGAAGGGGCTCACTTTCCTGACTAGAATCCTCTCTCGCCAGTTTTCCTTATACCACTTAAAAGCATAAATACTTCCCTGGTCTTGAGCTCTTCGACCTGGGTATTTAATAGAGTCATACTTCAGAATCATCCTTACTGGCTATTCTTTTGTGTCATATGATCTGCTCCAGCCTGAAAAACCTTACAGTGTGAATCTTTTAAGTAATGTAAAGTGAGATTTTTCCTTGTAAAGTGCATATACTTGCACAGAAAAAGGTGGCCAATGAATTATGCTTTAGGGTGTGACCAAAGAAAAACAATTAAAATAGCAGAATTATTTTGCATAGAGAATAGATTGTTTGGGGGACACTAGAATGGCTATTAGTAGATATAGCATTAGTACAAAGTATGTGAAATAACTGCACAAATCATTCATGGATTTTGTTTTTCTGGATAAAAGGCAGAAAAACATTTAAAAGCAAGCTGTTATTTCCTCCATCTTGTAACTTTTGTGAAATTAACATCCAAACAATACACTCTGTGAAAAGAATCATGTTAGTAAAACTATTCAACATGCCTTTGTTTTGTTTGTTTGTTTGTTGTTGTTTTGTTTTTTTTTTTTTTTTTTGAGACAGAGTCTTGCTCTGTTGCCCGGACTAGAGTGCAGTGGTGTCAAGCTCACAGCAACCTCAAACTCCCAGGCTCAAGCAATCCTCCTGCCTCAGCTTCCCGAGTAGCTGGGACTACAGGTATGTGCCACCATGCCCGGCTAATTTTTTTTTTCTATATATATTTTTATCTGTCCAGATCATTTCTTTCTATTTTTAGTAGAGACGGGGTCTCACTCTTGCTCAGGCTGGTCTCGAACTCCTGACCTGGAGCTATCCTCCTGCCTTGGCTTCCCAGAGTGCTAGGATTACAGGCGTGAGCCACCGCACCCGGCCTCAACATGCCTTTTTTAAATGGGTTCTATTGTGACCATTTAAGCAAATGTGTTGATTTATTGAGCATCCTGGAAAATAAAGATGTTTAAAACACTTGAATGGAAAATACACGTTTCGTCTGAAAATGATGAATCTTTACGATGCTTGCTTCCCTCTCCTCACGTCCGACGTCTATGCTAGGAAAGTGACCAGAGGAGAGTTTTTCTTCTGTGAGACTTGTTTATTTTACACTTCTGTAGGATATCACTCTATTGGTAAAACTCTAATCCTTTTTTTGTTTTTTTTGAGACAGTGTGTCGCTTTTTGCCCAGGCTAGAGTGAGTGCCGTGGCGTCAGCCTAGCTCACAGCAACCTCAAACTCCTGGGCTTAAGTGATCCTACTGCCTCAGCCTCCGGAGTAGCTGGGACTACAGGCATGCGCCACCATGCCCGGCTAATTTTTTCTATATGTTTTTAGTTGGCAAGATCATTTCTTTCTATTTTTAGTAGACACAGGGTCTCGTTCTTGCTCAGGCTGGTCTCGAACTCCTGACCTCGAGCGATCCACCCGCCTCGGCCTCCCAGAGTGCTAGGATTACAAGCGTGAGCCACCACGTCCAGCCAACTTACAGAATTTTTGAAGAACTTATCACACTTACTGCATCATATCAGGAACAAATGAATGTTATCTGCACATTTGTCTCAGGAGTATATTAAATTCTCCAGTAAGCACAGAGGAAACTCCCTGGCGGATTCCCTGTACATGCTGACTTTGCATAACCTTAGTAGCTCAAGTTTTTTTATGAGAACGATCTCCTTTTTCCAAACAATCCACACGTGGCAACACTGGGAAGAAGAGACATTCTGGAATAGCTGTTTAATTTGTTTTACTTTCTCCCACTAGCTAGCTTAATAGTTATTTAAAACACCCTGCAGATATTTTAGTAATCAGTGTGATTCTGGATGTTGCTTTTTAAAGGTGATAGTATCTGTCCTAGAGTAAAAACACCCGAGCAGAAGTTTGTGAAGATCAGTTAACAAGTGGTCTGGAAATCATAATTTTGAATACATGCATAGGCAAATTAGAGAGTTTTGCTACCACGTAGCACAAAACACATAAGTGTCACCAGCTTTGGTAGTCATCAAAATATTTATCTTTTCACTCTGCCTTTTTCCATTTTTTGTGATTTATGAAGTGTTTGTGATTTCACTTCAGATTAATTGCTTTCTGCTCTGCGAGAGCTTATGTATTTTTATAGACCATACAGCAAATAAGCATGTAGTGCAGGTTAGGGATGTGTGCAGAGGGAGACAGAAACATGACCATTGTAAGTAGAAAGAGCTTAAATACAATGTTGCCATGCAGCGGAGCAGCTCTTGGAGTTCAATTGGTCTGTGTACAGAAAACAGTGCCAGTTACGTGGCCTGACAGGTTGTGTTGTTTAATAAAACATAGAAGTGACACAGAAAGCTTTGGTTTTGTCAGTACAGCTAAGGGCATGTGGGCTTTGCCAGCCCACATTGGCACAAATGAGCTAATGCACCACTTCCAGGGAGCTCGGTTTTAGGTCATAGGCTCTCTTCTCCTTGTGGTATTTCTATTTTAATTTCACAACCTAACGACTGCTTCTGGAATCATTGATGCTAAATGGGTGTGTTCATGGGGGTGTGTGGAAAACAGAGGGAGGATGATACTAAAGCCATCTATTGTTCTTGTGTTGTTTCATGTCTTTATTTCCGCTATAGCCTCCTATGAGTTGGCAGCTGAGGCCATCCCAGTTGAGCAGGTGCAGAGAAGAAAGTGTGCAGGGGTACCAGGGAGAGGTTGATTGTGGGGTGAGGGAGGACTCATGCCAGTGAGGGGGTCTAGCTTCAAAGGTGAGCTAGTCATTCTGGCCCACGGGAAAACATGCCGTTTGTCAGGCTAGACTAGAGCAGGGTCCTGCCCTGCCCCCCTGGGCGCGTTTGGCAGAACCACATGAGCAGTGCATTGTTCTAACAAGCTGTTGAAAATACCACCCACTCCACCAATGTTTTTCTGGTAAGTAAAGCAGTACTTCAACCACCTTTATTAACGGCCCATCAGTGCCACTCAGTCAGACAGGATGCCAGTTTAGGAGTAGCAATAGAGCTCCCTCTTCTCTCCACGCAAGACGGCAGTAGAGAATGCAAGAGAGGGAGAGTGACTTCTTTGGAGGGATAACCTTAAATCTACCCTAATCTGTGACAGCAGATCCTTCACAAATGTTGACACTCTTTGGATCAAATGTGCCATGCATGACATAGGATGTTGAGAATCACACTGCTTTTGAACTGTAGCTCTGACATCAGACTGTGCCCCAGAGGGCTCCTAGGGAACTTTTTAAAAAATACAAGTTACTGGGCCCCAGCTCTGAGGGTCCTAAGTCAGTAGTCCTAGAGAGGGGCTTGAGTGCACAGGCACACACACACAATATGTGTATATGTGTGTGTGTATAATAGCATATATATATATACATTCATACATATTTAAACTTCCCCAAGTGATTCTGTCATGGGAAGTACTTCCTAGGATCACTCCATATATTGATGACACATAATTCAGCAGGCAGGACACAGGTGACCTTCCCCAAAGGGGGTAAGGACATACCCCCTGTGAAAACTTGGATATAAAATCTGAGTGTGGCAAGTGCCATCGAAAGGATCTAAACCCCAGTCACCAGTGGGGGCTGGGGGCACAACACTGTGAAAAGGACAAGGTTAGCAAACCACATCCTCTGTGGACCCCATTCTGGTCATCGCGTTGATACCAACCAGCCTGCAAACCTCCCTCAGAACGGGACGGGAATTGTGTTCCACCTAAGGAATTGTGAGAAACATGACGGGGAATCTGAGCTAGGAGGCAATGTGGAGCCCACCACTATCATTCCATCCTGAATGCTACAGCTGTACAACGTGAATTTTATGTAAAATACCCAGTACTGTCATTCTTTTAAATTGACCACAGTAAGGCTATTTTGATAATAATAACAGCAACGCACGTAAACTAAGCACATGTTTTGGGCTGTCCTAAGAACTCATTTTATAACCTTTTGAGGTGGGTACTCTGATTATCCCATTTTTGCCAATAGGGAAATTAAAGTACTGAGAGGTTAACTTGCCCAAGTTACCAAGCTGGTAAGTGGTAGAGCCAAGATCTAAATCCAGATGGTCTGGCTTTCAGAAATAGTCCCACCTTACTACTACATGCTGCAGGTCACAGAACTACAGGGAACTGTGTTAACAACCTCTTTGCATCTCAGAAAAGGGGCCGACAGATTGTATTCTGACCAAATTTGGATGAAGACAAAAATGAAGGTTTGAATCATTTTGGATTTGTGTATGACGATTTAAAAATTGACAACTTTGCCATTTATTTAACATCCATGAAAGCAGCTGCTTTTAGAATGCTTATGGGAATCGGGCAGCTACCTAAATGCTGTTTTAAAGAGTAGGAGTCTAATTCTCTTCATTCTGAAGCATTAGTTTAAGCCTCCATAAATTCAACTCCTATTATTATTGCTTAATATAATACGTAAATATTAGAAATCAGGAACAGAACTAGCTCTGACAACTTTACTCTGCCTTGCAGTTTAAACAAATGTTGTCTTGGGGGCAGTCATGCATTCACTATTATTATTTCCTGCCATTGCTATATACATACGTATTTTTTCTATTTGTGCCTCTTTCATACTCATTCTATTCTTCAAGATTGTCTTTATGAAGATACATCTGTTTAGCTTTGGTGATTAGCAGAAACATTAGCAGACCTACTGTTTCAGGGCATAAATAATTAATGGATGTTCCTCATTAATTTCTTCTGAGACTGACTCTTGTTAGAATACAGTTAGATATATTTCTTGAATTAAGAACAGATATAAGGAGCGGGGACTCTCAGCCTATTTTAAAAATAAGCCATTTACTTTAGAGGGAAAATTATGACATCTGAGTCCCTTGGCAATAAAAGAAAACCTATTTTACTGATATGCAACACATGTCTTTTGTTTGCTAAGGGCCTTATACCACAAGGTGTCTGTTCTACAATCTGTTTCTCTAATTCTCTGCACAAACCTGCCTTTTAACCAAACAGATCCAAAACACAAGTGTCCCTCTGATTCCTACACTTGACCTCCTTCCTCTGCTTTGCAAAACAGCCCGTTTCATTGCCTGCTGGGGGTCTCCTCCGACTTGATATATATGCCGTGCAACCCTTACCCTGCTTTAGTTTTCAGTTCCCATTCTTGCTATTTATTAATATACATCCCTTTTAAATAATCTGTTCCAATTAATGGTCAGACAATAAAAATATAGATTCCGAGGCAAATAGCCCAGTGAAATACTTCCCTGAGGGCTTTAGCCTAATTAATAGTTAGGTTTCCTTCTACGAAAAAAAAAAACACAAATGCACAGCAGTGTTTGCCTGGTTCCAACACCCAAGGTGGGCAAAGCTTACTTCCCCAACAGCAACAAAATATCCTCTTGGTCTTTTCCAAAGATCTCAAGAAAGTATTCAGCCTAGCTCTAAACTGGGCTACATTTTTACCCAAACAAAGGCAAATTGTGGTTGGTTTAAAAACAAAACAACAAACTAAACTAGTAGAATAAATTTGTTCCACAGAAGTGAATGCCTCAAATGTAGTGCTAAGCCAGGTAGTAATGAGAAATGTTGGTGTCAACCTGAAACACCAGCAAGAGCAAGTTGATTAAATAAATTATAGGTGGGTGATACAATTGAATAGACCCCACCCATTATAAATAACATTGTCATAATAAAAATAGCTAACTTTTTGAGGACATGTCGGGCATAGTGCTAAGTGTTAAATAATAGTTTTATTGTTTTTTTTAAAGTCTCATTTGGTTCAACAATGATCCTTAAGGTACGTATTATTATGCCCATTTTACAGATGAGAAAATTAAAGCACAGAGAGGTTAAGTGACTTGCCCAGGATCATACAGAGAAGAAATGGCATGACTGGGCTATGAATCCAGGTAACATAAAATTTAAAAAATTGTCCAAATGGGCCGGGTGCGGTGGCTCACGCCTGTAATCCTAGCACTCTGGGAGGCCGAGGCGGGCGGATTGTTGGAGCTCAGGAGTTCGAGACCAGCCTGAGCAAGAGCGAGACCCTGTCTCTACTAAAAATAGAAAGAAATTATATGGACAGCTAAAAATATATATAGAAAAAATTAGCCGGGCATGGTGGCGCATGCCTGTAGTCCCAGCTACTCGGGAGGCTGAGGCAGGAGGATCGCTTGAGCCCAGGAGTTTGAGGTTGCTGTGAGCTAGGCTGATGCCACGGCACTCATTCTAGCCAGGGCAACAGAGTGAGACTCTGTCTCAAAAAAAAAAAAAAAAAAAAAAATTGTCCAAATGGATTGTCAAAGGAGAAAGGACATGTAAAACTGATTATTCAGCAAGCTCTCATTTTAATTTTTAGAAAGATGGTTTTTTTCTTCTTTTATTAGTGATCATGTATCACCTTTGTATTTTTATAATTGGAAAAAATTACTTTTATAGTTGAGATAAAACATTTTGGATTATATTTGGCACAGAACATGGCTATTTATAGGTCTACACTACAATGTCTATTTAGTGGCAGTCAAGATGGCATTCCTGCCCTTGAGACTGCTGTCTAAATTCAGAAAAGAGCAGGCAACTTGTAAAAACAAAACTCTAGAAAAAAAATATAAAGCCTTAGTTTGCTACTATGTTCGTTTTTACTATAATTTAGAATTGATGCTTAGATGCATAAAGAAAAAACTAGGCAATGACTCTTGCATGTCTAACCAACTGCAATGGAGGCTGCAGGCTGTGTGAGAGCCTGCGTGGCAAGAGTTAGATGAAGGTATACAATAGGAAAAGTGCACACCAGTGCACTCACAACTCAATCTCAATATTGGTTTTTTTAATAAATGGAGTCATAAAGTTGTATTGAAGTGAATATACATTATTAGTATCGCTTACCATGTTTATGATCCACCCCACATCAAAGTGACATAAGAAGCAGAGTTAGTACCAATTAATATCCAATTGCTCATCAAACTTTAATTTGTATTTGCTTTCCCCTGATTGATACATCTTTTATAACTGAAAGGCTCCATCTCTTTATAACATATGCTATCATTCAAGGCCACTTGTTTTAATCACTCTGCAAACCAGCATGAAATTGTCTAATAATTCACCCAGGTTTTGTCACAAGTGCCAGAAGTTACAGCAGTCTTTTAAAAGGAGCAGCAGTCTTCCTTAGAACACTTGGAATTATTAAAACAGCAGATCAGATCCGTGACTAGGAAGCAATCTTGTCTGACTGATTAATAGAATGCTGATTTTTCAGAGGCATGAAGTTTATTTCTTTTTTCATCCACTGGTTTGGATTTCCATAACACAGCCGCGGGATAGAAGTAATAGCTGCAGGGCTGCTGAAGGTTTTGGAGGAAGATTGCAGCTGAGAGGTGTTACCTGTCCGCTGGGCCCTGCAGTAGCAATTTGTAATAGTTACTAATCCACAGCCAGTGCTAATTTGGATTGGACAGATGGCAAAACAAACAAATATACAAACGAAAGCACTGTTATCTTTCAGGTCATCTTTTATTAGGCCTTCCACAGGTAGTGAATTCAGAATTATCTGAGAGTTTTCATCTTGTTAGGCTGTTGCAGCATCTTCAGAGTCCTCTGGGGCACCGGAGAGAACTCTCAGCACACAGGGAATGACCTGCAAGACTCTGGGGCCTTCCCCTCGCACCACAGTGAAAGCAAGCCTTCCCAGAGGTCCAGGCCACTCCCAGGTTTTAAAGGCTTCCATATATTAAAAACATATGAAAAATACCAAAATGGAACTATGAAATTGGCATATTTAAAATCTTCACATAAAATAACGTAAATGCTCTTAGCATTCAAAGAATAGCAAGAAGAGGAGGAAGAAAAGTGGGAAGGCAAAAGAAGAATGACAATGATGTTAAATATAAACTCATTTAGGGAAAAATCTCAAAAGTGTAAAGGCCTGGCCCAAAGGAGTCTGCTGGCCAATTCTTTGGTAGTTCCCAACCAAGCCCTCCTTGTGTGGAAGGACAGAAACTAGGCAAGTGTTCTGCATTCATTCAGTGGGGTGGCAGTCAGTATAGGGTAGCCTGGTCCTTTGAACTTTTCTTTTCATTCTTTTTGGAGACGAGATCTCTCTCTGTTGCCCAGGCTGGAGTAGAGTGGTGTCATCATAGCTCACTGCAACCTCCAACTCCTGGGCTCAAGTGATCTGTCTGCCTCAGTCTCCTGAGTAGCTGAAACTACGGGTGTGCATCTCCAGACTCAGCTAATTTTTAAATTTTTCGTAAGGGTCTCACTATGTTGCCCAGGCTGGTCTCAAACTCCTGGCCTGAAGTGATCCACTTTGGCCTCCCAAAGTGCTGGGATTACAGACGTGAGCCACCATGCCCGGCCCTTTGAATCTGAAGGTGTTTTCTTCACCAAGACTACAGTGAAGGAGGGTTTGGGTAAAGGTTACCATCCCAGTGCTCCTTTTACCCTTCCATCCTACAGCTGGTGTCTGGGTGAGAGTATCTTGGGGAGGGAACAGGCAAACTGAGAATGTCCAAACCAAGCCAAAGGCAACTACGAAGTTGCTCTCCTAACTGTGAAACAATGTTATGGTGGTGGGAAATGAATCTTGGAGGCCTTTCAAACCCTGGCTCCACAGCTTCCTAGCTGTGAAATATTGGCTTGTTACCAAACTTCTGAGCCTCAGTTTTCTTAGCTAGAAATGCAGGATAATAATGACACCCTCCTCCCTGTAGGATTGTTAAGAGGATTAAATGAGATCACCCTCTCAAAGCACTGGGCACAGTGCCTGGCATAGCATAAATGTTCAATAAATACAACTAGGTATTATTACAAAACAATTACAGGCTGAGCTCAAGCCTACAGAGCTGTGGGTGAATGGAGAGCTGCATTCTGCTACCTCCCAGCACAGCCAAGTGCGGCAGCAAGATGCACTCTGTTATCCAGAAAAACCCAAAAGATAGCACTTGCTTTCTTTTTCAAATCATGAAATATTTCAGACTTCCTATAAAGTTTAGAAAAGAACATAACAAACACCGAAGTTACCCATCCCTCAACTCAAGAAATAAAACATTGCAAACAATAAAATTCTCTACAGCCATTAAAATGAATACACTAGAGCCACGTGGATAAATCTCAAAAACATAATGTTGATCAAAAAGAGCAAGGGACAATAGTATGCATGCAATATGACGTCATTTATATCAGGTTTATAAACTTGCACGGTGATGCTGGATATGAATTGTTCAGTGCTGTATGTGCAGGTAGTGAAAGTGTCCAGACATGCAGGGGAATGATAAGCAAGGCTTTGAAGGACGGAGCCCTTTAATTCTCAGGTGTCCTGGCTTTGTTCTCAGCAGGGCCTAGGTCAGGAGCTCCCCTCCCCGCTGTCTGTACACAGATGTTAGCCCCTGTGGAGACAGAACTCCAGGCAACCAGTGTTAGATATACTGAAAGCAAAATTCTTCCTTTGAATGTGCTCGCTCCCATTAAAGTCCAGGGGTGCTCTCTCTGCAGGCCTCAGTCTCTCTTTGACGCTGCCCGATGCCTCCTGCACATCATGACATGACACATCCAACCTGATTTCTGAAGGCTGGATGTAACATAAAAGCAGCCAACCAACGGCATAAATGTATATGAAATGAAATCAATAAAAAGTGTATTTTTTCCCTCTCTTGAAGCCGGTCCTGGGAGGGTACATCACAGGAGCTAGGACAGTGCTGGAGAGATGCTAACAGCAGGCAGGAGGCGGGGAGGGTGTGAGGAGGGGCGGGGGCGCGGTGGAGGAGGGGGGCAGCCAGTGTGAACCGGGCTTTAGCGAGAAAGGGCCTTCCCTTCCCCTCATCACTTAAAAACAATCCTTTATCGATGCCCATGTGATGAAATAGGGAATTCTGCTTTATTCGTTCCACTTTATCCTGAGATCTCATCGTACTAAGAATTTTTTCTGAGATCCCATTGATTTCTGTCCCCAAAAGTTGATAGCAGATTATGAGCTCCTGATAAGATTAAAAACTGAAATCAGGCAGAGAAAGAAATGGTTTTGTTTGGACTTTTTTTTTTTTTCCTGCTAACACCACAGTGGAATTTTTATATCTCATGATAATAACATGCCGGGCATTGCAGCTGGTCCTCTGTGTCGGTGACTTCATTCATCCCTCGTGGTAAACATACAAGCTGGTGTTGGAGAGCCTCTGCAACCGGAGGCGAACTGTAAGCTCGGAGCCTGACTCCCAAATCCACGCCCTGTCTACCAGCGCTCAATGTACCTACCTCCACTGAAACTCATGCTGCAAATAAACATTCTTTATTTAGGAACAATTATTCTCAAACTGGTTTGGACTGAAACTTTACCACAGTGCTCTATGGCTGGCAGGGTTTTGGAAATTATCTAACGTGAGCCTCTCTATTACCAAACTTGTATTGTAAGTGATATAATGTGTTCAGGTAGTTGAACTGGGGACCCCTTCTCTAATCCCCTCTCCTGTTCTGAAATTACCTCCCACAGCGGACACCTCCTTCCTGGCTCTTGCCACCACCTCTCATTACTGTCCTCTCCTCTCCCAGGGCTGTGCCTTTTTATATTTTGATATTACGCGACCCTGTCTTGTCTGTATCTCAGATGATTGGACTATAGGTGGACAACTGACCTTGGGGAAAGCCATCATTAGTGGACAGAATCAGCCAGAATGTCTTCTTGGAATTTGGAGAGAGAAAGAGAGAGTTGAGAAATAATGTCATCTTTTTTCCTGTTTTCATTTCTTTTTTTTTTTTTTTTGAGACAAAGTCTTGCTTGGTCGCTCCAGCTAGAGCGCAGTGGTATCAGCCTAGCTCACTGCAACCTCAAACTCCTGGGCTCAAGCGATCCTCCTGCCTCAGCCTCCAGAGTAGCTGGACTACAGGTTCACACCACCACACCTGGCTCGTTTTCTATTTTTTGTAAAGATGGGGTCTTGCTCTTGCTGAGGCTGGTCTCACATTCCTGAGCTCAAGCGATTTCCCCCCGCCTCGGCCTCCCAGAGTGCTAGGATTACAGGCGTGAGCCACACACTGGCCTCTTGTCTCCTTTCTTGATCAGAGTGATGTCCTTTAGAAATCCCTGAAGTCATCAGCTTCATAATCTCGTTCTGCAGACCAGTTGTTCTGATTTCCAGCCGAGAGCACTTTGTGTATATTGCCCCATCTTTGCTTCTTTTAACCCCCTCTCCCTGTTCAGAACTCTTTCCTCGGGCGAGTGGGTCACTAAAACTTTTGCTACTACCTCATCCTTGCTTTGAGGTATGGTCACCAGGATTCCAGTTTATTTTACATTAGTTACACTTCAGAATGTTTTTCTTCTTGGAGCACATGATAGTGATGGGGACTCGTCTTAATCTCAAAAGTGTATTATATTCAGAACACAGTATTGTGATATGTACGTTGATTTGCATTCCTTTCATTTTCAAGGAATAATAGCTGTTTTCTGACCTCTCGTCACCAGACTCCAGGCACACATTCTTCATACACATGTAGCTATCCAGTGTTGTTTTTTTTTTTTTTGAGACAGAGTCTCACTCTGTTGCCCGGGCTAGAGTGCTGTGGCATCAGCCTAGCTCACGACAACCTCAAACTCCTGGGCTCAAGCGATCCTCCTGCCTCAGCCTCCCGAGCAGCTGGGACTACAGGTTCATTCCCCCACGCCCGGCTAAGTAACTATTCCTAACCAGGTCCCTGAATACGTCTACCTGAAGTTAGGAAATACCTGCTCCCCTTGCTTTTCTTAACTTCTTTCCAGTGAAAACAAATCTTTCACATTACTCATTTGGATCATGTCCATATACGTTTACAGTATAACAGCTTCCCGGTTTATTCTCTATTTAGGTTCACAAAGATCATAGTCCTCTAAAATATTCATCACTTACTCTAAAATAATTTTTAGCCATCAGGTAATTTATGTTCATTGTAGAAAAATCAGAAAATACAGATAGGTCAACAGGAAGAAAATGAAAACCTACAGAAAATGACTAGATAATTTTGTGTGTATACCTCTAGATTTTTCCCCCTATATGTAATGTATTAAATCTATATGTGCTCACAATTTTCAAAGATGGAATCATACTGCTTTCATTATCTTTTTCATTCAACAATAAATTATTATCTTTCCATAACTATAAACATACTTCCTGTGAGCTTCAGATTTTAATATCACTTTTGCTTAATTGTTTACTGCGGAGACAAAGAAAAAAAAATTTGCCCCTCTTCTTATTTTTCTCTGGTACCTTCAGTTTGACTTGTCCTCTTTAAGTGACCTTTAAACCTAGATTTTTCTAAAGTGGTACAACAAAAACTCTGACAAAATGGAGGATTAAAAAAATTAATTGTCCTGGGTTACAAAGTTTCCTTCATGGATAGCCAGACCTGTTAAAAGTCTTCAAGCACTTGGATGTATTCTTTAAGCGGAAGCATTGTTGTTTCCATTTTACTGGTAAGCAAAAGGAGACAGACAGTATTGAGGCCATCGGAGAAGTCATTGGCAGAGCCCAAAAGAGAACTTGAAGTTCTAATGGCCCAGTCCTCTAATCAAACCACAAAGCCACACTGCTTTCCCCTTCCGCCTCTTCAGGGCTGGGCTTGGAACGGAAAGTGCTGCCTCCCGCCGAGGCCTGAATGGTGATTTGCCATTCACAGCCCGGGTTGCTCAGTCCAGGGAGGCGCAGACTCCCCAGCTCTCAATTGCGGGTGAGAGCTTGTTATCGTGTGCAGGACCCATTGATCTGTTTCGACAACGACTCCTGAATTATATGGCCCCTAAATGTTTGCTGCTAGAGAGATCTATATTGTGGATGCGATGATGGCTACTTACTGGAAACTATTGCGTGATAGATGAGTTTTGCTGTTTTGTCTCAATGAAATATCCCTGCGCACTTGGAGATCTCTTTCCCTTGCCTCTGGTATAATGTATTGTGCTGGAAAGTACTGAAATAAAATGGCTTTCAAAGTAAAGCCAAATTGGGTGGAAGTACTGAGCAACTTTGCTGAGAAGGGTTTGTCAATTCATGGAAGGAAAGAAGAAAGGAAGAACTATGCTATTCCTGTGGCTAGAGGGTGGGGGGTGGTGCAGAGAGGGGAGTGGGAATTGAGGAAGATTAATGATTAATGCAGGGGCAGTGGGGTAGGAGAGTAGACCTGGTAGGACTTTGCAGGCCCTGGGAAAACCTTGAGATTTTATTTTGAGTGTGCTGGGAAGCTATTGGAAGATTTTGAGCAGAGATATGATGTGATAAAACTCTTTTAAAAAGGATCAATCTGGCTGTTGTTTTCACAGACTGTCTTCAGTGGAGTTGATGCCTGTCTTTTGTGTGTATCTTCTGGGGCCCCCTGTAGGAGACGTACATTTCTTGCTACTCTTTTGCCATTTTTGTATTGCTGTGAGCACATCCTGATGTGGCCTTTCCCAAACCGTAGGACTATTGGCCAGAGCCTGACAGAGGCTCACTGGTTTTATCTGCACCTGAAGTTTTCAGCAACAGCCACTGCTGTGGGCTGACGCCACAGAAGGGTCTATGGGGGGACCAACTCCGTGACTGCCTGGGAGCGCTTCCTCTCAACATTCTGTTTTCCAAATCCTCAATTTAAAAACTTTTTGGTGGTTATTATAGTACCAAAAGTTCTTTTCAGGGGTTGGATGCATCAATTCTCTCTCATCCCATTCTGTTTTAAGGAACAGACTTGAGGCACCAGTTTTATTGCCACCATACACACCTTCATGCCACAGAGTTAAGTCACACTCATAGTTTCACAGACACAAGTCTGAAATGCGGAGTACAAAGTGTATAACAATTACACTTTCATTCACAAGACAGTAGAATGGATCCCGCGGGGAAGGGCTGTGATACATGCATTATGGATGGCACATCCTCCCATGTCCTCATGGCCCCTGTAGTGGACTGAAATGGCCCTTTGCAAAGTGTTGTTTAAGTTGCCTGATAAACCTTCTCCCTCCTACACCCCAGAAGCCTTGAGATAGCTGTGTGATTAGAACAAGGCAAATGTCACAGCAAAAGTAATGGGAAGACACAATGAAATACATAGCAAAGCTGTGATCTATGCACACAGTTGAAAGAGAAGCACAGTTTTCTTTGTTCTCATTACAGTGATTTCAGAAAAGTCTTCAAACTTCCAGTGAAAAATAAAGGCTAGTACTTCCTTTTAGAACTGGCTACGTGATATATTCTTTTGCCTTAAAAATAAAAAAAAAAAAACCCTGTATATTGGGAGAAGTGATCCTTTACAATAGGTTTGAAATTATTATATGTTTTTAAAACGTTTGTATGATATTTAAAATGCTAAATGTCCAAAGTTAAATACATAAGGAACTGCCTGTCTGTGCCCAGATGAATCCCAAATGAAGCTGACTCATAATCACACCTATTTGCACGTGTCTGTGGATTCTTAAATAGCCCATGTGCCCATCCCAGTACAGAATGGGAGACACTAGGGAGGACATCGTGTTTATATGAGGGTTGGGGCTAAAATTCATACTCAGGCTCTTAATGACGTTAGTTAACTAGCCGAAGAATAGTGTTTGCGGTCTGATTACAGCTAATTGCAAAGAATAAATGAAGAGGTCTAATGTTCCCAGTTTAGAGGGGCATCACCATGTGCTAGGTCTCTCTAGGATGCTTAATTAGTAATAATGTGGGAATTTTTTGTTGCTGTTATTTAAAGATCAGCTAGGTGAGGCTTTCTTCAATAATCCTAAAATAGTACTCCACTTACATCTACAAATGTGTGTGTTTAGTGAGTCCTTTCAATATCTAATTGTGTTTTTAGTAGCAAGAACAAGTACAAGCTTTACAAAATATTTTCTTGTTATTTATGTGATATATAATACTCATTCTAAGAAATTCAAAATATACAGATGAATAAATAAAGCACAAACTATCTTTACAATGGAATGCAGCCATTAAACAGCTAAGGAAAAGCTTTATGTATGACGTGGAAGGATGCCCATGGTAGCCACTGCACCACTGTAACGGTGGCAGCAGCTGCTATCTATTGAGGGCCTCAATGTTTCCGACACCCAGCACTTTGCAGACATTAATTTATATTTCCCCTGAAAAGAACCCTATGATTAGAATTAGATTCTAAATCTTATTCTGTGAATGCAGACAAATGACTCTGTAACTTTTTACCCAAGGGTAGGACTTCCTGGCCCCTAAGCCTTAGCTGTATTTGGGACTGAACTGCTGAGCTCCATCTGGCCGTGTTGTCCATCTATCCATCTATAAGTCCCTGCAATCACTTTGTGGGCTAAAGGGACACAATTTAAGAAGTGAAGTTGCAACAAGATGTTTTGAAACCAGTGGATATAAGGGCGCCGTCAATCCAACAAACTTAACCCGATGGTCTATGTCAAAACAGTTCCTTTTGCTGGTCTAGACAGGCCCAAGCATTTGCACTATATATAGACTTTTGCTAGTTCTTAAGATGCATGTGATGGGAACTTCTTAAAATTAATGTTATTTACCTGCTAGGATGTAAATGCTAAAAGGATGTGGTCTACATTATGGACAAGGGCTCTGTAAAATGTGATATTAGAAAATGGAAATTTTACGAGTTCTGAGAACAGAAACAGGTGATGAGACTGAAATGGGGGAAAATTCTAATTTTTTTGCTGCATTGTTAGAACTTAATAATCCAAATACTTTTTTATAAAAAATTATGAATAATAGAACTATCACATTCCACTACCAGGGTTAATTGTGCTCACTTTGGTTCCATTAAGTTGCTTGTTTCCCAAAACTAACCCTTCTGCTTAAAACAATGGCTCTGTACTTGGCTGTTTGGTGTTCATGGGGCTAGATTCATAGAATTTCAAGCTATAGGGGCACTCAGGGTTGTCAAATCCAACCCTTAGCCTGAGGCATGAGTTTGTCTTTGTTGGGTGGTTGTATCACCTTGCATGGAGACTTCCAGGATGGGTGGCAGTAGAGTTAAAATATGAGACCTCAGCAAGCTTTGCTTTCATAGATCTAGCTCTGTGACCTTGGGTGTTGCTTAACCTCTTAGGATTTGGTTCAACTCATCTCTAAAATGAAAGTAGTACCTACCTCACAGGACTGTTGGAAGGGTTAAATGAAGAAATCTCAGTAAAGCCTTTGGTCTCATTCAATACTAGCAAACTTGGGAGGAAGACAGAGTAGAACATGTCTTATCATCCTTGTTCTATAGATGAGGAAACAGAGAAAGAAAGCAGCTAACCTGACAGAATTAAAATCAGAGTATCTACATACAGGCATACCTTTTTTATTGTGCTTCACTTGATTGAGCTTTAAAGATGTCACATTTTTTACAGATTGAAGGTTTGTGGCAACCCTGTGTCAAGCAAGTCTATTGCCATCATTTTCCCAGCAGCACACGTTCACTTTGTTTGTGTCATATTTTGGTAATTCTTGCAATATTTCAAACTTTTTCATCATTGTTATATCTGTTATAATAATTTAATTGATAAATGTGTGTGTTCTGACTGCTCCACCGGCCTGCCATTCCCACCTTCTCTCTCCCTCTCCTCAGGTCTCTGTATTCCCTGAGACACAGCAATAAGGAAATGAGGCCTATCAGTAACCCTATAACGGCCTCTAAGTGTTCCAATGAAAGGAAGAGTTGGCTGTCTCTCACTTTCAATCAAAAGCTAGAGGTGGGGCACAGCGGCTCATGCCTGTAATCCTAGCTAGCATTTTGGGAGGCTAAGGCGGGAGGGTCACTTAGGTCAGGAGTTAGAGACCAGCCTGAGAAAAATATTCAGACCCTGTCCCTAAAAAAAATAGAAAAATTAGCCAGGCATGGTGGTACATACCTATAGCCCCAGCTACTCAGGAGGCTGAGGCAGGAGGGTCACTGGAGCCCAAATGTTTGAGGTTGCAGTGAGCTGTGATGACACCACTGCACTCTAGCCTGGGCGAGAGAGCGAGACCCTGTTAACAACAACAACAACAACAACAACAACAAAAAGTCCTGCTGCAACAGCCAGTTTGGTGGTATACAATTATAGTCCCAACTACTTGGGAGGCTGAGGCAGGAGGATCCTTTGAACCCAGAAGTTTGATTCCTGCCTGGGCAACATAGCAAGACCCTGTCTCTAAAAAATAAAAAGTGCTACTTCAGTGAACACACGAATTTTAAGACAGAGAAACAGCCTTATTGCTGATATGGATAAAGTTTGAGTATTCTGAATAGAAGATCAAACCAGCCAAAACATTCCTTTGAGCCAAAGCCTAATCCAGGACAAGGCCCTACCTCCATTTAATTCTATGAAGGCTGAGAGAGGTGAGGAAGCTGCAAAAGAAAAACTGGAAGTTAGCAGAGGTTGGTTCATGAGACTTAAAGAAAGAAGACTTCTCCATAACATAAAAGTACAAGATGAAGCAGCAAGCAGCATCTTCTTCTGATGTAGAAGAATTTGCAGCAAAGTTATCCAGACGATCTAGTTAAGATCATTGATGAAGGTGGCTAGACTAAACAATAGGTTTTCAATGGAAACAAAAGAGCCTTCTATGGAAGAAGATGCCATCTAGAACTTTCATAGCTAGAGAAAAGAAGTCAATGCCTGGCATCAAAGCTTCAAAGGACAGGCTAACTTTCTTGTTAGGTGCTAATGCAGCTGACAACTTTAAGTTATAGCCAATGCTCATTTACCATTTTGAAAATTCTAGGGCCCTTAAGAATGATGCTAAATCTACTCTGCCTGTGCGCTGTGAATGAAACAACAAAGCGAGGATGACAGCGAATGTGTTTACATCACGGTTTACTGAATATTTTAAGCACATTATAGAGACCTACTGCTCAGAAAAAAAGATCTCTTGAAAAATATTACTGCTCACTGACAATGGGTGACAACTGGTCACCCAAGAGCTCTGATGGAGACGTACAGGAGATTAATGTTGTTTTCAGGCCTGCTGACACAACATCCATTCTGCAATTCATGGATCAAGGAGTAATTCTGACTTTCAAGTCTTCTCATTTGAGAAATACATTTTGTAAGGCTATAGCTGCCAAAGACAGTGATTCCTCTGACAGATCTGGGCAAAATCAATTGAAAACCTTCTGGGAATGTCACCATTCTTGATGTCTTTAAGAACATTTGGGATTTATGGGAGGAGGTGAAAATATCAACATTAACAGGAGTTTGGAAGAAGATGATTACAAACCTCATGGATGACTTTGAGGAGCTTAAGACTTTAGTGGAGGAAGTCACTGCAGATGTGCTGGAAACAGCAAGAGAACTAGAATTAGAAGTGGAGACTGAAGATGTGATTGAATTCTTGCAATCCCATGATAAAACTTGAATGGATAGGAGTTGTTTCTTATGGATGAGCAAAGAGAGTGGTTTCTTGAGATGGATTCTACCCCTGGTGAAGATGCTATAAACATTGTTGAAATGACAACAAAGGATTTAGAATATTATGTAAACTTAGTTCATAGAGTTGTGGCAGGGTTTGAGAGGATTGACTTCAATTTTGCAAGAATTTCTATTGCGCGTAAAATGCTATCAAACAGCATTCTTTGCATGCTACAGGAAAATCTTTCATGAAAGGAAGAGTCAACCAATTCAGCAAACTTTATCGTTGTCTTATTTTAAGAAATTGCTACAACCATTCCAACCTTCATCAACCACCACCCTGACCAGTCAGCAGCCATCAACATTGAGGCAAGAAACTCCACCAGCAAAAAGATTATGACTCGCTGAAGGCTTAGATGATTGTTAACCTTTTGTAGTAATAAAGTATTTTAAGTTATATACATTGTCTTTTAGACATGAAGCTATTTGCACACTTAATAGACTACAGTATGGTGTAAGCGTGACTGTATAGTATATACACTGGGAAACCAAACAATTTGTGTGACTCACTTTATTGTAATATTCACTTTAGTGAGGTGGTCTGGAACCAAACCCACAATATCTCAGAGGTATACCTGAATAGGTTTCTAGGCCGTTGTGTTTTCGCTACACCAGAGAAAGTAAATATGTAGCTACTCTCTAGTTCTTTGCCTGTAACAGACATCAGTAATCACTCACAGCATTCTTTCCCACCACCTGAACTCATGCTCAGAATCATTCTTACCACAAGGCTCCAAACAGCCATCACCAGTTGAATACAAGTGGCACAGGAGATACAAAAAAGCTATTGGTCATTGCTGGACAAGACTATCTAGCGTTCATTGTTGATTGAATCATCTAGTTAACTTAGCATATCAAAGATGGAAGCAGAATTTTTTCCGTAGAAACCTTATGCCAGGTCCTATTTCCAGTGGGCTGTGTGGTCAACGATGATTGTGCACTCCTCCAGGACAGAATCCTGGTCATTTCGTATCCTATAACCTAGAATGGAACCTGACACAGATAGACACTAAACTATGTTTTGATGGATGGACGGATGAATGGATGGATGGACTTAATGATTGAATAGGCCCATAGAAACAGGTCCAGGGCAGAAAAGAGCCTCCACTACTGATGGTTTTATAGACTTTCACTTCAGATGATGGCTTGACGCCTTTGTGTCTCCTAGGATTGAGCCGTCAATCTAGAAAGCACTGTCCATCTTCCAAACACCATTTGTCTCCATTTATCAGAGGATATTATTAGACTTCGTGCTGCTGAGGTAGCAAATTAGTTAGGACTTTTAGGTCTGGGCCTGCAATAAGGATTTGGGGAAATGTGCTCTGCCAGGGGAGGGCAGGTGCATGGTCTCTCTATTACTCTGGCCTGACGACAGCTGCTAGCACTCTGCTGACTGATCAATAACTGGCTGCCAGTCCAGCTACTCTTTGCTGGCTATTTTAAGGACTGCCACAGAGACCTACCATGGACTCATGAGAAAATATTGTAACACAATGAAGCCTATTGTGCCTCCTTCATACCAGTTTCAAGCTTTGACCTCGGTCAAAGATTCTAGACATCCATACAAACCAGGAGTCCCTTCAGAGGGGTACAACTGAAAGCCACTTATGATGGGGCAAAGGATCAGTCATTCTCATATGCTTAACCATCGATTGAGGAGCTGTCCTGCTGGCACCTGGACTTTGGCATTGCTGGTGAGAATTTGAGGTTCTCGCTATTTCTGTCTTCCCTGGATTGCTTTTCATTTTGGCTGCCTCTTTCCCAAATAAAAATAAAGAGAATTTTCCAGGGATCTAGCCAATCACCAAAGGGTCCTAGTTTAGAAGAAGAGTTGCTTTTATAGGATAGTTTAAAAGGAAAAAAAAAATAACATTTCCTTCCTTTACTTACTTATTTTATATAACAGAATCCCTTCGAAGAATTTACAGGACTGAAGAAAATTTTTGACCCCATAAAAATTTTTGTGAGCTTGGAGTTTATTTACCCTGCAATATGTGATAGCATTGTTACCACCTATGTATTTCCATTTCCCATACTCTCTTGGGGATCAGATGTTACAATCTCTTTTCTGATAATGGTGGCTAATAAAAAAATACTCAGTGTAGCTTCAGTTAACTTTTTTTAAAACAAGTGAAATACTTCAAATATATAATAAGGTGTAGTGAATAAGCTCGTGTATCTATCCCTAGCTTAGAAATTAAACATTACAAACTCAGTTGAACCTCCCCAGCGATACTCATTTCTCCAACTTTCACTCCCTACTCCCAAGGGAGCCACCATATTGATTCTGGTGTTCATCATACCGGTGCTTGTCTTTATACTATGTGTACGCATCAATAGACAATGAGAGCCTTTTCCATATTTCAAAATTTTATTTAAATGGCATCAAACCAAATATATCTTCTTGGGAACTCATTGGTATATTTGCGAGATTTTTTTTTCTCATTGGTACATGTAGTGTAAGTTAACTTTTGACATCAAGCAATGGATTTTACCCAGAGATCTGAAAGTCAAAAGTGGTGGGCACGGGGCCGGGGGAGTACATTTCTGGAGTCCCAGACCAGGCCCAGTCTCCTGGTTAGGAGCTCCCCTACACCCTGTTCTTCTCTCTAATGTTGAATCACAGGGTTTTTAATTATTTTTGTTTAATGGTAAAATAATATGTAATTTTGTATTTGTGTCATGTCTGTCCTTCCTGCTAGAAGGTAAGCTCTATGAGGGCAGGGGCCACGGATGTCTTGCTCACTGCTGTATCTGTTGCATTTAGCCCACACCTGGCACAGAGCAGACAGATAAATGGAAGATGTTTTATTGCCCAGAGTATAAAACTTAGATTCCTTAGAATTACGTGCAAGTTCTTTTGTGATCTGGTTCCCATTTCCATCTTGTGTCCCAGTTCCTGCCCCTCCTGCCGCCTGCCTGCTGACCCTTTGTCCTGCTAAAACACCTGCAGTTCCTGGACACTCTTGGGCCTCTTGCTTTTGCACATGCTGTCCCCCAGTCTGGATCTACCCACCTTTGTCTGCTTGTTGAGCCCCCCTGTCACCCCTCCAGGCTCCTCGGAATGCAGTGCTTGTCCTCTGTGCTCCCACGGCACCATCAAATTGCCATAGTACTTTATTAATTTGTTGAAAACTATTTACTGTGTTCTTATATGAGCCAGGCCTTGGTCTTTGTTCTAAAGACACAGGGATGAACAAGATACAGTCTTGTTTACAAATAAATCAACAGGATCTAGGAAGAAAATAAATGGGGTGGTGTGACAGAGTCATGGAGCAGCCTTCCTGCGGGGGTGGGGGGTGGCTGGGGAAGTCCTGTCTGAGGGGCTGACATTTGAGCTGAGACTAAAAAGGATGTGCACAAATCAGTCATGTGACATGCTGCATGTCCCCATGCCCACTCCCTTATCTGCTTTCTCAATGGCTGGCGTAGTGCCCAGCATACAGTAGGTGCTCAGTAAATGGCCACCAATGTATTTCATGAATAAATGAACCAACCATTCTGTTGGCTCAGAATGAACCTGAGTTATCAAACTTGCAAGAGCCTCGCTTCACATGAAATATTCACATCAACCTAAATCAGGCCCTTCTCAGGTGCTAATAGGTGTGAGAAGAAAAGAATCCCACTGAACACTGAGACCAGGTGACAGCCAAGTGCAGAGAGAAAGGGGTTTGCCTCGTCTTGGAGTTTGCATGCTTCTATTACAGTTGCCCCATACAGAGGCTTAGCGTTAGGCTTGGTGCAGCCTGGCCCCATAGTCACTAACTTGTCATTAACATGTCCATAGCATTAAAGAGAATTATCCTGGATGAAGTGGTTAGCACATGCCAGGCATGGTCTCATTTAATCCTCTCCAAACCCTATCATCATTTCTATTTTACAAATGAGAACATGGAGACATATCAAGGCCTTACAGCCAGAAAGGATGAAGCCAGGGCTCGCACCCTGACCTGTCTCACTCGGAAGCCTCTAAACCCTCCGGCCCCAGACCAGCTTCCGGTGCGTGACCTGCAGTTGCACAAGGCCCTGTGCATAGAACTCAGTACCTGGTTCAGTGCTCTGCTGTCACCATCTGGAAGTTCTTAATAATTTTTGAACAAGGAATCCACGTTTTCACTATGCACTTGGCCCTGCAAATTATATGGCTGATGCTGCCTACTCCACACAGTATCAGCACATCAGATGTGGGGCATCCCGACCTTTGATGACCCTGTGTCACATGCTGTATGCGCTGAAGCCCCAAACACAAACTCCTTTCCTTAATATCCATATGCTCGAGTCTAAAAATACATGTCTTTTTTCTGATGATAAAAGTAATACACACAAGCACTGAGGGTGGTAGCGAAGGGGACTATAGTCCTACATAGAATGGAGCAAGTTTTCATAAGAAAAAGGTTAATCACGTTGACCATATAAAGCTTATGTCCTCTATATAAACTTTTGTATCCTGTTTTTATTTATTTATTTATTTATTTATTTATTCTTTTGAGACAGAGTCTCACTCTGTTGCCCGGGCTAGAGTGAGTGCCGTGGCATCAGCCTAGCTCACAGCAACCTCAAACTCCTGGGCTCGAGCAATCCTCCTGCCTCAGCCTCCCAAGTAGCTGGGACTACAGGCATGCGTCACCATGCCCGGCTAACTTCTTCTATATATTTTTAGTTGTCTGGTTAATTTCTTTCTATTTTTCAGTAGAGACGGGGTCTCGCTCTTGCTCAGGTTGGTCTCAAACTCCTGAGCTCAAACAATCTGCCTGCCTCGGTCTCCCAGAGTGCTAGGATTACAGGCATGAGCCACCGCACCCAGCCTTGTATCCTGTTTTTAAATTTCCTTGTCCTTAGGATGATTTTTAGGTTCGTTCTCAGATGGATGACTGAAGAGAAAAGTCCAAGAATTTGTATCACCCAGGGAAATCTTTGTTATATTTGTAGTCTACTTTTGTTCCATTATAGGCTGGATAAGCATCTTTGACTTTTAACTAAAATATTAATTAATATGTGTTGTGAAATATTCTTATTCCTCCTGGTACAGCTCCACCTCATTTGGAAACAGTGACTGAGCTTGTATCTCACACATTCCTTCCGCCTTCCCTGAATCCAGCCCATTAGCCCTCAGCCCCCTTCCTTTGCTAAAGCTGAAACGAGCCGCAGTGGGTTCACCACTTGATCCCTCCTGCTGATGATCCCTGGGCCCTCTCTTGCCATGAAAAGACTCATATTGTGGAGGTTGCAATGTTGTGACTGGTCGGGTAACTTCTGTTACTTAGCAACTTTCTCCAGCTTTGTTAAGTTGGGCTGTTCAATCTCCTTAATGAATAAGAGCATCAAGCCAGGTAATTGATGCCTGGACGTTTAGCTCATGAATAATTGACTGTCTGGGTAATCCTAGATACATTTCCTCGATCAGAGTGTACAATGGAACAGTCATGTCATAGCCAGTGTCGACTTTTTTTTTTTTTGGTCTTAATCAGTTTTATGATGTCAGAAATCTGCTTTCTTGACCCAAAGGCTCAGGTGAACAATGGGAGCAGCGATCCTCTCAAAGCCAGGACACGCTTCCTCTTTCCTCCACCAGAGCTCAGCATTTCCCCTTCGGTTTGGGCTTAGAAGAGTTTCAGCTGTTCTTGTTTATCTTTTCAGGTATCTTTTCCCACATACATCGGGAAGGCAATGTGGTCCGAAGGGGAGGAGGCAACTGGGAATTGAGTTTCCTGGGCAATGTCAATCACTTTGCAGCTCCAGGGCAACCTTAGCTTGTCTAACTCACTTTTATTCATTTATTCATTCACTCAGTACACATTTTGAGCACCTCCTGTGTACCAGGCACTGGACGTTCCACGACAATAAAAGTCAACCTTGTCTGCTTCCATGGAGCTTGTACTCCAGTGAGAGCTCACAGGTAATAAACAAGTAAACCATAAAAGAACACGTGATTTTCGGGTAGTGGTAAGTGCCAGGCTGAAAAATAAAAATGGAGTAATGAGATAGAAAGAGACTGATGGGGGATGGGGCAGATGGAAATAATGTCAACTGGTGGTCAGGGAAGATCTGGGAAGTCCTCTCTAGTGAGGTGACATTTGAGCTAAGAACTTAATGACCAGGAGGAGCCAGCCAGGTGAAGAAATGGGGGAAAGAAGATTCTAGATAGGGGAACACAAAGGCTCAGTTTCCGAGATGGGAATGGGCTTAGCATGTTTGAGGGACAGAAAGAGGGCCATGGGGCCAGTGCACACCTGGCCACTCACCTTTGATACCTTCCAAGAGCACAAAAAAAAAGTAGCCTCCCCTGTCAGTCATTGGGGGCCTGAACGAGGTGATACGGATGGCATATCAAAACATAAGCCTTGCCAGTGGTATAGACAATGACATTCTTTGTATATGAAAATCTGATGTTGTCAAAACTCAGCTCAAACTGGGCACAGTGGTGTGCACCTATAGTTCCAGTTACTCAGGAGGCTGAGGCAGGAAGTTTGGCATCAATATGGTGACCTCCTTCAGGAGCAGTGGAACCACCAGCTTGCCTAAGGAGGGGCGAACCCACCCAGGTTGGAAAGGAAGCAAGTCAAAATTCCCATCCTGATCTGTAGTGGGATTGTACCTGTGAATAGCCACTGAACTTCAACCTGGGCAACACAACAAGACCCTGTCTCTAATAAGTTTAAAAAAAATCACTCAGCTCAGGTTAATTCATTTATTCAGCACATATTTATTGAGTTCTAGGCAGTGTTTGTGGCATCAGGTATACAGAAATGACTAGAATTAAGTCCCTACTCTCACTGAGCTTTACATTCTATTAAGAAAATAGACAATATACTAATAAATAGGTAAAGTATAGCTATAAGGTATATAAGATGATAAGTGCTTTGCAGAAAAATAAAACGGGTGGGACATAGGAAATGTGGTGGGGGGGGCAAGATGGTTGAAATTTTAAATACGGTGCTTGGGGAGTTTTCACTGAGAAGGTGACATTTGAGCTAACACCTGAAGGAAGTAGGAAAGCGAGCCAAGTGCCTGCCTGGGGGAAGAGCCTTCCAGACAGAAGGGATAACAAGAATGCTTTTTCTGGAAAACCTCCCTGCCACCAGCCTGCCTCTAGTC
This sequence comes from Lemur catta, assembly GCF_020740605.2. NCBI lineage: Eukaryota > Metazoa > Chordata > Mammalia > Primates > Lemuridae > Lemur > Lemur catta. Next base: position 10,698,695 of record NC_059132.1, read on the forward strand.
TGAGTTTTATCCTCTTGTATGAGACTTTTATCAAAATATGTATCACTCTTCTGCTTAAAACTTCCCACTGCACTTGGAATAAAACACAAATTGCTCACCAGGGCTTACTGGGTCCTATTTCATCTCTTCACCCCTCTGAACTCTTCCCCCTCTCCTCTCCTTATTCCGCTGGCTCCAGCCACAGTAGCCTTCTTCCCGGTCCTTGAACATGCAAACCCATCTCCATCTTGGGGAGCAGCGCTAACTATTCTCTCTGCCTAGAATACTCTTCCCAGCGATTGTCGCACGGCTGGTTCCTTCTCCCCATTCAGGTCTTAGCAATTCAGAGAAGGCTTTCCTGACTCACCCAAACCCTTTGGCCACTTTCCACCACAGAGTCACTCCCTGCTCGTAGCAGTTATCAAAGTCCCTCCGATCAGGAAGACTTAGCACTTACTCACAGATGATGCGGTCATTTCCTTCTGCAATGAAACTGGCCGGTTATGTGTAATGTGCTCTTTGGAGAAAAAGGAGGTTATAAATGTGAAATGAAATGAAACAGAATACCCATCTACCATATTGTGAAGTTTACGGCCCCTGGAATGACGTTCATTTCCAGATCCTTCTATTTACCGGCAGACCTGGTTTTGAATTTTAAAAGATTCAGTTGCCAGTGCCTGCACAATTTTCTACACTGTTCCAGAAACTACAAGAGCAGAAGAAATGGACGAACTGCCCTTCTGACAGACAGCAAAAGAAAGTCTGAGAAACCAGTAGAGAAGAGCTTCTAGGTTTTTCACATTTATAATCTACTAGAGCTTGGATGCTGAACTCAATGATTGGGCCAGACCTTCATTGTCTGATTAGTCAGATTAAAAAAAAATTGTTTGAGAAACATAATAAACCCTAGATAAATATACATGGGAAGAAACGAAACGGAATAGTATTTCCTTATAGTATTTTGTTTTGTTTACAAAGTGAGGAAGAGTAAGGGGAAGACAACTGTCTGCAAAACCCTTCTTGGCTAATGTATTAAAATATGTCAGTGGCAAGGTCAAACCATGTCAAAAGTCGACATAATCTTTTACTCCAGTTACCCCACATGGGTGAGACCAGACAGAAGACGTGAGTCTTCGAAGGTGAAATCTCCACTACCACCAACACTCCCTCTCCAGCTCCCACAAATGAACTCACTAAGTGAAAACATCTCCATTCCCCAGACTGGCAACCTTCCTTAGTCCTGTGTTTAGGGCCACAGGACAAGTGGCAGGGTGGGCGGGTAGGTGGAACAAAACCAAACAAGCCCATAGACAGTGGTGGAGTCAAGAGGTCACTGTGAAAGTTTCTTTTAAAGCCACGTTTTGGTGATATATTACCAGAAGATGGGAAATCAAAGAGCCTGAAAAAAGAGAGCTGTTTAGTTTCTCCTCAGTAAGGAATGCCTGCCCTTGGTCCCCCAAGGAAGAGAAAGGAGTGTGTTTAAATGGAGAAGGTTCCATCTGCACCATATCCTATCTGAAAAAGCTGCTCAGTGTGTCCCGCTGGAAGGAACCCAATCAAGGAAGAGAACCAAGGTGGCTGCTCCTTGTCCCCCATCCTCTCCACCCCCAGCTCGCACCCTCCCTCCATTTCCAAAGGTTTAACCACCAATGAGTCATCACTGTTATTTCTAATTTGGTGTATTTTTTTCCCCTTTCAAATTCAGGAGACTCGTCAATTATTTAAGGCTCTGCGATGATCTCAGGCAGTGACACCTCTGTCAGTCTGTATGGCTTTTCTGAAGGGAAACCATCTGGCCTTTCTTAACTTGTTCCTCCCTGGGCTTCTCTCCCCACTGGTTAAGGTGTGGCAGCCACAGAGAGAGCCAAAACCATCAATATTTCACAGCCGTAATTAAAGTAAGCCGAGAACTGTCAGCCTCTTGCAACTGGCTGCCTTTTCCAAAACAAGCGCCCGGCATCTTGAGCTGGGGGCGCAGAGAGAGAAATGGGCGTTTGGCTAAAGTTGGGGTAGGGGAATGAGGGAGCCTCGCATTTCATTTAACAGGACCTTCTGGAAGTATAAACCCACTGGCCAGCATGGCGCAGTAAATTCCCTGGTGCTGGCAGAGGGCTGGGAGAAGGGAAGGGGGGCTGACCTCTTGGGCTCTCTTTTGATGACTCTTGGAAGGGACTAGAAGTTGGGCAGTGGGGAAGCGGAGCATCCTTCAGTCTAATGTGAATTAACCCCAGGACCCTAGCAAAGAGTTCCCAAACCAAGGGGGGCGGGGTTGTGTGGGTGAGTTATGGTGCAGACCTCTTTGCTGCTGTCTCCCCTTCTGCCCCTTCCCGCAAGTCCCCAAGTGCCAAGGCCCACGCCACCATCCCGCCAGGCGGGTAGGAGAGCCCAGAGCCCTGCGATTTATACATCTATTAATTACCTCCAGCATGGAAGAACTGCCTATAAATACAGTGGCACTTTAGATAAAACTTTCATGCAGCTATTTAGATCCTTTAAAATATAAATGATTTCCTCTAAATTTTTTATCATAAATCAGGGCATGGAGCTAGGCGACAAGACGCCGATTTCCCCCCTGATGGGAGCAAAGCCTTCGCTTGTTTTCCCTCTTTTTTTTTCTTTTCTACCTTTCTTTTTCTTCTTCTTCTTAAAAAATTTACAGAGGCTGGTTAATGGCTCTGCTTTTCCTTTCTGAGTCCGGAGCCAAGGGGAAGTAATCAAGTGATGGCACGTTTTACTCCCTTTTCCCGGAGGCTGCTTAGGGGTGGGGAAAGCCTGTGGTCGCTGGTCAGCAGGCCTGGGCTCAAATCCTATGCCTGCCACTCATTCCTGTGTGACTTCAAGGAACACACTTAACTTCTCTGAGCCTCAGTTCTTCCCTCTGTAGAAGAGGGAATAACAGTACCTACCTCATAGATAAGGTGCTGGGAGGATTAACTGACATAATACACGGAGCCAGGCACCCGAGTAAGAGCCCAAGAAGCAATGGGCTGTGTGCTGGGAGACAAGTCACTTCACCTCTCTGAGCCTCAGTTTCCGTATCTATAAAGAAAGGGTGAGGGGATAATGCTCACCTCTAGGGAGTTACTGTGAAGGCTGAATAAGGCAACAGCAGACTCTAAATTTCTTGAAGCAGGAATCACATGGACCTTATTCAGCATTGTGTCCCCAGACCTAGCACGTGCTGGGCACAGAGGAGGTGCTCAGTAAGCTTTTGATGAATACATGAAGCAACGGAGCTCTGCTTGCTGAGGACCCTAGTGAAGCATCAGGACTCGATTTCCATTTATGGTGATGGGTTTGGCCTCTATCCTCTCTCACAGATCCACACTTAGAACCTTTTTTTCTTTTTTTTAAATATTAAATTTAATTTTATTTTTAATTATTATAGGTACATAGTTGTATATCTTCTTTTGTTGTTTGTTTTGGAGACAGATTCTCACTCTGTTGCCTGGGCTAGAGTGCCATGGCGTCAGCCTAGCTCACAGCAACCTCCAACTCCTGGGCTCAAGCAATCCTCCTGCTTCAGCCTCCCAAGTAGCTGGAACTGCAGGCGAGCACCACCATGCCCCACTACTGTTTTCTATTTTTAGTAGAGATGGAGTCTCATTATTGCTCAGGCTGGTCTCGAACTCCTGAGCTCAAGCGATCCTCCCGCCTCAACTTCCCAGAATGCTAGGATTACAAGCGTGAACCATCATGCCTGGCCTAGAACTGGCCTAGAACCTTGACATATCTCCACTACAAGGGCCTGTGGCGCCTGTCTCCCTAGCCCTCTTGTAGTGATGAGAACACTGAGGCCCAGAGCCCATGAGTGACTTCTCTCGGGTCACACAGCAGGTTAGCCATGTATCCATATTTGAATCCAGACCTCCTTTGCTCTGTCTATCTTCCCTTGCTGCGTCTTCACATCCAAGCTGGCTGGGTAAATGAAATAGCCTAATTCTTTGGCCCTGGAAGAGATGAAAACCAACTAGGTTGGAGGGGGCTTGACCTTATGACCTTGAACTCTGAGATGCCTATGAACTGGAGAAGAGGAAGGCACAACCAGTCCTCATTTGTCAGGAAGAGGACTACGTGATCATTGAGTCCAGACAGCACAGAGCTAGCCATGATGCTGATGAAATCGATATTCTCAAGTCTAGAGTTCAAAGGGGAAGGCACAGTAGGACCTATGGGTAGAGGGGGAGTTTAAAAAAGCCAAGCACTGAAATGTAGGGTGTTGTTAGAGAAAGTCTCCTGGGCAATGACACCTCAGATCCAATCTATTGACCCTGATTCTCCATGAAGCAGTAGACTAGACCCAGAAAACGTAGGAACTTCTCTCTTCCACTCTGGACCTCTAAAACCCAATTCCTGCACAGCCACCAGAAAGATCCTGTGAAAGTGGACCTCAAGCCCTATCATCGTCCTGCTTACAGCCCTCTGATGGGTCCCAACTCTTCTCAGAATAACCACCCCCACCACAGGGTCCCACTCCTGGCCAGCTCCTCGCCCACCATTCCCACTGTGCTCCCTGTACTCCCGCCACCCACGCCTTCTTGCTCTTGCTTCCACACCCAAGTTCGCTCCCGCTGCGGCATTTGCTCTTGCTGTTCCTTTTGCCTTTCATTTATCTTTCAGGCCTTGGCTCAAAGGCCACTTCTTCCTTTTCTGCCCATATATTCTCTGTTCCATCACTCTGATTTATTTTCTCTGTAGCAATTGTCACTCTCTGGGGCTATCTTTTTATTCCTTACCATCTGCAGAAACCTCAGCTCCACGGGGGTACTTGGTGAGGGAGGGTGACTGTCTGTCTTGTTTGCAGCTAGGTTCCTATCTCCTAGCCTAGTGGCTGCCTAAGGGTAGGTGCTCAATAAAGACATGTTCAGTCAAAGAATGTAACTGCGAAGGGCTCCCAGAGATCCCTTGGCTGGTCTGCTCACTTGTCAGATGGGGAAACTGAGGTCGGGAGGAGGCACGCACCTGCCTGGAGTCCTACTGACCGAATGAGTCCCGGGGCTCTGTTCATGGCTGGGCGCCCTCCCCCGGGAAGGGGAGGGCCCCGGGGCGCGTGCGGGTCCCTCACCGATGCTCAGCCTGTGTTCCAGTCCCTCTGGGCGTCTCGGATCGTCGGAGCCCTCGCAGACAATGCGAGGCAGCGGCGACAGGCGAGTCCGCAGCAGCTGCGCAGGCGGCGAGTACATGTGAGAAGTTTGAGAAAGGAGAGGAGAGAAAGGAAGAGGGAGGCGAGGCAGGCGCTGCGAACACCTGGCCAGGCAGCCCCGCCAGCTGCCTCCTACGCTGTGGCATCTTGAGTTCGAGCCTTCCTATCGGGCCATCTCCCATTCCATCCACCCTGCCCCCCTCCGGGTCCCCGAGGTGGGGCTTGGCGGGGAATGAAGGTGGCTGGGGGTAGTGCTGGCTTCTCCACGTGCTGCCTGTGCCGGAAGCAGGCCTGGAGCCTGGCCAGCCTCCGAGCCTCTAGAAATGAGAAATAAAACCTGGTCACCCCACTTCCTCAGCCCCTGAGCTTGGGCAGCAGGTAACTGGTGCCAGCCCAGGATGCCAGGATGTTAGTTGAGTGTATGGACTCAGGAGTCAGATGAACCTGGGTTCCAATCCCCACCCCACCACTGCCTCACTGTGTTGCCTTGGGCAACCTACTTGATCTTTCTATGCCTCAATTTTCCCATCTGTAAAATGGAGATAATAACATCAACATCATAGCCTTGATGTGGAAATTCAGTGCACAATACTTTTAAAGCATTTGGCCCAGAGCGGTGTACACAGGAACCACTCCATAAGTGGCTCTTCTTGTTGTCACCATCATCATAGGCAAACCCCTGGGTAGAGTCCTGGGGAGGATGCTATTCACGCATGCATTCAACACAAATTGCATTAAGCTCCTACACGTGCCTGGCCTGTAGACACGGGCACCGAAACACAGAGACAACTAAGACTCATCCTCAGAAAAGTCCCAGAGTCCTTCAAGGAGCAGAGACCACAAAATATCGTGTCTTACTAAGACATAATAGAGGAAAATGCAACAGACATTGGGCTCTCAAAGAAGGGAAACTCTCTGAGTCTCTGTGAAACTTACATGATTAGGAATGAACTTTAAAATAATAATGAGAATGAGACAGGTGACAAACATCCAGAGAAAGTTTTTCAAGTTGAGAGTCCCTGTCACCTGTATCCAAATCATGGATGTCTATTAGAAAGCACTTTAGTCCTTGCGGTCAAAATCTTTGCGTGTAGGTCTGGGATGTGGTATTTTAAGAGGCTGCAGATGATTCCTATTCACAATAAAGTTGAGAATCACTGGCCCACGGGAAAATGCCTCTGCCCCCCTCCCACCCTACCTCTTTGCATCTCTACACGGCTAGTCCTTCTGGAGGATGCAGTACTATGTGCCCTGACTTAGCTTTGTATATGTCCCCTGCCAGGCTCTGAGATCCTGAAGCAGTTTCCTCTGTAACTGCAGGATCTTCCACAAGACCCAGCTGTATTTTGAAGCCTCTTGTAGAATGATGAAAATGTCCTTTTTTGTGCCACTTGCATAAATGCCCATGTGGACCTTACTTGGATCCTCAGACAGATTTTTTTTTTTTGGCCCATAAATGCTCTGTGTGTGTGTGTGTGTGTGTGTGTTTAAATTGTAATTTAATGCCATGGGAGGGGCTTGTGCTCTTCAGTTTACCACAGTCCCAATCTCCCCTTTTATCCACCAGCTGGAGTCACTAACTTATTTTACTAGACTTGCCCCTGACAGAATTTAAGTTCGCAAATCCTGGAAAGTGTACAGGCTGTTATCAACTGTCTTGTAAGTTTCCCCTTCCCCATTCCTTCCTGTATGTGTGGTCTATTTCCTCTTGTCTTCTGTTAGCTCCAGGGCCTTCTCAAAAACATGGTCCTTGAGGATGGATGTCATCTTACTGTTGGCTGCCTAGAGCTGCTAGCAGACCTTCTTAGAGAGGAGCATGGGAAACACTCAGGAAACACAGGGGTCCAGGCACCAGTGTTTTTAAAATTTGTGATCCTAATACCAGGGGATGATAGAATGGAAGCTGGTAAGGTAAAGGTTGGCTTTAGAGGCTTAAGAGAGCCAGTTGGTTTTGTTCTGTCTCTGACCCTTGCATGACCTCGACCCTGGCCAGTATCTCCCAGGCCCCTGAGGGGACAGAGCAGAGAAAGAAGATGGATGTGGGTGGGCCTTTCCCTCCCATTTTCTGGGGGTTTGGCTTCACAGAAAACTAGGGTATTATGCAGTGAGTGTGGGTCTCAGGGCATCCTGAGGCCAGGCAAGATGCATAACCAGTTTCCACACTTTTCATCCTCCCTTTCCCTTTGGGCTTCTAGTGTTGGGCAGAAAATAAGACTGAGTGGTCCCAAATGCTGGCGAGTGATAAAATAGTGCTGCGTTTAGCTTCTGGGGAGTTGAGGCTCCCTAGAGAGAAGTTCCTGATTTGCCAAAAATATGTTTCATTTAAATTAACCAGAGTAGTAGTCTTTTGTTAAAGCTAGAAGTGCTCAGCAATCGTCTCGTCCAGATGGGTAAACTCCTTGTGGGTCAACTGAGGCCCAGCCAGGGTCACCCAGACTAAGTGTCAGAATGCAGCCCCAAACCCGGCCCCTCTGAAGCCCATGTTCTGTTGTGTATCCTGCATTTCAGGAATCCCACCACCCTTGCTCTGTGCCTTGTTCCCGAACCTACATCCCCTGCACTGCATTGCCAAGTTTCCAGTCAATCTTCTGCTGTGGATTTTAGACTGGTGACTCCTTGAGGGCAGGGATAGAGTATGAGTCACATCTTTGTCGCAGCCCTCGTCATGGGGTCTGGCACAAAGCAAGTGCTGGATGAATGGTGATCAAGGAGCCAGGTGTGCACTTGCAGACAAACCATTTTCCAGGGAGATGCCTCAAGCCACTCCCACTCCCAACTTTCTTTTTAAGTTGAGGAGGAAGAGAGGAGCTAACATTTATTCTATGATTTCAATGTGCCAGGCCTGTGCCAAGTGCTTATCTCAGCGTATTCCTCACAACAATCAGTGGGGAAGAAACCGTTATGCTGCTTCACAGATGAGGACACTGCTGTCCAGAGACGTTGAGATCGAGTCGTTGGTGTCAGGGGCTTATGGTCTTGGCCAGCAAGAGGCAGAGGCGCATTCTGAATCCGAGGGCAGGACCTGCGCCCCAAGGCACCAGACTGCGAGGAAGTTTACCGAGCACTAGTTTCGGTGCTCAATGCTTTCCTTGCTACTGTAGCTGGAAACCTCTCCACCAAGACCCAAGGAGGCAGACGGTAGCGCAATTCCCATTTTAGAGCCGAGGAAACCAAGGCTCAGAAAGGTTTAGGGCTGCGCTTGGCCTCCCGCACTTCGGCTGAGTCCTTTTGGAGCAGGATCCAGTTCAGGAGACGGCTGGGACCAAGAGAGAAGCGACTGGAGACCGCGAGGTGAGCAGGGAACCCGGATCTAGCCAGGGCTTCCTCTTAGGCCGAGGGTGGTCCTTTCCACCACCGTGCCCCCCACCGAGTTAAGATTCTGGGAAACCCCGTAAGCACCCCCAGACCCCCCCCCCCACGCAGGCCTGACCTAGCAGGCTGGCTGACGTCCCCAAATCCCTAAGACCGCTCCCCTGACGGAGGTGGCGGTCGTGGCGTGGTGGCGTGGGGACCACAGCTGGGCGCGCGGGGTTCCTCTCCCCACCCGAGCGCTGCGTAGCGGCGGTCCCGGGATTCCCCATCCATTATTCACGATGTTTACTAGCGGGGCGTGGGGGGGGTGGCAAGAAAGGAGAGGAAACAAGAGGGAAGGAGAGGGAACGACAGGATAAGGAAGAGGAGTACTAGCCCCGGGCCCTTAAGTTCCGAGAAGCTTCGGGAAGGAAGACCAAGGAGGCTAAGTGGGTAGGCGCCCAGGAAGTCAGGTGTGGAGCCTGGCTTCCAGTAGGCCGCCAGGAAATATCGGTGGCATGGACAACTGGAGGAGTGGGTGACTGGCTCTGCTCCCAAACAGCCATGTGGCCTTGAGCTCGTCACTTAGCCCCTCTGAGCCTTGTTGTCCTCATCTGTGAAACGGGATAACAGCGCCTACTCCATTCGGTTGGTGTGAGGGTCGCTTGAGCTAGTTGCCTAAATGCCCAGCACATATTAGGAGCTCGTAAATGGTAGTTGTTGTTATGGGGAGTGGGGCTTGTAGGCGCTGGCTGCCCAGCTGAAGTGCACTGACTGACTCCCAAGGCCCGGGGCGCGCGGGTGGGGGGGACCCTGAACTGTCATTAATCTAAAAAATACTCAGTAAGCTACCTTAGGCTGAAGGGTTGAGGAAAGGGGGCCCAGTTGTCTTTTTCAAATGAAAGCAAGAAAGGCAAACGTGGGGAGGAAGCCACTCCCGGACCGGAAAGGCAGTTACTGCCCCCGCGCTTCCACCCTGGCTGGAGGCTGGCGGGGAGGGCGTCACCAGGGGCTCATTCTGGCAGCCCCTCACCCTCCCCGGGGCCCGTCTGGGCACTTGGAGGCGCCTGCTCGCTGCGCCGCGGGGCCGGGCTCTGGTGGACGGCTCGGGCGTGGGGCCAGGAGCGCCCTGGAAATGGGCAGTTTGGCGGCAGCCGGGCCGACGGGGGCCGTGTGTGTACCTGTGTGTGCGTGTGTGTGCGCGCGCGTGTGTGTGTGTGTGCGCGCGTGTGTGCGTGTGTGTGCGTGCGTGTGTGTCTGTGTGCGTGTGTGTGCGTGTGTGTTGGGGGGTTAGAGTAGGGTCAGCCTCCCGCCCTCCGCTCAGCCCAAGGCTGCCTTTCGATCCCTGCAGTTCGAGTTGGGACAGGACAGAGGGGTTTGGGGACTTTTGGAGGAAAAAATAGTCCACGAAGAAAAAAGGACTCGGGAGGTCTGGAGGGCTGGAGCCGGGCGGGGCGGGGCGGACTGGAGGAGGCCAGGCCGGGCCCGGGTATAAATGCCGTGGTGGGGGCGGCCGCCGAGGGCGGGCGCAGGAAGGCGCGCCGCGAGCTGCTGTCTCGCGTCGCCTCCCGGGCTGCCCCTGCGAGCCCCGAGCGCGTGAGCGCGCCTGCGCGCGCCCGGGCCCTTCCTGGCAGGCTGCTTGTAAGATGAGTGAAGAAGCAGGTGGGGGAGAGGGGAGGCAGCAAGCGAGAGGGCGAGGGGAGCGCGGGCGCTGAGCGGCGCTCACTTGCAGCGCGGCGAGCTAGCAAGACAAGCCTGATTCCATGTCCCCCGCTGCCACCCTGCCAGGCGTGCGAAGATGATGGCCATGAACGCCAAGCAGCCTTTCGGCATGCACCCCGTGCTGCAAGAACCCAAATTCTCCAGCCTGCACTCCGGCTCCGAGGCCATGCGCCGAGTCTGTCTCCCAGCCCCGCAGGTACGTAGTGGAGCATAATTACCGCTCTAAGGCACATTTTTTGACAGGCACTAGCTTCATGTTTTTTTCATGTCGCCCAGAACAATCGCCGCTGTCTGAACCCCTCTCCTTGTCTCCCCCGCGCTCTCTCCCGGCGCGCTCTCTTTCTCATTCATGTCTCTGATCCACACGTCTGTTCCAGCAGAGCTGCTGCCTCCGTATTAATTTTTATGACCTGGGCTTTGAGGAGAGGCATCTCGGTTGCTTGAAAATGTGTTTTAATCCTGAGTTGACAGTATTCCCCACTGACCGTGCTGTGCGCCTTCTCGCTTGCAGCTGCAGGGTAATATATTTGGAAGCTTTGATGAGAGCCTGCTGGCACGCGCTGAAGCTCTGGCGGCGGTGGATATCGTCTCCCACGGCAAGAACCATCCGTTCAAGCCCGACGCCACCTACCATACCATGAGCAGCGTGCCCTGCACGTCCACTTCGTCCACCGTGCCCATCTCCCACCCGGCCACGCTCACTTCACACCCGCACCACGCCGTGCACCAGGGCCTCGAAGGCGACCTGCTAGAGCACATCTCGCCCACTCTGAGCGTGAGCGGCCTGGGCGGCCCGGAGCACTCGGTGATGCCCGCACAGATCCATCCACACCACCTGGGAGCCATGGGCCACCTGCACCAGGCCATGGGCATGAGTCACCCGCATGCCGTGGCACCCCACAGCGCCATGCCCGCCTGCCTTAGCGACGTGGAGTCCGACCCGCGTGAGCTGGAGGCCTTTGCCGAGCGCTTCAAGCAGCGGCGCATCAAGCTGGGGGTGACCCAGGCGGACGTGGGTGCAGCTCTAGCCAATCTCAAGATCCCCGGCGTGGGCTCGCTCAGTCAGAGCACCATCTGTAGGTTCGAGTCTCTCACGCTCTCGCACAACAACATGATCGCGCTCAAGCCGGTGCTCCAGGCTTGGCTGGAGGAGGCCGAGGCAGCCTACCGAGAGAAGAACAGCAAGCCCGAGCTCTTCAACGGCAGTGAGCGGAAGCGCAAACGCACGTCCATCGCCGCGCCGGAGAAGCGCTCACTCGAGGCCTATTTCGCCATCCAGCCACGTCCCTCATCCGAGAAGATAGCGGCCATCGCGGAGAAACTGGACCTTAAAAAGAACGTGGTGAGGGTCTGGTTCTGCAATCAGAGACAGAAACAGAAACGAATGAAATACTCGGCCGTCCACTGACTGCGGTGGGGCGCCCCGCTGGGAGCCGGGGGAGCCTGGTGCGCCTCCCCCCGGGTTGGGGGGACGGTTATGGGGAACTCCGCGGCGCTTCCGGGCAGGTTAGACTCTCTCCCCCGAAGCCACAGACTTTTCCCTTTATCCCGCCTGGTTGCCTCCCGGCCTTCTCTTTCTCTTTCCTTTGTATCCTCACCAAAAAAGTTTTGGCGCTTGGAAAAAATTCAAGAAGGGCGGGCCTGGAGGGACTCGTGCTGTCCGTGGTGCTGAAATCCGCCCTAGCGCGCTGATCGGCGCGACCTCAGGGCAGGAGCTCCAGGCACAGGAGGGTGAATTGGCCCCGCCGCCCGAAGCTAGAGTTCAAGCGCTACTTCGCTAAGCGCGATTAAGCGAGGGGGGAAGGGATGGAGAGAAAGCGATAAATAATAATACAAAGTTTAGGATATCTAAGTGGGACCCAGACATGTACTGGAGATTTATTAGAGTATATAAAATACACGTATGTTTCCAAAGGATAGCCTTATACTCCCTTCTTTGCCTAAATTCTATCCATCTTATCCTTTGGTTTGCCGTAAGTTCTCATAAGGTAGCATGAAGATCAGGTTCAGGGAAAGTGTGCGGGGAGTTTCAGACTTCGAGCTGTTATTCTCCGTGGTAGGTAGGACTCCAGAAAATGTGAACCCAGTCTGGCGACTGAAAATGCTGGGATCGCTTGGCTGTTTGCAAGCCCAGCGAGCACCAACACCGGCCCTGGTCATCCTTCACGACCTGCTGGCATTTGAGCGGTAATTCCCGCTTGCGGGAGAGCCGGGGTCGGTAGTGTTCTGTACCAACTGAAGACTCGCCACCCCAGCTCTCTGTTCTTACCAGGTTGCGAGCTCAGCGTGGAGTCGCCTGCTCGAAAGTGACTGTAACTTCTCTGAATCATATGCAAGTCCTTCCAACACATCTAACCTCGTTGCCCGTTTATTATTATCGTTGTTAGCATTGTTAATTCCTATTATTTATTTAACTCTGCTTTTTTTCCCATTCCCTCTATATGGGTGTCTCTCGGTAGAGGTTCTCTTGTAGTTTTGTGAGGGAAGAGGCGCAGGACCACCGGCCTGGACCCTTCTCATCCCAGCCCCTCTGGCCCAGTCATATTTTATTTTTTCGTTCCTTCATGTAGTTTGCGTGTTGCTGTGTGACCTTTGGTTTCGTTCTCTGAATAGATACAAATAAAATGTTAAGTTTTATTCTCTCTTTACCCTTTGAATTAACTTCTTAAATAAATGCTTTATTTTTCAACCCGAATCGCAGTGGTTTTCTTTCTCAAAGGCTGAGGGGTACAGTTCTTGGAAATGATTTAGAAATGAGAAGCCAAAAAGGCTAGGCTGTCACTTACTGCCAAACAGCCCCCAGCCATCTCCTCTTCCTGGGCCAGCTCACACACACTGTTATCCCGGGAGGTCCAGCCGCTGGTCTCTAGACCTCAAGGTTTCAGGGCACTTTCCTCACGCTTCCCAGCGTGCCATATCCACCAGACTCCGTTCCTCAGTGGTACTCAGACAGCAAACTTTGAAGCCTGACTGATGGGGGTTCAAGCCCCAGTGTTTCCACTCATGGCCTGGACCATCCTGAGGCTACTTTTTTTTTTTTTTTAACTTGTGCAAGTTTCCTCTAAGATCGATTGCAGAATGAAGGTGCTAATACTTACCTCTCAAGATTACCGTCAGGACTAGGCAAGATTGTTTATTTAAGGTGTTTATTTAAGTGGTGCTTGGGCTTAGAAGGAAACAAATAAATTATTTTTAAAAATTCAAATGGCTGGAGAGGAGGTGTGAGGATAGAGGCAAAGAGGGAGAAAAGTGTTTGCTGGGACAGAGTCTTTTGGGGCCCCTTCAGAGTCTCTTCAGAAATGCACTTGGAATTGTTATCCAGGAGGTTACTCACTCTGTGGTCTCTCCTGGCTTCTCTGTGGGCGGACTGATATATCTGCTGCAAAGCACCTAGCAGAGTACCTTGCACATAGGCAACAGATGCCAGGTCTCGTGTCTCTTTCCCCTCCCTCTGAAAGGGGAAGGAAATCTTTTTATTTGTGAACCATAGAAACATCTTCCTGATTTAAAAATTAATGCTCCAAATCCAGGATTCATCTGCACATTCCCCTGCTGCGTCCTCAAAGAGCTCTAGGTCATCAGACCCCAGCCCGAAATTCGGAGCAGAGTAGGTTTCCCTTCCTAGCAGCGCGCCCCTCCTCCACTGCAAAAGCCAACTTGTGGATCGCCCCCAGCTCTCTGGGCCTCAGCCCCTCGCCCCCGCCGTGTGCAACAGCCCCAGCGATTCCTCCACCTCCCTCTCCATCGGGTGTCCTTTAATAATAAATGCCCTTATGCCATTACATTATATTGTGGGTTTTGAAAATTTAAAATACGGCTGATGCAATATTAATTGCCTATAGTGGTATAAAACACAGGGCCGGAGCCCAGCCGGGATGCAGAGGAGGTGGCCGCCAGCGTCCCGCGCCGAAGTGAAGCGCTCCAGAAGGACGCGCTTTTGCGGGCGGCGAGGTTCCCTGCAGGTAAGTGCATTCGCATTTTCTGGCCCGGGAAAGAACCAGATATCTGCCTCCATTCCCTTTTCGAAAGGTTCACTGCTGTTATTTATTTAGTTTTTTAAAAATTAACAATCGCAAAAGTTTGGGAGACTTTTTTGGAGAGGACGAGAGGAGTCACCTTAATGCAAGATCTGCTCCAGGACCGTCCGGATGCGCCAGGTTCAAAGTACCAACCGCGCCACTGCGCTTAGTCCTCTTCGGGCGCCAGGGACTCTGGCGCGCGGGAGTATTTTGACCAGTTTCTACCTGCAGACGGGAGCTGCCGTCCAGTCTGCGAAGCGCTTCACCCTCTCCCTCCCCCCGAGTGCGCCCGGCCGGCGCCGCAGGCTCTCTCCTCCGGCTTGCTCAGGAAGCCACCGGAGATGCGGTTTCCCCCAGGATAGTGTAGTCGCCTGTGCCACTTGTCCAGCACAGGCACAGACCTCTGGAAGGGTGGGGTGGTACCAGAAGGTTTGGAGTTCACATAGGCCTAGGTTGCCTCCTCGGTGGACCATTTCCTAACCATGTGACCTTGGGCAAGTCCTTTTATTTATTTCATAGCCCTTACTACCCCCTGATAGTACTCTCTGCTGACCGGCTGTAAAATGTCCCAAAATTTATTTTGAAGAGTAATTGAAAGTGAATCCCAACAGCACCTGGAGCAGGATTTCCTTTTCCTAATCCTGCCTGCTTGCAACCTCACTGTGCAAGACTCACTCTGCTGGGAATTTTTTAAACCTGTACCAAAAGGAAGTGAGGTCAGTATTTTGGGCTGTTGACATGGAAAGCTGCATGGAGCCTTGAGCCCTGCCTGGCTTGAACTGGGGCCTGATGTGGAAGGAGCCAGGCATGCACACTCCAGCTTGGCCGAAGCCCTGGCAGGCAGAACTTAGAGGCAGCAGCCCCGGGCTCCTGAGCTGTGTGATCTCTGGCCAGTGGCTGCCTCTTGCTGTGCCTAAAGTGGTGTCTGTGTTGTTTACTATTTCATGCCCAGTGCCCAGCTCAGGGTCTGGCCCAGAGTGGCAGACACTAGATATCTGTTTACAAAATGAATAAGGTTTTAGTTTTGTAAAATGAAAGCACACCTTCCAGCCCACTCCTCTCTGGATTTTAGGGACTATAGGGAAGAACAGAGACCATCAGGGGTGGGTGAACATCCCTGGGAATACGGGTCAGGGTCAAGGTCGTGGTCTGTATCAAGGAGCTTTCATTCAAACGTGGCCAGTTTCCTTCCTGTTTAGATGGAAGAGGCTGTACCCTGTGGTGGTCATGGGTAAGGCAGGGGGTGCTCAGAGACATGAGTCCTTGGAACTTAAGAGAAGTCAAGGAGTAAGACCTGGGGGTGACCTCTGCCCAGCCCTGTGTGTCTGATCCTCTCTTGGCCTGCTTTTGAACTTGGATTCTTTTACTTTCCTGCTGAGATAGAAATAGCTCCTGCTCTGGAGTGGACAGACCTGTAGTGGAATAACTGCTCCATCTCCTACTTGAGTAAGTGACCTTATCACTCTGACCCTCAGCGTCCTCATCTGTAATACTGGAAAAAAGACTCTCTCTCATGATTGCCCTGATGATTCACCGAGCTCATGTAAGGCCAGGGCCTGACACAGAGCAGGCATTAATGGATATTTAGTTGCTTTAAGCCATTCTTTCTACTCAGAAAAATGAGGGGTTGTGTTGCGGTGCCATTTCAGGGCTTGGAGTTAGGGGGAGTCAACATTTTCCCTCTGTGAGCCACAGTCTGGTCCTCTTTAAAAAGGGGGTAGCAGTGCCTACCGGCTCGCTCGCGCCGTGGTGGTCAGAAGCGACCGAAAGTGCTTTGCACACTGGGCAGCCACGCTGCGGGAGAGACGAAGAATTCGCTCTCCAGGAGTGCCGGGTGCAAATACACAGTTCCCACCGAGGAGCTGGGCCCTAGTCACCTAGTCAGTGGCTCCTTGAAACCGGGACTCTCCTCGTCCCCCGCCAGCCCCCCGCCCCATCGGAATTTCTGCGTGGGTCAAGCGCTTTGGAGGGTTTGAGACTTGGCGCTGCGCTCCCCTGAGAGGAGGGGCGGGGAATGGGCTCTTGGACTCCCCTTCCCCACCCGCCCTGCTCCTACCTTTTGGCCCCGGGTCCTAGAACGCCTTAGCCAAACAGGAGAACGCCTCAAAGCCCATCTTTTTACCAAAGGAGAGACAGAGGCCCAGAGAGGGGGGGATGGATTCAGCTGGCTCTTTCTACCCGAAATAGCTCTTCCCCAGTCAAGCTATCACACCGCTCGTTTTATTTATTTCATAGTCCTTACTACTTCCTGATAGCACCCCGTTTATTTATTTAGCTGGAAATGCGTTCTGGGCGAGCAAGTTCTCCCCAACCCAGCGCGGGACCTCGCACAGAGTGCGCGCCCCACAAACGTTTGCTGGATAAATGAATAATAACATCTAAAATGTACGGAAGGATCCCGTACGCCAGGTACTGTTCCAAGCTCTTTATGAGCGTTAATTCATTAATTCCCAAGCAACACCATGAACAGGTACCATTTTAAATCCCATTTCAAAGATGAGAACACGGAGGCACAGAGGGTTTACGCCACTTGGCCAGGACAAGTTGTGAACACAGCAGTTTCGTGGAGAGATGTGGCAAAAACCCTGGTTTCTTCGCCTCTTCCATTCCCAGGTGAGACCCAGCCCAGGCAGGGCCAGGGAAGTGGGCCACCTGGGGGCGGGGGCTGAAGGCGGGGCAGGTGTCTCAGGTTTGGCTGCGCGAGCAGAGGCGGCGGTGGGAGCTGGGGACGCCCGCTGTCCTCACCAGGTTTGGAGCCCTCCTCTCCGGTCCCCTCTGCCGTCTCTCGCCTCTGGGCCTGTCTGCGTCCGCGTGCCCACTTGCCTCTCTCTCGACCTGCTCTTAGCTTCCCTCCGACGTCGCCGGCGCGACACTCTGACCTCCGGGTGCGGGAGCGGGGCGCGCGCAGAGTCTCTCCCCGCCCCCTCCCCGCGCTTTCGTCTCTTCCGCGCAGCGGCGGGGGCCCCCGCGGTAACCCCGCCTGGGCGGGCAGACGGAGCCAGCGAGGACCCCGGCGGACGAATTAGTCTCCCCTTCGATCGCTCTTTTCCGATCAGGTCAGGTTTCCCTCCGTCCCCTGGCGGCGCTTCCGCACCGGCCCGGCTCCCGGGGCTCCTCCCGGCGCCTCCGGAGGGGGCTTCCCTCCGCGTCCCGGCCTGGGGAGTCCCCCGCGCGGCCCGAGGGGCGGTTGCGGGGACAGGGCCCGCGCGGCGGGGGGCCCTCCGCACCCGCTACCTCCTGGCCCCCGCGCGGGGAGCACGCGTCTCCCTAAGTCCTCAGCTCTCTGCAGCACCCCCGGCTGAGCGCCGCGCAGCCCTGCCGGGCAGTGGAGGCAAACCGGGACGGAAACGGCTCTTTTTATATGTACCGTACACGTGATTTAATATTTAAAAGATTTCAATTTTTAGGATTTCACACACACACACAAATTTACAAGTGTTCATCTTGGGGAAAAATCAGATTTTTGTTGGACTTCTTTATACATATTTAGGATAAAATAGTATTTCTACTTTGAATTCCATAGGGAGGGGGCCCCACAATAAATTCACCCGGGGGGGAGGGGGGTCTCTGGCTGAATCCCATGACCAATCCCACCGTCTTCCTTTCCTCCATTTTCCTTTCCCCTCCCTCCCAAGACACACATCAGCCCTGCTCTAAATCCCAACGTCCCCGCCTGCGACAGAGCCCACCAGTGCCTGGGGCTTTGCTGGGCGGCTCACCTCTTGCCAGATATAGTTAATGTCCAGCCCTCATAAATCAAGACCATAAAAAGCTTACTTTCATATGCACTCAATTTCTACCAAACCTAAACTAATTGCATAAATTCCTTTAGGCCACTCAGAGCTGCTCTCTGGGTTGGGATCTGATCAATTAGTCATTAGGCACTCCATTAGCTGGGGTTTAAGCTGCCTCATATAAATGTCTCCTGTCAATTTGCTTGTAATTGAATGAATAAAAAAGGATACAATTATTAGCACAGAGGATCAGAATGAGGAGAGGTCAATTTTATTCAAATATTCTAAAATTGTATTAATATAATAATAACAACAACAATAATAATTAGAAAGCATTTACACACCAGCCACTCCGAGAGTCCCCATCCGTGTTAATCAAAGCTCTGGCTTGACACACAGCAACTCAAGTGTGTGTCTATACTCTGCCACCTTGGGGCCTCAGTTTCTTTTCCTGTAAAATGAGTTGGCTAGAGGTAATTTTCCTTTCTTTTTTAAAAACTAGTTTTATACTTTGTCAAATTAATTGATGCATGTAGTTTAAAAATGGAATAAATAATACAGAAGGGCAATTTTATCAACCCCCACCCTCAACCACTTTTAACTGTGTCTTCTGGAAGTTTGTTAAATGTTTAAGTAATATATTTTTGACCTTTTAAATCACATATAACATATATTTCTCTTTTCAAAATTCAAGGTTTGCTTATTAATATTTTAATTAAATAATACCTGATTCAAATTCAAAAGAATGAAAAGGTTTGCAGTGAAATGTCTTTCTCCTTCCCTTGACCCAAATCACCCAGTTCCTTTTGCTGAAGGTAAACAACATTGTCAGTTTCTTGTGAATATGCCAGAGATATGTTATTGGCTGCCATATCTTGATTTGTTATTCCTGGTTGCTGGGCTTTAACTTCTTGCTATGATATCAGAAAATCAGAGATATAATAATCTTGAATGGTCTTTCCCCACCAAGGATCATAGGAAGTTTTACGTAAAATCAATAATTTTAAAAAATGAGCTGAATGGGCAGTTGAAAATTGTGTGATTAAAAAAATTTTTTTTTCACAATTTGGAGGTGCAGACACCATAATGTATAAAAACCATCTGCTCGCAAAGATAAAGAGTGTTTATAAGTTGATTTGAATTCTATCCCACCTCCTCCTAAGTAGAATTTAAAGCAGCCTATCTGTTACTACTGTGGAATTAGACACTTAACACCTATAATGGTGTTACCTTTATCTACTGGATGTTGCAGTACATACAGTACTTAGTTTTATTAAATTTCCTTAGAAATCTATCTTCACTCCTTCACCTCCTCCACGTGAGCCCACTTCTCCAATTAGAAGAGCTTTTCTTTGGTGTACGCAGCTATGATAGGACAGGGCTGGGGAAGACACTGATGACATCACTTAATAATCCACCTGATGCTGGGATTGAGCAAGGACTACAGACTGCAGAAGCTACAGCTGAGCTCCCACATGTGAGGCAGCTAAAAGTCTTGAAGTCTTTGACAGAGCTCCAAGGTGTTGATCCTGACTTACTGCCAGGAGGTAGCAGGGAGCCATTCTTCTGGGGCTTGAAGTGATTTGTATTGAGCCCTGCATCCTCCCTCCCCTGGATGACTTCCTCTTCCAGAGAGAAGAATGGGTTGGAAGAAAGGTAACTGAAAGAGATAGTATCATCTCTGGTCAGAATATAACACCCAGGCCTCCTGGTATAGTGAGAAAGAACCTGGAACGTGCACAGAGATCTGAGTTCCAGACCTTACTCTGCTCTGTGTGACCATGGCAACTTTATTCACATCTCAGTACCTCAGTGTCCCCACCTTTAACTTGGGGAAGTCCAATGAGATAGTAGTTCAGTTTGGTGAGGATTCATGGTCTCCCTTGAGAATCTGAGGAAAACTGTTTCTCTAACTGAGAAAAATGCACTTCTGTACACTCTGAATTTTTGCTAATTTCATAAAGTTCAGCCATGGATCCCCTGGATTCAACCCATAAGTTCCTGGGTCCCAGAACTAGATGAACCAAAGGCTTTTCTTTATGTGACTATCCAAATTTAGGGTCAAATACCCATAAGCAATGAAACCAGTTTAGCAAACTGGGAAGGACTCTACAGAAGGCAAAAATAAAGTGCCAATTAAATGATGAGATAATTGCCAATAAAGACTCCAAATGGCTTTGACAAAATTATTTTGCAGATCAATAGTCTCCCAAGAGACAGCATGATAGAGTGACAAAAGAAAAAGCACCACCTTAGGAGTCATAATCTAAGTTTAAAATTTTTTTTTAAAAAAACTGGTGCTGCTAACAATTAGAGTTGAAATTTTGAGCCTGGAGCTACCCTGCTCTGGTCCCCTCTCTTCTCTGAAGCTGCCAGCTGTGACATTATGTGCACTGAATTACATAGGCATTGGCATGTCTTATATTTGATATTTATTTTGGATTATATCATTTTTCTATTTTGTTTGAGAAAAGATAGTTGTACAACCAAATTAGAGCTGGAAGAAGTTACTATCAAGTGTGCTTTCTCCCGGGTTCCCAGAATTCAGACTTCTAGACTGTGTGGCAGAAACACAACCCCTACCTTTTTTCCCTCCCACTTGTGAAAATGCTTTGATGGTGGTGTCTGTGCAGTATGTGATGTCAAGACAGGAAGAACAGCAAGTGCACTCATGGTGAGACATGGCTGTCGGAAAACAGGTTCTGAGTGAAGAAAGAGTTCACACCACTTCCATACTTTACCCAGTGGCAGATGGCTTTATGCCACCTCCTCCTTGGCCTCCTCCTCAAACTCTCCCTCTCCTTGGGCTTGGTGTGCTGGTACTGCTGGTACTCGGAACCAGGTCATTGATGTTGCTCTTGGCCTCAGCGAACTCCATCTCGTCCATGCCCTCACCTGTGTACCTGTGCAGAAAGGCCTTGCGCTGGAACGTGGCTGTGAACGGCTCTGAGATGCGCTTGAACAGCTCCTGGATGGCCGTGCTGTTGGCCATAAAGGAGGCAGATAGTTTTAACCCCTGAGGTGGGACGTCACAGACAGCTCTTTCCACGTTTTGGGGGATCCACTCAACAAAATAGCCGCTGTTCTTGTTTTGGTCATTAAGCATTTGTTTGTCCAGCTCTTTCATGGACATGTGGCCCCTGAATGCTGCAGCCCCCAGTGAAAAAATAAAAACTCCAACAGTCTTTAAGTTTAAAAATAAAAGGCAGGGGTGTGTGTAGGAGGTGGGGTGAAATTAAAATATTTTGTTAGAATACAAAGTCCTGGCTCAGCCAAGCCAGTTCCTCAGTAGTTCTGGGGAGACTCGGCACAGCGGAGGGCAGAGGGACTGTGAGTTGTTGTGGGCTGGGCAAGGTGGCCGCCAAGCCTGTCCCAGCTCTGGCAGGAATTCACAGATAAAAGGATGCTGACCAGGCCTCCTGTTCTCCCCTCCCTCATCTTCATTTTTCTATCTTTCTGACTTGTGTTAGTACTTACAGCTGTGAGCTCATTCAGCCTTTGGCGTCTGAATTCCTGGGCAGATTGGGGAAAGGCAGTTGCCTACTGTGCCAAATGACGGAGGTAACCTGGGGATCTAACTGCTTGTTAAACAGACCCTCAGCCAATCCACCCTTTTGCAGCTTTCTCTTAATTCCCACTTCCAGACATAGTAGTCCAACAGTTCATGCATATTGTTGCCTAGTTGAGACCAAGTTGAGAAAAGGAGTAAATTTAAAGAAAAATGTTCAGTAAATGTGTTTAGTAAATACATTCAAATAAATAGTATGTGGGTAGTACATACATATGGCAAATAGCATAAAGGCCATACAATGACTGAAATTTTGGAATCAATGAGCTCCATAGATACTTATCAAATTCTGGTCCACATGCCACTGGTAACTCGAGAAATATTGTTTTACCATAAAAAGTGTCCCAAAGACAAGTAAAATACGTTTGGGAAATTTTCCAGGAGGTTTTTTTCTCCTATTGTTGTTGCTGTTTAACAGTAGAACTTTTCAGAATAGAGCATTTCTCAAGCATATTTGATCAAACAATGACCTCTTCCCTTTAATTTTCTTAACGGCCACCATTGTTTCTCAGAACCCAGTTTGGGAAACAATGTGGCAAACTTTTTCTATAACAAACTAAACAGTAAATATTTCAGGGTTTGTGGCCACATGTCTTTGTGGCAACTACTTAACTCTGCCATTGTAGTGCAGAAGCAGCCGTAGACAGTACAGAAACCAATGGGCATGGCTGTGCTCCTTCAACCCTTTATTTATAAAAGCAGGCATCAGGCCGGCTTTGGTCTATAGGCTATCGTTTGCTGACCCTTGGTCTAGATGTGTTCCAGGGGTCTCCCAGGTCTTTTCTATCCCAGATCTTTCCCAGTCTTAGATCTGGGAGGCTTCCTAATCTTCTGAGGCTTCTAAAAGCATCCTGAATACTCTGCCCCTTGCTCTTTGAGTCATACATGCTCATTTGGGTGACTTTAGGAAAGACCATGGTCCTGGACAATGCTAAGGTAGAATCTTATATTTCTTGGTCTTTCCAACTTTTCACTTTGAAAAACAAACACTCCTTCTCCCCAGAGCCTCCCATAGCATGCCTTCTGATTTTAAAAAGCCCCTTTAAACAGAGAACAGCATGTTCTTATGCAAAGAAGAGTGGAACAGACTCTTAGAGAAAACTTTGGGTGGATGAGAAGTCCTCTGTGTAGCCCAGGCAACCTGTCATTTGAAAAATTGAAGAACCGTCCCAAATTTTACAAAAATCCATTCCAACCTCCTGACAGACTCAGCCTGGGGCAGAGTTGTTGACACTTTCCTGTGACTCTCGGCCTGTGCAGAGTTGTCCTTTGACAGCACTGTGCCCTACTGAAACCTACTGAAACCTCTCATGAACCCAGTGTGGAGAGCGGTGGGGTGGCGCTGGACAGCTTCAGGACCCTAGAAAGTGGAGGAGAACATACTTCTGAGGATTGATTGCTCGGTCAGAAGCACCTGCTAAGAAAGGTCGCCCCAGATCTTGGCCCCTGCCGAACTATAAAACTAGATGGAATAGGGAGGAGGATGTGGTAGAAGGAGCAGTGTCACAAGGATCATTTTACCAGTTTCTCCTTTTGCCAACTATTAATCTAAATTTCATTTCATGGCAACTTGAAAGTGGGGGTACTGGAAAGAGCATGGCTTTGGGGTGTAAACTCCAACCGTGCCACTTACTAGTGACATGACCTTGGGCAGGTTACTCAGCCTGACCTCTGTGCCCCTATCTGGAAAACAAGAGTGATCGTAATAGCAACTCACATTTATTGACAATCTACTATTTGCCACTTGTGCACTGTGCTAGGATCTGAACACAGGCAGTCAGGGTTCCTGCCCTCAGGGAGCTTCTGTTTTAACTGGGGAGAGATAAGGCAGTACACAGGTAGTCTAGAGAGAAATAGACTGTGATGCTGCATGAAGGAAATAGAGAGTGGTATGATAGCAAGTTACTGCCAGGGTTGGCAGTGCCCACTTTAGCTAGGGTAAAAAGGGACAGGCTCTCTATGGAAGTGACATTTAAGTTGAGGCATGATATGGGCATGAAGGAATAAAGAATCAGCCTTGGTTTTTTTTTTTTTTTTTGTAGAGATGGGGTCTGGCTATGTTGCCCAGGCTGGCCTCAAACTCCCAGCCTCGAGCGATCCTCCTGCCTTGGCTTCCCAAAGTGCCAGGATCACAGGTGTGAGCCACCGTGCCAGCAGGAGCCAGCTTGTATTGATGAGTCTACCACAAGCCAATCATCCATCCTTAAATGTAGGACTGCATTTGAGGTAAGCACTAATTTTATTCCCATTTTACAAATGAGAAAACTGGCATAGACGGGTCACAAGCCAACCATACATCTAGGAGGGGCCAAGTAGGGACTTTAGCCAGGACTTTCTGCAAATTCTCTGCTCCTTTCTTTACACGCAGCTTACCTCCCAAGGTGTGCTGAAGCTCAGATAAGAGTATGTGTGAAGTGGTCAGCCTGACACACAGCAGGTGCTTGCTAAATGTCAGCCCTGCCCTTCATCCCACTGCCCCGTGCCTGATCCTCCAGGGTGACTTCCTGGAGTCTTCAGGGTAAGCCACTAGAGAGCAGGCCCCCACGCCTTGATCCTGAGAGCCCTGTGGGTTTCTACATTGAAATAGATCTGTAGGAAATGCAGGAGGTTCTGCAGCTGGGACCCCGCCCCTTCTTGACTGCAGCCCAGCAAAGGGGTGAGAGAAGGGAGGGTGGGATCAGGGCAGGAAGACATTAATCGCTACCTAGACTTCTAGGCCAGCTCAACAGACTGTGCGTGGTGGAGGGACCAAAAGTGACAGACAGGCTGGGTCTCTCAAGGCAGGCTTCTGAACCCTGCACCGTCCTCACGGCCCCTTCCCGTTCTGGCGAGCTCCCTAATCCAGTACCCTGCTCTGCACCTCCTGAGAGCTGGTGCCTGGGAGATGAAAGCCCAGCAAACGCAACAAGCCATCGGCGGCGCTCACTCAATTGATTTTTACACAAAATTTGCCTTCATGCACCAACGATGGAAAAATGATCCCATAAATAATGGATAACAAAAACAAATGCAGGGAGGAAATCAATAGTCACACACTTGATACTGCAGGGAGATGGGAGAGGAAAATATGGAGCCCGTTCCAGCTAAACGGCACCCCGGGGAACCCCTCTCTGGCTCTTCCTGCTGGGGAGGGAGAGGCGCATTTTGCCCTGGCCAGTCCCTGGAGCCAGTGAGCTGAGTCCCTGCGGGGAAACTGGGAACAGTGAGTCTCATGGAGCCTCTGGCTTCAGTGGGTCTTAGGGACGTCTGGGCTCTTCCCAATGTCTGAATCAGTCTCAAGACATTGGAACCATCTGCCTCTCAAGGGGTGCCCTGATTCTGAACCCCCAGACCAGAATACATACCCTTATTCTTTCCCTGAGCCATCTCTGATGTCAGGAACTACAGAGGTCTTTCAGAGCTGCCAAAAGGCTTTTATGTTCTCCCCAAGGTTCCTCCCTTTATCCAATCGCTGCAAGTTGCCCCCAGATCTGGTTACTCACTCTGGTGTTACAAGCCACCCCCCCACCCCACCCCCCGCCCAGTGTGCTATGGTGGGGTAGGAGTTTGAATCCTGGTTCTACCATTTACTCTACCTGGGTGACTTTTGGTAAATCATTTAACCTCTTTGACCTTTAGTTCCCTCATCTGTAAAATGGAACAAATAAAATCCCTTATGCTAGTTGGAAGGATTAAATGACTCCATGTATATAAAGTGCCTGGAATATAGTAAATTCTCGAAATAAGCTTGGTAAAATCACCTCCAGATGATACCTGAAATCCGTGCCCTTCCTCCACTCTGGCTTCCACTGAGTTCGGGGAGCCACCCCGTCATGAGTGCACATGCGCAGAAGCCTCCTCGTCGCCCTGCCTCTCGTCTCTTTCCTCCTGGGTTCTTGCTCTTCCCAGTCCTCACTTTCCTGAAAAACAAGTCTGACTATGTCATATGTCTTTTTGAAAAAGTTTTAGTTGTATTTGATTTGTTTGACTAGGTATTGTGTTCACATGGTTCCAAATTGAAGAGGTGCACAATTGATATATGGTGAAAATTCTCCTTTCTACTCTTCCCATCCACCTAGAGCTATTATCAGTGTCCTGTGTATCTTCCCAGAGAATTTTTACTAATTTAAGCACATATTTGCTTGTATACATGTGTATGTATAAATATATATCTATATGCATATGTTTTCATGTGTTCTTTTTTCCCCAGATAGTAACAAACTATGCATACTGTTCTACACTTTTTTTTTTTTGGAGACAGGCTCTCACTCTGTCACACAGGGGAGAGTGCAGTGGCATGATCATTCATTGCTCACTGCAACCTCAAACTCCTGGGCTCAAGCGATCCCCCTGCCTCAGCCTCCTGAGTAGCTGGAATTACAGGCACCTGCCACCACACCTGGTTAATTTCTTCTTTTTTTTTTTTTTAGAGATGGGGTCTCACTATATTGCCCAGGCTGATCTTGAACTCCTGGCCTCAAGCGATCCTCCCACCTTGGCCTCCCAAAGTGCTGAGATTACAGGCATGAACCACCATGCCCAGCCAACACTTTTCTTATTACACTTAATATGTCTTGGGATTTGTTCCCTATCAGTCAATATACAAGGAGTTTGCTCATTTTTTTTTTTTACAGCTGCCATTGTATTTCATTCTACAGATGTACCAGAATTTATTTAATCAATTCCTGTTGATGGAATTAAGTTTTATTTTGTCTAGTCTTTTGCCTTTGTGAGCAATGCTGTCATAATGAAACTTGCACACGTGTAATTTTACAATATATCTACATAGTAAATTCCTAGATGTGTTACTGCCAGGTCAAAGGGCTCATACATTTTTACTTTTGATAGATATTGCCAATTTGTGCTCCATAGAGGTTATGCCTTGAATACACCCAACGGAAACGTGGGAAAGTGCCTATTTTCCCGCATTCTTGCCAATACTCCCAAGAAATCGTCAGCATGCTGTACAAGTTCCTTTACCTATTTTTTCAGCCTCCACTTCACTTATACTCAACAGGAAAGCTCTGTTCCAAATATCCAGAACTATCACTGTTTTCCCCATTGTGTCATGCTTTCCTGCTGCCATCACTCACGTGCTGTTCCCTCTGCCTGGCAAAATTCCATTCATCCTTCAAGTCTTTGCTCAAATGCCACATCCTCAGTGGTACTTCCCTCTCTTCCCTAGGCTGGGGAAGGCAGTAGCTCCTTCCTCTCTTCTCCCACAGTGCTGTGTACATGCCATTTTTATAGCACTTACTACACTTATCGTCCTTGTTTACATGCTAACACTCTTGCTCCTGTTTGTATACTCAGTGAGAATTGTAAATGTTGAGTTAAAATATACTAGATGGATGCGCAAGGTACTATACTGAACTCTGTTGGGAGAACAGTGATGAAAAAGGCAGGATTCCTGCTCTTGAAGAACTTGCAGAGCTTTTTAGAACTCTCTGGCTGTGGATAAGTGGATACCTGTTCATCTTAATAATTTCTGTAGCTGTCACAGAATTCACATGAACTTTGCTGTACATTGTACACAGAGATGCAGGAATGCATTTGCACCCTAGAAGAAAATATACACCCAAGCTTATCCCACCCTGATCTTAAATAAGTTCCTTCGTTCTTTCTTTCTCCTTCCTTCCTTCCTTCCTTCCTCCCTCCCTCCCTCCCTCCCTCCCTCCCTCCCTCCCTTCCTTCCTTCCTTCCTTCCTTCCTTCCTTCCTTCCTTCCTTCCTTCCTTCCTTTCTTTCTCTCTCTTTCTTTTTCTTTCTTCTTTCACAGGAAGGGAAAAAAATGACTTTGCCGAAATAAATAAGAAACTTTGAAATGTTAAGGGCATGACAAAAACACATTGTCCAGCTCTCTGCTTCTCAGAGGACATACTGCATCATAGGCCAAATCAGATAGCCAGATGCCAAGCATAAGGATAGCGAGCAGGGTTTACAGTTCAGGAAACCACACCAGGAAGGAGAAAATGTTGAGACGAGAAAGAAGCAAATACTAAAAAGTTAAGCTTAAGCATGCCAGGACCAATCACGTAACTGAACTAGAAGAGAATTTTGAGCTTCTCATTCTCAGACTACCTGATCTGAAACCCCAAACCTATCAGAGGAGCTTGATCCTTAATGTGGATTATTATTTTATAAATTATTAAGAAGAGCAATATCTCTCCATTTACTGAATGTCATAACAAAAGAGATAGGAGGGAAACCAAGACATTGTCTACCCAAAGAGCCCAGCATTTGGACAGTGTAAAGTCACTAAATAATTCAGCAGCTATTTGAAAGTATAGTGTTTTGTAATTTCGACAGAACCGTCTTAGTCTGGCTCTCTGTAGTGCGGAATTTTAAAAAGATGCTCGCCTTCGTGAAGATCTATTTCTAGGAGAAATGGGAGTCGGTGGAAACGCTCATCAGGAGAAAGAGGGCTGTCTAATTAGAGAGCCTTGTGTTTACCCTGATTTTAAATTTTCATGAGACTGACGAGGTCTAACCATTTTCTAGTAATATCTTTTATTTCCTTCTCTGTGCCCACATGTCTGTGCACTGAGTGTACCTGTCTGTGCCCTGTACGCCCATGGAAGGGGAAACTGCTGTGTATAAGGTGATTGTCACATACTGGCAGAAAGAACAACAGAGCAGACAAATGTAGCCACAAGGAACTGTTGCAGTGAGATTGATCATGTCCTGGTCCGGCTTATATCAGAGCAGTCAGAAACTCCAGATCGATGACACCTGGGAGAGGGTGCACCCTGACAGAGCGGGGGTGGGGTGAGGCAAAGCAGGGAAGGACTGATCCTAAAAAGAAGGTGCCATTTGTCACCTTTGTTTGTTTATTTGTATCTGACCTTGCTATAGAGAGGATTTCATACTGTTTACCGTGGTACATAAAATTAAAAGAAAATATTCTGAGGATGACTGGAAGACAGAATAGCATTATAAATAAGAGGCCACCTGGTTTGGTATCAGTGGGTTGGTACCACTCGCTGGCTGCATGAGCTTGGGCAGGTGGCTTAATCTGTGTGCCTCAGTTTCCTGATCTTGAAGATGCGAATCATAATCACTCTTACCTCCCACGGTGGTTGTGAGGATTACACTGGAAAATAAAGCAAAAGAACAGAACAATGCCTGGCACAGGGTAAGTGCTCAATACATGTCAGCTGCTATCATTCCTTTGTCCTTGGCTCCTCTGACCCCGAGACTTAGGTAGGTAAGTAGCTAGTTACAGAGAACAGAGCTCTGTGTTTAATGTGGCTATTGAGTGAGAGCCTTCTACAAGTGCTTATTGGCAAGACAGACTCCTGTGGATGAGTTATGTGAGTGGCATCCCAGAGGTCCCGGCATGGATGCAAACCAATTAAGTTAAGCACTTACCGCAATCACAAGTGCAACTCATAGGTTTAAAAGTGGGAAGACAGTGTATGTGAACTTGGCTTTGTAGTACTTTCCTTTGTCAAATCTGTTAGAAATATAGCCTGTGTATTCTTCACTCTAGTTCTTCTAAATTCTGGAGCACTTTTTGTCTAATGAGGCCTAGGATTCTGGATCTACCTCTTACTAGCTGTGCAACCTTCATTTATACTAAGACTTCATTTCTTCGTCTGTTAAAAAAATTCAGTGCAGGAAACAGAAATCATCCTAGGAATTTTGAAGCACAGAGGGAGTTAATACTGGGAATTAAGTACTTTAAAAATTATTGGAAGGGCTGAAGACATGGGCTCTAGGTTGGGTATGTAGACATGACTCTGAAAGCATTGCAGAATACCCTGGGAGCTACTTATTACCTTTGTCACAACTGGGATGTTGAGGAATCAGCCGCTTGTCACTGGAGCCACTGAGGTCTAGAACATATCATCTTGGCTACGATTCAGACATCAGGAAGCCTCCATTGCCACTGTGATTATCTGGACACTGCACCACTGAAACCAGCTGCCAGTACTGCTACAACTGCCCCTGCGAGCTGGGCATGAGGCATAAGTATCTCCATAGTTTTTCTTGCTAGGTAAAAACAGGAAACAGCAGGAAATTGCCCTTCCCTTCATTTCTGCTTTCTGAATCTTACCCAGCTGCTTCCACTTTATAGACTCTGTCTCACATCTAGATCCTAGCTGCAAGGGAGTCTGGGAATGACTTAGCTTTCTAATCCCTGGAAAACAGGAAGGCACCTCCAAGAAGGTGATGCTGAGAAATTGATGCTGAGTACTAATTGAACATACCCGTCTCAGAAAGTAATGACTGTAATTACCTTATAGAATTAATTTGGGGATTAAATAAGATAATGAAATACTTTGAACATTACATAGCAAAACATGGATAATCAATAAATTAACTATTTCTACCATTACTACCCCAGTGGGATTCAATACTTTCAAAAATACCCAAAGGGAATTTATTCTTTCTTGAGCTGCGAGGGTGACTTTCCTGCTAGAGTTGGAGTTCTCTACCTGGCCAGTGTGCTCACCTTAATGGCCTTAATAGCTTCCTCCTACCTGAGGTCATGCCATAGGTACCTATAAAAGCCCTCCTTGTCCATGTGCCAGAGCCCTGGGGGAAACTTTCTAGACCAGGCCTCCTCTCCTTCATTCTAACCCCCCTCTCTGTACCCTGGAGTGTGCAGCCCCCGTCCTGTCATTACAGGCCAAGTTTCTGATTCTCTGCTTGCCCCCTTCATGGTGACACTTGAGTAGAATGAATTGCTTGGTTTTATTCTGGTCTCATCTCTGGCATTTTTCCCACTCTGTACCCAGCTCAGGCCTCAGAACCCTATTCTAGGAATGGAAACTGAGATTCCTAGGAGAGGAGTTCAGCAAGGAAACTATACATAATTGGATTGAAAAAGGAAGAAAGTACCGAGAACTCCAAGACAAAGCTCTAGTAAAACAGGTTGGTCCGAGGCAAACATAGAAAGAAAATTTATCTTCAATGTCTTCCCACCCGCATGTTGTTGTTCTTGAGTGTTTTCCATTTACATATGGAGCTTGGGAGTTGTCTTTTTACCCAGGATCATAACAGACAATTCTCAATAAAGCTTACTTATTCTACATTTCAATTTTTTCAGGATCTTATAAAGTGGTCAGTTAGTTCAGGGATTCTCAAGCCTGCCTGGGTCTCGGCTCATCTCATTTGAATCAGAATCTCAAGGGGACAGGTGAGGTCCAGGCAGAAATATTTTAAGAAGCTACCCAGGAATAATAATTATAATGGACAGCTAGAGTTGAGAACCATGGGGCTAACTAATTTGACAACGTAACTAGGGTTGACATATTAATGGGTGCAAATGTATTCATATACTGCCCCGACTAGGGCACTTCTATCTCTCTTTCACAATAACTGTCTGCAGATAATACCATAAGTCAGAAAGCAAATTCACGAAGGCATTTCCAGTTCCCATGGCAGTATAAGCTGATAGGTAAAGTTTAGGGTAGGGCAATATGTTAATATCTCCTGGGGTATATTATTCAAGCAGGTAATTTTTCCATCCATGCAGAGAATCAGACCTGGAAACTAATGGTTAATTCTTGGTAAAAAATATTTTATTCTATAAAATGAAATTATATTTTATTCTCTATTCTGTGTAATCCTGAGCAAGTTACTTAACCTCTCTTAGTTCCCATTTCTTTCTTTATTTAATAGAAACAATAATAGCAGCTACCTCAGAGAGTTGTATTGGGAAAATTATTTGTAATGTATCTGACACCTTAGAAGTGAAAAATAAATTTGACCTATTACTGAATTATCACTTATTCCTTGGCACAGTGTTTAGAAGCCATTTGAAAACTAGGTGATGTCAGTGAGTAAATAAATTGGATATTCTCAGGTCTGTGATCAATGGAAGAAATTAAAATGTGTCCCCTCCAGGAGCCCCTGGAATACTATTCAGCATGGAATATCCTTACAGGAAATTTCCAATAAGGATGGCAGGTTTAGGGTTACTCATCGGGTTTGTATATCCAAGTCGAACTGCCCTGCTTGTAAGTTGCACAGCCAGTGGACTAGGTAGCCTGTTCTGAGTTATTTGCTCTTCCATCTTTCACATGAACTAGATTGCCAGGGTTCATTCTATGAATGAGGCCATCGCAGATGCAGGAAGAGAAGGGGTGATGGGAAATCTGAGATGTCCTAAACATCATATGTACACCACGGCATGAATGATGATCTTGAAAATTTGGAAACAACTTTCATGTAACTATACGAAAATGCCAAAGTAAACTATGGTGTGTTTGCTTATTGATATAATGAGCCATAATGAGCACTTAATGTGTGCTGGGTGCTGAGCTAATCTTATGAAGAGAAAATAAGACATAAACCCCAGCCCTCAAGGGGTCAGGGACCTCTGGGAGACTGACAAAAAAAGAGATAATTATTAATGCCATTGAAAGTAATGGTTTTGGGACTATTTTATAACATTGAAAGAATAAGGAGACATTAAGTTAAAAATGTAAGATATAAACTGGTAGATAGAGTGTAATTCTCTTGATATTAAAATATACCTAGAAAAAAGATTGAAAAGAAATACAGTATATAAAAATGGCAGCTAATAAATTTTGTTAAGGTGGTGGGATTATGGCTAGATTTCCCCATTCCATTCTCTATTTTCCAAATTTAAAAAATTTTTTATATATTACTTTCTTAATACAGAATTTAAACAGAAAATATTTTAAAAAGGAACACCGATTTGCAAAAGATGTCCTGAAATTAAATCAGAAATTATTCCCCTTCTATCTCTTTGCCACCCCAGCTTCATCTCTGCCCCAGTTTATGTTTCCTGAAAGCAAAGACCAAGACACAAACTTGGGTGCAGGTATTGTCTTTGGGAGGAAATCTCAGAAAGTCTGAATAAAAGAATGAGGAAAGTGAGACATAATGAAGAAAAGCTAATAAATACGGAGTGCACCCTTGAGCTGGTTACCATCAGCACAGCTGGAGCTCAGCCTCCCTGGGGACGCTCTGCAGACTCATGTAAACTGTGCCTTAGTTGAATTGTCCCTCTGAAAGATGGGAAGGTGGACATTTATCCACAGACCTCCATGCCCTATTGATTTAGGATTGTTCTTGGAAACTTTAACTCTCCCCAACTTCCAGGCTATGCTAGGCCTGGAATAAGTGGCCATCGTTGGCCTTGGAGAAAGACTGAAAGTAGAAGGAGCAGAGAGACACCAGAGGCAGGGCTTGAAGTGAGATGCTGACCCTGTGTGCCAAGATACCCACCATGGCGGTGAAATCAGGTGGACAGAAGGCATAGGCAACACACACAAATCCTGCAATATCCAAACATTATCTCAACTGAAAGGCTCTGTCTCTATGTTTCCTGCTCATCAATGACTCAGAAACCTGGAAGGCAGGCAAATTTGGGAACACCACAGAGTTGGGAGTGAGAACACAATTCAATGAGTACCAAGTTCAGAAATATCTCAAGAGATCGGAATGATGAACCAGATTTAAGGGTGGAATTTAAATAGGGAGAAATGAAAATTAAAAATTTATATACAGTTCTGAACAATCACAAAGCAAAGGATTGGAAAAACATGGCTTAACAAAAGAGAATTTCATGGAACAAAATAGGTGTGGGTTTGAGTTAAACATAAAATATGTTTAGGTTTCTGTTTCCAACAGAGATTTCATTCCACTTCACATTGCAATCGCTGTGCTGAAGGAGTGCATAAGCCCATGGTACTCTGAACTAACCAGGCAGAAGTGCTGGGCTGGCTTGTGGGCACCACCCTAGAAGTGGGGCGTAGACCAACTGGAGTGGGGTACAGAGGAGAATCCCCGGCGTTGGCTATGAGTGATAGGGAGGCAGAAACCAGGGGCTGAGGAGGTTTAGCCTAGAAAAGAGAACCCTCAGGGAGGCAGGAGGGGAGGCAAGACATGAGCACTTACTTCTAATAGCTCAAGGACCCTCGAGGGGAAGCAGTGTGGTGGAAAGCATGGGCTGTAGAGGCAGACACACCTGGGTTTGTAGGAATCCCATTTGGATGCTTACCAGCCGTGGTTGGGTTATTTGTAAAATGATAGACTAATGATGCCTACATCATGTGGTGGTTGTGTGGGTTAAATGATACGCATATGTAAATTGCTTAGCACAGTACCCACACACACATAATAGGTGCACAAATAATAATATAGAGAGAAACTAACATAAAAGAGGAATTTTGACTTGATCTCTGTGGCCACAAATTGTTGACCTAGGACCACCAGAAGTGAGTTAGTAGAACTTCATCCACAGAAGGCCTCTGGCACCACGAGTGGTCCAAAAATTGGATAGGCTGCCTTTGAAAGAGTGAGGTCCCTGACACTGGCCGTAGTGGGTCAGAGGGCCTTTGGCTGAACCCTTGGAGGAGATTCAAGAGCTCTTTAAGTCCTCTACATCTGGGGTCTTCACTGGGCCTTTGCTGTCCCCTGTGCTTGGCCGGAAGTCACTAGGTCCAAGGGTTTCCATGGGAACCATGAGGGGTTCAGAATTCTGTGTCTGCACACTACATCCCAGAGGGAAGAGACAAGCACTGAAGCAGTCTCCCAGTAATAGTATGCATTTTTAAAAACTGTCTAATTAAATATTAACCCCAGAGACAGAGCATTAGCGGGTCTCCTATGTAAACTTTGTGCATCTCGTAACCATCCGGGAAAGGTGGATCACACCAAGGAAATTAAATCTATATGCACATCTCCCTTCTTCATGCCATCGCTGACAAACGGCTGTATCTCCTTTATTGACCAGAGCCGCTCTTCGCCTGGTGCTTGAGGTGAGGGTGGGGTGGGGGTGTCAGGAGGGAGGGCTCAGAGCAAACTCAGAATCTTTGATCCTTTCCTGCCTTTCCTTCTCACTTGCTTCTTTTTCCATCTCTGGAATCCCGAAGTACTGGATTTGCTGGAGGGGATGGAGGCAAGAGGAGGAAGAAGTAGGGGGTGGCTGCAGAGTTAGAGAAAACAGAGATGGTGGGAGACAGGAAGGTTTGGTGGAGTAACTGGGAATTGGGAGACATGGCATTTGGCCTAAGCTTTGTGATCCTGGACAAATTCATTGATCTCTCTGGGCCCCAGGTTTATCTTCTGAAAAAAGAAAAGAGGATCTGAACTGCAACTCATTGATTTTTTTTGAGCAAACATTTTTGAGGCTCTCCTATGTGCCTGGGTTACAGTGATAAATAAGGCCAAGTTCCTACCTTTGAGGAGCTCACAATGAAGACCAGAGGATTTTAATCTGGGGTCCATGTATCCTTTAGTGGTCAAAGTGTGGCCTTACAGGAACCTGTGAAACCCTTGCATTTGCACCCCAAATTTGTATGTATTTTTTGGCAGCGGGATGGGGTGGGGAGGGAAGTCCTCTGCTTTCGTCAAGTTCTTACAGGGATCCATGACCCTCCAAACAATTAAAATCCCCAGCCCTCTTGCAGTTCTGCCCAAACCTCTGTCATTTGTGTGCCCTTCATCATCTTTGCCATATCTTCATATCACCCGTGTGCATACTTTAATTTTTCTTTTTTTTCTTTAAAATGAAATTTATTGCAAGATTTTACCTACTTGAACAACAATATCCATGAAATTGTGGGTTTGGCGATACGTAGTATAGATACATAGGTATATAACATAAACTTTAAAATAAATACAAATCCATTGAAATAAAAAGTGCTCCTTAGGATGCCACCCCAAATACTCTGGTCACCACCAGTGCTAGGCATCTCGCCAGCGGCACGCTGCGGGAAGCACTGGTCTGGTGGGTCCCCCAAAACCCAAAACCATTGTAGCCGTAGGCACATTAGGAATTTTCCACCCAGCTACCATCTACCCACTCCTCAACCCCCTGTAGCCAGTCCAGGGGCAGATATTCATGTCGCGCCTTTCCCAGTTGTCTGACCTTGGGAGCAGACGTGTGAGGCAGCTGCCAAACCCCAGCGCTGTCCCCACGCCCAGGCTGGCGGCCGGGGCCCCGCGTTTCCACCTCGGGGTCCCCTCCCTGCCGCGGAGGCCCGCGCTCCTGGCCTCGCCGCCGCCTGGCTGACTTCCGTGTGAATGACAGGGGCTGGCAGAAGGCTGGCAGTGAGTGGAAGCAGCCCTGACACCCGAGCTGCGTGCGGCGCGCTAATTACACTGATGTGGGGTCTGGGCCGCGCGGTCCTTCGCTCAGAGGAAGGATGCGACGCCGGCGCGGGGAGCGAGCGGCACTACAGAGGAAACTGGGGAGCAGCAGCACCTAGGCGCATCCATAATTCATAAAGTGCCAGCAGCAACAAAGGCAAAGAGGGACCAGAACCAGGAGAACAGAATAGCAAAAGCTTTTTAATGGTCTTTTTCTATTAATGTCAGATGGGCGACCGTTTTTCAAGTGGGTGGAAGGGTTCCAAGGCCCCCACAGTTCAGTCACAAAAGCTAAATGCTGCCATTTACCCCTCCTCCCCGAGCTTTGCGGAGCAGCTTAGCAGTCCTACAAGCCAAATGTGATATTTGAGGTTCAAGTGGGCATCTGATCCTTCTAGAGAAGCTGCCTACTCTTTTAAAGGAGTTTCTAGCAGGAAAAGGAAAATGGCTTTGGGTTTTTTTTTTGTAATGACAGTGTCACCAACAAGTTAGTATTTCTACCATTTACAAAAAGGCCCCATAATGTGGATTTTAAGACTGCATGCAGGCTCTGGAGTTAGAACTCACTACCTTGAGATCTTGGAAACTCGGAATCCTCCTTAATCTCTCTGCGGCTCAGCTTCCTAACACCTAGCTCTTGAGAAGATTGGGATGCCTTGGTGAGGAAGTATGTAAACTTACGGAGCATGTGCTTAGTAAGCTCAAAGCTTTCCATGCTTTCCAAGTGCTTCCACATTTGGTCTAAGTTTTCTGCTATTCACGTTCCCCTAGAAGTAACCACTATGTTGAAGTTATGTTGTGCTTTACCCATGCACATTAAAAAATTGCTTCTGTCGCACAAATATATTTAACTCCATATTTTTGAGATTTGTCCATGTTGCCACACGTAGCTCTGGTTTATTTGTGAACTCTGTTGTACAGAATCCCATGATTGATTTTCCCATTCTTCTGTTGCTACTCAAAATGTGCAATAATTAAGCCATTCAAATTCCTTTCCTTTACCTATAACCCCACTCTGTCTGAATTTCCCTCCACTCTTTCTTGTATGGATTTTTCACTTGGCTTTCAAGTAAGGAGCCTGCATCATGCGCCCAGAAGTATCTTGCCCACTGGATCAACATGTCTTAGGCATTCGAAGTAGAAAAAAAATGCCTTTGACCAAGACTTCCTTCCCGTACATTTTCTCTTGGCAAGTTTTCTCCAAGGGCTTCCCATTGAATCCAGGAACACGTTGGAATAAAGGATATTTCTTATGCCTAATGTCTCCTCCCCATACTCAGTGAGTCACTGAATACTAAAAGTAGAAAAATAATCTTACATATCAAGGAGGAAAAAGGTGAATGCTCTCAGTTATGTCAAATAATAACTAATGACAAAAGGACTGTACAAATGTTTTAGGATCAAAGGAAATTCAAGGGCTCAGTGGATGGAATCAGGCTGAAAGAACAAAAGGATGGTAAAGAGCTAAAAAACAAAAGAAAAAAGGAAACCACCCAGGGTGACAAAAGGAAGAGAATATGATGCCAATGCTGATTTGAAATATCCACCAACCTCAGATCATTGATATTTAATTTGGATGCCAAGAAGAGGCATTCCAGTGTGTGTTAGTTTTCTAGAGTTGCTGTAACAAAGTAGCACAGACTGGGTGGTTTAAACAAAAGAAACTTATTGTCTCACAGTCCTGGAGGCTACAAGTCCTAGACCAAGGTGTTAGCAGGGTTGGTTCCTTCTGAAGGCTGTGAGGGAGAATCTGTTCCAGCTTCTTTCCCAGTTTCTTATGGTTTCTTGGAAATCCTTGGCATGCCTGGGTTTGGAGATGTGTGACTCCAATCTCTGCCTTCATCTTGGCATTCTCCCTGTGTGTATGTTTAAATTTTCCATTTTAATAAGGACACAGTCATTGTAACTTGATCATTGACAAAGATCCTATTTCCAATGAAGGTCACATTCACAGGTACTGGGGGTTAGGACTTCACCATCTTTTTCGAGGACACAATTCAACCCATAGTGCAGTGTAAATTGTATTCTTTTGATACTTTCCCACCATTTCTCAAGCCAAATTCATTCAATCCGTGTTACAGATTAGATGGGCTCTACATTCAAGGAGTTTACAATGTAAACAAACAATATTGACACAGCTAGCATAAGTGTGCCTCAAAATAAGAAAATGTGACTTTTTAGGGCAATTTGGTAAAATCTATTTAGGTTGAAGATGTACATATCCTACAACCCAGCCATTCACATCAGAGGCACAGAAGACATGCACAAGGATGTTCGTTGCACCGTTGTTTACATTAATAAAAACCAAGAAACAACCTAGAGTTCCAGCAATAGGGGAGTGGATAAATCTATTATGTGATTTTGCATGACAGATTAAATAAATGCACTAGAACTACGTGTAGCAACACAGATAAATCTAAAAATATATAGTATTAAGTATACTTGTATAGCAAAAATATCTTCTTAATTTATATTAAGATAGTGGTTACTTCAGGGCAAAGGAATGAAATGGGATGGGGAGGGGTTCAAATATTATGCGCACTGTAATATTTGAATCTGGGACAAATATGTTAAAATATTGATTTGTTCATTTGTGTGGTAGATCCTTGGCTTTATTACACTATTCTCTGTGCTTTTTTCTTTGATTGAGATAGACTAATAAATTAAACTGCTTTATGGAAAATATTTTAGAGATCTACTACAGACTTTTTAAAAGTTGTTATTAATATTTTTTAGAAGAATTCAGCACATATATTTGCTCAAAAACACATACATGAATGTTCATAGCAGCATTATGCATATTAGCCAAAAAGTGGAATCAACCCAAATGTTCATCAACTGGATGAATGGCTAAACAAATTGTTTTACACCCACAAAATGGGATATTATTCAGCCATAAAAGAAAATGAAGTACTGATACATGCTATGACATGGATAAACCTTAAAAACATCATGCTAAAGGAACTAAGATGGATACGAAAGCTCATGTATTACATGATTTCTTTATCTGAAATTTCCAGAATAGACAAATTCATTCAGACAGAAAGTAGGGTAGTGGTTGCCAAGAGCTGGGGAGAGTGACGAATGGGGTTTCTTTGGGGGATGATGAAAATGTTCTGTAATTAGATAATGGTGATTTTATCGCACAACTTTGTGAATATACTAAAAACCACTGAATTGTACACTTTAAAAGGGTGAATGTTATGGTACATGAATTACATCTCAATTAAAAAAATTTTTTTAAAGAATTCACTTATCTGAGCAAGGTTCCCTTAATTAACAGTCCTCTTAGTATTTTGAAGAAGTCAGCACAAAAAGAGGCATCTGTATGCATAGATGACATCAGAATATTGGGGATGGTTATTTCTCAGTAATTGGATTAAGTGTGACTTTTGGTCTTTTTAAAAAATTCTTTTTCTATATTTTCCAAATTTTCTATCATACACATATCCTAATTTCATAATAAAAAATTTTAAAAGAGTTGTTTTCAAGTTATGAATTGCAGAACATAGCTGGAGAGCACAGAAATTTAAAGAGCTAAAAGTAATAATAACTGCTAAAATTGGTTGGGTCCTTACCTTGTGCCAGGCATCGTGCATTGTTGTGCATTTCTCACTAAGACAAGAACAAACCTTGTTTTACAAACATGGAAAATGGGGCTCAAAAACATTAAGTAACATGCCCAAGGGCATATAGCCAGTAAAAAGGGGAGTGAATTCCAACTTGGGCTGCCTGCCTCAAAAGCCATAATACTTTATTGCCACATTATCGTGCTTCTAAAGACTGAAAGCTCAGGCAAAAATGAAGCCATTCTGAACTCATTGGCCTATGGGAAAATGAGTATTAGTTAATTCAACAGCAACAACAACAACAAACTCCTTAAGTCATTTATGTGTATCTTTCCAGAAACACACCTGTTTTGCAAAATAAGACACACTTGTTTAAGAACAGTCATATTTGCACGTAACCTTTTTGCCACTATTTCTCCATAACTGAGTTCAAAAGGGAAAGATCTGGACATTTCTTTTTGCATGCAATTAAGCGATGGCTGGGATACATAAAGGCCAATTCTAGTCTGGGATAACAAGGAAGTGTGTGAGGTTATTAAACTACAAAGGCATTAGGATTCTCAGCCTGCTGCATGCGCCTAGCACAAAGAAAAGTGGGTGTTTGATTGCTTTCCAGTTCCTCTGTCTGGGGATTCAGCCAAATGGAATACTCCATACTCAAAACATACTTTGGGGTCTGAATTTTCTATTTCAACTGTCTCTACTATACAAATGAGCCAGGTAGGGGAGGGACACAACGCAGATACCCCAGACATCAATGTCCCAGGCTGAATTTTGGGATTTGAAACTCTAATTCAGAGGAAGGAGAAAGATTGGTCAGAGAGATGGCCAACAGTTGCATGTCCTGCTGCAGTGCATGAAGATCTGTCTAGGTGTTTAAGCCCAGGAAGAGGCAGGTAGAAAGGAGGAGTGTTGCTGGCAAGGAAAGCTACACTGTAGGAAATCTTGGTGTAAATTTTTGTTATTCAAACCTCAACTACATGAGGTGTTGCATGTAGCTAAATACTCCAGTACTTGATCTCCTTAGGGGCTATAGTGAGTGTTCAGTCTCTGTTCTCTCTTTTGGCACCTCAGTTTTCTTTGGGGAACATCCACTCCCCCTCTGGATGGAGCTGTCAATTAAGGTATCCTTCTGTCCCCTGGCCAAAGGTTAGTTTTTTTATCCAAACAGGCTGCATCCTCAGAGTGCTACCTTCAAGAGACAGTTCTTATAGTTCCTGCTTCCACAGATGCCTGAGACTGCTTTGGTTTCTGTCCTTCTGGTTCTTTAGCTTTGTGTCTGTTTGTGTGAGCTCCCCCATAAGCCTTTGGATAAATCCCCTTTTCTTTGGTTTTGTTTTTTGTTCAGCCCGTCGATTTCTGTCACCTGGCTGGTGACCCCTTTTTACGCTGTGTGTTGCTATGTTTCCATTTCATGATGTGTCAGTGGTTTACGGGAAACTTGAAGAGTTTGGAAACCATTCTGA
The DNA here is from genome assembly GCF_020740605.2 of Lemur catta. Classification (NCBI taxonomy): domain Eukaryota; kingdom Metazoa; phylum Chordata; class Mammalia; order Primates; family Lemuridae; genus Lemur; species Lemur catta. The sequence goes on from NC_059132.1 coordinate 10,739,237, forward strand.
GGACAGTCACAAAAAGAATTAGAGGGTGATAGATTTGTGAGGCCTACATAAAGAAATGTAATTTTATTCCAAGAAAGGAAGTTCGAGATGAGTCCGGTTGACTTTGGCTGAGCGTATGCCCTCAAACGGGATGGAGCGTTGAGGAAACGATCTCGGAAAATCACGTGAAGATGTTTCCCCTGAGATATTTTGACACCTGGGAAACAATGTGTCTTTTAAGAGATAATTTGTGTGAAGATTTGCCGCCAATTCTTATTTTTCCACCCCCTTCCCATGTAGACATTAAACACTTTTTCGAAGAATTGTTTACATTTGTTGTCTGCAACGTTTCATCTCCGAGTTACTCCTTGATTCACTGCAGTCTGCTTTCTGCCTTTGCAGCTGCCAGAGCTAAATCCAACAGGCCCTGTCCAGGCTTCCTTGTGTGGCCTCGTGGCAACATGTGACACTGTGGACCACCCCTTCCTTCTGAGAGCACATCCTTCCTTTGGCTTCTATGACTTCACATTCTCCCAATTTCTCCCTCCTACTTGTCTGATTGAGTCTTCTCAGCTTCTTTTGATTCTTCTTCCTTCTTCTACCCATCCCTTACATGTTAGTGTTCTTTAGGGTTTTAACTTAGGTCTTCCTTTCTTTGTCTATTCTTTTTTCTTTTTCTTTTTTTTATTGAGACAGTTTCTCACTCTGTCACCTGGGCTAGAGTGCAATCACAGCTCACTGCAACCTCAGACTCCTGGGCTCAAGCAATCTTCCCACCTCAGCCCCAAAGTAGCTGGGACTACATGCCCGTGCCACCAAGCCCAGCTATTTTTAAAGATATTTTTGTAGAGACAGGGTCTCACTTTGTTGCCCAGGCTGATCTGAAACTCCCAGCCTCAAGAGATCCTTCCTGCCTTGGCCTCCCAAAGTGCTGCGATTACAGATGAGAGCACTGTGCCTGGCCTAGGTCTTCCTTTCTTCATACCTCACACAGATGATGGATTGTTTTATTCACTATTTTTTTCCTTCTGAGACAAAGTCTTGCTGTTGCCCCAGCTAGAGTGCCGTGGTGTCAGCCTAGCTCACAGCAACCTCAAACTCCTGGGCTTAAGCGATCCTCCTGCCTCAGCCTTCTGAGTAGCTGAGACTATAGGCACTCACCACCACACCTGGCTGATATTTTCTATTTTTAGTAGAGCTGGGGTTCTCACTTTTGGTCAGGGCTCAGGCTGGTCTTGAACTCCTGAGCTCAAGAGATCCTCCTGCCTTGGCCTCACAGAGTGCTAGGATGACATGCATAAGCCTATTTTATTCACTTTTGTGGCTTCAATAACCATATGTTTGCAGATAATTCTTAATGTGCATCTCTCTCCCTCTCTCTCCCTTTCCCTCACTCTTTCTCCTCCTTTCTTTGTATAGTCAGTACCTAGCTGATGGTGAGTACTTATTATACGTTTGTTGAGTGAACCAATTAGTAATGTAAGAAAGAATATAAGAAAAGTTGACCAGTTATTTTTTATCACTACCAAGAATGCAAGGAGAAGAAATATTTAAATAGGAGCATGGGAAGTTTGATTAAGCTCTTTGAGAATAGTTCTATAAGTTTGAGTTAATAAACATTAGTCTTGCTCTTTCTGGGAAGTGGTATCCTCTCCTTGGGAGATATAAATACAAAGAGAGAGTCTTATCTGCTTAGGAAAGCAGATTGAAGAAAGGACTAGGTGACATCTCCAGACCTATGTTGGTACTATGAATTCATGAAAAACTTGCCAAATTTGGGATCCAGCTGATACAACAGAGTGCTTTCTATCTTCTTCTTTGTCCCAAAAGTATACCTATATTATAAAAATGCACATTATTAAGAGATGAATAGCTTAAATTCTGAGAGAAATTTTTATAATTATTCCTTTGCATATATCAATTACCATGTTCCTCTTTCACTTCATCATACTCAGTCTAACATCTCCCCACTCCCAGCCTGTATCCGTGCAGCTGAATGTGCTGGAGAAACTCTGATAACCACATTGGTAGGTCTCAGTTTAAAAGGATGACTTTGGAACTTAAGCAGCCCCTTAAATACTCCCAGGCAATCAAATAGTTTGCCCTTGATTCATTCACTCTCCTATATCCTCGGCAACTGTTTCACACATTTTCCTCTCCAGGTCTCCACTACCTCCTCCCCAGTCCTCATTTTCAACTGGTGAGTCAGTTTTTTACTTCATTCAGAAAACTGAAGCAATCAGCAACTAAACCTAAACCTCCCAACGTTTTCCTGCACCACTCTGCCTTCCTTCTTGTTACCATGGATGAAATTTCCATACTCTATCTCTTTCTTTCTATGCTGTACTAAATCCTTTCTCCTCTCACCTACTCCGGCAAATCTGTCCTCTCTCCCCACATCATCAATGTTTTGCTCTCTGTGACATATTGTTCCCATCTCACAGAAACCTTCTCTTGGCCCCATTCCCCTTGCCAGCTACTGACTACCCCACTTCTTTGCTCCCCTTTTTATCAAAACTTCTCAAGAGCTGTCTGTGCTCTTTTGCCTTCTCTCAATCTCTCTTGAACCCAGTCCAGTCAAGCTCCACCCAAACCACTCTAATCACATTTACTGATAACCACCATTTGGCTAAAGCCAATGGTTACTAATCATCCTCATCAACCCATGAGCAATATTTGACCAGTGGGTGACTCCCTCCTCTTTGATACACTTTCCCACTTCGCCTTCTCTTGGTTTTCTCCTACTTCACTGGATAATCTTTCATAGTCTCCTCTGCTGGGAACTCCTCTTCTCTCTCCAAGCTCTTAATTGCAGTGTCCTGGGCCCTGTCCTTGATGCCTCTTCATCTACATGCAATCTATTTGTCATCTCATCATGTCTTGTCTCAATTCTGTGGACTCACATCTTCACTTTGAGTCTTCATCTCCCTCCTGAACTTAGGACTTGTATATCCAACTGCTGACTCAATATCTCCACGTAGATGTCTAGTAGGCACCGTAGACCTAATGTGTCCAATGCTGAACTCCTTGTCTTCCTCACCAAGCCTGCTCTAGCCCCAGACATCCCTCCCCATCTCAGTATACTGTAGTTCCATCCTCCCAGTTGTGCAGCCAAAAACCTTAGTGTCATACTTTCCTCCAGTTCATCGGCAAATTTTGTTAGCTTTTCCTTAAAGATGTATCTGCCCACTCTTAGCACCTCCACAGCTACAGCCCTAGTCTAGGACATTGTCATTTCTTACAACAGCCTCCTAACAGACCGGTTCCCTGCTTCCACCCTTGTCCCTCTTTGGGCTATTTGCAACAAAGCAGCCAACATAAATCAGTTCGTGTCTAAAAACCACTCTCTCAGGGTAAGTATTGACATCTTTACAGTGGTCCACGGGGCCCTGCATGCCTAGATTCCTGCTCCCTCTCTGACCTCATCCTCTGCTCCCCTCCCCTCCCCTCCCCTGACTCAGTGCTTCCCACACTGTGGCCTCCTTGCTGTGACATAAACATGCCAGGTCACTCTGCCTTAGGGTCTTTGCTGTGGCTGTTTCCTGTACTTGGAGTGCTCAGAATGCTCTTTCCACAGATGTCTATTTATTTGCCTGTCTCTCTCACGTACCTTAACTCTTTGCTCCATATTCATCCCCCGACCTCTGACCATCCTATACAATACTCCTCATGCCCGGTACTGTTGTTCTCCTTGCCCTGTTTAACTTTGTGTGTGTGTTTTTTAAATAGTACCTAACACTTTCTAGTTTACTTATTATGTTTACAGTCTGTTTTCTGACCCCATCTAGAATTTATATCCTACAAGAGCAGGGATCTTTGTCTGTCTTGGGATGTAATTTTCCCAAGCCTCCAGAAAAGGATTTCTCATCCTTGGCACTGTTGACCTCTGGGCTTTGTAATTCTTGGTGGTGAGGGGCTGTTTTGTGCATTGTAGGATGTTTAGCAGCATCCATGACCTCTAATCACTAGTTGGCAGTAACACCCTCTTGTTGTAACAACTAAAAATGTTTTCAGACTTGCCCAATGTCCCCTGGGAGCACAAATAGTCTCTAGTTGACAACAATTATTCTAAAAGAGTGCTTGACACTAACAGACATTGAATAATCATTTGTTGAAAGAAAGAGAAAAGAATGAGCAATTTTTAGGTACATGTATTCCTCCAGCATTCGTAACTTACCATAGCCGTCACCAGGAGGGCTTTCAACCCAGAGCTGTGAAAGGCTCAATCTCGGGCATCCACAGGGTGTGGTGGCTGTCTCTGCTATTGCTTTTGTGAAAGACAGTTTGTGGGGGAGGAAGGTATGAAGTGAGGGGCAGTAAAATGAAAGTCGGCATCAGGATAAAGATGCACTGACAGGCGTGTTGCCTAGGCAGGTACTGCTTCTGAGAGTTCTGTGCATTTGCCCCACAGGATTTACAGGCCTTGAGACAACGAGCGTTCATCCATGCTGCTTCCGTTCCACGTCATGGTCATTTTTCCTCCCCAGCACACCTGTGGGCCAGTTGGAGGTTTCAACATTGGGTTCTCTCCAAGGATAGTAGCAATAAAAATAACATTAGTACTAAGAATAGTGCTTGTTGAGCACTTACGGTGTACCAGACCCTATGCAGTAGCATTTAATTTATAACAATCCTGTGAGGCAGGTCCCACTGTGAGCCCCCATTCTACAGATGGAGAAACCAAGGTAGCTGTGCTTGTCCAAGGTAGCACAGCTAGTAAATGTTCAAGGTAGCACAGCTAGAGTTGAGAATGAGCTGGAATTATATATAATAAGCATATGCAATATTACTTATATATAAAATAGGTACAGTATAAGTAATATAGCAACAATTACAAGACCTGTGCAAAAGGCAATTGATAGCTACGTATGCCACCTGAGGCCACCACTTCTTTCCTTTTCAGAAAATACATTGTGCATCAAATCCTAAAGACAATAGTATTTGAACACTTCTTGCTGGTTCTTTGATTTGAATGTTCTTTGTTATTTTCAAAGGAACAATATTCTTTAGGAAAGAATGAGGCTGTCAGTGCTGTTCAGTGAAAAGATTTAAGTGGGCCTTTAGCATGATTGGAGGGGTCAGGAAAGGTTGCCTGGCTGGGCACAGTGGCACGTGCCTATAATCCCAGCTACTCGTGAGGCTGAGGTCGGCGGATTGTTTGAGTTCGAGACCAGCCTGGGCAACATAGCAAAACCCTAGTCTCAAAAAAAAATTGGTTGTCCCTTATGGAAGAGTATTTTTCCTGAAGGGTGTGTCCCAGGGACCAATATTCCTTTCAGCTACGTTATTTTTTTTTTATGTTGAAGGGAAAATCATGCACATGGCACAAAATGTGAAAGAAATGAAAGGACCCAGAGTGAAGAGCATGTCTCCCTCCCTCTCCTGTCTCTGAGCTTCCGAGCTCCTCCTTCCAGAGGCAACTCCTGTCTCCAGTTCCATGGGCGCCTTTCCAGCTCGTGCTTAAGCAAGCACTTAGGTGAATTCAGGTCTTCATTGGCAGAGGGCTCCCCTGTTTCCAGAGCATGCCCACATGTGTGTTCCCATCTGATCCTGCCAGCTAACACCCCAGCTGCACGGAGGAAATTAGTCGATCAGCTCCATGCTTGTCCCCTTCACACCATCCATCCAGGGTCCTGAGTCATTTAACAAGGTCTAGTGTTTCTCCCACAAGTTGCTGCTCCCTCTCAACCTTCTTGGAAAAATCTGAACACGAAGTGCCCCATGGGCATTTAGTCATAAACCCAAATAAAATGGATAAATGCTTGCTGAGGTTTTTTTTTTAAAGTAACGATCCTTGAATTTCCCTTCACATGCACGTTTCTCCCCTCCTTTGCTGGGCTCAGATGCCAGCTGTACGTTGCCATGGTCCGAAGAAGGACCTGTGGGTCTCCCCTGGCAGATGCTGCCACTGTTTTAGCCTAAGGCCCTGCAGGCAGCCCCTGGCAACATTTTTAATTCAACATCAAACTTCAACTTGAAATTTGAAAAAGAGGGGGGAAAATGACAAGATATCAATGTCTCAGAACGTAGCAAGCAGGGCTTGTAAATGTACCCACTTTGGATTTCTTTGGCGGGGGTGGGGTGGGGAGGGTGGGGGGAGTTTCTCATTCTTTGTGGCCACTGGGAGTGACTATCCCCCATCAAAGAGACCCTAAAGGATGCTGGCAAAGCTCAAAGGGGATACTTTGTCTCATGAAGAGACCTCTAGTCTGGTCAGAGAGCCTTTTCAATTGAAGGCAAGTAGAAAGCTGTCCATGGGTACATTTTTAAGTCAAAAAAAGCAGGTCACAAAACAACACATATGAAGGTCCCATCTTAGGAGGGAAACGTGTGTGAATACACACCAAAAAGTTTGGAAGGCTGCACTCCTAAAATTCATAGTTCTAAGGTTGTAAAATATTGGAAATGTCTTCTTTATATTTTTTTCTATTGTCTGAATTTTTTTTTACCAAGATCCTAGATATTACTTTTATAACAGAAAAAAATGCTACTTGTATAGAATTTGAAAATGAAAAAGATAACAAAGCTGGGTTTCTATTCCTTCAGTACCCACGGTCTCCCAGGTCAGAAAATAGCAAGTCCTCAATCGGCCGGGCAGCTTGGCTTAGTGCTCGAGTCTCCAGCTATAGTTCGGGGAGCTGGTTCACCTGACAAAATGCTTGGCCCAATGTGAGCAACAGTTCATAACTTCCATCTGGATAGAACCTCACAGTCACCATTGCTTTCATCGTCTCCTTTGACCCCCAAACCTCTGGAAAGTATATGGAGTGTATGCAGCCACTATTTAAAAAAAGTATTTTTTTTTTTAGAGGCTGGGTCTTGCTGTGTTGCTCAGGCTTGTCTTGAATTCCTGGGCTCAAGGGATTTCCACCCCCCAGCCCCTGTGCCTGTGCCTCAGCCTCCTGAGTAGCTGGGCCTCCAGATGTGCCACTAGTTTCATTCTCAATTTACATAAAAGAAGCTGGGGCTCGGAGGAATTTAAGAGGTTAGCAGTAGACTTGGATTGAAACCTGGTCTGCAGACTTGAAGTGCACAGCATTCACCACCCCACGCTTGAAGACGTTGTGCATCAGGGAACAGTCTTGTAGATTCCTGACCATACACTGCTCATTTGGATGGTGATGACAAAACTTTCCTCTAGAACCAGAAATGTAAATTTAGGAATCATTTGCGGCTAATGCTTCTCAAGGCAATATCCTATTTCACCCCTGAGAGTTGCATTGCTGGAGAGAAGGCTTGCTGTTCGCTCAATTGTGTCATCCCATCTGGCCGCCAAAGATTTCACGGTTTAAGGAACTGAAATTCTGGCAGGGGCTGTCTCTTGCCCACCAACCTAGCTCTGGGGACCTAGCACAGTGCTTGATGCCATGTGACACTCTTTTCTGATGAACAGATGAACTTGGCTCAGAGCTTTAGGGGAGGGAGAACCTTTCTTCTCTTCTCTAGGCTCCAAGTCTGGTTCTCCCCACGGCTCACCTCTGATCCTCTCTGCTCCTCATCTCCTACCAGGATGACATCTGTCCGCTGGTTAGAACTCTGACTCTGAAATGAGTGAAATGAGCCGGGCGTGATGGCTCATGCCTGTCATCCCAGCACTTGGCAGGCTGGGGAGGGGGCGTTGCTTGAGCCCAGGAGTTGGAGACCAGACTGGGCAACATATTGATACGCTGTCTCTAAAAAAAAAAAAAGAGAGAGAGAGAGAGAGGTGAGGGAATGTGGGAAGTACAAGAAAACAGGCATGCTTAAGGAGAGAGGTGAGTAATAAAATCCAAGATGTTAAAAAAAACAACTAATCCCTTTGCTCTCCGCCCCCCAGAAAAGAAATGCAATTTCCCCTCAGTTCTAGCCACTCTGAGCACTAGCTATAAAAATAAAAAATGAGAAACAGAGTCAGTTGTTGTCATTTCAAATACAAATGGGCATGTACATTCAGCCTTTATGGCTAGATAACTTCCACTTCCAGTGCTCGGTATTTATTGGCTTTGACTTATTGATAGAACATCCTGGGGCCTGAAGTCCTCCTTCCCACAGAGTAAAGACACCATCAGCAACTGCTTTCTCCTCTCAGCCCATGAATAATAATGTGGATGATGATGACGGTGTTATTATTATCATTTGGTATTTAGCCAACGTCTTTCCCCGAAGTACTTAAAGCACTTTATAGGCATTGCCTTATTATTCCTCACAATACCTCCCTGGAGAGAGGGCAAGAACAGAGATCTGATTTCCATTTCACTGAGAGGAGAAGCTGAGACCCAGAGCAATGAAAGGGCTGCTCCAAGGTCACCTGGAGAAACTGGGCTGAGGTTAGGACAAGAACCAAGGGCCACATAATGGCTGTTTAAGGGCGCCTTCCACCCACCCCAGGGAGGATGAGCTCATTCACTGAGTTCTAAGTGTAATAAGACATTAAAAGGGAAATTTTGGCAGAGGTATTATTCTAAAGGGAGGTGCTGGAACAAAATACAAACATTTTCAAAGTAGATGGCTGAGAAACCCCTCACTTACCTCCATGGTATAAAAAAGCCAGGAATTGGAGTTTAGAGGATTTTTAAAGATTTCTTTAACCCCAAGGTGAGGGGTGGGGGCCATCCTTCATCTCAAGCCTAAGGAAAATGACCTCACGGATATCACTCAAAGAGCATGAAATGAGTCCTTTGTTGTTTGTGGTATATGGGGGACAGGTGTGAGCTGTGTCTGAGAAATCTAAGGAACATGGTGAGATTGTTGGAGTGGCCTCTGGCCCCCGAATGGAGGCCTGAGACTTGGCAAATAACTGCTCTCCCAGAGTTTAATGGAGCAAAGAATGCATGCGTGTTTCCTGTGACCAGATGTGGACCATGCACCAGAGAAAGCCAGCGTGGGGCCATCTTAGATTTTGCCCAAGAGGACCTTGACAGAAAGAAGTTGAATCCAAGATGCCCAGGGGCTATGGGCGGAGCCATGTGCAATCAGCCAGAGTAGGAACGCAAGCATTCATGTCAAGGAAATTACAGCGAGCAATCGACATTGATGGGGAAAGAGTCAGCTTCACACTTCTGCCCAGGTGACAGAGCGAGACTCTGTCTCAAAAAAACAGTCTATTGTTGGCTCTCTTCTAGCATGGACAGTATCCAGAAGTTCCCATGTACTCTGTGGAGGGATGTCTGGAAAGCTTACTGATCATGGAAGAGTGTGGGCTGCAAGGGTTGAATGGGAGTCAAGGGCAGACGGGCAGGGCTATTCAGTACCAGCAAGACCAAGGTCGGGGTGCATGAACAGGGCTGGGGTGCTGGGGGTTGAGGAACACTCCTGGGGTTTGACAGACATGCTCACCAGTCACAGCCTTCTGCAGCAGGGAAGTAGAGGGAGGAGACCAAGTGCCCATCCTGCTGCAGAGGCTACGAAGGACTCTGAGACTCTCACCAGGGCCCACACATGGGTCCAGGGCCCTCCCCATACCCTAGAGGCTATCTTGGGCAGGAAAAGGAATAAATCCTGGCACTTTCCTGAAAGGCAACTGTTTAGACCAGAAGAAACTGAGATATTAATCTTGAAAAGTCAAGTTGGGAAAAGTTTAAGATGGGATCCATGTGAGGAAGTAGCTCTTTTTTTACACATCTGAATGTGGTTGAGTAAAATTTCAACCCAACTGGATAGCATCCAGATGACACCATTGCCCTCCTAAAAATCCTTCAAAGGTTTCCCATTGCAGGTGAATTAAATCTAAGCCCCTTCCTACGGCCTGCAGGGCTCAGCCTACTTGGCCAAGCCAGACTCCCTGCCGCTCATCTCTGATCTTGCATCAGTTCTTAGAACATACACACCTCTTTCTGAGGGACTTGTATTTGCTGCCCGCCCTCCCTGGGATCCTCTCTGCCTTGCATTCCCACCGCTGGATGCTCCTCTCTCTTCGCTTTAGGTCTTACCTGAAAGGTCACCTACTCAGAGAAGCCTTCCTTGATACATAACCTAAAATAGGCCTCTCCCGCCTTGGCCATTCCCCTTTACCACGATGCTGTTTTCTTCAGAGCAATGATCACAATTTGGAATTACTTTGTGTTCGTTCATTGACGTGTTCACTGCCTGTCTCTGTACTTACTCTCTAAACTCCATGAGGACAGGTTTGCTAATAAATATCTGTTGAGGGAAAGAAGAGAGGGAGGGAGGAGGGAGGGGGGAGGCTCCTTAAGGGGCACTGCTTGGTCCTTCCATCGGACAGCGCCATCCCCCGGCCGCTGCAGGTGTTGGCTGCTGCTGGCTCACATGCTTGTTCTTGTCTAGAAAGGACTATCCTTTGGGGCAGAGCCTCTTGGTGGGAGGTGCCTGGGAGGTTACACCCCACCCCAGGGGCAGCGCATGGCATTTGGCTGACTGCTGAGGGGAGCAAAAGAGCCCAGTCCCTTTTCCTGGGCAGGGTAAACTCTGAGATGCCACCAATGCTGCACATCTCCCAGTGGGGCCAGGAGTAGGCAAGACTTTTCCTAAACCCTGCCTTTGCCCACTCCTTTCTCTGCTCTGTCCTTCTTCTCTCCCCACCCCCAGGCCCCACTACAGGTTTCTGAATTGAGGACTTTCTCTCAATTCATCACTTGCACAAGAATCCTCTGAGTCTAGAGAACCTCAGACAAGCCTGTTTCCCGACATGGTGCTGGACGTGGGCGATAGAGGAGGGAGAAGAGAACAGGGGCTGAAGCCGGGGCAGGGGCCACAGCAGTGTTGCCTTCCTCCGCCCCGTCCTTCCCGCGCTGCTTCTGCTGTGCAGATGCCACAGATGTGCCACTCAGAACGCCATCAATTATTGAAGAAGCTCTGAAAGGAAGGAATGTAAGCGAAGATGAAAGATTTCAACGGAAGACAGACAGGTCCCACTGCTTGGGGAGGACCTAAGCTATCATGTCTGGGAAAAAAGCATTTTAGTCTCCTGCCGTGAGAAAGCTCCAAACGCTTTGGAGGTTGAACAAGAAGCTCTGACAAAGACAGGAAAGAGCGGGCAGGGCTGATGGGCGTTTTTCATCTCCCCGCTTTTGCTGATCAAGAGGCAGTGCTGTAAATCTGATGGCGAGGCCTGAGATGGTAGCAACCCTCTTGTTATCTCCCCAGCTGTTTTTTGGAGACAGGAAGAAGTGGGAAGCCAATGAGGAAGGTGCCAGCCTCCAGGACAGGAGGGACCAGGGCAGAGGGAGTCTAGCCCTGGTCCTCCGGCTAGGTAGGAAATGACGGAAGTGCCATGTGAGGCATGAGACCGCGGTCCCTTTGGAGTCATCCTCAGGGTCATGTCAGGCACTTTTGCAAGCGAGGGAAGAAAAGCAAATTCAAGTCAAGAGTAAAATCAAAGCTGAAACACTGATAAAGGGATATTTAAACAAAATGTTTTCATCTGAAGCAACTTTCCCCCTTTCTTTTTTGGAGGTTTAACTGTCAAACAACTACAAATGTTTATGAAGGACTTATAATAATTCAGTCACCACACTAGGCATTGAAATAAATCCTAACCCCAAACCCAGAAATGCTCAGCGGGGGTTTTAAACCAGCTGGGGAATCCAGTCGTGCCAGAGATGTGGCCCTTCCACCACATCTGTGGGTGCAAGTCTGGATTTGTAATTCCGGTTTGATAGAGAAGCTCAGTAAATCGTAGCTCCTTGAGAGCAGGGAGCGTTGTCTGTCTTGTTCCCCATAGTCTCTCCACTGTTTGGAGCAGTGCCTGGGACCGGGACGGGGACATAGACATCTGTGAACGGAAGAATAAATGGTTAAGATGTAGTGCTCTGACTCTGGATTCAGTTTATAACCCAGTTCCCTTTCTCACTAGCAAGGTTTCCTGGGTAAGATTTCTTGAACTTTCTGAGTGTCAGTTTCTTCATCTATAAAGGGAGAAAACAATACTATCTACCTCCTAGGCTTGTTACGAGGTTTGAATGAGCTAGGATGTACACGGCACAGCAGACAGCGGAGCAGGTGCTGGCAAATGGCTGTTACTATTTTGATTAAGGCCTGTAGATTTCTTATGACAAATGAACAATCAAAACAGAATTTTACAGAAATAAAAACTAAGTTCTAAGAGGATCGGTGAATAAACAAAACAAAACAGGGCAGTGAAATCCCAGTTTTCCTGGCCAATCATTGCAAAAAGTACCAGAAAAAGATAAGGCCATTCCCAATTGTCAAGAAACCTAAAATAGCGATTTTGAAATAAAGGCAGTGGTAATGTGTTACAAAATGCAGTGTGTCTCTTCACATCTATTTCAAAAGACTGAAAATTAAATCATCATAAAAAGGTCTTTGAGAAATACCATTAAGGGAAGAAAGCAAGTTATCTAATTAGGTATTGTGTGAATAATATCTAATTCTAATCTGAATTTAATATAAATATGTTCACTTATGATAGAAACCTAATGATGATTTAAAAGCATCCTATCCGGCTTTGATTTTAAAGTGAAATACTTAATCCCTCACACAGATTTGATGTGATATGTCTAAGAGAGCCTATGAATATTCATAGCTAGCATATGAGCGACATGTCCACATCCATATAGCAATATGCTCCTTCCTTACTCAAGCTGAAAGATGCACCCTTTTTCCTCTGGAAAGAAAATAATTAGAGTGTAGTTGAAAATTGAAAAGCCGACAGTCACCTAAATAAAAGTTGCAGCATCCAGAGGGGCTGCCAGTCTAATAAATTGTTTGTTTAACCGGTTTGGGATGATGAGGTTGACAAGCCAACATGAAGCTTAAAAAGGAAATCTGCCAAGGTGGCCAGTATGCCTGGGGCTCGGGCTGCCTCGGGTGCCTCCAGAAGGCACGGTGAAATTCTCTGAAGCCCCACAAGCTCTGCTGGAAGCAAAGGCACAAATCGCTGACCGGTGTCAGTCAGAGATCTTGCCTAGCCCCTTCCACCTGCAGGCAATCCTGACCTTGGGGCCGGAAGGCTCTTCTCTACTTAATGCTGCAGCTCGCTGCTCCGCCTCTCCAAGGACAACCAGGTGACGACGTCTCAGATAATAGTTTGGGGTCTGAGCAAGGGTGTGCCCATACACCGGTGCACGTCCTTATGCTCACTAGCTGTGGTCCTCCAAATCATTTGTGTGGTCAAAAAGATCTTTCTAAGTTGCCTGCTGTTCTCCACCCGCAGGGGAACATACTGTAAAAGAATGGAATGGCAAATTCTGTTGTACAGTAAGGAATGCTTTGGGAATGCTACTTTCTGTTCTGTAATTATAGGGCGGAGTCTGGCACTTGGCAAATACTGGGAAATGGCTCCACATCTGGAGTCATACGTCCTACATTTGAGCTCAGATTCTAGCACTGAGTTGGGCAGGGTTCTTTGCCCTTGCTAAGCCTCTGAATAGAGAAATCTTCATCTCTAAAATGGGCATAGTAATAGCTGCCCTATAAAAGAGCTGAAAGAATGAAATCAGCCCAGCGACACAGGCAGCACCTCACCAAGTGTTAGCACTGGATACAGTTGAGTCTCCTTGAAGTGGGAGACACATCCCACAGGAAGCTACTGAGTCAAGGCTGTGACTAACATAGACTAACACTGAAGGGGAGGCAGAACCTCCAGGCAGATTTGACTTGTCCTTCCCTGCTCCACAGCCTTGGCTTGAACCTCTAGAATGCTCTTATTTCACTCTCCCCTGAGTGTTTGCATGTCTGTCTTCCCTTACAAACTGCAGCTCGTTAAGGGTCTTATTGGATGTTGTGTCACTAGGGCCCAGCACAGTGCCTGGTATGCACTAAGTGTGCAACTGAATTAGTTCAAATTGCTGTTTTAAATATCTCGACGTGTGGCTTTGGGGATCAAGAAAAAGGAAGATTCTGTAAGTTAGGATTCTTTTGCTTATAAGTACAATAAACTCAATTCAAATGGGCTTAAAACACAGGTAACTGAAAAGTGCAGGAGTAGAGTTGGCTCAAATGATGCCACCAGAACTTGTTTCTCTTCCTCTATCTCTTGGCACTGCTTTTTCTGATTGGCTCCATTTCAAACAGGCTTTGCCTCTAGCTAGCAAAATTACTGCATAGCTCCAGAGCTAACACCTTGCCAGTTTCTAATCCTGCAGGAAAGAAAAATCATGAGTTTTTGTTTCAGCAAAAGACTCATTGCAACTTTAACGTGGTCATGTGTCCATTTCTGAGACAATCACAATGCGGTATGTTGACTGGCTTAGATTTGAGTTGTATATTCTTTCCTGAGATGGAGGTGAGAACCTCTTCCCTTTAGTTATGAATTGAGATTGGAGTTGGGGTGGGCTCTCAGGGTTAGTACTTGTTTTAAAAGGTACCTATGATTTTGTTCTTATCCAGGTATGTTGAGGCCAGCAGACCAGGAGACGATCGCCCATTGAAAAGACAGTTGTTTATTCACAGTTCCCAAGAGAAGGGGCCATGCAGGGCCACGTGGGGAAGCATCAGGGTTGGTGAGGAGGCAGGAGTGAGGGGAAAGCAGGGGCAAGAGCCTTTGTCATTGGTTTTCATGGGAAGGAACGGACGAGGCACTGTTGGCAGTTGAGCAGAATTAGGATTGCACAGATTGAATGATTTTGATGAGCTCTGGGGTATAGGAGTGGTCCCTGGTTGTCTGGTACCTGGCCTGAGAGTGATTTAGGGCAGGGGGATAGTGTCCTGGACTGCAAGACCCTGGTACAAGAAGGTGGGTGGGGATATGGACTGGGGATTTGTTCACTTGCATATCACAGTGGTGCTCAAAGGCAGGTTGTTTGCTCTCTCCAGGAATTAGCTACCCCTGGGAGGGGCAGTCCCTACCAGGTCCACAAGACCTCAAGAAGTCAAACCATCATAAAATACAAAATATAAAAAACATGATTAGTACAGTACTGGGTGGCAAAAAACCACAGATATCTATTATAAAGCCCAAGGTCTAATATAGAGATACCATCTCATTCACTTAACCATTCATTAATTTATTTACTCATTCATTTATTCATTCAACTTTATTTTTTTTTTTTTACAGGAGTGCATCATTCAACATTTATCGAGACTCTCCCTTGTGCTAGATGCTGAAACTAGGTGCAAGGCACATAAAAACGAAAAAGTCAGACGCGATTCCTGATTATTTTGTCAGTATATTCTGGGCCATTGTAGAAAAGATCTGATGCTCATAGATAAAAATACCCCCCACGTGAGGATAATTGTTCATGACTTATATGGCATTTTAGAGATTACAAAATGCTTTAAGTGTTCTCATTTATTCCTCACAATATCCCTGTTAGGTAGAGATTATTATCATCTCATTTTACAGCTGGGGAAGCTGAGGCTTTAAGAAGAAATGAAGTGATTTGCCCGAGGATTTACAATCAGCACGTGGCCAAGCAGGGCTTAAAAACAAAGTTCTTTTTCCACTTTACTGGTATTTTCCAAACTGTGGGAACCCTGCCAGTGGCACACAGAGCATCAGAATGCATGACCCTGGCTTGGTGCGGTGGCTCACGCTTGTGATCCTGGCACTTTGAGAGGCTAAGGTGGGAGGATTCCTTGAAGCCAGAAGATACAAAAAAAAAATTAGCCAGGCGTAGTGGCAAGTACCTGTAGTTACAGCTACTGAGGCAGGAGGATAGCTTGAGCCCAGGAGTTGGAAGTCGCATGAGCTATGACGACTCCACTGTACTCTAGCCTGGGCAACAGAGTGAGACCCTGTCTCGGGGCGGGGTGGGGGGGAGCATGACCTCACATAGTGAGTACTTTATCTTCATTTCAGTTCTCCCTCACAATATTTAATTCTGTCAAGGACAAAGTCTCATATCTGTGCTAATATATCTTTAACACCTTTCACTTTCTAATCTTTCTCTCTCTTTCTCTTTTTAGAAAACAGGAAATTAGAGGACTCAGGCTCAGAACCGTTGGCAGGCACAGCTGAGGAGCTAGAATCTAATATCATCGTTTTGTTTTATTTATGGCAAGCAACATTGGTTTTTCATTCATGGTTGAGATATTAAGTTTCCCCTTTGAAATAAATTTATTTGTGAAGTTAAGAAAGTGTTGATTAAAAACAATACCAAATAAATAATAATAGAGATGGTCGGTGGGTGTGTGTAAGTGATGAAAATGGTACCCAGATTACTGCCACCTCGGAGACTAAGCAAGTAGGAAGAGCCTTCTGGAAGGAAAAGTGAAGGGTTTCTGTCATTCTTGTTCAGGGAGGAAAAGAACTGGGTCAGATCCTGCTCCTTGTAAAAGACATGGTCATGACCCCCTAAGACGGTGGTTCGCAGGCCAAGGTCCAGAGACTGATGCTGACCCAAAACGAGGGTTTTCAAGTCCTTTGTGAAAAGAAAAAATCAGGACAACGTATATATCAGTGCAAGAATGCCAGTTGTACTTCCTTAGGTAAGGATGTACTTTATTCTGGAATTTTCTTATTTATTATTTTTGTATGAGTACATGTGTGTTAAAATGCTGATTCTTTAGTGATTGGTTTATGATAATAGAAGGGCATTGTTTATTGTGATTGTTCTATTCATAATATCTTGGCAAAACAAAAAGCTGGTGACCCTTTTTTTTAACCGTGCCTCCCAGCCCCCCGCCTTTTTTTTCTATCACTGAACCTCTGTTCTAGGAGACTTCAATTGCAGGAAACAGCTTGCCTTCTATTGCTAGAGGAAAAAGATATTGATAGACCCAGCATTATAATTGTGGTTACTAGCAATGCAAAACGGCAAACCATAAATCCTTACTGAACTCAGGCACTGCTGTTTACCATTGAAGAGATCCTGCTTTCTCTCCAGTGTAACTAAATAAAGACAGGAGATTAGAGAAATAAGATAGCTGTTAAATTAAAGAGGAAAAAAGTTCAAGTTTCAAGGAGGCTGTTACAAAAACAAACAAACATACAAACCAACCAATCCCCAAACTCCTAGAACAATATGTAGCCCTCAGTGACCTAGCAGAGTGTCTTACTTGAGCTGGGCAAGCTGACAGCCCATTCAAAATGACAGCCCCACCCCTCTCATACTCTGGTGGTGGATATGTAAACTGGTACATGTATATCAGGCTAACCCTTTGACCTAGCAATTCCTTTTTTACTTATTTGTCCAAGAAAATATCATAGCCGGGCACACATAGTTATAGGGATATCCTTCGAAACCATCATTTTTTACACAGAAAGACTAGATACCACTTTAAATACCCAACACCAAGAGATTGGGTGGGTAAATCATGGCACGTTCCTACACTAGAAACTGTGTAAATATATAAACTATGTTGTAGAAAAATACTCAGCATTATGCAAAAATGTTAAGAATGTATTGTTAAATGAGAAGAGCGTTCAAAAACCAAAACAGTGAAACATTTACAGGATATCAGATACAGTATGATTTAATTTTTATTTAAAAGACTAGTATAATACACAATATGTCTGGGTGGTGAAATTATTGAGGGAGTTCTATTTTCTTCTTTTAGCTTAAGCGTATTTTCTAAAATGTCTATGACAGAAATATATTACTTTTACTTTAAGAAAGAAGTGATTTCTTTAAATTGGCCCCATTTAACCTGTTTCAAATGGGTCAACAGCCCTATGCATGAGCTTAAAAGTGTGCATTTGTGGACTTGCATTTTGCAGTGCTGACGTGCTTCCCCTAGAACCGAAGGGAGACACGAAACCTCTCTGTAAACTCTTTGTAGATTCCCATCTGTGACTTGATAAATATTTGATGCAGTGGCCAGTCAACATCCCTACATTAGTGAAACTTCTGCCCAGGAGCAACTGCACAGCTCTCAGCGATGAGATCGGAGTAAGTTAAAAAGAGTGTATTCATTAGCCACTTCAAAGGGTTTGGTTTTTTTTAGCTGGCAATTTTGCAGACTGGATTATTGGCCCTGCTGTGTACTGTGTGATGACCAAAAATCATACTACTTGCAAGGAGGAGCCTGCTTCTTGCCTTAACAACATTTTCTTTCCTTTGTGTTCACAGCCCAGGAGGCAAATGCAGCGTGAGTCACCTCCCTCTCTTCCCCTTGGTTAAACAGCTGCGAGTATCTTTAAAATGCCTTTAGGATCTGCCCGGTAACTTTGTTGCCAAAACCCTGGACTCTGGTTTCTGTATCTGATGTAGTTTTATACAATGGGATGGACCACTTGTTCTCTCTATGGTTACAATTGATAATTAAAAAGTCAGCACATTTGTCCCTAAATATCCTGAATTGACAAGTCAAATGGATAGCAAAATGTAGCAGGGCAGAGAAAGGATATGAAGCCACCCCAAATTAATCCCAACTGCAGGACTTTTCAGATGGAACTGAGCAAACTCCTACTCATTTTTCAAACCTCAATTTAAATGTCCCTTCTTCCTAGAAGCCTGCCAGGATCCATCTCCACTATTCCAGGCATGGGACCCCTCCGCTGAGCTTCAATAACGTCTATGCTGCTCCTGTGAGTCACTCGGCTGTATTAGAATTACCTGCTTGTTTTTATCTCTCCCCAGCAAACTGAGTTTCATGAAGACTGTCCTGTCCATCACTGCCTAGCATAGTATCTGGCACTTAGAAAGTGCTGAATACATATTTATTGAATGGAGTACATTTTTCTTGAGATTACTGCTGCAGTGGACTTAGAAAATTGCAGGATTACAGGTCATCGAATTTGAAAGTTTGGCCCATTCATTGCTTGAAGCCCTACCCAGCTCCCCGTAGCCCTCCAAGCACGCAGTTGTCTAGTCTGCTCGCACACTTGTAATGACAGAGTTCATCCCCCTTCAAAACAGCCAAAGGTAGACTTTGAAATGACTAAGGAAGTTGAGTAAAATAAAAGACAAACAGGGTAGATCCTCAACTAAATTGAGAAGCAGTTAGTCCAGGCACCTTGTCACTTCTAGCTCCTCCTGTCTCCATATTATTCCTGCTTCTTGAGGTCTTTCTCCTCTTCCCCTTTTCTGCTGGGCTTTGCTCTCAGCTGAGAGTCAAGCAAGCCCCCCAAGGAGGGGCTACTGATCTGCTTCTCAAACTAGATCAGACATTATGCCAAGGAGTCCTTGAACTTCAAGATGAACATGCAGTCTCTTCTGAAGCATCATTTTTATTTAAAGATCTAACATTTTTATATTAAAAAAATATATATATAGTTTAGGGAAGAATATGTGCATGATTTTAAACAGCACAAGACTGCAAAAAAATTGATTGGACTCTTTTG
Organism: Lemur catta; assembly: GCF_020740605.2. NCBI lineage: Eukaryota > Metazoa > Chordata > Mammalia > Primates > Lemuridae > Lemur > Lemur catta. The sequence continues at coordinate 10,758,339 of NC_059132.1, forward strand.
GCCTGAGCCCTCACACTTCTGGGGATTAAGAGTTCACTCTTGGTCTGATGGGTTACTTTGGTGGGAAAAATATGAGACGTACTAGTGGCTTAATATGGTATCATATTATACCCCTTGGGGGCATTTGCATTTCCATTGGTTTCTTTCAGAGCCTGATAAGGCTTTAAAACCAAAAGGAATCAATGCATAATGGTGGAATTTCAGGCTGCATGAATTGGGGTCGAGGGACAGAGATGACCCAGCAGAGGCATTGCATTTATAAAGCCCACTCCCTAGTAATCTGTCAGCCGTAAGAGGCAGTCCTGTTTCAGGGTGGGTACAGTAAATGTCCATGTGGTTCAGCTTGGACAGTGTTTGGGCAAGGAACTTAACATCTCCAAGCCTCAGTTTCCCTACATGTAACATGAAATTAGAATATTTACTTCACAGAGGTGTTGTGGGCTGCTGTATAAAAAGTACCTCACTCAGTGCTCAGCATATAATAAGCACTTACACAGTAGTTCTTATTAGCATTAACTATAAAATTAACATATGCTCAATCAGACCTGCTCCTAAATTTGTGGGCCTGGTGCAAAAATATAAATGGAGGACCCATACAAGTTAACAAACTGTTAAATATAATAAAATGTGTTCTATCCTTCTGAAACAAAGTTGAGAACTGTTTTTTATATGACTGAATATCAGCAAATTTTAAAGTTGACCAACTTTGATTTTTTGCACATAGCTGGGAGTTCTGTTGTTTGGCTGATCTAAGGATGAATAATAATAATAATAATTCATATATTACTGTATATTCATTACAAAAATGATTTTTTCTTCATTTGAGCAAAATTACTAGTTATGCTGTTATAATCAGGATTTTTACATAAATTTGTGTTCTCATGCATGACAGTAATGCCAAATTAGACACCCTTTCTTAAGCCATTGTATTCTTATTTTTAAATTAATTCCAGCATGGAAAAGGTTGCTGTTCGGTCAGTAGCAACTGAAATTGTCAATAAAGTTATTGTAACATTTACATACAAAAACCAAGAATGGATTTTACATATAAAGTTAAAATAGTATGATGGGGTCTTATAATAAGTTATTATAATAGAAAATATTACAAAATATTATAATTTCATAATATAAATCTATCACTTACATTGCAATTTTTACCTTCTCTCAAAGCAATATGCTAGATCCATAAAACACTTTGTAAGTTCTTTTATCAAAATCTTCAAGGATGGAATATTATAAAGAAAACCAAAGAATGGCAATATGTTCCATGATTTATTCAAATCTCTCCTTGAGACTATACCTTGATCTTTAATAACTCTAAAATAGTCTCAATAGAAATTAGTTTGAGGATTATTTATATGTGAATATTCTCTTTTATAATGTTGCAAACATTTTTGTTTACTTGTTCTAATTTTTTAATATTTTATAAGAATGTAACATTTGCTACATACTTTACAGGCAGTTTATTTCAATTTAGGGAAACTGTTTTCTCTAAATTTAAAACAATTAATCTTAAAAAGCCAAAACAGCCAGACTCATTATTGGTTCAAGATTTTGGAGTTTCTGCAAGCTTTTGCTAACATTATTAACAGCAAACAAGAGTTCACACCAAATAACTGTGGCTAGTGCAAATTCAAAAATAACTTTTTGCCAAAGATCACAATTTTAAATTTAAGAATTACTTCTTATTTTTCACACTCTTCCAGTATTTCTTGTTATCTTGTACAAATTAAATTTTTTTGTTTTAATAGCATTTAGTCAGCGTTTGCTTTGTGTATCCAAAAGTGGTTGCAGTGACAAATATGATGTGTTTTTTAAAAGATATTTCATCTTTGGGCAGATACAGAAAATATCCTATGTAAGCATTGAATTGTTTCAAAAATGAAATTACCTATTGGCACAGTTGAGAAGTGTCTCTTAATAAGAAAATCAAACTCTGCATTGTATATGGCTCACAAAAAATGCTTGCTTCTTACTAGCTGCCATTATTATTAGCTTGCCCTCATTCCTTTAAATCAATGCCTAAAATACAAAGTTATTTTTTCAATTCTACTTTGTACAATGGATATAAAACCAATAAAATACTCAATTTTGACTTCCTCAATTTTGATCTTCTGATGATTTGTCATATGATAAATATTACTGTTCAATATGATTTTATCCTAATATAATTTACTTAAATTAGTTATTAGTTTAAAAAATTGTATCAATAACTTCTTTTGTCACTTTTAATAGTATTTTAAGTTCTTCATTTTAAAAAATATGATCTTTTAAAATTAATTCTTATCTATCATATGCTTGGTCATTCTGGCATCATATTTGAAAGTTATTTTCTCTACTAGACTAGAAAATTTCCATTGTTTTTTATGAATATTATGCTGTAACTCTGTCACACAGGCTTGGCTAAATATGGAATATCTAATAATGATATTCTCTTAAGAATACCACAGCAATATTCTTTGTCGAATACTATTGATCATTTGCCATTGTTTCAGGATTTTTTTTAGTTCTAGTATCTGTAGTTTTTTTTCTTTTTTCTTTTTTTTTTTTGGAGACAGGCTCTTGCTCTGTTGCCTAGGCTAGAGTGCAGTGGTGTCATCTTAACTCACTGCAGCCTCAAACTCCTGAGCTCAAGGGATCCTCCTATCTCAGCCACCTGAGTAGCTGGGACTACAGGCGTGTGCCACCATGTCTGACTACTTTTTCTATTCTTTGTAGAGACCGGGTCTTGCTACAATGCTCAGGCTGGTCTTGAACCCCTGGCCTCATGTGATCCTCCCAGTACAGCTTCCCAAAGTTCTAGGATTACAGGCATGAGCCACTGCACCCAGCTGTGTTCTTTTTATTGAGAACCTAAGTGTTTCCAGTCACAAATTCCTTCACTGGACAAAGCTAACTGTGAAGACAGAGTATGAAATATGTAATAATAGCAACAAAATATTTTGTCTCTCAACTTAGAATGTAAAAAAGTTTGTACAGTTTCTTTCTCCATTGGAAAAAACTTTTATGATAATATGAAATATAAAATTTTTTGCTGTGTTCATTCAATGGAAAATTCATAACCAATAATTCAATTTAACTTACGTTTTTCTCATGATTTCAGGAGGATATTACACATTTTTTTCCAGGATCACCTTCTAATAAACCGTAAAAAAGCAAAATTTTTATCTTTCTTGTCAAATTTGTCAATTTCCCTGCAATTTCTTTATCTTCCAATGGGCAGGCCAGACTTGCATTTGTTTTTTCTGAGTTGCGAATTTGATATGAAAAATTATCTTCTGTATTGTCTTCTAATATTTTGATCAGGAAAGAACTTTCATTAGTAGTAAAGAACATGATTCATCTGACCTGTTCAAGTTGTGGATTTGCTAAGAATACTTTTCTTGCTTATTTTCATTGTTTTTCTCAGTAACTAAATCTTTATTAAATAAGGAATTTGTAATGCTGGTTTGTGAACTGTATGCAGGTCGTGCTTGGCAGACGTCTGCTTACTTTCATTGTCTGCAATTTAAAAAATGGAAGCAGACTACCTTTCCAATATGTTTTTTTCTTTTCCATCTTTATTTTTCTGAACTTCACTTTCATATTTGTAGCTCTATCCCAATCTCAACTTGTTCTTATTCTCAGTGATCTAAAGAATTAAAAGATAAAATGTAATCATATTCAAATTTAAATATATGCCTTCAAAAATGAAATTGAAGTGTAAATAGTAAGATGTTAAAAAATTTAAAATTTTCCAATATGTCTCAGAAAGTTATTTTTCTTCTAAAATATGTATTAAAATGCAATCATAATGAATATAAACATTTAAATAAAAAATTTCAAATAAAGCTTAGTTTTTATTTAGTTTTAAATTTAACTCATTAAATATCTATAAATATTAAATTATTTACAATTCTTACATCAGTTGCTAATGAAAAGAGTTGATATTATGCTTCATGCTTTAAGCGTGCCATGTCTAGATTATGTATAGAAAAATTAAGAATAATATTGCTTAAAATTGCAAAATGTTGTTTGTCATGTGTAACTGCTGCAAACACTGCAGTGATTTGTGAGTACTTCTAGGCCCACAGACTGGAACTTGAAGAAAGCAAGAAAGTGGATGCTCATCACTCCTGGGAAATGATACCTTATTATGCAAGAATCTATAGTATTCATGACATCTGGGAGGAAGGATTTGACAAGTTAATTAATTTGTCTTTTCTCTTACCTAAATGCTTCCACAGCTTAAATTCTCCTCGCACATTCCTAAGCAGTGAACTTCTGTGATGTTGGGAGCAGCCTAACCCACAATTCTTCATGATATTTAGATAAAGTCACCTTTTGTTTCCAGGACAGAAGACAAGAGATGGAGAGTAGTATTTCCCATGGCCTGAATGGGTGTTTGTCACCAGAGCGGTTATTTAGGGTTATGGCTGCTGTGTGTCCACAAGGGTCACCCAAACTCACGTGTTCTTTAATAAATTTACCTTTTCATTGTGTGTTTGTGATTTTTCAGATTCTCTAAACATGAAGTTCAAGGTAGAAGCCCTTCCTGACTGGGCCCAAGTGCTATCTTGAGCTCAGTGAAAAACTCCAACACTACTTGTATGTACATCCCACCTGTATAAAACAGAAATAGGTTCCCCCCAATAATTACCATGTAAATGGTTTTGTGTTTATTACCAGGAGGATTGCTCGAGCTCAGGAGTTCGAGCCCAGCTTCAGCAAGAGCGAGACCCCCATCTCTACTAAAACTAGGAAAATTAGCCAGGCGTGGTAGTGCACACCTGTAGTCCCAGCTACTGGGGAGAGTTTTTTTTTCAGTTTAGATAAGGTCTCGAGGTCTTGCTATGTTGCCCAGGCTGCCTGACCTAAAAAGTAATTTAAATTTGAAAAGCTAACATTTAAGAAAACCCAAAACCTATGTACATATATGGATATATGAAAATATGTCCAATATACAAATGCAGCCAAGATGTTAACAATGGGTGAGTCTAGGTGAAGGATATTTGGGAGTTTGTTGTATTATTTTCAAAAAAAAAAGATTGGGGGTGGTGGAGGGATAAACACATGGGCTGGAGGTGGATGGCTGACCTCAAGGCAATCAATCTACAGACCTGCCAGGTAGTGACCTAGGACCTAAGCAGCCTGGCCTGAAAAGATGAGCTATTCTATACCCGCCAGCATCCTTTTGGCTTCAAGTAACAGGACACCGGAGTCAAAGTAGCTTAAACCGTAAGGACACCTCATGTAACAAGAAATCTAGAGGCAAATGGCTGGAGGGTTGGTTCATTTGTCAGATCAAGGATGCTCATGCCCTCTTCTGTCAGTTTCTGTGTAGTTCTCTTGGCTTTACCCATGGGTACAACAGCTTCATGTGTTAATATCATGCCATGTCCAAAGCAGGCAGGAAGGGGATGGGCTAGCTCCCCTCCGGCTTTGCCCTTTGGATGAAGGGTAACACTCTTTCCCATAGGCAGGCCCCACCCAAAGATTTCCCATACATCTCATTGCCCTTACACACCCCTACCGTTCGGCACCTGGGGTTGTTCACCTGAACAAAAGTGCCGAGGAGGGAAGCTGGTTAGTGGGCAGCCAGCAGTGTTGGCCACACAAGCCAGACTCCTTTGCTCAGGGACCTGAGCCCAGAAGCCCAGCTGCACTTGCTGTCAGCAGTCACGCTGACGGTGAACGGACAGCAAGAAGTTGCGTCGAGGCTGTGGCACTGCCAGGCCATGTATAAGCCAAGGTTAAGACAAGATAAAAACACCATAGAGAGGGCGAGGAAGCCGTTTGGTGGAGAAAGGAGAATGGTGCACCAGGCCGGAGTCAGTAAAGCTGCCCTGAGGGTTAGAAATGGCTCCCCCAACTGCCAGGAGCCGGATATTTTCTGGTTAGGGAGTTCAGTTCCAGGCCACATGGAATGTCCTAGTTAGAACTCTTTATTTGCCAGTGACAGAAAAAAAAATACTGCCCTGGCACAAAAAAGGAGTTAGTTATAAATGTATAGGAATGTTTTAAACTACCCAAGGCCGGATGTGTAGCCAGGCTTTAGGAAGTGCTAGAATCGGAAAGGGCTAGCCCCAGGCAGCTCCTGTCTCTTACTGCTGTTTCTCTATAACGCATTTCATTCTTTTTTTTTTTTTTGAGACAGAGTCTCGCTCTGTCACCCTGGCTAGAGTGCCGCGGTGTCAGCCTAGCTCACAGCAACCTCAAACTCCTGGGTTCAAGCCATCCTTCTGCCTCAGCCTCCCAAGTAGTTGGGACTACAGGCATGTGCCACCATGCCCGGCTAACTTTTTGTATATATATTTTTAGTTGTCCAGCTAATTTCTTTCTATTTTTAGTAGAGTCGGGGTCTCGCTCTTGCTCAGGCTGGTCTCCTGAGCTCACTGATCACTCCTGAGCTCAAACGATCCTCTGGCCTCAGCCCCTGAGAGTGCTGGGATTACAGGCGTGAGCTACCCTGCAGGCCTACAGTGCATTTCATTCTTATCTCTGCAGTAGATAAGCAGATATTCCTGGTGCCCAGGTTGCATACATCCACCCACACCTCCTGTATTTGCATTAAAGCTTAGACCCCACTAAAAGCCCGTGTGTAGTCAGTCCCTCAGTCCTACTTTCGAACTCCCAGAGGAGAGAAGCTGAGAGGACTAAGTTGGGCAGATGTCCAATCCACCAAGTTCATAGGCTTCAGGTCACAACAGAGAAGCATGGGGTAGGGAGGAACAGCGCAGGAGTATACCCCAAAAGGTATCCACATCATGTCCTTAAAGAAGTGGTTCTCAAGGTTGGGGGCAGGAATTTCAGACCCTCATCCCCCGCCCCCCGCCTTCCGCCAGCTACCTCCAAGGGAATTTTGGCGATGTCTGGAGGCATTTTTGTTTATTATAACTTGGAGGGTGGCTGCCACTTGCATCTAATGGATAGAGGGCCAGGGATGTTGCTAAACATTTTAGAATGCTCCCACAACAAAGAATGACCTAGTCCAAAATGTCAGTAGTGCTGAGGCTGGAAACCCTGGCACTCTTTCCATTCTAGTAACTGTTTTTTTCCGCCACATGGAGGATCTGTATTCACAGAGCACAGACCCACGCCTGGTAAGCAGTAGGACTCTAAATATTGGTTCCACAGAGAGTGAAGGAAAACGCTGATTCCACTGCTGATTACCTGGGTTCAGTGTGTGCTCGTGGTGACGCACCCTGGGAGCCCACAAGGGCAGGAGACGTTGCAGTGCTTGCCCTGAGAAGTGAGGGCCTGGGGGGTGTTAGACAGTGGGGGAAGATGGAATAAGCAGAAACAGATGCAATCTGAAGGCGGAACCATAAACACAGGCACAACTTGCAAGTGCTCCCAACACAAACAGCAGCTGCCTGGCTGGTCTCTGCTCCTCCCACACACCAGAAGGGAGAGCTGCAACTCGGTAAGTCCTAAACACCTGGAGGCTATGATACAAATATATTTTAACTTGTCTGGCAGGCAGGTACAGGCCCCAGGCCAATGGGTTTCTTTTTGGCTTAGTCGATACAACATCTGCTTTTTTTTTTTTCTTAAGAAGCATGGTCAGCCTGAAATCTTAAAAAAAAAAAAAAAAAAAAAAAAAATCCTGTATATGATTCAAAGCGGAGAAGACGCCAGGAATAATAAGAAGGAAGAATTTGTAAGGCTGAATATTTTCCTGAAATTTCTAATAAACCCGAATGTGCTCTTTGGCAAACAGGAACAAATTTTCTGAAGTTTCCTGGCACAAACGCGGTAAGTCGGATAACTCAGGTCTTTGCTGCCCTCTACTGAATAAAATAAAGACTAGCAGGTGGTTTGATTTTTCAGCACCTGTGTACTGGGCCCATGCTGGGTGCAGGCGCTGTTTGAGGCATTGAGCACAGTGGGGAAAACTGCGGACCAGATGCCTGTTCTCGTGGAATTTACATTGTAGCGAAGGGGACCGATTTTGCACAAAAGTCGACACATAGGAAACATTTTAAGGTTCTTCAAAGTGCTCTGAAAGTAATTAACAGGATAATGTGGAGAGGGGGCAATTTAAGAGTAACCTGCGGGCTGAGGCTGGAAGGTGAGACAAAGCTAGCCGTGCCGGGAGCAGGGCCCAGAGCTTTGCAAGCAGAGCGAGCAGTGGGTGTAAACTCCAGAGGCAGAAAGGAGCTTCGTGGGTCCCTGAACTCCTAGCGGGAGCAGAGGACAGTGTGGAGGGGAGGCCAGAGAGGCGGGCCGGGGCCACATCACAGAGGGATCCCGCAGTTTGCAGAGGAGCCGGGATTTTAGGGGGTTAAATGTTATTTAGAAGAGGAAGCTATCTAGGGTCGCTATTTTTGTTTTTCAAAGATCATTCCTTTCAATAGTACAGACTCTCTGTACGGTATCAAGAAAGACTTTTTCCCAGAAATATCAGAAAGTTTAAAATGTGCATCCATTAAATAAATATATAAACATCTAGAGGATTACTCTGTTTGCTGCGTGGATGACGGCTGGTGGGGCAGAGGGACAGGAGGAGACAGAGCCGGGTGGTGTGTGTGACTCAGGCGGGGGAGATGGGCAGAAATGGATAGATGTGAGGTATCTCCGGGGTTTCACCTTCAGGACCCATCCAGGTGGGCTGGATGTGGAGGACAGTGAGGGGGAGAGAGAGAGCGAGAGCTGCCAAGGTCGCAAGGGCAAGGAAATCAGCATTTGAGGAGCAGCAGGACCTGCAAGCTCCCTTCCTGGCTCCGTGCGGGCCAGTGGTGGAGGGCCATCTGCCTGTGCACCATGCTGTCTTTCCTTCTGCTCAGTCCAGGTGATTACACCTGACAGGGCTCCGGGAGTCATCCCTCACAAGAATGGCTGTAAAGCCTTTTGCTAATACAAAGCCTCCCATAAATGTCAGGTGATGAGAATTACAGCCCCACAGGCTCATAAAAGAGAGAGCGTGTCATGGCTCGAGGAAGCCACAGCGGCAGTGAGGGCACCGGGCTGTCTTTCCAAGCTGTGTTTTAGTTTCAGGGAAGATCTGCCTGGAGGAGGTGGAGCGCTAGCTGAGGCCACAGTGGCTCAGGGCCTTCTGTGAAAGGTCCAGTTACCAAATCTGTCAGCAGAGCGTCCCTTCGCCTGGCCCAGGGCTCCTTCAAGGTGAAGTGGAGCTTATTCTGAACTTGTAAGAACTCAGCTAGAACCTGGCCTCAGGCAGCCTCTGATTCTGGGGAATAAACAACGCACTGTTTCCCACCTTTTCCAATCCTCGACCCACCTGTCAGCTAATTAGTACATAGCCCAGGTGTTCTCTCTGCCTTGATCCGCTCCCCTGCTCACCATCTGTCTGCAGTCCTTTCATGCACCCCATATGTCTAACAGCCCCGGCCCTCAACCCCTTTCTTTCTCCCTTTTCATTTCTCTCTCCCTAATAGGCACTCAACATTCAGCTAAAAATCACTGGGATCCTATGATTAAGCACGGCATTATGTGCTGAGGTCGTGGAAACTAGGCTGGGGGCAAAGGAATACAATATGAAGACCCTCCCAGAAGGAGTTACACATTTAGCTGACAGCCAGCTAGATAATAACTTCTTCTGTGTGCACACACACTTAAGAAGTAGAACAGTGATGAATCATCGTGGCCAATATCTATATTAAGGGTTGACTGCGTGCCACGCACCTGCCGAGGGTATTATCTCAAGTGGTCCTCAGAACAACCTGGTGAGGTGAGTTCCACTGTGATTCCCATATTCAGATGAGGAATCTGAGGCTTGGGGAAGTGGTGACTTTTGCAGGGTGACATAGCTAGTGAGTGGTGGAACTTTTTTCCAACTCAAATTGGCCTGACTGTGAAGCCTGTATGCGGCACTGCTCTGCTCTGGTGGTGCATCAGCTGGGATATAATGGGATTCCGTTTTTATTTATTCATCTGTTTTTTATTTTATTTTGTTTTTTAAAGATGAGGGGGGGTCTCACTATGTGTCCAGGCTGGACTCGAACCCCTGGCCTCAAGCGAGCCTCCCGCCTCAGTCTCCTGAGTCACTGGGATTACAGGTGTGAACTACTGTAACTGACTCCATGGGATTCCAAATAGCACGGGGACATTCTGCATGCTGCTCCAGGTCTAAGGCTACTCTGCCCTTTGTTCTCTCCTAACTTGTCTTCTACATGCCTCCCCATCTTGATCCATACCCCTATCTTACCCCAATCTCTTGAACCCTTAATGACATTTTGACATTGAATCAAAATTATATCAATTTTGATATAATTGCATTTTCGCACGCTTATTGAGAGAGCATTTTTAGGAGTAAACACCAATAACCCCAATTAATTCCAATAAACTCAATAAATAATAAACCCTAAAAAATAATAAACCCCTATAAATGCCAATAAATTTTGGGACCAATTTTTTATACATTTTTTTCAATTTTTGCTATTAACTTTTTTTTGTTTACTAAAGTTATTTCTTTTCTTTTTTTCTTTTTTTTTCAGACAGGGTCTCACTCTGTCACCCAGGCTAGAGTGCTGTGGCATCACCCTAGCTCACGGCAACTTCCAACTTCTGGGCTCAAGCGATCCTCCTGCCTCAGCCTCCTGAGTAGCTGGGACTACAGGCTCGCACCACTATGCCCAACTAATTTTTTCTATTTTTAGTAGAGATGGGGTCTGGCTTTTGCTCAGGCTCGTCTTGAACTCCTGAGCTCAAGTGATCCTCTCTCTTTCGGCCTCCCAGAGTGCTAGGATTACAGGCGTGAGCCACTGCGCCTGGCCCAACTAACTTTTCAAATAGTGAGTTATTGCTATGGCAATAAGAAAGTTATTTCCTCGCCCCATATCCTGAGACTGGTGTGGTGCTTAATGATACACTGCTGGTGTTGAGTTTTGTTAACTTCAAGAAACAGGTAAGGCTTTCACTCAAATTTAATTGAGGCAGCACGGTGTTGAAAGACCTGGGTTGTGGTTCTGTCTCTGCCACTGACTATACTTGCGATATCATGAGAAAGTTAAAAATTAAACTCTCATGGTCTCTATTCCTCATCTGTAGACAAACAACATTAGACAGGACCATCCCAAAGATTCTTTCAGCTCTTCAATCAATAGCTTTTGTGACTTCTCTAGGTGGTTATTTGGGAAATTGTATATGAAAGAAAATATATGAAACAATTGCATTATAATAGAGTTAGTGTCTTAGCTATTGCCTTTATGTAATATTCATGAAATTTTATTGTTATTGTTTTTATTTTTGAGAACAGAAAAGTATTAATAGTAGGATTTTCGAACTGGAACGAACCATAAAAGAGATAATTGTTGATACAAGAGGGTAAAAGAGAATCTCCCACCAACCTCCTACCCCCCAGAAAAAATTCAGTAAAACAAATAGCGTTGACTTCACATAATGGATTTGATTAACTGTTTATGTTAATAGGCCAAGACACTATAAATGTGTCATTAATTGTTCTGTGACAAATTCAAAGTTTCCTGAGAGTAAAATGCACATCCAATGTACTTAGATATAGTCATCTACGTGAGTAAACAAAGAGATTGCAAATGTGTGGTTGGTTATTTCAGGAAAAATACAAAATAGGGTGACCTCAGAGAATGTGACCGTTGTGTAGTAAATGGAAACTTAAATAATCATATGGTATCTCACTGGGAAAAGGTTGTGGAAACAAACATAGGTAGTCATCCTAGAACAGTGTACTCTAATCTGCAGCTCACAGATTCCAGGTGGTCCATGAAATTGCCTTAAGGGTTTGCAAATCCGTGAGTTCACTAACCATTCATTGTCTGTTGACTGAATCAACCAATGTGGCAAATAATACAAACAACTCCCTTTCTTTGTTTCCTGTAAAGCACAAAAGAAAAGAACACACTTCTTCTTCTTTTTTTTTTCCTTCTAGCTGGAGAGGTAGGCTTAGCTATATATGCAAGGAAGAGGTTCTTACCTAGAGTAGAGAGTTCCCCAATGCAAGGGCAGGCACATGTGATCCCAGTGGAAGGTATATCTCTATTTGGAATAGTGAATTATCAGCCTACCACGGCCCAAAGCTATTAAAAATTCAAATCAAATAACTTACTGCCCTTGTTCTGCTTCCAATCTCCTTGAGCTGCTTTTTGATGATTTTGCTTGCTGTGTAAGTTTGCCCACAGGGAGGACAGGAACATCTGGTCCACATGACAGTTGTGATTCTCTTTGTAAACTAATAAGCTGACATTCTGTTTATGAAGATGATTTTCTTTAAGTGCTCAGTTTAATGTGTGCATTATTGACTTTGGTTCCAGTCTTATTTTGCCAACAAAATCTATTTGGGGGACTGTAAAACTAGGAGTGCAATCCTTAACCCCTTGTATTTCTCGAGCTCAAGGGTAGCTTGAGAGCTCTCTTGGCACCCACATTGCTGAGCTTTTTCTGGGGATGCCTCTTTGCACCGTTGCACACTGCTTACCCTTACCACCGGATGAGCATCTTGTCTGATCCTCCCATTTTGTGGATGGACAGACTGAGGCATACATCCTAGTATGGCTGTGGTTTCCACCCTCAGTACTTAGCATCTTTGAGACCCAGCTCTCTGAACACTTAAACATTAAAAAAACTTGTTATTTTGAAATAATTTTGGATTTACAGAAGACTTACAAGGTTAATACAGAAATACTCCACACCCAGCTTCTCTTAACATTAACATGTTATAGAACCATGGTACATTGATCAAAATGAAGAAGTATGATATTAACCAACAACAAACTTTATTTGAATTTCTTTAGTTTTTCCCCACTGGTGGCCTTTTCTCTTCCAGGATGCAATCCAGGATACCTCATTACATTTAGTTGTCATATCACCTCTGTTACCTTACACCTGTTTCTCAGTCTTCATTTTTCATGACCTTGGTACTTTCGAAGAGTATTGATCAGGTATTTTGTAGAATGTCCCTCAATTTGGATTTGTTTCATGTTTCTTCAAGTTTAGCCTGAGGTTGTGGATTTTGGGAAGAACAGCACAGAGGTGAAGGGGTGCATGCCATCACTGGTGATATTATCCTCGATCACTTGGTTAAGATGGGATCTGCCAGGTTTCTCCACTGTAACTGTCAACTCTTTTGGTTAGAAGCCAGTCACTATGTCCACCCCACACTCAAGGAAAGGGGAATTAAAATCCATCTTCTGGAGGGAGTGTTAGGTTGGGACAAGGAGGAAGGGGAACAGATGCTTTGTCTAGGGGGTGTCCATTGAGGAGCAGATCACACTAGGAGATGCTTCATCTACAATAGGAAGAATAAATTGACCAGAGGGGACATGTAAAGGGGCTTCCAAGGACTGAACAGATGTTTGGTCTTCAAGGACTGACCAACTAGAAAGAGGTAGAAAGGCCACAAGGTGGAGATACGATCAATGCCACAAATGAGGGTCTTTGGAGCATGCATACAAGTAAGGTAACTACCCTCAAGTGACCTACCCTCATTAACATAGTAAAAATCACACCCACCAGTGCCAGGACAATTTACAAATACCATGGCAACCTCTGGAAATTGCCTTATAAGGTTAAAAATGGGGAGGGTTCCTAGTTCTGGGAATTCTCTACTGCTTTCCAAGAAAAACCATGAATATTCTGCCCCCTGACTTAACATAAAATTAGGGAATCAGCATAGAAGGGAAAATCTTGTTAAACTCGGATCTCCTCCACTCTCAGGGGTTGACCCACACCTTCTCTAGAATGTACTATGTTTTAATAAACTTCGGCACTTTGCTTGTTTGCATCTGCTTGGTCTGCTCCTTTGCTCTGTTGACTTGGTACCAGCCACCATTCGTCGGTCCTGGGAACTAAGAACCAGGGAACACAGGCCTGACATCTGGTCTCCAAACTTGACAGGAGAAGTATCAGAGAATTTGTAGACTTATGTTAAGACCACCACAGTATTTTATAAATTTTGGGTGGAGATATTTTGAGGCTATGAAACATCTTGTTTCTCCTTAAAGTTTTGTCCACTAATTTTAGTGTTTGTCAGTATTTCTTGCCTACAGCAATTATCACTGTGGTTGTTCTAATAGTGAATTTTTTCTATTTTTCTAATTTCTTCTACATCTATTAGAAACAATATTTTTAATGGGTATCTACTTGTACCCCAGCACGTTTTGTGACCTGGCGTATTTTTTTATCTGGCTCCTCAACTTGATTGACTTGGATAATTCCTTCTCTTGTGGGTAATCCTTTCTTCTAGAAGAAGGTTTTCTCTCCCTCCTTTTTGTGGTCATCAGATTTTCTACAAATTTTGGCGTTTAAAACAAAATGACCTCTGCCATCATTGTCAGCTTTCCAACATAAAGTCAGACATGAGATTTGTGTTATCATAATGTGCTTTATGACGATGCTCTTATTCTTTATGTATCTAACTCAGCTTGTGTTGGGAAAGCTGGTATTATGATTAATCTTTACTTCCTTATCTGCTGTTAGACCACAGACTAATAATGTAAGCACATATATTTTGCTGCATATCAGTTTAAATACTTTTATGCAATATTCTGCATAAAATGTTCTTTACATTTTAATGTTTCAAAGGCTTAGGATATTTTATTAATGGAAAATTTCAAATATTAAAAAGCAGAGAGAATAGCATCATGAACATTCATCTGCCCATCGCCTAGCTTCAAAAAGTATCAAAATATAGTCAATTATACCTTTTAAATCTATAAGCACCTCCCCCCACCCCACACTCTCACCCTACCCTTCCTGCCTCCCACTCTTGTGTCTTTTGAAGCTAATCCCAGGTATTATATTATTTCATCTGAAAGGATTCAGTAGGTATTAGAATGTTTTTGCTATCAACTAGAAATGATAATCAATTAATTAATTTGTCCATTGACTTACTTATTGATTGGCACTAAGATACATTCAGGGGAAACAGTGATTAAGAAACGTGAACAGGGCGGAGGCTCCTGCAGCGGTGCCCGGCTGTGTGGCGTGGAGCTTCCCCGCGCCCCTCGAGTCCAACCCTTTCAGCATTCTGCTCTCGCGCCAGCTCGCTCCTCGGCACCATGACCACCACCACCACCTTCAAGGGTGTCGACCCCAACAGCAGGAATAGCTCCCGGGTTTTGCGGCCTCCAGGTGGTGGATCCAATTTTTCATTAGGCTTTGATGAACCAACAGAACAACCTGTGAGGAAGAACAAAATGGCCTCTACCATCTTCGGGACGCCTGAAGAAAATCCCCCTTCTTGGGCCAAGTCGGCAGGTGCCAAGTCCAGTGGTGGCAGAGAAGACCTGGAGTCATCTGGGCCGAAGAGAAGGAACTCTTCCGAAGCAAACTCTGGAGACTACTTAGATCTGAAGGGAGAAGGTGACATTCACGAAAATGTGGACACAGACTTGCAAGGCAGCCTGGGGCAGAGTGAAGAGAAGCCTGTGCCCGCTGCCCCTGTGCCCAGCCCGGTGGCCCCGGCCCCGGTGCCATCCAGAAGAAATCCCCCTGGCGGCAAGTCCAGCCTAGTCTTGGGTTAACTCCGACTGTCGTGAACTCTGTCGTTTTGTTTGTTTGTTTCCTCCATGATTGTGAACTGCACAACTTGAGCCTGACTGTACATCTTTTGGATTTGTTTCATTAAAAAGGAAGCACTTTATGTACTGCTGGTTTTTTTTCCCCCTCTTTTTGAAGAACAGGTTTCTCTTTATCTGTCCTGGCTCCTCTGGGTCTGTGGACCATGGCATGAGTGTTTTCTAGTAGTAGATTGGAGGGAAAGCTTTGTGACACTTAGTACCATGTTTTTAAGAACAAATAATTGGGTTCCAAATGTGTTAGAGGATCTTT
Organism: Lemur catta; assembly: GCF_020740605.2. Classification (NCBI taxonomy): domain Eukaryota; kingdom Metazoa; phylum Chordata; class Mammalia; order Primates; family Lemuridae; genus Lemur; species Lemur catta. Next base: position 10,774,086 of record NC_059132.1, read on the forward strand.
TGTACTGAGGTTTTTAACACGTTACTTGGGTTTACCAAGCCTTGACTGGACAGACCATAAACAGTCCACAGGCACCATCCTGTCAGGCCCCGACACACAAGGCTGTCTACGCAGAGCCTTCTCCTTAGTGTTACCTGCCTTACCAGTGCCCTTTGCTAAAAGCATCCTACTGTGCCATACAAACAATGACGAGGCCTGCGCCTCATGCCTTGCTGCCTGCAGAGCAGAGAAACTGCCTTTTATTTTTTTAACCTTCAGAAGTCAGATACTAACGTGACTGGCTGGCTGGTGAGCACCGCCTGGTGCTCTCACGCGGAGGAAGGCTCCGACGTACAATCAGACTGGCTGCGACTGAAAGTGGTGAAGCAAGCGAGGGAGGCCGTCACCGAAGCGGGTCTTCGTCCGGGAACGGACCCCACAGGGGCACTGCTGTTAAATAACCTGACGCTGTGTGCATGACGCTGGTGTTTGACCATGAAATGAAAGCCTCATCCTTAAAATGTGTGTTGTACTTCACAATCCTGGACTGTTGCTTCAAGTAAACAATATCCACGTTTTGAAAAAAAAAAAAAAAAAAAAGAAATGTGAACACATTCCCTACTCTCTTGGAGTCTATATTCAGCTGGACATTGAAGTTACTATCTAGGTAACCTTAGTTACTTAACTTCTTAGCTACTTAGTTCTTAGTTGCTTAATTTCTCTTTGCCTTAGTTTCTTCATATATAAAAAAGGAGATAGCAGTAATACCTTATTTAGATGACTATTGTGAAGAGTAAATGGATAATATTTGGAAATTTGAGCAAACATTTAATCTATTGAAAATCCATGAGTCCTTAATAATAGTTAAAGAAAGAGGAAATTAAGGCCAGGCGTGGTGGCTCATGCCTGTAATCCTAACACTCTGGGAGGCTGAGGTGGGATGATTGCTCAAGGTCAGGAGTTCAAGACCAGCCTGATCAAGAGCGAGACCCTGTCTCTACTAAAAAATTGAAAGAAATTAGCCAGACAACTAAAAATATATAGCTGGGCATGGTGGCACATGCCTGTAGTCCCAGCTACTCTGGAGGCTGAGGCAGGAGGATTGCTTGAGCCCAGGAGTTTGAGGTTGCTGTGAGCTAGGCTGATGCCATGGCACTCTAGCCCAGGCAGCAGAGCAAGACTCTGTCTCAAACAAACAAACAACAACAACAACAACAAAAAAAAAATTAAAAAAATTAAAGAAAGAGGAAATCAGAAAAACTCATTTATCTCCAGTTGAGATGGTTATCAAACCATCTTTTTATTTTTAAAATTGATAAATAAAGGAAAAGAATTAAGCATTTACCCACTTTTAAAAAAGAAACTGTACTTTAGGGTAACTAAATAGCCTCTGTTATTGAAGTAAATCTCTAATTTACAGAAGACTGTCAGGTAGTAAATGTAGAAGGTAACATATAATTAGAAAATCATTACTTTGTCACCCCTAAGGAAAGTATTGATTCAGGAAAGGATGAAACCATTAAACCATTAGGTTAATGGTTGACAGGTAGGTTGACCATTTATCCCATTTTGCCTGAGATGGTTCTAGTTTATGACTGTTCTCCAAATGTAATTATTAATAGCACCCCTGTCAGTCTCAAATGTGATGGTTTGGATAATAAATTATAGGGTCACTCTATTGATAGGGAACCAGACATTTGTATGAAGCCGAAGTAATATCATGCAGATAATATTGTGATTACAATGGAAGGATTGAGCTGTCATTACCTTTAACCCAGTATTAATCTTAGCGTCACTTAGGGTGGGACAACCAGATATTCATGTGGCTCTTGATGTGATACAATTGAAATACACAGCACTACCTATGAAGTTCTGTTGATAAAAATGTTCAGTTTAAATCTGATGAAATATTCAGTTCTATCTTCCTTACTTACAAGAAATACAATGGTTAGAAGTAGCAGTCCAACAGATCCAGAAGGCGAAACTGGCCTACTTTATAGAAAGTCAGTATCAGGCCGGGTGCGGTGGCTCACACCTGTAATCCTAGCACTCTGGGAGGCCGAGGTGGGAGGATTGCTTGAGGTCAGGAGTTTAAGATCAGCCTGAGACCTCCATCTCTACTAAAAATAGAAAAGAAAAATTAGCTGGGCAACTAAAAATAGAAAAAAATAGCTGGGTGTCTTGGCATGCGCTTAGTCCCAGCTACTTGGGAGGCTGAGACACGAGGATCCCTTGAGCCCAGGAGTTTGGAGGTTGCTGTGAGCTAGGCTGACACCACAGCACTCTAGCCAGGATGACAGAGCTAGACCCTGTCTCAAAAAAAAAAAAAAAAAAGAAAAGAAAAGAAAAAAAGAAAGTATCATGGTAAAAGGTACTCTTCTAGGTTAAAAGTGTCTTAAGAGACATAGCAACCAGATGCATCACTTGGTTCTGAATTGGACTGGATTTGGCCAAACCAGCTGGAAAGGATGTCTTGGGGACAGTTGAGAAAATTTGAATATGGATTTGGTATTAATATTAATTTGGTTATGTGTGAAAATATTATTTTTGCTATGTAGAAAAACTATGGGCTTTTCTTTTAAAAAGAGATACATTCTGAACTATTTAGGGATGGAATATTATGATGTCTATAATTTACTTGAAAATACCTCAGTGTTAACAACAAAGTAAGTTGGCAGGCAAAGAAATATGATAAAATATGTAAAACACATTGTAACTGCTCAATGTTACAATATGTAGTACAGTAACAAGTGGTTGGAATGTTGCAGAGGTATCTAGGGTGCTATAGGAGAATTTAACAGGGGAAACTACCTAGATGGTGGTGGCAGGAGGTCAGATTTTGCTCTCTGAAGAATGCTACCTGGAGGACGTAATGTGTAAGTTGAGATCTGAAAGACAGTGTGATGGGTAAGACGGTGGGATCCCAAGGATCCTGCTTGCCCATATTCAGCCCTTGTGTAATCCGCTCTCCTTGAGTGTGGTCTGGACTTACTGACTTGTTTCTAACTAACAGAATGGGGCAGAAGTGATGGAATTTCATTTCCAAAATTAGGTTACAAAAAGTCTGTGGCTTTCATCCAGGGCATTCTTCCTTTCTTTCTTAGATTGCTCAAGCCAGGAGAAGGACACTGCCGTGTTTTGATTATCCCTATGGAGGGGCCACTGTGGCATGTCCTCAGTCTAACAACCTATAAGGAACTCACACATGTCAACCACCAGGTGAGTGAACTTGGAAGCAGATCCTTCAACATCAGGTGAGTGAGTCTTCAATCCTGGCCTGACTGCAATCTCATGAGAGACCTTGATCCAGCAGCACTTAGACTGTGCCTGGATTTCTGACCCATGGAAGCTAGGAAATGATAAATTTTGTTGCTTCAGGCTGCTAAGTTTGGGGGTAATTTGTTGTGCAGCCATAGATAACTAATACAGATAGGAAAGAGTTATTTGGGTGAAAGATGGCAAGAACAGCATTACAGGCAGGCATATGGAAAACACATGAGATAAGCATCCAAGGTAAAATGAATGGGTATCTTTGAGGAACTGAAAGAAACCAAATATGATTAGAATTTAGAGAGCAAATGAGGAAAGATGAAGCTATAGAGATGGGCATGGTATAGATTTTCAGGCCTACAAAGACCGTGTCTAAAGTCTGTTTTTTACCCTACTGGGCAATGACAAGCCATTGGAAGGATTTCAGTGAGGGCTGTTTTAGAAGCTTAATCAGATGCTTCACAGAGAACAGAATAGAGGGGGCAGGGGTGGAAGCTAATCTGGGGGAAGAGCTGAATCATCCAGGGCTGGGAGTGGAAAACAGATGCCGTTGCCTTTCTCATCTCGGACACCGGAAAGGTCAGAACTGTTCTGGATCTCACGCTGGTTACACAAAATTGGTGCAGGGATGGACATACATATCCACGCCAGTTAACACACTGGCTACACAATGACCAATCAGGTTTTCTCTCTGAAGGATTTGCACCTACAGATACCCAGAGATTTGGCAGTGAGGTGAGCTGGGTGCTGCTTTTATATCCACGTTGAGTAGGACGAGTGAGAGGAGGAAGTAGGTTTACAGAGAGAGAAGACTAGAGCAAACAGGCAGAGGTAGTCCAGAGGAGAAGCCACGTGGCTCCTGAGAAGGGAGGGAAGCTTCCCAGGCCCTGTGAAGTTCAGGACAACCAGTCTTCCCGTCCATAGATTTCGTGAGTTCTCAATTTCCTCACCAACACTCATTTCATATGAGCTAATTTGGGATTCTTTTCCTTGCAACTAAAAAATTGTCTTGACTAGAGTACATACTTGCACCATGATTGAAGAGATGATTTGACCTCTATAGATTAAAAAAAGTGTGTGTGTGTGTGTGTGTGTGTGTGTGTGTGTGTGTGTGTCGGGGGGGGTTGGATAGAATGTAAATGCTCTGTCTTCTGTTATTCCTAACACTTGCAAAATATTGGAGACATATCTTTGGACTCAATATACTCATAAAAATGCATTTACTTCAATTTGGGAATTCTCAGCCCCATCCAGGCAGCCCATATGCTGATACTACGTAAGGGTTTGAACATAAAACAATGATTTCTGAGTTCTCTCACATTCTTGGATCCAGTGGAGATTAGGGGATGGGAGGTGAGAAGTTCTTGTTCTAAATTCCATAATTAAGTCACAGGCTGATGAAGTGACAGATAGAAGGGAGATGCAATTGAGATACTGTCTGGAGAAGTATTGGCTGCTCCCCTCACACAACCATACAGAATGGCAGTAGCCCAGGGGGACTTTATACTCTAACGATTGATTGGGAGTAGAGCACATTGGTTATGAACGTGGACTCTGTAGCCTGATGGCCTAGATTTGAATTCCAGATTTGCCACTTACTAGCCGTGTGACTTGGGGCGCATTACTTAATCTTTCTGTGCCTTTACTGTCTGTAAAATAGGATAATAAAAATGCTTACCTCATAGGGTTTTTAAAAAGGCTCAAATGTGTTAAACACATTTAAAGTGCTTAAACAGTGCCTAGCACATGGAAAATGATTGGTAAATATTACTTACTAAGTAAAATGCTTATATAACATGCTCACTATACTAGGGGCTCAGGAAATTTAAGATACTATTATTATTTTCTGCTCTAATCCTGTATGTTGATTTAGTATGATGTCTCTCATTCATAGAGTAATATTGTTTATGTAGTCCTAGTTTCTTGGCTTTCCCAGTGTCTTCACTTACATGTGTGCAAAAACCTGGAAACTATCTTCATTTTGACCTTATTGGTAAAGAACTAGCTAGCAAAATGCCCTATCTTAGTCTGTAAGGGGGACAGGTATAACAAAATACCATAGACTAAGTGGCTTATAAACAACAGAAATTTATTTCTCACAGTTCTAAAGGCTGGGAAATCCAAGATTAAGGTGGCAGCAGATTTGGTGTCTGATGAGGGCTGGCTTCCTCACAACCTTCTCACTCTAACCTCACATGGCAGAGGGGACGAGAGTTCTCTCTTGGACGTTTTTTTTTTTTTTTTTTGAGACAGAGTCTTGCTTTATTGCCTAGGCTACAGTGTCGTGGCATCATCCTCACTCACAGCAACCTCAAACTCCTGTGCTCAGGCAATCCTACTGCCTCAGCCTCCCGAGTAGCTGGGACTACAGGCATGTGCCACCATGCCCGGCTAATTTTTTCTGTATATATTCTTAGTTGTCCATATAATTTCTTTCTATTTTTGGTAGAGACGGGCGGTCTCGCTCTTGCTCAGGCTGGTCTTGAACTCCTGACCTCAAGCGATCGTCCTGCCTCAGCCTCCCAGAGTGCTAGGATTACAGGCGTGAGCCACCGTGCCCGGCCCTTGGACCTCTTTTATAAGGGGATTAATCCCATTTATGAGGGCTCTGTCCTCATGACCTAATCATCTCCCAAAGTCCCCACCTCCTAATATAATATTATCACCTTGAGGGCTGGGCATGGTGGCACATGCCTGTAGTCCCAGCTACTTGGAAGGCTGAGGTAGTAGGATCGCTTAAGCCCAGGAGTTTGAGGTTGCTGTGAGCTAGGCTGACACCATGGCACTCACTCTAGCCCAGGCAACAGAGCGAGACTCTGTCTCAAAAAAAAAATAGGCTATTATAAATAATGCTGCTAGGAACATTTGTGTACACGGTTTTGTGTGGTTCCAATTATTTTGGCTCATGGTGTTTAACAATGGGACTTTGCTACCACACTGCCTTGGGTTTAGGGCATTTACTAGCTATGTGACCTTGGGCAAGTTACTTCTCCATGCCCCTATCTCATTTATAAACTTTGACTGTGTATATTGCTCACCTTAGTGTTTTTTGAAACTTAAAAGAGATAAGACATGGAAAGTACTTAGAACAATGTCTGGTATATATGGTTATGTCCGAGTAAAATTTATTAATATCTATTAGCATTATTTTAATATTTTGAGCTCTTTAATGATAGAGTTCATCTTCATTTTGCCTTTGAAACTCTAGAGTGTAAACTTATTTTTAATAAAAAAAGAAACATTCAGAATTGTCTGGGTATCAAAGTGTGCTAATTTTAGACAAGTGCACTTTGATACTGAAGGAGATATTAAAGCTATAAATTGCAAAAAGGCTTGTCTTCTCCAATTTACCTCTTCGAATGCAGCAACTTATAACACCCAACAGACTGCACTAATTATTTAGTATACCTTGGGAGATAGCCTTGTAATTAATAATATATCATTTAATAACATGGATGTATCTCCGGGTGGTGACTTAAGACTGCTGTTACTGTCAAGCTGGGGAAATAGCTCCTTTCCACAGCAACTCTATGATGGGTTTAGGCGCGACCCAGGTCGATTTTGATTGGCTCACCTAATGCAAACGGTCTCGGTCTGACCCACTACTGGCCAATATGGCTCCACAATTGGCTGTCCTGGAAGCCGCCGGACACGTGGCCACCGCAGGCCGGGCCGAACGTGGGAGGACTGAGTTACCCTTACCGCGAGAGGGCGCCGGCGGTTCCCCGTTGCCAAAGTCTCATTTCCCATAAAGCCTGCAGGCGACCAATCAACTGGCTGTCTCCATACCGCTTTCAAAGTCGGCGGGCCCTGTGCCCAATAGTAAGGCAGATACCGCCCCCAACTCGAGGATTGATGGAAAGCTTCGCCAGTCACATCATAGATCTCCGCTATCTCCGCCTCTCTCGTACGGGATTGACGAATTTTCTGGCCAATTGAGGACGCCGGGTCGGCGGGTGGAGGAACGCGGCCCTCTGTAATGGCGGAGCGTGGCGGGGACGGGGGGGACGGCGAGCGATTCAATCCGGGGGAGCTCAGGTAAGGAGCGCCGCCCTCCGTCACGTCTCGGCTAGCTGGAGTTCCAGGGGCTAGGCCTGCCGCGCGGAGATCCGGGGCGGACGGCGGGCAGCCGAGTTGCGGTGGCTCTGGGTCGGGACCGCATGGGGTGTGAGAAGGGGGAAGGGGAAGGTGGCTTGAATGAGAGGGTCGGGCCGGGGCTGGGCCGCGGCCTCCAGCGCGTCCTCGGGGCGCTCCCTGCGGCTTTCGCGGGCTCTGCCGCCCCTCGCGGCCCGCCGGGCGGGCCCGGCGCTCCCGCCCGCCTAGGGGCCCCGCCTCGGCCGCGTGCCGCCTCCGCCTCGGCCGGCCGCAGCCTTTCTCCGGGCTGCGCTCCGCCGCGGGCCCCGTTTTCCTCATCGACGCCCCTCCACTCTGCAGTTAGCCCCCCGGGATCCCTCGCCACTTCGGGCTCAGTCTTCTCCACGCTCTCCGCGGCTATTTGGAGTCCCTACGTTTGTCCTTTCATCTCGTCCCCCCCCATCACTTGCCTTTCTTAACTTCGTATGGCTTTTCTTCCTTTTCTCCCATCTCTTTATTGCTTATTATTCTGCAGTTGTGAACGATAACAATAGCAGCAACCGTTTGTTAGGCGCTTACTATGTGCCAGTGAGACGTTTTTACTTAGGGTTGTCTCAGTTAGTCCCCACAGCCACTCTTTGGAGGAGTTGGCTCTTCTCATTTTGCAGGCCGCACACCAGGGGCAGCTTTCGTTAAGTTACTCGCCCATCTTGCAGGTGAGGAAACTGAGCCTCGTAGAGGTTGAGTCAGTAGAACAAGATTGCATAGGTGGGATTGTGGCTCCAGGAAGTGACTTGAACCCAGGCAGTCAGGCTCCGGAGCCTGCGTTCTTGGTCTGTGTTCTGTTTGTCTACTACCCACGCCGTTGGCCTAAAGAGTGCAGTGACCTTTCTTCCTCCGGAACCTCAGTGCCTATGGAATTTATAATTAAAATTTGATAAAATTAAGAGTGACTTGGAAAAAAACATATATATCTTTTGGTCAGTGTCAGGAAAAAAGACGTACTAGTCTTTATGTATGTTCGGTACATTTTTTTTTTCTGGATGGGAAAAATGTCATTTCAGATGATCACCTCCCATTCTGAATTGTGCTATTGTCAGCATTGGAAAATGAAAAAGAACAGTGTAGATTATGAGGACTCTGTAATATTGTCTAGAGCTTAAGATGAAATTGGATATGGGAATTATTATTCAAGGTTTTAGAAGAAAATAATGTCTTTCAGATTCTAAATTATCACACAAAAATCCCTACTTCGGCAGGAATAAAATTTTGCCTTATGTCAGAGATGTCTCTCAAATCCTTTAAACCCCGCATGTGCATGTTAGTACTGACCAAAGTGTGTTGTCAGGGTCTTTCAGTTTTAGTGATGGAAAGTTTATTCTTGATTCTAATCTTAAAGAGAGGTTCCTTAGCTAGTCTCAGATGGATTTACTAGGGAACATTATTTTGTGTTTTAGAGAGTATTTTTCTTCAGTTTTACAACAATACATCTTTTAGATTTTATTAATAGTCTAGACATTGTTGTAAAACTGACTTGAATAGGGCTTAATTTGAAAAGTAATTTGCTCTCTTGCAAATCTGTTTTACCCTCTCCTCTTGGGTTGGAAGTTGCTTGCAGAATATTTTGTATAGACCTTTATTTTAGTATTTCTCATGATTTATGAGCTATCAGCTGTTTATGTGACTGCTTTGATGGCAGAAGTTGGTGCTTAGTTTTTGTATTTGCATCTTGAGTGTATTTGATGGTGTGTCTATCATAGTGCCTGGCAAATAAGGCTTTCAGTAGATACATGGTAAATAAATGAAGATAGGAGATTTAGAGATGGTTGACTTATTGGGCTGACATTTATTGTGTGCTATGTGACAGTTACAGACCTAGGTGCTGGCCGTAGAGCCCTGAACTAGACCAAAAAAGTCCTTTGTCCTCAAGGAGCTTCCAGCCTAATTAAGGTCGATCGGAATTCTAAACTAAACTGAATGATGAAATCAGTCTACAACTGTGAAGTGACTTATGCAAGGTCAATGCGTAGTTAGTAGAGTCTGAACTAAACCCTAGGTTTCCTCAGTTAATTTATATGAGTTGTCTCCCATATATGAGTAGCATTTTTTCATTCTTGTACCTCCAATTTAAGTATTAGCAGTAACGTCTTCCCCATTGGGAAGATTACATATCCATATAGCGTACTTCTAGAAAAATAGATTACGTTTCTGTCTCCATGGTGTTCTTATGAAATATTTTTATTGTTTCCGTTCATGCTTTATAGGCTTTTGTTTTCCAAAAAGATTGTAAGTGGTAGGAATGCAAATCATCTACAATCGATGGAAAATTCAGAGATTACAAACGCTATTTATCCCTTTATTGTTGAGGCCCTTACAGTAACTTTTAAAGTCATATTTGTGTAGATCCTTTATATAGGGCCTTTATTTGCCTATTAATACTAATGACAAGGTACTCACAATCTAAATTTTCTCACCTATAAAATGAGAGTAAGAATACTCTGTTGTTACCACTGACTGGCTGACTTGAGCAGGTTATTTTTCTGTGCAATAGTTTCCCTGTAAAAATGGTGCCAAATTTACCTCATTGCATTGTGAGGATTAAAGGAGTCAGTACAGGTTACGTCCATGTAACTGTGCCTGGTATGTAGGAACTTCATTGTTGTTAAAACAATGTGTTGCAGCAGTGTACCAAGGAGAACTATATGCTAGTGGGTAAAGCTAATACAAAAGTAAATAAGAGAGATTTCTTCATAGCATTTATCACAATTGAAAACTCAAATTGGATAATGAATCAGAGAGGGTCTGGGAGAGGCTAGAGGTAGGGAAGCAGTATGAGGTGACGTTTGAGCTGAGGCTGAATAATAAGGAGCCAGTCATGTAAAGATCTGGGAAAGAACATGCCAGGCAAAGGGAACAAATGCAGAGGCTTCAAAGTAGTGAACTTGAAGTATTTGATCAGAGCAACTAGAGTTTGTGGAAAGGTTAACAAGGGCCAGATTATATAGGGCCTGGTAATAGTAATTACAATAATAATAGCTAACACTATTACTAGTGTTAATACCATTTAACACTTACCAGCACTATTACTGTACTGACGTTATAGGAATGGTAATAATAGCTAATACTTATAGCACTTATGTGCTGGATGCTGTTTGAAATACTTTATTAGTTCATTTAATACTCACTGCAGGTTCTGGTGAGGTTGTTACGGTGAAGCAGTGTATATAAAGAGCTCAGCACATGTTCTACACATAACTGACATCAGAAAATGGCAACTTTAGGTGTTGAAGCAGGAAATTATGTGAATTTTAACACCATTTTAGGGGTAGACTTTTGAAAGCCATCTAGTCAAGTTAACGAAGTGCCTTTTACAGGTAAACATTGCTGGGTTTTGTGGTGGAAAGAAGTAATAACGGTTAAAGTGGTTTACTGTGTACTAGGTACTATCCTATGTTTTGCAGGGATTATTGAACAGATATGAGTAGCTTTTATTTCTATTCCTAATTCATTTATAGCTGAGGAAACTCAGACTCAGAAATTATGTAACTAGTCTACAACAAAAAGCAGAGCCCTGATAGGACTTTTTTCATGATTATAGATCTTAAACGCTTAACTTTAAGCTATCTATGACCAGGAAGTATAAAATTGCGAAGAAATAAATACCGTAGACTTTTTGAAAAAAAAAAAAAAAAAAAAAAAAAAGAGGCAAGTGGAAAGGAAATCTGAGATTAGGGTACATTATTAACTCAAGGCTGAAACAGACTATTTTCCTTGGTGGTTTACTTTTTTTCTGCCCTAGAAGTTAAGACATTCCTTCAGTAACAGTGGCCCTCTGTCTTTTGGGGGTGCATGTAATTTGAAAAAGACCTTGTGATTATTTTGATGCAATCCATATTCCTTTTTGTGATGACTGTTTTTAACTCATGTTTTCCAGTCTTTGGCTTGTAGGATCACTTGCAAATTTGGATAAATGTACCTGCTATAGTAGTTCCGGACTTGTTTACAATTTTGGGTTTCTCCTAGAAGGCAAATTGGTTCTTTATTAGGGTGTTTTGGTTAGAATTGAACTATGATATGGAAAATTTACAGAAAGTTCGAAGGGTAATTGTAAGCAGAGGGTTGAAAAATGCAGGAAAGTTGAAAGAGTCTGGTGAGGAGAGACTATAAGAATGATTATTTTCAAATATGCATAAAGAATATAATTGCTAATTCTCACTTGAGGACAGGAATGTAGATTTCATGTATAGTGTAGAGATTTATAGTAGCTACTGGGAAGACCATGATAGGTACTCAATAAATGGACTTAATTGTAGTAAAAATAATTTTTATAAAATTCTACAGTACCCTACTTGTAAGGTAGTTTAGGTACAGTATCACCTAGGTATTCATTGGTTCATGCAGTGTATTTATTGAATTCTATTATGTATGTACAGACCAACTGTGTGCTGGGGATACAAGAGTGAACAGAATCCCTACTCCAAGGGGCTTAGGTGGGACCATGGTCATTAAGAGCCATTTGTCTGCTTTTGAATCCTGGCTATACTACTAAACCAGCTTTGTGACCTTGGGCAAGTTACTTAACTTCTGCGAGCTAGTTCCTCATCTGTAAAATGAGGTTAATTATAGTATCTGTCTCATAGGGTTGTTATGATGATTAAATGACTTAATATTTGAAAAGAGCTTAGAGCACTGCCTGGCACATAGTAAGCACTTTTAAGGGTTAATAATTCTCTTAAAAGGGCACTTGGGGGAAGAGATAGATAATGCCATTTTGTGTGATACTATTTATGCATGCCATGGAGAAAATACACTGGGGTATTCAGTTAGAGAGGGAGGGGTGGTGGGGCAGGGTGCAGTGCAGGGAACGGCTTTCCCTTTAGATAGAGAATACGAATGCTCTCTTAAGCTATCCCCCCCCCCCAAAAAAAAGAAAAACCCTTGTATTTGGAAATAATTTCAGACTTACAGAAAGTTGTAAAAATAAAGATAGAACACTTACTGTTAATATTTTACTTTTTCTATTTTATTATTTGCATGTATACATGCTCTTTGTTACTCTGAACCATTTGAGGGTAAGATGCAGATACCTATGGCCTTTTACCTCTAAATACCTCAATGTGTATTTTCTAAGAATAGAGATATTCTTTTACTTAATACAGCTCAGTTAATCAAGTTCATAAATTTAGTTATACAGTACTTTAATCTGACCGCATATTCTAGTGTTGTCAATTGATCCAATAAATTCCTTTATAGCATTTCATCACTTTAGTACAGAACCAGTCTAGAGTTGGTATTGTGTTGTCATGTCTCTTTAGCCTTCTTTAATCTGGAACATTTCCACAGTCTTCCTTTGTTTTTTATGTATAACATTGACATTACTGGAAAATATATCCTCCTTTAATAGAACATTCCTCATTTTCCTCATTATTAGATTGACATTATATATTCTTGGCTGGAATAGGTGGTGTTGTGCCTCTCTCAGTCACGCATGATCTATCTGTCATTCTTAGAAGATACTCATTTTGATCATTTGGTCAAGATATTGCCCATTTTCCCTATTACATAGTGTTTTTCTAATCTTTTCTTGCAACTGTAAGTAGACATTTTAAGACCATCTAACTATCCTCATCCACATTTCCACCCAGATTAGGCATCCATTTATCATTCTTATTGATCTAGTTTTTACCATGATGGTTGCAAGAAAACTTTTCAAATCCACGTGTACTTAAGGGCGTTTAAATTTGATGTAATTTGGAGATCAGTAGCCACATTTTTGTAATTTCAAGAAAAAAATTTATTGCTTTCCCACACAGGATGGCTCAACAGCAGGCCTTGAGGTTCCGAGGCCCAGCTCCCCCACCAAATGCAGTGATGCGGGGCCCACCACCACTCATGCGACCCCCTCCACCTTTTGGTATGATGCGAGGCCCTCCACCACCACCTCGGCCCCCCTTTGGACGTCCCCCTTTTGATCCTAATATGCCGCCAATGCCTCCTCCAGGAGGGATACCTCCACCTATGGGCCCTCCACACCTACAGGTAAAGAATGTAGCGGTTACCATTTCTTTGTTGGCATCACTGTCAATATTGTATATGGGTTTTGCCTTAAAAACTTGTATCTTAAATAGTTTCAATTTATAGGAAAATTATTGAGCTAAGGAAAACATCCATATATTAACATGTTACTCCTAAAGTAGTGGTAGTAGTGATGAGTATAGAAATTCAGAACAGGAGTTTAGATGGTGATAGAAAAGTATATATACAAAACTAGGATTTAGTAGGATAGTTCTTGCCTACCTTGATCTCTGTGAATTGTCTTTAGTAATGCATCTTCTTTATGGGAAGTGAAGTTTGAAATCTTAAGGGATTGAGTGAAGAAAATTTATTTTCAATGATATATGTTGCCAGCAAGTATAAAAATATGTATATGTATATTCCTGAGTAATTTTTCTCCACAGAAATGGTACCTAGGATAGAATCTGGAAAGTGACAACAAACACCTTTTGTAAGCATAAATTTGAATTTCTTTATCTCCTCTGGAAAAAAAATAATTGGATTATCTTATTATTTTATTTTAGAAAAAGATTAATTATGTGATTTCTTTAAATAAAAACATTGGTGGTATTTTAACCTGAAGCATATATCCTTCTCAAGTGTATCTAGACTTACTTATTGTCTGAAGTGAGGTCTTGAAGGCATCTATTCTCAAATATCTACTTTTGCGATTGTATTCTTTTTGTTTGAGTCTGTATCTGTGTTTTCTTAGATAAGCCTGTACAATTCTGAAATCAAATATATATTGGTATCATCCGCCTTCTGTTAGCTTAGATAATCAAGAATGAATTATACTAAAAATACAAAAAAAAGATGTATATTTAAGTGATGTAAACTGTTTAGATAGGGTTGTGTTTTTGGAAGAGACACAAAGTTTTAATACTTTGCTTAATAATCTTACTGCCTTCCTAGTAATGAATAGCCCCTCCCCCTTTAAACACATTATTGAATGGTTTTATATTTGCTTCAAGATTAGAATACGAAACAGCTTTTTGACATACTGATTCTGTGCCTTTAAGAGTTAAACCTAATTTAACTGTGAAATATTATAAAATGTAATGGACCAATGTAACCCTCTAATGGAAATGTATCAAATATTGTGGTGGGATACTTTCTAATGTTGTGGTGCTTTTCTTGGTCTTGATGGATTAATTGTGTGGCTTTACATTATATCCACATGATTTCTAGGTAAGGATGCTTGACAGGTATTTGAGGTAGATATTTTTTATATAACATGGGTCTGTGTGCTAATGCTTGAAGACACTAAACTGACTCCAATAAAAATTGGAGTGTGTGGGCCGGGCGGGGTGGCTCACGCCTATAATCCTAGCACTCTGGGAGGCCGAGGCGGGTGGATTGCTTGAGGTCAGGAGTTCGAGACCAGCCTGAGCAAGAGCAAAACCCAGTCTCTACTAAAAATAGAAAGAAATGATCTGGCCAACTAAAAATCTATATAGAAAAAATTAGCCGGGCATAGTGGCGCATGCCTGTAGTCCCAGCTACTCGGGAGGCTGAGGCAGTAGGATCGCTTAAGCCGAGGAGTCTGAGGTTGCTGTGAGCTAGGCTGACACCACGGCACTCATTCTAGCCTGGGCAACAAAGTGAGACTCTGTCTCAAAAAAAAAACAAAAATTGGAGCGTGTGAAAGAAAAGTTTTTAGGAAAATGAAGTATAGTTTCTCATTATTGGCTAGTTTCAATTCCATTATCCAGATTAAGGTGCTTTAGATAATTGAATTTTAATGTTACTTACAGATTATAGAAGAATAATCTTTTTAATCCTTATTCAAAATCTGTTTAAAATGTCACACCAATATTCATTTTTAATTTTGAAACTGGTTTTTATGTACAATAAAAGGATCGTTGTATTAAAGAGATTGGGTATATATGTTAAAAAAAGTCAGACCACTTTTTTGCTTTAGTAAGTAGGATATAGTAATTACAGTTAAATTGTTTGGTTTGGGGTTTTGCATTGTGTCAGCAGTCATTGAAGAATGACAGTGAAGGAATTATCGGAATTAGGACTGGATTAGTAATGGCTCTGGAAAATTTAAAACAAAAATTGAGGTATATCCTAAGTTGAATTCTAATTTTCCACTAAAAAGTAGAATGGATAATTATTTTATTGTATCTTTTAAGCTTGTTGATGATCATGTCTTTGATGAACTATATTATTATTATATAGAAAATAGGAGATGGTGAATATTTTCCTAGCTAATTTTTTTTTTTTTGGTAGCAAAAGAGAATAAAGGGTTAGATATATCTAATTTTTCTTTTTTGGTTATTTCTGGGTTATTTGGTAAAGTAATGTTTCTCTTAGGGTTGGTACCTATTGTAGGTGAACTGTGGGGAGGCGTTGGTATGGCTGGTGTTAAAACAGATGTAAATCAATTTAAAAAAAAAAGTAATCCACTGGCATGCCTATTACCTTGGGGGACCCAGGTTCTCTGTGGGCTGTGAGATTTACCAAGACTCCTAACCTGCCAGGAAGTGACTTTCTTTACTATGAAGATGACAAAACCTGGTAGGCCACAGAGTGCAGGAAAAACCAATTATGGGAACGATTTGCAAACACTGATTCCTCTTATAAAATATGATCTTGATACCTCAAAAAAAAAAGTAATACAGTGCCCAGGGTATGAAAAATGCAAATCAAGTATAAAGAAGAAAGCAAAATTCACCCACAGTGCTGTAACCCAGAGTTGACTACTGTTAGTATTTTGTTGTATTTCTTTCTAGTCTGTTTGGTAATCATTTCTGTTACAGAAAACTTTCTTACACAATGGATGAATGTATTTGAATAGACTACAAAACTAGTTTCTCTTACAGTGCTTTACTTTTAGATAGAATTCAGTAATAATTTGAAGTAAAAAAGATAATTACAAGTGACCACCATTGTTCTTGTGAATTAACAGAGACCACCTTTCATGCCTCCACCCATGGGAACCATGCCTCCTCCTCCGGGTATGATGTTTCCACCAGGAATGCCTCCTGTGACTGCACCTGGTACTCCAACACTGCCTCCAACTGAGGAGATATGGGTTGAAAATAAAACTCCAGATGGGAAGGTAAATTGTAAAATATACTGCACTTATCTCTTTAGCGAAAGAGGAGTAAAAGTTAAGAGTACTGGTAGGTTGAGATGCATGGTGGTATCCTTGTCAATTAAGAATGAGCCTTGGGTAAGCGGGGGATGGAGTAGTACTCCAGGAAAAGTTGACTGGATTGGACTTTTGTGCAGCAGACATAAAGTTGGCTGGAATGCTAACATACATTTACCTGCAGTTCTGGAAGCTTCTGGTTACATAGGGACCATCTGACTAGCACATACTAAAATACCAGACTCCCAGAAGGAAAGCACATGTTCAGCATAAACTGCATTGTTTGCATAAATGATTTAGACACAGTGAGCCATTCTTATCACTGAGGGAATGCTGGTAACCCTCCTGAAATCCAAGTTCCCAGACTCCAGCTAGGGGCCAGCTTTGTAAGCAGGGCTTTCTAAGGACAGCATTCTCAGGCCTGCTATATTAACTTTCTGCACAAAATATAACATTGGTGTTCCTTTTTTTATGTGTGTTGAAAATAAGATGTGCTCATTATAGAAAATTGGGGGATGGGATGGAATTATCTATAGCCCTATTTTGAGATACTTTCTCTCTTTAAAGTTGTTTTTAAATAGCTTTTAAGATAAAATATTGTTGCATTATTGTTTTTAGTAATAGTTCACAGATTTTGTGATACCTATGATTTTGTTTCCTCTGCAGGTTTATTACTATAATGCTCGGACACGTGAATCTGCATGGACCAAGCCAGATGGAGTTAAGGTTATTCAGCAATCAGAGCTGACACCTATGCTTGCAGCCCAGGCACAGGTTCAGGCTCAAGCTCAGGCGCAGGCCCAGGCCCAAGCGCAGGCCCAGGCCCAGGCCCAGGCTCAGGCCCAGGCTCAGGCCCAGGCCCAGGCCCAGGCCCAGGCTCAGGCTCAGGCCCAGGCCCAGGCCCAGGCCCAGGCCCAGGCTCAGGCTCAGGCTCAGGCCCAGGCACAAGCGCAAGTGCAAGCACAAGCAGTTGGAGCTTCTACGCCTACAACCAGTAGCCCAGCATCTGCAGTATCCACTTCAACATCATCATCCACCCCTTCCTCTACCACTTCTACTACAACAACTGCCACCTCGGTTGCACAGACAGTATCAAGTGAGTATTAGGCAGCATGTGTTTTCATTTAGGGGCTAGAGAAATGAAGAAGTAGGGACTGCATTTCAAAATGGTCCTAGTGTTTCTGGTATTATCTTTGATGTTATTGAAAAATGCATTTTTGACATCAAAACTTTTGAGTTAGAGAAAAATATGAATTTACATTAGTAGAAGAAATTATTTGCCCAGTTGCAGTTCAGGAAGCTAAACTGGGAGAGTGCAGAGTTAGCTGTTCAGCTTGGTCAACAGTAATGCTGGGTGCTGTGGGGTTTGCAAAAGAAGTATTAGTCTTGGTCCCTACCTTACAGGGTTTCCAGTTTTTCTAATTGAGGAGGCAAGAATAACACGAGAAACAATTAGAGAAAGGTATGCGGAAGTATACAGTGAAAATGAAAGATATAAGAATTGGAGAAGTGGAGAGATGAGTGGGTGGACCGACCACATGGGTATTGAGGTTTATCATGAAAGATATGGAATAGGATCTGAGTAGGTTCAGAAGTAAGGAAAAGATTTTCAGATAGGACAAAGAGCATGAACAAAGGTCAGGAAATAAGGATAATTACAGTTTATTGGATTGCTAGGAAACTGTTCTGAGGTGAGAGGGTTTATATTGGTTAATAGATTAAGAGTGAGACTGGGTTTTGAAGGATCTTAAGAACTGGGCGAATGGATGAGACAGGCACTAGGGGTCCTGTATAAATGCAGTATTTTGAAAGTTTTTTTGGTGATTTTTTTTTTTTTTTTGTAGAAATCAGGGATACTTATTAGGAACTTTTCAGTAATCTCTTTTAGGGTAGGTAGTTCCTAGAATGGGATGCGGGCATATGAATTGAGTTATAATAGAAGCAGTCAGAAAGGCAAGAGAATTTTCAGGTATAATGTCTCAGAGGTCCAAGGCTTAGATCTTTTCTAAAAATGAGAGTTGATTAGTAGCTGATTTCAGGGATGAAGAGAGGGATGAATCTATTAATTTGCTCAAAACATTGTCATTAATATCTATATTACTTTGCTTTTTTTATTCATTTGTTTTTTTTTTATTTTTTGGTATATGGTTGTTAGTATTTACTCTTTAGGCTGAAACTGAGCCTAGAAGTAGATAAAAATTTTGATTTGATTATTTGCTACGGTACTGGTCTGAAGATACATAACTATCCCTATAGGGTGATTATAATTTGTATTATTTTACTACCTGGATAATAGATAAGAGTAAGGAAAAAAAAAGATGTTTTACTTTTTCCTGGTAGCTTCAGGGCCTTGGGAATTATTAGTGTGTAAAAAACATGTATATGAAAATCATTTAATCACAGTGGATTCAAATTTGAATTTATTTTAATGATACAAGAAATAACTGAAGAATTAAGGTACATGTAATATAGAGACAGTTTTTAAAGACCCTACTTTATGTTTTTTAGATATCTTGGGGGGAAAATGTGCTTAACAGGAAAACGTAAATAGGGCTTTACAAATCTGTTTCCTTTTTTCACTGAGGCGAATTTAGATACAGAAGTATAACAGTTGTACTAGCTAACTTGTTGAGGGTCTTTACCTTTTTATAGGCTTAGTGCTTCTAAGACCTGTGTGGCAAGGCGGAAAACTGCCAGTTTTTATGGATACCTGCGGGAGTAATGGGAGAAGGGGATTAGTAAAAGCAATGAAGTTGTATGTAGAGGGTCTGTGTTGCTTAAATTTGCTTCTCTGCCTTCTTAGGAAGGAGAAATAGTAGCACTTTATTTTCTTTAAGGAAGATGGTTAGCAGGTATTTTAACCATCCTATATATATTCCATTTCTGTTATCTGAGTGGTCTGTAAGATAGCTATCTTGTGATTATCAACTATTCTATTAATAAATCCCATTTGTAATTTTTTGCACTGTCCTTTAGTGATTGGGATGCCTTTATTGTGAGAACAAAATAGCAAAATCATGTTCTTTTTACTGCTTTTAAACATCAATTTTGATGGTGTCTGATATTCTGACGTCTGTTTCTGTTTAGCTTGATCCAGTATCACAGTGTTGTCTTATTATAGTCTTAATACTTTTGTAGTTAAGATCTGAGGCTGGGTTAGTAGCATATTTTGAGGCCTACCTAGTACTTCACTAGTTATTTTAACAAATGGAGTTAGCAGGAATTTACCCAGTAAAGTCTTATATATATACTATTCTCCCAGTTTCCCATTTAATTCTTTCATTCTTTTTATTCCTTCCTCTCATGACTCATGGCCACTGATCAAATTCAGAAACTGCTATGCTGGAAAGTAAGAGGAATGGATTGAGTGAATACTTTTTGCCATCTCCATCGGTGTTCCTTTCCACTTGAAAGTTGAGACCCTTATGACTTATTTGATTTTCCTGACTATAATTACTTTGGATCATAGTTTTAGGAATTATCTGAATACTCTTATAATATTTTTAAAAAACTTAATTCAATGAACTGCAGCATAAAACTATGGGCAAATGGGACTAAAAGGAAATATAAGATTACTTATATTTTAATCCCAGTTGAACATAAACTCATTTTGTGTAAGTTTGTGAAAAATGATGGTGAAGTCCTGCTTCTCAGGAAAGTTGGGAAGAATAGCTAGAATGTTTTTAGCCATTACAGTAGATTGCAAATGCTAAATGGTATATGTTTGGGACTGGGCAAATGTTGCATGTAATTTGTATTTTTCACACTGTTATAAAATTATATTAATATGATACTGTACCCTAAGGCTAGGTCTATGCTAGACCAACAATTCATTCCTGGGCCGCTGAAGATACTTGTTTGGCCCTGCTGTCTATTTAGCCAAGGTGAGTCCCTCATTAACAAGTATGAAATTGCTCACATCTTCCCAGCCTAAGTGAGTTTTTCATTATTAGAAGCTGGAAAAAGATACTGACAGATTTTGTTGTCAGATGGATTATTGGGTGGTTTGTATTAAACAGTGTATTTTTGCTTAAAGTAACATTGACGTAAAGATCGGGAAAGCATTGTTTTTATTTCATTTAATTTGATAGATTCATTCTTAGTCCAATATAGGTAGAGTTTGATACTTTTTTTCTTTACATCAAGAAAAACGATGATGTATTGTTACCAGTGAATTTCCAAAATGAATTTTATTTTGCAACTAGATGTGTTATGAATAAACAACAAAGATATGTTGTAATATGTGAGAATTGAAACTTTTTTAAAAGTACAAAATATGGATTTTATTTATTTTTTTAGTCAGTTTGATTTTAAATGTAATTACTAGGGATGAAATATTTTGTTTTTTATATTTAAAAATAATGTGGCCGGGCGCAGTGGCTCGGGCCTGTAATCCTAGCACTCTGGGAGGCCAAGGCGGGCGGATTGTTTGAGCTCAGGAGTTCGAGACCAGCCTGAGCAAGAGCGAGACCCCGTTTCTACTAAAAATAGAAAGAAATTATATGGACAGCTAAAAAATATATATATAGAAAAATTAGCCGGGCATGGTGGTGCATGCCTGTAGTCCCAGCTACCTGGGAGGCTGAAGCAGGAGGATTGCTTGAGCCCAGGAGTTTGAGGTTGCTGTGAGCTAGGCTGATGCCGCCACGGCACTGTAGCCCGGGCAACAGAGTGAGACTCTGTCTCAAAAAATAATAATAATAATAAAAATAATGTAGTAGCAGAACCCGAATTATCCTGAATTTCACATTTTCCTAATCTCTCACAATGGAAACCTGAGTTGTTTTTGACTCCATTTGTTCATGTCCAGTCAGTCATTAGTTATTTGCATATCTTTTTCTCTCTGTTCTTCCTTGCTTGGACAATTCTAGTAATGTTGTGATTGATTTTCTCACTTCTGTTCTTTTCTTCCTATGCATCTATCTGGCAGGTTAATTCATCAAATGAACACTGATTATTACTCTTCCATATAGAAACCTTTAGTTTTCCTCCCCCATGCTGTTTTTACCTTCATGAAATCACACAAATAACATGTGAATGCATTCTTACAAAAAATTCATACTCTAATGAAGCATGTGTATAGTAAAAAGTAAAAGGCATACATAGAGGTAACTACTGTTAATATATTTTGGTGTGTATTCTAGATCATTTTCTCTACATGTACATAAGTTCTGCTTTTTCCCTACCCAGTAAATACAAATTCCTTAGCCTTTTGTTCAGGGCTTCTTGTTTTCTGCCCCTGGCCTACCTTTCTAGCCATAACTCACTGGTTTTGTGGGTATGCCTACTGTTTCACTAGTTAACTGCTTACCTTCAGTTTTCTAAACAGTTCTTTTTGTTCTCTACTCTCCTGCCTTTACTCATACTTTTCCCAAGACTTGCTTATTTTCTCCTTCCGCTCCCCCATTTTCCTTGTTGAATTTTAATCTTTTAAGGCTCATCATCTCAGTATAAAATTTTCTGTTCCCTCTCAGTTATGAATACTCTTTGGGTTTTGATTTATACCCCTGTGCAATTTATCCCATTTCACTCTGTATTTTAGTTATTTTTTATGTTTCATTTAACTGACTACTTTCATGCTTCTTGGAGATAAGACCTTTTGACAATTTTCTTGCAGTGCATGGAATGGGCCCTTAAATACTTAAATTAATGAATGAGTAAATGATGAATGGATGTAGTAAAATGGTTTATGAAGGAGTGATACATGTTTTTGTTTTATCTCTTATCAGCACCCACAACACAAGATCAGACCCCAAGTTCTGCTGTTTCAGTTGCCACGCCTACAGTTAGTGTTTCAGCTCCTGCTCCTACAGCCACACCTGTGCAAACTGTTCCCCAGCCGCACCCCCAGACGTTACCTCCTGCTGTTCCTCATTCAGTACCTCAGCCAGCAGCTGCAATACCTGCTTTTCCACCAGTAATGGTACCTCCATTTCGTGTTCCCCTTCCTGGCATGCCAATTCCACTTCCAGGTAAACCAACAGATTGTAATGGTCTTTCCAGCTATGTTTCCATATTGTCAGTTAGTTTGTTCTCATGTGTCTGTTGTGTTTGAAATTTGCCTTGAATCTCACCTGTTTGAAACGTTTTTGAAAGATTCATGGCTAACTGCAATATTTTCTCTTAAGTTTTGGTAAATGTCTTTTTTTTGTTGTTGTTTACATGTCTTAAAATTAGAGCCACATTTAAAGCTACACTTATTTGGATAATGGCCTCAATTAAAAATGATCATCTTTTCATGTAAATATGTTCTAAATGCAATATTTTAAGGGATTGAATCTGAAGTTGAGAAGTCGCAAGTCATAATAGCTAACACAAATTGAATGATTTATATAAAGTGCACTGTTCCAAGCACTTTACATGCATAACTCCTTTAATTATCACAACCATTTTATGAGGTAGGTACACAGACAGGTTAAATTACTTGCCCAAGGTCACATAGCTAATAAGTAATGATGTTAGGATTTGAGCCTGTACCCTCCAGATCCAGATACCAAACTCTTAATAACTGTATTAACACTGGGAAGAAAATGTGAGTTACTCAACTATAAAAAAATTCATATAAAATAGAAACATTCCCTTGTAGCATACAGTATAACACGCATCATTTAAAAGTTTAATTATTATGGTGAATTCATGTGTTTTATTGTTTTAAGATAAATCATTAAGATTAGAGAAGGACTTAGAAGATTGTGGAGTAGACTTCTTACCATAGGGATTACACAGTGATAGTGTTGGGCATTCTAAATTTCAGTGCATTTGCTGTTGTCAGAAACATTTAATCCTTGATCAATGGTTCATTCTCCTGTATTATAGTTGAAAATATTGATACGTTAAAGAGGTCAAATTCACAGGGCTAATTTGTAGCAAAGATAAATAGAACCTAGGCCTTTTGTCTCTAAATTTCACATTCTGCCCACTATTTATTATTGCCACTTTATTATGTTAGTTTTTGTGTGAGAATATTGCTGTTATACAGCTATTTCTTTTTGGCACTCATCTTAATTATCATTATTGCTCTAGTTGTCTTTTTACTTGTGACTGCTTTGTAAAGGATACTTTCAGATATAGGTTGGCAAGAAAGAAACAAAAATTTCAAAAATTAGTTTCTTGTTTGGTTTTTGATTTGATAGAAAAACCTTTTACACATGTTGATATAGTATTAGATAATAAATGCCTAATATATGATATTTAAGAAATTCAATTTAAAAATAAGAAAACTCAAAATGTTTTCTTTAATATCAGGGATTATCCTTTTTCTAAATTAAATTTAAGACAAGCGGCTGGATATTTTCCTCTGATATCATTTTTGTAGGAAACTAAATGATAAATGGGGAATAGCCTGACATTTGTTACAACCTCTTTTTGCAATCTTGGTCTGCTTTTGGAGTTAAAGACAGTTTTAAGACCAGATCCTGTATTCTGAATGATCTGAAGGAGCTGGAATTGTTAATTCTGTAGAGAGAAGACTGAGAGGTAGGTAGCATGAAAATGTTGTCAAAGTATTGTCAAAGGCTGTCATTTTAAGGACTTTTACTTTTCTTTAGAGGTTCTCACTAGGACCAATGGGTGAAAAGTAACAGAGTAGCAAAATTCATTTCTGTAGAAGTGGAACTTTGTCACAATAAAATCCTTCCAGCTATAGCTGCATTTTGATGTCATGGTCTCCCCTGACCCTTACCCCCTCATTAAAAAATTTAGAACAGGTCGTGATGACCATTTGGGTCACCAAATGAGGTGGTACCTGTGAAGTTTGGCAGTAAAAGGCATTCAATAAATGGCAACCATTAGTGACATTTCGTAGGTTAGCTGGAAGAGAACCTGAATTGGGTAGTCTGTTAAGATTTTATCCAAGTACCAAGGTTCTTTGGAAAGAGAGCCTAGTGTCTTATAGAAAGTGATATTATATTAGTATGTGTTTATATATTAAGGCATTTTTGGTATTAATATTCATTCATTTTTCTTATTTTCCCTTTTAATTCAGTCCTACAAGATGTTTAGTGAAAAACAAGGACAACGATCACTTGTTTTTTTTTTTGCTTTCCAAATCATCGTTGGTTATATGTACAATGAGATCTCTCTCTCTTTTCCCTCTTTATTTCAACTCAGCAATAAGGTGAATAGGAGGGATTTATATGTAATTTGTCTTGGAGCCTTAAATTCTATTTGAGATAGCATTGTCTTCGCTAATGAGGATGATTAAGGAAGGGATAGTCATAAATAAGATGAAAGGAAGGAGAGGAGGAATTAGTTAAAATACAGGAGTAAGATGTGGAGTTTATCTTTTTAGCCTGAGAAAAAACATGACCTTTCTGTATGGTCTATATTTTGATAGGCAAATAGAAGAGCTCTGTGTTGGCCCAATTGTTTATTAACAATAGCCGTTAAACTTAAATATGACTAGGTTTGGTTTTATTCTATTCAAGTTGTATAGTTAAAATTATTTATTGGTGGATGGTTTTGAAGAACAGTCTTTTAGTGTAAAGTTCATATATTCTCATGAATTGAATTTCTAGTGCTAGCTTTGATGGATTCAGTGATCCTGCAGGTGGCAGTATTTATACTAATTTAAACTTAATACATGCTGTAACTTCCTTAACCAAATTTTTCTTTTAAAAAAATTTTTTTTTGAGACAGGGTCTTGCTCTGTTGCCTGGGCTAGAGTGCAGTGGCGTCATCATAGTTCACTGCAACCTCAAACTCATGGGCTCAAGCAATCCTCATGCTTCAGCCTCCTGAGCAGCTGGGACTACAGGAGTGTGCCACCACGCCCAGCTTATTTTTCTACTAATATTTTTAATAGAGACAGGGGTCTCACTCTTGCTCAGGCTTGTCTCGAACTCCTGACCTCAAGCCATCCTCCCACCTTGGCTTCCTAAGATGCTAGGATTACAGGCATAAGCCACTGTGCCTGGCAATTCAGTGTTCTTATTTTAGTTTTAAGAGTTCTTATTAATAGAAAGTTTAGCTTTAGTATTTTTTGTATAAAATAGCAGTTAAGAAATTAAAGACATTTTTCAGAAATTGGCAGTATTTTTGTGTGTGTGTGTGATCATAGTTGCATTGTATATAAATTTCAGTCTCTGAGTTAGGAGAAATTTCTTTTCCTGTTCTTTAGTGGGGAAAAAATGAGTACCAAAAAAAGTTTTTACAGTAAGCTGAAAAAATGAAAATTATTTCCCCTACACTTTTCTTTGGACTTCAGCCTTTTCCATTTAAAAAAATTTAAAGGTCACTTTTAATTTTGAGTTTCCTCAATTAATCAGCCTTAGTTTTCCAGCTTTTCCTTTCATTCCCTTTTTTAATCACCATTGTAATGCATCATCATGAGCCTTCATTCTTCTAAGAAATGTATGTAATTTCTATTCTTTAATACAAGTGCTACTTCTTTAGCTGGCTTGAGTGATAAAGGTTTCTGCAGCCATCAGCCCATATAGTCACTAATGATATTAAAGAGGCTGTATGTTCTTAATGTTTTAGCCTGCCTCCACAGTGTTCCAAGCCCATGAGATTCCATAAAGCAGGCACTGAAGATGGACATTTTGTCATTAATTGAATGCTTCCCTCCTCTTCGTCTTTGCCTTTTCTTTTATTTAAAGTATTATTTGCAGTGAAACATTTGGATCCATTTCATAGTTTACTTTCTTCCTATCTCTACCACCCCTCTTTGTCCTTATTCCTTTTCTACTTCTGCATGGTTGTGCTCCATGCCTCAGCTCCTGCATATAGTTTCAACTTAGCCAGCAGCATAGAGAAAGTGTCTTGTCACTGTCATGCTGCATCTGCCTTTCACTGGTATCTAAGCAACAGCAGCATGAGTTTGATGTCCTGTGGGAAAATGTCCCACATGAGAACTCGTTACCTATATGTAATGAAGGGGCTTTGTTTTGTTGAATTTAAAGTCCTGAGACTCCTTCAAATATTATCAGAGCTGGTTTGATAAAAAGGTAATTGATGCTATTGTTTAAAATTGGTATCATTGGATTTGGTGCCACTTCCCACAAAATGTCA
Source organism: Lemur catta (assembly GCF_020740605.2). Classification (NCBI taxonomy): domain Eukaryota; kingdom Metazoa; phylum Chordata; class Mammalia; order Primates; family Lemuridae; genus Lemur; species Lemur catta. The sequence goes on from NC_059132.1 coordinate 10,800,574, forward strand.
AACAAAAAGAAATTTTACTCCATTCTTGGTCTTTTTCATTAGAAATAGCATTCTAAATTGTAGTCTTAAATTATTTCCCTGAATCCCAGTGGTAGCCGACATACAATGGCAGCTTTCCAACGTATGCTTGCTTATCCATTTTACAGGTGTAGCAATGATGCAAATAGTCAGCTGCCCGTATGTAAAGACAGTCGCTACCACCAAGACCGGTAATTTTTAAAACCATCTTAGTTTGTTTTGTCTGTAAGTTGGCATGGTAGTGAATGTTGTTGTTTATCCTTTTATTTATTCTTTTGCCCAAGTGAGTGGATTTTTTTATATTTTTCTTTTTAATGAGCAATATAAATGCAGTTGTCATATTTGGCCAACACTTAATTTTCCCAATTGCCTGTAGTATTAGCTTCTTTGGTTCACAAAAGCAAATAAGGTCAGATCACTTTATATCTTAATTTATGTAATAAGTGTAAACAACTTCATTCTCATATTCATAACATTTTATTTTATTTTAGATGTGTGTTTTTAAGTTAAATATAAAAAAATCATTTTCATGTGTAAAGTGATGTGATTATACTTGCATGCTAGTGAGTATATGTGTGTGATTATTTGTATGTGTAGTATACATTTACATTTTAAAGTTATTGAAGTAATATAACTACCTGAAACTTAAATTCTAGTGTAGGATTTGGGGATTTTTCCCCCCCAATTTTGATTTATGTATCCTTATTTTAAAAGTATTTTATTTATATAGTATGAGCTTATATTTAGCTATATTGTATAAAAATAAAAATCTTGGCTTGTCTTCTAAAAAGTAGAAGCAGCTTTGCTTTCTTTAGGAAAAGAGTAAATTGACACAGTTTACAGGGATATCTGACTTAATCATTTAGATTTGATAAACCTCAGTCATTTGCTTTAAAACTGAGAATTTTATCCATATCCTCTTGGGTATCTTAGAACTAGAAAATAATTTTGCCTCAAGAAATATGCTCAGTAAATATGTTGATTTCATTAGAATTTGAGAAACTATTTTTGTAAACATATTTTTCTATCCATAAGTGGGGAATATACCATGATTTTTATAATTTATTATGTTAAGACTTTGTCATGTGAGACCCAAATTTCTGACTGTCCTTAAAGTGCTTCTTGGATTGAATTTCTGTGTCTCATTGAATTTAGGTAGTAGAGCTAAAAAACCAGAGGAATAGAATAATATCTAAACCATCTTTTTATATGATTTTTTTGTTCCAACTGGTCCATTCATTTATTAACATTTAATAGAAAGATTTAGCCCATATTTTAGAGTTTTATTTTGTATTGCAGTTTGATACTTGGTTCTAATTTTTTATTATTCTTTTTTTAGGTGTATTGCCAGGAATGGCCCCTCCTATTGTACCCATGATACATCCCCAGGTTGCCATTGCAGCTTCACCTGCTACCTTAGCTGGAGCAACAGCAGTTTCTGAGTGGACTGAATATAAAACAGCAGATGGGAAGACATATTATTATAATAATAGAACATTAGAATCAACCTGGGAAAAACCCCAAGAACTAAAGGAAAAAGGTATAGGTTATAATGACTTGGGACATAGTATGACTATAATAAGTAGAATGCTATTTGAAATTCTGAGTTAATTTCTTTTTAAGAGCTTGAGGGATTTTGTAGTTTAACGTATTTGTGGGATTATTTATTTCTACTGAATTGATAAATATGTTTTTATTTAAAAGGCCAATTCTACTTAAATGTTTATCATTTTTTTCTATTTGGAAAAATTAAGTTACACCTATATATGTATATATTTTTACTGTTGTCAGGAATTTTATAATTATTGTATAATTATTATCCTTATTGAGATCAATAGTACTGATCAAGAAGGAAACCAACTATATATTTTATGTTTTCTGAAGGAAGAAAAAGAATTAGGGCCTTGGATCCTTAGATGTTGTAGAAGACTCATAATTTTCTATATGACAATGTCCTATTTCTGTTCCTAAGTATCTTAGTATTATATCTTATCCCATTCAGCAAAATGAATCATTGCTACAAATGGTATTATGAATGACCTGAAAGACTCTATGCCCCTTTGAAGTCAGTAGGTTTTCTTTAAGGACAGTTTCCTAACTGTTATAGCAAGATATTTGTAGTTGAGTATTACATTAGAGTCACATCAATGATATTACAAGGAAGGACATTTTATCTTTATAGTTAATATCTAGAAATGGAATATCTCAACTGCTTATTCTCTGAATGTTCTTAGAAAATTCTGTCAAAACTTTTGAGTGATAGCATCTTAATTTCTTAATAGAAAAATTAGAAGAGAAGATTAAAGAGCCAATTAAAGAACCTTCTGAAGAACCTCTTCCAATGGAGACAGAGGAGGAGGATACTAAAGAAGAGCCTATAAAGGAGATAAAGGAGGTAAAGGGCCACAACCCATTAAGCTTGGAGCCACATTGTTTGGTACAATTTACTTGTAACTAAATACCTATTTGATATATTTTTAAATCATTGTTATAAATTTGATTTTTGAAATCTAAAGGTTCTTTGAAGTTTCTAATTCAGTTTTTCCTTTGAAAATTTCATTAAATTACTTCTTATACTAAACTGAAGCCCATAGAAAGAAAGGGCCTTGGACCAGAGCTCGGACCTCATCTCCAACATCTTGACTTAGAGACTGGTACATGTTAAAATCATAAGTGTAACTTCATATTTGGAGAATGTAGGATACATTTTATCTGTCCTGTCTACTATTGTGTTCTGGCATGGATTGATCCCTTTAGAGGAGTTGCTTTTTGGAAGCTTCCTTGATTCAGTGAAGGAACTGATGGTAGTCATATTTTAGTAGTAGGACAGTTAGCAGAAATCAGAAACAATGTTAAATGAAGAGATCTCCTCTAATTCTTTATACTGTTATTCTCCATTTCTGCCCCTAATCACATGGTTAGTGAGTCAATGAGATAAGACCAGATGCTGCTGCTGGGTTCTGCTGTTGTGAAATTAAATTCCTCTGTGGGCAAGGATTTAGATTTTCTTTTTTTAGAAATTTCTACTTGAAGTCCCCCCTCCTGTTCTAGCAACACACCTTGTGTTGGTTGTACTTGAAGTTGTTTGCAGTTACACTCTTTTTTGTGGAATATTCAAGTGTAGTTTTGTGATAGTAATTAAATGGGAGTAATATTATTTCCCGTAGGAGCCCAAAGAAGAGGAGATGACCGAAGAAGAAAAGGCTGCCCAGAAGGCAAAGCCAGTAGCTACTACTCCTATTCCTGGTACTCCGTGGTATGTATTTAGCTTAGTTAGTAAGTTTTTTTTTCTTTCTTATTTAAATCATACTTGATTGTTACATGGTTTATTTTGTAGAAAAAGTACTTTTAAAAGCATATATGTCAAATATGTTTTTATTTGTTGTATTTGGGGTGTTCAAACCTAAATTTCAATTGCTACAAGTGTCTTCCTTCATGATACTCTCTATTAATGCTCATTGTTTTTAATTATAAACATGAACCACTGTGGATCTGAATATACTTTTTATTATTTAAAATGTTTTAAATTTGTTTTTATGTGCATACCCAATATGTGAATACATTTATAGAACTATGTAAAATTATGTCTTTTTATCTAAGTACAGGCGTACCTCATTGTTCTTTGCTTTATTGTGCTTCAGAGATACATTTCTTACAAATTGACACTTTGTGGCAACCCTTCATCAAGTCTTATCAGTGCCATTTTTCCAATAGCTTGTGCTCACTTTGTGTCTCTGTGTCACATTTTGGTAATTCTCACAATATTTCAAAATTTTTCTTTATTAATACATCTGTTATGGTGCTTTAGGATCAGTGATCTTTGGTATTACTATTGTTATTCTTTAGGGGTACCACAAACCACGCCCATGTAAGATGATAAACTTAACAAATGTTAGATATGTGTTCTGATTGCGCTGCTGACTATCTGTTTTCCTGTCTTCCTCTGCTTGGGCCTCCCTATTCCCTGAGACACAACAATATGAAAATTAGAACAATTGATAACCCTGTGGGGTCTTTAATTGTTCAAGTGAAAGAATGAGTTGCATAACTCACCTTAAATCAGAAGCTAGAAATGATGAAGCTTAGTGAGGAAGGCATGTAAAAAGCCAAGATAGGCCAAAAGCTAGGCCTCTTACACCAGTTAGTCAAATTGTGAATGCAAAGGCAAAATTCTTAAAGGAAATTAAAAGTGCTACTCTAGTGAACACATAAATGATAAGGAAGCAAAGCAGCCTTATTACCGATATAGAGAAAGTTTGAGTGGTATGGATAAATCAGACCAGCTTAAGCCTAATCCAGATCAAGGACCTACCTCTCTTCAATTCTTTTGAAGACTAAGGGAGGAGAGAATGCTGCAAAAGAAAAGTTGGAAGCTAGCAGAGGTGGGTTCATGAGATTTAAGAAAAGTCATTTCCATAACATAAAATTGAAGGTGAAGCCACAAGAGCTGATGTAGAAACTACAGCAAGTTAACCAGGAAGTCTAGCTAAGGTCATTGATGAAGGCGACTGTGCTAAACAACACATTTTCAATATAGACAAAAGAGCCTTCTATTGGAAGTACATGCCATCTAGGACTTTTATAGCTGGAAGGGAGAAGTCAATGCCTGACTTGAAAGCTTCAAAGGACAGGCTGACTCTCTTGTTAGAGGTTAATGCAGCTGTTGGCTTTAAGTTGAAGCTAATGCTCATTTACCATTCTGAAAATCCTAAGGCTGGTAAGAGTGATGATAAATCTGCTCTGCCAGTGGAACAACAAAGCCTAGATGACAGCAGATCTGTTTATAGCATGGTTTACTGAAGCCCACTGTTAAGACCTACTCCTGAGAAAAAAAGGTTCCTTTCAAAATGTTACTGCTCATCGACAATGTACCAGGTTACCCACAAGCTCTGATGGAGATGTATAAGGAGTTAATGTTGTCTTTATGCCTGCTAAAACATCCATTCCATAGCCCATGGATCAAGGGAGTAATTCTGACTTTTAAGTCTTCTTATTTAAGAAATAAATTTTGTAAGGCTATAGCTGCCATAGACAGTGATTCCTCTGGTGAATCTGGACAGTGTAAATTGAAAAAGCCTTCTGGAAATGATTGACCATTCTAGATGCCATTAAGAACCTTCGTGATTCATGGGGGGGGCATGAAGATGTCAACATTAACAGGAGTTTGGAAGAAGTTGATTCCAACTCTCATGGATAACTGAGGGGTGTAAGACTTCAGTGGAGGAAGTCACTGCAGATGTGGTGGAAATAGCAAGAGAACTGGAAGTGGAGCCTAAAGATGTGACCAAATTGCTGTAGTCTCATGAGAAAACTTTAATGAATAAGGAGTTGCTTCTTATAGGTGAGCAAAGAAAGTGGATTCTCGAGATGGAATCTACTTCTGATGAAGATGCTATGAACAGTGTTGCAATGACCAAAGGATTTAGAATATTACCCAAACTTAGTTGACAAAGCTGCAGCAAGGTGCTCCAATTTTGATTTACTCCAGATTTTAAAGTTCTTCTGCTGTGGATAAATTGGTATCAAATGGTATTGCATGCCCCAGAGAAGTCTTTTGTGAAAGGGACAGGCAATTGATGTGGCAAACTTCATTGTTATCTTATTTTAAGAAATTGCCACAGCCACCCTAACCTTCCGCAACCACCACTCGTTATCAGTCAGCAGGCATCAACATCCAGGGCAAGACCCTCCACCAGCAAAAAGGTTATGACTCACTGATGGCTCAGATGATTGTTAGCAGTTTTTTGGCAATAAAGGATTTTTTAATAAAGGTATGTACATTGTTTAGATATAATGCTATTGTATACTTAATGGACTGCAATATATTGTAAGCATAACTTTTATATGTACTGGGAAACCAAAAATTTTTGTTACTCACTTTATTGTGATATTTGCCTTATTGGGGTAGTCTGGAATAGAACCTACAATATCTGTGAGGTGTGCCTGTATTGAATAGTCTACTTCTTTTTTTTTTTCCTCTTTTGCTTGGTTTCTTTTCTTTCTATTGTCACATAAGTGCTTCCTTTCCTATTCCTGCTTGAACTCATTTTCTTTATACAGTCCACACATTGCAATGAATTAGCTTGTTTCTGAAGTCTTGTAATCCATAGGTTCTCATCCAACTTCTTTTCCTTGTTTTTACTCCTTGCTTTTGTCATTGAAGAAATAAATATGTTTTTCCTATAGCATTCCCAAATCTGGATATTACTATTGTGTCCCCATAGTACTGTTTAATGGGGTCCTCCATTCCTGAATTTCCTGCAAACCCGCAAGCAGATCTAAAGGTGTGATTAGATTCAGGTTTATCTTTTTGGTGCAACTTAGAAAGAGTAGCTGAATTCATAAAAAGCCGTACAATATGAAAGAATTGCATAAAATAAAAAATTATAGAATTCCACTTTCATCAAACCTTCCCGTTAAACCTTTTGCTTTTATTATCTTTTATGTGTAAGTATAGGAGCGTGTGGTTACATGCACATTATATAGTATCTTTTAAAAATACATTATTCCTCAGGGTTTTTTTTTTTTTACTAAATATTAATGTGTCAGAAATCTTGCACTTTTATTACATAGAATTCAGTTCATGACAGCATAGTTGTCTGTTGTATGAAAATGAATAATTGTCCTACAAATGTGTGGTTAGGTTATTTTCCCCTTTTTTGTCCCTAGCATTACAGAAGTTGCTATTTGGGACATCTTCATAGATATTTCTTTGTGAACACATGCAAGTATTTCTGTTGGATTCATTCCTAGAAATGAAATTGCTGAATCAGTCACTAATAACTATTTAAAATTTTGGTGGATATTGCCAAATAGAGCTCAGAAAAGGATTTTTGGGTGGGGGGGTGGTTGGAAGGCTCTACCAGTTAATTTTCCCACCAGCAGCCTGAGATTACCAGTTTTCCTTCATGCATAGTAGTGTAGTGATACTGTATTCCTTTTAAATCTTTGGTAGCCTGAGAAAAAGTATCTTACGTTTCTTGAATACTGGTGTGATTGAACTTACGTCATGTTTATTGGCTGTCAATTGCCTTTGCATATTTGTACTTTTTTTATGGACTTTTTTTCTTAATGATATGTGGGAGCTTTTTATGTATATTGTTATTAATCCTTTGACTTTTATATGTATTATAGTTTCTCTCAGTCTCTTGGTTTTTGTTTTGGTGTCCTGTCTTACATAAATTTTGTATTTTAATGAGGTCAAATTGACTGATCTTTTTACTTACAGCTTCTAGGTTCAGTGTCTTTTTAAGAAGCATCTCCATCCTCTCCTTCCCCAAATGCATGTATATATTCCTAGTGCTATTTTTTATTTTTTGTTTTGAGACAGAGTCTTGCTTTGTTGCCTGGGCTAGAGTGCCATGGCATCAGCCTAGCTCACAGCAACCTTAAACTCCTGGGCTCAAGCGATCCTCCTGCCTCAGCCTCCCGAGTAGGTGGGACTACAGGCATGTGCCACCATGCCTGGCTATTTTTTTCTATATATTTTTAGTTGTCTGGCTAATTTCTTTCTATTTTTAGTAGAGACGGGGTCTCGCTCTTGCTCAGCCTGGTCTCAAACTCCTGTCCTCAAGTGATCCTCCCTACTTGGCCTCCCAGAGTGCTAGGATTACAGGCTTGAGCCACCATGCCTGGCCTGTTCCTCGTGCTTTTATAATTCATCTGAATGCCATTTCTTATTAAATGGTTAAGTGCTAACTTGAAGCTAAACAGAGTGTTCAGCTAAGCGGAATATGCAACATCATTTGGATAATAACATTTTAATTAGTATTTCTGTCTCTTGATATCTTCAGATTACTGTTTCTTTGGCGGTAAGAAGTTAAATGTAAAATGTGAAGTTTCATGTTTCTCTTACCTGTATTGGAATTTTTTTCCCTGATGATTTATGACCTTAGTTTGACAAATTTTTGAAAATTAATGAAGAGAGGTCAAAATTAGAAACATTTTGTATTACTTAGGATCACTAAACATTAGTTTCTGGTTCTAAGAGTTTTTTTTTTTTTGACAAGTTTTTAAAGGTCACAGGTGAACTGTAATTTTTCCCATTACTAAGAATGTGTGAGAATTTTAGCTTGCAGTTATTTTTATAGTCCTGTGCTACTGTGTATAGCAAGGACTGCCGTATCTGCCATGCTTTATTTATATCAAAAATGTGTCATTGAACTTTAGTTGATTTTGTACTTACTGAGAATAGCACAGAACCTTTTTTTTAATCCTGTGTTTCTATAGGTTCTTTTTTTAGTGTTTTACTCCCAATATTTTATTATGAAAAATCAGAAACTTAACAGAAACATTGAAAGAATTCTAGAGTGAACATATATTGGCCACCTAGATTCTGTAGTTATCATTTTGCCATATTTGCTTTATCACTTATTTATCCTTCCCTCAATGCGTATACCAATCAGTCTTAATTTTTTGATGCATTAAAAATTGCAGACATGAGTACACTTTTCCCAGTATTTTATTATGAATATTAAATAGTACATTTAATAGTACAGGGCAGTTTTGTGACAAGAGAATTCTTTGTCCATGGTTTCTTCGTTAATTCTGAAATGTCCTGATAGCTTCTTATTCCATGCACGCATACACAAAGCCTGCTGGAATTTTCATTCAGATTACATTGAATCTGTAGAAAAGTTGGAGAGAATCGACATCTTAACAATGTTGTCTCTTCTAATTCATGAACACGATTTATCTTTCATTTGTTTAGGTCTTTAATTTCTCTTAGAGTGTTCAATGTCTACATTGAACAGGTGAACTGTAAAAACTATAAAAATAACTTCATGGACATATTTTGCTAGGTTTAGCTCTAGGTATTATGTTACTTGGTGCTATTGCACATTGTATAGTTTTCAAAAATTTCATATTCCAATTGATTGCTGTTAATATATAAGAATAGAATTGATTTTTGTATGTTAACTTTGTATTATAGAACCTTGCTAAATTGGTTTATTACAATAGTTTCGTAGATTCCCTGGGATTTTCTGTGTAAATAATCATGTGCAAAAGGAACACTTCTATTTCTTCTTTTTTGATCTTTTATGCCTTTTACTATTATCTTTTCTCCTTATCGCTAGGCCCTTTATTGCAATGCTAAATAGAACAGATGAAAGTGGACGTTCTTGCCTTGTTCCTGATAGTAGGGGGAGACAATTTAGTCTTTTACCATCAAATAATATTAGCTGTAGATTTTTCAGAGATATCCTTTACCAATTTGAGGAAGTTCCTTGTTTGTTAGTTTTTTTTATCATAAATCTGAATCTACTGAAGTGAATGAGTTTTTCTCCTTCATTCTTCTAATATGGTGAATTACATTGACTTTTTAATGTTAAACTGGTATTGCATTTCTGGAATATGTGTTATTTGTCATGGTATCTTATTTTTATTTATTGTGTTTTGTTTGATTTTCTAATTCATTAAAGATTTTGTATCTATATGTGGGATATTAATCTGCAATTTTCTTTTGTAATGTCTGTCTTTGTTAGGTTTTGGTATTAGGGTTATGTCGGTTTCATAAAATGTGTTGGGTAGTAATTGGTGATTTCCACTCCTCTATTTACTGAAAAAGCTTGTAAGATGGTATTACTTTCTCCCTCAAGTAAAAGTTAATATTATAGAATTAACAAGTAAAACTATCTGGTTCTAAAGGGTTTTTTTTGGGGGGGGGTGCTTTTGTTAAATTAAACTGCTTTACTAGTTATACGGGGTTATTCAGGTTTTCTATCCCTTCTGTCAATTTTGGTAAGTTATTTTTTTTTAAGAAATTTACTTTGTCTTAAGTTGTTGAATTTGTTGTTGTGAAGTTCATATTATTCTCTTAATATCCTTTAAGTGTCTCTGTGATCTATAGTGATAACCTCTTTTTCATTCCAGATAGTGGTGGTTCGTGATCTCTTTTCTTATCAGTCAGCTAAAAGTTTGTTATTTTTTTTATCTTTTCATAAAACCAATTGTAGGCTGCTTTTCCTTTCACCTACTTTGGGTTTACTTTATGCTTCCTTTTCTGTTTTCTTGTGGTGAGTTCTTAGATTATTAGTGTAGTTCTTTCTAGTGTGAACATTTAAAGGACTTAAGTTTCCTTTTCAGCACTGCTTTAGTGTCATTTGACAAATTTTGATAAATGTATTTCATTTCCATTCAGTTTATGTTATTTTAAAATTTACTTTTTGATTTATCTTTATGTCTCATGAATTATTTAAAAGTCTGTTGTTTCTAGATATTTGGAATTTTTCTAGATACTCTACTTATGTTAATAATTGACCAGCAGTCAGAAAATGCACTTTGTATGATTTTGGCACTTTGACATTGATTGAGACCTGTGGTTTTGCTCAGCGTGTATCTATCTTAGTACTGTTTGTTTTGAGTCTTTTCGTCTATCAGTTGTTGTCTATAAGTTGTTGAGAGAGAGTGATATTAATCTATTGTAGAATTATCTATTTCTCTCTTTAATTTGGCCCATTCTTGATCTATTTTGAGGCTCTGTTAGTAGACTTATTTAGGTTATTAAATATGAAATGTATGATTTTGAATCAAAAGTTTAGTTTATTATATCTCAAATAAAAAGCAGTACAATTAATCAAAGTATGTGACTAAACTCTCGACACAGTTTTGCAATCTTAACAGTAGCTTGCTTATGCTAGCAGCGAAGAAGACTGGAGCGCAAGTGGCCTTGAAATCGTGAAAGGCGTTTTCCACAGCTTGTTGAGAATTGAATATTTTTCCTTGCAAGAAGTGGTCCAAAGCCTGGAAGAAGTAGTAGTCACTTGGTACAAGGTCTGGTGAATTTTGGTGAATGACAGAGAGTTTCCAAGTTCAGCTGCTGTAGTTTGAGCAGTGTTGTTTGTGGAACAGGTGCTCGAGTGTTGTCTTGCAAGAGGATTGGCCTGTCTCTAGTGACCATTCTCGGCTGCTTCATGACAAGCATCCACATCCTTCTGTCGAGTGGGTTGCAGTAGACATCTGCTGTAATGGATTGACCAGGTTTCATGAAGCTGTAGTGGATAATACCAGTGCTGGACCACCAGACACCATTAGCTTTTTTTGATGGATATTCAGTTTTCGACTGTGTTTCAGCACTTCGTCTTTATCCAGCCATCATGCCGAATGCTTGTGATTGTCAAAAAAAATCCATTTTTCATCACACATAGCAATACAGTATACAAATGGTTCACCTTTATATCATGACAGCAAAGAAAGGCAAGCTTCGAGACGATTTGTCTTCTGATGCCTGTTAGTTCATGTGGTACCCATCTGTCCAGCTTCTTAACCGTGCCGATTTGTTTCAAATGGCCCAATATTGTTGGCATGGTAACGTCAGACCTTATTGGTAATTCACGCATAGGTTGACATGGATTCGCTTTCACTCCAGCTTTCAGCTCATAATTACCCACCTTGGTATCAGGTCACCCACATGGCTCATTTTCAAGATTAAAATTACCAGAACACAGTTTCTCAAACCATTGATGTAGTACTGTGTGTTCATTAGCCACATCCTTCCCAGACACTTCGTTGATATTTCAAGCTGTGTGCGCTGCATTGGTTCCACGACGGAACTCATATTCAAAAATAACATGAATTTTTTGAGTTATCCATGCTTTCTCAAAAATTGCTCTAAAAGTTTTTTTGAAAGATAATTACAAGCCAAACTACATTTGAAAGAATGAGGATGTACCTTCACAACAACAACAAAAAAGAAGTGTCCAAATGAAATGTCAGAAATAACAACTGGCAAGCTTAAATTACTTAAGCAAATAGGACATTCCATACTTAATAACCTAATATATACATTTTACAATTGTTATATCTTCCTAATGAATTGTCCCTTTTATCATTATGAAATGAACGTCTTTTTCTTCCTTCTACTCTTGTCTTTAAGTCTATTTTACCAGTTGTTAAAAACAGCCATTTCTGTCTTTTATGCTTTCTGTTCATACAGCATATCCTTTTCCATCCATTGACTTTCAACCATTCTTTGGCCTTATACTTAAAGTGTGTTTCTTATAGACAGCTTATGGTAGTATCTTGTGTTTTTATCCACTGTGTCAATTCTTGCTTTTTAATTGAAATGTTGAGACTAACATTTAATGTGATTTTCGATATGGTTAGATTTAGGTGTACCATTATTTGTTTTCTGTTTGTCATCTCTATTTTTTATTCCTCTGTTCTCTCTTTACTAATTTCAGTTGAATTATTTGAATTCTGTTTTGCATTCCATTTAATTTGTCTGTTGGCTTTTTGGTGATAGCTCTTTGTGTTATTTTTTTTAGTTGTTGCTCTAGGGATTATAATCTACATACCTATCTGTCACAGTCTATTTAGAATTAGTAGTGTACCGCTTCACGTAAAATGTGGAAAGTTGGCTTTTTGGTGATAGCTCTTTGTGTTATTTTTTTAGTTGTTGCTCTAGGGATTATAATCTACATACCTATCTGTCACAGTCTATTTAGAATTAGTAATATACCGCTTCACGTAAAATGTGGAAACTTTTGCTACCATATAAGTCCTTTTTTAACCCCACACCGCATTTAGTTGTCATGTGTATTACTACTACCTACATGAAAACCCCATCAGTGTTATAATTTTTCATACATATTTTTTAAAAACTTTAGAGGAAAAAAATCTTTTTATTTACGATTTCTGTTCGTTTTTTCTTCATTCCTAACAATGCAGTTTTCTCTTTAGTATCGCTTCCTTTCAGCATGAAGAATGGACCTGTAGGAAATGAAATCTCTTAGTTTTTCTTCACCTGAAAATATTTTTTTTTGCCCTTGTTTCTGAAGGATATTCTGGCAGTTCTTTTTTTTTTTTTTTTCCAAAACATTAAAGATGTTGTTCCACTGTATTTTGGCTTCTGTGCTTTCTGCTAAGAAATCCATGATCTTTGGAATCATTTCTTTGTATGTATTGTACCTTTTTTTTTCTTTTTACTATCTGCTATCAAGTTTTTTTTTTTTTTTTTAATGTTTTCCTGTTTGGTTATCTTATGTGTAGTTCTTGATTTCTTGAAGTTTTTCCTATTTGGGGTTTGCTGAGCTTCTTTAATGTGTATATTTATGTCTTTTAACAAATTGGGAGATATTTTTGGCCATTATGTCTTTAAATTTTTTCTGTCCCATTCTTTCTCCTCCTTTTGGAACCCCATGACATGCATATTAGACATTTTGTGATAGTCCCATAGGTTCATTCTGTTCTTCTCCCCATGTCAGTTCTTTGGGTGGGATAATTACGGATCCATCTTCTGGTTCAGTGGTTGTTTCTTCTGTCATCTCTGTTCTGTTCTTGAGCCAATCCAGTGAAATTTCAGTTATTTTCAATTTCTAAAATTTCCATTTGGTTCTTTCTTTGTAGTTTCTGTTTATCTACCGAAAACTACTATCTTTTCATTTATTTCAAGTGAAATGTTTTTCTTTATCTCATGAAGTCTAGTTATTACTGTTACTCTCAGGTCTTTGTGTGACTATTTCAACGTAGGAGGCTTTGTTTGATAATTTCAACATCTAGGTGACCTTGGGCTTGACAAGTAGTGATTAATTTTTGGTTCTCTGGCTGTGAAGCCCTGATTTCTGTTGGAATTTTAGCTGCCCGTGCTGTTGCCACCATGCTACTCTACAACCAGGAGTCACCCTCAGGGCAGAGTTATGAGTAGGGGAGAAATAGGAAATTTACTCTCTTGCAGTTACTTCTGTAAATTTTTACTGTCTTCCATACTTTTTTCTGTTTATTTTTTAAAGACTGTACAGAGTCTGCACATACTGTTTTTTTGGTCCAAGATTTCTACTTGTAATTAATAGGACCAGTGGGCTGTCGTGAGCTGTGTGGTGGTGTGTGGTGCCCCAGCACAATTGATACTGCCCTGTTTATTGCAGATATAGTTAGATGTTAAAGTCTTCATGAAAGGTTGTATTTATTTGAGTGTGTAATTTTGGTTTGTTAAAAAATATTAAGAACTACTATGTAATAGAGTGCTATGGTCTGTCCTTTAGCTTTAGAACTGCTTAATAGCATTATTATTCCTTGCCATTAAACTGATCCTTTGTGATAGTTTAAAATTTACTACTCTCAAATGGAGTGTACCAAACCAAGTTCCTAAGCACTCTAAACTCTGATCACAAATTGCTTTGCTTTTCCTAATTTTCTCAATATGTTGAGCTGCTATTTTTACCTTAGTCAACTGTTTTCTGTTCTGAAAGACATGTTTAGTTTTTTATAAATAATTACTGGTAATAAGAACATATCCTTCCTCACTACCTTCCTCTTCCCCCTTTGACAGGTTGACAATAGAAGATCTAGCTACAAAATGTGTTCCATAACATAAAAAAATGATATTTTGAATCAATTCTTAGGTGTGTTGTTTGGACCGGGGATGAGCGAGTCTTCTTTTATAATCCCACCACTCGTCTTTCTATGTGGGACCGACCTGATGATCTGATTGGAAGGGCAGATGTTGACAAAATTATTCAGGAGCCCCCTCATAAAAAAGGAATGGAAGACATGAAGAAACTAAGTAAGTTTTAAATTAGAAATATATCCACCAATTGAAACATTGTTTTAGGTTCTTGACAGAAAATGTGAAGGCCATTTAGAAACTTTATTTTTCAAGGAATATAAGAAATTTTAGGAAAAAAAACTGCTATGCTAGTTTGAGTGCAGTAATAGAGATTTAAAATTAAGAACTTGGATAAGATTATACTTTGTAAAATATGTATGTTTTTAACTTCTTATCCTTCTTAAGACTCAGTTCAAGATATGTTGGTACTACTGCTGTTTACTTGATGCTTACTAATACTACCAAAGTGCTCCTTAGTGAGCCTTTCAGCACCTTTTGTTACTCTTAATATATTTTTTGAAAAAAAAACTATCCAGAGGTTTTTAAAAATATTTTGTTTACAAATTTTGTAAAAATACAAAAGCTTTATTCCTGAGAATATAGAGACACCTATATCTTACTAAGAGATTATATTTTAATCTACCCCATGTTTAGATGGAATTCCAATGTATTGAGTACATACGTATTTGTACATGATTTTTGTTATATATTTCTTGTTCGTAATTTGCCCTTGTATTGATATGGTTGTGTTTTTATTGAACCTTGGCCCCCATGTAGTACAGAAGCAAGATACATGAATCATTTAGTACTTCTAATGAAATAAATGGTAATATATACTATTTATAGTGATTGAGAAGTTTTCATGCATTGTATATATGTGGTACTGACATTTTCAGCCTACATACAAGTAGTTTCCGAATCAGTATGACTTTGCCTGTCTGGTACTGAAGGTATTAGGTACCTCTTCAGCAATATTTGTTTTTTATAGGTATGATATTAATGATACTTTATAATCACAGTATTGAATAACTTTTTAAACATTTGATTCATTCATTTGATAAGTACGTTAATATGCATCATAAAAAGGTAATGTAAATCCTGAATCAAGAAAGTTTTATTTTTTGTATTTGTAAATTTAAGGTTTGGGCAAGAAACCATTCAAAATGAATTGCAAATTTAATGTAAAGGGAGGATAAATAGAGGAAGTATAGAATTAATATGGTTTGTTTAGTGTTTTATAAAGGAATGAATATTGAGAGGTGGGTATTTTATCCAAACAGTAATTTAAAAAAATGTTTGTGAAACATATGCACATAATTATTCATAACAATATTTGAAATGTTTTTGCCAGGGCACCCAACCCCAACAATGCTGTCCATTCAAAAGTGGCAATTCTCTATGAGTGCAAGTGAGTGAACTAACTATAAATTGTAGCTTCTTTTTAATACTATTAAAGCAAGTGTTCTGGTAGAGATTAGCTGAAGAATTCATGCCTAAATATTTTAATTAAATTTTGTTCAGTTAAAGAAGAACAAGACCTAATGGAAGAAATTAATGAAGATGAGCCTGTTAAAGCAAAAAAACGGAAGTAAGTAATACATATAGTTTGTGTGAATCAGGTAGATTTTATCTTTTTAAAAATTGATTAGATCATAATCAATTTGTGATTGGAAGGGACAGGTAATGTTAGGAGACAGAAGTCATGATTACATTCTTAGGGCTGATATTAAATAGCTTTGTTTTACAGTGTAGAAAATGTGTCCCTTCTGTTGCTAGATTTGTAAAAGATTTGGTTATTCAAATATGTATTATGAAGCCACTGACATTTTTGAAATTGATTGATTAATTCTTCAGAAATTCATTAGGTCTGAATTTTATAAGTTCTTCCTGGATAAAGATCTCAACAGATAATTCCACAGCTCTCGTAATAACAGACACAGACTTCTCTCTTATATACTTGATCTTGATCTTGTGTCTTACCTAGTCCTGGAGTCTGTTGTCATTACTACTTGCTAAGGAGTGAACCGGTAGGCTTAGAAAGTACTCTGACAGAAAGAAAATGTTAGAAGTTCAAGCATTAGGTTGGCCAGTGCTCTAGAGTTGTGTAAAATGTAAATGTTATTTATTATGGGGGGGTGGAAGGGTGGGGTAGAGGGTGTGTGTGTTGGGGGGGGTGGAATGGGACCATTATTTAGCAGCAAAAAGGAAAGTTTAAAGACATTAGAGACTGGTTAATCATAGTCCTTAATCTGAAAAGGACAGATTGAATGCAGCCAAATCATGGCAAAGAAATCAGTAAGACAACCCCTGTCAAGGGTGATTCTTTTTAAAAAATTTGTTTATTGGCAACAGTGTTAAAGAAACTAAGATATTAAAGAGAATCAGTCATAATCTGTTACCGTAACACAGCTATTTTCATTTCTGCAATTGACTTTTTAGTTCTTGACCAAATGTATAAGTATTTTTATTAGTTGTGATTAACTGATTTTGTGTTCTTTTAAAAAAATCTGGAATAAGACATGTTTTCTTAATTATTATAAATGACTGTATTCATTCTGTTTATATACCATAATTTTGGATGTTTTTACAATGTTAAACTTTTAGGTTGTTTTTAATTGTTTGTTCTTATAGACAACTCTGTAAGGTTTTTAACTGCTTTTATCAGGAGAATGTCAAAGAAGTCCTTTATGTGGATTGCCCGAGCTTCTCTATTTAGGTACAAAGCTAAAAGCCTGTTTTTCCTGGCTTAGTTTTTCTTTTATTTCTTTTATTGAGATAGATAGTGATAGTTTGTATTGTGACATTTTTATTTAGTATAATTCTATAAAGGTTATTTGTTTTCATTAGTTATTGTATTTCTTGGATGTCTTTTAACTATTTAAATAGTTCTTAAATACATTATTATAAGAGGGTATATTGTTTGGCAAATTGCTTTTACCTGTTTGTTTTATGCATATCTTAGGTCACAGACTATCTCGCTAAGTTCCTGCAGGTCATGGACTATGTCTTCTGTTTCTTTTGATTCATTCCCAAAGTTGCTGATTACCTCTCAATACTTGCATTTGTGGGTTAGCCTTAGTTCCATTTAAATCTCCTGGGCTACCTACAGTTCCCTGTATAGCATGCTTTTCAATTTTTCAGATATTCTGTTTTCTTGATTC
This sequence comes from Lemur catta, assembly GCF_020740605.2. Lineage (NCBI taxonomy): Eukaryota > Metazoa > Chordata > Mammalia > Primates > Lemuridae > Lemur > Lemur catta. The sequence goes on from NC_059132.1 coordinate 10,818,079, forward strand.
CCTTAAGTTTGTATAGAGAATATGGGCCAATTTTATTAATAAACTTAGCAGATCATATTTAAGGAGAAAGATCTGCTGAAATATATTCGAGTGTTACTCAGCTACTTACTTTTTTTGATTATTTACATGAATGGGCCTTTTTCATAGTGCATATGTTTGAGAGGTGACTTGATTTTTGTGTTTATAATCTCACTTGAGTACCACACAGCAACAGGGTTGTCCTTAGCCCTGGGGTGCATTTTTGGAGGAGTGAGAAATAGTTTAGTCATTGATGAATAGTTCTAATTCTACCTAACTACTCCTGGGCCCATGTTGCTCTCTGGGACCTGTCCTTCAACTTAAATCTCAACTTATCACCCACAAAGTGAGTAATAAAAATGTCAGGTAGGTAAGGTATATATCTCACATATTCACTTGGCCGAGTTTAGAGATATTTTAATTTTAGTTTCAAGATAAATGCTTGAGATTACTAAAATATAATACCACTTAATACAAATTTTTATTAGATTTTAAAAAATATTTCACGTATTTAAAATGTAAAACCTTTTGAAAAATACTGTTTTTTCTATATTATTTTAAGAACTAGAATGATATTCTGTGCTGTTTGATTCTAACACATAGTTTTACTGCAGTGTTAGCTAAGCTTTATTTATTTTTTTTAGTTAGGTAGTTCACTTTTTGTATATAATCAACTACTGCTAGGAAGATAACAGCACATTAAAGTTATATATTTTTTCTTAACAATGTAGCCATTGTAAGTAACATCATTAGAAGCTCATTTTAATTTTATTATTATAATGAAAGTTGTTTATCCCTTAGAGTTCATTTGAAACCCTCAGTATAATTTGTTTTTGCCAAAAATATGCTGCTCAGTAGTGAGTCTTGGAAATTCCATTGATTTTAAGATTTTAGTAAGATCCGTTATTTATATTTTGTCTATTGATGCCTTATATTTTATTTTTTATAGGAGAGACGATAATAAAGACATTGACTCAGAGAAAGAAGCTGCCATGGAAGCTGAAATTAAAGCTGCCCGAGAAAGGGCCATTGTCCCTCTGGAGGCTCGAATGAAGCAGTTCAAGGACATGCTGCTAGAGAGAGGGGTCAGAAAACAATCTTTGGGGGAGATATTTCTGTTTTGTATAAGTAATATAAATATGTCTTGCTAAAAGGTCAAATCTAAGGTTAGTGCTCATGTTGTGGGGGGCGGATAAGGGAACCCTATCAAATTACTGTACTTTTTTGCAAACAGCCTATTTCTTGGCTAATCATGTCATGTAACTAAATGCCATTTTACTGTCCTTTTAAGTACAAATAACATTTAACATTTATTGGGTCATTAAATTTTGGTGAGTAATGTAAGACGAGTATTAACATTACAGAATGGCGGACTACTTGGGATAGGTAAGGTACATATGATTATTCTTCCTTTAATTTCTTCAGAATGGCTTTTGGTTAAAGGAGAACTGATACTTTATGATATTATTAGAAGCTTAATTGAGAAGGGATTTCAGCCTTTGGATTATATTCAGATTCATTTGAATAAGTAAAATTGTTCAATTTTAAATCACAGTTATTCACAAGATTGGAGCAAGCATGGGAAATCAAACTGTAAATCTTCAAGGGTTTTTTCTGATGTACTGATTTTTAAAATGTCACACAGTGTTGGTTATTTTAATGAGTAATTAAGTGTGTGTTATTTCTATATGATATAGAAATGTTCAGAGCCAATTAGTGTGGAAATTTGCTGTTGCTAGCCTCCCACTGCTTGTCATGTATTAGTGATGGAAACTTCAGTATGGTTTTTATGTCTCCTTTATAAACAGATATCCTGTAGATTTCAAGCAAAATTATGACCTTTATGTTTTTAGAGCAAACTTAATTATGAGGCAATACATTTTTATTTTAAAGGTATCCGCTTTTTCAACATGGGAGAAGGAGTTGCACAAGATAGTTTTTGATCCTCGGTATTTACTTCTGAATCCTAAAGAGAGAAAACAGGTAAAAGGAAAATGACATTATTAAGGAAATGTATATCTCCTCCCACCATAATTTTTAAATTGTAAGGAATAAAGTACCATCCTTTTTCCCCCAACACAGTACTTCAAAAAGATAGTCTTGCATCTTAGAGCACAGTCCTCTGTGTGTCCGTGTGTGAACATTTCAGAAATACTTGGATATTTGTGCCCTTATGGATGTGGCTATGGTGTGAATGTTTTGTCATTGAGCCTTATGGACTGAGGTTATCTATCTGTAGTATGGCTTTAAAATTTCGTTTCAATGTGCATTTATTAATTTGCCTTTTTTGGGCAGAGGATGCAAATTTAGTGTAGAAAAAATAGCAAAATACAGATGAGGACAGGGGGAAAAAAACACTTGTAGTCCTATCTATCTGATGGATATGACCACTGTCAAACACTTTGGTTATGACCTTCTTGACTCTTCCATGTCAGTATGTACATGTATATGTATGTGTGTGTATTATAGATAGACTATACTCAAAGACATACATTTCTGTCTCATACATTCCACACACACAAAGTTCACATCTAAGTAGCATCTATTAAAATAGCGGTTTTCATCATATCAGAGAAATGAGGGCTACTTCAGGGTTTTTGTTGAACTACAGTTGCACAGACTAGAGTTGCCTTGTTACTGAGTTGCTGTTTATTCCCATGATGATTTGGTTACATGCCATTTTATGGTGATTGCTCCTTCTAAAACATTGTACACTTCCAATTTAACATAATTTCTGAATTACCTGAACCATCCTGACAGTGATCTCTGTAAAACAGTGAGTATGTTGAACCACTTGGTGTAGTGCTGTTGAGCTGTAAGATTTCATTTGGTAACAGTAGTGTCCATCTCCGTATTTATAGTTGTAATGATTGTAATAATTCTCTGTACAGTCTGTGCCATTATGTATGTCTAATCATGGACTTTAATGAAGAGTGAAAATTTATAGTGTACCAGACGTGTATGTTAGTACTTGTAATAGACATGGCTTCCCGAATATATTTGCATCTGCATTTCAAGCCTTGTAGCCCTTTTTTTTTTTAAATCTGTTTGTGTGTGATCTCATTCTCATCTCAGTCTATGGCTCTATCAAAACCTATAAATCAGTCTTGATTCTTTACTCTTCTCACTGCCTATTTACAGTCTATCAGCAAATCTTCCTTCAAAAAATTTTCTAAATCTAACCTCTTATTCACCACTTCCCCCGCTAACACCCTAATCCAAGCCACCATGATCACCTTTCATCACCCAGGTAGTCTCTAATTGATGTCCTTTATTCTTTCTCTTCTTGTGCCTTTTTAGTTCTTTTTCCATACAGCAGCCAGAGTAGTTTTAAAGTTCAAGTGAGATCAAATTAAGTCAGTGTTCCCTTGCTAAAAACTGTCCAGTGTTTCTCATTTCATTTAGGATAAAATTGAAACATTTTCATGGTCTCTAACATTCTACATATACTCCTCCCTGCATATCTTTTGAGGCTCTTATGTTCCTCCATTGTAGCCATACTGGCCTTGATATTACTTCAGCAAAACAGGCACATTCTGACGTTTCCTATTCCCTTTGTATAGAATGTTCTTTCAGATGTTAGCATAGACATCTCCATCATTTGGTTAAGGTACTTATCCAAGTGCCTTCTAATCAATCTATCTAAGTATTATCTCTTTGCCTTCTTTACTTTCTTCATAGTACTGATAGCTCTAATTATCTAAAATTATGTTGTTTATCACCTGTCTCCTCCTGTGAAATATAAATTCTATAAGGACAGGAACTTTGTCTTGTTCATTACTCTGTGTGTAGTGCCTGAAGCAATGCCTAATCTAAATATTCCTAAAGACTTACTTTAAAATTTTTATGACTTATTCTTCGTAGCATTGAGTGGTATAGTTTCTGTTTGAGTAAAATTATAATTAATATATGGGGAACTACAGTTCCTTCCTAATTTTGAAAGCATTCTATAAGCTGATGGTGGTATCTTCTTAATATAATTACACTTAAAAAAAGAAAGTATTATTATTATTTTTTTTTTGAGACAGAGTCTTGCTCTGTTGCCCGGGCTAGAGTGCCCTGGCATCAGCCTAGTTCACAGCAACCTCAAACTCCTGGGCTCAAGCGATCTTCCTGCCTCAGCCTCCCCAGTAGCTGCAACTACAGGTGCATACCCCCACCACGCCCGGCTAATTTTTCCTGTTTTTAGTTGCCCAGTTAATTTTTTTTTCTATTTTTAGTAGAGACGGGGTCTCGCTCAGGCTGGTCTCGAACTCTGTCTGACCTCAAGTGATCCTTCCACTTCGGCCTCCCAGAGTGCTAGGATTATAGGCGTGAGCCATTGCGCCTGTATTATTGTTATTCTATTTTGTATAAAAACTCTACTTAAAATTTCTCATGCCTTTTATGTGAAATTTTTTTCTTACAACTGGAGCATAAGAACTGAGAGGAAAGAGAAGTTAACATTTGACACTAAAAAAATATATTATTTTGGCTATTTGGTTTTATTACTTGCATAGGAATATAAAATCAAGGAGAAACCAGAAAGGTGCTCAGTTACATATTTGTACTTAGTAATGAATTTCATATTTGAAAATTGCACTTTGATTTTAAAAACACTAACAGCTTCATTGAGGCCTCATAATCTAAAATTACATTTCAAGTCTGTCCTTTTCTACTTATTTGTAGATTTACATGTTTTGCATCATTATAAAAGATGTATTTGATATAATTATAACTATACATTTTAACTTAATTTTTCTTATTCTTGTTTTTGATAAAAAGTGACTTAAAGAGTCATAAATGTTTTTACTTGTTTTATTGACAAATTTTCATTTAAATATTTAAATCAAATAATGGAGACCCATACTTTTAGTAAACTTATGTTTTGAAGAAAAATATACATGTAGAAAAGATTAAAAATCATAAGTGAAATTCACAAAATTAATATATATAATTGCCTTCATCAAAAAATGGAACATTACCAACACTCCAGAAGCTGCCTTTGAAGGCTTAGACAGCATAGCCCTTTAATATATATTTTTGCTTATGCCTATAAAAGTGAACTAGGAATTGTTCTTAAAATGTACAAACTTTTATGGTGTTTATTATAACATTTTGTTCATGAATTAAAGTTAAAATAACTGCTTAAAATAGGAAACTTAAAGCCAAGTGTATTTAGAAACGTGGCACAGTTAATCAGGAGAAATTTGAAAGAATAACAACCCTTCATTTTCTGTGAAATGTTCATATAAATTCCCTTGGATTTTATATATCATTTAATACTTTTATAACTAAGAAAGTATGTACTGAGAAAGGAGAAAGGAGTTGGAAACGATCTCTCCCTCTTCCTTCAGCATGCAAATACTTTTGTATGGTTTACTGCAATGCTATATTTAATGGGTATTGATGGTGACCTATATGTCTAGCAGGGGCCTGGTGAGGTAATTGTAGATAGGGTAGTGCCCCTTTATCTGTGGGGGATACATTCCAAGATCCCCAGTGGATGCCTGAAACTAAGGATAGTACTGAATGCTATGTATACACAGTATGATGTTTTTTCCTGTATGTACATACCTGTGTTAAGTTTAATTTATAAATTTGACACAGTAAGAGATTTACAACAATACCTAATAATAAAATAGAACAGTTGTAACAATATGCTGCAATAAGTTATGTGAATGTGGTTTCGTAATCTCTTATTGTACTATACCATGGGTAACTGCATAGTCTCTGTTTCCACTATGTTTTTTCTATTTAGGGCTCTAGTTTTCATGGTCAGGAGTTTCTGTATTCCTCAGGTGTCTTGTAGACCTTGACTACTCAAGATTAAGAATGAAGCACTAAAGCACTGGGCTTTAGTGCAGGGTGGTAGTTTTCAACCAGGAACAATTTTGCCTCCTGGAGCCATTTTTGATTGTTACAACTGAAGTGGGTGCTGCTGGCATCTAGCGGGTAAAGGCCAGGGATACTGCTAATTGTCTAGCCCAAAATGTCAGTAGTGCCAAGGTTGAGAAACCTACTGTAGAGTGATTGAGGCTGATTTGTTGAGAATCCCCTGGAGCCATTGTTTTTTAGACCGGTCAGACTTCTAGTCTCTTGGCTGGAGGGCACAGATCTTTCTGCTTTGGTTGTGAGGGAACTGTCTCTTAGTATTTGGTAAGGTGCTCCTTGTTACCAGTTCGTATTTTGACAGTTCAGAGACACTCTGTGTTCTACCTTCTAGACCAGGGGTCAGCAGATTTTTAGCAGAGTTCTTTTAGTATGAAAGCAGCCATAGATACATTTAAAGGAATGAGCGTGACTGTGTTTAGATGAAGCTTTATTTATGGACACTGAAATTTGAATTTTATTTAATTTTCACGTGTCATGAAATTTGCTATTGATTTTTTTTCTCCAGCCCTTTAGAAATGTAAAAATTATTCTTGAGTTGTATGAAAACAGCCTGTAGGCCATGGTTTGCCAAATCTTTGCTCTATAGAATAAGCCATTTGTCTCAGTGCCAGTGCCCAGAAATATAAAGTTGGTGAGGGAATCTAGCAGTTTAACTGCTTCTTAAATAACCTTTCATCAATTAACTCCTTACTGTACTTATCTGTTCCTGAGCTATTTGAGGAATTTCTGATTCATAGAAGAAATAGGGTTGCTTTTTTGTTTCTTGACTGCTAGGTTGTGTTCAGTTCTCTCATAGTTATCACATCCTTTACCACTTGTGCATCTGTTTGGCACCTTCCCAAATTGCTGTTTCTCTTTTTCTCATTTTGCTGTCCTTCTTGGTTTATGACTTAATAAAGAAAGAAATTCCTCTACTGTCATTTTATTAGGATTTGAAGAAAGTTGGAAATAGATGTTGATGTTCAGTTCATCATCTTGGTTGTGTATTAAGTAGGAGAAAATACCACAGAATAGATATAAAGCATAATCACATGTTGGTGAAAATGATTATGCCTTAAGAGAAGCACAGAAATAAACTAGATTCCATACCATTGATGTTTCTTTCTAGAAGGGATTTCACAGTACTGTGATTTCTCTTAAACATTTCTAAATTGCTTGAAATGTTTATAATAATCATGTATTTAATTTGTAATCAGGGAACATTAGAGGCTTTTTTCTGTTTTCTTTTGTTCTGGAAGCCTCAGCAGAGAGCTATATACCTGTGTAGTATTTCAGTGAAGCTTTAAAGTAAGACTTGCTATATAAATAATCTGCATATAATTATAGATAATTAGTATATTGTTCCTATTATAGTTTAGTCATAGATCCTGGTTTAGTGTTTTTTGTTTTTTTTTTTAATACATTTGATATTTTGGTAGTTAAATTACCTATGTAAAAGACTAACTTGTCACATTGATATATTTTTGTAATAGGTGTTTGATCAGTATGTAAAGACCAGGGCAGAGGAAGAACGCAGGGAAAAGAAAAACAAAATAATGCAAGCCAAGGAAGATTTCAAAAAAATGATGGAAGAAGCAAAGTTTAATCCAAGGTATGTTTATTCATTTCTATCAGATATCAAAGTGTATGTATTTTCTCCTAAGATCAGTTTTTAAAAATAAAAATATATACATATGTATGTTTTGGATATTTGGACACTAAAAGCTCCTTATTTGATTATTGGTTTCTGCCTTTCTAATCTTTATTCTTGATATGTTTCCTTCAAAGGAGTCCTAGGTGCTTTAAGAAGGATACCTTTGATTTAAATGCTTCCCTGTGGGAATAAGTTATTCTTTAGAAACTGGTAAATTATAGAAAAGCTCTCCCTGTCTTTGTAAAGCTTTATACATAATAAATTGCAGAGGAAGTAACCTTATTTTGATTGAAATGGTAAAGGACCTTTCACCACTTCAGTTTCAAAATTTTCTAAGTGTCTAGATGATGATTGTGTCTGACATTTTCAATTGATTGTTAATGTGCTTTGAATACACACAGAAAATGAGACATCTTAAACTTCTTTGCCTAGCGTTATAATCACAACAACAATAGCAGTAATTATTGGGTATTTTATGTGCTTGTATGCACTTAATACATATATGTAAATGTGTGCCCTTAAAGCATATATTTTTAAATGTATGCACACACATACCTTATTCGGTCCTAGGAACAGCCAATATGATTTAGGTACTCATGTAATACCCATTTTACAGATACGGAAAGTAAGCCAAGCAAATTAGGTAGCTTGCCCAAGTGAAACTGGGGTTTCATCTTGATCCCAGTGTTGTACAAAATTACAGTCAGAGAGAATTACTCTTATTTATGACTTAGTTGTGGCAGTAGTGGCATTAGGTTGCTGTGAATACCTCGGTAAATGGAGAATTTCTAAAACTATAGAGTAGAATCAGGTAGTCTCTGGGTTAAATGACACTTTTTATAAAAGTTGACCTTATTTAAACAGTTATTTTTTTTTTTATAAATTTGTGTCATCCTTGCACAGGGGCCATGCTGATCTTTCTGTATTGTTCCAATTTTAGCATATGTGCTGTCGAAGTGAGCACTAAACAGTTATTTTTGTCCATGGAGGTAGCAAGGACTAATGTTTGAGAAAGTATATTCACAATTATAATTTTATATTTAAACTATGAAGGGAAATCTATAACATTAATACAAATTTTAGAAAATAAAGCTAATAGAGTATCTGTGGCTAAGAAGAATATAATATTCTTTATGGAGTAATGGAGGTTCAGACTCTCCAGAGGGTTTTGAGCTTTTTCTTAACAGTGAGTTCATGGGTCAAAGTAGTTGGGATTGGATTATAAAGACATTTTGAAGGGCAATTGAGGAAATTTAAATAAGAACTGGATATCGGAGAATTAGTAATTTTTCTTGAGTATTGTGGTTAAAGAGGGAAAAGGCTTTACTCTCAGGAGTTACACGCTGAAATATTTATAGATGTTTTATGATGTCTGTAGCTTATTTCCAAATGATTCTGTAAAATGTATTTATTAAAACTTTTTATGGTTTTGGGAATAATTAAGAATCCAAAGAGGTTTCCCTTTTGTAGATCTGACTAAATCTTACTCTGTCACAGTACCCTACTGTTCTTTTTGGGCAGATAGAATTGTTGGAGTGATCTGTACTATGCAGGTTACTTCAGAAAATAGAACCATCAGGCACTTGGGGCATTGTGCTATATTGCTATATTTATACACCTAACTCTAGCATATAGATTAGGACCATTTTTAGTAAGTAGAAAGAAAAAGGAGGAAAAATTTAAAAATGAGAAAATACTGGCCATGGACCTAATTTTCTTTTTGTATTGGGAGAAAATCACTATTAAAAACCTCTAGTAAATGTAGAGCGCTGGAGTTTGTTCCAAGGGGAAAGAATGATTGGGGAGAATTACTTAACTGTACCTGTCTCTTCTATGTCTTTTTTCTTTTTTAATGGAAATTTAAGACATACCTCCCATGGTCAACTTCTGATCATTATACTATCTCCCCATTCCCTCCGACCAACCATTACCTACTTCTCCCCAAAGGATCTTTTACTACGTCTGTTTTAAAGTAACACTTTTCACAGTTAAGAAGTAGTCATATACAAAGATCTCCATGAGCTGGGCACAGTGGCTCATGCCTGTAATCCTAGCACTTTGGGAGGCTGAGGTGGGAGAATCTCTTGAGGCATGGAGTTTGAGACCAACCTGGGCAACAAAGCAAGACCTCATCTCTGCAAAAAGTAGAAAAATTAGCCTGGCATGGTGGCACACACCTGTAGTCCCAGCTGCTTGGGAGGCTGAGGCAGGAGGATTGCTTGAGCCCAGGTGTGTGAGGTTGCAGTAATATTGTACTCTCACCCAGGCAGCAAGACCCTGCCTCCAGGAAAAAAAATACAGCACATTTCCATGGGAGTGTAAAGCTAAAACTTCATTTTAGTCTGTTCTGGTTAAAAATATTAAATATTTTACCTATTACCAATAATATAATTAAATCTATAATAATTCTCACTTTTGCAAATTGATTTTACATTTTTTTAAATCATAATAATGCAGGTTGAGTATCCCTTATCTGAAATGCTGGGACCAGAATTATTTTAGATTTGGGTTGGTTTGTTTGTGTTTTTTTGGTAATATTTGAATTATACTTACTGGTTGAGCATGTGAAATCTGGAAATCTGAATTGAGTGTCATGTTGGCACTCAAAAAGTTTTGGATTTTGGAACTTTTTGGATTTGGGATGCTTAACCTATACTTTTTCTATTTTAAAATTATAAAGCAAGGTGCTTAATTTATCATGAAAAGAAAACAGATTGAATGGAGAACATGTGATCCCTTTTCTGGAATGTACATTTTTATTTTACCTTAAAATTTTATTATGGTTACATATCTATTGTTCAAACCAGGTTTGCAAGATAATCTGTTGTTAAAAATGTTGAATTAATGAAATTTGATATTGTGAGTAATACTGGTTGCATACAAAATATTACTAGAATCTGGCTTTGGCCAGCAGAATTTAAAAATCACAAATGTTAGCTGTGAGTGATACTCTTAACCTTCAGTTGATGTTTTAAATTCTAAATCCTGAAGTTAACTAGCCAATTTTTTCTTTATAATTAAAGCTGTAACATAAGCTTTGTTTTAACACATGAGAGAATGTGTTTTATTTTTTGTTGAAATAGTTAAATAGTTTTTAAAGGGGAAAATAAGCTTTTTTTTCTTCTAAAGCATGGTAAACATGGGGGAGTGTTAATTACGAGAGTAAATTTTTACTATATAAGGTGAAAACTTCAAATATTAACATATATACCACATATTTATGAACTACCTTTCATTTGTAAAGAAACTTCCTTTTTTTTATACCTATGTTAATTAACCCTCATAGGCTTCATCTTTTTATTTAACCTGCTGCTTGGAGTTTGCTGAGCTTTTCGGATCTATATATTGGTGTTTTTCATCAAATTTGGGAAGTTTTTGGCTAGTAATTTTTCTGCCCTCATTCACTCTTCTCTTTTTTGAAATTCTAATTACATATATATTAAAGTGTTTGATATTCTCACATTTCCCTGAGACTGTTCCCTCTACCCCAGTCTTTTTTCTGTCTCTTCTTTTGATTAGATAATTGTTATTGATCTAACTTCATGTAGTTGACTCTTAGTCTGTTATGTCTACTCTCATGTTAAGCCTATCCAGTTAATTTTTCCTTTCAGTTAATTTTGGGTTCTTTTCATATTTTCCATATCGCTGCTGAAATTCCCTATTTGTTCATTCATTTTAAAACCATGTTTTCAGTTCTTTGAACCTATTTTTCTTTAATTCTTTCAATGTAATTATAATAGTTGTTTAAAGGTAATTTACTTACTTAGAACAACATCTGGACATCTTAGGTTCAGTTTCTATTGACTTTTAAGTTTTTTTCCCCCCCTGTGGATCACATGTTTCTTTGTATGTTAGTCATTTTTGATTGAATTTCGGACACTGTGGATAATCTATAGAAATCTGGAGTCTGTTACCTTCTGCTGAACAATGGGGATTTTTGTTTTAGCAGACAGTTCAGTTACTGGCTGCCCACTTAATTTTAGGCTTAATGTTATGCTTTGTTATTATGGATCTCTGAAAGTAGAGTATGGTTTTCTCAGCCCCTCCAAGTCTGTTTCCCTGTGCATCTTTTGTGGACTTTGTTGGCTTGATACTATTCTTCCTCCAACACTCTGAAATCTCTATTATCTGTTTTTCACTCTTAATCCTGTGGCAGCTTGGTATGGGGAGTGATTTTTTTTTCCCCCTGCTATTGTGTAGCTTGGCCTTGGCTGTGGACTTGTGGGGAATCCCTAAGTGGGACTTTTCTGGGGCATCCTCTCTTTATGTGTTCCTCCTCTGCTGTTTTAGCATGTAACCTCTGAGCTTTGCGGACTTTTTTGCTGTCTGCACCTTGGGAAACTGTCCTAAGGGCAAGGGCATTTGGGGGTTACCTCATAAATTTCCCTTCTTTCAGGTATCTTGGTCTTGCTCTGCCAGTTGTCCACTCTTTGAAATCAGTTGCCTCATATACTTTGCCCAGTGTTATACTTGTTTATAGAAAGAGAATTAATCCAGTAAGAGTTACTCCATTATGGCTGGTAGGAGGACTCTGCTTCATCTTAGGGTAGAAATAGATGAGCCCTTAAGTCTCTTGAAGCACACAAATTCTTTATCCTCTGATCTCCTGCCTTTTTTATAATAAATGTACATCCTCCTATGTTTGTGCTGATCACATGTTCACTTTTTAGCCCTTTTTACTTCTTCTGTAGCTCATTGTCCAGTGTTTAGCTAGATGTTGGGACCCAGTGTCTCTTTGGCATATATTCTTGCTGGAAAAATGGTATTTTCTGCTACGTCTTTCTATAAGCAGAAATAGCTCTACCAAAGTTAGCACACTTACTGTTTTGTTACAGAGCTACTTTTAGTGAATTTGCAGCCAAGCATGCTAAAGATTCAAGATTCAAAGCAATCGAAAAGATGAAAGACCGAGAAGCTTTGTTTAATGAATTTGTGGCAGCTGCAAGGAAGAAAGAGAAAGAAGATTCGAAGACCAGAGGTGAGAAGGTAAGATGGTTTTAGTTCCAGTGGTGTGATTGATGTGAGTGCGAATGGGAAACGACTAAGCTGGTGCTGTGTTTCTAACTTCATTTGTGGGCATAAATAATAGGACCTGCTTTCTTCTTTTAAGTTAACTTTTACAGTTGTTCGTATATGTATATATTCTCTCACTTTACTTCCAAAATGCTTATTTTAGTAGCTTCACTAAGCTGTATGGTTTTGCTTTAAATTGTACTAATATTAAGGTGCCTTGTAAACCCAGAACTGGTTATTAGGACTGCCAGCTCAGTGATGCCTACTAACATTTTAAGATTCTTTATAGGTGGTAACATTTGAATTTCAAAGAGCTTCTTTATCTTTTTTGCCCTCTAAAAGATAGCATTTTAGTGACTTTCTAGTCTTTCAGTAAGCATATCTTACATATAAATTATTGCTTATCAGAATTAAAGGTCAGCTATTAAAGATTAATGAATTCCAAATGTCATTTGATACCAGTGCAGGAGTGGAGAGGAGCTCACCACTGGGGAGGCAGACTAGTAGGGAAATGACACCAGTGGTGTATGAACCATCAAAACATGCAGCCGCTCTCCTTAGTGTCCTGGTATGCTTTGTGAATGAAGAATAACCTCTGGAGCCTAATCATTCTTGACATTTAAAATTGCCTCTTATTTCAAAAAATTACAATATTACAAATTCTGTTTAGAAATGTTCGGGAAGTAATGCTGCTCTTATTTGGGAAGAAGCCTGTTTCATTTAAAATAGTAACAGTATTAGATAATACAATTTTTGTCAAAAATATGTGAAACTTTCTGAGTATCTGCTTTATTAGGCTTCAAAGTAAATTGTTCCAGAATTATTTCACTGTTAACTTTTTTAAAAAAATGATTATGCTTCTCAGAGGAAATGTGCAAAATTGGGTTCCACTACATAATTTTATATGTTGAATTAGAATCGTGTTAATGAATTGTTTGCTACTTCTGATTTTTAGAATAATGTATTTGATTAAAGAAAACCAAATAAATAAGTGATTGATGTTGTATGATTGCTTTTTACAAAGTGAATGTATTTCTCTTTGCATTTGTAACTGATTTTCTTTTTCTGAAAAATTTTTTATAACTGTTTTATGTATTCTATTTTATAACAAGTGGATAGACTTTCGGTTTTGTGCTGTGCGGCCTATCAGTTCAGTGACAGCTGTCAATCACTGACACGCAAAGTGTTATGGGATTCCCTAGTGAGGAAAGAATTGGTTTCTCTCTGTGTGGTGACTTTAGCCTCCCGCAGTTCCGGTACTTTACATTTTTTTTTTTAGTCTTTTTCCTTATGAAGTGATGAGAGTTGTGGCCAGAATGTGTTAATTTAAAAAAGAAATTAAATAGACATGACATCTAAATAAACTTAACATATTCAGCTTTATTTCATTTTGATTGTAAAATTTTAATTCTCTATGAGTTTGGTTTTTTACCATTACTAAATTAAAAAATATAAAGCGGGAAATTGGTGAAGTGAAACTTTCTCAGCCGATTTGAAGACTGCAAAATAAATTACTAACTAGGCTATCAAAACAGAAGTGAGGGTTTAAATATAGTAGATTTTATATTCAAATTCTGAGAATATTTGGTTAATGAAGTTTTATCATTTTTTCCATGATTTCCACTGTATTGTTTATACTGTTCTTATTAAGTATATTGTCTCACTGTTTTTTTTTCTTTTCTCGAATCACACTGTAACTGTGTAATTGAATAGTAAGACCAGTACCAGTAGTAGTGTGGTACTGGAATTTATTTCCTCGTTCTTGTAATTCTCTAACCAGTCTTTGTAGCATTGAGATAGTTGATTGAATAGCTAAATAGTAAAGTTTTAAAAATAATTTTAAAACCTGTGAAGAACATTGACTTCTGGTGAAATTCTCTTTTTTTCATACGTAGCATTTTCAAGATGAAGGGTACCCAGTCATTTTCATGTAGTTTTCACCCATGGTTTTCCATTTTATGAAAAATATTCTTAAAAGTCTACTTATTCTTATTAGACCTGCATTTTAGTTTGTTTGCCAGAGCAGCTAATCTCAAGTTTTTATTCAATTTATTTATTATAACCAATTTTTATAAAATTGTGGTTCAAATACCTTACCTTTTGAAACAGCACATTTGAAGTTGCATGTAACACAGTTAATCCTTTGTTAGGCATTTGGCATTTTTTCCTCTTCCCTCTTTTTAAAATTTCCTGCTGAACAAATTAAGTATTTTTGTTAGTAATGAAAGAAAACAGGGAGAATAAGAGCCTTGAATTACAGCTAATGGTAAACGACATTTTTTGACATTTATGCAGCTGTCAGATAATTCTTGTCCTACAGATAGCAGCCTCAGTCAGCTATTTATAACCTGTCATGATAATATCCACAATGAAAGGAAGTTAAAGTTTTAATTTATTTAAAGTTCGCTTTGTTTATACATCACACATTTAAAAAACTAAATTGTTTTAATATAAAGTCCTGTGGCTTAGAAAGATTTATAACTATTTGATAAACATTGTATTTTTTTATTTAACATAAATAAATATTATAAATTTTGCCTTCTAGTTATCAAATGCATCTAGGAATTTGGTATTCATCACATCAGATGCAAAGTAAACAATATGAACAAAAATTACTTTACATCGATACATTAAGTGGTTTCTTAATCACTTTCTGGAAATATTGGGTTTATGAGTGTTTCTCATTAATCCAAGAAAAGTCAAGAGCCAAGTTTAGCAGTGGAGAAAAATCCACAGCTGCTTAGCTCTTGTTTTTAAAAAAAATTTTCTGATACAGAAATTCTATTTCTTTTCTCTTCTTTTTTTTTTTTTCTGACCAATTTCCCTTCAGGAACAGAAATTCTATTTTTCATAACCTTACAAAAGTTTTCCAGAAGGGACATCAACCTTCTTTTTAATCCGCTAAGTTAGAGAAGTAAGGTCATAGGGGAAAGTGGTCGGATTGGAATAGGCAGAAGGACTGATTAGTTTATTTTTAGGCCCACACATCTTAAATTCTGATTCTATTCCTAATTTCTCATTCCCCTGGTCAAGAGAGGAAGGCACCATACTTAATCCCTATTCGTGGTGGTGGTGCCTTAAATCATCAGAATCTTTTGTTGAAATGATCTTGGCTGCCTTGGATGTCTTCTGTGGTAGGAATACAAAGTAATATAAATGAGATTAGATTTTAAAATAGGTCCTCAAAGATCCATAAAAATAAATACTCCTTTCCTCCTCTACTTAAAAAAATAAATAAATACAGTTTTGGAGAGGGGTTCTAAGTACTTGTATATGTTGTTACTAAAGGATTAATATTGTTTAATACCTTTGGTACAATGTTACTAACTTGGTACTTCAGTTGTTGAGTATAATATTTGGTAAACACTTAGATATTCTGAGTTTTATAATGGTAAAGACGTACATATTAATGCTAAAAAGTACAGAATATCCGAATGCAGATTTTAAAGTAAGTCTTAATTATGACCAACATATAAATTCTATGGTTTTCTTATATATCAAGGTGATACAACTGCCTTTTTTAAAACCAGAATAAAAATTTTCATGTTTTGATTTTTAGACATCTGACAGTATAGGTTTGTAATGACTTGCTATTTATGCTCAGTGATTTCTAAATTCCCCCATTTTAGTGAATAAAAATTTTGTCCATCTAGTTTTTAAAATAAATCATTCTTACCATCTTGATGTTAAAGTATTTTATTATCAGTCATATGCCTGAGTCTTAGCTAAAAATAAATAAAGCTCAAGGCAAAGTCATATTCCCTATGAAAAAACATGGCAGTTCTCGTATCAAAAATTAAAAACAACCTAAAACAGTTTTGTTCTCTATTTGAGTAATGTCTTTATAAAATATGATTTATCTTGAATTTGGCAGATTTTAGACGAGAGAGCCTATATGTTTGCTGCTGTTTATATTTCTAATAAAAGAGCATTTCTGATATTCTCTTTTACTAAGATTTAGTCTCTAAATAAAGTGCATTTTAAAAGTTACTATTCCCATTTTTAAGGTAAGTGAATTTTTTTCTAGTTGTAAATATTTACATTGTACATTATTTTCCCCCTATCTCACTACCTGTTTTAAAATATAGATTAAATCGGATTTCTTTGAACTATTATCTAATCATCACTTGGACAGTCAGTCTCGATGGAGCAAAGTAAAAGACAAAGTAGAAAGTGACCCACGTTACAAAGCAGTGGATAGTTCATCAATGAGAGAAGACCTTTTCAAACAGTACATTGAAAAAATAGCCAAGGTAACCGTTAGGTTTATTTGTATTGTTATCATTGAATAATAACATTCTTAATTGCGTTTAAGGGTACATGTTGCTATTTGGCATTTTTCTTGTTGAGGGTTTGACATTTTTCTTTTTGTTATTCTTAAGAATCTGTAGTTGTTGATTTCGAAATGGAGATACATAGTGTTAAGGTATATTCTTGGTAAAAACAAGATTTGGAATTTTTTATTTGGCAAGCTGGTAATTGTGTGAAAACATTCTGATGGAGTTGGTAAGGATAATGTAATTTTACTTTTACAGAATTTAGACTCAGAAAAAGAAAAGGAGCTTGAACGGCAAGCCCGCATTGAGGCAAGCCTTCGAGAACGGGAAAGGGAGGTTCAAAAAGCTCGTTCAGAACAAACAAAAGAAATAGATCGAGAGAGAGAGCAACACAAACGAGAAGAAGCTATCCAGAATTTCAAGGCTCTTCTGTCTGACATGGTATATATTAATCTTTTTTACTTTTTTCCTCTAAAGTACTGGTTATTAGAAATTTATCGTATTTCCCAATTATGAACGTTTTAATGTTCTTTAAATGGACTCTGAGAGAGATATAATTTGGTAAGTTATTTATAAAGCATTTAAAAATTGAATGCTTGGTATTAGCACTGTTAGTATAGGAATACCCCAGTTATTTAACAAATTCAGAGGTTAGGTATTTTGCATATACCAAGTCATAATCTTTTAGTCTCAAAACTTTATTTTTCATTGTTCTTAATGAAAGTCATCTTAAACTATTGCACACTTTACCTTCCATAGTAATAGAGTGCGCTAGACGTAATTTAACCTTTTTCTTGATGATTTACTGTTATTGTCATGATCAATTATTGGACACATAGAATGGTGGTATAAGATGTAGGAAGAGAGATGTACTGACCCCCGGATGTACCATGTAATTTTCTTGAAATCCTTCTACCTTACCTTTCAGGTTTGTTGAGGTATGCAGGGTTTTTTTAATGTCAGCCCTGAATGCCCCCAGATTGCTATGGCATCCTTCTTGCTATTTTTTTGCCTTCTGTTTGTCACCATCTCTCCTACACTTTTTCTCTTTCAGTGGGGCTTTTCTCTTTACTCCTGCTGCTTCTGATTTCCTCCCTTGTGTGGGCTCCTTTTTCTACACTCTGGACAATTATAATAGTTTCCTAATTTCTCTCTCTACCTCTAACATTCCCTCAATTCATCTGCTTTTGCAATCACAGAAATCTTTGTAAGATGCAGATCTGATTTTGTCCACTCTCCTGGTTACTGCCAGAGGGTGAAGATTCTCTGTACTTTAGCAGTTGCCTACAGGTCAGATTCAGTCTAGCATAATATAAAAGACTGTTTCTTCTTTGACTCCCCTGCCTTTATATTAACTTATCACCTTTGTTTCTTTGTTTTTGTTTTTTTGAGACAGTCTCGCTCTGTTGCCTGGGCTAGAGTGCCGTGGTGTCAAGCTCACAGCAACCTCAAACTCCTGGGCTTAAGCAATCCTTCTGCCTCAGCCTCCCGAGTAGCCGGGACTGCAGGCATGCGCCACCATGCTTGGCTAATTTTTTTCTATATATATTTTTAGCTGTCCAGATCATTTCTTTCTATTTTTTTAGTAGAGACGGGGTCTCGCTCTTGCTCAGGCTGGTCTCGAACTCCTGACCTCGAGTGATCCTCCCCCCTCGGCCTCCCAGAGTGCTAGGATTACAGGTGTGAGTCACCGTGCCCGGCCAGTTTCCTGAACAAAATTATTAAAAATAATTTTATAAAATTATTTTCAGGGTATGTATATGATGTATGTGAAACAAATGAATTTTGTGTTTAGACTTGGGTCCTATCCCGAAGATATTTCATTATGTATATACAAATATTCCAAAATACACTAAAATCTGGAATACTTCTGGTCCCCAGTATTTTGCATAAGGAATTGTTACCCTCTCATCCTGTATTAAAGTTCTTAGGGATTATGATTGATAGGAGATATCTTCTTTTATCCTTCCCCATCTTCCTTATCTCTAAACTCATGTTTGGTAGCTCAGGTGAGTGCTGGGATGTAAGATTTCTGGCTTAAAATAAAGTAGGTTTTCATTGACTTCTAACAAAGGTGGAGTCACCAGAGATCTCTTTTCTAGATTATTGGAAATGCACACTGCTTAGGTGTTGATTAAGTTAACACTATTCTAGTGTCAAGCTAATTAACTTGCTAGAAGTTCTTTTTAAATGGCCTTTTAACACAAGATTCATTTATAATATATAGTCTATTCAAAAGGATATATTTACTTTCAGAAGATGTTATTTTCTAGTTTTTTAATGACCCCACTTTTTATAAATAAGAATTAGGTTTATTATTCCTAAGTTAAATTATTAAGCCTCTTATTGTTGGAAATGTGAAAAGGTAAGTCTCTTTGGTGATACATGTAGTTCTCTTTTTTAGGTACGTTCTTCAGATGTGTCATGGTCTGATACTCGTAGGACCCTCCGAAAAGATCACCGCTGGGAATCTGGATCCTTATTGGAAAGAGAGGAGAAAGAGAAGCTTTTTAATGAACACATTGAGGCACTTACCAAAAAGAAGAGGGAGCACTTTCGGCAACTTCTGGATGAAACTTCTGCGGTAAGAGTTTCTTATTTTTCTTATTTTAGTCTGGATCAGTCTTTGTTAATAATTCCAAAAAGTAAAGCATTATAGGATTTTTAGTGTCATAGTTTTTAGACTCATTACTAGAATTCATTTTATGACACTTTCTTCTCTGATTTTTAAAAAAAATGTTATATGGCATTCCTACTGTTCAGAAATTACTTCTCTTTGCAGTTTTCAAATTCATAACTGCTGCTACAGTAATCCAAAATGTCCTTAGCTATGTGTGATCAGTGATCCCTCCTGATAATAGATTTAGTAAATCCTTCTTTTGCTCCATTTTCAATTTGGTACTATGGCCCCTTGTTTGGCAGTTTGTACACTTTGTTATCCAGGTTTTGTTCCTGTTTATCTGCTCTCTTTTTGGTGATGGTTTCTTCAGAAGTTATGATGTTTGCCCATGTAAATACAGGGTTTGCAGGTGATTGTCTTAGGCCACCTTGAAAGTATGGCCATGAAAATAACTCTTGTGGCAAGCCAACAAAACGAAATTGCATTAACGCTGCTTCCCTGTCCCTAACTAGTCCAGTTACGCTTGGGCATTACGAGAGATCGCAGGTCAGTGTGTAATATTATGTACCATATGTGCTGCAGTTTGACCCCCTAAATAAAAGTGAGTTGTATTTATGTTTTTTATTCACATGTCTTTTCAAAGATTACCTTAACATCAACATGGAAAGAAGTGAAAAAAATCATTAAGGAAGATCCTCGATGCATTAAGTTCTCCTCCAGTGACAGGGTAAGAGGACTTTTTTGTCTGAGATTCACTGTCAGTTTACAAGATACTAATTGAGTGCTTAGCCAGTAAGCACTAGTATCTTGACCAAGGTGAAAATGATGGTTTTAAGTGAATTAAGTATATAAGAAATGAATCTGAATTTTAATTGAAGTTCATATTTTATTTCTTGCATGATATATTAACAAGAAAGCACAATAGAAAGTTTAAAATTTTAATCCTTGAGGTTAAGGTTATGTTTTGGGATCTTAGAGATTTAATGAAGCTAGAGTTTTAATTTTATAGTCAGGTCCCACTAGACAGACACATGCCGGCTGGCCACTTGACTCTTAAGCCATGCTGACGAGAACACCATAACAAGATCCGTAGTTCTCATATGCTCCATAGACTTTGCAGTAGAAGAACCTCTCTGATATTTGAGGTTTATAAAATCTGGGGCCTGATCTTGTGCATTTTGACTCCTCTCTAGGAAACAAACTCACCAAAGGTCTGAAACAGTGAATAACTTCAAATAAAGTATTTGCTTACTGTAGTCCATTTTATTTGTTGGCCTTTTATTTGTATGAGTTAAGTTCTCAGTGTTACCTTAGAGTTAGTGAATCTCTAAATTATACCACAGTACTGTATTTATGCTTGAAGATACAAATAAAGTCTACAGGAAATGAACACTTAACCCTTAATTTTCCTATAAGACTGTCTACCTCTTGAGGTTGTTACGAAGATTGAAGGAGGTGATCCTCATTAAATGCTCAGTAGTGCAGGACATACCAAGCCCTCAGGTTTCAGCCACTACTAATATATGACTCCTCGTTCTCGCTTTCTTTTTGCCTTAAAAATGTGCACTGCGGATTATGCATTTTAGTGAATTTTATGTGAACAAACATGTACTCTACTGCTTTTCTTCTTTTGAATTTTTAATTTTATTATGTGACATTATTGGTTTAATAAATAATAGATGTTTATTTTGGAATTAATGAATTTTCTTTTCCCTAATCTTACTCTTTTTTTTGGTAGAAAAAACAAAGAGAGTTTGAAGAATATATCAGAGACAAATATATTACAGCCAAAGCTGACTTCAGGACGCTTTTGAAAGAGACCAAATTTATAACATACAGGTGTGTGCAATGAAATGTTTTATATCGGCAGTCATTGTCTTTACTAGTCTTTACTCTAATGGTCAGAGCATTCTTTGCATTCACACACATGTTGACATTATTAAATTTTAGGGATAAGAAGACGCCAACTTTTATTCAAAGTCGAATACAGCCCATCTCTACCATACTTTTTTTTTTTTTTAAAGAAAGGGCCCAGATGTCAATTCTTATTTTGTGTTAACCCACCCATCTGCTTTTTAAAACATAACCTTTGTTTTTAATTCACTGCTTTTTTAGGAGTATTCCCAACTCTATAAGAATTGCATTTTGTGAGGAGACTTTTAAAATAATCCTTCACTGTCAATTATTTTTGCCTCCTCTGAAGACTATTCAGTATGGTTAGATCATTTGAAAGCTTGAAATCATCTATTTAAGCTCAGCAAAAACATTTTTTTCCTCAGAGGAAAGCATTTTTCTGGATATATTTAAATAAAAATTGTAAATTATAAAATCGGAGCCTTAGATTTCTCTGTAACATACCCTACCCAACAGCTCTCTACCCCCAACAATTTATCATCAGGAAAATAATTTTGCATTGCTTACCAATCAGTATGCAGGAAACCATTTTTGTTTCATGCTTCAGCTTTTCTTCCTTTAAAATAAAAATTTGAAACATCTTAATGAAGGGTATGTGCATGGGAGGATAGATAGTGCTGAGGGTGTGGTTTTTAGGTATTTTGTCATTTGGATTTTTTGGTCAGGATCCTTAATGTTTTGCATCAGCTTGGGCTTTTAAATTAGATGTGAAGTAAGACTTCTTTCTACATTTTTATAGTTAATTTAGTGAAAGATGTGAAAGTGAAAGCTTGTGAAAGATGCTGGGATTGGCAGCCCCGCAGACTGAAGTCCTCTGTTCATCCACAGAACAGGTACAGCACGGGCAAGATTTACCCACCCACCCTCAGCCCTGATCTGGAGGGACCACCAGTAGGGGTGGGAGGGTAATTCAGCTTCTGAGGCCCTTTCACTCCTTGGAGTCTTTGCTGAGGCGACTTACAAAGGTGACCACTGCAGTGAAATTTTTCTTAAAAAAAAAAAAAAATGGAAACACAATTAGGAAGTAGATGGACATTTCCAGCTCATTTCTGAAAGACCTGTGAACAGCAGTCAGTCATTCTTGGACTTCTTTTTCTTATTTCAGATCTAAAAAGTTAATTCAGGAATCTGATCAGCACCTGAAAGATGTAGAAAAAATTTTGCAGAATGACAAACGGTATCTTGTACTGGACTGTGTGCCTGAGGAAAGGCGTAAACTGATTGTGGCGTATGTCGATGACCTGGATCGCCGGGGCCCACCTCCACCTCCCACAGCATCAGAGCCCACGAGACGATCAACAAAATAATTCTAAATACTCTTCCACAGGGGTATATATTAATTGAAAATGCTTGCATGAGCCAATTTTCAGGTTTTTACATATATGTGCATTAGTCAACCTATTGCAAAACTATCTGACGAACAGAAGGAGAAGCATTCATGAACAGTTTCTGAACAGGATACTTTGGAAATATTTATGCTTTTCTTTGTGTGGCATGACTGACATACATACTCAAATATAGGCTGTTTCTAGTAAATCTAAAATCTTTTGAAGCTAAAAATCATCCTTTTATGAGGTGTGGAAGTCAGTGACTTGGTGACATTCTTTCTAGCAGTGTTACACATGCAAGATGTAAGAGCATTTGTGGTTTGAACTTGCCAGATGCAAAAACCACAGACTCCAAGGAAACCTAACTTGGGGTTTGTTATGTTTTGATTTTATTTTTTAAAGCGGGTAAAAGAGAAAACACTGAAAATTGAATTCTTATCTTCCAGAGGCTAAGATTATTATAACGGACAATACTTTTACCTTTGTCTCGAAAGAACAGTTTAATTTGTTCACTGATGTACTTTGATTATCCCCTCTGAATTATAGACCAAGTCTTGTTGTTTAGCCTAAGAGAAGATTTATGTAGTAATTTCTTCTCAGGTATGGAACCACGGTCATAACTAACATTTGACCAGAATAGAACCACTGGTTAAACATACTTTATTCACCATTAAGTGATCTTTATCAATATTCTGGATTAGACAACAAATTACCCTTCTGGGTATTCCCTGTAAACTATATTCCTGTTTGAATGTTAAACTTTTGTTTCTAAAGTTTAATTTTAAGATGTTTGAATGTTCAGTTTATGTATTTGAACTACAATAAACCAACCCTTTTTCTATATGTGTATTGTATATTATTATTGTTACATTATTTGTAAAAACTTAATTTTAAACCTTTTTTTTTTTTAAAGCAGCAAATGTAATTTGGGACAAAGAAATGGATATTAAATTTTGACTATTATGTAGTTTTAAAAGGCTTTAATACAATACAGTATCTGTATTATGAAAGGGGAGGAATTTTGTAGAGAACCTTTTTGGAACTTAAGTCTCTTAGCAGGACCATACTGCTTCATAGCAAGAAGATGGCTTTTTTTGTTTTTTTTTTGTTTTTGTTTTTGTCTTTTGTGTTAATGTGTGATGGTTTGTGCCTTTTTGGCATCCTTTCAACATGTCATGCACATCGTACCAAAACTACCTTTGATTCCCAATTGCTGTTTCTAGCTTTATCTCCTCAGTTAAAAAGAAAAAAATCCCTTTTATTTTATCCCTTCATAGGATGTCAGTTTCAGAGTGCCACACAAATAAAATGTTTAAGAAAATGTATGTACTAGCAGAATAATTTATTTTCCTGTTATCTAATACCTACTGTGATTGCAACATAACCTAGAACGGGGATACCAACAGCTCTGTATTTGTATATTGTGTGTACACAGCCGCAGCCACACATTCACATCCATGTTTTCTTAGTTCTTAGCTTTAATCTATTAAGTGCCAGAGAAATTATGTGAACTCTGTATATAGGAACCTGGTATTGGTCAGACTAAGGTCTTCACCTGTAAAATTGATAAACAGAATGTCTTCTGTTTTCTTTTTTCTCTTTTTTGAAATTTATTTTTATAAATTCTTTGAGTGAGTTTTGAGTTTTATGAGTAGTGAAATTGAAGTGCTTGCCAAAAGGAAGACACCTATTAAGTATGACTCAAAGGTACAGTTTCTAGAATGCCTTATTTTGTTATTTTGAATTCCATGTAGTATTGTTTGTCTACTTACTACAATTCTGTTTCTCACAGTAGAGAAGTGAAAAGAAAATGGTTTGGCAATATCTATTATAATTTTATACTTTTGTCTTAAAGTATTTGGGTTTGTTCACATAAGGTGCAAATCAAACTTTTCTAGGCAGATTTTTAAAGAGATCAAGACTTTATATTAGGTTCTTAATGAAAGCTTCATTGTAATTACAGTTTGTTCTAGTGTCTGTATCTTGTTTTGGTGCTTGTCAGCAAAGTCTGAAAATCAAGACTGAGACCTGTGCCAGTGATAAGTGAGGCGTCCCCGTAAAGCCCGATTGTTCCAAATGATTTTGAAATGATAATTCAAGACAAAGACAGCCTTAAGCCTATTTGAAGTAAAACATAATTGTTTTTATTTCTTTGTAAGTTAAAAGTGTCAAACACTGGAAACCTACATCCTCCATTTACTATATATAATGAACATAAAAATCTTTAATTCGAAAATTATAATTTTAATGGTAATCCCTTGTATAATCCCTTGTATATCACAAAACAATATTTTGGATCTTGGGTAAAATTGTACTTTATTTGAACACATGGGCTTCAAATAATATTTGCAATGAACAAAGTAAAAAGAAAACAGCCCCACCTCTGTTGAAAAACAAAGTATGGCCATTTGTGGGGGAAAAAAAAATCCTCAAAGCCACAGACTGAACATAAAAAAATAGTTTTTTTCATAGCATATTCTTTTCTCCAGTGGTTGCCCTAAAGGCATTTTTATTCTGAGGGAACCCCTCAGTGAAAACACCCCAGAGTTCCATTATAAAGTAATCAAGAATCATAGATAAATGTCCTTAATTTAAAAGGGAAAGAAATGTATTATCATCATGTTTTATAGGGTATGCTTTACCTTGCTATAAAATGAATAGTTACTGCCTGTTATTCAAATTTT
Source organism: Lemur catta (assembly GCF_020740605.2). Classification (NCBI taxonomy): domain Eukaryota; kingdom Metazoa; phylum Chordata; class Mammalia; order Primates; family Lemuridae; genus Lemur; species Lemur catta. The sequence continues at coordinate 10,843,440 of NC_059132.1, forward strand.
ACCATATGGTTGGGAACACAAAATTCTAATTTTATTGCTTTTCTTTCTGCATTGCCCTTATGTTATTTTTTATTCTTAGCCAAACTCTGCCTTTTGTCTGTTGTATTTTCTCTTTTTGATAATAATCCTTTTCTTATGTATTTTAAAAGCAGGGTTCAAGTTCAATGTAATGGGTAAGTTTAATACTGTTTAACAAGTAAAATCACCATCTCCATCCCCTCTTTATGTTTGAGGCTTGCTTTTAATCAGTAATTAATACTTATATCATTAACCATAACTTATAGTTTATCTTGGGAGAAAGGAGATAGTGGAAGAAAAAAATTTCTGTTTGTAGAAGAATAACTGTCCCCTGCATTTTGGAAGAGAAGGAAGGGCAGTTTTTAAGTTCTTTTTTTCCTTATCAGAATATGGAATGTCATGGGTAGGCTGCTAAAACTCTCAAACTAAAGACTCATTCCGGTGATTTTTAAAAGATCACTGAAGCAGACTTCAGTATAAGGCAAAGTTTGAATTTAAGCTTAGCCAAAAATAGCTGTGGTTTGAAATTAGCCCAGAATTGGAATAAAGTCAGTTTCTTATTATGTAAACTTTGGTCATGGAAATTATGATATGGATTTTCATTAAGTAAATTAATATTAAGCAAATTAGGATAACTCATTAAAATTTACTCATTAATAATGTTAAAGGAAAATTTGGTAGGTGAAGTTAGGACCTGCAGGTTCAGGGAGAAACTGAAGGCAAAGGGGCTCAGCCTTTGACAGAGATAAGCTCTCCTCCAGGCTCCAGCCAGGGTAGTACAAGGCTGGTCCCAAGGGGTCCCTAATAAAATAGCCATTGTGAACAAGTGACAGAATAGCTGGGCTCTCTAATCACTTTGATAGCAACATCTTTACACAGCACTTAAAATGAATTCTTTGGACAGGTTATAATTCTGAAACGTAATTATTACTCCCAACGTGGTATTTCACTTACCAAATTGCACATTTTCAAAATGTAAAATATGAAGCATTTTTGTAATTCCTAGCAGTAGTAATTTTATCATATTTGATATCGTAAAGTCAGCAGTATTGATAATGAGCAGCACAAGTAAATACAATAATCACAATTTGTTTTGCTTTGAAACGTGAATCTATTTATCACCACCTCCTGTTGCTTGATCTTCATGTTCCCAGGGGATAGGGTCATTGTCTTGTCCAGAAGGGACCGTGTCCCTCTCATGCCAAAACTGCTCTACGTCAGGGAGGATGGGAATCTCCACCTTCTCAGTTTTCCCTTTGGCAGAAGGGGGAAAGCCGGTTTTCTCTTTCTCTGGTGTGGATGTTGGGGACTCTGGAGATGGAACCTTGTCAGGAAGGACCTCTGAGTTACCAGCTGGTGTTTCTTGAGACTCTGTGGCAGTTACAGGTTTTTTGGTTATCATCCATTTCCATAAGCCTTTCAAGCCTTCCTTGAACTCCTCTGACATCACGAGGAAAATGAAGGGATTTGCTGAAGAGATGGAAAACATTAGGACTTGAGACAGGGCTATGAAACCCTGCGGTGGGGCCGGGCCCCCCGCCTTCCGATGCCACACCCACAGCCACGCCACCCACTCGGGGAGCCACAGGAGAGCAGAGGTGGCCGAGATGCTCAGCAGCATCACCGTGAGTTGCTTGGAGCGTATCTGGTTTCTAAGATTTTGAGTCTTAGTTCCTCGTTTTTTACATTGGCCATAAGCTCTCCAGAAGTAAAAGCTGGCAAAGAGTAATGGAAGGCAAAATACCAGGAGAGGGTAGAGCTTACCAAACAGTGACATGAACTCTTCAGCCACAGCTGGTACATCCATGAGGCACATTTCCACACCCGCGTGATGCCTGGTGGTGCTGAAGAGCCATTCCGGCAGAGGTAACAGGCTCGCCACAGCCCAGATGGCTGCCAGCACTGACCAGATGGTGCAGTTGTGGATACTTACTTGCTTGGCTGGGTCGCTCGCATACATGAAGCATACTTTGGCCACCACCACGATTGTCAGGCTCTTTGCTGCCATGCAAGTGTGGATGAACCAGTCAGAGGACTTGCAGACAAACCAGCCTAGATCCCAGACAGCTTTGGAGTATGCTGTAGCTCGGACGGGTGCAGAAAACAGCAGGAGGGAGAGATCAGCCAGGCTGAGATTCAGAATCAGGGAGTGGATCATGGATGGCTTTCCCTTCCAAGCACCGTGAAGCAGGATGCCAATCACACACAGGTTTCCCATGAAGCCCACCAGGCAGACAGCCACCAAGAGAGCAGGGACGATGGTTCTCCAGTCCTGGGAATCAGAGGGCAGGTACCCTCCAGCGAAGTGGAGGTGAGCAAACGACAAGTTCATGGTGCTGGAGTTGGAGTCTGCAAAGGCATCTGCCAGCATCACCTTTGCCAGCCAGTTCCTCCTTACGGAAGTTGGCTTCTTACGGAGGTTTGTCTTTCTGCCTTGGCTCTTTTGCACAGGAAATAAATACTGTCCTCAGTGTCAAATGACACCTCTGGACCCTCCCCTTGCTAATTTCCTGAGAGCAGAATGTGGAAGAAGGTTAACTGCTGAGCTCCTCGCCACATACTGCACTGAGTGACAGGCAGCAGGGGTGCGTGGCTGCTGCTCATTAGCAAGTCTAATGCCAAATTGTCAGCCCTGTGGAGTAATAAGAATGTCCCCATAAATGATGGATGAGGAGAATGTACACGCAAGTGGGGTGTGTTTCTGGGGGGTTGCCAGAGCCAGTCAAGGCAATTATTTTCAACCTGCTGTTTCTAAACTCTTGACTGCAGCCTATAATTCAGTAAAAACAGTACATCTGAGCCAAATCTTTTAAAGTTAAGCGCACATCAGATCACCTGGGTGGCCTGATGCAGGCGGTCTGGAGTAGGGCCCAGGAACTTGCATTTTTAATAAGATCTGGGGAGACCACACTTTGGTAACTACTGTTTCAAACTGAACCAATGCTGCTTCCGCCCATCTCCTTTGCAGAGATGAGATTTCCTCTTCCTCAACCCTCACCACCACCTCAGCTGGCTGGGATCAAACACAGCTGGATAATGAAAACAAGTGGGAAAGAAATCCTACTAAAAAATCTAATTATGTATGACTAAGTTTATTGTGAATTTTTAGAGGTAATTTTGGAGCTCAGAATTAGAACTGCTTTCCATACTAATAAGACTTCAGCAAGTGATGGTGATGAAGGCAACCAAATGATAAATTAAACTTCTTTTCAGAGAGCATTCCTAAAGGATTTACTGAGACGAGAAATAAAAGAAAAAACTCCTAGGTGGAAGGCATTTAAGGGATTTTAAAGAAAATAATATTTTAAAGCTGGGAAGAGAAAAATTTCTCAGATAAAATGATTTTAGGGCCAGTCTTGAAATTTTTTAACAGGCAGTGGATACTCTGCAGGGGATCAGAGGAGTGAGGATTGTTCAGAGAAAGGGGTTTGTGGGGTTGAAGTGAAGATACATCCTACCCCGAGTGTGGCTGAATCAGAAATGCTTTTTGGCATGATGCAGTGCAGAGTGTGCTGGGCTGAGAGTCAGAACTCTGGATTCTGGATTCTTGTACAACTCTGCTTTCCCCGCTTTGTCACAGCAAAGGAAGGGTCTGACTTAAAATTCCTCAAAGCCCCAGAACTCAAGCTATTGGAAAAGCTGTCAGTGGTGCTGGGTTTGTTGGTTTCTGTTTTTGTTTCCTTTCCCTTTCCTTACACTGGGGCAATGCCTTGTCCCAGCGAGGCGCAGTAACTCCCAGTTAGTCCTGTGGACAGTGAAACAACCTTGTCTCTACAGCACCACGCAACAGCATGAGGCCCACAGTGTCTTATGGGCAAGAAAGAGGGGATAGGGGAGAGGAACACCTTGAGTGACACTTAGAGCAAATGAATGATTTGCAAATTATAGACTGCAAGGAAGATATAACATGCCTGTTATATGTGGGAGAGATCAGTGCAGAACTAGAAAAGATACTACTTTGTACCATGGCTTACGTGCTTATGATGTCCAAGGCTCCTGAAGATGTGTAAGACAAAAAGCTAAATGGGTTCAACATGGCTTTAATATGGAAGTTTGGTCTTAACAGACAATTGAGGGAAACTAAAGGCTATCATGCAATACTTCCCAAATCTATTGGAATTGACTAAGGGAAGAATCCCCTGGAGCTCCAGGTAGAGACAAGTGTTTGGCCTGAAGGACTGGTACCTTGAACTTTCTACATTCTTTCAGAGGAAATTTATTTTAACGTTTTATTTACAAGTAAGTGCAAACTTATAGAAACAAATGCAAGAATAGTACAAAGAATTACCCTATGTACTTCATCCAAGTTCACCAATTATTAGCATTTTGTCACATTTGCTGTCTATATATGTACATAAATCTACATATATATACACAAACATATTTTCTGGACCCTTTGAGAATTGAAAATTGAGTTTTTGTGTTTTCTTCCTGGATTATCAGCTGAAAAAAATCAAAATGAGATTATGTGCTTGTAGCAAAAGGAATTTTCTCCTTTGGCAACTCTCATTACCCCATTTGTCTTAGTCCAAATGCTAAAACAAAATACTATAAATTGGGTGGCTTAACCAAAAGACATTTATTTGTCACAGTTCTGGAGCCTGGGAATTCTAAGATCAAGGCACTGGCAGATTTGGTGTCTGGTGAGGATCCGTTTCCTGGTTGGTAGATGGCCATCTTTTCCTTGTGTCCTCCCATGGCAGAAGGAGGGTCTTCCTTGGACCTTTTTTATAAGGACACTAATGAACCTCAAAAACACCGTGCTAAGTAAAAGCACCCCAGACACCAAAACCACATACCATAAGGGCAGAGCTAATCACCTCCTAAAGGTCTCACCTCCTAATACTATAACCTTAGTGGTGAGAATTTCAACGTGAATTCTGGGGGCACATAAACATTGAGACCATAGTAGCATCCAAGTTTCACTTTTTCTTTTGAATATCAGCACTTGTACATCTGAGTATCTGACAAATATATAGCCTGTATCCACTTTTCATTTGGAAATCATTTCCATTTAAAGGATAAATGTAATTAGCAAACCTAAAAGAAAAAGAACATATGCTTTTGTCTTATTTGCATTATATGTTGAAGTTATTTTAATTTTTGTCGATAGCATATTTGCTTAAAATAAAGAATTAGGTCACATCTGTAGTGGACATTTGTCGGGCTTCCTTTTATTTTGGGTTGCCTAATATTTGAGTCTCTTTCCTGTTCGAAAGAAGGGATTCTGGAGAGAAATGATACGAATGAGGTGGAAGGAACAAAACAATTTTTTGAAAGTTAAGAGTTATTTGGAATGAAAACTGGAAACAACCTCCTCTCTCCCAAAATTCTGGAAACAACCCAAATGTTTATGAGCTCGTGAATGGATTAAAAAATGGCTATGTTCATACAATGGAATGTTATTCAGCAATAAAAAGGAATGATAAATGCTACCTGGATGAACCTCAAAAACACTATGCTAAGTAAAAACACCCCAGACACAAAAACCACATACTGTAAGATTCTATTTACATGAAATGTCTAGAAAAGGCAAATCCATAGACATAGGAGGTAGAATGGTGGTTCCCTGGCTTGGAAATGGGCTTTCAGCAAAGTCTTCTTCTACTTCCACACTCACGCTAAGGCCCTAGCAACAGAGCCAATCTCAAATGTCTCATCTCGGTCCTAGTTTGCTTTCCAGATAGATACCACCCACAGAGATGTTGCCAAGTGGTAACTCCTGGAAATTGAGAAGCAGTAATAAAACAACTGAAAACAACTGAGCTATAGACATCTTTTTTTTTTTTTAATTCTGCTTTATATTTAAGTTACAAGGGACCTCAGCCAGCTTGATCTTCAAAAGAACCCAGACAAGGCAAATTGGTGGCTAGCCTTTTGAGTGACTTTTGATAAAAACAGAGCTAAGTGTGACCTCGTTTCAGGACTGGACAAAGTTTGCCCTATATCTTCATTCTGGAGAAGGGCTAATAATAATGACAATTATTTATTGAGTGAGTCCTACGTGCCAGCCTCTGTGCTAAGTGTCCCAGGCACTTGGGTCCCCTGACAACTCCTGGAGAAGGGCAGGATTACTGCCCCATTTGCAGATGATGGCACTGAGGCATGAAGACATAAGTTGCTTGTGGGTCTGTAGATCACCCATGCAGATGACAGAGTTGGGATGGAAACCCCTGTGAATCTAACCCCAGAGCTATTAGTAAGCAGTATGCTATCCTGCCCCACCAAGGAAGTTGTGGGATACTGTTCTTTAAGCAACGGATTCTCAGATTTACATAGTTCAGTTCAGCAAGCATTTATTGAACCCTTCGGCACTGACAATATAAAGCTCGTGTACTTTTCTTTCAGTGAATATTTACTGAGCCCCTTTCTCCTCTGTGCCAGGAATGATGCTAGACCCTGGGAATTCAGGGTGGAAGAAGAATGCCTTTTCTTGAGGAGCTCCAATCTAGTGGGAGAGATGAACAAATAAGAAATTTCGATGTCAGTGAATTGTCAGAAACCGACAGCAGTTTCTTATCACAATTGGTTGCCGCAGATATGCAGGTGTGTGAAGGAGTCACACCTGGCGCAAACCAGGAGTTAGGGGTGGGGTGGGGGCAGGCAGAAACTCCCTGGAAGCCATTGTCTTGAAGCTGAGACCTTAGTCACGTGCCTACGTACTCATCTCTGCCAGGGACTTTTGGAGTTTATTGTATATTCAGCACTCCTGTATTCAGCACACCAGAAAACAGCAGTTTCTTATCAAACAAGTTTGCATTGTTTATTTCAGGTCATTGAGAGTTAACTCCTCCTACCTGTTGCAGGCAGGAGTGGAATGGGCTGGGCTTTTGACCAGCTGCAGTTTATAGCGAGGGCTTGGGGCGCACGCTCAGCTCTATCTTGTGCGGGCACTGAGCAGGTTAGTCCTCAGTTTTCGTAGTTCTTCACCGTTGCTTCACCCCCTACTCACAATAAGGCTGTTAAATGCAGCTAATGTTCATTTCTTTGCTGACTGCTTTGCTTGGCTGAGTCTTCCTTTCTTTAGTCCCCTGGTTGTGCTCCTTTTTGGACTACAGTTATCTTGTTTTTATGGAGTATGTTTTGCTGTGGGGCCTTCTTGAGTGGAGTGCCCATGGTTTAGCGTCTAGTGTCCCGGAGTGTTGTTCCAGGCTACGGGTGCAAGCTGAGCGACAATCCAGCTCTAAGGTAAGTGTTTGCGTAGGGATGGCTGGGTCCGAGTGGCCACTCCTACAAGAGACCCCACTCCTGCCTTTGCTGCGGGTTAGGTAGCTCTTAAGTCACACTGTAGGGAAAATGACGAAAGAAGATTGATTGTGCTGTTTGTTCCAAGGTGGGCATCAAGTCTGGAAATGTATATTATTATTTTATCATGTTATTTAATCAGTAAGCCATTTATTATCTGTTTTGTTATGTTTTCAGACTTGATAGCCACCGTGTCCATTCTAAATTCCACAGAGCCAGGTCTGTAAGAGCCAGGTATTAGGAGTTAGGAGGTCTGAACCCTGTTTCTGAAAAATGAGACTGTTAGATCAGAAACGGGCCTTTTTGGATTGTCTGCGTCCAACCTTTATTTTCCAAATGTGCAGACAGATCTCTGAATGTGTGAGTCACTTGTCCTAGGTCAGCAAGGCATGAGCTGGTGTCCAGGAATCTAAGCTGCCAGGTGGAGGTGTTTTCCTCTTCACACTGTCTTGCATTTTTTTCTGCCAGGGTTTTTTTTTTTTTTTTTGCCGTTGTTAATATTAATAATTGCTCATTTTGGCTTTATGGAGGATAAAATTTGGACAGAGATGTGATGGCTCTTTGGTCACGAGGATGGTAAGAACATAGGGAGGTGGCAGTATTGTGCCAGCTTATGTAGAACTTTAAACTTTCTTTTCTTGAAAAAAATCCTTCATAGTCCTATGTAAATAATAATTGCAGCTATGATTTTTGTTATAATGTAATGAGGGGCCCTAGGAACCAAAAAGACCCTAGGGAGAACTGTCTTGGGGACTGATTTCTCCACCATGAAGATGACATGGGTCCTTCTTTTGTAGGTGCACATTGTCCTAAAAGAATACAGCCTTTTCAGTAAGTAAAGCACTAAGCTATTCCTATGGGCTCGGACTGGTTAAAGTCTTATGTTAGTCATAGTAAGCCTATCCCTGCCTCCAGGTTCCTTGTTTTTGTAGGGTATTGTTTGCTCTGTGGGTCCTTACTAAATGACGCATTCCGTTGTTTGGGGGGGAAACCTAGTTTAAAGAAAAAATTGTACTGTCACAACCACCTTGTACAAGTTTTTTTCACATTATTTAAAAAAACAGCTTTATTGAGATATAATTAATGTACCATACAGTTAACCCATTTGAAGTGCACAATTCAAGGTGTTTGGTGTATTACCCTTTTCAAATCTCGCCCACCTGGAGGGGCCAGTGTGCTTCTGGCGTTCTCTTGAGCAGTGACAAGAGGTTTCCATGACTACCAAATCCAGCAGGTGGCGTGGTGTCTTCACACGCATCCTAAACATCCCAGGACTGGGTGAGCTGGGGAAGAAGGAGCAGCATTCAGAGTTCCAGTGCTAACTTGATATCTTGGCAGCCTGTTAAGAGAGGAATGTGCTTGTCTTCCATTTTAAAATGGAAGACATTTTGTTTGATACTTTATTATGCTAATGAAAAAAAAAAAACAGGAGAGGCAGCTCTTTTGGCCTATAAATTTTGCCCTTCACATTTACTCTTGGAAGAAAAAGCTTTATTATTTTTTAAAATCCCTGATGACAAAATATCATACTCCAAATCTTTGAAAGAAAGGTCTTTTGATGGAAGAGAAAGGAGACCATAGAACCTGATTCCAAATGTTTCCACCTGGGTACAAATGTTTGTCAATCACTTTTTCTACTGAGTGCATTAAAACAAAAACAATTTTAATACCCCCCCCATTACAAATCGTTGTTGAAACTACAGGGAATTCTACTAGTAGTTTTATTCTAAAACTTTTCTACCTGATGCATTGTTTTATCCCCTTGTTGTAATCGAGAAGTTGAAGTATGCAAGCTTGAGTTTTTCTGGCAAAATATGTCTATAATTTTTACCTTCATAAATTTTTAAAAATTAGTGTGCGGAGGTGGTAATGTTACCGTTTTATGGGAGAAGAAACTGAAGTTGTGAGTTGCTGGTGGTTACAAAGCTGGCAGGTTGCTGAACTAACTGAATTAGACCGTGTATTCCTGATTCCGATTCCAGCTCTTCCTATCAGACCAGCCTCCCAGTGGGACATTAGCATCTCTAGAGACATTCAGGCACTCTACCTTAGTTTCCTATTGCAGCTGTAGCACATTGCCATGAATTTAGTGGCTTAAAACACCACAACTTGTCTTACAGTTCTGAAGGTCAGAAGTCCTCAAATCAAGGTGTCAGCAGGGCTGTGCTCCCTCTGGAGGCTCCAGGGGAGGGTCTGATTCCTTGGCTTTTCCAGCTTCCAGAAGCTGCCTGGCCCTGCGGCTTGGCTCTTGACCCCCCACCCCATGTTCAAAGCCAACAGCATAGCATCTTCCAGTCTCACTCTGGCTTCTGCTTCAGTCATCACATCTCCTCCTCTGACTCTCCCGCCTCCCTCTGATCAAGGACCCGTGTGATTATATTGGACCCACTTGGGTAACCCAGGATGATCTCACCATCTCAGTCCTATCCCCATCACATCTGCAAAGGTCCTTTTGCCATGTGAGGTCATATATGCACAGGTTCTTGGGATTATCAGGGTATAGGCATCTCTGGCGGGGGGCATTATTTTGTCTTTAATATATTCTAAAAAAGTTTGGTGGTAGTAAATTTGGGAAATGCCGCACTAAACAAGTTAAATAGGACTTCTCTGAACTTTGAAGAAGAATAATTACCATAGCTTATATGTGTTGAGACTTTATTTGTGAAGCACTTTAAGTTTTACGTGCATTACCTCATTTCATTCTTATGTCAATACTGAGGAGTTCTATTCTCATTTATCTAATGAAGAAGCTGAGGTTCAAAGTAGGTAAAAGTAAGTGATTTATGAGATTACCCAATAGGTACTACGTATGCCAATTGAGTGATGGTTATGCAAAAAGCCCAGACTTCACCATGCAATATATCCATGTGACAAAACTGCACTTGTACCCTCTAAGTCTATAATAATAATAATAAAGTTATGTAACATGCTCAAGGTCACACTGCTAATAAGTGGCCAAGCTGGGACTCAAACTCAAATGTATCTGATACTAAAGCCTGGGTCTTGGAGATTCACAGTGTTGATATTCTAACATGTAAGGAAGGGGATTTAGGATGTAGAATTTTCCAGGTTAATTTACCCAGGATCTTGGTATCTTACCAGGTTAGTGTTCTTCAGAACATACCTTATGAAATGATAAACTGGTGCTCTCCATATGAATGCTATCCAGTAGAGCTTGCTGCGATGCTGGAAATGTTCTATCTCTGCACTGTCCAACCTGGAGCCATCACGTACTACTGAGCACTTGAAATGTGGTTAGGACAACTAAGGGGCTGAATTTCAAATTTTATTTAATTTTAATTATTTGCACTGAAATAACCCCATGTGGCTAGTGGCTCCCACATGGGGCAGCAAAGCTCTTTAGTCTTCCTTTCTAATGTCTAGTGTTCAAGTCTAACCAGGCCCAGGCCGATGTAGTTATTTTACTTTTGAGCATAGTACCATATGCTACAATTAATTGGTATCAAATGTCATTTGAACAATGGTTGTTGAAAGCTTTTGAAAACACTTCTGAAAAGGATGTATCTTTGTGGATGGAGGTAATAGTGAGACAGGATTTCAGGTGTCATGTGAGAAGCCGGGGGAATTTGCAGACCGTTGAGTCCTAGACTTTGGTAGAACTATCTGGAGTGGTGTTTAGTCTGACAATCTTCCCTAAAGATACATGTCTAAGTTAAAGAACTCTTTTTTTAGCATTCAACAAGACTCTATGAGGCCATTCTAGAAGGTGTAGGAAAATCAAGGAAGTGGAACTAAGGTCCTGTCAAGTCTTTGAAGCCACTCTGGAGAGACAGGATGCACTTGGGTGACACTGGTGTCTGTAATGTTACATAAGATTATACCAGCAGGAATGTTGGAAGGCAACCACCAAATGCACGTTATGGGCCAATGGCATTCACACTTTAGCTGTGGAAAGCTCTGGAAATCTCAGGCAGAAGCCCAGTAGACACAACAGATGGAAAAAGAGCTATACAATTCGAAGCCAAAGTGTTAGTTAGGGTGGAGGCACGGCCCTGTTTTCTGAAGCCCCCTCTGGCTTCCTGTTGTGGCCCTCAAGAAACCTCTCTGAAATGCTAATGTGGTATGTGAATCACTGGCAGAATCTCGAAAAGGGTTAAAAGCTCTGAGGCAGGAGAATTCCTGGGTTTGTCAGGAAGGCTACATGAGAAAGGTGAGCTGTGATACCTCCCAGGTAGCCCATGTGCATATTTTCAAATACATTTTATACACGTTTATATAATTTTGAAAGGATCCTACTAGATGCCATTGAAAATTTGATTTTTCACTTTATGTTATGTCATAAGTAACTTTCTGTGTTATCAGTATAGATCGACGTCTTCAGAATGGCTAAGTGTTCTCCCTTACGTTTATGAGGGACAGGGTGTAGGCCGGGCAGGAAGAGGTGTCCTTTAGGATCTCATGTCTGCTCAGAATCAGCCTGAGCAATTAGTGTTTTTGAAACAGCCATCCTTGCCCATAAACACCAAATGGCTCTGAAGATCATTGCATTGATTCTAAAACTTGCTACGGCTTTTGCATTTTCTGTGTTATGTGAGCACAGTGATTACATGGATCGTTGAAGCACGTTGAGTCTTGGAGTTCTTTGCATCATTTATTTGAAGGTCTTCTCGTATTATTACCGTAGTGAAGGCCATGGAAGCCTGAGGTGTGGCCTTCACTCGCATAGAGCTTGCAATCTACATAGGCAACAAGAAGCCAATAATTATACAAGGTGGTGTAGTTGAAAATGTTTGCAAAATGTCAAGCATCAGGCAAATGTATAATTGAGTAGTGACTTCCAATATTTTGGTGCATTTGCAAAGAATATGAAAAAAGAAAGTCATGAGTAAAACCAGTGGTCTCCTCAGCCCAAAATCTTTGTCAGTACTCTAACTTTGCATCCTGCCTTTTAGTTTCCCAGTTTCCATTCATTTCTAATAATATGTTCATGTAATTTCACAATTTCGCTGCCGTACCAAGACGCTGCTGCCGGGTGTGAACTGTTGATTAGTGGGCAGTGCCCCCTTGTGACAACTCCAAATTCTCATTTTTCAGCTGGTGGAGAAAAGACTGAATGTGAGTGATGTTCTCGGGGTGGTTCGTGGTGTCAATGAGTAACATGCAAAAACAGGTTGAATGAAGGCTAGTGACTGTTCTTGAATAGGACATGGATGGAGCTATTGAAAAATATTTTTAATTTGGATAAGCATATTAGAGTATTTATATACTGATGAAAACAAACACAGATAAAAAATGGTTCAAGAAGCCTGTGAGAGCAGAGGTGGATGGTCTTCTACTAAACTGTGGTTTGAGGACCAGCAGCAGGACACTGCTCGGAAGCTTGTTAGAACTGCAGGGTCCCAGGCCCCAGCCCAGACCTCCCGAGTCAGACCCTGGATTTAACAAGAACCTCAGATGATTCATCTGCATGGTAAAGTGTGAGAAGCTTGGTGTACAGTACAGCGGAAGTGTTTGGTGCGTGGACTTTAGATTTAGAGAGAATGGGTTGGAATCCCAGGTCTGCCGCTTACTAGCTCTGTGGACTCGGCCTAGCTGCATTCTTAGGCCTCGGTTTCCTCTTCTGTGTATGAGGAATAATAGCAATACTTTCCTCATAGGATCATTGTACGGTCACCACACCACCATCATCAGTAACGTTTAATGAGGGCTTACCACGTTCCAGACAACGTTGGAAGCACTTTTTATGTATTCTTTGGTGAGATAATAATGAAGGATAAATGCCTGGCAAATGGTAAACGCTCATCAAATTTTAAAAAGTGATGGTTGTGATTATTGTGATTACTCTAACGCATGGTCGTCAAGCCAGTGGAATGGATTGGAGCACCTCGACTGAAGAAGTAAAGACTCGCTTTGGCAACCGAGGGTGGGGTGCTGAGGCCTGTTAGGAGCGGTAGCTTTGAGGGCTGAATTCTGCACCCCTGACCCGCTCTTTGCATTATTGATTTGCAGAAAGGATTCTTTCAAATGAAGTCAGTTATCACAGAACTCAACTAATCTAGTAAACAATGGTTTAAAATAGTGCTTCTCAAACTTCTTGGACTTAGGACTCCTTTATAATTTTAAAAATTGTTGAGAACCCCAAAGAGATTTCTGTATGTGGGTTATGTCTGTCAATATTTACCTTATTAGAAACTCAGGCTGGGAAAAACTTAAAATATTAATTCATTTTACAGTAACAATAATTGACCCATTACATGTTAATATAAGTACTATTTTTATTAGAAATAATTACACTTTCCAAAACAAAAACATTTTGTAAGAAGAATTGATCTTATGTTTTTCCAGATCTCTTTAGTGTCCAGCTTGACAGAATGGAGCTGAGTTCTCCTGTCTGCTTCTACATTCAATCTGTTGCAGCCTCACATCACGAAGCCTCTAGAAAACTCCAGTGTACACTCATGAGAGAATGAGAGTGAAAAAGGCCAATAACATTTTAGTATTATTAGAACATTGTTTTGATCTTGTGGGCCCCCTGAAAGGATCTCACGGGCTCCCAGAAAACTGGGAGTTTAGAAGATTAAAGCATATTCATTGTAAGCAAATATATGTAGTCAAAGAAAAACCATTTATTCTTCTGCATTGATTAACTGCTTAATGGGACAGAGCTCTGCTGGGATTCCAAGTTGTACTTGAAATTAATGAAACAGAATTTCTGTACGAATTATAATTCTTAGTTTTCACCAATTTGAATTGGTCTTACTGGGTTTTACTGTACTTCCACAGGAGTTTTTGATTAGGTGAATTGGGCAATTGCCTTTAGATTTCCAGTTCAGCTGCAGAAAATTTGTTTGGCACTTTGGTTTCTTTGGCCATTCCTGCTGCTAGTTGGGAACGTGGTGATTAGCTTTTACAGGGTGTGATCAAAGTGTAGCTTGACTTTCATGTCTTATTTTATCTTCTAGAGAGAATGGGATGGTGGTAAAATATACAGCAGAAATCTCTCTAATTGAATATATGATTCTCAAAATACAGCTGTAAAAGTGTATTACATTGGAGTGGGCTATAAAATCTTTGCATGCAGATTGGGCATGCCCGGTGAGGTTGTGATTCTTCCCACTTGGAGAATTGTACTTGATGGTAACTCGGTGACAAAGAGCCTCCTGTTTTGGCCCCTGCGATGATTAATGTGAGCACTTTGCCGTGACAAGAAGTTTAACACCACAATCTTTGGGATGGTTAAGGGCAGTGTACCTCATGGAAACTTTAGGAACTAATTAATATGCAATATTCATAATTGGGAAGTATAACAGTATGATAGGAAATTACTTAATAGACCGAATATTTTGGTGGGGAAATTAAAGGTCTGTTATGTAAATCAAACAATTCTGAATTAATAAATAAATCTAAAGCATAATAAATTTTTATTTGATGTTTGACACCCTCATTCACTTTTTAGTGGTGGTCTGTTAAGGTCTAATTCAGTTTGCATTTCTTAAATGTGTATCATCTGATGCTGGAAGAAGGTCAGGAATATGGATAAAGAGAATTTTGTGGCGACCTATTTGCCGACGATTATCAACAGGCCAGAGTAATTTGGTAGTTTCCTGCAGTTGCACGGATTTGGCCAGCAGAGGGCGGAAGAGTAAAGCACCTTCCTAATGGTAACACAAATAACGTGTAATCTGGGTGACTTCCAATGCCTGGATGTGTGGGCAGTGGTGGAGACCTCAGTGAACTGCAGAGGCTAGCCAGCTCTGAGAGGACCAGCTTGCACAGGGTTCTAGCTCGGGGTCCCCAACCTATGGTGAGCTGTATAATGATTTCATTATATGTTACAATGTAATAATAATAGAAATAAAGTCCACAATAAATGTAATGTGCTTGAATCATCCCTAAACCATCCTCCTCCTTCCCCAGTCCATGGACAAATTGTCTTCCATGAAAATGGTCCCTGGTGCCAAAAATGTTGGGGACTGCTGTTCTAGCTGAGAGTTGCCTGTGAGAAGAAAACCCTGATGTTGGAAGCTCTTCTGATTTTTCAAAAGAAGAAAACATTCCAGAGTTCTCCATGAAATTTTCTGATGTAAAAATATTGCTTAATTTTTTTTAAAGCATCACTTAAAAAAAAAAAAAAAAGAAAACAAAAGCCATATTAGTGGGTTGAAATTTGCCTATGGTCTGCCAAGACCTATGGCATCCTAGGAATGCTATAAATGGCCCAGACTTATTCATCTTTTTTTATAAAAGGAAATTTCCATAGTATTTCTTTAAAAGGGAGGAGAGGGGAATACTACACAAAATAAAGGTAGAGTTGCTTTAATATTTCAGGAGAATTTCATGCAACATCTTCATTCACATTTCTTACAATGTACCAATAAAACTTTTTGCCTATTAAAAGTTAACTATTACTTTAACCAAAGCTCTGGGTTGGGGTAGGGGGGAGGCTTAAAATAAATTTGTTCCAAAGCTCTGAGGTGGAAGGAAACATGTTAAATACAAGGCTGAGGTGGCTGGAGTATAAAGAAGAAACAAATAAATGGTTAAGACAGATGAGGGGAACCGGCATGGGCCACGCTATGGAGAGTTCTATCTTTAACCCAATGTGCAACTGAACCTAACCCTCACCTTCTCTGGCGTTGCGATTCAGTGACTACAAAGCCCTGCAACTATCTCAGCTGAAATTCATTTTCATTTGGAAGGGACCAGGGTTATTGCCTGCTGGATGGTTTTGGGGGGTCAGTCCACAGGTGAACGGTTTCTGATGGGGGCACCCGGCTGACAGGGTAAGAGTCCTCCAGGCAGTTGGAAGCTAAGATGGCTCAGCGTGGTGGGAAGCAGCTCTGGAGCCCCAGCTGCTGCTTCATTAGACCATCTCTTTCTTTAATTAATTAATTTTTTTTTTTTGAGACAGTCTCGCTCTGCTGCCCAGGCTGGAGTGTGGTGGCGTCATCGTAGATCACAGCAACCTCCAGCTCCTGGGCTCAAGCGATCCTCCTGCCTCAGCCTCCTGAGCAGCTGGGACTACAGGCATGCGCCACTGCGTGTGGCTAATTTTTTCTATTTCTTTTTTTTAGTAGAGGACAGGGTCTTGCTTTTGCTGAGGCTGGTCTCAAACTCCTGACCTGAAGTGATCCTCCAGCCTTGGCCTCCCAGAGTCCTGGGATTATAGGCGTGAGCCACTGCGCTCACCCATAGAGGGAAATTAATATGTAATGAACGACTATGAAGTGCCAAACACTGTGCTAACTACTTGGCCTATATGATCTCATGCGAAGCTCACAGTAACACCACGAGGGAGGTGTTGTTCCCATTATGCAGATGGGGACACTGAGGTCATTAGTGTAGTCAGGACTTGAGCCTAGATCTGTCACTCCCAAGCTCGTGCCCTTCCCACAGCCCAAGAATCCGATGTTTCTAGCAGTTTTCTACTCCTGGGATACAACACAGTTGGTTCTGTAGAGACCCACAAGCAAATAGATCCCTAATAAAAAATACAGGGCTGGAGTGAGGTAGCGGGGGTGTCATCAAGTCAAATGCCTTCAAGAAACGCTGGGCACAACCTTATTCCACTCTTGGTAAAATGAAACGACTCCCTTCCTCCTGGTGTCTGGGTTATAGTCCATCAGCTATTTATTTCTACCTCTCAAAGCAGTGAAAGCGAGCAAGGCGGTCACACGTTTTCTTGGTGTCGTTAGAGGGGGACAGCACAGTACCTGCCCTGCTGGGCTCCCTGTTTTGCCACTGAATACATCTTCCTGGGCTGGCCCTGCTTGGCAGGAGATCACACATGTGCTATGTCGGTGTATTTAAAAAGTGGGTAATTCATTTGTTAAATGAATACGGCAATTATTAATTTCAATTTATCCTGTTTATTGGGAACAGCTGTTCATTAACATGTATTTAACTGCTAATGTTAGAGCCAAACTAATTACCTCAAACACACAGCGCTGTGGTATATTCTGCGAAGAGAAGCCCCGGCTGCCCTGCCTGCCAGGATGCAAAAGTAGCTCGAGCTCGGGGTGCTGTTCTGCAGGTGACCGGCTGGGGGCTCTCCTCACCTGGGGTTCGCAGTGTCTGCTGCAAACGGGTCCAGCCAGGCAGACACCTACAGGATATTTTAAGGCCAGCGTGTCTGATTGTCCCCAGATGCCAGGCAGGTAATAAAAATGAATAAAATGGGAAGGTAGAAGAACTCACACAGTCTCATTGGCCTGTCTTGCTTCTATCGCTTTTGATCAGCATATAGTGATAAGAATTTTTCTCTACAGTAAGAAAGACTATTGCAAGCATAGTGATAAATGGCCATTAACCTTCAGCCCGAGATTCCAGAAGTCTCGGAGGGTTGGGGGGGGGGATGGTAGTGCACTGGAGAGCGTCCCATTGCAGGGGACTGGGGGTAGGTGGGTCAGGGTCAGCGGGGAGGAGGAGGTGAATCAGCAGCTGCTTCCGGGAGGAGTCAAATGTGGGACCAAAACGGTCCCACATTTTTTTTTTCAAGGGAAACCTAGTATATGGGTTGTTAGGTGGAATTTCCCAAATTTTAGATGGTAGCTCAAATTTTAAAATACTGAGTAGAACAGCAAAATGCATGTGTGGCCGGAGGGCGGCCCATTTGCAGCTCCTGAACGAGGAGGCTCTCTGTGGGTGTACTCAGGTGGCTGGTGCATAGATTTTTCTAGAGGCCAAACTAATTTATTTGGTTTTCAATCTTTTTTTTTTTTTGGTCTGTACAATGGTCTCTCCCACCACAACATTTAACCTTAACCTTGCAGTGCTTCCTTTCCCTTATTTTTAAAGTGCAAGAGTTGGGTTTTGTTTTCTGTGAAGTCTAAATCTAACTCTTACGCTCCACAACTTTAAGATGACTTAGAACTATATAAGAAACAAAAAACTTATAGGGGACATTAAAATATTAAAGTAATTTTCATGTAGGAGCCCTTTTACTTTGTATCTTTTTTTTCCCTTTCTTTCTCTTCTAAGGGCAAATCCCCTTTGCCACAAGCCAGAGGGCCCCAGACGTCAGTGTGTGTAAGGCTCAGCTGGGGCCCTTGTCAAATGCAGATCCCCAGGCCCTGGGCTGCTGCACCTGTGTGGTTGACACCTGCTGGTAGCACCCACAGTGACTGATGCTGAGGGCCCGGGGACACGCTCTGAGCATTTGCACTAGGTCCTGTTTGTTGGCTCTCAGCATCTGCTTCTGTCAACGTCTGTATTTCCAAACTCCTCCATTACAGGGATTAGAAGGCTAAACACGACATGCCCCTGATCCCTTGACCACTAGGATTCTGGATGCAATCTAGATTCTGAGAAGGAGAAGCCATTGAGATTTTGAAGATAACAGGGAGGCAAAAGCCAGTTTTCCTTAGGCTTTGTGAATATTGGCAGCAGCTGGGCTCATGTTCGCTGTTAGTTAGCTTCATGCTGTGGCTTCAGCAGTGGTAGCCATGGAAACAGCAATGGCCTGGCATCTCAGTAGCAGTGATTTTCTTGTCCTCTGGACTGTGGCTGTGCTAGTTTATCATCTGGAGGGCAGATCGCATCTCAGTCAGCACAGGCAAAGTTCTGCTGCGGTAACAACCAACCTCAGAATTTTAGGTGGTTGATTTCTTGTTTATGCGGTGTGCCTTCTGTGGATTGCCTAGGGGCTGTGCTTCGTGTCACCTCACTCTGAGATCTAGACTGATGGAGCAGCCATTGCCTCGGTCTTTGCTGGGTACCATGCCAGAGGGGTGGAGAGTTCCACAAAGATTGTGCTGGCAATTGAGTGCTCTGGCCTGGAAACAAAATATGTCATCTACCATCAAAAACCAATGTCTAGGACTTGTCACACATCCCACCCAACCACAAAGGGGCTAGGAAGTGTTCCCAGAAGACAGAGAGCTGGAAATACTTGGTGATGAGTGCTCATGACTCCCACAGAAGCCTAGAGGCAGCCTTTTCAATTCCAGGTAATTCTTCCAGTGAATTTGCAAACACCTAACCTCTGAATTAAACCTCATTTGTTTCCTGACTAAACTCTGACCAGTAAATAAACATTACCTAATGCTATATGTGTTATCTTGAATTTGAATTAACTAATATACTGTTTTAAATTACGTTCTTAAAAATGTTTAATTACACAACATTTTCATCCATGTAGGCCACCTTAACTCTTTCCATTAGTGAAATGTTATTCTCTGTGTTCATATAACTATGAGGTACATACCATGTATCAAAACCTCTGACTTCCAGAGACCCTTCTCTATGACGCCTTCAACCATCTATTGGGTCGACCCTTCCCTTGACATCACCCCACAGAGATACTCCATACTAACCTGTGCACATAGGATTCCCGCTCTTGCTCATGGCCAGCAGAGAGTTAGAGCCAGGGGGTGGCCGCTAGAGCTAGCTTGGCTGGTTTTGAAGCTCAACTCTACCATTTTCTGCTGGTATAACCCAGGGAAAGTTCTTAACCTCTCCATGTCTCTTTTTTTCCCCTCATTTGTAAACTAAAGATAATCATTTCTAGCTAATAGAGTTGTTTTGAGCTTAAAGCTTTTAGAATGGTAACTGGTACATGTTCAATACATTTTAGCCAATTATTTATTGTTCAGTGTATTCCAAAGTGTGAGATATACACAGTACCATGGAATTTCTTTGTAGCATACAGCCTACCCTACTGTTAGATAGACAGTGTTTAATTTACACAGGGAGAACTCTTTCAATTATCTTTTAATCTTTTTTTTTTTTTTTTTATTAAGAGACAGTCTTGCCCTATCACCCAGGCTAGAGTGCAGTGGCATGATCATAGCTCACTGTAACCTCAAACTCTTGGGCTCACAGATTCTCTTGCCTTAGCCTCCTGAGTAGCTGGGACCACAGGAGTATGCTACCATACCTGGCTAATTTTTTAAAAACATTTTTTATAAAGAGGGGATCTTGCTATGTTCCCCAGGCTAGTCTTAAACTCCTGGCCTCAAGCAATCCTCCCACCTCAGCCTCCCAAGGTGCTGGGATTATAGGCATGAGCCACGGAGCCTGGCCTTATCTTTTAATCTTCCAAAGACAAGCGTTAGTTGCTAATCTCTTATCACCTGTTTTATACTCACTGATAAGAGTTATATGAATGGCTGGCTGAAGCTCGGACAGCCTTGATCCAGTCCATTAGCAGACTCTGCATTCCTTCAGTTGCTATCACAATTATGTAGCCTCGTCACTGAAGAGCTTATTTATATCCATCCAAAATAGCTTGGGTTTGCTGTTTTCTCTACGAACAAGGGCTCAGTTGTGTGAATGTTGACCTAGAACCACCTTTTGAGGATGATACTTAGGTTAATAGGGCTTGCTGAATTTTTCTAGCTTGCCCCTAGACATAGCCTGTCCAACAAATCAAATCAATCTCTTCCTCTTCCATTTCTCAGTTCTCTTTCCTCTACTGTTTTTGTTAGTGGTGTCACCATTTCACTGGGTAGCTTTCACTTAATTTATCGAGAATGGCTGCCTGGAGAACTGTGAGAAAGGTTTCTGGGGTCTGAGATGAGCAGAGTGGAAATTGGTTATTATTGTCGACCTTGGGTGCAGGGTGGGCAGGAGATGGCCAACTTGATCAACCTGGAGCTGCAACCAAGCTGGATTGCTTGCTGTCCTTACAAACATCTGCCCCCCTTCTCTGACTTTATTCCCTCTATGTTGTCTCCCCAGGCTGTATTTTTTCACTTCCCCCAATCCAATTTCTAACCCCCTTAAGACCCATTGAAAACTCTTTTTTGACTCATCATGCTAAATCAAGGGTTTTAGTCATTTTTGTTTCCCACACAATGTTGAGTCCATAATTGCTTAAAAAATACTTGCTCCATGAATAAAAGAATATGCCTTCTTCTGTTGCCTGGGGCAGCCTAGATTTTTTTTAAAAAAACTTTATGGATCTGTCTTATTTTCAAAATTAGGTTGGGTCCTATTGAGGACAGGGATGAACCAGGCCCTAAATGCATTTGTATAAGCTTCAGTGTCTTCCCATAGAGATTTAAACAATGGCGCTTCAGTTTGAGAATTCTTGTCCTTCAGGTGGTTGGCACACCATGGGGGGGCCTAGGGATACATATACTTCCCAGACTGTTTCTGATGATGATGGTCAGAGACCTTTGAACTTTCCTAGGAAGAAGTGAGGATAAGTGGGCCGGGCGCGGTGGCTCACGCCTGTAATCCTAGCACTCGGGGAGGCCAAGGCGGGTGGATCGCTCAAAGTCAGGAGTTTGAGACCAGCCTGAGCAAGAGCGAGACTCTGTCTCTACTAAAAAAAAATAGAAATAAATTATCTGGCCAACTAAAATATATATAGCAAAAATTAGCCGGGCATGGTGGCGCATGCCTGTAGTCCCAGCTACACAGGAGGCTGAGGCAGGAGGATCGCTGAAGCCCAGGAGTTTGGGGTTGCTGTGAGCTAGGCTGACGCCACGGTACTCACTCTAGCCCGGGCAACAGAGCGAGACTCTGTCTCCAAAAAAAAAAAAAAGGGAAGTGAGGATAAGTGAAGTTGAATGACTGCCTGACAAATAGCCTCCTGTCTGCTCACCCTCCAACCTGGGTACCAACTCTCATTCTTCAGGCCTCAGCTTATCTGTTACACCTCCTCAGAGAAGCCTTGTTCCTCTCACCTGGGTAACTCCAGCTCTCCTCTGACGGCAGTGATAACGTGCTACTTTGCGTTTCTTTACGTAATCACCATCTCTTTATTCTGTTGGCCAGGAAACACCCCCCCCCAGGTCCCAGCTGCCTTTGCCCTTTACTAGATCCCCAGAACTCAGGGGTCCTTGGCACACAGCAGCCATGTTTGGATGAAGGAGTGACTACCCTGTGCAGTAACTCTTAACCAGATTCTGATTAATTAATTCCTGTAATTTAGCATCGTCATTATCACAACTTGGATTACAACCTGAATATATCAGGACAGGTCAAACACTTAGCAAGGTGGGGAGTGTGGAGTCAGCTATCTTTAAATAACTGTATGCTCTAGGTTATAGTAACCTTAAACTCAATACTAAATTTTTGTTAATTTCTTTAAACTTTACCCAATACTGAATATAACTTCATTTTTGGCGGGTGGTTGGGGGGACTTCACAGGCCCTTCTGAGCCGTCCCAGAGCTCAGGGTCATCATTCCTGTGCTGTCACATACTTTGGCTGAGAGAAAGGACCAAGCAACACGAGGACAGCCTAGGCCTGCCAGAAGCAACTCAAATCACACCTTTTAAAGAGAACGACTCTCTTCCTCTGTGATATCAGAGTGACTTCAGGACCACAGTTTTCAAGGTACTATTTCACTTTTCCTGTTAGCTCTAAGCCACTAATATGACTTGGACCTATGGGTGAGAATTTTGCTCTTTAAAAAAAAAAAAAATCCCCCTTTGTACACAGATCAAAGAGTTAATTGCCGTGTCAGCCTTCATTTGCTGCATACTTACACTGGGCTAATATTTAGACTTCAGCTGTATTTTTGATGCAAACAATATGCAGGCGTACCCATGTCCTTTCTAAATTACAAGGTCTGACCCTGCACGTTAACCTCAGGAGGACCTCAGATCTGTCCTTCCTACACGTGGGGCGGGAGAGTCCTTACGGTGGGAGATCTCTCGAGTGCAGAGCTGTGGCACCTGCTCGGGGCACAGTGGAACCTGGAAAATGACAGGGAGGAGCTGGCATAAGGGCACCAGTTTTGCTCCAGAGCAGGCATCCCCTGTCCCTTGCCCCGGCATCCCGGCTGATGCTGGTATCTGGGGTAGTTCACGAGTGGCCTTGGCATTCTTGGTGCCATTCCTCAGAGGTGTTGGGCCCATATGTTAAATGTCTCTAGTTCTACCTTTGCCCATGACCCCTCATCACAAATTCATCTAAAGTGAGCCTATTTTTATCATCCACCTGTATCATCCTTGCTGGCCAGAGTGGTAGTTGTTTAAAAAATAATGCTAATTATAGCAATAATAATAGCTGTCATTTATTGGCCATCTGCTTCATTCTAGTAAGTTGCTAAGGGCTTTGTGTGCATTATCTCATTTATTCTTCACAATAATCCTGTTGTCATAGACGCTTTTAATTTTGAGGAGTGTTTCCTTTGTATCTTCATGCGACTCTCTGTGGAGAGGAGGAGCCCAGATAGTGCCCCACCTTCAGGGGTGCCCCACCTTCCCTCTCCCTGCCTCCCGCAGACGGGGCAGCCTGCCAGATGCTCGTGTTGGAGTCTTTTGAGCAGGAGCCAAGAGACAAAGGGCAGAGGCAGGGGGATGCAAGGGTCCGTCTGTGCTGCTGGCAGCAGCGTCCAGACAGATAGTCCTACTGCTCTGGCTTCAGGGCACTCATGGCTCCTGCTGGCTTTCCATGTGTGCACGTCTGTGTTTCTGTAGATTCTAACGAGTTCCTCTTTTACTTGAACTCTGTTGCTTGCAACCAAGTACGCTATCACATCTATGAATCGGTGACGGTTAACATCTCTATTGTACAAGAGAAAAGACTGAAACTCAGATCAATTCGGTAACATGACCAAGGTCACCTAGGAGTATGTTGCAGGGCTGGGGCTCAACCCACAGATGTCAGATACCAGATTTGTTCCTCCCACTGGCCTCTGCCAAGTACAGGGACTCAGCTCTGCTTGCTGGGTCCAGTGGATGTGGTCACAGCAGCTGAGAAAGACAACAGGGGCAGCCTCGTCCTCTAAAAGACACCTGATTGGGTTTTCTCCCCATTTAACAAGATAAGAGCTGCCTTGATTTTCTTTACCCAGGTTGATCTATTTTCCTTTCTTTAACCCTCTTTTCCCCTTTTAATGCACCAAAGGATTGCAAACCATGAGTGATTTTTAAGTAAACACCAATGTTTTGTTTCTTGCAATCTAAACCTCCAATTAAAAATAAGAAACCACAACTACATAAAACTTCATCACTTGAGCCCTAAGACAGGAAACAGCCATAAAACAGTGACATGCTGGAGACGAATTACACGCATTTATCAGTAAATGGAGCTTTGTATGCTAATGGGCTTAGCTTGGGAACTCCAGGCCTGGCTGTGTCAGGCTGGTTAGAAGCTCAATTCATTAACAGGAGGCCCTGAAGGATGGACTTGCTACATCTAGCGCCTGCTGTGCGTCCCCCAGGAGCAGCTGCGTGTGTGCACTTACCTCTGGGAGGAATCCTGCAGAAATGTGGTCGTGAGGGGCTGGGACTGAGTGGAGACGTCTGGGAAAACAGGACCATGCTGACCCAGCCAAGGAACCGTAGCCTAAGACTAGCACGTGTTAAACTCCTGGGATGTGTCAATAACTGTTCTAGGAGCTTTATATATATATTTTTTGTCATTGAATCCTCAAGGAAACTTTTCCATACAGGCAGTATTAATCCCATTTCATAGGTGAGGAAATTAGGATTCAGGAGCGTCAGCTGCTGAAGATTATAGAGGGAGGAATAACTGGGACGTGAACCCAGTTTTGACTCGAGAGCTATATCCTGTGGCCTTGGCAGTTGCTTTATCTTGCTGGGCCTGCTTCCAAGGTAGAGGATCTGATAGTCAAAGGACTCAGCACGTGGGCTTTGAAATTAGACACGCCTGGTATCAAATCTCTTCCTCTTACTGCTGTGTATTGTCTGACAACCTCTCTGAGAATCAGTTTCTGTTTGTTAATTGGGGTTTTCATAAGTTGTCATAAGACATAATGAGATTGTAACAATATATGGCACAATGTGGGAATCATGTTGAGGATCAGTGGTTGTTGCTATTGCTATTGTCATTCTACTTGTTTATATGTTACTTATTTATATGTTACTTATCTTGCCTTTTGGGGTTATGCATTTCTTATGTTTATTTCCCTCTGTACGTCTAAAGGACTGCAAGGCTTCCTTTTCTAGCTCCAAATTCTTCAAACTGTTGTCCTAATTCACTGGCATTTCTAGTGCCCTACTGCGTTCACATTGTGCTGCTGGGCGCTGCCAGGAATGCACATGAGAATGGGACTGTATCAGGACTGTTTTTTTTTTAAAATTGCATGAAAGGAAAATACAATTCAAACAAATTTAAATAAAAATTGTTGTTTAGGCTAGAGAAACATAAATAATGAAAAGCTCAAGAGTGGATTTAGCTTCAGACTCTGAGTGATCTGGGCTCAAACAGCGTAGTCCTCCCTGGCTTCTCTGTCGTGTGGCTTCTCTTGCTCTGTGTTACCTCGATTCTTAGTGAGCTCCCTTTCAGGTGGCAGGATAGCTGCAGTTCTAATTCTGCATCAACTCAGGTTCGTGTCCTGGGAAAATGTGAGTGAGCTCTCAAAGGTCCCGGAATTCACTCCTGGTCATGTACAGAGTGAAATGTGTTTGGGTATGGCCGAAAGACCATTTTCTAAAGAGACTAGGCTGGGTAGAAGGAAGCCACAGGTTACTCATCAAGACAACGGGAGAAAGAGCTTGAAGGCATTTCAGAGATTGTGAGGCTGCCACTCCTATCACAGGCCCAGAGCTCCAGGAGGGCAGAATGGTTTTGGGGGAACAGGTGGCCTAGGGTGCCCTCCATGGGCTCACTGCCCAGGGCCACCTCAGGTCTCTGTTTCCTGCATCCTGGAACAGCACTCCTTAGCTACTCCAGCTGTGGCCTAAGGAACCCCAGGTGTGGCTTGCCCCACTGCTCTGGAAGGTACAAGTGGCAAATCTTGGTAGTGTCCATGTAGTATTAATTCTGCAGGCACATAGAATGCAAGAGCTATAGGGGCAGGGGCTTCCTCCACCTGAATTTCAAAGGATGTCACAGACAGCCTGGGGGCCCAGCAGAGACTTGTCATAGGGTGGAGGCGCTGAGTGAACCTCCACTAGGATAATGCTTGGTGGAGCCACGGGAGCAGGATTGGTACTGAGACCCTCGAACTGTAGAGCTACCCGTGTGTGATGCCAGCCTGGGAGAGTTTCAGATGTGACAGTCCAACCAGTGAGAGCTGACACGTGGGCTGAGCCCAGCAAAACCACAGGAGTTAGGCTGCCCAGTGGATTGGGGTCCCAAACCTCTCAGTGTGTCTAGGAGGTGGCAACTGGAGTGGAAGATTATTCTGGAACTTCAAAATTTTATGTTGTTTGACCTGTCGCGTTTTGGACTTACTTGGACCAGCTACCTCTTTCTTTTTGCCTATTTCTCCCTTTTGGAATGAGAATGTCTATCTTATGTCTGCTTCATCATTGCATTTTGGAAATATTAATATTTTGAAATTAATATTATATTCACAGGCTCACAGCTAGAAGAAATTTGACTCAAGACAAATTATGCCTTGAATCTCACTCGTATGTGATTTAGATAAGACTCTGGACTTTGGACTTTTGAATTGGTGCTGGAGTGAGTTAAGAATTTGGGCTATTGGGATAGATTGAATATATTTTGCATGCAAGAAGGACATGAATTTTGGGTGTCAAGGGTGGAATGCTGTGGTTGGGATGCGTCCTCTAAATTTCACGTGTTGGAAACTTAATCTCCAGATTCATGTGTTCCTTGGAGGTGGGGCCTTTGGGAAGTAATTAGGATTAGATAAGATCATCAGGGTGGGGCTTTCATGATGGGACCAGTGGTTGCATAAGAAGAGGAAGAGAGACCTGAGCTGATACTCTTGCCTTCTCACCATGTGATGTTCTCTGCCATGTTACAGTGCAGCAAGAGGGCCCTCACCAGATGCCAGCACCAGGCTCTTGGACTTTCCAGCCTCTGGAACCATAAGAAAAAAATTTTTTCTTTATAAATTACCCAGGTCTCGGGTATCACTTATAGCAACAGAAAATGAACTAAAACAGGGAGCAAGATCTAAACTCTGTTCTGCCACAGAACAGAGTTACAACCTAATACAAGACAAGTTAATATTTCCTAACCTCACTTTTTTCGTCTATAAAGTAGGGTTAATAGCATTCTTTATGGCATGATATGAAGATTATAAGAGACAGTGAATGAAAAGCTGTGAGTACATGTCTGGCACAAATAAGAGTTCTGTGAATGTTATCTGTCAATTCTGCCCTAATGACTAAGATTCTTAATATTTTGAAATCGTATCGAATGCATCTATATCATATTCATCATTATTTTTAAACCAATTTTATCACTTTGAGACTAATTGAGACGTTCAAGACCGTAGAATGCGAAGTGGCAAAATTGTAGTTGGAAACGTGGTTGGAGTTCTTTTAGCCCTTGGGGGAATGGATTTTATAGGGATACTAGAAATGTTAAATAAAGTTTATGGAACAGAATAATTATTGTAACAGTAACCTCAACATTTCCTATTCATAGATATTGGTCTTCTCACTGCTAAAAGGCTTTTTATTATTACTGCTAATCACATAGGTTAAGTGGGCTCCTATTCA
Organism: Lemur catta; assembly: GCF_020740605.2. NCBI lineage: Eukaryota > Metazoa > Chordata > Mammalia > Primates > Lemuridae > Lemur > Lemur catta. The sequence goes on from NC_059132.1 coordinate 10,871,005, forward strand.
TAAAAGCAAGCTGAGAAACTTCCTAAAATTATAATGCATACTTGTCCTTGGGTGGGTCTCATGATTCCTAAGAATTAAAAGAGATCTAATTTACTTAGTTTTGAGGAATTTATTCGTATTCATCCAAGACTCACTGAAAATACCATGTTTCCCAAATTTGGGAGATTCCCTATGTTTCTTATTCCAAAGACAAAACCTAACCTGTACTCATTTTGCTTATTTTTTAACCTAACCAGGGACCTAGCAGCCCTTCTAAAAATTAAGCAGGCTTTTGCCACGGTCAGGTTGTGTGTGTGAGTGTGTGTGACAGAGAATGTATGCATATACCTCTTTCTGTGTGCATGTGTTTGTGTATATATGTACATATCTCTGTGTGTTTCTGCATCTGTATTTTTTCCCAGTCATTTGATGGCTGGGAAGAGAAAGACACTAAGAAATAAAGGCATGAGAAGTCCATTCATCACTGGGCTCTGCCTTTCTGCCTGACTAGTGGCTCCCCAGGGAGTCTTAACAAGGTGCCACTGAGTCCAAGTTCATCACCCCACCCCCAAACAATCCTGAAAACACTGTAATTTGAGGCTGTTTCTAGCACCTTTGTCCCCAGGCTCTGTAGGGCCTCCCCTCCCCCATTCATGTCTGGGCCCGTCGGGGATGTGGGCGAAGGCAGCATTAAAACGGATAGATTGATAGCCTCGTGATCACATCGGTCTTCATACGTGCTGAATATTATGTCAATTATTCATCATTCAGAGATATCATTGCAGGGAAAAATCACATTAAGAGGAGCCAGGAAAACTAAAGGTTATAAATTCTGAGCCGACACAGTTGCTAGTGGCTCTGGAATTCGATGCCAGCTGCTCTGTGGTGGTTTCACTGGAGTGTAGGAGTCTCAGCCCTTCTCTTAGGGATGTTTCTTCCCCAGCCCCACCCCCAGGCAGGCACAGAGGTGGAAAAGAGCAAAATAAATCGGTGAATACCATGCTCTTAAGTTTCTTATTTCTGGCATCACCTTGAGTTTGCTGTGTGTGAAGGATGTACTTGTCTGTCCGTTGACTCCTCCATGAAGGGTTTTGTACAGTCCTAGATGACACCAAAAAATAGGGGTCTGGGAAGATGGCAAGTGGCTCGCAGTGAATGTCACAGTGGTTGGCAGAATGAGGGAGGGCACAGGCTCTGCCCCAGACAGTGACTCAGCCTCTCCAAGCCTGCCTGTCCGCGTTTTGTGAGGAAGGGATTATACTGACTTCAGAGGCTGGTTGGGAAATTAAATTAGATGATCTAAATGGCATAATTCTGAGTCCTCCGATCTCATGGAGCTGCCTATTATGCCACACTTTCTGGGAGGGGCCACCAAACTGTGTAACAAGCTGGTTAGGAGCTCTAAGCTCAGGGTCTTAGCTGTGCCCTCTTTGGATGCATGAGCTGTGCAAGCTGCTGCTTAACATCTTTAGGGCTAACTTTCCATGTCTATAAAATGGGAAACCCACTTCCTGGGGCACTGAGGACGGTTTTAGGAGACATTGTACAGAATGTGGCAGATACATGCTCAATAAAATGTGAATTAGCTGATATTGTTGCTGTTTTTACTATTGCTTTTATGGGCTTGAATAAAGAAGTCTTGCAGCTGTTAAAATGAAACACTAAAGAGTAGGTCCTGATATTCTGCCATGCTCAGCTGGTCATAGAATCAGAGAGGTGACAAGGACCTTAGAAGACGTGTCCCCCAATCCCTCAATGTAACTGGCACAGAAACATTTGAAAAGAAGACTTTTAGTGGGATTTCTTGTGGCCGTACATTCTGGTAAGTTATTTCAAGAAATATTAGCCATTCAAGGATCTGCTCAAAGAGTCCTTGGTCCAAGAACCAATAGATACTGCATATTAAATCCCTTTCTTACAGATTCCTGACTAATTTATACAATCTAGGCTCTGGTGAGTGCAGTAATAAAGAAACACACCAGACGTGGTTTATTAAAGCATTTCCCACTCACTTTGACTGGAAAACCCTTTCGTGCATAAGTCTTATTAACATCCTGTAGAATGTATATTCCTTGGAACATCCTTGGAAAATGCTACTTTAGCCAAAGGAAGCCACATTTTGAAAGCAGGGTTTGGTTTCTTGAGACAACCCCCAGAAGCAGAAGCCGAAGTGACCATGAGGCCTCTCCTGACCAGAGGCTGGAGCCAGGAGGCCATCAGTGAGTTGCTGCAGTCTCCTCCCCCCAGAGCACCACCTGGCTTCCCTCCCACTTCAGGCCTCTGCTTATCTGGCATGTGCAGATGCCCATCAAACTCTGGTCAGCAGGGGACTTTTAGAAAAAAGAGGGATTCCATGGGATTTTACAGATAGGAAGACACCATCTGCCCATGTAGGTTGATTGGTGAACTTACTCTATCCACCCCCCTACCCTGTAGAACCGTGTAGTCTGAATCAGCCAGAGTGTGTATTTGTCGGGGGGTGGGGGGAAGAAAATTTGAATGGTGGGGACTTGAAAACTAAGACAGAAAGCTATTGAAATGGGATAAATGATGGCATTTTCTCTTTTAAAAATGAAGAAAACAGAATAGTTTGAGAGAAACAGACAAGCACTTAAGGGAAAAAAGAACAAGAACTTGGCAGGTTGGGTATCACTTGCTAAGGGTCCAGGAAAACTTCCTTTGAAGATTTTGCCTGTCACAGGGTGGCCGAAGCAAAGAGGCTGATAACCCCACAAAAGGATTCTGGTTCATTCTCATTACTTTATCACCAGGAGAGGCCTTGCCACAGGGGAAAGTCTTTTTCAGATTTCAAGCTTGAACTCTCATGCATTTTCCTGTTCCAAAACTTAATAACTGTCTTCTTTCTCCAGGGACGTATTCTGAGTCCCAGCCAGAGCAAGGGAGATCACCTGTGCCCTTACAGAGCTCGTGGCCCATAAAGGAAGGCAGAGGGACTTGATATCTGTAGAGGCACCATTTCTTTTATGGTCTTTAGAGGTTTAGAGCTTTTGTCAAATATGAGCACGAAGGATCAGCAATTTAAATCTGGGTTGATTAATCCAAGGGCTTTTCGGCTTTCCAGAAACCACACTTCAAAATTCATGGACCTCTATTATAGCATTTTCCATATGGCATTGTAACATTGTGTTATGCTTTCACGAGCATTAATATAGTGGGGGTGATTGTGTGATCCACAGGTAGGTAGGCAGGAGAGTAGGGAGCAATACTGGGCTCTGGAAGCCTGGAGAAGGAGAGACCTCCAAGGGCCGGGTTGACGGGGATTGCTTCACGGAGGAGGGGAGGCCTTAGCTGAACAATTATTTTTAATTGCCTCGAGCAATTTTTAGCAATTAATGCATATAAAAGATCTACACAGCATGTGACTATGGTTAATAACAATGCATTTTATTCTTGAAAATTGCTAAGGGAATAGATTTTAAGTGTTCTCACCACAAAAAAATAAATATACGCAGTAAGGCTTATGTTAATTAGCTTGATTTAGCGATGCCACAATGTACACGTATTTCAAAACATGTACACGATAAACACAAATAACTTCTATGTCAGTTAAATAAATTAAAAATACATACACGTGGTAAAATTTAAATACCATAAATAAATATTTAATAAATAAATTTCTTTCCTGTCTTGGATCCCAAGACCCCAATTTTTTTCCCAGAGGTAGCTAGGTTTTTTTCACATGCCCTTTCAGAGGGATTCTATGCTTATAGGAGCTTATAGGATTTTTTTCTTCTTCCTGGTTTTAAAGCACAAATGTTACTCTGACAATATTCACTATTCTTCATCCTCTTTTCCACTAAATGTTTGCCCGCTGGCTATATTTCCATACAAGTAGAGGTACTCCACTCGTTTTAACAACTGCATTGTTTTCATTATATGCACGTGTCATATATCAATCTTTCAGCCTCCCCTTGATGGACATTCAGTTGTTTACAGTTCTTAGTAACCAATACCAGTGCTGCTATAAATATCCTCGAGCATATGTCTCTGTGTACCCATATGAGTGTATCTGTGCAGCATACATTCATAAAAGTGACATTTATGGGTCAAAGAGAATGTAAGTTTTAGGTTTTAATAAAATCAAGTAATATACTAGAGTTAGGTTTCCTTGCTTAAGTCTATAATCATGATCCCTGTTCATACTGGGCTTTGTGGAATGGATAAGGTAATGAGGGATATGAACATAATTTTCAGAAGGGAACAATGTGAGTAAAGACTTAGGCTTAAGAGTGAATGCGGTATGTTTGGGTGCTACAAAGAAGCCAGCTATATGAATAACTATGGTTTATTGAATTCATACCACATTCTAAGTTCTTTATACTATTTCATGTAATCTTCACGACTCTATGGGTCAGGTTCCATTATTACTGCCATTGGACAGATGAGCGTAGTGAGTCTTAGGTTAAATAATTTGCTCAAGGCCACACAGCCTGTAAAGGGACAGAAGCTGAGACTATCCAACTCCAAAGCCCAAGCTTTTGGACATTAGATGCTGCTGCTCAAAGTGTGTGTGTGTGTGTGTGTGTGTGTGTATGGGAGGATTGAAGAGAATATCAATCTTTTTGTAAAGTTCTACCAACTATCGAGACCTTATCTAAAATAAGGGAACTTTAGGGGACATGTCATTTAATGTTTTGCCCTACACAGAAACAACTACTACAGCCTCCTTGCCTGGTGCTTCCGTCTTCCGTGTGCTGCTCGATGCATCTGGTGATTCCGGCTTGGAACTAGAAATCTCAGCTAGTAGGATTTTAGGTCTTTCCCAGCCATGGAATGTTCCAGTTCATGTCTCACAATTCACTCACGGAGCCCTGAAGCACCTCTCAACAATGACCCCATCTTCTGTCTGTTGTTCCCTCACCCGATCTGATTGACATCTCCATGAGAGGATGAGATGTCTGGAGTTTACTGCCTCTGACGTCTGGCCTGTGGTTGGATACTGGGATGAAGGAGAAAATCCTTTCACGTATTAGGTTGAAATTTGACCTATGTTCAATTTCCACTAATTTAATATTAGTTCTGGCTCTTTAAGTCACACAGAATAAGTTTAGATTCTTATTTGAATTCCGCCTCTCTCTCTTCGCCTCTGGTGGGGGCGGTGAGATAGACTGTAACTCAGACCAAAGAGAGGGGATTTCCACAGGCTTTGGATTTAGCAATTTGTTGAACTTCCAGGTTTTGGTCTGATTTATGAATCCCTGGTATGAACAGAGCCTTTGGTCAGTGTTGCACTTCCCATGGTCCCAAGGTTTGACTTTACCTAGACTGACCAGAGACTCTGTAGCTTCTATTAGGTAAAACCTGGACTTTGTTTCCCAGAAGAGCTGGAATTTCTCACTTTCAGAATTTTCTTTGAAATGTAGGGCCCTGCAGGTCCCACGCTTCCCAGGGAGAGGGATGCTGTGGCGGGCACAGGGAGGCTCGAAGGGTGAGATGCTGATCGGTTCTACAGCCCTGGGGATCCTGGGCCAGTCTGGTGTGAAGGTGGTTTCCAGTGGGGGCCTGACCTGGGCCAGGACCCTGGAGGGAAGAATCCACCATTGAGGGCAGTTACTGGGAGTTGCTCCCTTGGGTGGTGGCTATGGGGGGTCTTTAGGCTTATTCTGCCATGAACTTCAGATTATCTCCTCATCTCCATGGAGATGCCCATCTGAAGAGGGGCAGGAAAACAGAGGATGGGGTCCCTGGGGAGAGGTGCTTCAGGGCTCTGTGAGTGAGTTGTGAGATATGGACTGGAACATTCTACGGCTGGGAAAACATTTCAACTACAGGGAAACTTACTCGTGTTCCAAGCTAGTAGAGGGCAAGTCTTCTGTGAATTTCAGAATAACTTTGAAAACTATTTTATTTCTCCCAAGTCGCTGTCAGTAAGGAATAGATGCAAAATAGACGTCTGGACAGTCTAGCAGAATGCTTGAGGGTGAGAGCTCTGGATTCAGATTTCAATCATGCTTCTGCCTGGTTGTTATAGCTGATGTTTACTGAGCACTTAGTATTATTATTAGTGAGATATAACTCCTTTGATGAATGTGTGTATTTGCAGAGAGTTAATTTTACTTAGGTACTTGAAAATGTTCATTGCTTTAGTATACTTGCATAGGCAGTGTATAGGTAAAGCCAATGCAAGTTATTTTAGATTGCAGTAAATTCTAGGGTAGTGGGGTTGGAATGGAAGTTTTATTTTTTTTGATTATACTAGAGCCACAATTCCATAAATCTGTTGCACACCTCAAGGCACCCAGTGCTCTTGCATTCATCTTTGTTCATTGCTTGGACGTCAAACAGTCTGCCCGGAGCTGGTTATAGAGGCCTAAATTCAAAACCTGCCTACCTATAAGGTCCAGAAAGATGGATGACTTCAGTCCCCTGAAACTGTTATTAGAAAGCACGTACACTAACCTATCAAGAGAATGAGGGAGAGGGCGAGAGAGGCCTGCCTGGGGAAGGAGGACAGGACTTCGGAGGAAGGGCTGTGATGGATTGGTTAGCACCTGTGAACAAAGAAAGAGCCGAGCCTGGGGCTCTTCTGGCTGTTGGAAATCCAGCCCAGATGTTCAATGACTCACTCAATCGCTGTTCAACTTGTTTAAGTCCAAGCCATTTGTACATTTGATGGGATTTTATGAGACATTTTACAACCATTCCCTGCCACTGTTTGGGGAGATAATGTCATAAGAGTCAACCTTTTTTCTTGTTCCATTTTGTGAGATGGTTTCTGCAAAAATTGCTTTCGTGTGGCTGGAGCACTTGGCTACTCCTGGTTTCTACTAACAAATACAGGCCAGCCTCACCGAGCAGGAGGCCTTTGCATTTGATTTTCTGAAGGGAATGTGTATTTGAAGAGATTTCATCGTCCTTTTTGCCTGGCAGAAAGAATGGCTAAGCCTGACTGCTCTGGCTGACCAAAAGGAATACTCACCTTGTTGTTTTATTACTCTCCATGGGTGGTTCAGAGTATGGGTTTGGAGTAAGGTAGATTTAGATTCATCCCCTGCCTTCTTGTCTTCCTAGCTGTTATCGTGGGCAAGTTAGGAATCTCTGAACTTACTTCCCCATCTATGGGGGTATTTAAAATACTTAGCAGTGCTTAGCACAGAGTAAACCCTTAATAGATGATATTGATTATAATTATCAGTCTATCTTCTCAGCCTCACCGTCTTCCTTGCCTTCCTCCTTTCTACTAAAAATAGAAAAATTAGCCTAGCCTGGTGGCGCAGGTCTGTAGTCCCAGCTACTCAGGAGGCTGAGGTAGGAGGATCGCTTGAGCCCAGGAGTTTGAGGTTGCTGTGATGATGATGCCACTGCACTCTACCTGGGGCAACAAAGTGAGACCCTGAATCAAAAAACAACAACAACAAAGAAGTAGAGGTTATGGTAGGCAGAATTCTGAGATGTTCGCCAAGATTCCTTATGTGTTAGTGTGTACCCTCCCCCTGCCAGATACTCCTTTCCTCTCTTGAGTATGGGTGGGACCTGTGGGCATGATGGGATATCAGTCCTGTGTTTAGGGTACTAATCAGTTGACTTTGAGTTCATAAAAAATGAGATTATCCTGGATGGACCAGACCTAATCAGGTGAGCCCTTAAAAGGAACCAGGACCTTTCTGAAGTCAAAAGAGAGTCAAAGTGTGAGAGAAACTCTCCTACTGACCTTGATGACATAACCTCTGCGAGTTTTATAGCTGTAAGGAAATGCATTAACAAGTTCCATGTTAGCTTGGGAGAGGAGCCCAGATCTGGCAACCTTGTGAGCAGACGACCTGGCTAACTTGTACCCAGACTCCTGACCCAGGGAAATTGTGAGATAATAAAATTGTGTTGCTTAAAGTCATTAAGTTTGTAGTGATTTCTTACATGGCATAGAAAACTAATGCAGAGGTATATGTAGGTTTCCATGACAGAGTGACCATTCTTACTCATGCAAGCAGATCTTGCTGGACTATGTGGAACTGTGAACCAAACTGAAACTTCTGGATGCAGATGGATTGTGAAATTTGTGGAATGTGAACTGTTGGTAGATTAATCTCAATGGAGAGGAAACCAAGTATCTGAAGACTATTTCATGAATTGCATAATTGTATTGGTTTCATTCCACTAATACTTACTGAACACCTTGTATGTGCCACATAGAGCGCTGGGAAGGGAGTAAAGGGGAAATCAAAGATGTATAACACAGACCTTGCCCTCAAGAAACTTGCTTTTTCATTCAAGAAGATGGTCATGTCATGTCTCCCATAATTCCAAATGGAGATCCTAAGCAATGTACTAGAATTTCAAAGGAGAAAAATGATTAATTCAGTCTGAAATGAGGTAGGGAAGGCTTCATTTGTACTATTTGAGGTAGGACTTGAAGGATGTTCCCATTGATTATTTTTGGTTGTCTTTCTAAAAGCCATTCTCTCCTTCTTTGTTGGAGGAACCCTGATGTTTTTTGGGCATTTGTGCTTTCCTAGAGTGACTCACAAATTTATCCTGTTTGGCCTAAACCCTGGGGTGGCTAACTGGGCCAAACAGTATGCCACTTGTATTTGTAGATGAAGTTTTATTGGAATGACTCATTGATTGGTTTACGCTTTATTTATGGCGACTTTGGCACTACCGAGGCAGAGTTGAGTGGCTGCGACAGAGCCCATGTGGACCAAGAAATTTAAAATATTTGCTATCTGGTCCTTTATGGAAAAAGTTTGCTGACCCCTGGTCTAAATCTTGGTAGTTTCAATCTTCTTTCAAGTACCTGATTTACGAGTGAGAATGCAACGCAATTTTGGCCAAGGAAATGGGATGGGATCCTTACTGGAGTTTTCTTTATTGACAAAGGCTGTCAAGAAGTCTCCCTGGTTCTCCTGCTAGCTGTGTTTTTGATGGGATGTAATATCTCAAACTGTTGAAGCCATTTTGTGACCTCAACAAGAATTTAGCCTGAGAACAAGAGGGTGTACTGAGGATCTCAGACTGACACACTGGAAAGAACTTTTGTCCTTGCTGGTGTCTTTAAGCCGCCAAGGTAATCATCCCTGGGGCCATCTTATCTCCAGACTTTTTGTTTGGTATAACAAATTTTCAATAATTTTTAAACCAGTCGGGTCAGGTTTTTTTTTTTTTTTTTTAAATTTGCAACCAGGAACAATCTAAGTGATTCTGATTTCATTGATTTTTAGTAAGTGGGCTAGGTGTAGAAAGGTGGAAGAAACATGAACCAAGTCCTAAGGCATGAGTGAGTATGGCTTGGCTGGGAATAACAAGTATTTATGGGATACATAACAGGATAATATCGTGGGAGACAATACTGAGAAGGTTATCTGGGATCAGGCGGTAGAAGATCTGGAATATGAGACTGAAGACTTTGGAAGTTTATAAGCAATGAGGTGTCACTCGAGGTTTTTAAGGAAGAAAGTAACCTTCAACTCACGTTTTAGAAAAATAACTCTAGACACAGTGTAGAGAATGAATTAGAGTACTGCAAAGTGTAGGTTATTGAAGATAGGTTTCCTTTTACTTCATTGAGAACCACTAGCCTAGAGCACGACCTCTCTGTCATTAGCCAAAGTGAGATCCCTAAAACAACAGCACCATCAGCACCCAGGAGCTAGTGAGAAATCTGAATTCTCAGGTCCCACCCAGAACTCATGAGTCAGGAACTCTGGAGCTGGAGACAGACAATCATTTAACAAGCCTTCCAGGTGATCCTGACGCACCCTCAGGTTAGAGAACCACTGTCCCAGACAGGTCATAGGTAGCTGCAGAATTACTAGAGAGTCTGTTGTAACAAAGGGATGGTCTATTTATCTGAGAGGAGGGTATACAAGAGAGTAATTTTTCAGGGAAGTTGTAATGATATTCCTATTATGTGAGTTAAGAATTTAGGAAGTATGGAATGTTGCAAGCAATAAACTATGTTTTTAAAGAAAAAAGACAGTATCAAGGTTTTTGGCTCATTTGCATTCTGAATTCAAAAGCCCCTCTCTTCATGAATATAAAACAAATCAAGTCAATTATGCCATTGTTTTTGCCACTGTAGATTAAGGACATTACATGCATCAGTGACACTATACATTTGAAAGTCTATTAACTTTATCACTTCCTGGGTCGGCGGAGAAACTTGTTCTTTAGCAGCCTTTGCTGACCTCATTCATGCAAATAACATTTATTGAGCACCTTTCTTAGAGAAAGTCACTTTGTAAAGACAGAAGGACAGGAGAATGCTCTCAAGTGTTTCTACAGTCAACTGACAGTATATGGGTTTGAAATGGAATAGAAGCTCATAAATAAGGAGTTAGAAAAGGAGACCACACACCTGAGAATGTACAGCTCTTTGGGACAATTTTTCTCTATCACAGAAATACACTAAGAGAATGTTTACAAAGGTCATTAATATTATTGGGGACTAACTCTTAGAATTCCTAACCTAAAGCAGGGATAGAGAGAGGTTTGATTTCACATGCTGACTTTGATTGATTGAGAGACACCAGTTAGAGTCTTGTTTTGGGGAAAAATACATTTGAGGTCCTGTCAGGGCTCAATGAGAGAAAATTCTGTGATTGATTGGCGATGTCTGTGGTGGGTGCAGAAATGAGGGAAGTTACATCATGGGTTTTAGGTAAATTGTCATCCCTGCCCCGATTTCATTCATTTAGTTAGATGGGATGATTTTGGTCATAGGACAGAAATCCAACCCAAACTGACTTAAGCGAAATAGGGAATTTATTACCTCTTGTAACTAAATAGGCTGTGGGCTAACGGCTTTGGTGCATTTTGATCTGGAGCTCAAATGATGTGAAACTGGATTTATCTCTTGGCACCTTTGGTAATGATCGTGATGATAGCTCACACATGCAGCACTTCAATGTTCCAGGCACTATTCTAAGCACGTTACACTGACTGATTTGCTTAATCCTTATAATGAGCCTATGAGGTAGATGGTAGTATTATCATTTCTATTTACAGATGAGGAACGTGAGGCATAGATTAAATAATTTGTTCAGGCCAGTGCAAATGATGGGCTCAGGATTAGAATCCATGTGCTCTGTTTCCAGAACCCATGTTCTAAACCAGGGGTTGGCAAACTAGGAACTATGTGCCAAATCCTGCCCCTGCCCATTTTTGTAAAAAAATGTATTTTAAATAACTTTAAAATAAGTTTATTTTATTGGAACTCAGACATAGTCATTTATGTATATATTATCAATAGATGCTTTCACACTACAGTGACAGAGTTGGGTGGTTACGACAGAGATTGTATGGCCTGAAAAGCTTAAAATATTTACTATCTTGCTCTTGATGGAAAGGATTCCCTGGCCCCTGTGCTAAACCACTATGCTATTTAATATACTGGATTCTACCATTTTTAGACTTCATATGGTGGCAAGTTGGCTGTAGCTGCTCCAGTACCTAGACCTTTTTTGTTCATACTGATCAAGAAAGAGCAAATCGGATTCCCTTATTGCTGAAATGAAGCCCTAGATTGAGTCTTGCTTGCCCAGATTGGCCTGATTTAGTCCATCTCTGAACTGCCCAGGTCACCTCCCCCATCCCTGGAGCTAGGAGTGAGTGAGGTCAGCTTCATTCAAGGTACATGGCTGGAGGTCGGGAAGGAGTGGCCCACCCTAAGAAAACATCTAGAGAGTTTACTGTAAGAAAGAGGGCAGAATTCTTGGTAGTGGAGACAAATATTAGCTGTATGAATAATGTCCTGCTTAGTGCATTTTCCCATTTAATGAGGTGAATGGAAATATTTGATGGAAATAGAAATATTGGATGGAAATATTTCAGTACTCTGCCCAGATGGATATATGGGAATGCTATGTCTCCACCCCCACCTCTCACAAGAAGCTGGGTGCGATTGTTTCTGGGGACTGTCAAGAAAAAGATCATTGAAAGTGGGAGAATGAGGAAGAACTCTGAAAGGAAAGAACGTGAACCTACACCCAACTCCTAGCTCGACCACTGGTTCTCTTTCAGCTACAACCTTCGTAACTTTCCTTCATCCTGTTATGTATGTGTTTCCTGTTCATTGTCTTGTCCAGCTCCAAATATAGAACTAATGTAATATTTCCTTGATGACTCACAGTCGTCACTGTCAACATACTGTCCTAGGTTGTGAGACAGTGATGCCCTCCAGGGCTCTCTATGTGCATTTGGGGCTGTTTTCCCTGACACCCTAACTCGGAGTCCTTCTGTTAGACTTTAAAAAAATTTTTTTAGGTATGAAATATAATACAAGTATCACAATCACATAGAACAAATATACAGTTTAATGAATTACTGTAAAGGAAAATTCCTCTAACATGGTAGATTAGTGTATGTCAGCCTCTCAGAAGCCCTCTGAATGCTTCCTCCTGGTCGTGTTCCTTTCTGTCCCCTACAGACAATCGCTGTCCTTAACTCTATAGTAACCACTTCTTTGCTTTTCTTTATAGTTTTACCACCTAAGTATGCATCTCTAAATGCTATAGTTTTGTTTCGCCTGTGAATTTTACATAATTGTAATCATAATGCATATATTCCTTTGTCTGGTTTCTTTTTCTTAACCTCATATTTGTAAGATCCATTAGGTTGCTGTGCCAAGTTGTAGTTCATTCATTTTCATTGATAGTATTCTATTTTGTGGGAAGAACATGTTTTGTTATACTATTGATGGTCATCTGTGTTATTTTCTAATTTTAGCATTTATGAATAGTATTGCTGTGGATTTGTCTCTTGGTGTACACGTACATGAATTTGTTGGGTATATAGTTAGCACTGGGTTATAGGGTATAAACCTCTATTATATGTATTGGCATATATTGTATTACATATATTTATGTGTTTGTTTATTACTGGGTTATAGGGTATGAATATCTCTGCTGTTAGCAGATAATGACATATAATTTTCCAAAATGGTGGATTTATAATCTCACCAGCAGTATATGAGAGTTCCAGTTGTAGCATATTTTGCAAACTTTTGTCAGTGTCCTATCTCATTCATTTTGTGGCTATTTGCATGTTCCCATTACTAAGTAGACCACATGTTTTACACTCATTGCCTTCTTCGGTATCTTCTTTTGTGATACTTTCAAGTCCCATACCTACTTTTCCACTGGGTTTCTGTTTTATTTTTCTTTAAATATAATTTGTAGGAAATATTTATTTTTCAGAGAGGGAGCTCTATTCCCTTAGCTGCATTGCTGATGGTTCTTGCACCTCTGACACTCCTTAGTGCAGTACTCCCTGGGGTCCTCTCCTCCACTGATGTACCCTTACTTGCATTCTCCCTGTCTCATCCCCGCAAAGGCCACTACGCACTGATGACAGACTCTCCGTCACATGCAGTGACATCTCAGTGATAGATCTTTGTATCTCGATGCTCGCTGGAGATCTCTCTCCTCAGACCCAACACATCCCAAATTAGGCTCCTTGTCCTCTTTTCCTCCCCCTTGAAGCTACTCCTGTTTCTTTATTTTCCATCCCTGTCTGCACCTTTGCTTATCATCTTGGCTGTCAACCTAGGCATCTTTATTGGCTTCTCTTTCTTTCTTAGCTCTCATCAACTCACTCTGTAAGTTACATTGATTTTTACCTCTCCAATATTTTCCCTATCCCTAGCTCAGGCCCTTATTGCCTCTCTCCGGGCCCACTTCAACAGCTGCCTAAGTAGGCTCCCTGCCTTCAGTCTTGTCCACTTCACATGCATCATTTACAGAGTTGCCGGAGTGATCCTCAAAAATGTGATTCCAATGATGTCAATTTGCCCCTTAAAATCTTCCAGCAGCACTCCACAGCCTGCTGAGAGAAGTCTAAGCTCCCTAAATGGCCCTCTGCAACCCCAGCCCTGGACCCTCACCAGCACTTGAGCCAGCCTTAGCCAAGAGTCTTTCCTTTCAGCAAAATCAAACTGCTTGTGCTACTCAGAAAGAGGTGGTGCTTCTCAAACATGTACCTTGGTTCATGTTTGTTCTCACTTGGTTGGCCCCTGTCGACCTTGAGGATATAACTCACTTTCATCTCCTCCAGGAGATTGGATGTTCCAACTCGTTATACTTACAATGGTCTATGCATATCTCTGCTATTGCATTTACCATGTTACATTTAAATTATCTGTTTGGAATGACATTTCCTATTAGACCATATTCCTTAAGGACAGGGGCTGTGCCTTGTTTGTCTCTGTAGCTCACTCTGTGACACATACATGACCAGGTATGGAATAATTGTTTGGTGAAGTGATCTATAGGAAGGCAAAATAATCGATAGCCTTTAATCTTGAGGGTAAATGAGATTTAATGTGGTAGATAAATGCAGAGGGCCCCCTGTGAGAACCTGTGCCAATGTGGATGTCAGCGAGTCTTGGCATGAGACATTTCCCCTAGTGCCACTTGCAGAACTGTCTTTGAATGGTACCCCAGGCAGAAATGCTGAATGCTACTGGGTAGGAATTGAAACTAGGGACTTCAATCTAGGTTTGAGATGACCCATTGCTTTTAGGCACATGGAGAAACAAGCAACAATAATAACAGTGAAATAAAAGTGACCTAGAAGTTCAAAAGACATGGTTTCTATTCCAGCCTTGGAGTAACACTCCATGTAACCTTGAGAAGTTGTCATCATCTTTCTGGTCGTGAAAGTGCTTGGGTAAGTTGAAATATCTCCAAAAGCAATAATGTTCCATTACTGCTCACCACCTGGACAGTTATATAGTAACGAGCAGGTAAAAAAGGAAGTCATTACAGTCTTATGTGGAGTCATATAACCTTATTATCAACTAAGTCAGCGCAGCTTTAATTTGTAAACGGATCCCCAGTCCCGACGTAAAATATAATAAAAAAAATTTACAACCTTTGTTTCCAGGTTGTCTCCTTAAACAGCTGGAAAGCATCCTCCATTCCTACAGGAAGGATAATGAATTCAGAGATGATTCTCTGAGAAAGCAGAATCTGTTAGTGGGGCATTGAGGCTTGTGTGTGTGTGTGATGTCATGTTAAGAAGAATTTGTCTAACTCTGGAGAAAGGAAAAGCTATAATCACTGTTCTCGCAGGAATCTCCCCAAAGTCTCTCTTGGGAAACAGTGGGACTCGTCTGAGACTGGTGCAGTCAGTTAATTATCCCTGCGCTGGTCCAAGCAGAGAGCTGCTTTTGAGCCACGTTCCATTCCTGAAATGGGACTTTGCTTTCTACTTTGAAAAAAAATCAGCTTTTTGAACTGAACTTTCTGGTTGCATGATGGAGACTTTCTCGGTTTCTGTGACATCTGTCCCATCTTCGATGAATATGCTCATTCTTGAGTTTCAGCTGATCCTTTCGTCAAGAAATCTAGTTAACCTTTCTGCCTTTTCAAAAAGGATATGAAAAATAGGAGCTATGTCCCTCTTCTTGTCAGAGAGGAAATGAGGGGTTGAAAAATGGAGCTTGCCATGAAATAAATACACCATTGAATTAAGAAAACAACCCTGGTCTCCCACCCCTGCCTTCTTCCTGCTGGAGTCCTCTCCTTGGCAGAAGCAGCATCCCATGCCGTATTTGACATCAGCTCCGTGTGGTGACTAGTCTGTAATAGGACCAACTCCACTTTCCTTCACTGAGAAATAGATTGTGTTTAACATGCCGTTGTAATTGTTTGCTGTTGGTCTCTGTGATAGATTCAGGCCGACTGTTCATATGCCACCTGCATTTGCAGTTGGGAACCAATGGCCTAGATGAAATATGACTTTCAATTATGCCACCATCAGAGAAGCTGACATAAGAAAGCCATGCTGGGGAAAGTCAAGTTTGTTTTTATTGGAGTGACTTAGGCATATAGAATAAAATCCAGCATTCCCTCCACATACAGCCCCACTGACCCGTTCATCCGTCCCTCTCCGATTCATTGTCGTACTTCTCAGCCGCCCACAGAGCTTCCCCTCCTATATAGTGGACACCCAGGCAAATGAAAACGCCAATCTTCCCCCATCCCTGTCTTGCTGTATTAGGCGTGTGCTCAGCTCTGAGAGATTTCTTTGGGGATCTGGCTTGCCTTCCCCTAAGAACATCCAGGGAAAGGTTTGTCTTACCTTTTGTTTCCAAGTGGGAGGGTTGGGAATAATAGCTCTTGTCACTTCCCTTTGCCTTGTTACGGGGAATATTTAGTGCTGCAGCCGAGATGTGGGGGCGATATCTTGGATGTGATAGTGTTGCTCCCCGCATCGGTGCACATGGTATTGATTGTAAGCTGTCAACCTTTCTGCATGCTTTGCGGGGTCCCAGAAGGCTAACTACTGCGGGCGGGTAATGCATCAGGCAGGGACACGTGTGCTCTGTTAACTAACGCTGCAATCTGAGCTCGGTGGCTTGCTCTTAACCCATCTTGGCTCACTGCATCTCAATTTTTTCTGCTTAATTCCCTGACTCCTCTGAGCAGCCCTGTGATGCTGTTCTCCTCCGGCTTCTCCTGAACTCAAACTCCCCACAGCACACTGCTTAAATCAGAAGCTTCCTGTGGGTGAGGGCTGTGTATGACTTCCTCGTTTAATTGTTCATTCAGCAAATACCTTTTGAGTACCTACTATGAGCCAGGCACTGCTTTATGTTCTGGGGATACAAGGGTGGACTGAACAGTGCCTCGGTCCTCAGGAAACTAAGGAGGAAGGCGTCTCTGAAGAGACGACACATAAGCTGAGTTTATCAATGTATCCTCTGTGGCTGGACTATAAATATTTGCCAAGATATGGAAACCATAGTTCCTCAACCGAGTAGCTTATAGCTATTGGAGAAGCCCCGAATGTGTGACCCTCACTAAGTCCATGCATTATTATTTTGTGAATCATGCATTATTGTCCCTGTGCCTACCATATCCTCTTTCTTTTTTTGGTCCACCTTCCCACTTTGGACTAGTCAGTGATACTGGAATATAGCAATTTCCTTAAATGCACCACCTGCTGTTCTGCCTTCACATGTCCTGTCCCGATACCTGGAATGCTCTTTTCCTTTCTCTTCCCCTGGATGAATCACTCCTTACGTATCTTTCAGGTTTTAGCTTAGGAATCGGCTCCTCTGTGGAGCCTCCCATCTGGATGCAGTGGTGCTCTGTGCCCCGGGCACCCTGGCATACCCACCATAGAGCACATCATGCTGTCTATGGCACTGGCAGAACCATCACAATACACATATGCATTGAGGACATTCTCAATGCCAGACACCCTTCTAAGAGTTTTGTGTGTATTAAATCATTCGATCTTCACAGCAATTGTATGAGCCAGGTGCCATTCTTATCCTTAGTTTGTCAATTAGGGAATCGAGACACAGAGAGGTTAAGTCACTTGTGTAGAGTTGCTGGGCTTTTAAGTGGTACGTCTCAGATCTCCACGGGGCCAGGCAGGTGGGCTCGACACCCTGGGCCCCCAGCGCCTGTGAGTTTGTGTGTCCCCCCCACTATGCTGTAAGCCGTATGAAGACAGGGCTGTCGCTGCTGCTTCCCCGGACCACCCTGGCACAGGGCTTGGCAAGCAGTACACGACTGATCATTAAACATTTAGTGAATGAATGAATGAATGAAATTCACCCAACTAAGCGACTGGTTAGAGTGCCAAAATGGTACTTTTCTTTTTGCCAGTGAAGCAGCCTCCCTCCCTCACTTGTACTCCAGCCTCCGTGGGGTCCTTCTTGACCCCACGAGAAGTTCTTGCTCTGGCTGGAAGGGAACACATCACTACCCAGCCGGAGCAAGAATGCCAGCACTGTGGCTGGGCCCTGTGGTCTCTGGGTTTCTGCATAACGATGAGGTCTGGAGACTCCCACTCAAAGGACATGCAGCAGCCAAAATGACTGGGGTGGCACCTGAGAGTGCTGAGATGGGCGGGCAGGGAGGGTCTGGGGGCACTGTCCACCCAAGAGAACCGAGGTTGACTTTTCAGGGATTGGGGAGCAGGGGTGGGGCAGCTGGGAGTGGACTGGGATCAGTCACTAAGCCCCTGCTTCTGGCCCAACAGTGATCATTGTTTTGATCACAGCTGAGACAGGGATCGGTAGAGATGGCAGATCACGTCGGTTCTGCCACCTGCAGTTTAAGCAACGGGCCATAAAATATCTACATTGGGAGGTGGTTAATCAGTCATAATAAGGTCAGGGTCAGGAGCTGGAGACCTCTGTGAACCACTTGACTTCACTCTCTGCTTTGGTGACGGACCAAATTTGTGTTCCTAGTTAGCTGTCAGGCAGTATTTGGTCACAGGGAGATGCTGTGTCGGGGACCCTCGCTAGTGAAGTAGACAAGCCAGTGTAGACAAGCCAGTGTACGTCTGCGTTACCAATCGCTGATGGGAGAAGTACGGGGTCGGGAACAGGACTGATCTCGATGAAGCTGCTGGCTGTGTCACTTAACCCTTTCCAGTCTGTTTCTCAGCCATAAAAATGGAACCATGCTTCTACCTGTCAGGTGATTGCAATGATTTAAACAGTGTCTGACCCAATGCCTGACACATGATAACTGCCCGGGAAATATTGGTTTCCTTTTATTCTTTCTATCTATTTTACATTTAAATGCAGTGCTTGGATATGCTTGGATATTTGTTACTGGATGAACAAAAGAAAGAAGGGGTAGGCTAGTTCTGGCAAATTCAAAATGTGTTTGTAACAGGAGAGAAACATTGGCTTCCCTTCCATGTCATCCGCATTTTGCTTCTGTTCCTCTCATGTGGCCTTCTGTCTACTGGAAATGCTGTCTCTCGCTTGGTCTGTTGAGTGAACTGCTAAAAACTTACCTACTGGGTACAATGAACACTGTCTGGTGGTGGGCACACTGAAGCCCTGACTTCAGCATCTGCTTAGATGTCACTTATTCTGAGAAACATTTTCTTATCATTCATTGATTAGTCTTTTCCTCATCTGCACTATTTCCACACCTTGTACTTACTTCATTGTGTTATAAATATATTTACAACAGACACGTCACTCCTCTTGGTGGGCAGGGGCAGGGCCTTAGATATCTCAGTAACTCCAGCCCCTTGCCTAGGGCCAGGTTGCCTGACATATCCTAGGTAATCAATGAATCTTCAATTCATTGAACTTGTGGGTCATTACTGGGATGTGTTTTCTCATCAGTAACTTCCATCTACACACACACACACACACACACAAATGTGAGATAGGGCTAGCGGAGAAGAACTTTGACCAAACTTCCTGGCTCTGTCACTTATAAACTGTGTAGATTTAGTCAAGTCACTACCTCTGTTTCCTTAAAAGTTAAATGGGAACAATAATAGTATTTGCATCTATTAATAGAGTTTTGGGGGTAAATAAATACATGCGAAATTTGCAAAACAAATCCTGGCCCAAATTGCTTTATAAATGCTAGCTATTGTGTATTTGAGCCAGTATTTTCACAGCTCTGGCTTTAGAGTCGGATGCCTTGAGTTGCAGTCCTGGTTCCTTCTATTTCTGGCTATGTGCCCTTGGGTAGATGGACAACTGGAGTCCATTTCCTCACTTGCCATCATGGGGTAAAGGGAGGAGACAGGTGTGATGCATGGAAAGTATGAGTATGCCATCAGTCAGTGTTGCTGTCACTATTTTACGGTGCTTTAAAGTTATCAAAGCAGTTATAAGTAAATGCATTTGCCATCTTCCTCACAAGGATTCTGTGAGCTTGGACAGATGGATTTCTGACTATTTGACAGGCAATGAGACTGACACAGGGCCTGAGCGGCCAGCCCAAGTTCCATGGTCACTTAGCAGTGGAGCCAGGAGCAGGACCCATGTTTCCTGTCTCCCAGTCCCACGCTCTTCCCAATGGCCAGGTGAGCTGCTCCCATGGAAAGCAGTCCTTGAGTGTTGACTTTGAAGTGTGTGGGAAAGAGGTGGGTTAAACCATGATGGGTGCACAACAAGTCAGGTTGCAGTGAGAATGTTCCCTAGGGTGTGTCAGGGCATTTCTCCCATCCAAGTACTAACCAGGCCCGACCCTGCTTAGCTTCTGAGATCAGATGCAATCAGGCATGTTGAAGGTGGTACAGCTGCAGACTGTGTCAGGGGCTTTCTGTCTTTGGGGGTATTGTTTAAAGCATACCAGCTTCATCTACACATGCATAATGGAGGAGGGCAGATTAGGAAGGGTTCCCTAGTTCAGTCATCCCTAAATCCTGGCTATTAGGCTGACCAGGACTTTCTTGAGCCCTGGAGGCAGACAGTGGAGGGACTGGAAAAAGAATGGGGCACGGGTGATGGTGGGAGGGAAGCTTTAGGCAGTTTCTCTGCTCTCTTGAAGGAAAGGGAGATCATGGTCTCCCAGGTCCTCAGTGATGTGGCATGTGAGGGTCCACCTTTTATTGTAATGCCCTGGTGTTCACAATAAATTAATTGGAGACAGCGGAATTATTTCATCAGGCCATTGAGCTAAAAGAATTTTAGCTTCATCTTGTTCCACCTGCAGTCATTTCACCTCACACACGCTGGTTGCCCGGAACACATTGGTATGATTGAATTAATCGCAAGACCAGTAGGGGATTTAAAGATGCATTGTTTTTTCCAATAGGAAGAGTGAAGAAAGGAGCCAAACTTTAAGAATTTCAGAAGCAACTTGATTTGTACTGCCCACCTACCCATGTATGTTCTACTTGATGCTGGCTCCTGTCTTCCTTCTTCATTTCTTCTAACTCATCTTCCCCCTCCTGACAGAAAGGCATGGATATCTGCCAAAACTCAGCTTTTTGAATTGCTTGTTTTTAAATGTCAGGAGTTGCATGAGAATGACTTTAATAAAAGCCCGGGAAGGCGTGACTCCTATTTTCCTTCATTTAACTGACATCCTCTAGTTGCAACCTGACAGCTCTTACCACGCAACAGGCCTTACTGTATAAAGTAGCACAGGGTCCTAAGAATCAAACACACTTGCAAGGTGGCAAATCAGCTTTCAAGTGGCTTTTGGTGTCACTTGGAAAGGAGACTGACTTTTGTGTGGCACTAAGAAATGTCACCAGTACTGGGGCTGAAGGAGATCTCAGAAATGAAACGCCTAGTTCAGCACATGGTAAAGAGCAGGCGATTGCTGAAATGTGGGGGTGGGTATCGCTCCCCAGTGCTAATCTTGGGGCCTTCCCTTCCTGCTGCTGTGTAGGAGTCTCGGACGTTTGCTCTGATGCATCCCTTGTATGGGAGGGGGGAGAGGATGGCTGCCCTCTGCTCTTACCTGTCTGGCAAACCCCCCTCCCCCCGTCTCTCATATCTCAGGTTGTGCCTCTATGTGCTGTGGGTTTTGGATGAGCGTAGAGGCTTTTATTTGGAGTCCACAGATGGACAGCAGGCAGCCTGTGAACCCCTTCCACCAGGATCAAAATTGTTCATGTGTGTGTTCTGGGCAGCACCATTGACTCCAGTATGTGAAGAGCTATCAAGCCTCTCTGATGCCTTCAAAGGCATAAATGTTCCTGTAT
The DNA here is from genome assembly GCF_020740605.2 of Lemur catta. Classification (NCBI taxonomy): domain Eukaryota; kingdom Metazoa; phylum Chordata; class Mammalia; order Primates; family Lemuridae; genus Lemur; species Lemur catta. The sequence continues at coordinate 10,892,377 of NC_059132.1, forward strand.
TAGTTACTCAGGGTCCCACAGTTTGATAAACATGCTCCTGGTGATTCACAGAATGATTTTAGGTAGTGCGTGGGTACATGTTTGTTATACTAATAGCTATGTGATTAATGTTAGAAAAAAACAACTGGTACATCAGAACTGAAATTCTATGACTATTACTTCTTTGGAAGAGGCTAAGTCTTTTTTTTTAAAAAGGTGACAAATGGTAAATGCGTAATAGTACAGGGTGGGCTGATGCTTAAGTTTGGGAAAAGGCCATAGAGGAAGTTGATGGTGAGTGCAGGGCAGTAACCCAGTGTCCTTCTGCCAGATCACAATTCTGCATGAGTTGGAGAAGCTTCTCTCTCAGGTCTCCTCCAAGAACCACGGTCCCAGTTAGGCCAGAAATCCTGCCCAGAGAGTTCCCCCTGGGCCACTTTACTTGAGGGACCCGAGGACAGGCTTTCCTCGCAGGGAAAATGAGAAACAGCGAGAAAGTCCCGCTGTCACCCCTGTGCTCCCTTGGTTTTGAGAGGTACTTTTTCAAATTTTAATGTTCCTGAAATTGGGCTGCATCTTACAAAATTGTTTTTACTTAAGGTGATAGTTATTTCCTTGTCAAAAAGCTGTTACTAAATGGATGGTAGCTCAGAATTGAGATGATTATTTCACCATTTTTCTCTTTTGAAGCAAAAAACATTGCAAGTTGGGACTTCTAATAAATCCATAAAGTGAAAGAAAATTTCTCTTTCAATGGAAAACTCTCATCTCAGGCTGTTTCCCCTTCACTAAATGGAAGTTAGGAGAAAGGAGTCATCCAGACAGATACGGAGACATTAAGCCAGACCCGGCTTTCTGGGCACTGCCTGCCCACCCTCTGAACGTCCTCTCTGAATTTATAAATCCTTTGCATTCATGGAGTGCCCTTCCCAGAGGTGTGCCACGGGAAACCTCCTAGAGGTGGCTCTCCACACGTTACAAGTCTGAATCCTCAACTGGGGAAAAGGATGAACCAGCCTCCCCAGTTTGAAGTGAACGTCACTCACTCTGATGCCGGTTTCTTTCATTTTTGTAGGAAGACAGCCCTGTGGTCTAGTTTTCCAGATGGGGTGAGTTTGGGGTGGGTTAGGAGTGCTTGATTAGACTTTACAAATCAGCATTTTTTATTGGCCATTTTTGTTCTAGGTATCATGGTGACTGATGAATTGCGTCTGATTGCCAGGAGGAGGGGAGGGAGTTACTCAGGAGACACCCCCAGAAAGAACAGACCAGCCTTTCTCAGGGGGCCTGGGGTGGTGCCAGGGCTTCCAACTCACTGCTTCGTGTAGAATACCAGATAATTACTTGGCCTTTAGAAGTCAATAGAATAAAGAAGCTGGAAAAGGTTGAAGAGAAAAAGCCAATGAACGTGTGAGTAGAGGAATCTATGGGGCCCTTTAAAAGGACTAGAAGCAAGAGTCACAGAGCAGCAGATGGGATCTGGCCCCGTGTGGCCTTGCCAAGCTACCTCTGAGCAGTGCTGTGTAGAAAGTACTCTCTCTGTGTCTTCTGAAGCATTCGTGGACCTTCCTAGCCAAATTCTTGGGCTGTTTCTATGGAGCTTACCAAAAGAGAGTCTAGCAGGGTTGATGTGCCCTTCCCTTGTCATTCTGCCTCCTCTTCTCAGCTTCATGAAACAAATCTCCGGTTTAAATGAAATTGTTGAAAAGAAAATGGAAACTAAAAATGGTGGAGGGGCAGGAAGATACTTAGTTCTGATTTTTCACAAAACAAGAAGAATTTCTCTAAGAGTGAACGGTGTTTATTTTTTGTTGAGTTTTTTTCAATCAAATGGAATTCCTTAATTTAAAAAAAAAACGTATTTCTTTTCTCCTTAAATACTACAGACAACCTCATTTTATCGCAGCAGACACCTAGGAACAAAACACTGGACCCACCAGAGAAAACTGGGCAATAAAAGCATCAGAAATTCAAGTCACCTATGGAAGAATTACTGTTAGCTGGCAGCTCTCAATTCTAAACAGAAGTGTTCCCCAACCTATTGGATTGGACAAAAGTTTCTTAGAACTGGGGAACTGGGAAAGTTGGACTCCTTTTAATCCTATTCCAATTGTTTTTCTGCATAGGGAAATTAAAGTCAATGCATCAAATGAAGACCCAAAGAAACATTTAAAAACTTGTTTGACTAGTATTCAGTATGTGAGATTATTAAGTAATAACTTGTCCACCTAGTTAACCTTGTCCTGGAATATATATAGGTTATTTGTAGCCGCCACTGCTATAATATTTTCTGAAGGATGCCAAGCTGTATGCAAGATCTTTTTGCTAAAGTCCAGGCTGTCGACACTGATCTCGTCTTTTCTCCGCTTGCCCCCCACGCACACTTTTCGGGGTTTGAGGATAGCCCGGGGTTTGCTGTTTTCCCTCGAGGCCTCCAGGGTCACATCACGCTTGGTGTTTCGGTCAAACATCCTGAAGAAGTTATTGTAGGAGCCCGTCATGATGACACTGCAAGGCAGAGAGGAAAGAGAGAGTGAGTGTTTTGGAGACAGGCAGTAACATACCCCAATCGTGTGTTTCTGGAGCAAATGACACCATACTGTGGCCAGCTAATGGTACCATAAGTTTTATTAAAAACAATAAGCAAAAAACCAAAACAGGCTCTTCAGTGCGATTGTTGACTTCCTCTTGAATTACTAAGAGCAACAAGCTCTGTGGCTGGGCTTGGGAGTGAAAGCTGATGATAATTCTCCTTGTTACTTACTTTTGCTTGATAGATTCCTTTTGGTTCCTTGGCTCGGTAAATGAGTCCAGTGGTATTTGTGATCCCCAGCCTTCCTTCCCTCCCTTCATTGATTTGACTAGAATGAGGTTGTGAAAGTAGGAACACATTTTAAAACAGTCGTTAAGTAGTTAAGGCATGGCTGCCTGGGGACCTCGAAGGTTTCATGGCATCAGGGCGGTGGGAGAAATGCTGGTAGTACAGTGTGCTGACCTGGGGCATGTCCTATCCCCTTCCGAGAACCAGCTCTGAATTCAGCCTTTCCAGAAAACTTATCTACAGAATGGATGTCCTCATGGTCTTACCCAGGAAGAGAGTAAGCAAATTCAAATTTTAAAAGGATTCGGGATGGTGAAATAAAAAGATCTGGTAGTAAACAGACAGATGATATCTACATTTTTACTGGAGTTATCCATTCTCAGGGGTCTCTTCAATTGATTGGGAGAGTAGTGAATGCCTAATGCCTTCTAGGAGAAAGGTACTGACTCTTTAATGGGGACATTTCAGACATGGTGACAGGCTGAGGGGGAGAGGGACAGCCCTTGAGTGAGGGGTTCTGCAGGTGCTGAGGGCTTTACCTCCACAGTCTCATTTCGACTTCTATTATCCCATAAAAGGGATTTGCAGAGGAGAAGTAAGTCATTTGCAGTGTCACATCGCTAGTAAGGGGCAAAGCCTGGCCTCGAACCCCATGTGCCTGACTTCTAGGCATAAGCACTGGGGCCACTTGGCCTCACTGCTTCTAGGCATTGATGTTCACTTCCCCCATCCTGACCCCACTGATTTGTAACAAGTTAGAAAAAGTCTTTTCTTGGAAAAAAATTTCAACCTCATCTAAACCAAAGACAACAGTTCCCCGCTGTGATGTTATGGAAAGAATGTTAATCTTAGGATTCAAACTCAAAACTTCTGTCTCTACTACTTACTACTTTATGAGGTTAGGCAGGTTACTTTCCCTCATTAAGCCTCAGTTTCCTCAGCTGTAAAATGAGGATGATGACAACAACCTTGTCAGATGGTAGTTGGGATTAAATAAAATGTGTGTGAAGGTGCCTGGTACATGGTAGGTGCCTAAGAAGTATGGCTTTTGAATCTAGGCTAAGATAGAGGGAAATCAGAGTAATATGTAAATGATAATATCTACCGCTCATAAACAATAAATTACATCTATAAATAAAACAATGATAGGGCTGACTTCTTTTCCCCTTGGGGAATTTTGTTCCTATGTCACAGGTGATTTCCTGTCTGTCCTGTACCAACCAGACAGTGTGACTTGGGTCCTCTGCCACTTGGTAACTCTTTCCAGGGCCACTAAGGTGAGGATTCATTTTGGGTCAGGTGGCAAAGAAAGCCAAAAAACAGGCAGAGAGAGAGAGAGAGAGAGAGAGGCAGCTCGTGCTCACTGAAAGCTTGAATCTGAGTGTTCTGCCGTAACAGAGTGGCCCTGCTTCCAAACACCATTATTGGTGCCACCTTCATCAAGGGACAAAACCGGCCCCTGGTAGCCTGCATTTAGTTCTCATGGAATTCAGAGAATCATTCATCTGTATTTGTCAAACGGAAAATGAACTATTGGGAGGTAATATGAAGTACTGTTGAAATCAAAGGCCTTAAAATAGTAATAAATCACTTCGAGGGAATGTGATAAATGAGGTCAACTAGAATTCAGCTAATGAACCGCCAGGGCCTTTGGCCAGGTCTACACTGACAGCTTCAAGGGAAAACTTCTGACCTGGAAAGAACACTTTGCAGTAATCTGAACTGTTCAGGCTGGAATTTGCTGGTAGATTATTATCGATCTTCATGTAGGCATGTTGACCTAGCCCTGGGGCTGTCTTGTGTGTGTGAAAGGTAAGACTTTCTCACTGACATCCAATTGTCACCTGTGCTAGTCCCGAAACAGGACGCAAGGCTCTCACCACATCCTTCCCTTATTCCCACACCTGACCTCAAGGGTCATTAGCGACCCACACAATGCATCCTGGCCCGGCCTTGGGGCCCAATTTTGACCTCCCTTTGGCTGTACCCCACTTAGGATAAATTGCCCAAAGCCTCCTCAAGGCAAGTGCCCTCCTTTGGAAGGTTCCTCAGCCACAGAGCCTTTCTTACCTGTCTGACCCATTCCACACACACTCGAATTTATCAAAAATGCAGTCATTTTCATAGAGGGAGCACAACTTGCTGCGGAGGTAGTCATGAACCTGCAGAGGAAGCACATCAAGAAGGTCAGATACTATTTTAGACGGTAATTTTTTCTGCAAACATCTCGTCTTGTGCTGTAAGCTTTAATTCTTTTGTACATCCATGTCTCGAATCAGGTGTGCATCTGAGTCCAGGTTTGGCCATTTCTAGCTGTGGGACACTAGGATGGGTGGGTGAGCTGCCATGTGGCTGGTGTGGATTACACACACTGGCTTGTATAGACAGTGGCAGATAGTAGGGCTCAGTAAGTGGTAGATTCCCATTTTCTAAGTCGGTTTGCTCATAGGTGGGGTTCTGTACCTGGTAAGTTTCAATGGGGCGGTTTTCCATGTTGAGGTCCCACACTTTAACGGTCAGATAGTCTCTGGTCATGATATACCTCCCGCTGTGGCTGAACTTCACATCCGAAATCGAAGAGATAATTTCAGAGAAAAACGATCTGTTGCTTGGATCTTCCGGCTCTTCAAAAACTGCAGAACAAAAGCAAAACAAAATGAATTTAGCACGTCCTTATCAACCGACGCTAACATGTTTGGACCAGCTAGGAAGCTAAGAGTCTAACTAAGTAGGGCTGGTGTCTTCAGACTATAATAAGTAAGCTGCTAACAGACAACTGGCAGCTCCCTGGCGGCAGAAAAAGCTGTCACTGGTGTCTGTGGTTTACTTCTCACAGAAGAACAGACATGGAACCTGTCTCATCTATACATCTGGCGCTGATCTATGTATCTGCTGCACAACTCCCCTGGTCTTTAGGTGTCACTGCACATACCAAAACCTGGAGTCATCTTAGGTATGTAAAAAAATTTTCTTTACATCTTTATTGAGATATAATTCACATGCCAGAAAATATATTCACTTAAAGTGTACAATTCAGTGGTTTTTAGTATAATCACATAGTCATGCAATCACAATCTAAATTTAGAACATTTTTATCACCCTGCACTCTAAAAAAAAAAAAAACTCCATACTCATTAGCAGTTGCTCCCTCTTCCCCTTCCTGCAGCCCTGTAAACACTAATCTGCTTTCTGGTTGTTATTCTTGAAATTTCACATAGATGAAATCATATGACACGTGGTCATTCATTTGTGACTGGCTTCTTTCACTTAGAATATTTTCAAGGTTCATACATAGTGTAGCATGTATCACTGCTTCATTCTTTTTATGGCTGGATAATATTCCATTGTGTGAATACAACACATTTTGTTTAGTCATTCATCAGTTGTTGAACATGTGCATTGTTTCCACTTTTTAGCTGCTATGAAAACTGTTGCTATGATTATGCACGTACACTTTTTTTTTTTTTTTGAGACAGTCTTACTCTGTTGCCCGGGCCACAGTGCTGTGGCATCAGCCTAGCTCACAGCAACCTCAAACTCCTGGGCTCAAGCGATCCTCCTGCCTCAGCCTCTCCCGAGTAGCTGGGACTGTAGTAGAGACACGGTCTCACTCTTGGTCAGGCTGGTCTTGAACTCCTGATCTCAAGCCTCAAGCAATCCTCTTGCCTCAGGCTCCCAGAGTGCTAGGATTATAGACACGAGCCACCACCTGTGTGTACGAGTTTTTGCATGGACATATGTTTTCATGTCTCTTGGATCATGGTGTTTAATAGTGAGGCTTTGCTGTCAGACTGTCACCTACTTGTGTGATCTTGGGCAAGGTGCTTCTCTGTGCCTCAGGTTCTCTTCTATGTAAACTGTGGCTCCAGTGTCTTTTATGTACATTGTCTGTTTGCTCTGATATCCAGGCTCTTACCTTTCTCAATAGCTTCAGCTGATTTCCACTTACAGGAGAAAAGACCTCGTTCCTTACTATGCTATCAAAGCCCATCATAAACTGCCTCTGACACTTCTTTCTACCTTGATTTTAAATTTGTATATAGAATGTATCTTGATGTATCCCATGCCTAGGCATTGCCTGATTCCTCCTTCTTTTGATTCGTACACCGCATCTACTACATATTATTTCACCCCAAATGATCTTTTCTTGTCTCTGAAGCCCTATCATACTTGGTCTGGCCATTTATTATTTGCTCAGGTACTCTCTTACTATGAAACTACCATTTCTCACATTGTTATTTAACAATTCACGAGTTTGTCTTATCTCTTCAACTAGGACATGAACTTCTTGGGGGCAGGATTTTGGTTTTACTTATCTTTGTACTCAGTCTTACACACAAATGTTTAATAAATGTGTTGCTTGATTGGAACCAAAGCCAGATAAATTAATGAATTCTTTGCCTTCTGGGGGCTTAGCATGTACAGTATTAGGCTGAACTATATGCATTTGTAGATATTTAATTATTTCTGATCCACAAAAATGGCAATTGCATATGGTTCAACCTAATAAGGGTTTATATCACAATTTGAGGCTGAAGCAGACACTGGCCTGCAGGTTAATTCATGCTCCAAGACCTCCTCTTTCCTGCCTGCTTAATACACTTGTATGGTCAGTAATACATTCCATGTAGAAAGCCTAAGTACCTAATAAATTCTTTCAAACCTTGCTGAATTAAACCACGAGCCAAACCAAAATGTTAATTTTCACAAAACCATTAAAGAGAACAGCAACAAAACCTTGATCAATCAGAATTGAACTTGAGAATTGAAAAAGCCACTGAAACAGAAAAACATGGCTCATTCCAGCCTCTGACCCAGTGTCTCAGTCTGTGCCCTAATCCCTTGGGCTTCAATTAAGCATTAGTGAAGGCCCTGGGCTTCTGATTGGTATCCTCAGAGTTGAGAACTAGAAGTGAAAAAAACAATTTCACATTAGTTTCAGCTCACAGCAATCTCATCCGTGCTGGGAACTTGGAAACTCCTAAGTCAGAGAGACGAGTTGGAGCCCCCAAGCCTTGGTCACCTGCAGAGACAGCCTGAGGCAGGAAGGGGGAGGGGGAAGAGCTCAGCACATTGTGCTCCCGAGTCAGTTACTAGCAATTGACGTTTTACTTCCTACTCTAGCTTTGGTTTCCCTAGCTGCAAAATGGGGATGCACATTGCTTGGCACACAGCAGGACCTCAATAAATTGCCAGTTGCGACTTTTATCATCAGCATGTGCTGCTTCTGTGTGGGCCAATCATATTTTATTCATCAAGACTCTCAAGAATTGGGGCCCGAGGAGTACAGTGCCTGTAGGGTATTTAAAAGACATAAAGAATGTTTACAAAGAGACCCTTTCAATGTTTTTCTCTTTTTTTTTTTTTTTTGAGACAGAGTCTCACTCTGTTGCCCAGGCTAGAGTGAGTGCCGTGGCGTCAGCCTAGCTCACCGCAACCTCAAACTCCTGGGCTTAAGCGATCCTCCTGCCTCAGCCTCCCAAGTAGCTGGGACTATACTGTGCCACCATGCCCGGCTAATTTTTTTCTCTATATATTTTTAGCTGTCCAGATCATTTCTTTCAATTTTTTTTTTTTTAGTAGAGACAGGGGTCTCGCTCTTGCTCAGGCTGGTCTCAAACTCTTGACCTTGAGCGATCCACCTGCCTTAGCCTCCCAGAGTGCTAGGATTACAGGCGTGAGCCACCGCGCCCAGCCAATGGTTTTCTCTTTTAGCTCCAACTTATTTATTTTTAAATCTTTAAATTGACAAATAAAAATTGTGTATATTTATGGTGCCTTTCAATGTTATACCTAGGAATCTGTTCTGTAAATACTTGACATAGCAGGAGGCCAGTGTAGCAACACTGGAAAGCCTCAAAATGACACCCTCACAAGATGGATGTGAGATGATGAGGACAATTCTTTAATCAACCCACCTCTAATTATTTGTGGAGTACCTGCTTTTTAGGCAGGACACAGAGGGCAGGATGCAGATAACACACCAGCAGAGCACTTTACAGTTCATGACATGTCTATGCGTGTTCAAGTCTTAGTATCAACTCCAGGAATTATTTTCATTCATTCAGCAACATTTAATAGTATTAATAATTACTAGAGATGGAAAGCTTATAATATTCTAGGTCCTGTGCTTTACAAGTTTTATCTCATTGAATCCTTAAAACAGCTTATGAAGTGGTTCATATAAAACAAGGTATCATATTTTATATGAACTAGTTCATATATTGTGGTGTGGAAAACTACGGCACAGAGAGGTTTTGTGACCTGTCCAGGGACACACAGCTAGACTGAGGTAGAGCTGCATTTTGAACTCAAGTCTGTGCTTTGTTCTTAATCGTGATGCAATTCTACCTTGTACCATGTACAAGGCCTTGCTGAACATTATCAGTTAAATGTCATATGTGCACACACATGTACAACACATTACCTAGAGCATATAAATACAAAGTATTTGTGGGATGGACACATGCCAGGCCCTGTACCAAATGCCAAGACACAAAAATGAGCAAGTCAGATCCAGTCCTATTCTTAGGAAGCTCACAGGACAGGGGAAAAGACAAACATTTAAACAATCATAAATGTAGTTCCAGTTGCATATAAGTGAGATTTTTGCTGTTATTAGAGGGGATAAAGGTGCTAGGGAACTGGCTAGTGGCCTGTAAATGGAACGTCAGTGTGTGTTCCATGAAATTTGTTTCTCATACCCCCTCCAATGTCTGAGATGCTTAAAATTTGCTCAATATGGGGTACAACAGTATCTGGTGCCTGAGTGATAGAACTTGAGACAAATCAGAACTGACGTTTCTCCTGTAGACCCTTGGCTTGGCATTAGAGATCCTGCTCACCTGCAAGGTTTCCAAGTAGCTACCAAAAAATAAAGGCATCAAAAGAATAAAGGAAGAGAACTATGGGGGGAGGCAAGCAGAGCTTTGCTCCCTTTGTGAGGAAGCAGTCTTGGTGAGGTCTGATGGGACAGGTCAAGTTTGCCAACAGGAGGGTTTGTTTTGGAGATGCCAATAACTTTTGCTACCATCTCTTGGTCCTCAAACTTTGTATACATTATCTAATTTAATGCTCAAACTTAGGAAGAAGGCACTGTTCACATTTATAGATAAGGAGACAGACCAAGAGAGCTTTAGTCAGCTGCCTGACCATCTGTCTGCCTGTGACCCTGCCTCCACAGCTGGGCCTGGCCTTGCTTTGTCAATATCATTTCTCTGATCGTGCAAACGATCAAGTCAAGTGGGACCCCTCATGTTCTAGATATACTCGTGCATTCCCACTTCTGTGCCTCTGCTCCTCCTCACCTCTTCCTGTGCCCAGCATGGGATGCTGAAAAGAACATCAGACTGGGAGTCAGGGACGCTGGGCTGGAATCCAAGTTGGGCACCAATCCAGGCTGGCTCTTAATAATACCTATCATCTACTGAGCTCTTGTGCTGTGTGCTTTACATGTATTAACTCATTCAATATTTATATGTATTATTACTTTATGCTTTCCACAAATTAGTCTAATCAGTCAACTCAGCTGCAACTCACAGCTAGCAGGAGCAGGGCCAGCATTTGAACTCAGACTGCTTCCAAATGTTCTCAACCTCCATCCTACGGTGTCTCATTTGAATGACTCTGGGCACTTGTCAGCTCTCTGGGCCTGCTACCTGAAGGAGTAAGGGTTATCTACCTGGTCCTTTCTAGCTCTTAGATTATAAGATCTACGTCAATTTCTCTCTCCTAAACCCCATTACTGCACTTTCCAAAGTGACTTTAGCAGAATGCTCAACTTGTGAGATGTCAGGTGTTCCAGATTCTGAGGTCAAATAAGTTTGGGGAAACGCCTACCAAAGTTTGGGGGTCGACAATGCAATTAGCCTACTTTGGAGTATTACAGGATGTTTAGCAACTTACCTGGCCTCTACCCACTAATCTGCCCCGCCTCCACTCCCCTTTTCAGCCCAGTTGTGGCAACCAAAAAACATCTCTAGATGTTGCCAAATGTCCCCTGGGGGGCGTGATTGCCCCTGGTTGAGAACCACTGCTTCAATCCTACTTCAGAATTGTATTTGATCACACCTCTCTCCTTATTCCAGTTTATTTTTATTTGCAATTCACTTGCCCCTCAGTGTTTCTCTAGTACAGGGTTCCTCAGAATATACTTTGGGTTACAATGCTTATAGACAAAGCAACTGAACACTTCCTTTCAAATCCCACAGGCTAGCTTATGTGCCCTGTGCAGACAGTGTTTTGTATTATAGCAGGTACAGGTGTGAGTCTATCTCTGAGCTGTAGGTATCTTGTGTGAGCCCTCTGATAGGGCTCAGATGACTGGACAAATGAATAAGGACCCCAAATCCAGGGGAAGCCTTGAATTCACCAATAAGAAAGAGGAAAAGTTAGGAAGAAAACTGCAGACTTTAGAGACAACTAATGCTAAAGCTACATTCATTATAGCTGGGGCAAAAGCAGAAAGGAAGCCAGCAGTGAGCTGGGTCTTGCACTCTGGGGACAGGAAAAGAGAAAGATTAGGTAGAGCAGTGGACAAGGCCGTTTCTGGGTGTGGCTTCTTGCTGTTGACTTCATACCGGGCACTGCACAGGAACTTGTGCCCATGTTGAGGGGTCAGGAGGGGACCTGGAGGCCACCACAGCTGATCCTGGTGGTCTCCTCACGCTGTCCCATATGGTGTGGTGGCTGAGAGTGCAGATGGTTCCCAGCTCTGTTGCTTATAAGTTATGAAGCCTCGAATGAGCAGCTTGACTCCTTCCAAGCTTCATCCTCCTAATCTGTAAAATGGGGATAACAGCAGTACCCACCTTCTGGGGCCGTTGTAAGGAGGAATGAGCACTTTCATGTCATGCCCTTAGCAAAGTGCCTGTACCCAAAACAACAGGGAAGGCCGCAGTCATGCAGAAGTAGGTGCTGCTTAAGGCAAGCGTGGTGTGAAATGAGTCCAAAAGCCTAAAGTGTGTTTCCATTTGGGCCAGATGTTAAGAGGTACCAGTTGAGATACTGATCTCTGGGTCTGGGCTGACTGGGCCATAACATAGACGCACAAGAGCTCGTCTCCGGACTGTCCCTTGACATACGCCTTCCTTGATACAAGTGTCTCTCATCGCAGTGTCACCTGCACCCTGGCTGTGATGACTCGGACGGATGAGAGGGAGAGTAAGGGAAACAAGCCAGGGGGATGAGAAGGTCTGATCATGATGAAAAAGGAACAGACTCGGAATCATGCACGGGGTTTTCAGTTGCTCACTTCTGCTGACAATTCTTCTACAGCTGGCACGCTTTTGCGTTTGGAGACATGGTTGACAATTTCCCCATAATGGGGACACAACTGGCAATCTTCCTACAGAGTGAGGCAGATGGCAATTTTCCTTCAGAGATAGGCAGGCAACAGTTTTGCCCCTGGAGAGAAAAGGCTCTCCGATTGAGATGCAGCCAGTAATTTTTACTACACGGAAGACACATCCAATAATTTTGCCCGATGAGAGAAACGGCCAACAATTTTCCCACAGAGGGTAAGAACTCCCTCGGACTGACAATGCTGGCCTCCATCCAGCCGAGGACAGCGAGGGAAGTGGTTTAAGATTTAATTAGTGGCTACTGCGCTAACCCATGGGCCTAATGACACAGTCTCCAGACACGGACTGGAGACTGGGAATTTAGATCGTAGTAAGACTCAGATGGAGGATACTGAATTAGGAAACGAGGAAGCTCAGTTGCTTAACCTTTGTGATGTGCTTTTCATGTAGTCCTTTGTTCATTTCACAAGCAATGCTGTAGTAACGCGAAGCATACCATGATGCAGAATGAGAAGATAATCTAGAAGAAATTTTATTGGTCCCTAACCTCATGTCACGGTTTTCAAAATGTTTCCATATCTATTATACTTCCTTCAGGAGCATCATGTCTTTTAATGAAGAATCATTCAAAGTTAAGAAATAATGAGTCAAAGCCTTTTTTTTTTAGGCAGAAAATAACAGACGAAAAATTCATGGGGGGAGAAGTGATGAGCTAGTGGACTGGTGTGATCAGGAAAGGCTTCATAAAAAGCAGAGACTTCCATGATCAAGAAGCGCTGGAGAGATGAGAGGTTAGGAAATATCTCAGGCTTTGAGGGCCAGGTGGGCCCTGCTGGAACTGTTCAACCTACCTTTGCCGCACAGAAGTGGCACAGGCAGTGTGCAACCGACAGGTGACAGACATCTCACTAAGGCTCCGTATATGACACTAAAATTTCAATTGCATATAATTTTTATGTGTCATGAAATAGTTTTCTTTTGATTTCTTCAACCATTTAAAAAAAAGTAAAAACATGATTCTTTGCCCGAGTTGGCTACAGGCCAGAGTTTGCTCGTTGCTGATGCGGTTTTGGGGACAGGCAAGGCCTCCTAGGGTAGTCAGAGGCATCAGCAGGAGGAAATGGAAGTCAATGGGCTTTGGAGTCATCTATTAGGGCTAGAACCTGTGCTCCGTCATTGCCAGTGGGATTGTCTCTGCTGATTTTCCTTATGTCCTTAAGATTCAGCTTCATTATCTTTAAAATGCAGATATCAATACCTACTTTGCACGGATATAAGAGTCAAAAGAGATAAAGCAAATAAGACACCTAGCACAGTGTGTGGCACATGGTCAGTAGTCAACAAGTCTGAGTGTCACACACCATGTGCCCCGCAGTTATGGAGTACCTGGTGGGTGTAAGGCACTTGGAGAGGTGCTGGGGTTACAAGAGTGAGCAAGAGCAAGATAAATACAGTTCCTGTGCTCCTTCAACAAGGAGTGGCCCTACTTATTCATCATGGCTGGGGGCTCTTCTCACCTCTTAAAGGAAGAAAAGTTGCTTGTTCTCCTGCTGGTAGGCAGAATAATGCCACCTTCTCAAAGATGCCCATACCCTAATCCCTAGAAACTGGGAACATGTTATGTTACATGGCAAGGGGCAATTAAGGTTGCTAATCAACTGCCCTTAGGATGGGGAGACTGTGCTAGATTGTCTGGGTGGGCCCAATGTAACGGCCAGGGTCCCTACAAGTCAAACAGGGAGGCAGGAGGGTCAAGGTCTGAGTGACCCAGTATGAGAAAGACAAGACTGGTCATTGCTGGCTTTGAAGGTGGAAAGGGGCCACGAGCCAAGTGGGCAGGCAGCCTCTAGGGGCTGGAAAGGGCAAGAAATGATTCTCCCCTAGAGCCTGCAAAAAGGAGCACTGCCCTGCTGACACCTTGGCTTTAGCCCAGTGACACCCACCTCAGACTTCCAGAACTGTAAGATAATGAATTTGTGTTATTTTAAGCCATTAAGTTCACTACGTTTGTGGTCATTTGTTCTAGCAGCAATAGAAAACTAATATCCCATTCCCCTCATATTGTCAGCAAAAGGAGGGGACAGTTTGAGCTCTCCCTCAGCTCTGCAAAGCCACCCATGCGTCCCTGGGCCCCAGTGCCAGCTGCCTTGCAGCAGCTGCTCCCCTACAGCTGGCCAGGGCAGGCAGGCCCGAGGGGCTGCTTCTGGGTGTGCCAGGACAGGTTCACTGCTTCCACGGGAGCTGGTGAACCACCCCAGCTCAGCCACCCCTTCGTCCTGGCATTCCTCCTGCTGCTGCTATACCCACAGCCTGCCACAGTCCAGAGAAACCAGAACACAGCAGCTGCAAAGACAGAGCCAGCCAAACTGCTCAGGGACATCAGCGCTTAGCAGTGGAATATGCAACTACACGCAGTCCTGCCATGTGTAGGACAAATCATCCCAAAGCAATGCCACTTCCCTGCTCAGACACCTACAGCGACTTCCCCTTGCTGAGAGCCAACAGTCCCACCCCCTTGGCCTCGCACCCGAGGCCCTTGGTATGAGGCCCTAGGTCAGCGTTCCAGCATCACTCCCCACTTCTCTTCTGTTTACTCCACTGAGGTGACTGGTCTACCCATCACATGCACCAGGGTTGGAGAACTCCTGCCTCCTGGGGCCAGGCAGGCAGTGAAATAAGTGAAGCATGCACAGGTAGCAACAGGGAATGGCAGGGATTGTGGCAAACTAGAGTGTCTACACCCTATAAAGGGGGCACTTTCTACTCAGCTCTGGCTGAGTGCTGCCATGCACGGCCAGACTGTGTCATTTGTAAAGTCTACATTTTTTTTTGAGAAATCCTGATTTTTCTGTGCTAGCAACTAATTAAAGAAATTTGAGCGTGTGGTCAAACATAAGTCATCTGCAAGCTACGTGGGCCACAGTTTGTGAGCTCTGGTTTATGTCCTGGAATGATGACGGCAGATGTTGATGGAGCGGTTGGAACTTGATCCATGCTCATTCCCAACCCATCGCTGCTCCCCTGTTTCTCTGATCCCCTCCAGCCTTCGGGGATCACTGTTCTCTTTCTACAGAGCCTTCCTGGACCCCCTCAGCCCACTGCATCCTTTCTTCCTCCTTACCGGCTAATCTGGACACACTTTAAACTTCCTCCTATTTTTTAAAAATATGGATTTGTTCAGATTCACAAGGAGTTAAGAAATTCCACTTTGGGGAATGGGCCACACAGAAAGGAAACACCACTGATGATAATAATAGCACCTGTTTGTTAGCTGCCAAGCCCTGTACAGGTAAGAACTCTCTCTCTCTTTCACAGCTGAGGAAACAGGCTTGCAGAGACGGGGACCCGAAGGAGCATATGGTCCCTGAGCGGGCACGGTGGCGTTGCGGAGGCTCATCATCTGCAGGGTTAAGACTTCCCATGATGGAGCCTCGGCTGGAACCCGTGCTCTGAGAGACGGGACGCGAGAACCTGCGCTTGGCTGAGTGTTTGGCTTAGGGTTCGCCTGTCAAGCTGCAGGCCGAGTTTGGGCTAACACCCCCAGACAAGTTCATTAACTGTGGGTCTGCTTGTCCTTCTTTCGTGAGGAATCATCACTCATTCGCCAAGCAGGCCTGGGGCCTTTTTGAGAACTGTCATTCTGGGAAGATAGCGATTGAAGGAGGGCTCTGAGCACGCTCTCGGCGGCAGGTGGCAGCGAGGAGAGTGGCTGCCATCCAGAAGAGAGGACAAGTTGGCAGTGGGGGTCGCGACAGGAGCCTCATGAAGAGATCTGGTAACAGCAAGCCCGGCCTTACGGGCGCCCATGTTTCGTCTTTCACTCTCTGGAAGATCGGTGAGTGGCGAAGGGACCCGTGGGCCTTGTGCTCCTGCTGCAGAATTACACATTCCTATAGCCCGTGGGCTCCAGGAACATAATGGCCCTGTGCCCACTCAACACATCATGGGTTAGAGACTTCCAGTCTGCCGGCTTTCTCTCTTCTCTACCCTGACAATAGCGCTCTCTCTCCTTCTTTCTCATACTTTGCTCCCAACAGGAAGCTTTGTGCAGCTCCTCCCCGACAAGCCCGGGCTCCCTGGGGAGGCTCTGCCCAGGTGGAAGAGACCGCTAGCGAGTGGCCGTTATTAAGGGCGATTGCTGGCAAGCTGGTTGTCATGGCACCGCCAGGGCCAGTGCTGCACTCCCACGCGGTCCCCATTTTCCCGGCTATACACACGGTGACTGCAATGAGAGGCAGAGACACAGACAGGGAGGGAGCAGCAGCTCCCTGCTGACACTGATCTCCTGGTGGAGCAAGGTGAGCAGTTCCCGGCTGAGTGGGATGGGCCATCTTGGCATGGAAAGGGACCCTAGTGTGGGGTGGTCACTGCTTCACTGTCCTTTCCTGGCTTCGGTGCTACGCCTCTGTGTTCTCAGTGCTGGTTTTCTACAGGAAAACGTTGCTCCTAATCCACTGCCAGCCAGACCTGTGTCTTAAAGTCTCCTGGAGTTTGCATGTACTGAGTAGTAGTAGCTCCTCTGTTGGAGTACATGGAGCAGTAGCCTCTCATCTGCCAGGCACTGCGCTAAGTCCTTTATGGAGATGAAGAAAGGAGGCTCAGGGCGTCACCGGTCTTTGGTCACAGGCTAAGAAGCAGCAGAGCTAGGATGGAACCCCAACTCTGGCTCGACAGCTGACTGCTGCATCCCATACGGCATCGTTTTTCCTCCAGACCCCCGACTAGAAAGGGTGACCCTGCAAGCTGGTGCTGAGAACAGACATGGGAAGCCCCGCACGTCGGAGGACATGGCTCCCAGTAAAATGAAAGCCGACTGGTTCGAGAAGGAAAGCTCTGATTTGGGCTTCGTAAGCTATGTGCTCTCACCAACCGCAGAGAATTAACCAGAATGGAGCCATCTCTTTATGAACTGAACATGAAGTACCAGGGGCAATGTGGAGAATAATCACCACACTTACTGAGCACCCACTACCTGCTAGGCCCACCCACTGGCTCCAGACATCCCATCAGCACATGGGCCGTCCTTCCCCTCCAGAGAGACCCCAGGACCTTGAGGCCACTGTGCTCTGATCCAGAGAGAGAACACATTTTACAATCACTGTGGACAATGAAGGCTTTATCTGTCAGCTGCACTTTTGCTTAACTACTTGGTCGTGGAGAAAGAAAGGCCATTCCCGCTCTCATTTGGCTGTTGGACTGCATTGGCAGTCCATCTCCACTGTTGCTCATGGACTTTCCTTCAGAGTACTCTAGACACACCCTCAGCAGGTTCTGTAGAAACATGGGATCTATGGTATGTTGATTTCCTGAAAGCCAGTGAAATACTCGTGTTCTCCTGTGCTCTTTTCCTAGGACCTGGCTTTCCTGCCACCCCTCCTTCAGGCTTGGTGAGGCAAAGATATGATGTGTTCACAGGTATTATCTATCAACACACTCAACCACGGGCCTTAGACCTGGGTTTGGATCTAGGATCTACTTCTGACTACAGCTTTGATTTACTGTCAGTTACTTGCTTTCCTGAACCCAATTTTCTCATCTATAACTCTGATTTCATGGATTATTATGATAATAAGAAAACACTAATAAACACTGAGTGGACCAGGGATTATCTCATTGAATCCACACAACAATCCAATAATGTGGACTCCATTATTGTCCCTAAACTATAAAGGTTAAGGGCAAGAAGTTAAGTCCGAGTTACCCACTCGGGTTTGTCTGACCCCAGAACCAACATTATTGACCACTGTGGTACACGTCCTCCCTCTAACCTCATTAAAGCCCAGTTTCCTAACTGCAAGAATCTCACAAACACCTATAACTGGCCTTTATGATTTACTTTCATGAACTTTAACAGAGTATCTGAAAGCCACCTAGTGGCTGACAGTTGTACAATAGAATTTGAAATTCTCTAACAGGTAAAATCCTTCTATCTTCCAAGCTCTGCTCAATTGCTTCTACTCGCTTCTCCCTCTCCCAACACCCCTTGATATCCTGTCTGGACAGTTGAGTTGGCCACAATCACTTCCTTCTCTGCACTTCTGGAACAAGATCCTTAGTTCTGGTCAAGACACAAAAGTCATGGTGCAAAGCACCATAAAATGTTGTGATATTATCTTTAAAGTAGCTTATTATATATAATTCGGTATTAAATAATATATTATTTTGTATTGGAGTCTGTTGTATAGACCATAGAAGTTTCAAGAAGAAATGTTTACAATTGAGACAATTGTGAATTTTAGCTTATATGATTTTCCTGGGAATTGGGAAGGGCCAATGCCTTTATTTTACACACTTGCTTTAAGATTCATAGCACTAGTGTATTCTGAGACAGACATTTAATCTGGTGTTAGAGCTCATTCATTCATACATTCAATAAGTATGATTTAGTATCCATAATATGTCAGGCACTGTCTCAGAACTCTTTTTTTTTTTGAGACAGAGTCTCGCTTTGTTGCCCAGGCTACAGTGAGTGCCGTGGCGTCAGCCTAGCTCACAGCAACCTCAAACTCCTGGGCTTAAGCGATCCTACTGCCTCAGCCTCCCGCGTAGCTGGGACTACAGGCATGTGCCACCATGCCTGGCTAATTTTTTCTATATATATTTTAGTTGGCCAGATAATTTCTTTCTATTTTTAGTAGAGACGGGGTCTCACTCTTGCTCAGGCTGGTCTCGAACTCCTGACCTCAAGCAATCCACCCGCCTCGGCCTCCCAGAGTGCTAGGATTACAGGCGTGAGCCACCGCACCCGGCCAATCTTTTACTACTTTATACTATCCCTGGGGCAAGAAACCATGTGCTGGATTAACATAATGACACGAACACACAAGATTTTCAATAAACAGAGACTGAAAAATGCTACGCATCAGAACTTTGGGGAACATGTAGGATATGCTGAGGATAAGGACATTTGGCATCATAGTTTGTTTCAACTGTCTAACACAATATTCAGCATAAACACCTTTTAGTCAGCATCTTCTCTTTTGACATTGGGGATCTAAATTTCACATTCAATTTAAAACGAACTTTATAATAGAAACATTTCACAATTCTATATCCTCTTGTCCCACCATGATAAATACAGAAAGGCAGTAATTGCATATGCCTTTCTATCCCATTGTGCTTAGCACAATACCTTGTTAACATTTATCGACCAATTCTTTGCTTTGTTTGATTCCACAGTTTTTTGCCTAAGCTTGATGATCCCATTTTCGTCACACATAACTCTTCAATGACAATTTCACTACATTATAGGGATTTTCAAATGACGCCAAAATTCCAGGATGTACTAGTTGACCCTGGAATTAAGGATGCCCATACATGAGATAAATCTTATTTAAATCCTTATGTTCAGGTTAAGAATATAAAAAGATAAAAGTAAGTATTACGAGATTCGTGGGGCCGAGCCTTCCCCTGCCCTCTGCTGCCTCAGTGCGAGCTTGATAAAGATGGCAGACCAGCAGGTGTTTTGAGTAATTTGGCAGATAAAGGGACTTACACTGACGTTGCTTGCGTGGACAGTGTTCTCACAATTCAGTTATTGATGCTACCTACTGAGCTGTCAAAATAGAATTATGTGAGCTGCACAGGGGCCTTGAATTAGCCCATACACTTCAACTTGGGTCAATTATCCATGCGAGAGCCCCCCCTTCCCTTCTCCATCGTACAGGGCCACGTGAGTACTGAGGGTGCTTGTACTCATTACATGAAGTAAGAGATAAGCCCAATCACTGTCAGCACTTTTCACTTACTCTTTTCTGGGCCTTGATTTCCTCAGCTGTGAAAGGGAAGAAATGCTATGAACTCGTTGGGTTTGTATGAGAATCCATGATGACAAATGGATGAGAAGGGGCTCCATCAATGGTAAAGGGCTAAACAGCAAAAGATTTCAATTTAATCATTTTATGCTTTTTTTTTTTAACATGAATCTTGGGGTCCACAGAATTTGTGACTTTCCCCTCCAAACTGTCCCTCCCCCAGTGTTTGCCAACTCACTCAGTGAATGGCCCTTTCATCTAGGCATGTTCTCAGGCCAAAAAGCTGGGAGTTTTTTTCCTTTCCATCTAGTGTTTAAACAAGCCCTGTTAACTTTAACCTCAAGGCATGGCCCAAATCAATTCAACCTCACCACTTCCACCGTCACTGTCTTGGTCTGAGCCACTCCCTCTCTTGCCTGGAGCACTTTGACAGCTTTCCTGACTCCTCTCCCACCATCTCTTCCCCCTGAGGCTTCATTCTTAAACAGCCACAGAGTGATCTATTTGTAAGTACAATCGTCTTACACCTTTACACAAAACCCTCCTAGATTTTGCCTTCTTACAATAATATCCAAAGTCCTTACCATTCATTGCCTACAGGGCTACCATATTGTCCAACTCCTGAGTCCTTTGCCCAGAATACAATGTGACTGGGGCCCGAGGGGTGCAAGGTGATTGCCCTGAATGTCGTTCCTCCCATGACCTGGGCTACCTGCCTGCTCTTCTTGCCTCCCCTCATGTTGTTCCTCGTCCCAGTCCCATAGACGGCCCAGCTGGCCATCCTGCCTCCCCCTCGACCTGCCAAGCACAGTCCAGATTCAAAGCCTCTGCATTTGCTGCTGCTTCTTCCCCAGAAACATTTCTTTTCACCAGATCTCGCTTTATCTTTGTAGGTGTAGTTTGATTCCTTTTCCCTGAATATAGTGCCGAAAGGGCAGGAGGCACTATTTGCCTAGTGCCTGCAATGGTGCCCGGCACATACTAGGCAACAATAAACATGTGTTAAATAAATGAATAGCAGTCGATTAGGATTATTTCATAGGCTCCTCTTCCCTTTATTTTGCCTGCAAACACCAAAAGATACCTTGCATTTTTTCAGTCTGCAAAAATGTTGCAACTTTTAAAATCTTAGTCTGTATTTTATTGCCATTTTTCCACTTGTGGTACCTAGGAATGCATTTTAACTTTAACACTAATATAAGTTTAACATAACAAGGTGGCTATTTAATTATACAATTTATATATGTTACATATTCTTAAAGTTAGAAACGAGTGAACACTGAGTCAACCGCTCTATAGCGTTAGCCTTTTGTGTAAAAAAAGCACCAGATGCAAATTTATCAAATTGGATGACTATAGTTAAAGGATTTATTTAGCATCTTTGCTATCCTAAGTGCTGAGATGGTTTGAAAAAGGAGTCTAGCCATAACAGCGGTCTCATTTAGTGAGAGAGACTGAAATAGAAACAAGGAATTTAACATATGGTATTAAGGGCTCTGAGAGAGGGTATTTAATCCTGCTTGGAGGTCCAGGAAGTCTGCCTGGGGGGCAAGTGCCTTAACTGAAACTCAAAGGGTGACTTGGGCAGAATGATGGCTCCCCAAGGATGCTGAAGTCCTGGTGCCTGGGACCTATGAATATGCTACTTGGCCAAAGGGAATTAAGATTGTGGCTAGGACTATGGTTGCTAAGCAGCTGATCTTAAAACAACATTATTCTGTATTATTTGGGTGAGCCTTTAAAAGGGTCCTTAAAAGCAGGAGGAGGCAGAAGAGAGAGTCAGAGTGATGTGACGTGACAAGCACTCATCTCGCGGTTGCTGACTTTGAAGACGAGGAAGGGGCCATGAGCTGAGGAATGCAGGCAGCTTCTAGAAGCTGCAAAGGGGGAAGAAACAGAGGCTCCACTAGAGCCTCCAGAAGGGAACACAGCTTTGCCAGCGCCTTGATTTTAGCCAGTGAGACCCGTGTCAGACTTATGACCTACAGAGCTGCAGGATGATAGATTTGTGTTGTCTTTAAGCCACCAAGTTTGTGGTCATTTGTTAGAGCATACAGAGAGAAACACATACAGAGAGAAAGAGGTGATTTCTGATTTCACCTCTGGTGGGAAGGAAAGGGCTGTCAGAAGATCTATTATATATATAAATCGTATGATAAAATGCTCACCTTGTTATGTTCAACTTACATTAATGTTAAAATTAAAATACTTTGCACCTGTAGTCCCAGCCACTCGGGAGGCTGAGGCAGGAGGATCTCTTGAGGCCAGGTTGGGCAACATAGCAAGCCTCCATCTTTTTAAAAAAAAAAAAATGCATTCCTGATTATGACAAGTGAAAAAATGGCAATAAAACATAGACTAAGATTTTAAAAGTTGCAACATTTTTACAAATTGGAAAAATGGAAGGGAACCTTTTGTGTTTCCAGGCGAAAGGAAAGGGCAGAGGAGGCTGAAGCCCTCCTTAGACTCTAACAGGCCAATGGTGCTTTCTAGGGGAAATACCTCCCAGGCATTTCCTTGACTAGGTTTCTCTCAAACCTCGAATTCAGGATGCTCACTGGTGCCTGTGACTGCTTTGTCACTGATGGCTTGTCACAGGCTGCGATGACAGGGAAGTTGGCCCTGAGATGTCTAGAGTCACCCCTAACCCCACGGCCAGCCTTTCCCATTCTGCGTGTCTCGGGAGCTGCAGCCACGCGTGTGAGCCGGTTTTGGCCTCCACTGCTCTCTCATCCACGACCCCAAGTGAGGGAGCAGACAGGACTTGGGGCGGTGTCAGCTGCTAATGAATGACACTCACTTCCAAAATTAATAAGCCTTCTAGTTCTTAGGAAAATCCATTCAAATGGAGTCTCCAGAATGACTAATTGACAGAACTGGTTAAATTAATCAAAAATGGAAATGAGGATGGAGGAAGCGGGAAGAGATTCTATTTTTACTCTGTGGCTTGGGCCTCCCCCGTGCTGTTAATTGCTGCTAAGCGCAAATGGGGTAAGTGCAGCTTCCGACACTGGTGGGTGGGTAGATGGGGGTGGGCATCGGTGAGTTCTGCTCCTGCATAAGGCTGTTTGGCTTTTCTCCAGGGTGGGCAGTGTGTGTCTGTGTGTGTTTGTAATCCTGTCATCAGGCAAAAGTATTTTAATAAAGGACCTTGTCTTTTTAACCTAACCAAGCTCCCCTGAAATAAACACTGTTAATTATGCCCCAGATCAATACTGAACCCCTTTCGGAAGCTGTGCCAAACCTCGGAGGCTTGAAGATTCATTGCAGCTGCAGTCTCAGCTGATGTCTTTGGACACATTCCATCGGAGACCTGGGGAACAAGCCGCGGGTTTATTAAGGGATCTAGTGGCTTACAGAACCAGGGCTCGGCAATTATGTTTATAGATGAGAGTGAAGAATACAAGTGGATTTCGTGTTCTGCGCAATGGCAGAGTTAATTTTGTAGTCAGAAATGGTCAAGCAGGGAAATCCAGCTGTTGGGATTGTGTAAAATTCAGCCCCATGAAATTATCCTTTTGGATGTTAGATAAGGATCATACTCTTTCTCTCCCTGCCAAATAGCCAGAAGAGGGATGAATTCTCCTGGAAACAGACAGACGTGGGTGCCAATCTTAGGCCCTTCACTGTGATCTGGAGCAAGTTTCTCTCGGTGCCTCATCTGGAAATTGGAGGTACTAATACCAGTCTTCATGGGTTGTTATGAGAATTAAATGAGATACAGAATGGTTCAAAAATAGCACTCCATCCCCCTCTACTACACCCACCTCTGGAGGAAAATGGAATTTATGATTTGGATTATTAGGTTGGACATCAGACTTGGCTCTATTCTCATTGGAACTCAGGCTGTTTTTCCAATGACTACACTATTCCCCAAAACATCTCAGATTTTTAGCCTTAAAATGCTTATCTCTTTCCCCTCTCAGCATCAAAAACTCAGATTTTCTTCACACCAGGCCCATGACAGACAGATTTCAGTGTACTCCAGGGTAGATGCTGACTGCCCCCAGACAGGAAACCTGCCTTGGTGTCATCTGAAGGAGGGAAATTCCGTGGCCAAGTGTTGAGCTGCAGGTTTGCCAGTGCAGAAAGGCCTTGCCACCAGAGCTGGTGCAAGGGGACTGGTGCTGCAGGGCTGCCCCCTCACGGCACCCGAGGGTGGCCCTGGTCCCTCACAATGGCCGTCAGGACACTCCCTGGCCAGCTTCATCTCCTGCAAGTTCCCAGCACAAGCCATTCCCTCGTAACAGGACGAGGACTCAACGGGCAGTGAGAGAGGGGAGGCAGCTCTGCCCAGACCTCAGTGGAACTAAGAGGCAACTGAAGAAGCCACCTCGTGCCAGCCGGGCAGGTGTCCTCATCATACAATTGATTTCATCCAGCAAACGTGCACTGGGAACCTACTGTGTGCCAGGCAGGGCGCTAATTGCTTTTACTTTAATTAATGGCCAAAGACTTCCATGAGACCAAATCCTGGTAGCGCTTCTGCGTGACCTTCCAGAAGCATTGGACATAATTGATCCTGGTATCTTTCTAAATCACTGTCCTCTCTTGGCTTATACATAATGCCTTGGTGTTCCGCTTACTTCCCTGGTGGCTCATGTTCCCTCTCCCGTGAAAGGCCACCACTGTCTCCTTTCCACCTCACTGGTAAATGTTGTCGTGCCCTTCACCTCCTTCCTGGGCCCTTCGTTCTTCTCCATCCACACCTTCTCCCCTAAATGCCATCACCTCGTTCCATGGCGTTAAATATTAATGCTAGGAAATGCTCATGATTCCTAAATTTATGCCTCTAGCTCAGACTTCTCCTCTGACTTCCAGGCTCATGTATCCAATTGTCTCCTTGACTTCTGTCCTGGATGACTGACCGACATCTCAATCCGGACACATCCAAAAGAGGATGCTTGGTCTTTCCACGCCAAACCTGTTCCTTCCCCCGTCCCCTTTTTTTGTATATGTCACCACTATACCCTCAGCTCCTCAAGCCACAAATCTAAAAGTTATCTTAGATTCTCCCCTTTCCATCACCTCTCCACTTCCAATCTCTCTACAAGTCCTCTTAGCCTTATCTCCTAAGACCCCGAATCTGTCCAGTGCCACCACGCTGGTCACAGCCACTGTCACGTCTCCTCCAGACTGTGGCAAGAGCCTCCTAAATGGCTCTCTGCTCCCAGGCTGGCCACCCCTTGCTTGAGAACTCTTTTAAGACCATAAGCAGAGGATCCACTTCTGTGCTTCACACAGACTCAGGGCTTCCCACCTCCCTTGGAGGGAAATCCAAGTGCTCTGCCCTGGCCCATAAAGCTGTACCTGATCCGGGCCCAGCCTACCTTTTGGCCTCAATTTCTACACTGTCCCCCTGCCTGCTTGTCACCATCCACTGGTCTTTTTCTCCACTCTATGAACACACAAGGTCGTTCCTGCATTGGGGCCTTCATACTTTGGTGTTAGCACTCTTTGGCTCCTTCTGATAATTCCGGTCTCAGTTCAAAGGCCTTTCCCTCACACCACCCTATGAAAATAGCTCCTCCCCAGCTACTCTCTGACGCTGCTTAATTTTCTTACAGCTTTTATCACTGTCCGAAATGATCTTGTTTATTTGTACACCTGCACATGTTTTCTGTCCTCCCTCCCTGCTAGAAGGTACACTTCTTGAAGGCAGGAAAGGAACTAGTAGGTGGTAAATAAATCTTAGTTGAATCCGTGGTTTCTTGTGTCTTGGCGAAGAACTGCAGGTCTGATCAAACCCCAGCTTTGTCACTTGCTCTCTGGTGGCCGTAAGTGCATCATTTTCCCTTTCAGCTGGTTGTCGCATCTGCGAGATCTGAGTACTGGTAGAAGGTACCTCCCAGGGTTGTCGTGAGGATTAAATGAGCTCACACGTGCATACTTGGCTTACTTCCTGGACACAGCAAAATGTCACAGAAGTTAGCTGTGACTAAGGCTGTTGACATTACTACTTCTACAGCTATTGCTGCTGCTCTTCCTGTTCGCACTCCTAAAAGACACACACGGTAGAGAAGCAAGATGGCACCAGCACTCCCGTGGTAACACCGTGCTTGTGTTACGTGCCAGCCACTATTCTAAGGCTGCGTGGATGTCATCTCATTTAATCCTCACAAGCACCCTATAAGGAAATACTTCCACTAGCCACAGTTTATAGGTACGTTGAAGCACAGAGAGGTTAAGTAACTTGTTCAGGGTCACCATTTAGTCCACGGATATAGGCTGATAAACTACATTGATTTTCCTCCTCTGTTTTGGCCCAGTCTCTGAATTCACTCACTACTGTCAGCTGAGTTTGACAGAGAGGGAGACACGAAGCAGAAATGTCCCGTATCCTCGCTGCCTTGCCTCAGCCCAGCACCCAAGACAGGTGCTGCAGGGGTGTCAGGGAGTTTTGACCTTTCCTGCTGCCCCCACCCTGAAGCTGGAGCGCCCACAGGGCCTCCCGTTATCCTCTCCTTTCTCCAAGTTATGGAAGTAAAAGTGCAACCTGGGAGGGCATCTGCAAAGTAGGAAAGCTGCCCACGTTCCACGGTCCCAGTGCCGTCCCTACCACCTAGTCCTGCATGGACTCACCCTCACGTTGGTGGCTGCAGTCGTGGTGAGTTTGTCCCTTCACGTCCCGCTGTAGCACTCACCCTGAGCATCCCCCCTGCTCCCTCCCTCAACTGTCCCCTCAGGTCTTCAGGAAGTCAGGTCTCTGTGGCCCTTCGAGCTACCCCCTTTTCTCCGCCCAGTCCCATCGGAGAGTTTCCCCTGCCTTCTTTTCTTTTCCGCTGCTGCAACACACTCCATTTGTGCGGGACCCTCGCCCTTCAAGACTGGCTTTTCCATAGGAAACAGGCTCCTCAGCACCTCGCAGCCTCTAAGATCAATCGAAGTCCCGTTTGTTCAGAAAGACATTGTTTCAGCAGCACAGGCAAGTAGGCGCCACTGTCCTTAATCACACAGGTGACCCAGAGCAATTGTAGAGACTCCATGTGCAGGTTACTGCCCCGGGCCTTCGGTCCTGTCTGGTGTCCCCCCTGCCTTTAGTAAGAGTCGCCCTCGCTGTGTGCTCACGATGCGTCAGGGGCCGTGTGAGGGCCCTGTGTCCGCGACCTCTCGTCACCCTGACCACCTGGAGGAAAGCATTGGCGTGGGGACCTGCCCAGGCCTCCCGTGGAGGGGGAGCCCCAGACGCCATCTGGAATGTCAGCTGCAGGGCCTGTGCCCCATGACGTTTCTGTCTTTCCCCTGCTGTGGGCTGAGCTGTGCCCCTTCCCCAGTTCATATGTCGAAGTCCTAACCCCCAGTACCTCCGAGTGTAACTGTATTTGCAGACAGGGCCTTTAAACAGGTGATTAAATTCAAGTAAGGTCATTAGGTGGGCCCTAATCCAGTAAGAAAGGGAATTTGGGACAGCAACAGGTACAGAGGGAAAGCCACAGGGAGCAGCTGTCTGTAAGCCCGGGAAAGAGGGACCAACCCTGCCCGCACCTTATCTCGCACGTCAAGCCTCCAGGACTGTGAGACGATATCATTGTTCAAGCCACCCAGTCCACAGTACTCCGTTACAGCAGCCCTGGGAGCCCAGTACACCTTTTATCATCCGTCTTGTGCCACCTGCCTTTCTACCACGGATGTTCCCTGAAGCCACACGCCATGCCAGGCACCATGTAAGTATTGTCAAAATTCAGTAGTTAGTAAGATAAACAATGTCCCTGCCCTCGTGGAGATTACATTCCAGCTGGGGAGACAGAGGTGAAGAAAGGTGAACAACTATGATGAGCACTAGGACAGAAATACAGAAATAAAATAGGGTGACAAGATAGAAATAGGGTGCAGATTGGGTGGACAGAGAAGCTCGCTCTGAGGAGGTGACATTTTTCTCAGAGACCTAAAAAATGAGTAGACATCCAGCCAGATGAGGGGCGTGGTGGAATAGAATCTAGGCAGAGGAAGAGCTTGTGCAAAGGTCCTGAGGCAGGAAAGGGCTGGGTGTGTTGGAGGTGCAGGAAGCCAGCCAGCGTGGCCAGGCTACAGGGAGCTGGGATTAGAGAGTTGGTTGGGGACCATATTCCTGGGGACATTGGAAAGGAGTCCAGCCTTAACTTCTCTCTCATTTCCCAGGATGGCACTCATCACACCTGGCCAGTTCCTCCACCCAGCCCCCAGTACTCACAGACTGGCCACGTGCTGCCGCCATCAGCACCCTATTGTCTCAGGCATCTCAAACTGCAAACACAACCCTTGTCACTACCGCCAGAAGCGGCAGAAAAAAATAGAGCGGCGAGGAGGGAGAGAACGAATCATCCCTTCCAACCCCTGCTGAGTATGCAGAGTGAGGGATATATGGAAATTAATATATGCAGCTCTGATAACACGGTTCTCCTCGGCATTTTGATTAAACGCCGACGGTTATTAAATACCCTCCTCCTCAGTGCTCATCTCCGAAAGCCAATGTTGCTTTTCATTTTGAACTCTGATGAACTGTCTCAATTCCATTCACACACCTCGGCCGAACTGCGGGCGACTGCAGGCTGCTGTTTGAGGAGGATGGAGAAAATCAATATGAAATGTCAGGCGAGGGGTCAGATGGAACTTGTTTTCCCAGCCGGCAGGAGCCGGGGGCCGCAGCAGCCGCCGAACAAAGGGAGATGTGCACGGAAGGAGGTCGGTACTTTGGATGAGTCAGGAGAACGAATTTCGTTCACTTCTTAATTAGATTAGCAGGCTGATGGGCTTGCAGTTCAGAACTCCACTGGTGATGGGCTGGGGAGTGGGGAGGCAGCGCTTGGCAGAGGCCTGCAGGCCACCAGGCAGCTCCTGGGTCTCCCTCGGGACTGTCCCCAGGGCTTTGAGTCTCAGGGCTGTGTGGGGCCCAGGCTGGAGGGAGGGGCAGCCCCTGGGGCTCCCTGGGTGTGTGGCTTCTCTATGCCTGCACAGCTCTTTCCTGTGCTCTCCCAGCCGCTCCTCAGTCTTTAGGTCTCACCTCAGCAGTCATTGCCTTGTAGGGTCCTTGTCACACCCACTTGTACCACCCATGTCTCTCATCCCATTTACTACAGCTTCAATGCTATATTTGTTTGTGATTCTCTAATTAATGCATCTTTACTCCTTATGTGGTTAATTTTATGTGTCAACCCGACTGGGCCAGCTATTTGGTCAGGCATTTGGGGCATTTCTAGAAAGGTCTTTTTCAGATGAGTTTAACATTTAAATTGATAGACCGAGTAAAGGAGATTTATCTCCCTAATGTGGGTGGGCCACATCCAAGCAGTTGAAGGCCTGAAGAGAATGAAAGGCTGACCCTCCTGCACGTGAGAGGGAATTCCTCTGCCTGACTGCCTTGGAACAGGGACATTGTTTTTTTCCCCTGTGCACTTGACCTGAAACCATGGCTCTTCCTGGGTCTTCAGGCTGATGGCCTTTGGACCAGAACACCTCCATGGGCTGTCCTGCGTCTTCAGCTTGCAGATCTTGGGCCATGTGAGCCTTCATAATCACACAAACCAATTCCTTATAATAAACCTCTTCATGTACACACACACCCTATTGGTTCTGTTTCTCTGGAGAACCCTGACTAATATAATACAGTGAGCTCTAAGAGAAAGGAACCTAGGTCTGTTTTTGCTCATCACCGTGTCCCCAGAGTCTGATACAGTACCTGACATATGGTTTGTGCTCAACAAATAGTAATTAATTAAATAAATAATGGGGCCTCCTATATCTGGCCAAAGGGTGGAGGTTTCAAGCATCTCACGTCCACAGGCCTGCGGCAGCGAGAATTTGAGAGGAATAATTGTTAGAACTGCTGCTGCCACGCACTGACTCTGGTGTGCCCGGCGGAGTGCTAGGATCTCACACACACGATGACATTTACTTCTCGTGAATGTCCCACCTTATGATGCTGTGCTTACTATTTCTACATTCCAATGAGAAACTCGGTGCTCAGAAGGATTGAATCCCTTGCCTGAGGTCACACAGGTACCGAGTGTCAGTGCTGGGTTCTGATTGCAAAGCATCTGCTCTAAACCATTCTAGCTCTGACGGTTTCTAAGGCCTTGCCCCTTTCCATCTTGAGTTCGGGGTTCATGGAGCCGCCCAGTCGGTTTATCCTCCAACATCCAGAACACGTGTGGGTCTCACTGCAAAGCCCAAGCTGGCGTCTGCCGTGCTGGGCTGTGAGGACGCCAGGGCTTCTGTGCCATCTCGGGCATCCACCCTGGGTGGTGGCCCATCAAGCCTGGTTCCACCTTCACTCAACCAGAGAGGCCCTGCCTCCCTAGACAGCTCATGTCACCTCACCTACAGCATGTCCCAAACTGAACCCCAACCCCTCACTCTCTCTCAGAGAGACAAACGGGCTTTCCATGCGTCCCCATTCCCACGTGTCATTTACGTGGACCCTCAGGCATATCTTTGTTTATTAAGTAACTATTTACTGGAGCCCCCTACTTATGTGTCAGGCCTTGGCAATATGACGTGACCAAAACAGATTTGATTCTTGTCCTCAGAGGGTTTACTGTCTAGAGGGAAATGACACTGAACAATTAACAACATATCCATGTGCGATGAATGCCAACCTCTAATATCACTTGCAACACCCATAGTTATTTCAAAAGAAAATGTTCTTTTCCCCCTTCCCTTCCTTTCAATTTCCATAACTGCAATACTTTATCCTTTTATCCTTCTCTCTCGTATTAAGACTAAAGCAAAAGTTTCTAACTCTCCTTTCTTCCCGCAACTACTGTTAATCTTCCATAAAACATAAATTCTGTTAACTCTGCTCTCTAGCTAAATGATCACAAATCACTCCCCACATACTAGGAACTGTGGGTCTCAAACTGGGGCACATGTATAAATCCTTGGGTGTCAGGGAGGGGGAGGATATGCAGGTACATTAGGGGGTATAGAAGCTGTAGGATAAACGCTGCATCTTTTGGGAACATCAATTTTGCTTGAAATTTGGGAGTCAGGTAGAAATGTAATTATTAAAATCGCCAACAGACATTTTAAGGGGGTAAAAATGCAAAATTCACATAAAATTTTAGAAAGAAAAACAAGATGTCAAAGAAAATCTGTTGTGGTCAGCACCTTCCCCAGGGCCACTGGTCTCAGCCAGGCATGTGCTGTTTGGTCTTTGGTGACAGGATGGGTCAGCAGAGAGGTGGGATTGCCCCTATGTGCCCCTGTGTGCTCACGGCCCGGCCCCAGGAGAGTCGCACTTGGTGGAAAAGCTTAAGAAGGACCGGGTACTCTAGGAGCTAGCGCGGGGTATAAAATAGGCACTGAATGAATGAATGAACAAGTGAGTGAATGAATGCACGAGTGCACAAACTTTTGACTCTGATCTTCAAGGACCAACCCGATAATGGACCATCATCCTTGTCTGACCTCATTAACTCAATGTTCCCCTCTCCCCCAAGCCGGACACTTCTTAAGACTCTTTAAAGTTTCCATATACTTTTTAACTTCAGAATTTTGCGAATTTTGCCTATTTTATGTGCACTGCCAAAAATACCCTTCTTCCTGCCCATCTAACCAAACCCTACCTGTGCTTCGACACTTGATTGCTCAGCCTTTGCCTTCCCTGTGAGGTCTGTCCCAAATGTCCCAGCCTCCTCTGAACGTCCTAACCCCTAATTGTCTCCCTCATTCATTTGGGTATTAAAGTGTACACTGCCTTAGACGTTGTCCCTGAAATGCTTCCTGGGGACATCTTGCCTCCTCAGCCAAATTTTAAATTCTTTGAGTGTAGGAAATGAGTCTTATCTTCCCATCGTACCATCATTGTTTGTAGTAATGAACACATTTCAGACACAGGAGCACCATGCTGAAGGACTGACAGAATGAATTTTAGTCTAGATCTGTGGTTCTCAACTGGGAGCAATGTTTTTCCCAAGAGGATATTTCACAGTGTCTGGAGACATTTGTGGTTGTCACAACTGGGCTTGTGCTACTGGCATCCAGTGAGTGAGCCCAGAGATTCTGCTACACATCTTACCAATGCACTAGAAAGCCCCCTGTCCCAAACAAAGAATTTGGTGGCCTCAAGTTCAATAGTGTGCTGTCAAGAAATTCTTGTCTATATTATAGAATCTTCCTAATTTGCTTCTTTGTTTCTTTGTTCTCCAGCCAGAACTCAAACCTCCATCCTCTTGCCTTCTGTCCAAGCAATTTCCCTAACAACTAATTGTGATCATAATCCTCCCTGGTTACTTTAGTGGCTGTTTGCTGACTTGGACAAAAAAATTCAAGTTTTTTAATCGTGGCCATTGTCACCTCCTGAGCCTCAGTTCCCTCCTCCGAGTCATTCCCTACACACCGGCCATGACAGTCCCCTGCAGTTCCACAAATGTGTTATCTTTCAGGCCTCAGCACCTTTGCACATGCTGATCCTTGTGCTTTGAACACTCTTCCACTTGTTGGCTTATGTTAAGTATACTGAGGTCGGCACTAGTAGAAACATCAGTAAATATTTATTAAGCCCCTATCCCGGGCCAGGCACTGCTGTAGGTGCTGGGGAAACAGTAGTGAACAAGACAGACTAGACCACGCTCTGCAGAAGCTACCAGCACTCTCTAGTAGAATTTTCTGCAATGATGCCATGTCCTAAATCTGGAAGCCACTAGCCACACGTAGGCTTTTGAGCACTTGAAATGTGGCTAATTTGAATTGAGATGTGCTGTCAGAGTAAAACACATTGCCAAGTTTTGAAGACTTGGTATGGAAAGAAAAAAAAAAGAATGTAGAGTATTTCATTAACAATTTTTAATAGTTACCTCATCTAAGCCCCATGAGAAACCATGAGGTGGTTGTTGTGATCCGCTTACCCATTACATGTGAGAAAAGAGAAGCTCAAAAGGGCCAGGGGAGGTGGACAAAGTCAGACAGCTAAGTCAGTGTGAAGCCTGGTCCGACCCGGGCGTGACTCTAGAACCCACACGTTGCACACCACCACGCTCTCTGCACCAGCTCCCCTGTGAGGAACCTCTGGCAGCCAATGAGCAAACAACAGTGACCAAAACGACCACAAGATCTCCCTCCCTCTCCCAGTCACACACCTGCACGGAGAGCCGGCATATCACTTGTGTTGCACAGGAACTGAAATTGAAAACTGGGCTATTGGGAGACAGATGTCTTCGTTTCTGGCTCTCCACAGCAAAGCAGCACCTTGCAGAAGGTGACGGTGGGATCCACACAGCTCTAGCCTCTGCTGGACATCCCAGCATCTGCATGTCATTTAGCCTAACACCGGGCATGGACTGCAGTTGCCCTTCAGGCACCTCTGCTCTGGGGAGCAGTTTCTTTTCTAGAAACCCTCCCTGCAAGCTCCAGGCCCATCTTGTCTACCACGGCGCCCACACTCAGTGCCAGCAGCCCTCACTTGCTCACGGCGAGGTCGCCAGCCTCCATGCTAAGATCACCCGCCTTAGCCTTCTGCGTCCAAACATGCAGCTGCCACTGGCTTTGGAGCCACTTGCTCCCTCAGTGCCCTGAAAACTCCAGCACGAGCCTGGCCACACTTTACTCTAAATCCATCTCCCTGAAGTTTTTCTCTGGTGCTCACTGGAACCGCTGGGACTTGCAGGCTGCTGCTTCCTGCAGACGCAACCTCCCTGAGAAGCCACTAGCCTCCTCCCCAGCCTCCTCCCCGGCTGCCGTTCTTGATGCCTTTTATATTCCAGCTTCCCACGCAGCTCAGCAAGTCCTGTTAACGCCACTGCCAAGACCTGTCCAGACGCCGCCTGCCCTCTCCTTTCCTGCTCACCGCCACGTCCGGGACACCCTTCGACATTCTCCTAACCTGTCCCCTCTGCTACTCCTCAGGTCCATTCTTAACGCATACTTTGGATCATGTCACAAGATTATTTATTTTTATTTATCTTTGTATCTGACCGTTTGAGACTTGAACGTGAGGTTTCATCTTTACTGAAATACCAAATGCGGAGCTGACTCCCGACTTGCAGCTTGGTCACTCCGGGCACTTCTAACGTAGGAAAGGAGATCAAAACCTGCCAGGCGCGCTTCCCCCTCCACCCTCTCCTCCCACACATTGTTGGAGGCCGGTGGCCCACCCCCCATCACCCTCAGGCTGCTACTCACACTTGGTGTGCCTGTCACACAGGGCTGACGCCCGCATGTCGCACAGCCGGATTGTCCCTTTGCTGCTGCTGTACACGAAGGTGTTGCAGTGATGCGGGTGGAACTCGGCTGCGGTGATCACCTCCGTGAGCTCCTCCATGTTGGCCGGCTTAATGTCCACGATGTCTGGCACAGACGAGTCAAGGAGGGAACCAGGAGAGAGAGGCAGAAACTCCAGAAGGGATTAGCAACGGCACCAGCTTATAGTAGTGTAACGTGTTAGTGTTTACCGTGCACATGCCGGATGCTCATGGTAACTGTGCTAGCAAAGAAGCGGGTATTATTGGTCCCAGGCAGCATTAGAACTCAGGTCTCCTACTCTTGATCTGTGCCTTATCCTCTGTAACATGTAGAACGTAACCATTCATGAACAAAGTTACCCACTCATGCAATCATGCTAAAATGTACCAAGTTGCAACGACGTTAGCTTCCCATTTTATAACAGTGGTTAAGGAACTAGTCCCATTCCAACCAAATAATTCAATTTATCTGAATCCTTACTCAGATGCCTGGGCTGATAGGTGATATCTACAAGACACTGCATATCCTCTTCCACAAAATCCCTGAGACCTTCTTCAGTGATGTGTTCATGATAATGATAATAATAGCTGCCAACGTTTACTGAGCACTTACTATAAGTCATTCATTGCGCAAAGCTTATCACATACTTTATCTCACTTAATCCTCGTAACAACTCTATAATCAACACTTTTCTTATCCCCATTTTTCAGGGGTGGAAACAGGGGCTCTAAGTGCACAAAGTAACTTGCCGTAAGCCACGTGGCTAATAAGTGACAACACTAGGATTTCATCCCAGGTGCAAAATCTGTATTCTTTCATAATTATGCAAAATTTCTCTCATTTAAGATATCAAAGACTTATAATCTCCATAAGTTGTGGTTTGCTTTAGAGCTTGTGAATGAGTTTAAGTATCAGAAAGAAGACATCCAGTTGTGTGATGGGAAAGTTTCAGGCTCCCATGGTACATACCCTTAGTTTTATCATCTGGGTTTTTTTTTCCCTTCAGTATCTTCCTTTCTGATCAAGCATTATTATAGCTCTATTTTTTTTTTTTTTTTTGAGACAGGGTCTCACTCTGTCACCCAGGCTGGGGTGCAGTGGTGCAATCATAGCTCACTGCAATCTCGAACACCTGGGCTCAAGTGATCCTTCTGCCTCAGCCTCCTGAGCAGCTGGGACTACAGGCACATGCCACCTGCCTGGCAAATTTTTTAAATTTTTTTTTTTTTTGCAGAGACAGGGTCTTGATACGGTGGCTCAGGCTGGTCTTGAACCCTTGGCCTCAAGTGATCCTCCCACCTCACCTCCCAAAGTACTAGGACCACAGGCATGAGCCATGGTGCCTGGCTGTATACCTACATCTTTCAAGACCACACCCTTGTATATTGGAATGATATTATTTATGAAGGCAACTCAATGGAAATAAACACCTGCTGCAGGGTGTCCGGTGTGAGTGAAGGAAGGAGTTTATAATGATCCCTCCACACCCTACTAAGAACCTGGGGGCTCAGAAAGCAGGTTGGGAAGCACCTGGCTGGGGCTTAGGTGCTGTCTGGGGACCCAGCAACTCCCTGCAAAGGAGCAGGCCTTGTAATATGGATGCTGCAATGCAGTAAAGCTGACCAGAACGACTCCTGCTTTCCTACACTCCACCACCCTTGAGCTACCTCTGGGATTTTTGCCTCGTCTGTTAACCATCAGGTAGTGTTTTCTTGTTTTTTTGTTTTTTTTTTTACTTAACATTTTTTCTTTGGATCAACTTTGAATGGACTCACTTTTTTCTTAGCCTCATCTAAGCAGTAATCCAATATTCATAAAATCATGGGTTTATTGAGCTGGTTACATTTTTAATAATATTCATGCAAATAAATGTATAACAACTAAAATGAAAATGTGTATGCACACCTGGAGTTTAGGTACCATATTTTGGGCAACAATGCATTGAATCAACAAGCATTTGCTATAGACTATTCTATCAGACTAGGATAGATGAAAGTCATCTCTACTTCTTATTAAGTAAGCAGCATAGTCCCCTCCCTAGAGTTTAGATGAGACACAAGCAAATGCACTGATATTTTTAGTCCCACTAGCACTAGCAAAAAACAGTCACGTATTATCAAACATCACCTATGCTCCTGCTACAACTATTCCAACATGCAATTTATTGCAACAATGGCTTTGTATTTGGCTGTGCCTCCTTCCCCTTCAATTATCTTTTATAAATCCTGTTGGGTTCTTTCTAAAATTAGCTTGAGACTGAGCTAACATTACATTTTACTACAATTTCCCCCACCAAACCCAGATGCAAATGTTACTCGGGTCTCCAGAGCATATGGGTTCCGTGGATTCACAAAACACTACCTTTCAAACTCAACTTCTGCCAGAATTATAAATACTATTGCAGGTAGCACCACTTGCTGGGGAGCAAGAACGGGTGCCACTTGGGCAGTGGCTCCAGGCTCCAGCTCTGGTCCCCTCTCCAGCCGCCCGATCCATGCCCTGGGCTTTGTGGCCCTGACGTGCGGCGGGGTAAGCAGAGCTTAGTGTTCAGCTGTTGTCAGATTTCATCACCCTCCAGGAAGCCTTCATACCCTACTGTGCCAGTGAGCATGTTTCTCTTTTCCCAAAATAGGGAAAGAAAATCTGGTGTCAGCTTTCTCCACCTCTACCAGTATAGCTCTGAAAACAAGCTCAACTGGAAGGGATCTTCGCTGTGTGGGAGGGGGAGGTGCTAGAGCTACAGTTATTTTTTCCCACCTAAAAATAAAGCCCCAAAGTCAGAACGTGTGAAAACAAAGTGCCTAAACATTTCTATGAAACCAGGAACATCCCCCACCATCAAAGACACCATCACGGGGATGTGCCCGTGGAATCTGCTGAAGGCTACTGCTTCTGGACCTTTCCTTCCTTCCACCGGACCTCTAAGCCTGTCCACCACCCCCCCCTCATCCCCAAGCCACTGGCTTCTTTCCCCCAGCAGGTCCGAGTCTTTGACTAGAGGGCGAGTTTGGGTTTGACTCTATGGAGCTCAGGGGATAAACCATGACTCTACCCTCTTTTTTAAATAACCGTGATAAAGGTAAGAGGAAGATGATAATAACCAGCAGCTCATGCTTATCAAGTGCCAGGTCTGCCCTGTGCTGACACGTTACATGGGTTGTCCCATTTGTCCCTATCTCAGCCTCACGAGGTCAGTACCATTCACAGCTCCATTTTACAACGGAGGAAACAGTGACTCAATTACTTGAGATCACATGACTTGCAGGGGGCAGAGCTGGGATTTGAACCCGTGTGTCCGATTCGGGAGCCTGGGTTCTTTCCCACAAAGGCACTCTGCCCCCGCTGAGGAACGGCTTTGCCAAGCCAGCCTGAGTGTGACAGTTCTGGCTCTTTGGAAACAACCCGGGCTGATCCGAGATGACAGCGCCACCTCTTCCGCTCTGGGCCTGTGCTCTCTTTAATGCACCTAACACTTTGGCGGCTGTATTTTCCAGAACTAGAATGTTTTGAACCAGAAGTTGGAACAGAAGCCTGACAAAGGATTTTTTTGGATTGTTTTTGACAGAGGATTTGCTGAGTTCTAGCAACATTTCAGAGAAAGAGTATAGTTGCTAAAAATTCAGTGGTTTATGAGGATGATGGGAGAGTGTATTTTACACCTGCAACCTCTAGAAACCCAGGCTTTTCCCCTTGTGCTGTTCCAAAGGGAGATGCAGGTTTCCAGCACATGTAGCTTTGCCCTTCCTGTCAGGAGGGAAGGAGAAAGCAGATGAGCAACGCACAGCTCCCTGTATTATCTTGGAAATGGAATGATGCATTTTGACAGTCC
Source organism: Lemur catta (assembly GCF_020740605.2). Taxonomy (NCBI): domain Eukaryota; kingdom Metazoa; phylum Chordata; class Mammalia; order Primates; family Lemuridae; genus Lemur; species Lemur catta. The sequence goes on from NC_059132.1 coordinate 10,930,219, forward strand.
ATTTTCTCTCCCTTATCCTTTAGAGCTTTTTATCCAAATTATTTCCCTGTTGTCCCAAAGAACTAAATGGCAAAAGCAAAACATAGCATCGGATTCACGGCTAATACACAAGGCAGACAGCCAACAGATTGCTATTAAATTAACCCTGGGGCTTGACAGATCGGTTCTTTCTGACCCAACTGCTTATGGCATTCCTTATTAACGCTGAGCCCAGGCAAATTACATCTGCTAACAAAAGGGGTTAATCTGGCTCTCTGCTGGGACTCTGGAGGCAGCTCTGAGGACAGGAGGGGGCCCAGCCAGCTTGGCAGCTGAGCTCCGTGCATGGAAGGCAGAAGGCGGGAAGGTGAGGGCTCCGCTGTGCCAGGCAGTAGCCTGAGGCATCATTTAAAATAATAATTGGAGACACTGGGAGGTCATCTCTTAAGGGATCCCCTTCAAACAAATAAGAAACCAGAGCCATCACTTGTGTCATTGGTGGGGGAAGGAGCAGAGAAGGTCAAGGCAGGATGGTGAGGAGTGACATGAAGGCCATTCACAAGTCATTTCCCTAACCCCAAGTTTGGAAAGAGCTTTCTACAAAAACATGTCTACTGCAATATTATAAAAGAAAAAGATTGAGATTGACAATAATCTGAATAAATATGCAGAAATTTTTAAAAATAATTAAATGAATTTTTATCTAGTTCATTCAATTCTTTTTTGCAGTGAAATTTCCAAGCCTGAAAAAACCCATAGTACACAAAATTCTAACTATAGTGTGATCCTAATGTCATTTAAAACTTATACCCTGAAAACAACAATCAAAAAGCCAAGACACCAAAATGTTAGTGATAATTCTATCAGGGTGAGTCTATGAATGATTTTCCTTTTCTTTACAATTATCAGTACCATTTCTACATTTTCTTTTAATAAAGTTGTAGTATTTTAGGATAAAAAAGACTTAAATATGCTATGCTTATTATGTACCATTATTTTGGTGAAGAAAGTGAGGTACAAAATATATACAGTCTTACCATAGGCACGTAGAGAAAAAGTCACACACACAGAAACATTACATACACACACACACAGGGAGAGAGAAAGGAAAGGAAAGGAATGTAGTTGTATCTTGTAGGGAGATTAGATTCCAAAGTCAGCATGTAAGTTACAAGTCCATTCACTCATTTATTCCTTCCCGTATTCTATAAATGTTCCCAAAGAATCTGCACTCTGCCAGCACTCCTCTGGGTACAGGGGATACAGCAGTCACCAAAGCAGACCAAACCTCCCCTGGTCCATGGAGACTGTATTCTAGGGTAATATAGGGGGACATGGGCAACAGACAAGGTAAATAAGTATAACATATTGTATATTAGACAGTGATAACTGCTAAGCAGAAAAATAAAGCAGGAAAGTGTGTGTGTGTGTGTGTGTGTGTGCGTGTGTGCGCGCGCGCATGTGTGTGTGTGTCCTAGACTGAATACAAGAAAGATTCCTGGGTAATCAAGACTTTTAAATTATTTTGGCTTTTCTCTTACTCCTTTTTTTTCTCCTAAGCCTCTATTGCAGAATTAACTAGAATTAAGTTAAAATTGTGATGCAAATCCACTGTGTATACAGCAAAATTGGTGGTGAGATTATCGTTCATTCTATTTTATTTCATTTTTTTCCTAAAATCTCTACAATGAATACATAATATTAAACAAAACACTAAACATTAAAAAGAGTAGTTTCTGTAGCTTAATATCATCGATGAGAAAATTGAAAGATAGGAACCTCACCTCTTTGGGTAAAGTTCGAGGTAATATTGTGATAAATATTGTTGATTGTAACAAAATGGGCCAGGAAATTGGGATTCAGTTTTGATTCCATCCCTATTTTGCTAAGAGAGCTTGGGAAAATCATTTTATTTCTCTGGGTTTCAATTTCTTTTCCTTTAAATGAGCATAATCCTATTTATTCTGTCAGCCTCTAAGAATTTTGATTATCAAACAGGATAATGGAGAAAAATTATTTATTAAGTGGTTTTGTATTGGACTAAATCATCCCATCTTCTGAAGGAGGCACATATTTCTCTAAGGATAGTGTTTATGTGCATTGGCTTTGTGGGCTTTTGAAGGGGACTGTCCTCACATGCCTCTCTTTGCTGCTGATTTTGCTGATACTGATAAGCATTTTTTGTTCTAAATCCTGTCTAAGCCAATCAAGGACAGGAGAGCCAAGTAGGATGCTGTTTTTCAGGGCTGAGTGTTGTAAGTTGTAAGTCGAAGAATGGATTACCTGGGTGAGGTATCCACAGTCAAAAGCAGCTGAGGCTTTTCATATCCCATGTAAAGTCTGCCCATACTGAAGGGGGAAACTAGTCATATCGTGGCCTCGAACACTGAGCATATCAGAGTTGGATTCCCTTTTAGGGCACATGAGTCACTTTGAGGTCTTTTTTCCTTTCCAAAGCCTGAATTTAATCTTTGGATATCAAGTAATGATTACAAAGCATTCAGATCTTAATAGCTAAAAGGACACGCTGCTTGGTGAGGAGACATTGGAGATCTCCATGGAGGACTGCAGGGGATATTCTTCTCTTAAGAGCTTAAAAAAAGCCAATGTGCAAATATTCATGGAGTGTTTGCCAGTTGCTAGGCTCAGTAAGAGGGGACTGACAAAGAGACACATGGTGCCGTATTAAACATGTATTGAGCTGTGAAAGACTTTGTGCTGAGACAGCCTTTATCATTGGGGGAGCACTCGAAAGCTCCATAACCAAAAACTCTTTCCTACTCATGGAAGACAGAGAGCTTGAAATCCCACCATTAAAAAATTTCCAATTCAGAGGACAACTCAGATGTTACTTTCCTTATGAAGCATTCAGCCTTTCTTTTATGATCCCTCCTGCCCTATATATTCAAAGCACCTTGAATGCACCTCTGTGAGAACACTAACTACACATTATTTCAGTTGTTTAAATACTTTGAGATGGTGTGCTATGATAGATTTTGCTAGAGTTTGAAATAAGAGAATGTATATTTTAATCCCAAATTCTGTGACCAGTTACATCATCTTGAATGCCTTTGAACATGTTAACTCAGGTACCCAAAGAGGAAAAAAAAACTACGGGAGATGACATGTGTAAATACCTGGCACTTAATGCAAGCTCAAGAAATAGACTCATCTTCTCTTGTGTGCTGTCTGTCTCCTTTGGCCGCCATACTCATTTTAATGGCTTGGTGATATGTTAAGTTGGTTAGGCTGAACCACAATCCTTAGGCTTCCCTTTCCAATACGTTTCCAGTTAGGGTAGGCTACAAGGGATATTCTCTCTGGAGAGTTAGGGGACAGAAGGGAGGAAGCAATCATTTTGCAGTACACCTTCTCCCTGTCATTCAAACACTCACCCCTGTGCTGCTGTGGAGGGAGTTTGCAGATGTGAGTAAAAGCCCTAATCAATTGACTTTAAGTTAATCAAAAGGCAGATTATTCTGGGTGGGCCTGACTTAATCAGTTGGAAGGCATTTAAAAACCACTCAGGTCTTCCTTAAGGGAGAGACTCCACATGCCTCCTGGGTCTGCAGTTGCTCTCTCTTCCCTCTAAATGTTCCTTTCTGACTACCACCTGTGGACAAGCTTCACTCATGCCCACGGGGTTCCAATCTGCTTGTGATTTTCCCTTCCTGTCCGCCTGCCCTGCAGACTGTGGACTTGCATGGCCAGCCACACAATTGCAAAGCCGATTCATTGTAATAAGTCAATCGCTCTCCTTATCTCTCCCTCCTGCCTCCTCTTTTCCTCTTTTTCTGTACACACACACTTCTCTTTTGCTGGTTCTGCTTCTCTGGCAGAAGTCTAAGTGGTACACCCACTTGCCAGAGCACAAGGGCATGACATCAGGGATGCAGTTTTATTCTTCATGGCATCTCCAGTGCACATAGTAAGTGCTCAGTAAATATTTATGGCTTTTTTCTTTAATTCATCCTTATGACTTAGCACCTTCTCTAGGCATTTTTTTAATGCAGAAAACCCACAGTGGGTCAATAGGCCAAGTTGCTAGGCCTGTATAGTATAAACTGTTTAGCCTGTAGTTTTCTTAGGAGAGAACAGGATATAAGGCGAGAAGAAAGGGGACTGGGAAAAGGCCCCACATAATCACAGCTGCCATGTATTGACCGTCACTCTGCATCCGGTGCTCTGCTAAGTACTTTACGTGATTACTTCATCTAATCCTCACAACTTATTAGATCATATTATCTCATTAATTGATGTGGAAGCCGAAGGCTAGGGAGACACTGAGTAACTTGTAAAGGTCACACAGATCTGAGATGAAGCTAGATTCAAACCCAGTGAATCTGACTCCGGAGTTTGCATTCCAACTACTAAGCTATATTGCTCTAAGAAAGCTCAAGAAAACCAAGGGAAATCTGCACAGTTGAATTCTTGCCCTCTCCCCTGACATGAGGTCCGGCGGGAGGAGAAATCCCCAGGCTCCTAGGGCCCTAGGGCTGGCCTCAGACACAGAGGGTTAGCATGCACACTAGCAAGGCACCTGGCCTGGGAAAATCGCCGAGGCTGCTCTTCATACGGGAGGGAGGAGGCTGCCCCGGCACACAGGCCAATGTGCTGGGTGTGTCATTAGAAGGGAGCCTCTCCTTTTATTCTAAAAGCCAGTCTGAGATTGACATGTACATTTGATCCCCTGGCAGGATGAAAGCCACTGAAGCCACAAGGGAGAGAAACGTGCACGAGGCCCCACAGCTTCCCTAGAGCCCGCCTGGCAGAACACCACTGGGTTATTGCTAAAAGGAATGCTGCTGTCCATGGTGCTAAGGGGTGCTAGAATCTGGAGGCCAAGAGTTGAGTTTATGTGGTCCCTTGATCAGGCAATCAACTCCAAAAGAGCCTCAGCTTAGCTGACAAATGAAGCTGCCACACATAGCTGCTAAGACCAAGGATAGAGATGAAATACCCCTGGAGTCCAGTTGGCTTCTCCCACAGAAATCCTCTGTCTCATGCCCAGAGACCAGATTTCTGTAAGGTCCGGCTTCTGCTACCATTCTGTACCACTTACACCACGTCCCACCTCACTGTCTGGGCTCCAGTTATAGTGGCCTTCTTAGAGTTCCTCCAACATGTCATGCTCTCTCCTGCCACAGGACTTTTGTACATACTGGACACATCTCTCCATTCCTCTTTGCCAAGTTAACCCTTCTTTCAGATATCAACTCAACAATCTTCCTCAGCAAAGCCTTCTTTATTCCATACACTACATTAGGATTAAAAAAATGCATTCACAAAACCATATTCCCTTTCTTCACAGAACTTATGTCATTTTGTAATGATATACTCATTAGTGTGATTATTTGATGAAAGTCATTCTGAAAGCAGAAAATTGGTTTCTTTTCATTTTTGTATCAGGTTTAGTGCAGTGCTTGGCACAAACTAGGTGCTCAGTACATAGCTGTTGAGGGCTGTGTCTTTACCTTTACTTGATTTGGGTCTGTTAGGTCCGATGTTGGACTAGGTAAGAACCCAGGTAAACTCATTCTTAGTTCTGAGAAAAGAGTTCAAAGGGTTCTGGGTATACCATAGTTTTCATAAAGAAGCAATATCTTTTAATAGCAATTTTCATTTATTGAAAACTTAGGGATAGCTCTTGTTCTGGAAAATTACTAATCTAGAAATGAGTTTTCATGGTCCCAATGTAGTCTTATTAAGACCAAAGTTTGACTACTTTAAGCTAGAACCTGTTACACACTACAAGGACACACTGGCTATGGAGGGAAAGGAGAGGATTCGTGACCAGGTGCCATGAGGTTTAGGAACGCCTTGCTCTGATCTGCTGCTGAACACAAGGACCGGGACCTCAGAGATCCTGCAAATATCTGGTAAGTAGGGTATAATGAGGAACATCTTGCAAATCATACCCAAGAGCAAAGCCAAAAGAGGAGTCTAGAATTGAGAAGATGACCTAGATAATGAATTCAGCAGAATAGAATCCACCATTCTAATTAACTTTTCTCGTTCCCTCTCCTTTCAACAATCATGATTGCGTACATCCCTGTTTATTGACCATTTACCTAGCAAGGTACTGCCCTAAGAGTGTGTGTGTATCTAATTCTCACAATCCTCTTTGATAGAGTTCCTCTCTCCAGATGACAAAATAAAGAAAGGCTTGGATAAATTAAGAGACATGTTAAAGCTTACACAGCCAGAAAGTGGTAGAGCTTGGTGAGAACTCTATCACTTGTTGGACTTTAAACCCTGAGTTCTCAACCATAATGCAAATGTCACAACCAAATCATGATGTTGTTCTTTTTCTTTTTTTTTTTTTGAGACAGTCTCTCTGTCACCCAGGCTACAGTGCAGTGGTGTCATCATAGCTCACTGCAACCTCAAACTCCTGGGCTCAAGCGATCCTCCTGTCTTAGCCTCCTAAGTAGCTGGGACTATAGGCATGCGCCTCCACACCTGGCTAATTTTTCTATTTTTGGTAGAGATGGGGTCTCGCTCTTGCTCAGGTTGGTCTCGAACTCCTGACCTCAAGCAAACCTCTCGCCTCGGCCTCCCAGAGTGCTGGGATTACAGGCAAGAGCCACCGTGCCTGGCCCCATGTTTTACTAACCATATTTCCAGAACACTTGTCTTACTATTTACTTAATACTTTACATATATACTTATTTTGTAATTTAAATGGATTTTCAATATCTGTGAAATCATAGGATATGATAGTTGTGTTTTCTAACATTCTTTAAAATAAATACATAACTATGAAAACAAAACAAGTCCACATATTGTTTGAAAGCATCTTGCCTACCACCTCCAGGGTACCCACACCACGCTTTGGCAAACCCATATCACTCTCTCACGAACCATATTTCTTCTGCCTCCTTCGTGCATAAGGGGCATTACAGAAACAGGTGCTAAACAACAGATGATTTAAGACCTGCTTGGTGGTTAGTATTTTTCCAAGGCTGTTTTTAAAGATGGCTGTTTCCTACCCCAGAGGTGGCTACGCTTCAGGGATGAGAGGCAAAAGGGTCCCAGTTTGTAGAGTCTACTCAGTGCTTAGGGTGGTCTGGTTGAAAAGAGCTATATAGATATCAGTTATCATCATTCTCATGATGACAATGATTATTTTACATATGGCTGCTTTAAGGGTGAATGGCACGGTCTCATTTGTATGCCGGCATCTGGCAGGCTGTCACACATCTGCTGAATATAACCTAAAGTGTGCTATTAATATTTCCCCTTTGCATTCTCCCCAAGGCATCTGTCTCCTGAAGTGCCTAAAGAAACTTCCCTCCGCCTTGAAGGCCTAGAGGCAAAATTCAGAAAACATGTCACCTAGACTGGGGAAAGCAGAAGCTCAGAGTGACAGCCAGCTGAGCCTGAGCAGATTTCTGGCTCTTGGAATAGATGTGCAGAGAGAAAGGGAATCACCACCCACACTCATTCTATTAGCTGCTGCACTGCCAGGCAAAATCCGTGGCAGCGTCTCTCAGGCCCAGATAGCACGTCGAGTCTGTTCTGGGAGCAACAAAAGATGCCAGCCATGGTCCTGATGGTCAGTTCTCAATGTCTCCAAATATATCCCATAATTGCCACTACCAAATTAAAGCTGCTTCCCCCCGAAAAGTCTTTGGACTCTGCTGAGCACTCTCTGTGGTCTTTTTTTCTTGAGCACACAGCTAGACTACATTTCCCAGCCTGCCTTGCAGTTGGAGGTGGCCCTGTGGCCGAGTTCCAGCCAACAGCACGCTATTTGAGGGCCTGGCTCATGGGAACCTCCCATGTGGTCCTCCGTGATCTCCCCCTTTTGCTGTCCTGCTCTCGATAAACATGGTGATGTTGGGGAGCCATAAGATCAGAGGGCCGAGTCTCTGAATCACTGATTGGATGAGGCTGCCTGCCAGTAGGGGTCATCAGTATTTGGCTTTATAGGAGAAATCATCTTTTATTTGCTTGAGTCATTATGGGGTCGATTTTATTTCAGAATATTCAGAGCTATACTGTAACTCTTAAGGATAAATTTCACGGCAGGTTACATGTCATGATCAGCTGTCTACTTTGATGATCTAGTTGACATGTCCAACCGACTTTCTATGTGTCAGAGTGTTCCATACACTGGATCATACAAAGTCTCTACTCTCAGAATTTACATTCTCATATGGGGAAACCAAAAATACACAAATAAAAAGATAATTTCAAATAGTGATGGTACTAGGAAGATAACAGGGATAGAGAGTTATTGGTGGCTACTTGGGAGTTAATGGGAGACAGTGCCTCTGAGGCCTGAATAAGGACAGGTAGCTAGCCATGTGAACTCCGGGGGCAGAATATTCTAGAAAGAGGGAACAGCAAATGCAAAGAATGGAAGAACAAGATTTATCCAGTAACAGAAAAGTGGTTAGTTGGCTGAAATAGAGTGCATCGAGGAAGAGTGATATGACAAGAAGGAGGCAGGGACCAGATCATGTGGAATCATACAGGGCCTAGGTCAATAACTTGAATTTTATTCTAAGTTCATTGGGGAGGAACTGGAGTGTTTTTGGCAGGGAAGGAGTGATGTCTGGATTACATGATGAAAGGTCCACTCTGACTGTTATGTGGGGCCTGTGTTGTATAAAAGAGCAAGAAAGAATGGAGACCAGATAGCAGGTCATTGCAGTCACACAGGTGAGAGATAATAGTGGCTCATGCTAGCCTGGGTTGGCAGGAGCGGAGATGGAGAGATAAGAGTTGATCTGAGATTTAATACAGAGGAAGTATTTGGCAGGGCTCATGGAAAGACTAGGTTGGGGGTAGGGGAGCCTGGTGAGTGAAAGAGGAGAATCAATATTGACTCCTAGGTCAGTTGCCTGGCTGTCCAAGAGTGAAGCCATGAATTGAAGTGGGTTTGTGGAGGAATGGAGTACGCACTAGGTACTCGGCAAATAACCAATTTTTATCATTAAGTAGAGGGTCAACAGAGTGGGGTGAGAATACTGAGTCAGACACTTATTCAGCAATTTTCTTGATTTCTCCAAATTTTAGTTAAATAGCAGAAAATGATACTCATACTATAGGGTTCCTGTATCAAATATACCCCCAGGGGTTAGAAACTGTAAGGAGGCATGATGGGGGCTTGCGGATGGCTAGTAAAGTTCTGCTTCTGGATGTGGATGGTGCTTACAGGTGGGTTCAGTCTGTGAAATTTCATCAAGCTGTACAAGTATACGTATACTCTTTAGTATACATAGTATACTTCGATGAGAGGTAAAATGAGATACCTCTCCAAGCAGTGCACATGCTTGGAACTCAATAAATGTCAGCCACTATTACTTTCACTATCATGATACAACAGAAACCATCTCATGTATACCTGAGGTCCATGCTGTCCATGTAGACCATTTATGAATTAACAGAGGAAGTAACCCTAACTGAACTCCAGGGTCTTATCTCATTATTGATAAAATCACATTTAATTTTAACTCATGACACATAAATGCCTCTGCATGAAGGAATTGATTTAGAGTTCTAATCTAGAGCTAGCCTTGGCCCACTACTTGTAATTCAATATTTCCCTAACTTCATTATTAGGATGAAAGAGTCTTACAGATGCCAGTGTATCTTAAAAGGGGCAAGTTCTACATAAGTGTTGGGTGTTAACAGTTGTGATCGCTCCTTTCTATTCCATTTTTCCCCCCAAACCTATTTATACCTGGATATTCTTGATTTATGCCAGTTGACGATTAGCTGCAAGGAAAGGATACTAAAACTTTGATTGGTTATTTCAAAGTTCCACAGGTTAATCCTCAGGTCATCGGCGGACATGTAGGTTTCATAGTCGCTGTTGACTGATATGGAGTTGATGTGATACGTGTGCGCGTTGGCAAAGACTCTGCGGGGGGTGGCCTCCACCATCAGGTCCATGGGTCTCAGGACAGGCACCTGGGAGGCGAGAGAAAGAAATCACTCAGAACCAAAGCTCTTCCCTAGGAAAGGAGTGTGCACGTCTATGTCCTTCATTATCACACACAAAATCACAACCACCTTAAAGAAGCTTGAAGTTAGAGAAAGAAGGAGACTAAGAACAGATCACAGGTTGTTCCTGTTCTTTTCTGTTCCTTTTGGTTTTCCTCCTTTCTCAAACGATATCACCATCACTTAGCCCTGATGGGAAATTTCATCCTTTGTAAATTCTCAACTTTCCTCCCAGGCCATTCAGGTGGCCTCATCTCAGGGGATCTTGGATCCCACTGTGGGGTCACTACCTTTCAGAGTTGTTGTTTTCAGTTTTGTTTTTTTTTTAAAAAAACATGAAATCTATTTGAAAACGGAAGCTGTGGGAAAATTTTGTTAGGTTATTAAGTATGAAATGTCCGATTTCCTTAAATACTAAGTTTGATAGTTGATATCTCTGACCTTTCACTTTGACAACTCTTGTTTTATTTTAATTGTAAACGTACATCTTCAGTCTTTAAAATTGATGCTTTGGCTTGTGATTATCTTTCAAATTTTTTTTTAGAGCAATTTTTGTGAAACCATGGGTGAGTCAAATATTCATGTTATTTTTGAATATGAGTTTCATTGTGGAAACAATGCAGTGTGGACAGCTCGAAATATCAACAAAGTGTTTGGGAAGGATGTGGCTAATGAACACACAGTACATTGACGGTTTGAGAAGTTCTGTTCTGGTGATTTTAATCTTGAAAATGAGCCATGTGGGTGACCTGACACCAAAGTGGATAGTGATGAGCTGAAAGCTGTAGTGGAAATGAATCCATCTCAACCTATGAGTGAATTAGCAGCAAGGTCTGACATTACTATTCCAACAATATTGGATGGTTTGAAACAAATGGGCAAGGTAAAGAAGCTGGATAGATGGTTCTGCATGAATTAAACAAGTGTCAGAAGAGAAATCGTCTCAAAGCTTGTCTTTCTTTGCTGTCACAACATAAAGGTGAACCATTTCTACACCGTATTGTTACACATGATGAAAAATGGATTCTTTTTGACAATCACAAGCATTTGGCAGGATGGTTAGATAAAGATGAAGTGCTAAAACATAGTTCAAAACTGAATATTCATCAGAAAAAGCTAATGGTGTCTGTTTGGTGGTCCAGCACCAGTATTATCCACTACAGCTTCATGAAACCTGGTCAGTCAATTACAGAGAATGTCTACTGCACCCAGTTGGATGAAATGATGAGGATGCTTGAGATTAAGCAGCTCAGACTGGTCAATAGAGACAGGCCAATCCTCTTGCAAGACAACACTCGACCACATGTTGCACAAACAATGCTGCTCAAACTACAGCAGCTGGACTTGGAAACTCTCTGTCATCCACCATATTCAACAAACCTTGCACCAACTGACTACCACTTCTTCTAGACTTTAGACCACTTCTTGCAAGGAAAAATATTCAATTCTCAACAAGGTGTGGAAAACGCCTTTTGCTATTTCATTGCCGCTCGCTCTCCAAGCTTCTTCGCTGCTGGCATAGGCAAGCTACTGTTAAGATGGCAAAACTGTGTTGATAGTATAGACCCATCCTTTGATTAATTGTACTGCTCCTTGTTTGAGATATAATAAACTATACTTTTGATTTGAAATGGGGCATTTCATATTTTATGACCTAAAAGAAATTTCTAGTTCTATTTTCATCTAAATTTATCCTTTATGTCTTTTTATCTCATGGCTTTGGGGGGCTAGACCCCATCCCAGCTTAAGGGCATTTTAAAAAACCTTATAGTCACCCAAGGCTTTAATAGCCCAAATTCAGCTACTAATATATAGGGCACTCATTGACATCCTGGTGGATCTGAGAAAATCTTGGTTTACACCTGTTGTCTTAGAGTATGAACCAGGTAGTGTCCCTTTCTCATTCAAAACTGTTCCCGTCTGGACATCAGTTATATGGTCACCTTACTGATACATAAAAACTTCTAAGTATTTGTTGGATGAGTAAGAATATGCGAGTAAATGTTTTCTTTCCAACAGATAAGAGAATCAGGCAGTTAAATAGTTTCCTACACATGAATCCCTCTCTGGCAAACATGAAATAAGATCGGTCACTTTTCAGACTCCCATCTTCAAATTCTGGGTGAACTGGCTCCTAAGAAAGGAATTGAGAGCACAAATAATAATAATAAAAAAAACCCCACCAAACAAAAACCGCACAACACAGGTGTGGTTCTGGCCTTTTAATAGAAAAAAGAAAATAAAAGAACCAAAAGCTTTTTTCTTTCCAAGCAAATCATCTCTTGCAACTGAGCCCTGACCGATGTGATCCCAGATGGCAGATTAAGACTTCAACTTCTCAATTGGCTTCAACCCAGGTGGTGGAGAGAAGGCGGCACAGACAAAGCTTAGATGTTGTGAAGTGCAGTCACCTCAACCACACAACCTTTCAGAAAACAGCATTCTCCTAGCTCAGCCTGCAGGGAGTTTAGCTCACCTCTGAGGGAGTTTTTAAATTAAGTGAACAATTCAGAGGAAACACAGAGTTCAACAGATGTGATTCTGGATATCCGGGGAACCAGAGACGGCTCGAGATGCGGATGTAGGGAGAGTCAGGGGTCCTCTGAATGCCAAGAAACGAGGGGAGAGAAAGCCTTGCAGTCCCCACCCCGGCGTGGACAATGGTTCTACGGCACAAGCCTGGGGGTGGCAGGACTAGGAGACCTGTGTTCTGATCACAGATCCACCGCTCACCGCCAGGCTGAGACCAGGGCCACCAACCTGCTTCCTCCCCGTCGTACTCTCTGCAGAACAGTGACTGTGCTCCCTGTACCTTCATCATCATGCAGGGTGGTTGTGGGGACTTGCAGGGATGACCTGTCCCCCAGTTCACCCTTCCAGCAACATTTACTGAGCGTTGTACAGTCCAGGGGGCCTAGAGTGGTGAGTAAAACCAGGCACAGGCCCTGCCATTCTGTATCTGATCTGGTCAGGGCAGATGGACGTGAATGACACCATCTCATAATAAAATGAGGCAAATGCCCAAAAGAGAGGATGTAGCGCCAAAGAGTGCCAAGTGGGACTGAACCTGGTCAGGGAGATCTGGAGAGGGTTTCCTGAGAATATACGAGTGGCTGGGAGGTGAGGGATGAATAGGAGTTTAACTAGGCCAGGAGGGGAGGGGAAGGGAGGAGAGAATATTGAAGTCAGAGAAATGTCAGAGGTATGTGTAAAGGTCCTGTGGCAGGAGTGAGAGAGGCAAGAGTGAAGGACTGATAGGTCAGTATTGCTGAGACAGAGACAGTGATGGGCACTGTCATGGGAGGTGAGGTGACAGACCAGGCAGGAAGCAAGCCCCAAGGAAAGCAATGAAATGGGAAGAAATGAAAGGATTTGCAATGTCTGTGATAGGATCGAGTTCAGGTTTTGATAAGATCATTCCAGATGTAGAATGGAGAACAAGTTAGAGGACTAATGAGGTAGAATTTTTAATGGGAAGGTGATATACTATTGGACTCCAGTTAAGGACACGCCTGAATTAAGGCTTTGTAATGGATAAAATGGTGACTTTGCCCTTAGGAACTCTGCACTGAAATACAGTACTTATTGGGCATCTACAGTGTCAAGCGTTCTTCATGTATAATCTCAGGTAATTCTTGCAACAACTCTGTGAGCTAGGTACTCGCACAAAGTACTACTAAAAAGGAGAGACTGGGGCGCAGTGAGGCTAAGTCACTGGGCCAGGGTTGCCCAGGTGGAGGAGACATAGCCAGGATTTGAATCCAGGGTCCACCTGACTGCGAAGCCAGTGTTCTTGGCACTGTACCATGCCACGCTGAAATATCACGCAGGGCAGGAAGTGACAAATGCCTGCAAGTGACATGAGTAAGTCACCAGGAGAATTTATGGAATAAATGGTATTCTCAACAGCAATAATGGCAGTCGTGATCACAGTAGTGTTGTGGTTAAGAAACCTCCATTAGGTGTTGCAGGGGTTGGTGGTATTTGCACAGGGCATCTGTGGTGTGTGCTTTCAGGAACACGTGCCATGCTTTCAGTCCGTCACAGAGGAACTCCCCACCTGGAGACTTTGAGGCCACCGGCTTCCTCTGCCTCCAGAGGTACCAGCACTCAAAGCTGGCTCCTGAGGGCCACAGGGGAAATGGAATCCGCAAGACTTCCTGTGGCTCCTCCTCCTCCGCTCTTCCCTGGGCGGGCTTTGTTACTGACATCCTCTGCGGAGGGTTCCTGTGGCCGTGGAGACGTCGAAGGCGGCATGACAGCCGGGATCAAGAGGCATTACAAAGTGGGAGCTGCCAGCCCAGAGCTTTAGCTTAACGTGACACGCTTGCCTGCTAATTCAGGCTGACATGTTCCATGATGTACCACTTAATGGGGACGGGCTCCGTGCAGGTGTCTGGGGATGCCTCTGATGCTTTGCCTAGGTAAGGTGGGGGCAGGGAGCTAACTGTGGCTCCTGCCACTCCAGCATCAGGCCCGTGCCTAGGCAAAGGCTGGCCTGCTGCCCTCGATGCCCGTCACAAAGAGAGAGGGCACTTTGGTGGTTCAGGCAGGACAGCATGGACAGTCAGGAAACCATGCTGAGACTGTGCTTTCCATCCACTCTGGCCACACACTCCTCCTGGGGCCGGGCAGGGAGACTTGGATGCTATTCCCTGAGTTAGGTTAGGCCCACAGGCCACGGCCAGCGCTTTCTCTGGAAGACATTCGTGCGGGGCTTCCCGTGCTGTGTGCCAGTCGCTGTGCCTAGAGCCTCCCACGGCTCGCCCACCCAACTCCAGGGCGTGAGCTCATTCTGCGCCCTCAGTAGCCAGCCTCACAAGGAAGATGCTTCCGTTTGCCGCATTGTGCAGGGGAGGTGCAGGGAGGTGCAGGGAGGTGCAGGGAGGTGAGGTGTCCTGTCCAATGTCACCCAGAGAGTAAGCTGAGGAGCTGGGGTCTGCACCAGGCAATCTGGTTCCTCACTGGGAGCACTTAGCCGCTGTTGCAAATGAAACTATTAGGCTGAAACGTGAAACTGCCATTTTTGCAGGCCAAACACTGTCAAATTTCAGTAATCTCATGTGGTCCAGCCTAATACGAATACTTGGGAAAGCCTCTGTGCTATGTGGACATGACGCTGGATCAGGAAACATTAGGTTTGAGGGGCCCTTCGAGCCTCTTCCTCGGCCATCATCTGTGTTTGGGGGGTGCGTGCGGTGGGAGGCCCTGGTGTCTAGGCCTCTCCTCCTTCGTTCTTCTTGGCAATATATGCCTGGATGCTCAATATCTTGCTTAGAGAAGAACTTCTGTGGATAAGGCAAGTTTGAAAACTATAATAGTAACCAGGGGAAGTTCCTGGAACAGAGACCCAAGAGGTCAAGTGCCTTGTCCAGGTCACTTGCAGGGGTTGCTGGCACAGCCTAGTTTTCTGTCCCCATCCCAGGAAACAGAGGCACAGAAAGGTTAAGTAATTTGTCTAAAGTCACACAGCTAGTCTGAGGCAAAGCTAGCTACTCACGCCTGGACTCCTTGACTCAGGAGTCTATGCCCTTAGTCACTCCATATTCTGGGCCCTGGAAAAGCACACTGGAATGCTCGGGAGGGAGCTAAACAAATAGACATTTCAGGGAGGGCAGCTGTGCTGTAGTGGGAATCAGTAGGCACTGCCCAGGCAGTATCAACCAAGGGGTCCTGTGTCTACCTGGGAAGGTCAAGGCAGACCTTGGACAGGAGAAGACTCCTGAGCCAGGCAGGGCTCGAAGGGTGAGTGGGAGCCCCTAAGGCAGAAGTAGCGGGTGGGGAGAACAGGGAACCATACTGTGGTCAGAGGCACCAGCAATGTCAAAGCTCAGAGGCAGAGAGCAAAGTGTTTGTGTGCAGGTGTGCGATTCTGTGTACTTCTTGGATAGAGTCAGTGATTTAGTTATCCTCTTAGCAAATATTTATTAAATCCCTCCTGTATATCAGACATTTTCTAGGGGCAGGGGGCACAAAGTGAGCCATCTCCGTGGGGGTGTAAGCTCCGGGGTGTATATGTATATGAAGAAAGCCTGAGTTGGGTAGGAAGATAGCAAGTGGAGGGTGTGCTGCTTGAGAGGGGGTGATCATGGGGGTGACATTTGAGCAGAGAATGAATGAAAGGAGGGAGGGAGGGGGCCATGTGGCTTTCTTGGGAAGAGCATTCCAGGCAGAAGGAACAGCAAGTGCAAAGGCACTGAGGTTGGAGTGTGCTTAGAGTGTAGGAGGAACAGCAAAGAGCTTTTGCAGCTGGGGGGAGGAGGGAGGATGGTCAGAGAAGATGTTGGATCAGTCATCAGAGCCGGACTGCAGATTTTATTGTGAGGGTGAGGAAAGCTCAGGGAGGCATGAGCACTGCCCAGTCCTGCACCCTCTGCCCTCCCTCTCCATCCCTCTGTCTCTCCCCACCCCTCCCTTTCAGGCTTCCTTCCCCAGGTTGTCTCTCATTATCTCTCCTGCCTCTCCTCTTGGGAAATACCAGATCATCCTTCACTTCCCAGAACCCATTCACTAACAAAATGGATGTGGCTGTCATTTGGCTTATTTGGTGACCACACCAGCAATTCTTCACAATCTTCCACAGCACCTAAGTGGGGGCTGGCGGGTCACAGCGCCCCACTTCAGGGACACACAATTAAAGCTGAGCAGAGCCCTAGAAAACAGGAAGCCCCTGAAGCCCCCACTTTAAAAGACATCCGTGAAAACGCACAGCAGGGAGAGGCTGGGGGGGAGAGTTCACTGCACCTCCATGAGCGGACTTTGCACAGAGAAGAAAACAACAGCTGTGTTTACCGCTGCGTTTACTGCTGCAATCTCTAGCACCCATAAGTTGACAGATTCAAAGCAAGACTCTGAGAGAGAAGGGATGGCCAGATAGGAGATAGAGAACAGAAGGAAGACGAAGTCGTGGAGAAGGAGGAAGGAAGAAGAGAGAGATGTTTATCTGTAGGATGTGAACGGGTTTTAGCTGTCAGGTAACTGTAGGTCAAATCTCACTGAGATGAGCACACAAACCTTTGACTAACACTGTTTGTTAGGTGCAATCAACATATGCAACATCATGGGGCCTTTCAAACAAATTGCTGTCAATTTAAATCCATGCTTGTTCCATATCTCCTTGTTAATGTTCAACAGATGTTCCCTACCTCCCTCCCCAAATAACTGAGATTACTTTATACTTAGACTGACAGGCTATATGAAGGTCCTAGGGTTAGGTGGGCTCCATATCATCAATGGGGAAGTACATGCAGGAAGGTTATGACCACATGCTGGCCCCTGATGAAGCTTTCAAACATTTATTGAGCATCTGCTACATGCTGGGAAGTTGCCTCACAAAGTATCCTTAAGAAGCTTAGGGGAGGTCGACAGTACCCAGCCCCTGACCCCTTCTTGTTTATAACCAGATGTTTCGGGAAGCTGAAAGCGAGACTGTTTGATCTAGAAAAGATGAGAGCTGAAGTCCTGGGTGTCAACCCCATCCATGGTGTAATGAGACCCTGACTCTGGAGCTTTGGGACCACGGGTCTGAGGCCCGGAGGAGAATGTGGGGGTGAATGTGCTATCTATCCATGTAGTGGCACTAAATGATAAAGCCGCCAGAGAAGCTTGCGAATTCCAGATCCAGCCTCACTTCAGGTTTATCACCTTGCCTTGTCACTTCAAGAAACATCCTTCGTGACTCTCCAGGAACAATTACTGTAAGTGCGGGATAGAGTCAATAGCTAAAGGACACCCAGACTTCATTTTCAAGGAAGAGGGAATAAATCATCTTGAAGAGGGAGAGCCATTAGATCCTCCTATAAATATCCGCATTCCAAAGCAATACAGCTTAGTGGTACAGAGGAGTCCCCTTCACTGAGGGCGCTGTCCCCTGGGAGTAGGTGACGGCTTCCCCAGAACTATGTGGAACAGTTTTAAAGGAAGCTGTTTCCTCATCCCTAACCTCCATGTTTCCTTCCTAAAATCAGATTATTTCAGGAGATAACTACAGCCTAAGTTCTCTTTGCAAAATAAAGACATAGAAGACATACCTTAACTCATCCTGAATCTTACTAAAGTATACTATGCAAGGCATAAACACTTCTGGGAGGGACACTGGATGATACTTTTAATTAAGGACCATAAATATCCCCCATCTCCAGCTTATTATATTAACAATAAACATTTCTAATGACACTTTACTTTTTATATTTAATCATTATTTGTCAGAATTTTATGTTCATATTGTTTTGGTGTATTATGTTCTGTTAATAGTCACAGCAACAATTAAATACAGAAGAGAATTTTAAATTCTTATAGTCATATATTTACAAGGGAAAGAAAATCTTTCCGTATCTACATTTGTTGTAGACATGACCAAAAAAAGCTTTTTAAACATTTATTTGGGTGAAATACAATAAAAAAATAGATGTTTAAAGAAGAAAAAAGGAACAATATAAAGTTTCTGACTTTTAAAGAAAAACTTGTCCACATATTCTTTTTACGGGTATTGGTGGGTATCCAGTTATGATGATGTTTAAATTCCACTGGATTCATTAGAAAGGTGATAAAAGTTTTATTTGAAACTGCCAATGTTTATAATACTCTGAAATTGCATTTTCTGAAATTATTTAACATTGCAATGGAAATGTGTAGTTGTCTACTTAAAAATGCTCAAGAAGGTATGTGGCTTTTGAAAATTCTAGGGGATACACAAGCACAAAATCTGGGGCCACGTGACACAGGGTTTTGTGAGTTATGGACTTTTGGAGTTATGCAGACCTGGGCTTGGATTCTGGCTGTGCCATTCAGCAGCCATGTGCCCTGGCACTTGTTAACTAATCTCTCTTGGTATCAGGGCTCCCTTCCATAACTCAGGGATAGGTAACTCTCTCAGAAGCATTGTTGAGAAAACTTAGCACAGGGGCAGGTACATGTCATATAACAAAGAAACATTTTGCAGAGAACTTGGTTTGCGCCAGGACTGAGCTAATCCCTTTATGCACATCATGTTATTGAATCTTCACAACCACCTTATGAAGTCAGTTCTAAGATCATTTCCACTTATGGATGTAGATCCTGAAGCAAGAGTGGTCACGAAGTTTGCCCAAGATCATTCAGTTACCAAAGGGTGGTGCTGCCCCTGAACTCCGGCAGCCTGGCTTCGGCCCCATGGTAGGTAGCTATTATTAGCATTGTTACCATTAACTTCCAATTGTAGAAAATCGGTCCATTCTGAGAGATTGCCTGGGGAAGATTTTCTGAAATTTTTTTTTTTTTTTTATTGGCCATGAGGTGTTAGCATCCCTTCCATCCACCCAGGGAATTCTCTCATGATTATACAATGTAGCGTTTCTTAGGAAAAGTAGCTAGTGGAATGACTGGTCACTAGGTAGCAATTAACGTCATTGAAAATACAAATAAGCTGAAAGCTCTCCTGCTTGTAAGTTTTGCAAATAGCTCCAACTCATTGTCATGAAAACGTTGAACAATATGGATGTTCATCCAATAATCAAACCAACCTGGGGGGACAGAGTCTGGCATGATATGTACCCATTATTAAAGGGTAATTCAGTGTAACAAACCAAATCAAGTACGTACAAAGACTGTCAAATAAATAAACCACTGACAAATTAAATTACCTTCCATTTTCAGTAGGAAGAATGTCAGTCATTTTTCATTTTTAAAAATATGCATCTTAATTCCTTTTTTAAAAAACATGAAAGGAAGCATTTAAAGTCCTCTTATGCTGTCTATACTTAGGTTTATTTTCTATCGATACATTTCTCCTGGTCCTGGGTATTTTCCCTCAGAAAACTAATGGAGCATTAAACCTCACTTTGGTCAAAAAGCTTGTTTCTTCCATGGATCAACGGTGGATGGAGTTCAGAAAGCAGGAGTGATAGGTTGGCTCCGGCTTACAGTGACATATCAGAGCTGTTGTTTCCAGAATGAAACTGCCACTCACCAGCAGCCTGCCAAAACCCCCAGGGAATCCTATCCAAATAATATAATTTTTAGATTTCCCTGCTCACACCCTTCAACAGCCTCAATATGTCCCTAATTTCTTCTCTTACTGGCTTTGCCATATAGATTGAAATAACCCTGAAGAGGAAAAACCCCTTTGGACCAAGTCAGGCTTTGTGCTTCAGGTTACTAAATATCTTAGAATTATATTCTTTCATTTGACAAACATTTATTAAGTGCCAATCACTGCACTGGGTCATACATGTACAGAGTGAACAAAACAGATTAAGTTGTAGAACTTAGAGACTAAAAGGGAAGATAGACATTAATATCTCAAGGTAAATATATTGTTATAAATTGTCACTGACGCTATGAAGAGACGTATATTGTTTTATGAGAGAAAAAAAATACAGACCCTAAGTTAGATTGGGGAATCAGATAAGTTGTTTTTAAAGAAGCGACAACTCACCGCCCCACCTCCCCGCAAAGTAGGGCCATAAGTGTCCCATTCTCTAAATCAGTGGCTCTCAGTTAGGGCCAATATTGCCTGGAGATATTTTTGGTTGTCGCAATTGAGATGTTACTGGCATTAGTGGGTAGAAGCCAGGAATGCTGCTAAATGCCCTATGATGCACAGGACAGCTCCCCTGCTGCAACAGAGAATTAGCTCCGCTAAAATGTCAACAGTTCTGAGGTTGAGAAACCCAGCTCTTAAGGACGCCCTTTCTAGACAGAGTCTAAATCTAGGGTGGATAGAAGAAACCTAGTATCAACTTCCACACTAGGCAGCGATAAGTTCCAGTTCATAAAGATGTTTTGGATTAAAAAGTATTTTATATGCATACATATGTAACATATATATATATATATATATATTTTGAAAGACTTATCCCCTATTGCCAGTTATAAGAATAACATACAGCACATAAAAGCTGCCTGGGGAATTAATATATATATTTTAAACCCCAAGCATCAAAGATGCTTTTCATGGCAAGCCAACAATTTCATGCTCAGTGCCTTTGACTTCTTTTGGCCTCTCTATGGAAAAAGAGGGGGAAAGTACCTTTCACTCAGAAGATAAACTCACTGTCTAATTACCAGCCCATGCAGAAGCCTGTAAGTCTGCCAGTTTTATCTTATTTTTCCCCCAGACACTTCCATTTTCTGCCAACGTCACTATTTCTCAAAGTGTGTTTCCCTGTTCACTGACTTTCCTGTTATTTCCCTTGATGTTTCACATTGTGTAATTCCACAAGAAAAAAAGGAGACGTCTTAAAATACTCCAGTAGAAGAAAATCCAATTAACATTTATAGCTGGGGAAGGGGTGGGTGGTGAGAGGCAGTGGTTTCATTTTTAGTTAGTTTGGTTAGGATTAATCACAAAAATTGTTTTCCAAATGCTACTGAGGAAATTATCTCTCAAATTTGTTAATGCACTTTCTCCTATTAATTATTAGGGCAAATATCACTGAATCTTTAGTGACCAAGGATCAACAAGACCTCAGGAATATCACACTACATTCTGTCATTTCTGACTGTGGAATATACAGAACCAAGAATATAAATATAAATTTGATATTAACTTCAAGAATCTTACAGTTGGAAGTTGCCTGAGAAGTCGTTTACATTAAAAAGGTCTAGATAAACGTAAAGATGCATTTCTAAGAACTTTAAAAACAAGGCCTTTCATAGATCTCATCAGTGCTGTATACATAGCTAAACTGTGCTAGCCCTGCCTGCCCCCAACAGATGGCAGTAGTGATTACTAGTGACACTTCCATTTAGAGCAAATTGACGTTTGATTGACTTTTCAGGGTTCCATTGTCTGATTCCCAACCTTGGCTGCACAGTAGAATCAAACAAGGCCTCTTGTTAAAAACTGATGCCTTGGCCCCAGCAGTTACTTCATAATGCCTGTGAAGGGGAACCTAAGCATTGGTATTTTGACCCACCTCCCCAACCCCCAACCACTATGTAAAACCAAGGCCAAAAGCCAATGAATGTGAGGGTAAAAAGGTTTTCCATACACCAAACTCTTAACAGAGCTATAGACTTACAAATGTATTTCTTAAATAAGAAGACTTGAAAGTCAAAATTACTCCTTGATCCATGGGCTGTAAAATAGATGTTGGATTAGCAGTCATGAAAACAACATTAATCGCCTTGTACATCTCCATCAGAGCTCTTGGGTGACCAGGAACATTGTCAATGAGCTGTAATATTTTTCAAGAAATCTTTTTTTCTGAGCAGTAGGTCTCAACAGCAGACTTCAGATATTCAGTAAACCATGCTGTAAACAGATGTGCTGTCATCTAGGCTTTATTGTTCCATTTATAGCACACAGGCAGAGTAGATTTAGCATCATTATTAAGGGCCCTAGGAGTTTCAGAATGGTTAGTGAGCCTTAGCTTCAATGTAGAGCCACCAGAGAGAGAGACTCTCTTATAAGAGAGTCAGCTTGCCTTTTGAAGCTTTGAAGCCAGGTATTGACTTCTCCTCTCTAGCTACGAAAACTCTAGATGACATCTTCTTACAACAGAAAACTGTTTCATCCACATTGATAATCTGTTGCTTAGTGTAGCTACCTTCATAAGTTATCTTAGCTGGAGCTTCTGACTTGCTGTGGCTTCTACATCAGCACTTGCATATTTATTTTACAGAGACGGCTTCTTAAACCTCATGAAACAACCTCTGCTAGCTTCACATTTTTCTTCAGCAGCTTCCTCACCTCTCTCAGCCTTCGTAGAATTGAAGAGAGTTAGGACTTTGCTCTGGATTAGGCTTTGGCTTAAGGGAATGTTGTGGCTGGTTTGATCTTCTATCCAGACCACTGGAACTTTCTCCCTATCAGCAATAATGTTGTATCACTTTCTTATCATCTGTGTGTTCACTGGAGGAGCGCTTTCAATTTCCTTCATGAACTTTTTCTTTGCGTTCACAACTTGGCTAACTGTGTGGTGCAAGAAACCTAGCTTTTGACCTAATTCAGCTTTTGACATGTCTTCCTTACTAAGCTTAATCATTTCTAGCTTTTCATTTAAAGTGACAGACTCGAAACACCCCAAAAGAATTGTGACAGTAACAAAGATCACTGATCACAGATCACCGTAACAGATCTAATAATAATGAAAAAGTTTGAAATACCAACAGAATTACCAAAACTCATGGCACAAAGACATGAAATGAGCACATGGTATTGGAAATATGGTGCCAAAAGATTTGCCTGATGCGACGTTGTCACAAACTTTCAGTTCATAAAAAAGAAAAAAAATCCTGCAATATCTTAAGCGCAATAACGCACAATGCAATAAAACAAGGTATGTTTGTTTCTATGTTCGAGAACATTTATTGTAGTCTTGCTAGTTACAATTATATTGTAGCAAAATCTAGAAAAAAATTGAATGTCTATCAATAGAGGAATGATTTAATAAGTTCATAATATAATACCTGCAGTTGTTTCAATGAAGATGACTTGACCAGAGGGATGTTTATGTTACTGGGTAGAATATTGTGTATAGCGTGATTTCAGCTTTGTAAAAACAAGAGTCATATGTATTCATCCATTAACGTTAAAATATGTATAGATGCAGAAAAAGGTATGGAAAGACATGCACTAAACTAGTAATGTTAGTTACCTTGAGAAGTGGAGGATAATATAGTATTATTTGACTTGTTGCTATAAACATGTGTTACTTTTATAATGTTAAAAAAAAAAAAAAAAAAAAAAAAAGGAAGTCATCATGTCTAATGTCCTGCCAGGACAGGATTCTTAGGATTCTTCAGTCTGCCCTAGACTCTTCTTGGGAAAACTTAAGCAGCTCAACTGAGCACAACTTCCTCATTCCTGTGAGTTTAGAATTGCTTTCCTAAACTACCCACCTGTTTGCTCCCTGGGTTACAAAGAGCCACTCTGATCCTTTCCTCCACACATAGCCTTCAGATATTTGAGGGCACCTCTCAATCCATTCCCTCCCCACTTTGATGGGTTATACCAAGACTTGGTCCCCAATCTTTTCACCCCACTAATGGTCAGGGCCAGTTGGCCTCCACTAATGCTTTGCTTTACTGAACACAATCTACCAATTTAGAACACAGAGAGACCTTTATTCTTCTAAAGAAGACATGTGCTTCCTGCTTGCATAGGTCAAAAAGAGATTTACCTTTGTCACTGCCTGTGTCATATTGTCCACTAAAATTCCTAGTCTTTTTTTAAATAAATTAATGTCAAGCCAAATCTCTTTCATACTATTGACTGTTTTCAACTTGAATGTGATTTCCTAACCTCTCCTCCTGTATCTACTTCTTTCTCTTAAAAATGAAGCACAGGAGTAGAAAGTGGTACATATGGGAGATGGTGGTAGGAATCTAATGAACTGTGGATTGTGGATAATTGGATTTTTCTGCCCAAGAAAAGCTGTTGGTCAGAGGATGAGCAAACGAGTTAGGAAGGTGTAGACGACAATGGCAATGTTCTGAAATCAGGCTTGCGAGTGGGAGAGACCTTAAATCCTCTGTTCCCTGGTGGCTGGGGTAGATTTGAATGTAATGATCTTGGAAACTAAAATTGTTATACGACACAGAAGAGAGATAACTCCAGAGGGGAAGGTTTTCTAGTTCCAAGGAGAGACAGCAGGAATAGCACAGAGGTAAAAGGAATGGGACGAGAAAGAAAAGAAGGAATCTAAGAAAAGGAGCAGAAATAGGACTCCATAGAGAAAAAAAGATAGCAAGCCTTCAGAAGTAATGATGGAGAAAGAGAAAAAAGCAGGGAGGTGAAATAATATTCTAGGCTGGGCTCTTTAGATTTTAAGGAATAGAAAGCTTCTCAAATTTACTTAAGAAAAATAAAAACCAAAAGGATTATTGTAGGATAGAAAAATATTACAGATCATCAGGACTGAAATGAAACATGTGAAATGGAACAGGGACTTGGCAAGCTGTTAGGGACCTGGAAAAATACGCTTTGTCTTTCTGTTTTTCCCTCTGCCTGTCTCTGTTAGGGGCCACCTGGCCTCTTAAACGGCTTCTCTCTGCCTGTCTGGCCCTTTCTCTTCTCTTTACCAATGACTTCATCTGTTTACCAGTCTGAACATGGCCTCCAGTGAGTCACTCCAGCACTGAATTTATAACACTTTCAGCCTAAGTGCTCAGGAGAAAGCGACAAGGAAACAAGCACAGGAAAACAAAGTAGGGAGAATGAGTGAGTCAGACCCCTCCAATTAGGGTTCCTCCTTGCCCCCTGGACATCCCATATTCCTAGTCACCTCCACACCTATTCCTATGATATTCCCTTGTTCACCCACTTCTATCCACCCACTCTCTTCCCTAAGTCTTCCCTGAACCTCATCGCTCTGGTGAATAGAGCTCTTCTCATCCCTCATTGCCTGTATGTCCCCAGTCCGGTGGAGAATATATATTTTTATGAGTCCTAAAGAAAATGATTATTTCTCTAGCTTCCTTCTCCAATCTGCCACTATGTTGATAACACTCCTGGAATCATTTTTCTAACTTGGGTTCCTAGTGTTTTAATTTAGATTTCAAAGTCTATTGTTCACGGGGAGCAAAGCACAAATTGGTCACTATTTTCTGGATAGAAATTTTATTTCGTTTGGAACACGGTTATAATTGCCTTTCAATCTTTTTTCACGCAATGACCCTATTTATTTCACTCTCCCTTATCCTTTTCACTTCCCTACTGATCTCAGAAATTCAGTGAGCCTTTTTCATGGCCATCAGATTCATTTTAAAACTAGATCCTTAAACCATGCTATTAATAGCATAATAGTTTATCCTGAACTGAACAAAATTAGGTAATTACTTCTTCTGGAACAACATACTATTTTGGTTGATTTATGCCTGGTCTAGTTTTAACTAACTTTCACGTCATTTACTAAGACCCTGAGATCTTTTTCTGTACTTTCACTTTGGCTGTGTTTCCACGTTCTACACCTGAGTGGTTGAATTTTCTCTCCACGTGCACCAGCGCTGTGCTTTGTCCTTTTAGAACTCTCTATCTTATCTGTTCCCTTCAGGTGTTCAAGGTTGCCATCCATTTCTGTAGTCATTGCTGACCTCTTCTTTGCCCCCTAGTTTTTTGACATGTAAGCCCATAGGATGGGGGGAGAAGGGGAAAAGTGGCAGGGATGGAGGCTATATTCTTTGAGGTTGACTCATAGGACTGTAGACTCCATTAATTTTTTTTTTCTTCCCAGAGGAAAGAATATGAATTATTTTCTCCAACAGCAAACAGAGGACCTCCTTTAAAAACCATAAAGCTCGCAGGCAACAGAAAGGAAAGGAAAACTTAAAAGGCAGGGAAAACTAATCATACAGAGGGAAAAGAGAACAAATGTGCAGTTCATTTAAAATCACTGTAGTTGAACATCAAATTACTGTACCTGACTTCCACCTATTTTATATTCTATTGAGTACTTATTTTGCCTCTAAGAATAATTATATACTGCACTGCATCACATATGCACTTAACATGTGAATTCAGCTATATATGCATAGCATAAAGCAGAAAAAAGGAAGAAACAAATTTAAATAATGGGTTGGAGACCCCCAAGTATGAGATGGGGAGGGGGGTAAATCTGCTCTTTCCTCAGACAGTCTGGTTAGATCTCGTCTCTAAGAATCTTGCTATGTTGAATAAGCTACTAAGGTTTAAAGAATTGTATTTTTCATAAATAGCTCTTCACAGTTTTTATAATAGCCCTATATTCTACATTATTTTTATATTCTACATATTTGCACATATATATCCTTATGTACAAAGTTTACAAAAACTATGAACACTACATCTTATGGATGATAGAGAGGGTTTTCAAGAATATTTTGGACCAAACCTGACTCTTGCTTTATGGGATGGCTTTGGAACCTAGCCTCTGTAAAATTGCCACTTTCCTGACCTTTTCCAAATACCTACGATTCCCCATATGCTTTATATACATGGTCTCCTTTAAACTTTACACAAATCCTGCAGGTTTGACATCATAAATATTTTACAGACGTAAAAGAGCTGAGGCTCAGTGAGGTTAAGTGACCCGGTAAGTCATTAGGTCATCAGTTAGGAACAGCACGGTGAGGAGTCCAGGCTGACAGAGAATGGGCAATACCAGGGCATTTTCTGGCGAAGTCATTTGACTTAAGTATAAAGAAGATTTATGGGTTATCTAGATCTTTAAAAATGAGTCAAATACAAGAGGGGGAAAAAAGGCTGGCTGCAGGCTTTTCCCTACAGTAAACTCAGCATCAGAGTCATAACCAAAAATGTCTGTCTGCAAAGTTATGACACTTTTATATCTTTCAGGCTGGGATTTAGCATAGAAACAACATTCACTGAACACGGTATTTACATGCTTTTGTTAGAACGTAAGCTGTGTGGTGGCGGAGGCTGACTATATTATTGTCCATTGTATCCCCAGTGTCTAGGACACAGGGCCTTACACACAGCAGATACTAAACAGATGTTTGTTGAAAGAATGAAAAAAAAAATTTAGATAAAGAAAATCAAACATTTTTCTCATTCAAAGATTCCTAAACTGGCTTTTCATCAGAATCATCTGAGCGCTCCTAAAGAGAAATAGAAAATACACATTGCTTAGATCTGTATTTTGAGATTCTAACTCAGTTGGTTTGGGGTGAGACTTGGGTATATCACTTTTTAAAAAGCTCCCCAAATAATCGAGGGAAGGTTAGAATGGTGTTTTCTAAAACTCCTTAAGTACGCTTTTCAGATTTTTTGCCTTATCTGTTTTACCTGTACTATTATCTATTAATACTTAATATTTTCTTTAAACTAATTTGCTTTTTTAGTTAAATTTATTTTGATGGGGAACTTTATATTATTGTAATATATTTTTAAAAACTAATTTTCTGCGAATTGCCAAAAAAAAGAAGAAAATTATAAAAGTAAGTACAATGAAAAAAATTGTTCCTAAATTCCAGTGAGATATGGTTACCTGGAAAGACTTAGAGATTAAGGCCAGTTCTTAGTTTAAAAAACACCAAGATTTATAAGCGTTATGAAGGAGGTTAAAAAAATATTAATATCAAAGTGAGATTTTGGCCTTGATGTCATCAGAATGACTTATCAGGGAATAAGAAGGGAATAACTTCCTCAGTTATGTGATTCAATATAACTTAAAGCTGTGTCCACACCCCAGACTTTGAGAAGCACAGTGGAATATGAAGGTGACCAGCACAGCACCTAGGACATGTTAAGTGATTCCTATATGTTGATTTCAAATATTTATAAAAAATGTACTGTGTCAGGCAAAATACCGGGTCTGGTAAATAGAAAAACAAGTCTCTGTCCTTAGGTTGCTCAATGTTATTTCATGTACCTTTTCACAGTTGGGAATTGCTAAATGGTTTGGTGATTTATTTGCATGAACAAACAGAGCTGGGATTCCTGGCTTGGACACTGATTGCATCTCTCTCTCGCCCATATGTAGCTGCTGCTTTCAAATCCAGCAAAGGGTGGGACTGTCTTTTACACTTGGTTCCTATAATCATAATCCAGTAGTACCTAATACTTACTGTGTGCTACCTCATCAAACACATTACGTGATTTATCTCACCTAAGCTCACAAGCACCTTATGAGGCAGGTACCATAAGTGACGGTCAACTTCATTTCTCAGATGAGGAAACCGAGGCACAGCTGTAAGAGGAGGTCTTACCCATCCCAGAGGACACAAAACTACAGCTTCTGTTTTGACTGGCTGAGTCCTTGCCTATGGCTTTTCTTCTATCGTATCACCTGCTACCGCTATTTAAGTCCCATTTCCTTATGCCAGTGTGATCAGGAAAGGAGCGTGGGACTCCAAGGGTGGTCTCATTAGCTTCTGGTTATTAGAAGAAAAATGCAGAGAATTGGGAGGCAGGTATAGATGAGGACGATTGGGCTGAGAATTAAGTTAAATGATAAGCAAAACAAAGGGAGAGAATAAAGGGAATATTCCACTGGAGGTTAAGAGAAAAATAATGAGCTCTTTTTTAAACACAAAAGGAGAATGTAAGTGGTGAAAGAGGAAGCCAGGCTGCTGGAGCTTGGCAGGGGGTAATTTATTGATCGACAAGTAAGAATGTGCCAAAAAGAAAGACGTAGGGAAGGAAAATTATTTGCTGCAGCTTTCACAATGGGAGACGTCCAAGGAGGCAAGAAGAGATGTAAATTTCCCAGGGGAAGAAGATTATGAAGTAAGATTCTTGTTTTCAAGTCCTCAAAAGGCAAAGCATCGCCTTTGATGTCGAACAAAGATCAAACCATGCAATTGGCCCTGGATACTAACAGACGTCTGAAGCTTTTTGGGGTATAGGGAACTAGGACTAAATATTCCTGATTCCTGAGTAGAGTCAGAGAAGTCCTAGATTTGCTCAGAGAAGGGGCTCAAAAGGTTTCTATGGATTCTCTTGGAGAAAAGAGTAGAGTCTAGAATTGGAGGCAAAGAAATAGCTTCTTAAGGATACTGCTGGAGAGGGGAAGTGCTTTGAAAGACACACAAAGGGTAAGCAGTTTGTCCACACATTACAGGGCACATTATTTATCCCCCCTGGGAAAACTGCTAGCAGAAACTGAGACGAGCAAGGACAGCTAGGGAAAATGGACACCATATTATGGTTCAGCACACAGACAAATAAAGGCAGCAGACAAACCTCCCTTCCTCTCTAAGCAGTATATGCTGCTGTGCAATTTGAGTGTTCGTTTTACACTTTCTTGTTTCCAAGTTCTCTAAGGAGTCTGACTCATGACTCTCCCCAACAATTTATTTTTTCCCTTCATGAGAACTCTCTAGTTTAAAATGGCATTCTATTTTAACTGCATTTATAGGCATGCACATTTTTTTGTCTTGAATTATAGAAAATGAGACAAACCCAGATCTTGAGTTATGACACCAAATAGAGGGAGGTATTTTCATTTTTTTAAAGGTTGCAGATAGAGGGATGCTAAGTTTACAGACTGTTTAGAATTTCAATCTCTCAACATATATGACAACACTTGCAAATGCTTCTGCTCATACATTTTTTTTTCCCTTTTCCTAGAAGGGACCAATGCCAATAAAGCTGATCTGCCTGAGTTATGGCTTTTTCCTTTCTGATAATCAGCAAGAATTATGCAAAGGCACAGTGTTGTTATCAAACAGAAATAGAGAGCAATCTAATTCTACCTGGTAATTTGGCATGGCACATTGTTTTCCCAGAATTTATCTCCCCAAAGATGCTGGCAGGATGATGTCTATAGGAAAGCAGTCCAATTAAGAAGAAAATTTCTGGAAAGTCAACTTTAATGTTCAATGTTGTATTTGAATTTGCAAATGTTACATGGGTTAATAATGAGCTTGTGTTGGAAGAAAAAAATACATTTTTTTTTCTTGGTGGTTAAAACAAAGGAGAAAATATCTAAAAGAACTTTTTTGGATTTGTTTTTATTTAAGGAAAGGTGACCTACTCCAAAGATTTTCTTTTTCATTGCTACTAGAAAATAAAGACAGAAAGTCTAATATTGGATAGTGGATCCTTTGACTTAAGGAGAAATCCCTGGGCCAGGCCGAGAATTCTGCATTCTGCACTGATGGTTGAAGCAAGAGAATGTGAAGGAAGATTTGAAACAAGACTCTTGACTTTAACAGTTTTGCAGGCAACTGTCACTGCCATCAGCCCAGAGGCCACTCACAGGGCAGGTCCCTGCAGCTTCTTCCCTACAAAGGAGTGACTCTTGAGCACGTGACATTTCTCAGCTCAGTGAGAATGTGAAAGTTTACCGGTCTTTCAAAAACAAGCATTAGAGGGTGGGAACCCACTTACCTCAATTTATCCACAAAGATTCAAACTGATGATTCGTTTTCCGTTACCACCTTATCTGCACTTACAGAATCTTATTCAGAATCTTGGGTGGGAATTTCCTTCAGCCAAAGGATGTGAACATTCACTGAAGTGTCACATTACTGGGGTTACTGTGTTTCAGGCAAATAAACTCTGGCCACATAACCAAGTTAGAAGCCTCTTCCTTCTTCCCTGCCCTCACAGAAGTGTGTATGTGCTTCCATCCAAAAGCAGCAACTGGAGTTCTCCAGTTCCCCCAATGTTCTGAGCATTCCTGATTCCCAACTTGGAGCTAGCTACCTATCACTCAGCGGTTATTAAAAGCCGGATACCATGCTAGCATTTTTCCCAATAACAAGTCACATGAGTTAGACTAGTTAGATAATACCTAACTAGTATTATCCCTACCTTATTGATGAGGAAACTAATACTTTGAGAGCTTAAATAAAAGGCCCAAAGCCACACAAAGACAGAGCTGGGATCTGAACCCAGGAGCTGTTACTCTAAAACCCCAGACTCTCTCCCAGAACGATTCCAACTGCGGGCCGTCCTCCTCTACTAGAGGATACGTGGATGTAAGTCGGCCCTAAATTTCTCCTGGCAATAAGAACGTTTTGCTCACACATTTTGAACAAACAGGCAATTATTTTGTTTTATTTTAAAGTATCCATGTGACTCATCCCTTCAACTTCCACATGTCTCTGTGCATGGTCTTGACTCATATTTTGGGTGTTGCTCACATAAAATATATCCCATTTTTCTTCAGGGTCCTAAGGCATTTTAAGCGGCAGCCAACACATACTGGGCTGCGTTGTAATTTTGAGGCTATGCTTCCCTTTAAAACATGCCAATGTGGAAAGGAAGAAACAGTCCTCCGTCATTGGCTGCAGGGATATCCGGGCTGAACAAACACGTGGGTCCCTCTCAGTGTGGCGGCCACACAAAAGCTCTAGGAACTGAGCTTACCCCTGTCTGTTCTGGAGAATGAACCGTTCTCCCCCGCGGCCTTGTCCACTCTGTCTACAGCAGCCCAGAAGAAACGTGAGACTTAGTGTTTCTCGAGGTTTGCTGCACAAGTTAGTCCTTTACTCAACTCTGGGGCTTCTCCAAGCAGAATCTTCCAGGCTCTCATGTTCCGCTAGCCACTTGGTATTTTATACAACATAAAACATAATGAAAATCTGGGCACTGTCCAATCAATTCAAGCTTTTAAATCGGTATTGAACATCTTCTGACTTGCTATTTGTTCAATCTTTTTTCAGTTTTATGTTGTTTTTTGCCCCTAGAGGTAACTTTGGTCTCCTGGACTGTGGGACAGTGGGTGAGCCACAGTGGCCCTATCTCAGAGATTTTTGCCTGGGGAATGAAAGAAGGGAAAATGTCAACAATAACCACAACGATTGCTATGGTGATTACACAGGAGAGAAATCTAGGATCGAACATGCACCAATGGCAACACCAAGCACGATCACCTTTCAAGTGTGGGAAAGCTTTGGTGGCTGCTATTGTTAGATTAGCAGTAAAAGCTGTTAGTAAATGCCACAGAAACAAATTGCCCCTTCCTGGAGCCAGTGGGCATTTGTCTCTGTCACTCCTCTGGGCATGGGGCTCCGTTTTCTTTGCATGGATAGCAGAGCAAATCCTGCTTTGGAGGAAAGAGGGAGCTCCTTTATACGTTTCTGCACTGCTAACCAACCTCAGTCGCTCCTCTCTCTCTCTCTCCGGCCCAATGCTTGCACGGAAAATGGAGGTAATGATTTATATGTCGTAAGCATTTCTGACAGGTGCACTCTATCTTGGCTCCCTCCAGCCCCAGGACTAATCGGAAGCTTATCTTTTCCTTTGTGTAATAGGGAGCTGTCAGGTTCTATGACCCTCCCAACAATTCAATCACTCATGGGAGGATTCACCTTGGAGGGAGGACGCCTTGATATCGCTGAAGCCCGGTGGAGACTGTGCCCTGACATGTATCCAAACAGTGGCAGCCGGGGGCCAGAGGGCAACATGGCCAAAGTGCCAGGATGCCATTTGCTTCCTAAATTTAAACTCTTCATATATTCTCCAGGAACTGTCTGACTTTTTCACCTTGGTGTACACATCCTGTCTTGGGTGCAGGACATTTAGCTATCTGGGCAAAGAAGAGCTGTTCCGCAAAAGAGACCCGTGTAGAGAAGAGAAGGCTTTCATTGCTCTTGGGGAAAAAAGCGTGTTCCTCAATAAGGCCTGTAGTGCCCAGTGTGGTCTGGCCCTACCTGCCTCGCCACCTGCATCTTGTTGGTACCACACACCTCTCATGCTCAGCATCTCAGCCACCCTGGCCCTCCTCCCATCCTGTGTCCTTCTGTGCTACCTCCCACCCTGTGACCTTTGTCCATGGCACCTCTGCCTGGCACGCTCTTCCTGCTCCTCCTTTTCCCTACCTCCTGCTTCACCTTAAAAATTAACCACCTAGGAAATTATTCTCTGCTCACCCTGAATGGATCGAATTCTCCCCATCATCTGCTCTCCTCCCCTCCCCTCTCCTCTGGAGGCCCCACTGCAGTGTCGGTTTTATCTTAGGAGCGTTTGATTTGTGCCCTTTCCAGCAAAAAGAGGCTACAAGCTCCATGAGGGCAGGAACTGTGTCTTTCGTGTTCACTGCTATAACTCCAGGGCCTGTCCCGGTGCCTGACTTACAGTAGGGTCTTGAGTGCTTGTGGGATTAATGAAAAAATGAATAAGCAAGAAACATAGGTGTTGCCTATGTTCTCAATTGATTTGATCATCAAGCAGGGCAAAGGAGTGTCTAATCGGGACTGGTGTGAGTCATCTGTGGATCCCTCTACATGGATGACTTTACTATGGGAAGGAATAACGGCAACCCAAGCGTGGCTTTGTTTTGTCACTTCTATCGCAACCTCTAACCTCCTAACTCCTGAGCTGCTCTGCTGTCTTTGCTGGCAATCTTTTGTTTCCCCCACAGGATACTTTTCTGAGATGCTATCTGAATTTGGAGAGCAAAGGATTAAAAAAAAAACCAAGCTTCCAGAAGTTTCTAAACATCTGCAAGTTTGGCGTTGAACTAGTAAGATAATTGGAAGACGTTTTCACCTTGTGTCTGGATGTTTTGGCATTAAATAGACAATGCCCTTATTTAATTGAATGTTGCTGAACTCTCAATCTCTGAAAATAATGAGAGAATGTAGGATCGCAGAACAGCGAAGAAAATGTTGAGAAGGAACTCAGGCAGTCTCTAAATACACAAGATTGACTGTAATGTCAGGCAAGGGTACACGAAGTTGACATTATTACTGTTTTCAAATAAAAGCTCCTAGCTCACTGCATTGTAAGTCCCACAGGGCAGGGACCACACATACCTGTCATGACTGTATGTGTGGAATCTTGTCTTGAGAGATGGCAGATCAGACAGACGTTAGATTAGACAAAAGGGAAAGTTTGTGAACAGCGATGGCTTTTAGATTGGTTAATGGGGGCATTTCTACTTCAAGAAGACTCTAAAGTAGGATAAATCCTCTGGCTCAGAGGGCTGAAAACCAATGCCATTGGGATGCCAGATAACATGGTGCTTGAGAGAGGCTGGTCTCCTCTTAAGTTAGCAGTGAACTGTGGTTCTGCTACTTCCTAGCACAGTGACTCTAACCTTGCACAAATTATTTCCTCTCCGCAGAGCATAGTTTCCTCATCTGCAAAACGCTCTTAGCTGCTGGGGTTAGCAACCACTCTAGGAAGTAGGCAGAGGGTCTGGTACAGTGTCAGGCACCAGTAAGTTCTCAGTTGCTATTAATGGACTTGAGTGTGAAGAGGGAAGTTCTATTAATAGTAAGGATCTTTTACCATCAGGTGATCCTGTGACTGGAAGGCATTAAGGGCAGAGTGAAAATGCCACCGGCTGGTAACTCCTGCTCACTGACCCAATTCTTTCAGCCTGCATCTCCCAAAGCGAGGTCTGCCGCTGCGATACTCTAAGCAACAGATCAATGAACTGTTTGTTGCTGGTCCAAGACAAGATAAAACAGCTCAAGTCAGAATCAGTGTCTTGCTTCATCCATAGAGAAAGTCTTGCTATG
The DNA here is from genome assembly GCF_020740605.2 of Lemur catta. Lineage (NCBI taxonomy): Eukaryota > Metazoa > Chordata > Mammalia > Primates > Lemuridae > Lemur > Lemur catta. The sequence goes on from NC_059132.1 coordinate 10,964,995, forward strand.
GAAAAAAAAAATGTCAGCTGAACGACACAGTGGCTAAATGACACACCTGACTCATTCTGATGCAAGCCCCTTACCTGGTTGTGGACCAGCATGGGCCAAAGACCACATTCTGAGTAAATGCTCTAAAGGACAGTAATCCCCTGAATTGAGAAAAGGGTTCTTCATGGTCAGATAAGTGTGGCGGAAAATACTGCATGTCATCTCTCTCTCTTGGAGTTTGATACTGCATATTAGTACATTAAAGATTCCCAGAAACCCTGAAGCAAATAAGCTTGCTTCAATGTGTTTAAGTTAGGCTTTCCTGTATTACTCGAGCAAGAGACATTTGTAAGAGTGTGTGTGTGTAGATGTGTACCGCTGCTTCTCATGTGTTTCCGATAAAGAAAACAAGCCCATCTGGATCACAGCAACACATTGCAAGAGTGTGACCCAGACTCTTCCACTCAAACAAACACAAATCTAACACCTTTCAGGTAGAAAATTCCTTTCCTTGTGGCTCAACCATTCTAAGGAAACCAGAGGATAAAATCTTTTTCCTGTTGAAAACAGTCTCCTTTAACATAAAACCAGCCCTATATAAAAGGTTTCCTTTAACCAGTTTCTTGTTTTTGTGCATCAGAGAAAAGAAAGTATCTTGCTATCCACTACCCCCTAGGGAAATATTTGAAATCTTTTTCTCTGGTAAGAACTGGTATTTAAGATGCTTACATCAATGTATCAGTTGAAGCCTGATTTGCAACGTATTAGGATCAAAGTGATCATGCCCTCCATTGAACTTGATTCCAAATCCATTTGTGTTAATTATTTTCTACAAAAATCCAATGTATAATGAGCAGAGGCCCTAGAAGTCCTCTATTGATTTCAAATTAGTTCTTTGCATAACCTAGTAGCGAATAGGGATCTAGGTGCGTTATTTTTTGATCTCCTGTTAAGAGAGTGTAGTAGAAAAACAAAAGTCAGTTGTAGGCGTTGTTAACATTCTCAGGTTTCTGAAGCAATGCACTGTGCTGTGTGCCCTGTACATGCCTGCACGCACACACGCATGAACATGTAGTTTCGTACACAGGCATGCACATGTAGTTTCAGGCACTGGAGACTCACACTCCTCACTCCAGCAACAGTGAACTCACACTTTGGAGCTGGGACCTGCTGTGGGGATGATGTCTTTCTCATTACACTCATAATTCAGATAATTTCATCTGAAAGATTCAGAAAATAAAGGATTTTTCCACCTTTCATCATCTAATTATGCCTTGATTTTCCACTTCCTTTAAAAAATATACAAAAAGCCCTTTAAATGAAAAGATGGGAGAATCACACCCAATAACTTCTCTTTTGAGAAAAATCTATCTGGGTCAGTGTGAATTAGGTTTGAACAGGGACAATATTTTTCCTTGCAAAGCTTGAAAAACGCCAGTAGCCTGTCCTGTCCTGGTCAACCTTCCTATGTCTCTGAAATGGAGACCATTTAATGACCAAGGTTAGGAAGAGAATGGGTCTGGAATACTGTCCAGCCTCATGGCCAGGGACTCTCAAGATAAATGGCACCAGATGCCACGGAACACCCAGATTTTCTTCTGCAATGTGATTCTTTTCTTTTTCTGACACTAGTGGACTTCTCAGCTTCCCACTGCCATTAAGTATGCATATGGGGATACTGTCCTGTATCAGTTCCTGTCACATTCAAGAAGCCACGGATGACTTCCAAAGGGTTCCAAAGGGTTTGGGAGCAAGAGACAAAGAAAACTCGATCCTAAACCAGGTATAGGATTCTGCTTATACTTATGATACCTTTCTGTTGGATCTAATTACTCCATGGTAAATGCAGTATAACAAAGATTCTGTGAGGATGAAAGAAAATATTTTATTGTCAGTGAATACACTCTGAACCCAAGGCAGCTTAGGAAAGCTAGTACAAGCACATACTCAGAATAAGGCATGATGGATTACTGGTCTCTAAATCTAACACTACTTTGAACTTTTCAATATATTCATCAGGTTTTCCTGAAACTCTTGGTCTTCAGGTGAAAGACAAGATGGGAAGGGAGAGGAGAAAGGGTATAGCATACACTGAGCATCTCTTGATGGTAAGTACTACGCCAGACACTTTGACAGTGACTTTATCAGCCTGACCTCTGCAAGAACGTACAATTACTTCCATTTTACAGATGATGGTTGAGATCTGGTCAGAGATCTGCCCCTTCCTTGAAGACTCTATAGCATAGTGTAAGAGCATAGACTTTGGAGTCAGACAGAACCTGGTTAAGAACATGATTGGCCACTTAGTAGCTGTAGACTTGGGCAAGTCATTACAGCTGTCTGAATCCAATGTCCTCACCTGCGACGTGGGGATAACAACCACACCCACTCCACAGGGCTGATGTCAGGGTGCAATGAGCTGGTGCTTGTAATCTGCCTGGCAGAAGGCCTGGCACACAGGATGTGTTTAATAAATATCCACAATAGTGTTACTGTTATAGCAACTGGCCGCTAGCTGGGCCGCCCCTGTGACTTGAGTACGAGTAAGGGGGGAAAAAAGTTGAGTCAGAACAGACACTAACAGCTCAAATCAATCACAGCCAGAGTCATAATGGACACTCCTTCTAAATCGAATCACTTGTAAAGGCAACCGTGCTTTGATAATAATGTTGTCCTCAGATTAATATATGTAGAACCTCGAGGTGGGAGGAGAAAAGAGGAAAAAGAAAGGAATTTAAAAAATCAAATCCCAGAAACTCCACTTTTGAGTGAACCCTAGAGATCATTATGCCAATGGCTCTCGAAGCCAGCTGATCTTCAGAACTGCCAGAGATATAGCTGAGAAATGCGGGTGGATGCCTTGGCCCCGCTCCTGGAGATTCTGAGTCAGTCGGTTGGGGATGACTTAGATGTTCCCAGAGTCTGATGATCATCCCGATTTGGTATGCTAAGCCATGACCTAGTTCCATGTACCCTTCCTGCCCCGCCTTCCCCCCAAACAAAACAGAAAGCCCACCTATGCCCAAGGCACCAGTAACTTCCACAGTTTCCTTGACAAGTTGCTCTCTACTCCCTGCTTACTCAGGTATGTTTTGGCTCTCGGTGAATATTCAGATACATATACTGGGAAACCTATTTTAATACAAGAGGCAAGATAGCACATGGGTTTTAGAATCATAAAAACATGAATTCAAGTCTAAGCACTACCACTCACTAGCCATCGGACCTTAGGCAAATTTCTTAACCTCTATGACTTCAGGTACCAAGTCTTCAAAATAAGATCAATGCCACTTTATAGGTTTATCTTGAAGATTAAATTAGCCAATGTATGCAATGTGTTCTTCGAACACAGCAAATGCTCGATAAATGTTAGCTGCTCTTATAGTTCCAATTGAATTAGTCCCTTTGGCTAACACTGTACACAATGATGAAGTCTCTGAACATTAGCCAAAGAAATTAGCCAATGAGCAGAAGAGGAACGTGCACAACCCGCACCCCTCAAAGGTGAAACATGCCAAAACATAGAGGCTTGTCAGTGAGGGTAGTGCCTGAATTCTTGTGAAGCTCTCTCTGATCCCATAACTGAAACCCCATGACACAGACAGATACAATCAGATAATGATGGCAATCAATAACGATAACAGAAATTATTATTTATTTTCATAAACACAGAGTATGTGCGTCCCGCTGAGTTACACACATCACATGCCAGCATTCACTTTGGGGGCAGTCAATCAATGAGAGATCTCAATATCTCCCCGCCGACGCAGGAGGGGGAAGATGGAGCGGAGGTTGAGAAATTACCCACACCGGAGTGACACATTCGCAAAGTTAATCTAATCCAGGGGCTGTCGGTGCCATTGCAAGCCTGTGAATATGGAATAGGTTTGATTGATTTTTCACTGCAGTAGCTAAACACGCCATTGTTATTTGCAACAAATATGAGGAAAGGAAAGATAAAACCATAAAAGGATTGGATCTGAAGCCCCAGAACAGCAATAAATCACACAATGAAGTCTAAAAAAAAATTAAAATTGTTAGAGGAAGGCTGTATCTGTCTCCTAAGAGGGCTCGGTTACCAAAGCATAAACCCCACATTAAAACCTGGGGCAGTGAAGGCTGATCTTGACTCAACCAGTAATTTGCCCTGAAACTGGCCTGGGGTTACCCATCTTCCCGGAGTATCAGGAGATCTCCTGACCTGGAATGACAGTGGCACTAATTATTAAACACCCATTTCACATGTCCACATGTATGTTTTTAAATGTAAGAGCCACAGCTCTTGGTTTGTAGTCCCAGCGCTGGAATAATCAACTGAAGGACACTGGGCGAATCCCTTTCCCTCTCTGAGCTGACATCAGGTTTAAGTGTTCAGGTCCCAGAGCAAAGTAGATCAAGGTTGGATTCTCAGCCCTACATGATCTTGGGCATGTTATCTAACCTACTGGGCATTTTAACAGCGAGGTGACTAATTCAGACAGAGTATAGCATGGTCCACGGGATATGGCAAACGAATGCTAGATACTATCATAGCATTTTCACCACATACCAAATACCTGTCCAAATACCTCCTCATTGGCTGTTCTGAAGATGAATCAAGGGATTAGGTAAAACACTTTGTGATGTAAATGGGATTTTAAAATTTTAGTAATAAGGTGGTATTATTAAATTACCATCATGATTATTGGTTTGAATGTTATGATATTCAGCAGGGGATACGGTTTCCAAAGAAGTGCTTCTCATAGGCTCTTCGGGTAACAAGTGATTGGATTTGAAAGGCTATCTTCTATGAAAATAAGAATAGCCACATTCTTGATTTGAAAAGCTGAGCTTCTCAGCACTGAAACAGAACAGGTTCATTACACCATGAGGATTAATTAGCTGTCGGGTATTATTAAATATTCTCACTCTCAAGACCCACGTAGAACCGGAAACTATGGAAGTGAGCAAGAAGTAATCATAGTTCCGGGAGGGAAAAAAAAAAGACACAATTGCTGGCAATGCAAATTTCAAGAGCAGAGCATGTTAGTAAATTATAGTCTGATTAATATCACATCAGCTTGTTCACTGTTTGGAGTCTTTGTTCTGAATCTACAGTCTTCAGGGTTGCATGTTTTTTTGTTGTTGTTGTTCTCTCCCCCACTACTGGGATCAAAAAGGAAAGGAGGCTAGCCTTTTCAGTGTTTCCATCAAAAGAATGCTGGGGGGTGGATGTTTACACTGAAATGCAGTATATTTGGAAGCCTAGGAAGGGAGAGGCGGTGAGATCAAGATGAGCTCAAGATGGGATTTATAATTAATAGCAAATCTGTCTCCCAAATTGGCATAACCACAGTTCAAATAATTGAAAAGAAACAGAGGCTCATAAAAGTGACAATTCCAGGGGCCTTAGGGATGACAGAGTCCAGTGACCACACACCCCCTGTCTCAGCCACCAGGGGCAAGTGCTAAAAATGCAGATTCCGGCCAGGCGCGGCTGCTCACGCCTGTAATCCTAGCACTCTGGGAGGCCGAGGCGGGCGGATCATTTGAGCTCAGGAGTTCGAGACCAGCCTGAGCAAGAGCGAGACCCCGTCTCTACTAAACATAGAAAGAAATTATACGGACAGCTAACAATATATATAGAAAAATTAGCCGGGCATGGTGGCGCATGCCTGTAGTCCCAGCTACTCGGGAGGCTGAGGCAGGAAGATTGCCTGAGCCCAGGAGTTTGAGGTTGCTGTGAGCTAGGCTGACGCCACGGCACTCTAGCCTGGGCAACAGAGTGAGACTCTGTCTCAAAAAAAAAAAAAAAAAAAAAAAAAAAAATGCAGATTCCTCTGGGCTCACCCACTGGGGATGGGTCCCCTGAATCTGTACTTCCCGGTCCTCTGTTTGGCAGTTTGGGAACTAAACTTGGAGGGAAAACATGTGATTCATTGGCCAGAGTCACACAGCTGGTTAACAAGAAAGCAAGAACCAGAACTGGGACTTTCCAACTCTCAGCCACACCTCAGGGCCGCCTCCTATGTTTTAGATGAAGTCCGCCTCGTTGACATCACTGTCTTGCCCTGGGGAGGATCTCTGCCCGCATGGAAACTTATATAGGCCTCCTTTCTTCTTTAGCACAGGATGGAATTCTCCGAAAGGTTAAGCACAGACCTGTGAAACCCCATAGAGTGCCATGGACAATAGAACTCTATAGTGGAGTCCACAGCTGGCATCTAAAAAATTCCATCCACATAGAAAACAAGGGCACGGTAAAGTCTGGGCAGAATTCCATGGTATAAACTCCTCAGTGGCACTTAATGCATTTGTTTTCCCCGCAGGATTGCAACGTCCCGAGAGGTGAAAGACGATCTTATTCCTGTATTGCCAGCACAGTGCTTGCCACGTAGCAGATATCAGTGAGTGCTTTGTGGAATGCATACAACAGTATAAAAAGTAAGATAATACGAATTTTCTCATATATCTAGGCCCACTATCAGTAGGGGGTAATAACAGCCATGATGATTATGATGATGATATAAAACTAAAACAACAGCAGGGAACTAACATTATCGACTGCTTTCCAGGAGCCAGACGCTACATAGGCTAAGCGCTATCTCACACGCAATATCTTACTGAATCCCCACAACGATCCCAGGAAGTCATCTCTGCTAATCAGAGGAGACACTGGAGCACAAGGAGCTCAAACACAGGTATATACTGCATAGCAGTAGACTGCATAGATGACAGTGGTCCCACAAGACTATAATACTGTATTTTTACTGTACCTTTTCTATGTCTAGATACACAGATACTTACTATTGTGTCACAGTTGCCTACAGTATTCAGTACAGGCACATGCTGTAGAGCTACGTAGCCTAGGAGCAGTACACTGTGCCCTGGCCTAGGTGTGTAGTAGGCTCTGCCACCTAGGTTTGTGTAAGTGCACTCTATGATGTTTGCACAACAATGAAATCACCTAAGGATGCATCTCTCAGCATATAGCCCCATCATTAAGTGACACACGACTGTGATATGCCCAAGGTCACCAGCCAGAAAGTAATGGAGCCAGAATTCTAACCCAGGCCAGACTGACTCGATGTTCCTACTTTTCCCTGCTCTACTCTCCAGTCTCCAAAACCTTCAAAACCAAGGTGGGCTCGCCCCGTAGCTCTCCAGGCTGATGAGAGGAACCAGAGCAGCCAATGCTTGCTGGAGCAGAAAGAGCTCAGCTGAAGACCGTGTGCACCTACTAACACTGGGTAAACACGCAACAGCCTAGCGCCGTGGCCAGCACAGAGTCAGTGTTCAAAAAGCATCTGCCGAATCAACAGATGAACAAATAAGTACATGAATTAGCGAGTGAGCTAATCAGGCACACAATGACCATCTAATTCTCATTCCTGCTTTTAGACCCAGGGTGAGAACCTCTTTTCCCCACATACACTTCACTGTCTCCTTTGCAGTTTTTGGTCTTCTGTAGTGCAGCTGGCGGCTGAAATCCCTTGTCCTACACACTTTGTTTAAAAGTCCCTCGGGGCAAGGGCTGGTCCCAACATGTGCCTGCTTTACCACTCACGTTGAACGTGTGCAAAACTGAACTCGTCATCCATCCTAAGCCACTCTACCTACATCTAGAGAGCCTTCTCTTCTAAGTCTGCTGGCGTCAACCCATTTTAACACCACTTCCCCAGAACGCCTTTCCTGGCCTCCCAGAACCAAATGTAATTTCTTCCTCCTTTGATAAAACTGCAACGCTCTGACACTCTCTCAATGCATTTATCTTACTCTACTTAGTGTTGTAATCATTCATATATTAGTCTTACACATCCTCTTTCCTTACTGGACTATCCATTTCCGGAGGGCAGGAAGGAAGCTAGTCAGACTAAGAGTACAGATCAAGTATTGAGGACCAGTCATAGAGGAAGGGGCTTCCAGCCTCCTTGCATTTTATACTCCTAAGTCCACGAGCAGTAGGTGTGATATTCACCATTCTGCAGATGGAGAAACTAAAAATAACTTGCATGATGGAAGCTCAAGAAGGTTGAGTGACTATGTGAGATTCTGGTACGAGGCAGGATTTGAACCCAGGCCTGTTAAATTCTAAAGTTTGTGTTCTGAACCATCAGACTACAACTTTCCATCTGGGCATTTTCATCCCCTGTATCTTGAGTACAGAATGTACTTAAGACATTTTAGGTAACATGGACAGAGGGTAAGAATATAGTAACGTCTGCCAATGGCCATGTGGGAAGGTCCTCAGGGACAAAAGGAAAAGCATGGCTTTGCAGTCATTAAGGCCTGGTACCTTTCCTCCTCCTCCTCCATCTGCCACCAGAGACCGGGGTAGCCAGGGTCTCTGCCCAAGCTTCCTCTCTCGCACATTGCAATTGCGACCTCCAGCAGCAGCCAGCATGTGACCAGCCTTAGCAGACCTTCCCCTGACCCGGGTGGGCAGCGCAGCCGCCTGCACTCACCCGCAGGGTAGTGATGGTGGCAGGATCCCGGAGCCGGCCCTCCTCATCCTTCAGATTGTAGCCTTCTGGCCTCTTATCGCGCTCGCTGACTTTCCATAGCTTCACAGTTTTATCTGGGGAAGGCAATGAGAGGAAGTCAGAATTACAGAGAAAGCAAGCTCACAAAGGAGCATTTGTAGGGGTAGTGGGAGAGGTAGGGTAACCATGGGAAGAATTGCTAGAGAAACTGGCTCACGTTAAGGACTGCGGTGCATAAATCCTGTGTCACCTGAAGGCAGAGCTCATACTTCAAAACAAAAACATATATTGTGCTGGGACAAAAGGTTTTCCCTGACAACGGACTCTTAAATATATAGCTTACACATTATTTTAGCTCATTCAATAGAAGTATTTATTGAACATTGCATAATAGTAGCCACATACATAGAGCTTACTATATTAGCACTTTACATGGAAAACTGATTTAATAGTCAAGATAACTCTGGGAATTAGTCCTATTGTCTCTATTTTGGCATCCCAACTCACTTAACACTGTCCTTGCCATGTCCTGAAGGGCTCTCCACGGCCTGCACTTTCTACTTTCTCAACCTTTCTGATCTCACTGTCCACCCCTCCTCCTCCTCACTCACCGTGTTCCTGCCACATGGCCTCCTTACTGCTCCTTCTATACCCTGAGCCCACTCCTGCCTCAGGGCCTTTGCACTTGCTGTGCCTTCTGCTAGGAAAGCTCTTTCCCTTGTTTTTCTCATGACTCACTCCTTCATTTTGCTCTTGCTGTTCACATCCCAGCTTCAGAGGGTTATGTAAAACATGCATGAAAAATGCTGTCCTCACCACCATTCTCTACCCCCTTTCCCCTGCTTTATTTTTCACTACCCAACGATTCGTTGGTTATTTATGTGTTATTTGTCTCTCACTAGGAATGTAAAATTGTTGAAGGCAGGGATTCTACCTTGTTCATCACTAGACCCCCAGCACCTAGAGCAGGGCCTGGGACATAATGGATGTTCGATAAACATTAGTTGGATGAATCATCACATCTGATCTACACAGTGCATATTTTATTTCTAGCAATATTCAGTGAAATAAAATGGTGAGAAGATGAATCAAAATGATACTCCTTTCTCTTTGTTGTCTCTGTGGTATCTCCAGCTGGAAGCTACCTTTCTGACCCTGGTGTTGTCCCAGCGCTTTATAACACTTGATGACACCTGTCATTTTCCATAGTGTTAAGAGAGGTGAGAACTTTCATGCCTACAGGGCTCAGGCAGGCCAGGGGAACACAGGAAAGAGGTTAGGGGTTCTGGGGAACTGGAGACAGCATGCCCCACCTACAGGTTTTCAATTCCATTTTTTTATGGAAACATGTTTGGGCCAAACAGATCATGTCTGTGGCTTGCCTGCCTCTGTAGGCTTCCCCTATCAGATGTACTTCTCCTTTGGAAGGGAGGACCTCAGTTGCCTTCTTTGTACCTTCCTCTGTCCTGCACAAGGTAGGCTTAGGAATCAGACAAGCGTGAGCCCAGGACCCACTCTAATTCCAGCCAGCCATGTGGCCAATGGCTGGGATTCCCACCTAGTAGGTATATAACTAGTTTTCTTGAGTGACTAACAAATAGGATTGCCAGATTTAGCAGGAAAAAAGTACAGAACATCCAGTTAAATTTGAATTTTAGATAAACAATACATAATTTTTTAGTGTAAGTATTTCCCCCATAGTTCAACCTTACCAATAAAAATACTTCATTTTTTTGTGCCTCAGTTTCTTTATTTGTAAATTGGGAAAAATAGTGTCTTCCTCATGGGGCTTTTACAAGGATTAAATGAATCACAGCATGCAGAGTGTTTAACACAGTATAAGGCTTCTAAGGATGGTCCACCAATGGCAGCTTTGATTAGAATTAGCAAACTAGGCAACTATTCTGCAATAAAGTGTTGCTTTGACAGCTTTAGCTTTATCCTGTGATGATGTCCACACATCCTAGGTCTTCTCTGTCATACTGTCATCAGAGAAAGGCTGCCCCTCTACCCTGCCTTTATTAGAGATTTTTTTTCTTTTTGCCCCCTCATCTCATGCCTCCATTTCTCCTCGCCTGACTCCCCTCCACCACCTCCCAATTCTCACACCTTTGGAAGGTGGATCTTGTAAGCAGGAGATGTGGATCACAGTGTTGCTGCCCTCACAGTGGGCAGAAGCAGATGCCTTGTTCTCAGAGGTCTTAATGGACCACGTTATGAACTGGGCTTTCAGCAGCAAGGTGGCTGCTGTAACAGGTAAGTGCCCCTGCGTTCTCGTATCTGGAAATCACTCGGGCTGGTCACGCCTGCTGGCCTGCCCAGCAAGGCTGCTAAGTGTGTGATTTGTGCTCTCTGAACTGTAATGTGCCAGTAATTTTTATCTTATATTGTTCTTATGGTGAATGATAAATTGCTATAAAGAGAAATGGAGAAATCATGGGTATAACATAAAGAATCAAAATCACCTCTAATCTCTCCAGTTAGGGACAATTACTGTCAACATTTTGCATCAATCTTTACAATATTTTCTTTAAGCAATTTTTTGGGGAATACCAACCTGTAATAATATTGCCTATACAAAGTTTGTATTTTCTCGTTTAATTTCCTTTTTTAAAATTATACATGTGGCCCATGTAATTGTAATTTAAAAAACCGTAAAGGTAAAACAATTAAAAATCTCCCTTAATTCCACTAGACAGTGGTAACTATTATGAAAATTTTGTGTATATTCTTTCACTGTATTTGTATATGCAATTATGTAGCTGTTTTAGTAAACAAAATGTTATAGTTTATACTTTGCATTTTGCCTAATCGCATCTACCTATCCCTATAAACATATTTATAGTGGTATTATAAATTATATATACTATATTATTATATATAAAACTTATATTAGTTATGAGAGTTTGTTAACAACTAAAGGTCTAATAGTAGGAAACTTACTAGTAAACTATAAGAGAATCATACAAAGGAATACTATGTAGTCATCGAAAATATGGTATTTAAGAAGACTATTTAACAATTAGGAGACTATTCCTGTTATTAATTGTTGTTTTATTAAATAAAAAAATCTGGTCACAAAATAGTTTGTAGAATATACCACATTTCTCTTAAGAAGCAAACATTTATCCATGTCTTCTTGGTTTTTTTTTTTTTTAAGACATTAACAGTGGTTCTCTATGGATGGGAACAATTTTATTATTTTCATTTTGTTTTTCTATACTTAAATTTTTTTATAATAAAAATATACTACTTTTATAGTAAAAACCAAAACAAACCAACTAACCAACCAAATTCAGTATACGTCTGCCTCTCATCATAGGTATTAAGGCAAAAGTAGAAAACTGTGTAAAGCAATGTGTTTGCATATGACAAATAATTTGAAGGCTTAGATTGACAATTGAATGTTGGTCTTATTTTTCATTAAAAATTATAAAGTTTCTAGTAGAAAGTAAAAATTGTTCCCAACTATAATGAGATAAGCACTTTTTTTTTTTTTTTAAAGATAATTGATGGTGAATTCAATCCAATTCCCTATGGTTGGGTTGCCTGGAGTCATTCTTGACTTTATTATCACACAATTTTTCTTGACTCAGTATCTTGAAGCTTTGTGGATAAAAAAGTCGAAGGAACATGTGGCTGTTACTATGAGTAATGACTTTTTCTTTCTTCTGGCTGGTTCTCTGAGTAGTTTATCATCACTTGCGGCAGCTTTTAAACACAATCTTATCATCTATCTTCATTTTCTCTTCTGTACAGTAATTCCAATTGTCTTCCATTAATTTTTGCATGTTAACTATTTGGCCTAAGGGGATTCGCAACTTCAATATTAGTATAAAAAAAAAGTCACATAAGAACACGGGAATTTTTCTTATAAGAATCATTTTGAGATGCTGTTGGCATATGAAATAGCATCCCAAATGGGAAGATAATATCCTTGTTAATCAAAAAACTATCTAAAAACTCAATTAAGAGACCATTATGCTATATAATTAATCTTCATTGCATTTCTCTGATTTCTTTCCCATCCCCCCCAAAGTAGTAAGTCCTTGAATTTCATTGGAATAATCAATAGGCTAAATTTCATAATATAAAGTAAGCTGGCTATAGAGGCTAATTCAACGCTTTTCCTCTGCCTGAAGTAATTAAGTCAAAATCATCAGAAGTTTCTTTTATTCTGAGTAGTGCCCTTTAGTGAAACTTAAACAGCAAAATTAAAATGGGAGAAATTGAAACAAATTCATGTGATTTGGCTTCCAAGAAATCATGGTTGCAAAAAAGTAAACAGAACAATAAATATAGTTATGAGAAAGAAGCAAATTACTTGGAATCTGGGAAAACAGATGAGTGGAGATCTGGTCATGTTGAGATGAGAGATGCTTAGATAATCCTAAACTGGCTGTTTCCAAATTGTCATTTTTTATAACAGATTTGTACACTGGCTTTATATTTGAGGGATTTGGGGTTCATATACATTAAAAAACTTTTCTCTTTTTTTCATAAGTTAATAAAAAGACTCATTGTAAAAGCTTAGAAAATTAAAATGATAAAAGGAAAAAATATACAAGTTAGCTATAATGCATAATCAGAAATTAAACATGATGAACCTTATGATGTCTTTCCTTCTAGTCTTTAAAAATATTCATGTATGTTTGGTCGCATTACATAGGCTATGTTTTTTTCACTTGACATACGAGCGTTTCCCTTTTTTAAAAAAAAATGCTGGGTGTAGGTGAAAAGTAAAAAGCAAATCCCTTGCTTCTTAGTTTATATTTAAATGTTTACTCCTCCTAGACTCATAAACAAGATGAAATGAATTGCTCTCCAGCTTGTTTGATTTGGAGAGGCTGTTTAATTTTTATATACTAATCCTCTTAATTGTTAGGTTATTTAATAAGCACTCTTTAGCATATGACTTTATTCCAAATTGTTCTGAGTGTAGATCTCTTCTTTTGGTGTGGGTTTAAGAACCTGAAGGGTAAGTAATTCCACTGTAGAAAGACTTATCCAGTGAATATGTAATTTGTCTCTCTAGTTACCCCCCAAATCCTCTCTCTCTGACATATTTATATCAACTCCTCCTTAACCAACAAATGATGTAAGAAGAGTATGGAGAAAGAAACCATTTCTTGATCAGTTCTTTGATAAAGTCCCTATCTGTTCTTGACTTGCGCTCCTATCTTAGAACTTCATTTTGCCAGAGAGACACACAAGCTTTACAGACCCTAAAATATATTCAGGGATTAATAACTTCTATTCAATATGCCAAACTCACAGAGACAGCATGTCGAGTTTCCTGAAATGTATTCCCAGAATAACATCCAGTGAATCTTAAGACAGGAAGTCACATTCCAAAAACACCTGCAAATAATCTGCATTAGTTGAAAACTGCAGATAACTGGGTCATAAATTTGATATTTTTAAAAAGAAGAGTTACTATTTACTGAAGGCCTACTCTGTGTGTGTGCCAGGCACTTTGCATCTTGCAAATGTTTCTAAGTTTTTCAATAGCCCACAAGGTACAAAGGAAAGTTGAGGCCAAGAGAGATTGAAAAATATATAGTTTGGCTGATTATATTTCTGAATATAGCGAATAGGAAAAGTCACCTCCACGTACCATTAGTAGACAGAAGAAAGTAAGCTGCATTCTGCTGGGGGAGCCATCTTATTTTATTGATTTTTTCTTCTATTTCTAAACTCTTCAGGTAATCGAACTCGGGTTCATGGCTCTGGAATGTGCTGTAAACATTGTATTCACCCCTACGATGAACCTGATTTTTACTCTGTAGGAAGGGGAAAAAATACATGAAAGATTAAATCACAGAATCCAACTGTAAAGTCACCAATTCCTTTTTTTTTTTTTTTTTTTTTTTTGAGCAGAGTCTTAGAGGTGGTATGAAGGAAGGCAGGACCATGACAGCCACATGTCTACTTTAGCTCAGTGGCCTCCAAAGCTTTTCATCACACACCCCTGTTGGTCAATAGTGGCACCTCTAATATATATGTGTGTGTATATATATGTATCTTTATAAATTATTACATCAACTGCACATTATATGGTATATATAATAACATATACATAGAAATAGAAGTTAAAATAGGACAAGATTTAAAAATCAATACAAATAGAAGTCCTAATATTTTCTTTTTGCATCCTAATAGATGCTGCAGATGCTATTTGGAATGAGGCATCCATAAATACATATATCCATTTGCCCTTACAAAGAGTATAAGGCTGTAGCATCTGCAACTTTCACTGGCCTTTTAAGATCTCCCCAGATCCTTACAGAATCTCTGAGAGGTAGGCAGGGCAAGGAAATGGACAGAGGAGGCTCAGAGATGCTAAATGACTTCTTCAAGGCCAAACGGCTCACAGGGAGCAGATTTGGGCATCAGTCACCCCCACCCCCTTTATTTCCCCCAACATGAACAGCAAAGCAGACAGACAGGAGCTTGGAGAGGCCACCTGCATTGTTAAGCGAATACTTTACCTCTGGCTTTCTCCTAGCATTGATTATGCAAAAAGCAAACAGCAGGAACTAAATAAATGAAGAGAGAATGAAACAGAAGGGCAGGGGTTTTCAGCAAGGGACAAGAGAAAGAAAAAAAGGGCAAGAGGAGGAAAAAGAGGCTGAAAGTGAAAAAGGGACAGGAAGTTTTATTGCAGCAATTTTAAGTCCTTATTATTATACTAAAAGAGCTTCAAGATTTGGGGTTTGGAAAACTGTGCTCGAAAAGTCAAATTTGGGTCCTATTACCCATTTGTTATAAAACCTTGGCTCTTAATAAAAGGCACAATTTAAAAATTTATATTCCCAGGTAGATAGAGAACATCCAAACCCAAATCTCTGCTTACTGACAGGTGACAGTGCTGAACCCCAGGTGTGAAGTGTATCTGTGCCCTCTCCGGGGGTGTGTCTCCTGAGAATTCACTCAGGAAATTCACCCACAGAAGTCAATGCAGGTGGACCCTCCGTGGTGTTGCGTGGCTTTGTTTCTCAGGTTTACTGTTCATTTTAATCCCAATACTTGCCACAAGGCTAAACACTTAACTGCATCATCTTTAACCTTATCGACATTTATTTTTTATCCAACAAAACCACTCTGCTTTGGAAAACGTGCCCCCCCATCATTCTACTAATGATTCAGGCTTCCCAAATATTTCAGTAAATTAAAATAGGTGAAACCTATAAATAGCTAACGGAAAATGTGGAACAGAGTATTACTGGCAACATGCTGCCTTGGGTGATTTATGCTAAATATCTCCTCGGGTTCTTTAACATCGCCGTGAACCTAATTGGGCTTTAAAAGAAACTGGAGGAGGAGGTTTAAAAATCAGTTTTCAAAGGACTTTAAATGCTAACATACTTGGTACTATGCTGCTTATTTGCAGAGAGAGCCAGTCCACCTTAACAATAAATTTATAAGAGTGTTGATTTGATACCATCCAAATCAGACTGTCAAGTGTGTGTAGTATGTGCCAGACCAATTAGCACCAGGCAGCTCTGGAAAAGCAGGAAAAATTCCAGGTCACGAAGAGCTATTAGTTCCTACTTGCCAACCACATTTTCGTATTTCCAGGGCCAATGGCATAGGCTGGGTGCCTGATTTAATGCTGAACACTTGAATTTATACAGAACCCCGAGGGATTATGATGCCCTTATAGAAATTAATTGCAAATAATGTGCAATTACCAAATATATCACCTCTAAATGAGGCTTTTCTTTTTTAAGGGGAGGTGTGATGCAAATGGCTTTGAGGCACAAAGCAGGCTTTAAATTGCTGGGGAAGTCTCTTGTGAAACCTTCCTCTTAGCTCGGCCTCCCTCACGCTTCCCGAATGCCGCTTCCCGAATGCCGGGTGAATCTCAGAGGCAGGCAGTGGCAGATGGGGGGAGTTACTAGAACACAGACTGGCCTGCTGGAAGCTCCAAGACCATGCCAGGGGAGGCCAAGGAAATCAAATGGGGCCATAATTCCATTCTGACAAAACAGACACAGATACCAAAAAACTCAATTTATATGAAAAAGAGAAACAATTCCTAGTGGAACCCAAGTCTCAGGAAGAAATGGGCTTTTTGAGATTCACTGGAAGTTAGAACTCCTGCTCAGAAATAGTCCTGCATGCAGCAATCAGCTCCAGGAACCCTCCTGTCACCTACGGTAATGTGTGTGTCACATGCTTTGCTCAGATGTCAGTTTGCAGAATTTCATTCCCTTTGATAGGGCAAGCTATCATTTTCTTTTCTACTGACCCAAATTGTCCTCTTCACATCTGTTGACAAATCGGCTATTTATTTTGTTTGTTTGTTTTTGCTCCTACATATTCTGGCAGCACCTGAAATCAAGGGAGCTTGAATTTCAATAGCTCTAGGACAAATCTCACCCAAAAAAGAGGAGTTAGGCTCAATAAGCAGCCATGGAATTTTGCAGGTGAGACCAGAAGTGAGGTCGTTTTGAATGTGCAATATCCAGGCTCAAAAAGACAGGGCCATACCCAGAAATGGCTCTTTTAAGGTGCTTTTGAGTCTGAATGTGAACTGTTGATGTTAATGACTTTTTGGCAGTTTTTAGTTTGCGAGCAAAGCAGCAAGGTTAAGGGTGACACATGAGGATTAAGGAACAGGAGGAGGCCTCCTTTAAAAAGGGAAGAAAATGGGCATTTTGCATTCACCACCACTTACCTCCTGCTCTCGTTGAAATATTACAACCCGACCCCCCTTGTCCCCTGTCGCTAGTAATTCTCCCGTGTGGTTGAATTCTACCGTAGAGATAATGTCAGCTGCAAAGAAAAAGACAAAGGCAATTTAAGTAACTGCACACTTACTTTGAAAGGATAGATAATAGACATACTTTTCGGTGCATTTAAGGGCTTAGGGCTTTGTCTCTGCAGTGGAATTTACAAGGATTTTATGTTCTGTGTTAAATGCCACTAGAAGTGGCACTTGGGAAAGTACATTTCCTAGATGCCCACACTGCACTGTGGTCTCTTGGAACATCTGGAGAGAACAAAAGGGAAAAAGCACGTTCAGATCCTTTTGTTTTGGGTAAGAGAAAATAAATTTCTCGACGGCAATTTCCTTTGATAATTTCTACCAACCACAGACCTTTCACCTACTCATGGCCTTTCCACTAAGAAATTTCCCCAAACAGGTTTCAGCGTGGCTATTCGAATTAGGGCTGAGGAAGCTGGGTCAGGAAGCTTAATGCTCAGATACCGAAAATGGAGGAACAGAAGCACAAAATCACCGGGAAACTCCGCCAGTCAAACATTCAAGGAAGGATCCCACAAATGCTCAGCTTGGCCCATGCTCTGCCCTTTTTTGTGAGCCCAACACATCCTTCTGGAAGAGTGCACCTTATTCTAACCCCAGGAGAAGAGTGCTGAGAAAACAGGGTCACGAGGTCAGGAGGGTAAGGGCAATTTGTACTCGGTATCTCTAAGCGGAGAAAATGCACAGGCGCCAGGAACTGAGATCACAGGTAATTGCTGAAGGAATGCCAGCCTGCCAAGTCTTTCTTCGACGCTGGCTACCCCCAGAGGAACACGGACAGGTAAATTACCTATGATTGGATTTATTAGAGCTATTTTTAGAAAAATGTCAGAGGTTAATTCCCCCACAATTATTCCCCTGCAGGGCTCCAACAATTGCTACCAAGAGTGCAAATGAGTTAAAAAAAAAAAAAAGAGGCAGGGGAATTATGACTATGGCCTTTGACAGAGGAACATTCTGAAGATTATGTCTATGTAAGGAAAGCGAAGGGGAACAGTGAGGTGGAAAACTAAGGCAATTACCCCTGAGTGATTCAGATCTCAAATCTTACTTTTATATCATCCTTTCAGGATTTGCCTTGTATGCCTGATTTATTCAGGTAAGTGGTGTAAAATTCTTCGCTTCACATAGAACTGTCCTTTTTCATACATGAAAATGCTCCTAATGGTCATTCTTTGTGCAGAAGTAAAAAATAAATAAATAAACAATCAAAAATAAGGCATTGGCCCAGCCCTCGTCACTTTCAAGCTAGGCACATTTAAAAAAACAATTCCTGATTTCTTGGTTTGGCTTCTTAGATGATTGACCCCACAGAGAGCAAATTCAAAGCCCTCCAGGGCATTAAGTAACACAGATAAAGCTGGTGTCCTCTTTTAAGGGACAAATGGCTACTCAGCTTAAGCCAATGGGGACCATGAACTATTGCATGTGTTGCTTGATGTTCTGATTTTTTTTTGAAGCAGCAGCAGCTGAAAAATCAGACTTTCATGCAAAAATCTCTTAAATTTTATATACTGGCAACTAGTAATTTTTTCCATACCACGAGAATTAAAAAAATTAATCTTATCTATGGGCTGAATATGGTTTGTGGGTCACCAATTTATAACTTCTGGTCTAGAGTCTTCATTTGGAAAAGGCTACCCCATTCCATACTGATGAAATAAACCGAAAAGCTAGTTCATTTTTTCAGAAAGACTCCTCCAATGAATGCTACCTTAAGGAAACACAAAATAAGTTATGTGGTTGCTAAGTTCCTATGTAAGTTTAGAAGGCCCATTTATGTAACAAGTGCCTATGAGCTGAGTAGTAAGAAAGTCCAGCCATATTCCTTCCTGTAAGGAAGCCAGCCACCTCAAGTTAGTTATTTGACCACTTTTTTTCGTTATAGTTTGTGCATCTTCATTTGCACAAACTTCAGTTTGCAGTTGCTTCAGAATGTCCGCAATGAAAAGCATCAAGTGCTACAATACACTTCTACACTTCTAACATTAGTTAACGCTTCTAGCTTTTCAACGAGCGGTTGGCAAAGGGTTATTCAACGAGTGGTTGGCAAAAGGTGCTTCCTGACTTGGGTAGAACCTAAACGGGGTGTGGCTGTTTCTTTTCACCTTTGATCTTTGCTCAGGTACTAAGGAATGAATCAAGGCTTTCAAATTGCTCAAACATAAACACTTCCCAGAGAGCAAGAGTAGCAGGGAGTAATGAGAGGGTGGTGGGAGTCAGGCCTGGGGTTAACAATGCCAGGCTCAAGTCCTAGGGCTAAGCTTTAAGGTTCTGCTTACATGTGGTTTATGCCCTTCCTCTGGGCAGCAGTGTTAACACAGAGCTCTGCGGTTCTGGGTGGGCTGCAGGGCCCTCACAATGAGAACCAAAAGATAGGCCTTTTCTTTCGGTGAAGCTGCGTATCAGAAGAGAATTAAATAGATTTTTCCAATGTAAGTCCTTGTCTCAGTTGCCAAGAAAATGTCATTCCAAGGGTAAAAAAAAAAAAACAAAACAAAACTTGCTTTCCCAGAGATGACATATACATTGTCCTTCTGCCTAGATTCTGTGAAAATGTCTTCATTTTCCCTGTAAAATCCATATGGGTCAAAACAAGGTAGGATTCAAGCTCAAGTCTAAGTCACACGATTTAAGGCAGTATTGTTCGAACTCTGCATTCTGGAATATTAAGCATAGTCCCAGCTAATAATGATGCTCCCTTTATTTTCCAGCTGTTACCATGCTTCAGTGCCACGTCTCCTTCAAGAACTTTGCAAGAGAAAGCGTGATTGGTATGGCAGGATCCTGAAATTCCTTAGTTCTCTTGCAAAGACCTTACCTTTATTTGAATTCTACCAGCCAGCTGGTCTGTATACGAAGTTGTTTATATCAAGCTATTGTCTACGCCGCTGGCATATGCCATGGCAGCTCGAGTTAATATCTGTTTTGAACTTTCCTGTTTCCTGACTCATTTATCATTGCTGAGCCGGTAGGCGTAACTGGAGTGCTGTGCTGCCCCATCCATCTCTGCATATCTTCATCTACGCCTGTTTAATAATTGATGCAAAACTCATGAATCACCCTACATTCCACTTTTAAGATACTGAAACTTCTGATATAAACACTCGTGTGTTTGCAATACGCTCTTTGGTAAGGCCATTTAAACTGGAAAACCTATGCTGCTTGAGACAAAATAACTTTTGTGGTATGGAAAGAGGGTGTGATAATAATTGTAAGCCACCAAATTTACGGACAATAATTTCATCTGAAATCATGATCGACAGCAATCAATTCATCAAGTTCAACATGGCTTTCTCCTTTAAATTATGATTGTATATGATGACTCAACATTTTGTTATTGATAATTGCTCAGCCTAATCACAATGATGAGCACGAAACTATAAACCTGAGGATTTTGTTCTTTTCCATAGAGATGTGGATAAAGTGCACCTGGACTGAAAACAGAAAACAAAAGCCAAGAACAGTTCGAGAGGTCAAATGTAGTGAAAATGATTTTTAAAACAGACCCCGGGTGGTGTGAGGTTCACCCTCCTCCAAATCTATCTGCGCTGATTGAATTTCCACAAGATGGTGGCCTGGTAACCCCATTTCTAGTTCAATAGGCACCGTTAAGGCTGACTTTTTCATTTCAAAAATCAATCTTAGCATCCTACAAAAGTTCCAGACTAGTTATTTCATACATGAAGTTTCCATTTTCCTGAATAATAGATATTGACTTAGCAATTACATCCATGTGATTGTGCAGCTGAAGAAAACAGAGGGAACTCCTAGTTCATGCCCTGGTCTCCCGCGACACCACGTTAGGCTGGAGTCTAAGTGATGTCAGAGGACTGGGTTGAGGCAGGCACTGGATTATCAGACAATGCACAGTTCATGCAGCAGCGTGACTGTTGTGATTGGATGATGACGCAGTTTAGACTTAGAGAGGATCTAAGCCCAGTCTACCGATGGAACATCTTACTGACCAGGTCGCTAACATTGGCCTTGCAATATCAATCATATGGATAAAAATGAAAGGGTAATGCAATTTAGCCTTCAGCACCCATTAAATGTTTTATCATTCATCTGAGAAGCATTTGATAGATAATAATGTTATATAAAGTCATTTACCCTACTTGTGTCAGCTGACTAGTTCTGCCTACTCAATACTTGGCTTTATTCCTAATGATCGGGTTGGCTCTAGGTAGTTTGGTGCTTCTTCAGTTAGGACAAGAATTCACCAAGGATAGAAAATAGGTTTCACAGAGGATGACTATGGTGACATAGCGGTAGTTGCCAGAATGTTTGTGTTGGGAAGGACTTGGGGGGGGGGTTACTTCTAGGTTGGGGTGCTGTGATTAATGGGCAATAGGTCTGGCAAGGGTTGAGGGGAGGAAAGATGTGTACCATTTGTCATCCCTGCTAGATTGGCAATGACTTTGTGGATCATTAAACAAACAGGGGATTCTTAAGCATCCCAGTGAGAATTAAAATTACTCCTCCCATCTCCATAAAACTGTGGTCCTCCTTCCTGGGCCTGGTCCACAGTCCAAAGTCAGTATCCATTTTCTCTGATAAGGTTTTCTCTGGTAAGTTTTGATAACTGAAATAGTGCATTGGAACATATTTTACCAAAATAGTGAGAAAAGTCTGGTTATGGCCAAGCAATGTAAGCCCAAATACTACTACTGGGATTATGCCAAAATGGCCTTGTTGAAATACGTTAATATGTTATAAAATTTTAAAAAGAATCAGTTAATGAAACTATATGTCAAATGATTGCAATTTTGTTAGAGTAGTTTTGTTTCAGAATATATCTTTTCTAACAGGTAAAGCAATATATATACACTTATTGAAACTTCTATTAATAACAAAGTGGTGCTTAGAATATAAAGTTAAATTTCCCTTATAATCTGACTCCCCCAGAAGTAATTGTTAATTCCTACAAATACATACACACACACATGCATATAAAAAGACTGTCAGGGAGAGTCCAAAATGGTATTGGTTTGGTGTAGGATATATATAATTTGCTTATCATCCTTTTCTAATTTTTCAATATTTTCTTTTTTTTACCATGACCATAAATATTTGAAAAATTTTTAACTTGTAAATAATTTTAATTAGTTTTCAAACTGAATGAAAGATTTTATCATTTATCTCAGTGACTTTTAAACTTGTTTAAAATTTATTTTTTAATTCACATATAGTAAAATTCACTTTTTTACAGCATATAGCTCTATGGGTTTTGACAAATGCATAGAGATGTGTATTCACAACCACCATCATGATATAGAACAGTTCCATCACCCCCTAGAAATTTCCTTTGTACTGCACCTTTGTAGAGAACAATTCTTCAAAAAGGAATAAAATTATGGGAATAAAATCAACTCACAGACGTAAGAACGTCTAAGAGTTAAAAATGCTGTGCAAATACACAGGCTTAATACTACTGGTCTCTACAGATATGATTCAGCTCAATTTGGAACCAATAATCATTATTATATTACATAGAGTCAAAGAGTTTGTTTTTAATTGTTTGAATATTATCATTATTTAGAATTCTGGGTTGTTGTGTTTTTTTTTTTTTTTGAGTGGTAGGAAGCTCAAACAATTCATCAATACACTTTTGTCAACCTGCACCACCAACTAGGCTATACATGAAGCTTTCTACCCTGTCATCTAGCTTTGTCTTTAAATGGGACTATGTTTGAATTCTTGGTTCAGTAGCATCAACTTCTTGACAATGGTTCTTATATTCACTTAGCTTTGTCTTAATGACAGAAGTAGTAAATATACAGTTCTGATTAGTAACAATAAGTAGATCTAATTTTGCTCATCAATTTCAACTTATTGGCAGAAGCCACTTCATGAGAAGAATTCTGAGGTCATATTTGGTCTTGGTATGAATGCTGTGATCAATTAGTCATGTCTTCCATGGGGAGGGAAAGAGGCAACACACGTACCACATACTTGCTATCTCTGACCTAGTGTGTGTAATACATACTTTCTGTCTCATCCAGACTTGTTTCCTCTGTCATCCAACCAGTGCCTGGTATTTGGATACTGAATCCTTTGCCTTTCATTTGAATATAACTAATTCTGTGCATACTAGTTCTATTTTCAACCTGGTGCTGGTATTCCTCTCATATGAAAGAATGCAGGTAGGATGGTCACATAGCCCCAATTCCCAACTTATCACAACTGCTGCTTCCTATTTAACCATATGTACAATGTTGAAAAATGGGCACGGTTTAAACATCAATCTGCCCCCGTAGACCAAGCCCATTAATGGCAGGTAATGTGTTCTGGCAGGTACTCTTGGTTGGCTATTCCTATCCAGTGCATTTCTTCCTTGCCTGCCTCCCACTGTCTCACTGTAGAGGCTGGGAAACCCAGATACTTGCTTCTTAGCCCTCCTTATGGTTAGGATTAACCATGTGACCCAGATCTGGCTAATGAGCCATAGAGGAAAGTCTGCTGGCGGTGGGAGGAGGGAAGGCAGGCAGACATTCTGGGGAAGATTTTTCTTTCCTGAATAAAAGAAGTGAGGGGAGGATTGATTACTCCTTGTTTCCTGTCTTTGTATGTGGTTATATGTATTTATGATACATGGAGCTGTGGCAGCCATCATGTGACCATGAGGCAACATGCCTAAGGACTTTAAAAGGCTAAAAGGCTGAGTATGACAGATGGAAAAATGGGACAATGTATTTGATGATACCATGGAGCAACTAAAACCTACCTTAAGACAGCCTATACTGGGTTGTTAAACAATAGACACCCTGTGGTTTAAGCTACTGTTAGATTTTCTGTTACTTCCTGCTAAATGCATGCTAATAGACACGTCTTTCCATCTTTGCCTTTCTCATAGCACTTTACACAGGGCCAGATTATTAATGCATGTTGAATTGAAAAAAATGGCCCTTTGTCCTACAACCTCCTTACACAAATATTCACATGCACATTTTTATTTCACTCTATCACACAACCAATTTTCTTTCCCACTTGCTTGGTTCCCAGTACTAAGATGCCTTGTGTTTATTTCCTCCTTCCCATTCTGTGGAGACGGTGCATTATTTTTCAACCATTCAAATATGAAAGCAGCTTACTGGGACAGAATGCCAACCCCAATTTATTCATGGTGTCCATTGTAAAATTATGACTTCAAAGGGACCTAGCCATGTGCTCCTTAGGAGCCAAGCTCTCTCTGCTAATATGCAGGAAGCCCACCATGCTTGCTGAGCTGTGAAAATCCAGATGGTAGGAAGCAGGTGAGTAATGAATGCCATGCTGTTTCCATTAAAATGCACACAGCTTCTTCACGCTGACCAAATCTCCAGCACTAACCAGGTTTGAGACAACCCAGGGACATGTGTGTTGATGAAGATTGTCTTTTAGTCAAAACAAGTTTCTGCAACATAGAAGCCTAGAAGAGAGAATTTTCCTGTAGTTGGAACAAAACTTGCCTAAAGGGCCAAGGAATCTTAAAAATTATGTCTCTAAGAACAGAAAAATCCAGTGGGAAATGGATAGCAGTCCAGACTTGCCTACATGCCTGTGTGGTTTACAGTGGAATCTGCTGTCAAGGTGTCTACCATCTGTCACCCGATCTTTCAAAAAGCAGAGGAGTAATTATCTGCTCAGGCAATACACACTCTGTCAATCATTCAGATCTATTATCTGCACAACATGGGACATCCATGGCTGACCCCTCCAAAATGAGAAAACTCTCACATCTGTAGGAGCTCACCTGGAGGAAGTCCCTATCAGAACTTAAGGAAACACACTCAGATGTATCCCTGCATTCAAGAAATCTCTTTTATTTTTCTAAATGACATATTGAACACTAAATGCATTGTGTTCCATGTTAAATTGTAGATAGGCCTAAAGAGATTAAGAATATGGAGGAAAAAATTTGGATTTTTCCTTCTAAAAACATGGGATCTCTATGTCAAACAAAATAAAGATGCTGCTAGTCATTCACAAGGAAGACAAGTCATTACCTTATGATGGCTTTTCGATGGTCTTAGCAAAGAACATGGAAAGCAATAGAACCAAGTGTGCCTATTACAATTCTGTAAATCACCTAGTATTTGTCTTCCCTCCTCCTCTGCCACATTTCTGACCAGGAGTTGTGGTGTTTTGAAGAATATTATAAAATATTACTCTCTTTTGGATCATATGCATACTTTAAAGCACTGAATTTTCTGGACACCCAGTAGGTAAACAGTAAAAGATAGAATGAATAAAGTGGTATTAATTTTCATCAGCAGTAGGACCCAATCTTTTAAAAAATATTTATCAGGATAAAGGCATTATAGTATATACCTACTGCTTTTTTCTATCCACTGACAATTGGATATTTTGAAAATCTATTGTATTATATTTGACTTCATGGTCATGTAGTTTAGGTAACGATGAATAACATTAACTGTAGAAAAATCACGGAAGACTCAATTTTGATTCATTTATTGATCCATTTATTCGCTCAACAAATGTACACTAAACACAGCAATTATGTGTCAAGTACTAATTCCAGATGTTGGAGATGTATCAATTAAAAAAATAGAAAAAATATCTGTCCTCATGGAACTTACATTCCAGCTGTGCAGAGAAGATAATAATCAATGAACACAATAAATTACATTGTATGTTATGTACTGTGAGAAACAAATAGAGCTGAGTGAGAGATTAACGGTGCTGGAGTTTGGAGGGAGGCTGCGGTGTAGACAGGGTGGTTGAGACAGGCTTCACTAAGCAGACTTGAAGGAGGTGAGAGAGTTCACTGTACAGGTGTCTGTGGGAAGAGTGTTCCAGAGAGAGGGAAGAGGCAGTAGACTGTCCCTAAGAGGGAACCATGCAGATCCATGTGGCCAGGGCAGAGCAAACCAGGAGGAAGCAAGGTAGGAGAAATGAGGGGCACAGATCACATAGAGTCTTGTAGATCACAGCAAGCACTTTGGCTTTTGCTAAAAGTGAAACAGGCACAACAGTGTAATGTACTTAATGCTGCCAAACTGTGCACTTAAAAATGGTTAAAATGGTAAAGTTTATGTTATGTACATTTTAGCACAATAAAAAAAAATGAAATGGACAGATGTTAGAGGGTATGAAATAGAGGAGTGGTATGTTTCTCAAGAATCATGTCAGCCACGGTGCTGCGAACAGCTTCCGAAGGCTGCGGTGGAAGCAGGGATGTCTTGACACGATCCAGGTAAGAGATGATGGTGGCTCAGACCAAGGTGTTGGCTGTGGAGGTGGAGAGAAGGGGCCACATTTTGGATACATATTGAAGGTCAACTTGTCGGGATTTGCTGATTATACAGTAAATTAAATGGTTTGGGGGAAAAAAAAAAAACAGAGGAATCAAGGATGATCCCAAGGTTTTTGCCCTCAGCAACCAGCATGTTGGAGTCACCATTGCTGAGACTGGGAATTTTGTGGAGTGAAGCAGGCTTTTTGGGTGGACCTGTTTATGCACTGAACAGATGTTCAGTTTTATGCATGTGACATGTGAGAGGTTTATAAGTAGAGATGTTGAGTAGATAATTGGAAATAACAGTCTGGAGTTCAGGGGAGGGGACTGAGGGGGTGATATAAATTTGAGAGTTATTAGCATTCAGATGGTATTTAAAGGCACAGGACTGGATGAAAGTTTAGGGAGTGAGAGTATTAAAAGAAAAGAGGAGGGCCAAGCGCTGAACCTTTGGGGCACTCCAACATTTAAAAAGTTGGGGGAAGAAGAGGAGCGAGGGGAAAAAAAACCCAAAGAAGGAACAACCAGTGAGATGGTAGGAAAATCAAGAAAGCTCAGTGTTCTGGGTGCCAAGTGAAGTGCAGAGGGACCAGTCACACAAAAAGCTGTCGCTAGGCAACATAAAAGGTTAGAGTCAACCTTCCGATTTAGCACCGTGGAGGTCACTTTTGGCTTTGTCCAGTATAGTTTCTGTGGAGCGGTGGGAGTGGGTTTCAGAGAGAACCGGAGGAGAGAAAAAGACAGTATCTGTGCCCAACTCTTTCAAGGAGTTTTGCTGCAAAGAGTAGAAAAGAAACAAGATGGAAGACAGTAAGGAAAGTAGGGTCAAGAGAGCATTTTTATAACATCATAGAAATAACAGCAAGCTTATATGCTGATGAGAAAGTTGCAACAGCCAGGGAAAAATTCGCGGTGAAGAAGAAAGAGGGTGAAATTGCTGAATGAATAAAGAATGTATGAATGAACAAACCAGGAACCAGGACTGGTCACCACTAACAGCTGAAATAAAATCTGTACAGGTTCAATTCCCACCCACAGCTGAAAGATAGTAAGAAAAATGCTACTGAAACCCTGTCTTCATATAAGGTTTAAGAGGATTCTCAAAACATTTATGTAGTATTGCGAGAGTTTCTCCATACACCAGCATTGCAGGGATCCATGGGATTGGTATGAATGAAAAACCTCCCTTCCCTCCTCTTCGGCTCTTTCCCCTTCTCCCGCCTTCTCTTTTCTGTTTTCCATCCCACCCACTTTCCTTTCTCTTTTGAAGCTGAGAGCAGAAAGGACCCTATTCCTTTAGCTACCTCCTATCTGCCTACCAGGCAGCAGGCTGCACACCTGTATACACTCTGAAGTGCTGAGCAATGTACGACAAGATCACTTCCACATGGGTAGCCTGACCTCCTTATGACCTTTCTTAACTTTCACCACTCTTCCTAATATCTTATAAAACAAGTCTGTCGGAGGGGAAAAAACCCACACACTCCTCCTTTCCCTGTGGAAGATTTATAGGCACTTTGTAGATGGCCAGATTCAGGTGACAGTGCCAGGAACTTTCCAAGTGATTTGTAGGTCTTCCTTCCAGGAAGTCAGTCTTTAATGGAAAAATTTTCTAGCCACACATTCCCTGACTGAGGTATGACTACAGGGAGAGGTTTGCGGCTGTCATGAAGACTACCCACTGAAATTAACTAGCTGTTGACTTGGCCTCAAGACATTTCAGCCTAAGAAAAACGCCAGCACTGCAGAGTTTAGAAGAGCACAGTTTTTCTTTGAAACTACCGTTTATTTAGTTGGCCTACTGTATGCCAGGCGTCGTCCTAGACCCCTATACACACTCTCTTCCTCAATTATATCATCATCTTCATTTATCGAAATACCTACTTTGGCCAAAATCTGTGCTTTGTGTTTTACATTATATCATTTAATTGTCATTCACACTCCATGATTTTAGTATCTTCCTCCATTTTTCAGATGGAGAAATGGTGGCTCGGAGAAGATAAATAACTTGCCCACATCTGGAAGACCAATAGTAGAGCTGGAATTTGAACCCAACTCTTGTTCCAAAGTTTGCGTTCATAACCTGCCTCTCATGTGATGTTTCTTTTCCCTCCACCTTCTATTCTCTTGTTCCTTCTTGTTTTTGTCAATCTTTTTTTTTTTTATCCTTTATCTTTCACTCAGAGTTACAGATTTTACTTCTCAGCACAGCAGACTTTATCTTCTGGGCTCAACCTTAACTTTTCCATCCTTATCACACATCTTATACTTTTGCAAAGTTTAACTCTTTGGACTCCTTAGGCAAATGCAGTCTTTGCTGACCAACTCCCATACCATTTCATTTACCTGAGACATTCTTGCCATTACTTGTGGCTGCTCATATCTCATTGTCCTAGACAGTAAGTCCCTCAGGGGCAGGATCTTACCCACTCTTATAATCTGGGTACCTACCATAGGGACTAACATCTACTAGGTTTGCAAAAAATACCTGTTGACTGGCTCAATGAAAAAAAATGAATACATGAAATGTTCAAGGCCAGCTCAAATACCACCTATTCCATGAAGCTTTCCTAAGCTCCTAACTAGAATAAATTTCTTCCTCTTCACAACTCCTGTAACTTTTTGTAGTTTTCACATGCTATCCATGACATTCTCACGTGCATGTGTACTTACTCTATTTTTACTACTGAAATCTATTTTCATTAAGGGCAGAGTTCTTATTTTACTTATCTTTGACTCAATCAAACACAATTGATGTCTGATGAATAAAGGAATACAAAACCAAAACCCTCCTCTAATGATAAAATTTACTTTAGTTCTTGATCTTGTTTAGATCTTGGAACTCCTTGGGGATCTAATAAAAGCTATAGTTCCTTTCTCCACAATATGTATGTTTGAAAAATTCTGCATCCTATTTTTAGGGGACTTCTGGACCCCAACTAAAGATTCTGAATTCTAGTGGGATCTGAGACCATCACTCAATACCACCCTGCCCTCAGACCTTTGCTTATACAATCCTTCAATCTGGAATTTATTCTCTTAAAATTTACGCTACTTCCCCTCCCTTCTAAGACTCAGTTGAAAATTAGTCTCTTCTAGAAAGCAAGTAAGAATAGTTTCCATTTAAAACTTCACTAACCTAGCTGGCATCTTCTTATAGGGCATGACTCATTTATATTGGATTATGGCACAAATGTTGATAAATGGCTTAAATACAGTGGGTGTATGTTTGTCTCCTCAACTAGATTATAAGTTCCCTGAAGACGGAATCATATTTATTTCTTTAATAGCCAGTGTCTCTCTCAGTGCCGAAGATCTCATTCTGTGAATAGCAAACATGACGCAAATGGTTCGCAACTGGAGATTTAGGATTCTCATGGGGACAAGAGATTGTTGGCCCATGTAATGCACATGACAGCTCTCCTCTAAACTTAAAGTCACACATACTACATTTTTGCCTACAGCTTCAGACCCCTCTGAAATAAAGCCAGTAACTTACGAAATCAAGTACCAAGGCCATTTTCAGAAGCACTTCCTCCAAGCATAGCAGAAGAGAGAGGAGTGGAAATTGGATCAGATTTCCATATCTCCAAGGACTCTACTTTTGGGGAACATTTTAAGTATTATTTCTGACAACCCAAGTTATTGCCTTTGGAGAGTATGGTAAAGCTTAGGGCTTGAAAAAGCCGATGACTATTAAATGTAGTCACAAAATTCCTGTCTCTCCAATACACATAACAGTGGGTTCTTAGCCTTAATTGTGATGTATTGTTTTCTGCAAAGTTCTTGGGAAGAAATAATATGTCAATATCTTATCAGGCAATAGAAGGAATCAAACCATGAAACACTAAAGGTATAAACTGAACACTGGCCACGATCTCAAGTATAGCTCCTGCTTCTTCAACTGAATGTAAATCAACAGTAAAATGTGCCAGAAGTCATCTGGGGAACACTTTGGGGTAATACAAACTTTTGATCATTTATCACTAAGAAAACTTTGTGAACTGGTGCTTTCCTCCCTCTCAAACCTCATCTTAAACCATGCCTCAACCCCGCTTTCTCACTGCCTACCAGCCCCTCTTTTGCTTTCAGGATCTCATAAATGCCCTGCTTTCTACCACTTTGAGGTCTTCAAATCTGCTGCTCTCTTTCTGCTACACTACTCCCTTTTCCTTGGCTAATATCTCTTCATTTTTAACAATTTCAGCTTAAACACACTCCCAAGAGTGGCATTTTTCTAAGGGCCCATTTTAAAAATCTCTACATTGCTCTACATCATCCTATTCTTTTCCTTTAAAGCATCTACCAGAATCCATCACCACGTGTTTGTTTGTTAATGTCTGTCTCCCCCGTAAGATGGTGTAATGCACCAGGGCAGGGATCACAGCTGGTGTTTTTCACCGCAGTATTCCTAGCCCCTCGCCCAATGTTTGACACACAGTAGACAGACATGTAATCAATGTTCAATGAAAGTATGGTTTTCTAGGATATTTATTAATAGCTGTTGCCTGATCACTTGTATTCATATCGTATAATACTGTTCTTACACACACACACACACACACACACACGCACACACACACGCACACGCTCATACATACATTTAATTTTCAGTTGAATTGGGTGTAGCAGACCTATGGGATCATGAAAATTTGAAAACCAATTAAATCTACATTTGCCTCATTCTTCTTAAGAAGGTCTACTCTTAGCTAATCATATATACACCAAAACTCACGCATTACAAAATGCACACACACCCTTCCGATACTTAAATTCTAGCCCTCGTCTAAGCCAGTCTCCACCCTTTCAATTTCGAGGAAGAAAGGCAATAGAATGCCAGAGACTGGGTGGGACGATCTTTATATGCCAAGAAGTCTGACCCAGTGAACTATTTCAGTCAAATATGCAGTTTGAATTGGATTGCTCGATTGCTGAGAAGGGATTTCTGGATTAGACAGTTCATTAGAGGCTGAGCCGGCTTCTAGGGTCTGTCGGTCTTCTCTGCATGTCTGGCATTAGCAAAGTGATGCAGTGAAGGCCGCTTGAGTGACAGCTGCCAGTGAGTCACATGAAATAGTGGCTGAAATAGCAGCTAACCAGAGGCACCAAGCACACGCTGGGCTCAGGATCCCAAGCCTGTACATAGCTGAAAATGTAGAAGGTGCTTAGTAAATAGTTTTCAATTGACAACAAACCTCATATTATATAAAGTATCATATTACTTGTAGGTAAAGTATTATTCTAACACTTAGTGCTTATGTGTCAGGCACCATTCTAAGTGCTTTGCATAAATTATTCATGTAATCCTCAATATGGTATCATTCCCATTTTATAGATTAGGTCAGTGGAGAGGGGAGAGAAGTTAAGTAATATACCCAAGATTAGCCAGCTGCAGTTTAAACTGAGGGTGCGGGACTGCTACTGATCATCTGTTAGAATTATTCCTCAAGACAAAGTCCTGGGACTAAACCTCTTCACCCCCTCCCCCAACATTTACCTAATCTATCAAATGGGATTATACTGAGGGTTACATGAATAATTTATGCAAAGCACTTAGCATGGTGCCTGACACACATAAGCACTAACTGTTAGAACAATACTTTACCTACAAGTAATATAATGAAAGGTTAACAGAATGACTGTAGATGTTGGAAAGATACCGTTCATCTCTACCATTTATAAGTGATGTGCCTTTGGGTGAGTTACTTGAGTTCTCTGAATCTCAGTTTCTTAATCTGAAAAATAAGGATAATATCGGTACCACTTGGGAGGGTAATGATGAGTATTAAATGAGATAAGGACGGTGAGGAGCTTAGCATGGAGCCTGGTCTTGACTGTTTGCTGGTGTCCTCTGCAAACTGGTGCCTCTATGGGCGGCATACAAGTAAGTAAGCAACGCCTTTATGCACATGCCTTAGGCCATTTCTCAGCACTGCACGCGGAAACAGGAAGTGGGGGAACAGTGAATTCCACAGCCTCCCGACAAAGCTCAGCACATCCTTGGAGAACAGCCTCTTGCCCAGAAGTTGACCCCATAAATTCACTCTTCACCCACCTTGAACCTTCTCCAGTTCCGTTTCGACTGAGGGTAGAGGATATGGGACAAAAGACAGGGGTGCTATACACCCATACTTTAGAGCTTAGTTCTCTAAAATATATTTTGTGGATTATTAGTCCCTTAAGACGCTGTTCCTTAGTGGGGGGTGGGGAGAATGTCAAACGCTGTTGGGAAATAGCTCATATGTTATCCTCCATCTCCGGAATTTCCCTGGGCAAATGAAAGATTCAGGAGTCTTATAATAACGAAGTTCATGGGCAATTCATACATTTAACATTTACTGAGCACCTACCATGTGTCAGGTACTGTTCTTGGTGTTGGGAATTCGCTATTGATAGACAATATCCCTGAGCTCAGGTAACTTATTCTAGTGTGGAGTAAAGGAGGATGCTTCACCCTGTGTCCAAATTTATCTGCCTCTAGAATGCTACTGGAAAACAGTGCTTTATGCATAGGGCATAGCCTCTTGCATGTTCTATCTACAGAGGCCCTTCATGACAGGTGAGTGATAAAGATTTTCACCCCTATTAATGCGTAAGAAAATAAGATCACTCCAGCATGTTTCTTGGTCAGGGAAACACATAAGGTATTTCTCATTTCTTAAAAAGTCAATCAACCCACTAGGGCAGCCTTCATTTGGGAAGAACCACAGCCTCAAGAGAGTATCTGAGAGTATCACAACAAGGGTTAACTTGACTTGTCCCTCCAAAGTAGAGAAATTTTTCTCTGCCTCTAATATGACCCAGTTGGAAATGTATTTGTTTTTCACTGTTTAATCTTCTGCATCACCCACTGTTGATTAGATTTAATTAATTTATGTTTCTAATGAATTTAGAAACTTGCAGTGCTGTAGCGGGAAAATTTTCAGACGGCATCTGGCCACCAAATGGATTGATTACCTTGTCTGCAGAAGTCTTTCCAACATCTGGGGCCTGATTTGGTGAAAGATCCAGAAGCCCTTTTGAACGTAAGAAACCCGCACTGGATATTGAACACAGAGAGGGGGAGAGAGAGGGTGCTAGAAATAGGTAGGGCTCTCTTTGATTTGCAAATCTGGATCCTGGCACTCCCCCAACATGAAATCACATTTTGCTGTTCATTGGCACTGTTTCAATGGCAACAAAGAGACTGATCTGAATCTGTTTTGTTCAACACAATCAGAATCCACCAGGCCCAAGCCTGGGCTGCCACCCTGTGAACTTCTCTGGCACTCCCGTGTGTGTGGAAGCTCCCACTGATCATTAAGATGAAACATTTACAGAAAACATTTAGAGGCAGGCACTTTGCTCTCATTCATTCAACAAACATTTATTGGGGGCCCACTGAGTGCCTGGCACTGAGCCACATGGACCTCTTCATTAGCTATTCTTGGCAAGAACCTTGCAGGAGAGGATCTCAAGGTATATGACCAAGTAATACATAAAAATAATAATTATTAAGGTTAATATGAGCCCTACCAATAAAGGATAAACACACACACACACACAGAGCAGTCTCTACATGAAGCACTTTACATTCATTAATTCACTTAATCATCACAAAAAGCTTATCAAGTAGATGTCATTATTACCCCCATTTTACAGATGATAGTACTGAGGCCCCAGGAGCTTATGGTATTAGCCCAGAGTAACCCAGCTAGCTTTTGGCAGGGCCTGCCTTCTAACACTGGCAGTCTAACTTGAGAGCCTTTGCTTTACCAACTACAGGTAGCATTTACTGAAGACCTACTATGTTAGACACTATTCTAGGGCTTGTTTGCATTATATTTTAATCTACGTTCACACCTTATACAGTGGCTATTATTCCCAGATGATGAAACTGAAGCCCAGAAACATTAAATAACTTGTCGAGGTCACAGGAAGAGTTAATAACAGGGCTAGGTCTTAACTCAGGCCTGCAGGGCTACAAAGGCCACTTTCTGCTTACGGAGTTACCTGCTGACAGATGAGAGAAAAGGGGGTGTTGAGAACTCAATAGCTTTCTTAACGTTGCACCAGGAAACAAACCAGTTGGACAAGTGAGAAGACGGGCTGGCCAGGCTGCTTTGCACAGCCCAGCCCACTCCAGAAAAAAAAAAAAAAAAGAAGCTAAAGAATGTACTACAGAGAATAAGAAAACAGCTTCATCTTAAAGAGGTAGGTGAAAGATGTTGGAAATCTCATTGTCTGATCGGCTTTTCTGGTTCAAGTTCAAAGAGAAAGGATTGACAACCAGGTGGGCTGCCCACAAGCAACACTGAACATCTGGAATTTTTTGCACAATGGATGCAAACTGTTGCACAATGAGGTTAGTCCCTAACACATAGGATGTAACACAATTATTAATGTATACAGTACTGGTGTTGAAGAAACCTGGTTTGACATGGTTCCTGTAATAGAATATGATTACTAAGTCTGGCCATTTCTCTTGTTTGAAAAACCTCTCATTTCCTTCCAGTCCTCTCTTGCCCACCACCACCACCTCAACACACAAGAGCCCTGTAACTTCTCTGGACCTTCTTAAGTGCTGCCGCTCTGCCTGGAGCCATCCTTATCTCCATTTCCCCTTCGGTCTGGCTAATCCCTATTCATCCTCAATCCTCAGGTTAGACATCTCTTCCTCCAGGAAGCCCTCCTTGACTTTCCTCCTATTCTGAGTTGGGTGTCCATTTTAAATGCAACCTGTGTTTTCTCCTATTATAGCATTTATTACACTGTAAAGTAACTGTTTATTTGTTGGTCTCTTCACTCTAGAGAGCGTATGTTGGTTACTGTTGTATTCCCAGTGTGGGTCTGGCACATAATAAACATTTAAATGGGTGGATGGATAGAGGGATTGTGAACCTCACAACATCCTTTCAGTTGGTCTGCCGGTTTGAAACCTCTCACTTCCACACTTCGTGTGGAATCATTAGTCACTAAACTTAAGTCATTAAACTTCATCTTAAACTTTTAGAGAGTCACTTCCCTTTTTATCACACTTCCCCTTGAACACTCACATGGAAGTCAGAATATTGATAATATCTGGGGAAGGGGAGAGTTAAGTGAGAGAAGATGTGAAAAAATCTTACGGAGTCTTAAAAATGTCCTATATCTTGATCTGGGTAACGGTGACATGTAGATACATGTAAAAGTCAGGAGCAGAATACAATAGAATAATGCCCTTTACTGTAAGAAATTAATATCTCAGTATAAACAAATAAATCCTTTGAAAACTCACTGGTGTTGGTTGGATAAATCCAGACTTCCTTGCCCCAGTGTTCAAGATTCTTCTTTAATTGGCCCAATTGTCAACTTACTTGTTCAAACTCACTTTCCTAAGACACATGCCCTGATCTGCTAACAGGTCCTTGCACTCTTCTCACACTCATTCCCACCTCTATGCCTAAAATCATGCTGTCTTACCCTAGATGTTCATTTCCTTTCCTCTCACCTTCCAGAAGCTGCTCTTGAAGGACGAAAACAAATCTCAATAAATCCACAAATCTCATTAACTTCTCTTTTCTCTGAAACTTTGACTATTTTGTCTGGTTCATTTACTCATGCCAACATTCCCTGAACACTGTAAGCTCCTTGAAGGCAGGGACTTTATCTTATTTCCAATTTTTCTATGTACTACAGTGCCTGATACAATACTAGATTCTCAATATGTATCTGTTTTGAATACACAGAGGGTTTACCTATATGTCCAGACCCTTGGCAGCTATGAACTTGTCTAGAGATTAAAAAGACAGGTCTCCTGGGTGCGGTGGCTCACGCCTGTAATCCTAGCACTCTAAGAGGCTGAGGCAGGAGGACTGCTTGAGGCTAGGCGTTCAAGACCAGCCTGACCCCCTCTCCCTACAAAAAAATAGAAAAATTAGCCAGGCATGGTGGTGTGAGCTTGTAGTCCTTGAGGCAGGAGGATTGTTTCAGCCCAGGAGTTTGAGGTTGCAGTGAGCTATGATGACATCACTGCACTGTAGCCTAGGTGACAAAGCAAGACCCTGTCTTTAAAAAAAAAAAAAGAGAGACAGGTAGTCTATGTCCTCTAGAATGAAAATGTAGGGTTGTTGTTAAGCCTATGGACTTAGGATTCACATGTCATTTCAAATCCAGGTTTTGTAACTCGCTGGCTCTGTTATCCAGTGTAATCAATAGCCATCATCAAAACTGTTTCCTCATCTGTAAAATGGGGACTTTCTCATAGTGGGACTTTCTCATAGAGGATTATATAGCAATATAAATAAGTATATATGTTACTGGTAAACATTTATTGAACTAGTCATTTTGCCAAATAAGACACAATCATACCCAAATAAAAGCCCCTGCTCTTGATATTATCATGCAAAGAATCCAGTGCAGTGATTGACTCACAAGAAACACTTAACACATGTAGGTATTTTCACCACCGCTATTAAAAACAAATATATAGTGTCAGTGAAAGAAGCCTATGAATTAGAAGGTAAAAATGGAGAGAGCAAGAAGAGCAGGCTCCTTGTGAGATATATTCATGTGCACACAAACAGAGAGAATTTCATCCGTAAGAAATTCCTTAGGGAAATTCCATCACATCCTATTAACACGGTCCCAAAGGCAAGAACTAGCCTCTGATCTTTACATATTTAACATCTTTGAAAAAATTCTGAAACCATAATCATCTCAAAATGGTATATAAAAGCAAGTATATCTGGGAGTTACATGCAAAAGCCTTCTACTTTATTTCTAGCTCACGTAATTCTTTAATCATCCTAATTCCTAGCGCTTCCCTTCCAACTTTTGACCTTAGGATAGTTCTTTGATTGCTCAATAGGATTTTGACAGCTAGGAAAGCAGAACACTGAGGAACAAGTTCTCAGTGTGTTCTTACACACTCATTTAAAAGACAACAGCTTAATAATTCCAATTCATATATAATTCTATTCCTACAATCAATAATTCATAGCGATTCCTCAGCAGCATTTTTAGTGACAACAGAAAGGGCAAAATATTTCTTCTCTTCCCTTTGCTTTCCTTTCTTCACTTAGTCATGCCTGGAGCCTGGAGAGTACAGAATCTCAGGAAAACAGTTTCCATGGTGATTCTTCCTTTGAGTATCCAACTGTATTTCACTCTTTCCGGAGTGAATTAATGCTTCTTATTGCTTTCATGCTAAATATACTGCAGATTAGATTTGATTTCCTCTGCAGCGATACAGTTTTATCAGGAAAATGGAAAGTAAAAACACAGTATGAACAAACTGTATCTTTCTGCCGCTACACTGTCAGAAAGGAAAAAAAAATTTTCAGAAAAAAAAAAATAACCAGCCATAGAGAAATGGATGCAGGTGTCTGGAAGCTAGGATATGCATGCATGCATCTAATTGTTGGAAAGCCTGTCTCAGGAGGAAGTGATGTGATGTTCTTAATTCCTCCATACACTGAAGGTGGTATAAGTTGACCATAAAACACCTGGATACAAGAGATACTCGATTTTTAACGTACTGTCCTCTTCTTGGCACAGAAAATATAGATCATATATAGAACAAGGATACCTTCAAGCCCACAATATCATATCTACTTTATATTTTATTAAGGAGAGTTTTGCTTTCTACTAAAGCTACATAGCTGGCCTTCCTTGTCAAAATAGTTATGTCACCTTCCTGAGATTCCCAAAGCACCTTGAATTTCCTGACATAGAACTTGTCACACTAACGTTTACCATGCCCTGTTCATCTTCCTCACTAGACTCTGAAAGGGCAGAGTCTGTGTCTGTCCCGGTAACTGCTGTACCCCTGTGCCTAGCACAGCACGTGGGGAACTGAAAATCATAACAGGAAAAGGATGGAAGAGAACGTTGAAGCACTGAGGTCTTCCTTACAAAGCATCAGTGGGCTGATGGATGCAGGTGGAATCTTATGTAAATGAGAAACACTCAAATCTCAGCAATAGCTATTGGTTTTCAGGGCCTCTCCACCCTGAACCTCGCGTGAGGCAGGAAGGGGTTAAAGGGAGGACTCAGTGTGGGAAGGGGAGGAGCAAAGAGGAGCCATCCAGAGAAGCCTCCTCCTCCACCATGACATACCCCCACCAGCCTGGAGGCAAGTCATCACTAGTTACCAAATAACCAGGAAGGAAACTGGGATTTTAGCCAATTTGACCCATCCAGTGAGTAGTCAGCATCTATGGCAAACCAGGTAAGACTGTCCTAGGTGCTGCTGGGGATAAAGGCTCGAGTGCAAGAATTTTTGATCCCGGCAAGCTTATAGTCTGGGAGGAATTCTTTGGGGATTATGCAGAAGTGGGGCGTGGCCAAATACAGACATATCTTATCGACAACGACTAATATTTCTTGAACAACCCATTAGGCACTCTTCTAAGCACCATATACGCATGAACTCACTGAGCCTCATAGCAAAATCTATGCATTGGTGCTATTTTAATTTGACACATAAAGAAATTGAGACTCAGAAAGGCCAGGTAACTTGCCCAATGTCCTTGAGTTCATTGTACCTTAACAACTGTGTACAATTCTGAATCTCAGGCTCATGGGATCTGAGCTGAGAAAACTGCTCTACAAAGCATTTCCCATAGTCTCCCTTGCTGTAAAAATTATCCAAAGTCCATTATGTTTACAAATGCCTCTGGGTAATTGTCAGGATACATAGAGGGCCATATAAAATTCCAAATTTCAGAAGGAAAACCAGTTCTGTGGCTATGCAAATGTTGGACTTACATGTCCCTGTAACTAGGATATACACTATGGCAGGACTCCTGGTTCATAGAGATGTTTTCATAAGAAGGGCCAGCTAGAGGATTTTGGCGACTTCATCTTCTAAACCACTTTGCAGGAAAATCAAAATTTATCAGCTACATACTGAATTTCATTCCACAGAAAACAGTGACAAGAACAAGTTCTAAGTGCATTAGCTCATGGTCACTTCCTGTCGTTCCAGAGTATGGACTCCTTCAACTATACTACCCATGTTTATATATATTTTTTAAAAAGATGAGAAAGATGTATGTTAATGCTTAATATGCAGAATTATGAGAATTTTTTTGCTTATTTTAAAATTTTAAATTGACAAATAACAATTATATATATTTATGGGGTACAATGTAACATTCACATTGTATAATGATTAAATCAAGCTAATTAACATATTCATCACCTATTATTTTTTGTGGTGAGAACATTTAAAATCCACTCTTTTTATTATTATTCCTGACATTCCAATATACTTCTACCCTCCAGAAAAAATTGGGTATTTTTGGAGTTGTTATTTGTAAAGACAGCAGTATTTGTGGAATAAAAATCAGGAAACAAAAAAAATCTAACTCCTTTAGCAATTTTGAAATATGCAATATAATAATTTTGAAATATACAAATATAATCATTAACTGTAGTCCATATGCGGTGCAACAGATCTCTAAAACTTATTCCTTCTAACTGAAACTTTGTAACCTTTGAACATTTCCCCATTCCCAAGTTTCCTAGCCTTTCTGAGTCTCAATTTCTTCTTATGTCCCCACTTCCAGCCCTTCCTCCTCCCCAGCCCTTGGTAACCACCATTTTTCTCTCTACTTCTATGAGTTTGACTCCTTTAGATTACACATATAAGTGAGCTAATGCAGTTAGTATTTGTCTTCGGGTGCCTAGAAGTTTTTAATTTTACATTTGCTTTTTTTTAGATAATTCTATTTTCAGTTTTCTGTAATAAGCACGTATAATTTTAAATACTACAAAACAACTCATATTTTTAAGATGCGATGATTCCCCAACAAAAGGAATGCAAGGACAGGGAATGGAGTGATATCGACTTGGTGAGCATTATCTATAAGAGCTCAGACTTAGGAAGGGCAAGACAAAGGTTCCATCTCCAGCATTATCCATTCTGCTGTGTGATGACTATAAATGGAATATTTTCAAATGAGACTCTTCTCCCATATTGAGTAATAAGAGGGATTATTACTTATTAAGCAGCGAAAACATGAAATAAGTGTGTTTATTTTTTTTCCTCCCAGAGGAGAGAATGTTGCTCCGAGATTATGTTCTTTACATAACAGGGTCACAGAGTTAACCGATCTCTGTGGGTCTTCTGCACTCCAGAGCCTGTTGGTTAACGCTTTGCTTCCTTGCCCTTCCCATATGAGCAAAGCAACGCTCCAACATTTGGGAAGATTATACTTTTTACCATTAAAAAGAGGGGCGGTCAGGATGGGCAATCTGACCCAAAAATGTAGCTAGAGATATTTTCTGCATTTGCAGAAGAAACTGATGAGGTCTATTGGGGCTTTCGGTGGAAAGAGGGAAGCTCCAGGCATCTACAAGATGTGAGTTTGTAGAGAAAAAAAATGGATTAGATGTGTCTTCCTGGTGGAGCTACCAGCTGGCTCCTTTTCCAATCTCCTCTTCACCGGCTAATGCAACAATCAAATTTTGTTATTCTTCTCATAAATAAAATGTGATACATATCACAAAGACATCCCTGATGGCAGACTGCATTCCAAGTAAACCAGAATGAAGACAAAAATGGGGCATTTTTACATATATGCAATTATGGCCAGTTACCGGCATTGAACATATCTACAAAATCTGCAGTTCTGCTGCTGGCTACCCGACGTGTGCTGCAGCCCCAGAAATGCAGCTCTGCTGCTGGGACTTTTCCAGGGTCTATGGTATTTGTTGGCTTTCTGGTTAAAGTATGGGGCAGAAAATTAAAATTATTTTGCAAGAGACCTTAACTATATTGTACTCTATCTGTTTTTTTTTTTTTTTTTTTTTTGAGACAGAGTCTCGCTCTGTTGCCCGGGCTAGAGTGAGTGCCGTGGCATCAGCCTGGCTCACAGCAACCTCAGACTCCTGGGCTTAAGCGATCCTACTGCCTCAGCCTCCCGAGTAGCTGGGACTACAGGCATGAGCCACCATGCCCGGCTAATTTTTTGTATATATATTTTTAGTTGGCCAGATAATTTCTTTCTATCTTTAGTAGAGACGGGGGTCTCACTCTTGCTCAGGCTGGTCTCGAACTCCTGACCTTGAGCAATCCACCCGCCTCGGCCTCCCAGAGCTAGGATTACAGGCGTGAGCCACCGCGCCCGGCCTTACTCTATCTGTTGTTAAATAATCAGCACCTCATGTGTGAGGGAGGGGGGGAGAAGGCCAGCTTGCATTTCTGTGCATTGTTCTTTCCCTCTTCTTTCCCCCTGGCTCCCCATAGAGTTTAACTGAGTAATTAAGGGCCCCAGCTTTGAAGTCAGGTGGATCTGAGGGTCAAAGCACAGTCCTGCCACCCATTAGCTGCTAGACCTTGGGAGAGTCAATCACCCTCCTTCTCAATGTCCTCTGAAAAACAGTGAAGAAAATCTTTCTTCTGTTCATAGAGTAGGCTTGAGGATGAAATGAGATAATGCAAATAAAGGAGCTAGCACAATGCCTGGCCTCTAATAAGTCCTTAAGAAATGTTAGAGAGAGAAAAAACAATGTGACACAACTGACAATAATTTGGGGGCAAAGTGGGTATGTCCATTGTCTACTGAAATTTTTTTTTGTCTTTCCTCTACGAGTAGTTTATCATCTCACAATGGGGTCAAACTAATTTCTCTCTCTATATTGTTCCCTATAGCTTTTCTGTTTGACCCCAAAGTTAGAACCATAAATATCTCCCACTGACTTGATGAGTAAGATAAGGCCCAGGAACTTTTTCCTCATTTATGGTTTAAAAACCACCTTTTGTGGAGATTGTTGATGGATTGCAGGGATATTTATGACTCAGGCTTCTTGACAAAGTCCCCGCTGCTGACTCATTCGTTACCTTGAGAGGGAAGGAGGTGGCTGAAATCATCACTCATTTATTCTGCTTCTCGCTTATGGTAAAAGGGCAAAGGTAAGTCATCCTGCATGAGGGCTCAGGGTGAGAATCAGGATTTCAATAACTTCTTTTTGACCACAAGAGAAAAAAAGGATTTCTAACAAACATACGCTCATAAAAACTTTTGCAAAGTCCTCCTGAACACAAGTGCTACAGCCTTGATAAATAATAATGCTCTGTCCGATGCCTTCGGCTTTCAGCCCTAGACATACAGAACTTACCCTTCTCCATGGGGCGAGTGAAAACCAAGTGACAGGTGATGGAAGGGGAGGATGGACAAATAGACAGGAAGCATGATTTGGAATTTCCACAGTGACCATGGCCTGGAAATCAGGAATAAAAGGCAACCTTGCAGAAGTATAAGAAGAAATATAAAAACTTTTATAAAACAATAAAGGTAAAATTTATCCTTACCACCAACAATAACAACATTAATAACACCATCACTATCACACTATAATCAGCAACAAATACGGGATCGGTACAATTTACTGAATATAAAAAGTTTAGGAAGATGCAAGCAAATAAAGAGGAAATACCGATAGCCAACAAGTCTTTGAGCACTTTGTGTCAGGGACCGGGTGACCAACACTAAATGCATTCTTTCATTTCATCTTCAGACAGTGCTATGAGATTGGCTCTACTTCCATACACAGTTTATAGCTGGGGACCTCCAGGCTTAGAGCCGTTAAACAACTTGCTCGAGACCACACAGTCAGCTAAGCAGACTGATCCCAACGTCCATCTTCTGCTTTTGCAGCTTCAGCAAAGGAAAACTGTGTTGAAAACAGTGCTATCCGTTGCCCATAAATTATTGACACGCACTCAGTCCAAAAAATATTTTTTGAGTATTTGACATTACTCTTGGCTCTAGATGCAGGATATAGGAGAAATTTGGGCTTTTGGGCCACCGTAACTCTCAGTGTCACCTCTTTTACAAATGTAAACCCTGGGGTTGCCGTTCCTGCAATCCAGTGACTCTTACATTCAACCCTAAACAATCAAGTAGCACATGTGGTGCAAGTTTTGTAGGAACATGCAATCAAATTTACAGTGTTTCCAAAGCACAGGGATGGGTGGTCAAAAAGCAAGGGCATTTATGGGATTGCTAAAGGTTACTTGAGGCCAATGTCAACAGAAATAGTTTTTCAAGATATAAAATTAACTGGGGGGGTGGATTCTATCTAGTTTCAACACAGCAGATGCCATAACGGAGCTACGCTTGACCAATATTTTAAATAAATTAATAAGCTCTGTAATTCTAAGGAAGCGAATTCTAAATTCATTCTAAACAAATGAACAAAAGACAACTGTAAATATTTGGCTTTCAGCATGACGCATGCGGCCTAATAAAAGTATACTCGCTACGGCTTGAGACTAGAGAAATAAGACAAGTGGATACTGAATTTCCCTATTAAGGCTGTTTTTTCTAAGCTAGAGGTTTAGACCAAGCCTCCCTCAAAAAAGTCTAGAATTGGCATCCAGTTTGAGAAGGGCACAGTAGATTTTGAGGCAGGGAAAGTAAACTCACACACATACACATGTCATTTACATGGCAGTATGAGCTGTAATTACTGTTGTGGGTGAATTCTGCTGCCAGGACCCAGCCTCTGGGTCTTTGCAACACACTGGTTGGATAGTACCAATCTTTTGTATTGAATCTGAGTTTGAATCATGACAATAATAATAGCAGTGGCAGTGGCAACAGCTAACATTTATTGAGCATTTCTAGGCACTGTTTGAAGTGCTTTACCTATATTACCTCATTGGGTTGTCGTCAAGGTACAGCGAGTCAGGTACTATCATTATCCCCTTTTCACAGGGGATAGTGTGTTAGATGCTCTAAATATTATAACCCCATTCAGACTTCACAATTACCCGATGTACTTTATTATTCACACTTTACAAGTGAGGAAACTGAGGCACAGGCTGGTTACTTTCACAGTCCCACAACTAAATAGGTTAGAGAACTGAATTCACTTCTAGGTTTATTTCAAAGCTCATGTCTGAACTGCTACGTTATACTTTTGGTACCAGTATTCCCCCTCATCTTGGCCACGTCCCGACCTCCCCACCCCCACCCTATGCTTCTCTCTCCCACTCCACCTGTCCTAGTGAGACTGAGATGAGGCATGTCTCAAACAGAGACCTTCTGCTGTCACATGGGGTAAAATCAATGTCTATGTCAAAGGGCTGGTGTGACACCCTACATCCCATGATGTA
Source organism: Lemur catta (assembly GCF_020740605.2). NCBI lineage: Eukaryota > Metazoa > Chordata > Mammalia > Primates > Lemuridae > Lemur > Lemur catta. The sequence goes on from NC_059132.1 coordinate 11,009,538, forward strand.
TGGAAAGGGTTCACATGGTGTCTCCCGTATGAAGACCCGATACTCACTTTTAGAATTAAATCACTGCTCGGATCACCCTCCCCTCTCCCTGCCAACAGCATTTCCTTCCAGGGCCCAGAAAGAAGCAGAGGATGAATTTCCCTAGGAGAAGAGGGCCAAGGGTTAATGTTCAGGAGATGAACTGAGCCAGATGAGAGGAAAAGGAGAGGGGGAATTGCTCTGGATTTCATTGCTGGGAAAGCCCATCTTTGTTATTATTTGTATAAATCACTTGGCTTGGAAGACACCACAGGCCAAGCCTCCAAGTGTGCCGACGATAATAAATCGGGTCGCACAATAAACAATGGGTAAAACCCGGCTGCCAAATGAAGAAGGATTTAGATCATTTAAATCCCAGGCTATGAGTTGTCAAATCCAGTTTAATACTGGTAAGTGTGGGATAATAACTCTTAGCAAATAGTCCCCTCCCACCAAGACCCCACCACAACCCTTCTACCCCCTTCTCCCACCCCTAGCAAACAGAAAGAGAACCCTGAGGGGATTTGCAGAATGAAAGGGGATGGTATATACAGACCAGATATGAGCCCAGGTTATTACATAATAATCCCAGATGCCTCCGCTTGGGCTGAGAGCAAATAGGAAGAGCTAATAGAATGCTGCAAGGTTCGATTAGCTGCAAAGGAGAGATTCTAAATCAGAGCAGGTTTTACACGATTAAATTGGATGGGGGAGGGAAGAGTCTCACAGTTGGGTATGATGGAAAAATGGAAAGGATTAGGGAAATGCAAAACCGTGGACATTATAGGGATGGCTATAGCGTGGCCTCAGGGTGGAGTCGACGCTGAGGGACTCCTGTCAAAATAAGAGACAACTTAGTCATCAGATGGGTCCCTTCTCAGTATCTGTGACTGTTCTTATGGGACTCACACCTACATTCAGAGACGTGGCACCGGGAGCCTACCTGATGGCACCAGAATTTCAGGAATTTGAATCATCATCCTTTGTTTGATGATGATAATGAATTATTTCATTTGTTCAACAAGTATTTATTGAACACTAAATATATGCCAGGCATTGCTCAAGAGCTGAGACGACATCATTACATAAAACAGACTTTGATGGTGACAGTAACAAATGACTGAGCATTTATACTGTGCTACGTGTTTTACATGAACCTGCTCTTTCAATCTTCACAACAATCTTATGCTGTAGTTACCATTATCACCGTTGTTTTATAAATGAGTAAACCGAGGCTCAGAGAGATTAAGTAGCTTGCCCAAGATCATGCAGGAAGGAATGATGCTGATATCCAAACCCATCTGCTTCACACTGCTCCAAATGAGGAAGGAAATCACAGCAGCCGTTGCAGGACACGAGGATGCCTCTGCCAGCTTCCCTCCAGCCACCGGCACCACCTCCTTTGCTAGGTGTGTGCACAGGTCACAAATGGTATTGAACTAAAGTGAATTCGAATATTCTGGCTCTGGTGTCACCTGCTAATTATTATTAATACCATCTGCAGGGCATGAGACCAGGGTTGCAGCTTTGTGTTTTCATCCCTGCTCAGTCATTACCTTTTAGTACCTGTTTCTGGGTCACTTTCCACGTCTACAATTGGTTGTTTTCATATTTTCTTTCTTTCTTTTCTTTTTAATGAATTCTACTATGGTTTGGAACAATTGGTTCTTTTTAGAACCCATAACTTACTTTTATTCTCTAGCTCACTGCTGTCCTATAGAAGGAATGTAGGCCACATATACAATTTAAAATTTTCTAGCAGCAACACTTAAAAAATAAAAAAAGAAACAGGGAAAACTAATTTAATAATATATTTTATGTAACACAATTAAATAAACATTATCATTTCAACATTATCATCTTTTTCTTTTTTAAATGCTGGTATGTATTTTACACTGTAACACATCTCAGTTTGGACTAGCCACATTCCCAGTGCTCAGCAGCTGATGGGGGCATCATATTGACAGTGAATGTTAGCTGCATCTTGAATGTTCATTGACTTGTCCTGACTAGCTGATAGGAGCTGTGCCTTCTGGTGGCATTTATTGAGTATCTACTTCATGCCAAGACCTGGACTGGGCATTTTCACACATATTATGCTTCATATTCCCAGTGGCTTTCCAAGAGAAAAACAGTGGTCCCGTATTACAGATGAAGAAACCGAAAAAAGCAATTGGCAGCTCCAAGATTGCAGAGAATATTTAATTTTACCTCTTTAACACTTAGCAAATTGACCTTGCACAGAGCATGATTCAAAATATATCTATGGAATCAATGGAAGATGGTTACTTGTCAAGCCCGTGGAAGAGCTGGGATTTGAATCAGGCACACCTAATTTTAAAGCTTGTAATTTTTCATCCATGCCACTTTAATTCTTTTATTTTTTTTCCACTTTGATACCTGTAGGTATGTCATAGGCCCCTAATGTGATGTACAGAGATTCCCCAATACTTATTGACCGTGCAGCAGGCCTTTTATCCCAGTGAAATAATTTGTAAATGGAAAACTCTTCATCCAGTAAATCCATATTTATTGGTGTCACCATCTTCTCTGATTGTATTTGATTTAAGAAATAGACCTACTCAGATCTGGGGACTGTGCTCAACCTCAGAGGTGCAAAGATTGTCAACACATAATCCTCATCCTCAGTCTGCTTTGGAAGACATGCCACACAGTGTTTAATACATACAGTTACATGTTATAAAAAAAACCTGAGATTCACAGGACTAGTTGGAAGTGACTTTAAATGTCATCTTGTCTGTACATAATTTGGTACTAAATTATATACCAAGTCTATAGTATCTAGATTTCACATGAGGAACTCTCGTGTTCCCAATGATAGGTTCATACATTTTTACTCCCCAAAGTATTTTGCAGAGTGCTAAGCAAATGCCAGCTGAACATGTTGTAGTTAACTGGTCTCGGCTTTGTCCCTCCTTCTATGTGTACCAAGTAACCAAGAATCAGATTCCTTACAGACTAAGAGCAGCCTGGTCAGATGTTAAAATTCTAATTATAGACACACTTCTCAGATAGTACAGAGGTAGGAGAGTTTGTCATTCTTATGCTAGAAAGCAATAAAACTAATTAGGCTGAGGGTTTATTAAATTGATTCATCAGTAAATTAATTAATTAAAATATTTATTGAGTAACTATCAGACATTAGATGGTCTGACTAGAGCTGTGAATATGATAGTTCCTGTTACTGAGGATACCACTGTCTGGTGAGTGACACAGATATATAAAGAGGTAATTGTAATGCAGCGTAATAGGAACTAAGGTGAGCATAGGTACAGAGTGCTACGGTAACATTTAGGAAGTGCATCTAAATGGAATTGAGAGAAATCAGGGAAGCTCCCTGGAGAAAGCATCCCAAGTCTAGCATTAAGGACAAATGAAAGGGAGCCTGGACAAAGAGCAAAGGGTTGGGGAGGGAATTATACCAGGCAGAGGGGACAACTCATAAGATGACCCATAGAGCATGGCACATTTGGGGACCAACAGAGGCTTTGATGTGATGGAAGCATGCAGTGCCAGGGCTGGGCAAAGGAAGGAAACATGTCCAGATGACACTCAAGAAGCTTGAGGTTCCTGATGAAGGTTTTTATGGATGACAGGAGACATGAAGGGTTTTAAGGAAAGAAGTCAGAATTACGCTTTAAGACATTTTATTGTAAGCCCTTGCTGTGTTTCATTATGGTACTTCTCACATTCTGTGGTCACTGTTTTTCTATCTACTTCTACTACTGCACTGAGATCCTTAATATAAAGGCTCCTAGTTTATTTCTCTTTGTATCCTCAGTGCCCCAATGCAGTATCTGCGGCATGCATGAGTCTCAGTACTTATTGTGATAAATGATATCTGTGGGAATCCTTGGTAGATCTGAGGGGACTCAAGTCTGCTGAGGATGTATTAGCTGGAGAGGGGGGTGGTCCTTAACCTGGACTCCTTGGACCTCCTGAAAGTACATGCAAGCATTTGGGTGTAAAATATGTGCGTTGTTTTCAGGGTGAGGGATTACCACTTTCCTCACATTTTCAAAGGGGTCTAAGACCTGACAATGATTGCAAAGCACTGACTACATGGAGATCTTTGGGAAGTGTAATTTTACAGCCCTCTCTAGGTCGAGAAGACTCTCAGGGGTCAAACACTAAATGATAGTTCATAGTAAAGGTAGAAAAATAAATAGACAGAATGTGCATGTGACCTAATTTTTTCCAAAGTGAAGGAAGTGTAGAAGTAGTGAAAGAGAACAGTTCTATGGTGGCAAGACGATGTTTGCAAGAAGAGTCTTGCAGATGGTAGGCAATTTCCCTCATGCTTCCTGAGCTAGCAATTGATAGCTTCCCAGTCTTTAAGGAGGCATGTTCCAACTAGAAGTGTAACTGAGGAGCTTTGAAATCACCATTGGAAGAGGCTGTTGTAAATGAAGAGCATTTAGAGTCACAGAACTCAAGGAAGCAAAAGTTATCTCTGGGGGGAAAAAAAGGTCTTGTGGATGCCATCTCTCTCCTTTTTTCTTCTGCAAATTTGGATCTGCCAAATTAAAATGTTTTTAAATGATAAAGATTATATACACCCAAACAGAAAGAAGTTCTTGATGGCTAGCCATTAAAATATTTATGATAATTTTGTCTCAATGCTGGAAAATTGATGCTGTCTGATTATTTTTTCACAACAAGCATGTTTTGTTTTATAAAGATGCACACAGAACAGATTCCATTTCCAAGAAACAATGGTAGGACAATAATGTAAAAATTAGTGTTCTAAAAGAAAGCAGCTCATAGGAGGACACAGTACTTCTCAAATTGCCTTTCATAGGCCACGAAGCTCACAATCATCAAAGGAACACATTAAAAATGCAAATTCCTGGGTTTCACTTCATTTTACTGAATCAGACTCTTTAAGAATGGGACCTGAGAATTGGCAATTTAAAAAATTCCACATTTTTTAAAAAACCTAGTTGATGAGGATGAAGCATATTCAGCAATCAAGGTTCACACCTAACAGTCAACTCTTCTTTTCCATATATGTATGTGACTTAGACACTGAGAAAGCACAGGACAGCGGTGAGCTTGATATGGTGTTTTCATTTAATGAAACCAATTTTTTAATTTCACCTTCTAAAACATTTTCTTATGCCTCAAAAAATGTATGTATAATCTGCAGTTGGAGATGGTGGTGGCAGGGGAAGGGAGCCAGTATGTGTTAAGAGCTGCCAGTGTTGTATACCCATACACATCCCACCTTTCTGGGAATGGAGGGATACTCACGGTATCCCTGCAGACGGCACACTTCTTCTTGGACACTCGAGTATTTTTCACTCTCTTACCCCTCTACAGGGCAGGTCAGATTGGTAGCAAGGGGTGGTAACAACGCAAGGGGCTGCCTCTCTCGGGAGGTGTTGATCAATACTCAGAGCCCTGAGGACCATGTCATAGCAGTAAGGATCGGATCGTCACCTGTCAGGTTTGTTCGAGCTGCCACTCTTGCCTGTGCTGGGAAGCTGGATTCTAATCCTAAAAGTCCTTGATTTCAGGCCACCTGACTTTTAATTTATTTTATCATGTCATATGTGCTCTAACCTTGTATGTCATTCTAAATTCTTTTTGAAACAGAGAGGAGTAAAAAATATTCTGGTTCAACAATTCTATTTTGACAGATCAATATCAGCCTAGTTTCCAAATATAAGCAGGTGGACGGAACGCTGTTTCTATGCTTCTAGGTAAGAAATTGCATTGTGTGTATGTGTGTGTGTGTGTATGTGTGTATGTGTGTGCAGAGGGAGACCTGCCTGGGTCTACACCTCGCTGGTGATTCTTCATGGAGGTAATGGGATTTCCTTAATCGAGCCCATTAGACTATCTTCTTGTAATTATCTCAGGGGCCAATCTGTCTACGTAATGGGTGCTGGAGGAATCAAACCTTCATGTTCTTACAAAGGAAAATGTTGTGTGTGTATCAGAAGAAAACGTTTTGAAGAATTACTGGCTAACCGTCTCAACAGCCGGGGGGGACTCTGCTGGGATACTGCAGGAAATTGTTGGATTTGGGGACTTTATTGCTCCAAAGGGTATTTCTTTTTTCATGGGCTTTTTAATAAATCTAAAATGCACATGACGGCGGTGGCACAGGGGACTCCACACCATCTGGTGAGGTTGGGCAGGCTTCTGCCTGCCTGCTCCCTGTATGGGAAGACACCAGAATCTTCAGGTTGGAGGCACTGCCAAAACTCTCAACGGCTTTGGGTGTAACTAACCACCAGCTCTGCTGCGTACTGGATTGGGGTGGCCAATCATCTTGGTCCCCTTTACCTGGACCCATTAATGCCTTGATGTTGTGGACATGTCTGACAATTTTTCAGCTAGTGCTATTTGAAGATATTCACACTATGCAATGATATTCTGATTTCTTCATCCACCCGCCTTTTTTTTTTTCTTTTGCAAATTTTGAAAGTGCAGGGTAGAGAATGAATTTATAGTGAGGAGGAAATCATGTAAAGCTAAAGATTAAATAATGATGAAAACATAATAAATGTAATTATAATAGTATGGGTTGATTTGTATCCTCTGAAATTTATTTGTTGAAGTTTTAACCTCCAATACTTTAGAATGTGACCTTATTTGGAAATAGGGTCATTCCCAAAGTAATTAGTTAAGATGAGGTCATTAGGGTGGGTCCTAATCCAAAATGACTTGTGTCTTTATAAAAAGGGGAAATTAGAACATAGAAACAGATATGCGCACAGGGAGAATATTACGGGAACACAAATGCAGAGAAGGGGGTAATATATCTACAAGGCAAGAAATGCCAAAGTTTTGCCATCAAACCACCAGAAGCTAGGAGAGAGACCTAGAACAGTTTCTCTGTCACAGCCCTCAGAAGGAACCAACCCTACTTACACCTTGATCTCGGACTTTTAGATTTCAGGACATTTCTGTTGTTTAACCCACCCAATTTACGGTACTTTGTTATGGCAGCCCTAGCAAATAATATAGTAAAACACGAACCAGGTTCCATGACAAACATTTTGCGTATATTATTTAATCCTCTTTAACAACAGCCTTTTGGTTTGAAGATTGGCATAAGTTATTAACTGGTGGGAAACGAATGGCTGGAGCAGGGAGAGAACTTTTTCTTCTCTTTTCACCACCAACAGTGCATTCAAATAGGATTTTCAAGGTATGCTGGATTGAAAGTACCTGGGCAATGATGTAGGGTTCATATATTCCTTTCATGTGTGGCTTTGCCAAAAATTTACAAACCTATCCCAAGGGGTTAAAGGAAGGCATTATGTTCAGGGCTCTCCCAATCGTGACACATGTAAGATAGCCTTATTGAGAGAAGGAGAAGGTGAGGTGGCGCCTGTACACTTAATGAGAGGGAATTGGTGTTAATTTTAGCTCCGTGATTCTGATGGCATTTTTCACTTCCAGACTAAATGCTACTCTTCCTTCCCCCCTCCCCAAATCTAATCCAATTCAAATTCCTCAAGCCCTAAGGCTCTAGAGTGCTTTAATTTTATTATTATTGTTATTTCCCTTTCACATTCTGTTTAAAACTTATTTTACTTCCTGTCCCATCAAGTTGATTTTCCCCAAGCTTCCTTCCAACAGGCCCTTTGCCGTCCAAAGAGGCAAACAGGCACCGAACTACAGAGCCAAAAGGAGGAGAGACTGTTACGCCAAGTCACGAGCTAAAATGGGCCCCATATATGGTCACAAAATCATTGAGCAAATATTGCTGCCAATCAATCTGCCTTCACAGTGAGTGGTTTACAGCCAGGATTACCAAGATTAAAACTAGGACTGATGACGTGCAAAAGTGGGCCCGGCTGACCTTATTGATTCTTTCCCACTGAGAGAGAATCACAGGTTAGCAGGCAGAAATCAATTCAACTGCATTAAGTTAAGCCAAGTGTAGATTTATTCATACCATGCCTGGAAATTACTTTATAAATAGTGGCAAAAAAATTTAACTATATACATATATATATACACACACACACTAGTTTATAAATGCTTATATATTTACATAAATATGTATCTGCTCCTTCCCATTTATAATATTTAAAAATCTGAAATAAAATGGAATAGAATATAAGCCTGTTCCAACATTTCCTCCCACCCCCCCGCCTTTTTTTTTTTTTTTTTTAAATAAAAGAGGCTATTTATGTCGAGATGTCCTTAACTTGGCTACTTCAAGATTCCCAGATTTCAGGATGGGGTGGCAGAGCAGACATAGACATATCTCTGCAGCCAAAGAAGCAATGAAAGCCATTTGCTCTTGAGGAAATCATCATTTTTGGCTTTTTAGATTAAAGAAACCTGGCCCTTAGGCTTCAGTGCACCATGGGGAACACAGAATTCATTCTTTCTCCTCCTCCAGTGACAACACGCAGGCTGGGACTGAAGAGAGCTTTCAGAATGAACAATGGGTGGAAAACACTGCCCTTCCAGCAGTGAAAAATGTGAAATTCCACTCCTACCCTCACATGGGTCACCAGGGAACCCTCCTGTGTGCTCCGGCAGTACTGGGACACCAGCCAGGCAGTCATTTGTACTCAGGGGCTCAGCCTGAACCTAAAAAATCATCAGAAGAGCCAAAGAGGGGCTCCCTCCTCATTCCTCATCTCTAAGAAACAAAGAGCAACACATTTTACTGCAAGAAATTGTTTGTGGATCTGATTGAGAATAGCTTAGCGCTTGTTTTTTCCTTGAAGACAGGCTGTCTATCTACTTCTGAGCCTGCCTTGCCTGCTAAGACATTTATCCCCTACTTTCACAGTCATTCACAGCCGCCCAGGCCTTTTAAATGCATTGCTGGGCCTCTGGTAGGTGGCCTGTAAACCAACAATTGTATCTTTATCAAACACACATGGTCAGCACCCTGAGCTCAGGGGGTTAAGAGACCAAGGGTCACATTTATATTGAGTTTAGAAGGTAAACTGTCCATTTCCCAATTCAATGGAAAATAAATCATTGGCCAACACTTTTCAGTTGCTCAAACCTGGGCACTGTGGCAATAGGAGGTATCGTTATCTTTGCAGCCCAGTGTTAGTTGCCCTGATTCATTTGCCACCACTCAAAAATGTGGAGAGAGACAGAGCAAGAGAGCACGTGAGTGAACAAGTTTGGAGTGATGTTGTAAAGAACACTGGATCCAAGCCAGCAGGCCTGAGTTCTTATCCCAGTTACCACTTGGTGACCCTCTGCCCCTGAACAAGTGATGTAACCTCACCAAAACCACAGCTTCTCAACTATAAAATGAGAAGCAGGATTTCAACCAATATTCCAAGGTTTTGAGCTTTTTTGTCCATAAAAATGGGACCATAAAGACCTCATTCACAGGGTTACTATGGAAGATCCAACAAGAAAATAAATATAATAGCATTTTATAAGCTATTAAGTGATAAATAAATGTTAGCTATCGCCATATGAAACAGAAGAAAATTCTTTAAGAATTTATCTTTAGCATGAGCAGTTTGGCACAATTATTGGGGTCCTTTAAATTGTTACATCACTGAATCTCTTTGCACTTCAGTTTCCCCACTAAACCGCTTGCCTTCCGCACGAGGAAAGAATGAGGTAAAGGAAGTGTGAATGTGCTTTAAAACCATAAATTGTCCTAGAAATGCAGGCGATTACTATTTGGAGAACTCATTTTGACTTTTGGCATGATGATGCACACACTGTTAGTTCTTGGCTCAGTGACAGATTTTAATTGGCCTGGCTACGGAAACCTTATAGAGCTATTATGTGCTACACCTGTGATGGCTATGCAGCGTGTTAATCAAGACAATTAGGTTGGGGACCCAGAGAACAGCTTTCCACCACTGTGCATAATCCTCCTCGCTTTGAGAGGGAAATTAACAGCTGCTTTATGGTCTCTCATATTATCTCGCTTTCTTGGAGAGAGATCCCAATCAGATCCACCTTGACTGAACAACATCTATCACTGGTGCCTGGAATGACACAACATCTGGGAAGAAATATTAACTTTGACTTTGAAACAGCTTTCAGACTGGGAGTTCACACACACACAAAGTCATGTGGTGATCACTGGATAAAACAGCCATTGGGTAACACCCGGAGTCAGGGGCAAGAAAGTTGATCTTCTCTTTTATATATTCCAGAGTTAAAAAGAATAGGAGGATGAGCAGATCAATTTGGCTCTCAAAGTATATTCTCCAGCCTGCAGAAGGAAAAAGAGAACAAGGCTTCTGGGACAGGACAGCTCTGTCTGCTTCTCACTGAAATCATAAAAGCTTTTGGAATTTTCTTCCTTGCCCCACCCCCTGGTATGGCCATTTCTTGTAAGAAGCATGAGAAATATATTGTGTTGTTCAGATTTCTTTTCACCCTTGGGCAAAGCAGCTTGAGTTGATAATTAGTGATTTAAAAGGTGGCACAAATAAATTCTGGCTATGTGCTAATCATCACATTCTGAGTTTACATGTGTTTATCTCATTAAATCCTGGGAGGCAAGGTGCTATGGGGTATTTTAACTCCCATTGTGCAGATATGAAAACTGAGGCTCAGGAAGGCCAACATAGTAGGTTCATACAGCAGAGTTTGGATTCACACTCAGGTTTCCTGGCTTTGAGTCTTTTCTATGATATCATGCTATTATGCCGCCTATTCAGTGAAAGAAGCATTATACAAAGGCTAGGGACTAGTCCCAGTTTATTCCTGTTTTACCCCGAGATGTCCCAGAGCTGAACTTGCCTCCGGATTCTCTACTTGCTACAATGGCAGCAGCAAAAGCAGCTTCTGTTTACAGAGCTCTTACCCACAGAACAAACACAGACTAGCTCTTAAGCATTGTAAGTTCATGACCACACTGAATCTCCAAAGTAATGTGGGCACGGGACTTTCATAATATGATCCCCATTTTTCAGATGAGGAAACAGAGGCCCCGAGAGGCTGGCTAACCAGCTGCCCAGGGTCATTTATCTAGTAAATGACAGAGTAGGGATTTCAACCCAGGGCTGTCATTTCCAAGGACTGTGCTTTCCTCTTTTTAAACTTTTAATTTTGAGATACATAATTATAGATTCACAGGCAGTTGTAAGAAATACTACAGAGAGTTTAGTCACTTTTTTTCATTCAACATAATTTTTTGGAGACTCATCCAGATTATTGAGTATCAATAGTTCATTCCTTTTTATTGCTAAGTAGCATTCCATGTACCATAGTTTACTTGGCTATTCATCCATTTAAGGACAACTGGGTTATTTCCAGTTTGGGGTAATTATGTATATTGCTGCTATAAACATTGTGTACAGGTTTGTATGCAGGTTTTTGAGTGAACATAAGTTTTTATTTTTCTAAAATAAATGCCCAGGAGTGCAATTCTTGGGTCATATGGTAATTGCACGTTTAGTTTTTAAAGAAACTGCCAAATTGTTCTCTAGAATGGCCCTTTTACATTTCCAGCAAAAATATATGAGTGATCTCTGCATTTCAGCTTTTTATTTTAGCCATTGTGATAGATACGTAGTGATATCTCATTGTAGTTTAATTTGCATTTCCTTAATGGCTAATGATGTTAAACATTGTTTGATGTGCTTGGCATCTATCATCTTTGGTGAAACGTCTCATGTCTTTTTGTCCATTTTCTAATTGGATTATTGTTTTACGCTGAGTTTTGAGAGTTCTTTACATATTCTAGAAACTAGTCTTTGTCTGACATGTGGTTTGCAGATAGTTTCTCCCAGTCTGTAGCTTGTCATTTCATCCTCTAAACAGGGCCTTTTGCTGAGCAAATGGTTTTAATTGTGACGGGATTCGATTTATGGATTTTGCATTTGGTGTCAAGTGAAAGAACTCTTTGCCTAGCCTAGATCCTAAAGATTTTCTATTTTTTTCTAAAAATGTTATAGCTTTACATTTTACATTTCAGTCTGTGATCCATTTTAAGTTAATTTTTATTTAAAGTGTGAGCCATAGGTTGAGGTTAATTTTGTGCCTATGCAAGTCCAATTGTTCCAGCACCATTTATTGAAAAGGCTTTCATCCACTGAATTGCTTTTGCAGCTTTGTAAAAAAAAAAAAAAAAAAAATCAGTTGGGCATATTTGTGTAGCTGTTTCTGGACTCTATTCTGTTCCATTGTTTTATTGCTCTATCCCCCCATTAATATTAATACTACAGTCTTGATTACTGTAACTATATGATAAATCTTGACATCAAGTAGACTGATTCTTCCCACTGCATTATTCATTTAAGAAACTAACTATTCTAGTTCGACTTTCCATATATATATTAGAATACTCTGCTTTGTACCTATAAAAAATCTTGGTGGAATTTTGATAGAAATCACATTAAATCTATCTATCAATTTGGGGGAAAATTGACATCTTTGCTATGTTGAGTAGTCAAGTCCTATGCTTTTAATCACCAGAGAACAACACTTATTTTAGGACTAGGTCACAAATTAATTGCTTAAAAGGGGTCTCATGTACCTGGTTTAAAAACATGTAGCCTTCTTTTGATAGCAGATTGGATACAGAATGATATTTCTCTACTATAAGAAAATAATCACTCAATCAGATGTTAAATGACAAGGAACACTTGACCTCAGCATTGGAAATATAATACAGAGTGGTGGGGATTGTGGCTTGCTGGAGGAAAGCATGCCCCCTGTGAATAGGGCACTTGCTACCCAATTCCTTTCATTGTTAAGAACATGGGCACAGCATTGCTATGGCTTATAAATCTTATAGAAGCTAGAAATCTGTTTAGAAAAAATCTAAAATGTTGGCAGCTACTTTGAATTAACATAAAACAAATGAGATCAAACACACAGCTTGGTGGGCTGGATCTAGATGACCAGCAGCCTCTCTGTGGTCTCTGAATTCGAGGAAACCACAGGAGAAGGTCTTCAGGCTCAGGGAATCTACACTCCAGCTGGAGCAACAGAGAGACACCACAAAGCAGTGCCGCATGCTCTCATGACAGTGGGGGCCGTTGGGACCCTTAACTCTGCTCTGGGAGGTCAGGGATGGCTCCCCAGGGAAATGCAGTTACACGGGAACTCCAGGTAGAGATACTTTGGGCCTAGCTGTTAGCACACTAGGAAAGAGTAAGAGACACTTTCCAGATAATCCAAACTGTGGCAGGACGTACTCCTGCGAAGGTTAATTCAGTTGATGGTTCAATATGTGCTATTTAATCTCTAGCATCTGATGCAAACATTGATAGGATTAAAGAGCAGTTCAGGGCTCTACTGGGCATCACAGAACATAGTAGGGAAGAGGTCATGGAGGTCAATGTTTCTCTAAATGTTGTGTCACCTGTTAGTGGCAATTACAAAGCAAAAGCTTTTCAGAGGTGAACAGTTTTCCGACGCTCTTGGAATAAAATCTGAGCTCCATATATTGCTCACGAGGCCCTGTGTGGCCTGACCCCTGCCTGCCTCTTTGGCCTCCTCTTCTCTTTCCATTCCTGCCTTATTTCTGTCTTTCCTGTTATGACTCAAGATCTTTGCATTTTGTGATTCATTCTTCTATCCATTTAAGAAATACTGGTTGAATAGAAATAACTACTTCAGGTATTGGGAATACAACAGTGAACAAAGCTGACTCAGTTCTCACCCTCTTGGAGTTTACATTCTAATGGGAGGGACAGACACACATATAACGTTATGCCTGGTGTGGCGAGTTCTATGAAGAAAAATTAAACAGGGTTAAGGCATGGGGAGTAATGGTGATTGCCACTAGGGGTTTGGGGAAGGCTTCTGGTTATCCTATGAGCAGTGCTTGAATGAAGTGATGGAGCAAACCACAAAAACACATGGTGAAGAGAGCTTTCCAGAAAGAGGAAACCACAAGTGCAAAGAGCCTGAGGCACAAAGATGTTCAGCCTATTTGTGGAGTAGTAAGAAGGGTGCTAGAACAGGAGAATGGTGCGAAATGGGGCTAGAGAAGAGGCCAGGTAACGCGAAATGCTGCCAGCCTTGGTTAGGATTGTGGCTTCTACCCGCAGCATTAGAAGCCACTGCAGATTTCAGCAAGGCAGTGACATGACCTGACTTACGGAGAACAGACAGTGGGTAGAAGCCTGTTAGGAGTTACTACAAGAGTCCATGTGAGAAATGGCGGTGGCTTGGACCAGCGTGATAGCAGTGGGGGTGGGAAGAAGCTGGTCAACTGAGACACCCTGAAGGCAGAGGTGTGGGGTTGCCGTTGGACCAACATGGAGTGTCAGACGAGGGGGAGAAGGATGACTCCAAGGCTTTTGCCCTGAGTGACTGTGCATTTACTGAGATGAGAAAATTCTGTGCCTATAACTTCTCAAGGTTGGCCCCTTATCATGATACGGGTCTCAGTCCAATATCTCCTCTTCGGAGAGGTTGTCCCTGACCATCCCTCATCCTATCAGCATTACTCAGTTTTATTTTATTTCTCAGGACTTAACACATATCTGAAATTATCTTATCCATTTCATTTGACTCATTTATCGTCTGGATTCCCCAGCGAGATGTAAGCCCCACGAGAATAAGAAACATGGCTGCTTTGTTTATTGCTATCACTTTAGTACTGAATTTGGTGGCTGGATCTTGGGATATGATCAGTAAATATTTGTGGCATGAGGTTTGCAAAATGCGAGAGGAGTTAAACAAGTATCCAGGTTCCTTTTGTGTAGTTCTGTTCAGAGCAATTAGTGAAGGAGCTAAATTGATTATCTGTGGCAGGGACTGTGGCAGGCTCTGGGAAAACACAAGTGAGCAGGAAAAGCACCCTCTGCACCCTCATGGAGCTTGCAGCAGCCTGGTACAGGCACAGTACATAATCTCACAAACACGGGATTTCACTGTGCTAAGAATCCCGAAGGAAAGGCTCATGGAACAATGACAGGGTGTGATTGGGGGCCCTGGCAAAGCCTGCTCTGAGCTGAGATCCGCAGGAAGTATCGCTGTGGCCTCAGCGATCTCTGAGAAGAGTACATGCCGTGACTATGAATCTCACTTTGCACAGAGCTCCTTGCGAAAAGAAACACATTTTGGCAAAAGCTGAACTAGTACAGGCTTGCCACGCACTGGGGCTCAGCTGGGTTCAGAATCTGGATAAGATAAGCAGCTGGCCCAGGACAGAACCAGGGTTTTGCATTTATTATGACACATCTGGGGAAAATGGGAATGTACCCACTTAACAGGGCTGCTGTGAGAATGAAAGGTTTAATGTCTATGAAATGCTTAGCACAGTGCCTGGTACACAGGAAGTGCTAAATACCTGGTGATAATTGTCATCAGATTTCAAATTCTGGAGGGTGTTGATCATGCTAATACTCTTCCCACACACAGAGAGAAAACAGCACAATACCTTACACAAGGCACGACCTCAATAAATGTATGTTGAATGAATGAATGATGGTTGCTTCCATGAGACACCATTTTGGATCTGACCAACCATTCTCACCAGACTGAGAATCTCAGGATTGGCAGCTGCTGTTAATTATTGATACTGTAGGGAGAGGGATTCTTGGCAGACAGGCACTCTTGGCAGCTTGAATATAAGAAAGTTAGTCTGATCCTTGGTTTTAGATTAAAGGTAAGTTACAAGGTAGGAGGGCCCAGAGAATTCAATGATTTTATGCATCAATACTACTGGCTCAGCCGAAGTCTGGGAATAGCTGCTACTAAAATGGCATTTGCCTTTGTACTGAAATCCACATGCTTGATCTGTGCATGTGACTTCTCAGCTGCTGCCATGACAGAGGAAGTGGTTTTGAATGAACACTAATCAACCTGAATCTCCAGGGGCACCTTGTACCTGAAAACCTCCAAGTCTTTTGTAAACAGCAGTCAAGCCTCCCTGTCTCCTGAGGGAGGAGCTCCTGGATTTTTGCTTAAATCAAGCAGAGTTGTAGGAACGAAGCCGCAATAAGCAAAGTGGATGTCAGGATAACTTTTTGCCATAAACCCAGGCTTTTTTGAAAAAAGCCAAAAATAATGTGCACATCCCCAAGATATTTTGCCCAAAAAGGTTCTGCAACAAGTCCCCCCAAGTGTCAGCTGAAGGATAACTGGAAATTAGAACAGCTATTTTTGGAGGACAATTTAGCAGGAACTTGTCATAAGCAGACCCTTGAAGTCAGCAATTCCACTTCTCTGCATTTTTACTAGAGAAATCCTGATACATGCGTAAAAGAGGTGTGCGCGAGCACCCCCATGGCCGTGCTATCCGTAGGTGTGAAAATCTGAGTGCACTCTCAAGGCGTGCTCTCCTATCAAGAGGGGAACGATTAAGTTGAAAGTGGAATAGTATGCAGCAGTTAAAAAGAATGAGGTTGACCTAGTTGTATTGTCATGGAAAACTAACACAGATTAAGAGAAAAAAGCAAGTCTGCAGAATCATACGTGCAGTATGGTACATATGGTGGTTTTAAAATAAGTCCAGAAATTCTTCGATATTCCTCCCTTTAGGAGATGGAGCTTAATTAGCCTATTCTTGAGTGTGGGCCACACTTAGTGACTCAATTCTAGTGATTAGGATATGGTATAAGTGACAACATGCCACTTCCAAGAGTAGGTCGTAAAATGGCATTGTGGCTTTCTCTTTGATCTCTCTCTTTTGCTCTCTCACTCATCACTTGCTCTAGAGGAGGCCAGCTAGCGCCTGTGTTTTAAGAACATTCAAGAAGCCCCATGGAGAGGCCCACATGGCAGCTCCTGCCAAGAGCCAGGGACGGATTGAGGACTCGGGCCGACAGCCATGTCAGGGCGCCATCTCAGAAGCACATCCTTCTGCCCCAGTCAAACTTCCCCACGACTGTGGTCCTGGCTTAGACGCCAACTGCAACTTCACGAGAGACCATGGACTACAGCCCTGCAGAGCTTAGCTGCTCTTGGATTCCTCACTCTCAGGAAATGTGAGAGATAGTAAATGTTTGTTATTTCAAGACACTAGGTTTTGTGGCAGCAATTGATAACCAATACATCATTTATATAAACATAAATTTAAAAAAAACCTTAACACACACACACAAACGTGTAGAGAAAGGTCTGGAAGGAAATGTGTCAAAGTGATGATAGTGGTGACCTCTGAGGAGTGCAGAGGAGAGGGACTGGGTTGAGGGGGATGGAATTAGCTTCATCTGTTCTGTCCCTAGTTTTGTTGTAGAGACTTTCTACACGCGTTATTGATGTAATTTTAGAAAACACTAAAAGGGAGGAAATAATTTAAAATTCCACTACTTTGGAATTTCATAGTAAGTCAGATGAGGCCTTACCTTTGATCATCTCTGAGTAAAAGGGTTGCTTAGAAAACTTGTTTAATAATACACAAGGTTAGCAGTGGAGCTCTCCAAACTACTTAGGAAAGCCCATTCCTGTCGGTTACTCTTAAGAATCACCCTAGCATAAGTCATATAAAATAAATGATTACTTTTACTCATGTTTCTTATCTATTGTAAAGCAGGTCAAAGAGACCTTTATTTGGACAACACCAATTGGCAATATCCTCACTCCCAATGAACATCCAAATTCTTTTGAAAATGACGGCACCTCTACTGAAAAAGCCGAGGTATATGTTAATGCATTCTGGTTTTACCAAGTGGTTTAGAACCAATGAGTTTTGCTGTCAGGGAAGGCTATGGAAAAGGTATGTTAAAAGTAACTCTGTATTGGATTTCTTTTAGGCTCGTGCTAATTTGTTTTTCAACTTTGAGCCCAGAGGTCTGCATCACTTAACGGCAGTTCCGAGGCAAGGACCAGGGTCCCCGTCTGTGGCTCGAATGGCTGCAGGCACCGGAGCTTATGCATTTTCAGTGGAATTGGGTCCAGAGCTTAGCTGCAAAATGCCTTCTGGGTGACTGACCAGAAATTCAATCACAGCACATTCATTTCAAAAATCCCTTTCATGTATCATTTAAAAGCAGCCCGCATACTGAAATTTGCAAAATCTGACCCCGGATTTTGGAAACACAAGAGAAGAATGGACTTCGGTTTAGTTTTCAGGATGATGGGAAGGAACAAACCAGATGCATTTCCTTCCCTGGACTACTGAGTAGATTTAGTACTTCTGAAAGATTCTGACCCGGTAGTTCTGTAACATAAGCCACTGTCCTATAGAGCTCAGGAATAAGCATAACTAACATTTACTGGGTGTTTTGCCCTCTACAAAGTGGGTTAGCGTTCATTGCCTCATTTATTGGGCAGAGAGGCTATTATGCTTTCTGATGAGGGGACAATGATTCTTTCAATCCCAGCATCTGTGGAGATTACTCTAGTTTTCCTTTCATACGGACACACCAAAGAAATCATAATGCTGCAAGCTCGCTTCCCCAGCCTGGGAAAGAGCATACGACAGCAGGTGTGAGCTTTATGAATTTTCCCCACGCCGTGGTGAGTATTCTAAGTTTCTTCCGATTAACTCAAATGCATATGTGAGGCTTTGTTACAGGAAGACTAGAAGGTAACTGCAGACATTCTCAGGGATGCCTGGGTTTGAATCCTGGCCCTAGCATTTTCTAGCTGCGTAGTCCTGTGCAAATTATTTATCTGTTAAATATTTTAATGTATTTAACTCACCAGTTTTCTCATCTGAAAAATGGGGCTGATCATAATAGTATAAACATCACAGGGTTTTCATGAGAATGCAATGAGTGAATTCACATACAGTACTTAAAAGACCACCTGAACCACGGTCAACTCTCAGTGACGGCTGGCCACTGCTGGTATCATATGCAATGAGCTACGTGTTAGGCTGCAAGGGTAGAGAGAGACATCCCTATTCAACATACTGAGTGGCTTTCTGCTGGGCACAGTCTCAAGCTCTGAGGATATGTCCAATGTGGCTCCTTTCCTCGCGTCGCTTACATTGTGGTGGAGGAGGGTAGACAACGGGGAGTGGAGCTAGAGAATGAAGCCCGGAGTGGGAGGGGGTACTCTTTTATTTTAGGGAGGGAAAGGCCAGCCTTGCAAGGCATGTGGGGAAGAGCAGTCCCAGTAGAGAGAGCGGCACGAGCGAGGGCCACGAGGGAGGAGCGAGCTTGGCAAGGCAGAGGAGCTGATGGAGGACGGAGAGGAGCCCGAGTCGAGGGGGCGGGAGGGAGGCAGGGCACACAGCCCTTGGCGGGTTGCTGCCGTTCTGTGCTGTGCGAGTAAAGGGAAACCACAGAAACTTCTGAAGCAGAAGAGTGACATAGTTTTAAAACATAAATTATATAAATTTAGGACATTTAGTACAAATGTAGTATATATAATTGTATCACATATAAATATCTATCACATACATGTGCACGTATTTAAAGATAGCACTGGCTGCGGCGTGAGATAAGGACTGTGGAACGGAGTGACTGGAGCAGGCACACAAAAATAGAGGCAGGAGACACATGCCAGCAGGGAACTACAAACTACAAAGTGCCCTTGGAGTTGATAGGACAAGACATGGAGTAGCAAACAAGGGAGCCTCAACTGAGGTGACATTGAAAGGGCATTGCTTTTAGACAGGCAGGGATGTCTGCAAAACACACATGGCTTCACTAACGGCTCTGTGTCTTACACACAGGCCATATAGGTCTTCCCTGGAGTGTCCCATATGTAATGTATGGATCTCTGGAATCTGTATATATGTGTGACACGGGGGAGGGAAGGGGTACTAGAGTATCTCTCATATCCCAAGTGACACTAGTACTTAGACTCCCTTGTTGAAACAAACCACAAAGAAGTTCCTGAAGTAACCATGACTTGATGTGCACCAAATGGAACCCTTCACCCCGACATCACCTTGGCCTTTGAAGGCCAAAGAAACCTACAGGGTTTAACTTTCATTTTCTGTAAGACATCGAGGCAAAGCAGAACCCTTCCGTAAACCCCAAAGCTCACCCAACTGAACTGACAAGTGGATATCCAGATGAAAACGACCAAGGCAGGACACAAAACCTCAGTGGCGGCTGCTTAGATCAGTCCAGATGTGGAGCTTGGCATTGTGACACTATTCCTTAGTTGCCTTTGCTCACACCATAGTGCTGTTTATGTAATATTTCTGCCTGGTAGGCCACTCCTACGTCTCAATATTAACATCAGTGATACCTGCTTTCTCTGGAATTACTCATACAAGCATTCTTCTTGGACTAGAGGTTTACAAATGTCAGATCACCGAAATTCCAAACAGCTGCCCAAAAGGTTCAACCCATAGCAGCCAAAGAACATGTGAACTAGCATCAGGAAAGCTACGTTCGAGTCCCAGTCCTGCCATTAACCTGCTTTGTGGTTTGGGGAAAGAACATTTATCCTTTAAATTTCAGTTTCCTCTTGGTTAAAAGGCACCAGCATCTACCTCAAAAGTTTGTCACCAGGATTAATTATGATGTGTTTATCAAATTCATAAAATACAAATCTGGTATTGCCATCATCATCATCATCATCATCAAATAACATCAGATATTTACATGAAATTTTAGAATGTTTAAATATTTTTTACTTGCTGTATTTAATTAGCCAATTAACTAATTAATGAGCTCCCCATTAAGTTAGCTCCAAAGGGGCAAAAAACCTTGTCTGATTTTTGCCCATCCTGAATCCTCAAAGCAGTACCGGCACTTAGTAGGAGCTCAATACCTACGTGCTGAATGAAAGGAAGAACACAACACACTTTGGGGAATGGCTGGGTGCTGCTTTATGGAAGACAGAGAATATTATTCTCATTTCACACTTACGATTCTGAGCAACTGAAAGATTCAGTTGTACCACTAACTAAAATTTCACAGCTACGTTTACGACAGAACAGAGCCTGATCCTGACTCCGCAGGCCTGAGGTTTGTCTACTGCCAATCCCTGCCCTCTCTCACATAGAATGTTTTTTTTTTTTCAAATGGAATTAAAGCCAAACGCTTTCCTAACGCAGTCCTTCAGTTTTCTTCCTTAAGCCATCTGCTCTTTTATCTACCCAAACTTATTGATTTTATTTGAAAACTTTTAATTAGAAGCTTCCAGGCAATGGCTGAGTTAAGTGTAGAGGTTTCAAGCTTGTCTCGTAGTCAGCAGCTGCAGGGAGGCAAGAAGGCTTATGATTTAAATTCATTATTATCTCCACGTTGATGTCATTTTCTTTTCCCTTGCTATTGCATTGTTCCCGGAAGTTACACAAGGCTTAAGAACCACCAGGCTAATAATATTGCTTCTTAGAAATGACCTTTCAGGGAATTTTCTTTATGTGATCAGATGCTGGTAAAGCTATAATAAGTAATATACTTCCCTTCTACCTCACCTTTTATCTGAAGATTACCGAAAGCTTTACAAATGGTAATTAAGCCAATCTCACGACACTCAGGGAGAAAGGAATTAGCCACCGCAGAAAACCAAAACTGCGATTAAAGGCACATTAGTGACATACTTAGAGTTAGCCAATCAGCCACAAAATTCTGATTGTTCTGTTCCCACCTTCAACCCCACCTCTCCCATGGGCTTGGAAAACTCTTACTCATGCTACAAGACCCTGCTCACAGCACCCCTTCTAGGAAGCTTCCCTTATCTCACTTTTCAGGTTGAATTAGGTGCAACCCTTTTTTTTGTCATTCCCAACATCCTCTGCATGGATAGTCATACAACCCTTATTAAAATTGCTATAGTTTTTATTCCTGCTTTTATCTCCCTTCCTAGACTTCAGCTCACTAAGGACATGCACTTACTTCTCTCACCGAGGACATTCTCACTGACGACATGCACCAATGAATTATCTTGGTGTCCCCACATCTATCCCATATTCTCACACGTAGATGTTCAATACATGTTTGTCTAACTAGACATGATTCATCTTTTAGTCATCAAAGCACACTTCCTCAAGTATGGCCAGAAATCCCTTAGCTTATAATTTAGTACTAAGTTGATTTTAAAAATCAATTACAGGATGAGTTTTTCTCAATGCAACCTGCTCTAATTTTTCCGTAAAGCATACAAACTGGTGCGCCAAAGAACTCATGGTGAATACTGGTCCGGGTCACACTGAATAACACAGCTGCTACACTGTGTTGGCCTTACAGGTGTTTCTGGGTCCTGTGAGATTTAATGCTACACATACTGCCTGGGACAGTGACTTGCATCCTATTCTTTATCACAACATACATTAATGAAGTGTCCACACGGGATGCTCTGATTGGCAAATCTGTTTCTATCTGGTTTTCTTTCTTCTCTCATTTGAGAGGGAGTACACACAGGGACAGAATTGACAGGGAATGATGGTATATCTTAATTATTTTGAATCTATTTTCTTTTATATGAAAAAGCAAAACATTTGTCAACTCCAGTGCTTTAGCTGTTGTTAGTAGTTAATCACTGTGATGCCCTACAGCTACCATGATGTGCCAATAGTGTACTATGATACCGTATTTGTGCCTGCCTGTCCTTGAACACAAGTCCAAAGACAGTGAGAGCCGCCTGTGTATTCTTAAATAACTTTTGGGAGACAGGAAAGGTATTTCTTTTTTGGAAGCTAAAACCCTTTTTCTACGATGTAAAAATTAAATGACATAATTGCATACACAGCAAACACCCAATAAATTCGGCTCTTGTGTAATAATAGCATCAATAATTACTATTTATCGAGTACTTATTATGTGTCAGGAACTGTGCCAAGTGCTTTCTATGTACCCTCTTAATATTCCCAACAGCTCTAGAAGGTATTGTTTTAATCTCTATTTTGCAGATGAATGGACTGAAATATATGGAATTTCTGTAATTTTCACTGGGTGGAATAGCTAGTAAGTGGAGAACTGCGTCTGTCTGCCACCAGAGTTTAATAATCTATCTTGCCTTATTGCTTCTCTTTAAGCAAACATCCGCATTTAAGTGTCTGTGTGCCCCACATGTGTTAGGGGCTGCTGTATGGGATGAAACGAACTCTCTGCTCTCCAGCAACTCATAGTCTAGCTAGAAAAGAGGCAAGATATCCAGGCGGATGGTGAGAGGTGCTAAGACAGCACGTGATGAAGTGTCACCTAAACAATTTAAACCAAATATGCTCTGGGTTTAAAGGAGGAAGAGACCCCAGAACTTCAATCGCACCTGGAATTATTTGCACCATCTGCACACTCTGCTGTGATTTTGTGGGTGAGGGATGTTTTAGAAATACCTCGGGGGGGGGCTTTCTCAAACTTCACTTCCACCTTCCCCCCTTAACACACATAGTTGAAGAGTTACTGTTGAAGTCTGCCATGGGCATTGATGAACATATTTAAAGAGTAGTAACTGTGAGTCTGGATTCTGCTGTTACATTACCTGGGTTCAAGTTTTGGCCATCACCCATTTCTCTTTGAACCTCAGCTTTCCTGTCCATAAAATAATAATTACAGTAACGAGACAACGTTTGTAAAGCCCCCAGCATGGTACCTGATGTGTCACAAATGGTCATGCTTGTTAGTTAATGTTAGTCGTGTTTCCCTGGCTTGATGAGGGAGAAAAATGATGGGAATCACTGATCTAAGGTGCATGTCAGACAGCAAACTGGTCTGAGCTCTCTGCAGAGTCTTGCGCTGGAACGGTGGTGAGGAAGGGGCAGAGGCAGAGCTGACATGCACTACGTTTCCAATTTATCTTGGGACTTGAACCTTCCAACCTAAAGACATCTTAGTCTGATGGTATTTCTTAAACAGCTCTGACTCCAAATGGCCACTTAAACATAATGGAATGATATGACTGCATACAACATGCTCTAGGGACTGATAGAATTCCTTGAATGGATAAAATGTGAAAGAAAAAAAGTGATGTTGGCTAAAACACAAGAACAATTTTACTGCAAGATATATTATAGAATAATCTTTCATATGAGACATTTTAAGAAGAGACAAGAAACACTTATGAACAATGTGGGCTCAATGGTAAGACTATTCCTGAATTCACTCAGCCAACATTTCCTGGAGGCCTCAGTTTCTCCATCTATTAAAAATAGTACTGGAAGCGCCACACAAGGTGGTTGTGAGGCTTAAAGGAGATTGTGAATATAAAGCACTTAGCACAGTGCTAAGCACACAATCAGCACTCAATTAATGCTCACTACTCCTATAATTCCTTGTGCTGTGGCAAGATTTTGAGTTTCAGAAGTGAATAAAATACCTAAGCATTCTCTTAAGTTTTGAGTAGTTATTCCTTTCATGTCTACAGACTCCATGTGGACAGAGTTCTGGTCTAATCCATTCTGTTCATCTCCATATATCCAGGGTCGGGCACAGAACCTGAAGCACATTATGTGCTTAGTAGTTGTGACTTGAATGAATGAACTGATGCATGAGACCCAATCTTTGTTTAGGAAACTCAGAGGAGGGAAAAGAGACATGTAGACAAATAACTGTAGCGCAGTGTAATTGTTGTGTTCAAGGGGCTGTGGATTCATTCACAGAAGGCCGGGGTGTCTGGCATCATTGTCCTGGAAGCAAACTAGACCAAGTCCAGGTCTGCCCTGCTTCAGGCTGCTAGGTAATAAGTAACATGTGGGGAATAGCACCAACATCTGACTATAGGCACTTAGAGTTCTCTAGCTGAGCCTCTGTCATTTGGCTAATGTGCCCCACACGTCAGTGGAGTGACCTGTGACCCGCCTGGCTCCAAGAGCAGCTCTAGGAGGCTGTTTTGTTAGATTTCTGCCTGGAGCACTTGGCTGTAACAAAGTGGAGAGGGGAGAAATCGATACAACCTGAACTGAACACACACTTAAAACATCAGCCTTCAGCTCCGGAATCACACCCTTGTCACTCACATCCAAAGTGCTTTTACTCCATGACCAGCTCAGGGTCTAGTAAGCAAACACGAAGGGGGAAATGGAAATGGCTCCAGGGCACGGGCAGGGAAAC
Source organism: Lemur catta (assembly GCF_020740605.2). Lineage (NCBI taxonomy): Eukaryota > Metazoa > Chordata > Mammalia > Primates > Lemuridae > Lemur > Lemur catta. The sequence continues at coordinate 11,034,344 of NC_059132.1, forward strand.
TGTGCTGTGATAAACAGGAACACACGCGGGGGCAGCTTCCCAGTCTGGTGGGACAGAAAGACCATAGCTTCCTCAAATGCCAGCTGGGGATCCTCGGGTGTGTTTCTCAACCTCTCTGGGCCTCAGGTTTCATTATTTGGGAAGAATTATGACAGCAACAATCACACCCAAGAGTGGTATGAGTGTTTTGGTAATTCAGTGAGCACTAATGCACATAACATACCAGCACACAGACCAACTCGCAGGTGATGCTCAATAAATGGAAGCCTATTAGGACACCTTTTCTGCTGTTCATGCAGAGTTAAGCAAAACCAAACGTGGTGAAGATCATTTACCAGCCACGCAAATAAAAGCTACAACAGTTTAGGTTTCTCACAAATCAGTTCAAAGAATGCTTACTAAACACCTATCATGGGCCACCTGCTGGGCTAAGGACTGGGGACCCAAAAAGTGAATAAGACAAGGGCATTTTTAATATAATTATTAAAAGAGACTTCATAGAAAAGAGGCATGTACAAGGCAGCAGGATGCAAAGAGAGGGGCAATCAGCTCAACACAGAGAAGATGGGAGCTGATTTGAGTTGGAAGAGTAAGCACAGAATCAGCCTTGCGAAGGATGGTGAGAAGGGCATTCCAGAGGTGGGTTGCAGGGACCCGGGGCCACGGCGGTGGGCAGGTGCCAGATGACAAAAGCCTTGGGGGCTCACTTTTGAGGGAATTTGTCCTGAGCAGATGGGAACCACCAAAGGCTTTTACGTTAGGAATAGATTTGCCTGTAGACACATCACTTTGGCTTTCTGATGGAAAGGGAAAAGTTATTATTCCACAAGAGTATTTAGAGTGCTATTTCTTCATTCCTTTCCAATCCAAGCAAATATACAAGTCTATAGCCTCTTCTGGGTGGCGGAAATCAGTAGTTATACAACCAAATATGACTTCTGGACACTGAACCATTCCTTAATGGCCAAACGGTTTTAAGCAGGCATCTCTCAGTTCTCACACTCCCAGTTTCCCTGCAGTCCTTATCCCTTGATCACGTACGTGTCCACTTCTGCTATGCCCGCGAGAGTGAGTTCATTACTCTCCATTATACATCTCTGCTCAGTCATAAGCACCCTCAACATGAACGCCACAGGTTCCAGCCCTTTTGGTGTCTGCTACAGTTGCGATAACTAACATCTCTAATCTCAAGAGGTGATTGACCATGCCAGCTGAAAATTGTCTTCATGGGGCATCTCCACCCCCTTAAGGAAAGAGAAAAAAAAATCTATCTATCCATCCATCCATGTTTGTACTCTGCCCTACCTAAACTATCCTAGATCTTCCTACTTATTAATAAAATATAAAGCTGCTTTAATCGTGTATTTCATTGCAGTACAATTAAGAATTTAATTCTTCTCAGGAATAAAAGAGTTCATGAGGCCAATGATTAAACTCTTGGTAGAAAAAAATAAATACATAGTTGTAAATAGAGGTTTCAGAGGAAGAAGCAGATTTTTGTCACAAGAGTGTCATACATAGTATTTTATAACAAATTTATCTTCTCTATTAAGTTCCACATTGATGAAGAGGATTTTTATATGCTGTAGAAAATTTAATATCAATTTTAGAAAGGTCACTCAGAAACAAAGTTGTAAATAACTATATGCCACATTTATAAAAGAGACAGACTTCATGTGATAGCTGAATGTTTTCACATCCCTTAGCTGGACTGAGCACAGGAAATCCATGTCTAGGCATTGTGTGCATTCACTCACTGTACCAGGATAATTTTCAGAGTTACTACCATCCCGGTAAGAGATTCATAGGAAGTTTAACAGCATATGAAAAATAAGGAAAGTGTCTCTTTTCCCTTATTCCTCTGAGCCTTGAGGTTAAGTCTGCATTCAAAGAACAGTACCTAGAATGCAGAAGGAGCAACATAAACTATACACTACGAGAAGTGACCAAAACCCTGTGTGTGGCATCTGACTTATTATTGATGACATCTAAATTGATACTCTAAATTGTAAAAAGTAGTTAAACAGTCCTCAATTTGAAAACCTCAAGACCATGCATTCTTTCTTTACATCTGCTATGCTGGCAAAGCTTTTACCCAGATTCCTCCAGCACTGCGTACATTATTTTTAGAACTTGGTTTCCTCATTATATTTATAGAGAAGATAGTTAATTCATATTTTGCACCACACGAAGAGATTGGGATGAAGGTGGCTATCACAGGAGATTTTGAATATAGACAAAGAAACCCATCACTTCTCCCGAATAACCACCAGAGAGACTTTCATGAGGACACCCTGACACGCAGCATGGCATCAACTGGGTCGCCATTTCTCATGTTGGGAATTTTCAAGTCCAGCAGAGTCACTTAGGGAAAGTGTTTAGACCAGCTGTTTTGGACAGATCTTTTTAGACTCTCCATTTGTCGTAATCTGGGGATTAAAGAATCAATTTAAGATAGTGATGCCTAAACATGTTTTTTCAAAGGAAAATAAATATTAAACCATTAATAATTAATTGAGGAAAAAAGAACGAGACAATGGCGTATCCTGAAATGTCCTCATCACACTTTCTGTATTGTGTTCTCAGCTTAAACACAGAAGGATGTCTTTGCTAACTCTATCTGCTCGTGAAAAGTTGCTGTACCACATAATTAGCAGTCTTTGATGTATTTTGCTGATGATAAAGAATCAAATTCCATTTTCCACACCCCCCCCAATTCATTCCAGTATTTTTAGGTTTAAACAAGATGTCTGGAAAAAGATGTAAGAGAAAATTTCTCTAAATTAACATGTGAAAGAAATGACTATTTTCCAGAGATATCATTCCCTACAATATTCCACCCCAAATAAAGAGTAAGAAGAACTGCAACTAAATCCCTAAACAAGGGGCGGGAGGAGGAGAACGTTTCAGGCAGCTGAGAAGAGCCCAGTTAACATGTGCCCACAACTGGGGTAGAAAACACATAATTCCTTTTAACAAACACAGCAGCTATTATTACAGCTAATATTGTGCTAAGTATTAACACTTTTCCTGAATAACTTCACTAATCCTCATGAGGACCTTCCTGAGGTGAGTTCTATTATTTCCGTATTCAAATGAGAAAACCGAGGTCCAAAGAAATCAAGTTCCCAAGTCACACAGACAGTGAGTTCCTATCTTAACTTCTGTAACTGTGAATGCTACTGCACCTCCCTTCTGCCCTACAGTATCACCAAAAAGCTCAGCAGTGACAGTAACAAGCACAGAATATCTTAGGTAGCATTTTCCAGTTTCTCCTTGCATATGTGTAGACTTCACTAAATATTTAGGTCAACAAGGAAACCACAAAACAGGAATATTTGCGAGTGTATGAAAATGTCTCATGTCCTTCACAGTTTGAACTTCTATGCCCACCCCTTATATTAACTGTTCAAGGAATCAAAAAAAATTCAGACACATCAGTCATCCAGTCTATAAGCACATTTAATCCATACTTTGCCTGGGGTTAGCAATCCGTGGTCAGAAATGCTCCCGGCACCATGCTCCTGAGACCGTCACCAACTTTAGCCAGTAAGTGATGACTGCTCTGCAGCCGGTTCTTACTGGGTACAAGGTGAATCTTTCAGAAGTAAGTATTTTTAGCAAGTTCCCCTGCTGCTGAGGCCAATAGAAGTCCAGCAGCATTGAAATGGCGGATGCTTAAGCTATTTCTCCAACACGTGCGTACACAGGTACATGTGTATATTTAATAGACTTTACTTTTTAAAGTCTATTCACAGCAAAATTGAGCTGAAGCTACAGAGATTTCCCGTATACCCCACCCCTTGCCACACATGCACAGCCTCCCCATTGTCAACAGCCGCCACCAGAGTGGCACATTTCTTACCATCAGTGAGCCTACATTGCCATACAGTTATCACCCAAAGTCCGCAGTGTACATCAGAGTTCCTTCTTGGTGTTGCACATTCTGTGGGTTTGGACAAATATATAAGGATGTGTTTCCACCACTATAGTATCATACAGGGTAGTTCTGCTGCCTTAAAAACCCTCTGTGCTCCATCTACTCCTTCCTCCCTCCCTCCTAAGCACTGGCAACGCTGATCTTTTTCCTGTCTCTATAGTTTTGCCTTTTCCAAAGCTATATATATTTTTTGAAACATTAATTACCTGTGGTGCTCTGGGGAAAAACATCTTATTAGATATCCACAATGAACATTGCCATTTTAAAGGCTCTGAAAACTCCAGCAGTTAAAAACTGGTTCTATTAGGTAATTGTGTTGTAGCCAATGATTCCCAAACACTTTTTGGGGGAGAAATAGTTCTATCTTCATTCCTCCCCTTCCACTGTCAGTCCATAGCTCACCACCACATCACCAAGGCTACCAAGCCTCCAAATCTGGTCGCTCACAAAACTACTGCTGATTTTCTATCCTATCTCCTCTCAGCACACAGAGTGATCTCTTTAAAATATCAACTGGTTTTCCACTGCATTAAGGTGAAATCCAAACTCCTTCCCATGGTCCAAGGTCCTGCACCATCTGATGTGCAGCCGACTGCTCCAGCCTTGATTATCATTCTCTTCCTTGTTATCTGCAAGTCTCACTGGCCTTCTCCACCTCCTAAACAAGCCGACCCTCTCACGTTTCTAGAGGTTTGCCGTTGCCTCTGCCTAGTGTTTCCGAGACTTTTTATGGCTCCTCATCCTTTAGGTTTCAGTTCATCTCTTCTTCAGGCAAAGGTTTTTTTTTTTGGAGACAAGGTCTCACTCCATTGCCCAGGCTAGAGTGTCATGGTGTCATCATAGCTCACTGCAACCTCAAACTCCTGGGCTCAAGAGATCCTCCTGTCTCAGTCTTCCTGGGACTACAAGTTCGTGCCACCGCGCCCAGCTAAATTTTCTATTTTTTGTAGAGACAAGATCTTGTTGTTGGCTCAGGCTGGTCTCAAACTCCCAGCCTCAAGCCATCCTCCAGCCTCGGTCTCCCAAAGTGCTAGGATTACAGGCATGAGCCACTGCACCCTGCCAGGCAAAGCTTTTGTGACCACCTAAAGCAGCAACCTTCTCCCCTGCCCTTCTCAATGTTACTCCCTATCACAGTGGTTTGCAAAGTGTGGTCCCCAAAATGACAGTATCAGCAACATCTGGGAACTCGTCAGCAATGCCAGTTCTCAGGGGCCACTCCAGATCTGCCGCATCAGACAACTCTGGGGATGGGCCCAGGTAATCTGTGTATTAACAAGCCTTCCAGGTGATTCCAATACATACTAAAGTTTGCACTGTTCTATGGTAGTTTCCTGCTTATTTCCTGCATGTTTATCATAAACTGTAATAATTTCTTCTTTGTATATTTAACCTGCTTTGTTTAACAGCCTCACTAGACTCATAAGTACTGTAAGTACAGGACTCTATGTCAGTGATCATTGTTGCATTATGAGACCATAGCTGAGGCTAATTAATATTTAGTGAATGGGCCGGGTGCCGTGGCTCACGCCTGTAATCCTAGCACTCTGGGAGGCCGAGGTGGGAGGATTGCTTGAGGTGAGGAGTTCCAGACCAGTCTGAGCAAGAGCAAGACCCCTGTCTCTACTCAAAAATAGAAAGAAATTATCTGGACAACTAAAAATATATAGAAAAAATTAGCCGGGCATGGTGGCACGTGCCTGTAGTCCCAGCTACTTGGGAGGCCGAGGCAGGAGGATTGCTTGAGCCCAGGAGTTTGAGGTTGCTGTGAGCCAGGCTGACACCACGGCACTCTAGCCCGGGCAACAGAGTAACACTCTGTCTCCAAAAGAAAAAAAAAAATTTAGTGAATAAATGAATGACATGGAACATACCTTGGGAAATACTGCTTTACATAGAACCTATATTAACTTATGGCCAAACTTCAAGTGTGATGAACCACGTGTTACCAATATTTCTCTCCATTTATTCAATATTTATAGACATTTGTTATACGCCAGGCACTATTCCAGACACTATACATACAAACATGAGCCAGCCCTGTTCTGAAAGAATTTACAGACAAATGAGATACAAAAAACAGGTAAATACAGAATCATTTCATTCTGACAAGCAGTATTATAAAGCCTAGCAAAACCTATCAAAAGCATAAAAAATATACATGCGCTTATCTTTGACCTAGTTATTCTAGTTCTAAAAATTAATGCTAAGAAAATAACCAGGGATGTACAAACAGATTTATCGCACCTTCTGGGGGACAGACATGCTTGAAGCTCTGACTCAGGTGGGGCAAGGGCAATATACGTAACCTAAACATTTGTACCCCCATAATATGCTGAAATAAATAAATTTTTAAAAAGGATGTTTGTCAGCATTATTTATACCAGCCAAAAAAAATTCAGAAATAACTTAGAAGTAAAAGAATGGAGAATAATTCAAAAATTATCCTAGACATAGGATGGAACACTAAAAAATCTGTTGTAATTAAAAAGAATTCTTAATGACATGTGAAATTGTTTGTAATATACTGTTAAGTAAAAAAACTACAATACACAGTTTTTAATTCTGTATAAAAATAGAAACATACTTAAATATATTGGAAAAGTGAATACAAAAATATTAACATAAGTTACTAGGTGGTAATGATAACAAGTAATTTAATTTTTCTCCTTTTACACTTTTCTTCATTTCTAAATTTTCCACAATGCACTATGACAGAGAAAAAAATGTGAAGGGCAAGGAATTGGAGTCCAAGGAGCAAGTAAACCTGCCATGTGGATTAGGAGGTATCAGCACTGAGGAGGTGTCATTTGAGCTGGGACTTGAGAAGGCTTGGGAGCGGGTGTCAGGAAGAGGCGTCAGCAAAAGCAGGAGTCAGGAAAGGGCAGAGTGTGTTTGGGGATGAGGAACAGCTCAGTGAGGCTGAAGTGGTTGCAGAGGGGATTTGTAGCTTTCCACCAAATTTAGCCTACAGAGAGCAATCTGTTTGTTTACCTTCTTAAAAGAAAACAAAGCCCCATATGGACAGCGGCATTGTTTATTAATCAAAATCAGAATTTCCTTATGCATAATGGGCCGTCCACGCTCCCTGGGCTCTGTTCTCAGCATTTTGAAAAGCCACAGACCGCTTTTCCTGCTGCATAAAGAATACTACAAATAAACAGAAACCATAAAGAGGTTTCACTCGGGCTGGATTATTATGAGATAACATCAGATGGAAGAGGGAGGAGGAGGACATTCAAAGACATCCTTATATCTTAGACCTAAAAGCTCCCAGTGCCAGAATTCTAGAAGCAGGCCTAATCCTGTGGTCTGGCCCTCGTCAATGGCCAAGACGACTGAATGAGCAGTAAAATATCTCTTTGATGCTTGTTCATCACTCAGCACCAGTACAGAAATTTCAAAGGCCATGATAAGTGACTTGACAACCTGGAGACAGATGATAAGGTCTCAGCTTCTGATCACTAAACACAATAAATCCCTTGTGAGCAGGTGCTACTAATTTTTTTTTTTTTTTAAAGACCCATCTTGGTTCTGTCAATCATTTTCAGGTCAACTGCAAGTATGCCTGTTGACCTGAAGCATACTCTTATTTAGCTAAAATTCAGTTAAATCTGAATTTCGGGAAGGGTACCTGTGGTTTAAATAGGAGGGATTGGCTTGAAGATGACTTATATCTGGGTTACAAACACAAAAGTCAATAGAACAGTGGCAGATGAGTTGTCTACCAAAATCAGTTCTTCCCCTCTTCAACAAGAATAAAGTTTTAGCTGGGCACATAATTAGATAGAAACATTTTCCAGCTATCTTACTGTGTCAGTTAGGCTAGAAGCTCACCAAACTATTTTTCTATTTTTCTTGGGCACACAGCTAATCTATGTTTTCCAGTCCCCCTTGCAGTCAAAAGATGCCATGCAACTGAGTCCTAGCCAGTGAAATGTGGGTGGAGATGATGTATGTCCTATCCTGGCCCACAAAAAAAACTTTCAAGGTAAAGTCTCTCTCTGTCCCCACTTGCAGGACAAGAAGAATCCAAGGACCTAGAGGAGGTTAGAATATGTGAACCCTTGGAGCTACACATTCTACTTCCAGGAAGCCATCGCACAGAAACACTTGCACATATACACAAAAAATCCTTTCCTGTGGTCCACAACCATAGGAAAGTGGTTAAACAACTTCTGGAATATCCATACTATAAAATACAATGCAACCTTCAAAAAGGATAAAAAGGTTCTACATGTGCTGTCATGGAAAGATCTTTAAGACCTACTGCTGAACACCAAAGCCAGTTGCAGCACAATTCATTCCCCAACAGCAAACATTTATTGATGGTTTCTCTGTCAGGTACTGTTCTAGGTAATGGGGATCAAGTGGTGAACAACACAAACAAAAACTCTTGCCTGTATGGAACTTACATGCCCACAGAATGTGCATTTCAAAATCTTAAAACTATATATTAATGACATACATTTGTTTATTTCTAAATACAGAAAGAAGATCCGGAGTGATACCCACCAAACTGTTCATGGTGGTGACCTCTAGAGAGTGGTGTCAAAGAGAGGATAATAACTTTTTGGTCTATATTCTTCTGTGTTGTTCGAATTCTTTTTATGGGGATGCATGTGTGCAATTTGAATTCTTTTTATTGGAATGCATTCCAGTAATGGAGCCGAAAAACTGCCCTTCAGAGGCCTGGCTATGGAATCCCCAAGGGCCACCACCGCAGAAGAGTGAGGCATCTCTTCTTCCTCAACCAGTACCTTCATCTGCTTTGCTTATTTAAGCCATGAGTAACATTTCTTTTGATCAAAGCTTTCTGTGGCAACAAAAGTTTAATAAGAACAACCAACCTTGCTCATAATCAGAAAATTAAAATGTACAAAGGAATAAGGATAAAAATCTCACTTGGGCATAATACTAGACAATCCTGGATCATTTAAGGGTTTTGATTGTCCAGCCCTTTTGTTACAAAGGCTCCTCTGTCTGTAAAGGATAAGATGTCAGCTTTTCAGATGTCAAATAGCACTCAATAAACATCACAAATGAGTTCAGATGTGGAAAATGCATTTTCAAATAGAAGAGTTTTTGTTTTATTTTATTTTAAAATTGTGTTAGCACCTAAAAGACCCCTGTAACAGTGAAGATAAAGTTAATCCAGTAATGCATTTACCATAGTAAACCTCCAGAACAGAAACACATTACTTTCCTCTGATGGAATTTTAAATCAGCATAAGGGATTAAACAGTATTATCCAGCTGATGGAGAACAACTTGGAAAACACAATGGATTATGGGAAACGGCCATCCTATGCACAACTGTTTGTGTTCCAGGAACTCCGTTTGCACCTTCCATGATTAATATGTCTGATATAATTCTGGAGAGCTGGAATCTCTTCTCCTTTAACTTTTCATTTCATCTTTTCAAAAGTCTTGCACAAAGCAGAGCCAGGCTTCATGCTCTTCTTTCAGACTGTGGTTTATTATGATCCAGAATTGAATTAAAGCAGTGTATATGGTTTCATTCTACAATTCCTCTTTCAGTGTTTGATTGACTAGGGGAAGCAGAGTACCTTCTCCATTATATTAGCACATCCACCAAAATAATGAATTATGGCCTAACTACAAAAATAAATGTTGTCTGACACAATATAGGGTAAGTGGACTGAATGACACTCAGAGCCCAAGGGTGATCATATCTAAAAACCCCAATCACACACACACAAACTTGTTTTAGCTAATAAATGAATTCAGCAAATCAACACAAAAAATCAGTTGTATTTCTGTACAGTAGGAATGAATATTTGGAAAAGAAAATTAAAAAATAATTCTACTTATAATAGCATATAAAAGAATAAAATATTTAGGAATAAATTTAACCAAGGTACAAGACTTGTATACTGAAAACTACAAAACATTGCTTAAATAAAGACTAAAATGAATGAATAAACATCCAGTGCTCATGGATAGGAAGACTTAATATCATTAAGATTATAATATTGCCCTGATGTGGTAATATCTACTCAAAGTGATACACAGAGCCAATGTAATCCCTATCAAAATTCCAATGGTGTTTTTTGTATAAATGTAAAAACTGATCCTAAAAATCCATATGGAATTTCAAGGGATCAAGAATAGCCACTATAACATTGAAAAAGAACAAAGTTGGAGGACTCACATTTCCTAATTTCAAAATTTACTACAAAGCTATATTAATCAAAATGGTGTGGTATTGGCATAAAAATAGTTATACAGACCTATAGATAGAATTTAGAGCCCAGAAATAAACCCTCACATCTATGGTCAAATGATTTTCTACAAGGGTGTTAAGACTGTTCAATGAAGAAAGAATAATATCTTCAACAAATGGTGCTGGGAAAACTGGATACCTACATTCAAAAGAATGAAGTTGGACCCTAACCCACACCAGATATAAGAAAGTCACTCAAAACATATTAAAGACTTTGATCTAAGAGTTAAGATGATAAAACTGTTAGGAGAAAACACAGGGACAAATGTGTATGACCATGGATTTAGCAATGGTTTCTTAAATTTGACTCCAAAAGCACAAGCAACAAAAGAAAATATAGACAAGATCGGACTTCACCAAAATTAAAACCTTTGTTCATCAAAGGACACTATCAAGAGAGTGAAAACACAACCCACAACATGGGAGAAAATATTTGCAAATCACATATTTGGTAAAGGTTTAATATCTAGAATATAAAAATAACTCACAACCCAACAACGAAAAAATAACCTAAATGAAAAATGGGCAAAGGACTTGAATAGACATTTATCCCAAAAAGATGTACAATTGGCCAATATGCACATGAAAAGATGTTAAACATCATTAATCATTAGGAAAATGCAAATAAAAACCAAAGTGAGATACTACTTCACATCTACTAGGACAGCTATAATTAAAAAAGAAAAGAAAAGAAAAGAAGTGTTGGCAAGGATGTGGAGAACTTGGAATCTCATTGAGTTGCTAGTAGGAATGTAAAATGGCGTAATCTCTGTGGGAAACAGTTTTGTAGGTCCTCGAGAAGTTAAACATAGAAGTAGCATATGGCCTAGCGATTCCACTACGAGGCATATACCCTAAAGAATTGAAAACAAGGATTCAAACAGATACTTGTATACCAGTGTTCATGCAGCATTATTCACAATAGTCAAAAGGTAGAAACAACCCAAGTGTCCATCAACAGTTGAATAAACAAAATCTAGTACATATATTCAGCCATAAAAAGAAATGAAGTTCTGATATATGCTACAAGATGGATGGACCTAGAAAGCATTCTAAGTGAATAAAGTTAGACACAAAAGGACAATTATTGTGTGATTCTACTTACATGAAATATTTAGAATAGGCAAATTCATAGAGATAGACCATAGATTACAGGGTATGAGAAAGTAGGGAGCAGGAGAAATGCGGAGTTATTGCTTAATGGGTACAGAGTTTCTGTTTGGGATAATGAATATTTTGGAAATAGTGGTGATAACTGCACAACTTTGTGAATGCGATTAATGTCCCCGAATTGTACACTTAAAAGGGGTTAAAATGGCAAATTTTATGTTATATATATTTTACCACAATAAAAAGGTAAATAAGAAAGTCTATAGATATAATTGTTGACGTTTGTAATAGCACCATAATATTAACATGCAAAAAAACCAATCAGTTTTTCTATGCACAATTGAGAAAAGAAAAACTAGCCTTTATAAACTGAAAATTAAATATATTTTGGCAAATAGAACTAGGATAGGTAAAATTTAATTGGTTAAATTGTCTGCATCAGTGCTGCCTGAATATATTAATAGAAGTGTATAAATGTTTACAAAAATGAATGCACCGATATGAGGGAGTAAACGTCTCAGCACTGAAGATACTCATGAAAAATTGCATGGTCACCCAACAGGGAGATCCTAGAAGGAATTTATACAAATGGCAGGATGTTGGACAAGATGAGGGTCTAAAAGGCCTTCTACATTTTTTAAGCGTCTAAGCTTCTGTAAGAGTTGTGCACAACCAGAAACTTTCCCAAGGTTTAAACAATTTCCCTTCTTCCTTAGGCAATGGCAAACCGTTGGGTCCCAGCATTCCCGATAACAATTTCCTATCCTGGTCTGGTGATGTCTCTTCTGAAACTATTCTTTGCTATAAATCTCCTGCCTGAAATTTCCATAGAGCTCATCAGGTTTCATCAAGCAACCATCTTAAAATAATTTTTAAAAATCCAGAATGGAACAGATTCCCCTATGAAACTGTAATACAGAAAATCAAATTCTCCTAAACCTAATTGTCATCATGAGAATGTTTCCAAGGAGAATATCCAAGGATATGACATGATTAGGAAGGTCATAATAAAGATGTGAATGTAATTTCCACACAGGCTGCCAACCTCAAATATGCAGCCTACTCAGAGGCAATTTGAGTAAAAACTGTCATGGCTACTGTCAGTGTTGTCACTTCTTGATTTTCTTGCTCCCGGGGATTGTGTCTTATTCATTCTTGGTCTGTACCATCTCAGGCATTCAGTCTAGATCTCCTGAGTTGAATTTTCACTCTTCCTAGATGTCCTCTATCATGAATTTTCAATAACAAAGAGGACCGTGAAGAGAGGAGATGGGTCATGGGGTCAGTGACAAAAACTCATAAAGCAGTGGCAAACGGCAGAGCCATCAAACACATAGCTGGGCCACAGAAGGCAGGTTTAAATAACAATTTGGAAAACTCAGAATCTAATCAAACACATCTGTGCTTTCTATTCTCTACCTGCTGTCTTGCCTAAAATGAAGATGCTTAAATCCCCATTAGTGGGGTAGGGCCATCCCTTCTATGGAAAAACAGAGTCGGACTCCAATCTGCTTTGTGGGTCTTCAGAACAGCTGCCAGCTGATCAGAAAACGTTTAGTGTGGGGGATCCAGCGTGGGCAGAACGCACACAGCTGGCTGCCACAGCAGGCAGTTAGGAACAACAACAAAAATGCCATTCGATTCGTGGGCTGAGCCAATCCATCTGGGAAATCTCTCAAAGAAAGTAGCTGGAAATGACATTTCAGCTCTGATTTTCCTAGTCAAGTCTGCACCTTAAGCCAGAGACTCAAAAATAGCACTCCATCTACATGGTGTCAACACAGTGACACTCGAGTCTCTTCACTTTGGTCTTTTGAGAGTGATTTTAGCTCTTGCAGAGATAACACGTGAGACTGAAGGGGCTGGGTGCTGGAAACGAGACTGTGCCCACATCTTGTTTCCAGAAAATGGATTACTCTGCTGGCTGCTGATTCTTGGATTTCCTATCGTGAGATCTGAACCCTGGGCCTGATGTACAGTGAGGCGTGCGATTGGCATTTGCAGAAACCTTGACATCTCACACTGCAGTTCATGATTGGTGTCAGAGAAAGGAGCGTATTAAATGACTGCCAGCCCGAAGATAAGGCCGGTTATTACTGAGGTGTAGTTTCCCCAGGTCTAAAGACTCATCGTGGTGCCACTGAAGCATGCCGGGGAGAAGATAAAATTTAATTAATAATTTCCTTAGAGGCCAACAGTCTATTACAACTATGTTCCTTGCTGTTTTCTGCAATGACCTTATAGCTCATAAACATTATAGATGCACACTTGGTCATAGTCTCATCCCCAGGTTTAATTTATGGCTCAGGTTGTACTGCATAATTAGCTAGACTGAAATGAAGATTTTCAAATGCTGGAAACATTACGGGCTCTGCATAAGGTAGGTGTGTGCCTCCCTCCCTTCTGTTCAGTCTGATGCCCAGAATGGTTAGCATAATTTCCTGGATTAATAATATGCATTATGGACAAAGCTGGGGTGAAGGTAAAGTCTGCTTTTGAGTTACAGGGAACAAATTTTGGTTTCTACTAGAATTGTTGAGTGTGGACACTAAATTAGGTAGCTTTATTCCATAGGGTGGCTTGAACTAATTGTTTTTAGACACACAAAACTGCAATGAATGATATAATATGGGTGTAGATTTTTCTCCACTACAGTAAAACACTTGTTTCTTTGATATGGAACTTCCAGTTCTCATCCACATCCCGCACAGTGAGGATAAGAGCAGATAACACTATTGACAGAGCACTTATTTGCTCTGGACTGCGTTAACCTCTTCATATATAATTACTTCACTGGTGCACACAATACTGCCATGATATATGTATTATTCTCCCCATGTTACAAGTGAGAAAACTAAAACAGACATGCTAAGTAACCCTGCCCCAAATCACACAGTAATGGTAGCATGAGTGTATCATCCCAGGTCTAAGTCTAAATCTTTGCTCTTATCCACTACATTATCCTACCTCTCGCATAAATTCTTAACTCATCACAAGCAGATGTGAAACTGTGTCTACTGAGCTATGTCACTGAAGAAGACAATTTAGGTATTCCCTTTGTCTGTCTGATGCCAACTACCCAAACTAGTTACTTGACCACCTGGATATTTAGTTTATATGAACACAAAAATCTGGATATTCAAAAAGCTATGATACTCAAGCAAAGACTTCAGATCTCGTCTGAATTCCTACCTCCATATAATACCCAGGCAAGGCCTTTTTCATGAACACGGAACCTAAGAGACCTGAGCTAAAAAACAGGACAAAGATTTCAGACAAAGGGCACATATTGCTCAATTGGTACAAGTGGAAAAATGAATTTTCCTATAATTTACCACAATATTTCACGGAATCAGAGTTGTCCTAATGTGATACTTTATGAAAACCAGTAATTTGAGGATATTACAGCCCCATTAAACCCAACTGAGGTTCAAATAAAGGAAAAAGGAAGATTTTGTGAATGAAATAAATTTTGGATCAATCCAGACTCATCATCATCTACTGCCATAATAGAACCGGATTCTCTCTTGTAGATATTGAGGATCTGAATACTGTTGCTTCAAACCCAAATAAAGATGCCATTCTGAATCCTCTTAGCATTTAAAATATCTCAGGCTCTGTATTAATCCAAGAATCTCAGGATCCAAAATTTCCCCTAAAGCAGCTGCCCCTGTGGCATACCCACCAATTAATAAATAAGTTGACAGAGATAGCTCACAGGAATTGACTCGTCATCCTGACTTACTGACGACAACCTTACTCTTCCAGCTACGAGGTTTTTGTTTGCCCTCTCTTGATTTTCACTTCTTGCACAAATCACATCATGTGTAGTCATCCTTTAAATCTAATATACCTCAATACTCAATAGTTGTTTTCCTCCTTGCCCATTTTTTTTAAAGATCTGAGCCACAGTTTTTCAACCTATGCTTCATATATGGTGACCACCTTGGTTTCTGAACTGCATGTGGCTATTTCACTATATGAAATGCCTGAACTTAATTGGATGAGAGAGAGGGGAGGAGAGAGAAAAGGGAAGAGGCAAGGGGAGAATAAGGAGAAGCAAGAAGAGAGGAAGAGAAGAGAAGAGAAGAGAAGAGAAGAGAAGAGAAGAGAAGAGAAGAGAAGAGAAGAGGAGACAGAAAGAAAGAGAGAAAAAGAAGGGGAAGTAAGGATAGAAATGTGGCTATAAGAGAGTCATAGCATAATTTATCAATACGGAAAAAATCCCTTAAACCAGCTATTACATATTCTGACTCAAATTCTTTTAGGAAATTTCCTCCCAAATATACAAAAAAAGTAGGTATAGTAAGGGTTATTAAGAATATTGGAAAACTGTAAACAACCACATGTCTGAAAATAGAGGATAGGTTTAACACCTTAACTGCCATGTGAGTTGTATTTAACTCACACTAGTTTTGAGCCCTGGGCCTCATGAAATGTATGTAACTCACATGTCTCTTGACCTTAGGAGCCATATGAACTATTTTTCAAGTTGCATATAACTCATGCACAGAAAACAAGAAAATAACAAATCTCTCATTAAATTAGAAAGAATCATTTTGTCTTCAAAGTTTTTATTCTATTTTTGTAATAAAACACTATGGCCCCAAGGAAAAAAATTTTTTTCTAGTGTGGCATTCAATATGTTAATGAATTAAAGTACATTTATATGGTGGGCTTTCTAAGCTACTGAAAATCATGTGATAATATTTGATGACATATTGTTGATGTATTTCTATTACAGAAGCATGCATGGGCATAGTCTCATCCCCTGGTTTAATTTATGGCTCAGGTTGCACTGCATAATCAGCTAGACTGAAATGAAGATTTTTCAGATGCTGGAAGCATTACAGCCTCTGTGTAAGTTATGGTATAAGCCTGGGTCTCACTGAAAATATGCATTGAATAAAGAGACAAAGATTTCCACAAAAATGTTCACAGACTATATCTTTGGGTGCTTTAAGCAACCCTTCTTCTGGACCCATCCTTTTCTCTTCAGTTGATTCAAAGGCATAAGTAATTTAAAATTTTTCTATTTGCGCTTTTTGCATTTTCCCTATTTTCCAAAGTCCATATAATTTTTATAATCAATTAAATGACATACTATTTTAAAAATAATGTTAAGAGGTTTCAAATGGTTTAAAAAACAGCAACAACAACAAATCACTCCTTTAACATAAAGCACCCAAAAGGCACTTCTTGGAGGTGGATGCTTTTCTTTGCAACTGTCAGCAGACAGGACTGTAGACAATGCACCTGCAAGTCCCCGACAGCAGGTATGACAATTTTCCATGAACAGGAAATGAAGCCTCTGAGGAATAAAGACTTTAATCACTAAACGTCAATTCCATCCCAGGGCAGTGCAGAAGTTTTGTCACTGTCTGGTTGGGCGAGAGGAGGAGGAAGAAGGCTGTGCTTCTGTCTCAGTGAACCCACTAGTAACATATAACATTAGAATATCAGCAAGAAGGAAGATGAGAGTGTGTGTATGTACCCTTCTGTGTCTGCCTGGCTGTGTGTGTTACCAGGTGATTCCCAGACCTACAAACTTGGCCCGCAGAGGAAACAGCAGCACCAAAATGGTGAAGGATTAATCAGAATATCTCAAAACCTTATGCACCGAGAACAGCAGCTGGTTAAATTTTACCCCTTTCTTCTTTAATTATAAATAAGAAAATGGAATGTTTCAGCCTGTTTTACCCCAGAATTGCATCCAACTTCCAGTTTTGTCTGTACAATGGAATGATGGGCAAAGATGAGTTTCTCAGTAAACAGCTACAAAAACAAAAGGAAACTCAGTGACTAAAAGTATGAGAAGGCGGCATTCTCAGTTCTCTAAATGACTGAATTTTTACGTATTTGTAAAGAAATGTAGTCATTATTTTTAAGTCAGCGATGTTTCTATATCACTGTGAAAAATTGCTGTGAATGAAAATTCCTCCAGACCTATTTTAATTAAGAAATATATTAGCACTTGTAACACTAGTGAGAAAATTGATTCAAGACAACACTCTTTGGGGATATCAGATACTTCCCCTCTACAATCTTATTTATCACATTAATATCTTTAGTAAATATCATAACTTCTGGTAATAGCAAATCAGAATTAATATCAATTAGAGCTTGAATTCTAAATACATACAATCTAACTATATGTTGGTGAAATAAAAGTGCTAGTTCAAATTGACAAACCTATCAACACGATTCCTTTTCATCTGGATCTCAGCTCTTCAGAAGAAATGACTGAAGATAAACATCTCTACCACACTAAAGAAGGTTCTACTATGTTAACTTTCCAGAATATCAGTTTCCTGGTAAATTCAGGTCAGATATACTTTGACCTGTAAGAATCATGAAATTTTAGGCTTGCACACACGTATGTTAGATACCAATTTAGAAACGAATTAAAAGGATGGAGAATCAACTTGTGAAATCTACGACTGCAAAGAGAAAAGCAAACAGAAAACAAGAATCACCCAAGAGTATGTAGAATCCTAGCAAGCCAAGCTCATCTCACGGGTCAGTTCTGGGCTTTAGGATGACTCTAAAGCACCCCTCCCCCTCCCTTTTCTGTGGCAAATACATCAGTAAACACCACTTTAAATGCACTATTGTGGTTCACCTAGGTTGTCGAGTTGAGTGCTTTGGGAGATGGTCAGCCAGGTGTCAAGCATGAAGTTGGCATTTTCCTGTTTGTCCAACATGCTGATAAGAAAGACTCTTGCAGGAAGCCCGGGCTACCGCAGCATTCTACCCACTTCCCACCACCACCAAAGTGCTGTTCTTGGGGGCCAGGTTACTTCCGGGCTACTGAAGACGTTTACATCGCCTTCTGCTTTCTCTGAGCTCTTAGTTTACAACTCTTGCCTGTTTTTGTACAAACTGTTTTATTCCTTTGCCCCTTTGGAAAAAGATGATACTTGTTTGTTTCCCTCTGTCTCTCCCCATAGTCCCTCAAACTGGCAGAGAAAAAAAAATGAAGACACATTTGGGTATGATGATGTCATCTAGCAAGTTCCTTCTTATTACACGTCAATCTTAAGATAAAAGGCTCCTAGATGCAATAAAAAGCTAGGGTGTCTAAAATTTTCTTTAATTCCACCATCTCAGGAAGCTTTTCTTTATAACCTAGCTAACAATAACTCCTGTTTTTTCCTTATGTTTGTCATAATTCCAACCAAATGCATAACACTCTATGGGGTTTATGTTGTTCATTTTCCCCCAACTCTATGGAGTGGTTACCGTAATAAATCCCTATATTGCAGATAAAAACTGAAACATAGGCAGGTTAAGGATCTATCCAGGGCTATGTGGGGCTCGTTAGTAGCCGATCTAGGATTTTAACTTTAGATCTGTCAAAAATGAAACAAAACAGTGCTTACAAGTATCCTATTGGTTTCCTTACCGTGGCCTTTGTTGAGAGTTGCAAACTGAGACCTCAGGCGGGTAATCTGCTTGAGGGGAGTAGACTGGGGGTGTGGGAGGGCAAACATGGCAGCCTGGAAGTCTCAGGAGGAAAACCATTGGCCGTTCCAGCTAGCTGTGGCCATGAAGGATACATGTGCCCACTGTGGCCAGAAGATCAGATTTTTAAATGTTGGCAACTCATTTAAAAAATATCTTAACAGTGAGGGACAACTCCATACTGGCTGAGCAAAAGCCATCTGTAGGTGGAGTTCAGCACTCAAGCCACGGGTTTCTAACCACTGTATTTTTCTTTCTTTAGGCTCAAACCCTAACAGGTGTGATAATACCACGCTGCTTCAACAAAACAACACATTTTTGGCTTTTAAAGTTCTCTCTCTCTCCTTCCCCACTGTGGTAAGGAGTTGAGTGGCAAACTGTCTTTCCTATCTCTGCTCTTGGAGGCAAAGTCCAAAGTGAGCAGGCTTGGCAGAAACCTGCTTTTCCAACTGGTAATGGGAATCCATCCCTCCCTGCCCTTCAGGCTGTTGTGTGAGCATTTCTGAAATGGCCTCTAGCTTTCTCATGCGATTCGGCTACATACTAGCTTCCACTGCATCGAGCTATATTTTGTGTCTTGGTGGAGTAAGAAAATAAATCCCTGTCAGACTCTGAAAAATGTAGCTCAGC
The DNA here is from genome assembly GCF_020740605.2 of Lemur catta. Lineage (NCBI taxonomy): Eukaryota > Metazoa > Chordata > Mammalia > Primates > Lemuridae > Lemur > Lemur catta. Next base: position 11,053,734 of record NC_059132.1, read on the forward strand.
TTCCACTTTCTGTGTCCAAATTTTAAGAGGTGATGGTAAATTTCACACTAACCAACTACGTTTTTTTCTCCTTAGCACACCTTGGTTTAAAAAGAAAAAAAAGTAAGAGTAATTGCTCTCCAAAGCAGGGAGGTTGAGGATGGGCACAGCAACCTATAACTTTAGTATTAAGTAATTTTGAAAAGCACTTTAAGGTCTATGGTGAAGGGTCCTCTTTTATTATTTTTTTTTAGGGTCCTCTTTTAATACAACCCTTTGGTTTACAATTAGACCCCGTGCAACAACAGAAGCAAATCTCTCTGCTTTTGAGTTTTGACTCACACAAACCTCTGTATTCATTCCTCCCTCTCAGTTTCTTCCAGAGACCTTAGCATCAGCAAATCAATCTTGCTCACTGGTGTATCCCCAGCACCTGGCACAAACATCAGTAAATATTTGTTGAATAAATGAATAAAATGCAAGAAAGGCTCAGATCAGTTGGGACCAAGATAACATCTATGCAGTGATTTATTCATTCAAATATGTTGGAATGAACTCAGGTCCCTAAGGAGTGTGCCTGAGGAACAAAAGATGGCCACTGTTCAGATCACTGTGAGGCTTTTGTTTTGCTGTGTAGGGTGGAATCTGAGGGTCACAGCTGATCTTGTCAAAGGAGGGGGAAGGAGGGTTTCTGAGTGGACATGTGGGTTAAAGAGGAAATAGCTGAAACTTGGGGGGCAAATGGGCAAGACATGGGAGAGAGAAAAAGAGATGCTGGGGTGTGTGGCATAACCCTCTCTCTAGTCTCTCCAGAAAACTTTGAGCAAAATATTCACTAACATCCATTATTTTGGGATCAAGTAACACAGCTGGTATTAACAGTGTACCTACCATGCCTGCTCAACATGGAAAAGCAAATATAAATACAACAAAGTCTCTTCCTTGGAGGAGCAAATAGTCAAGGGTGAAATGGCCAGAGAACACAAACCTTATACTATATAACATGAAAACTGCTCAAAGGTACCCACAAAACAGTGTTGATTCATGCAAAGACATTTATTGAGCCTTTACTATGTGCTGGGTATGTGCTGGGCCCTGGTTGATGTTGTGGCAAAGAAGAATAGTCAAGGTCTCCTGCCCTCAAGGAGACAGAGGCACTACATCTAAGCAATCAGTGACGGGAGGGGCGGGGTACAGGAATAAAGAGGAGGTGATACAAGGTAACGATAATGGATCGGGTTCAACATTAACTACATGATCAGGGTTGTCCTCTCTGAGGAATGAAAACTGAGCTGAAACCTAAGGATGAGAAGGGGCCAGCCACATGAAGATCTACACATAAATGTTTTTAAGAAGAGGGAAGGGATACAGGCACATGGCCAGAGGTGGTAGAAGGCAAGCAATAGGGAGGAGGGTGTAGCACGTGGTCAGAAAGGCAGGCAGGGGCCAGATCCGGGAGACAGAGAACACGCTTGGTCTGCAAGGATAATGGGTAGACTGGCAACCACTCAGGGAAGTTGACTGAACCACAAAGGTGAAATGTAATCACAACACAAGGGCCTTGCCGTGCACCATCTCTGGGGGGGGACCGTTCTCAAACACTGGCCCTCCAGGAGGCAGGAAGTAATGTAGTCTTCTTAATTGCCCCGCGGGACCGCTCTGTGTGTGAATGTAAAACTAGGGATTATCCAGCCACAGATGCAAATGAAAAGGGCACAGTGGGTCACTGGTTTTCCTGAAGACTCTTCTCACTTGAGGTAGAAGTGAAAATGCCAATTATTCTCATTTCTGTGGAAGGGAACTGAGCGAGGAGAAACACCAGAGAATTGTGCTTCCGATTGGCTTGAAAATCCTAACAACCTCCCCAAAATTAAGAGAACAGGGGGAAAAAAAAAGCCCTTTGCTCTTGGGACCTTAAGTGATTAGAAAGAGTTGTTATTGGGCTGATTTTCACACTTCGTTAGCATATGCATGATTTAATGAGGGAACATGCTGGGGGGCTGGCACGGTGAGGGCAGCTCTCCCTACCCTGCAGACTAGAAACTGGGGCAGTAGCATTGGGAGGGCTTAATTACGCCAGCAAGGCAACAGAGACGGGCGCACAAAAGGGAGGAGCACACGGTGGAGCTTTGGAACAAGCACGGAAAGACGCCGGCTGTCTACCTTCACCCGCGAGCACACCTACACGGAGAGCCTGGATGTTCCTCCCAAGGACAAATCCATCTGTGCTGAGCCTCACGTTCCCCACTGCTCTCGCCTAGATCACACACCGACATTGGCTTCTCCAAAGCTCCAGCGATGCCAGGAAGAGTAAAGCATTAGGTTAGGATTGTCCACGTTCCATTTAGCCTTGAAGAGAAGCAGCAGCAGGTGGGGTGGTCTTTTGGAGGCAAGATAAAATGAACGCTGCAAGAAGAGACAGGCTTTCACATTTTAATTCTGAATTGCCAGGTTAGACCCACACGCAGAGCAGCAAGGACAAAAGTCACAACCAATGCTTCAAATTAGTTAACATTTAGGTTTTCTTTTCCTCCTCTCAAAACACCTCAAAGGCATATGCAAAGGAAGAAAAGAAAGAAAGGGCAAAGAGAGGCTGCCTGTAGGGGGAGGACTCAACTACACCCTGTCACTTGCCTTTCTGGACCTTTTTCTCTGCTTGTGCATCTATGAAAAATGATGAGAATGGTGAGGGTCTTTCTGAAAAGTGGCAGGGAATTTTACAATTCTCATACTGTTTCTCACCTTTAATACCACTTTTAATGTTATCTAACTTTAAAATTGTATCAATGTCATATTGATATATCTTGGCCCATTGAAATCCTAACTTTCCTTTCTCTCTGTCCAATTTGCCATGTGTGTATGTGTCTGTGGGTGTGTGTATCTTAAAGGCCTGAGCTAACTGGCATACTCCATACCCCTGCCAACAGTGATTGGTTCAAGCATTAAAAAAAAATAATAATCCAACTTGGACCAATGAGAGTTAGGTCCAGACTTTTGTTGCTGCGTTGAGAAGATTCCAACATATTATTTTCACTCTCTTCACACCCACTCCTCAAATCTCTCCAAACATGTCAAGCATTTTCATACCTCTGTGCTTTTGCAGATGCTATTCCACTTCTTGAATGAATGAAGAAATCCATCAGTTCTTCCATATGTTATTTTGGCTTGAATCCCCAAACCTTATGCTACCATATTTAATTTAATAAGAACATACTCATGGCTATTTATTATACCAGACCATTGTCTGTCTCCCCAGCAATGACTCTTCCTTTCTTCTGCCAACAATCTCCTGACTTTCCCCTTTCTCATCCTCAAGTAAAATTTGGTTGGTGATTCCTTCCCTCAACAGCAGAATTAGGCCCTCACTGGCCTATGTCCATCAGGTATTCCATCTCACTGAGGATAGGGAATAGACTTAGGGATGGGCAGAGAACCCAGACACAGCTAACGAGATGTTAGGAGCATTTCCTAGGAATTTAAGGAGATACAAAACCTTGCTCTATGGCAGCCAATTTTCTACCACAAAGCAGCTGGAACAGCTGCTGGGTCTACATAGAAAGCAGAAGAGAAAGACTATTGACCCAGGGTGACATAGCCAAGCTCTGGATCAAGCCTTACCTGAAACTAGTGTTCATTTGAATTTTCAAGTTGTATGTGCCAAACTTTTGATTAAGCAAATTTTTAGTAGGACTTTTCAGCCTTTTCAACCAAAAGATGAATACAGTGACAATACAAAAACAAACAAACAAAAAACCCCAAAAGCCAATATGCTGATAAAAATGCTACTTAGTTTCAGAGCCCAGCCAGAAACCCGTGGGAAACTATAAACTGTCTTCTATGTCAACTCCAAAAAATTATTTGTGCATTCATCCATTCAACATGTATTTATCACTTACTACATGCCAGGCATTATTCTAGGATGCTAGAAGCATAACAATGAACAAACAAATATCCTCTTAGAACATAGATTCTAGTGGAGGGAAATATGTAATAAACAATAGATAATATATAGTACATTAGAAGGAAGCAATAGAATAGATTAAGGCAGATCAGAAGGGCCAAAGGTGGAAGAGGACTGTAATTTCAAATAAGTAGTCCATATAGGCTTCACTGAAAAGGTAACACTTGAACGAAGGCTTGAAGGAAGCAAGGACATTGGCTATGCAGGTGTTTAGGAGAAGAGCAATCCAGGTAGAAGAATCACCAAGTTATAAGGCCTTCAAGACTGGTAAGTTCAAGTACCAGCAAGAAGGCTACTGAACAGGCGGGAACCAGTAGGAGATGAGTTCAGAGAGGAAACTCGAGGGCTGATGACGTAGGGTCTTGAAGGCCATTATACACTCCCCTTATACACTGAGTGAGATGGGGAGTCATTGAAAGATTTTGAACAAAGGAGTGACATGATCTGACCTGAATTTTCAAAGGAACCAGTCTGACTACTATGTGGAGAATAGATTTTGGGGTGGGGCAAGAGTGGAAGCAGAAGATTGGTGCAACAATGCATATTCAATAGTAGCTTGCATCAGCATGGTAGCCGTGGAAGTGATGAAAAGAGATGATATTCTGGGTAGATTTTTAAAATAGAGCCAATAGGATTTCCTGAAACATTGCATGCGGTGTGGAGTCATGAATGACTCTTAAGATTTTTGGCCTGAGGAACTAGAAGGATGAAGGTGCCATCATCTGGGATAGGGACAGCTGCAGGTGGAAAAAATTTGTTCAGGAGACAATCAGGAGTTCAGTTTGAAAATATTATCTGAGATGTTTTATTAGACATCCAAGTAGAGATTCTGAAGAAGCACTTGGATATATAAGTCTAGACTTCAGGAGAGAGGACTGGACTAAAGATAGAAATTTGGGAGTTGTTGGCATCTAGATACTACTGCGAGTCAAAAGACCAGATGAAATAATGAAGGGAGTTAACGGTAGATAAAAAGAGTGGATCCAAATATTAATTTAATCAACCCATTTAATCCCTATAATAGCCTTATGAAGTCAGCTGTTATTGTTATCCTATTTTATGAAGTCAGTTATTGTTACCCTGATCATTTTCTTGATTAAGGAAACTGAGGTTTAGAGATGTTAAGATCACACAGCAACTTGGCCAAGAGCACACATGCTCAACTGTGTATAAACACATAAATAGCTGAGCTGGGACTGAAACCCCAGCAGTCTGACTCTAGGGTGTGCATTCCTAACTATTACTCAATATTGCCTTATTCTCAAGTGGGATTATTTAGTCAGCTGATAGATGTTTAGGATTAGAAATAAGGAGAGTTTGCAGGACCTGAGAGTGGGCAACTGAGCTAATAGAATTCAGTTCCCTGTCTCCAGAGTTAGTTTGGGCTGCAGATACAAAGGTAAGGGCTGAGGTCATGGGATGCAAACACAGGGAGACCAGTTTGCCCAGTGGTCCTCACACTTGGTTGGATTGATTTGGGATCTTACTAAAAGACACAGATTTATAGGTGACCGGGTTGCTATGAATGTCCACTTCCTTTTTAATTCTGATTAAACAGCCAAGTACAGATCTCAGAAATGCACATATTGTAACAATAATTTGACAGTTGAGTAAGCCCAGAAAAACATGAGAATATAGCTGGTATTTGCTTCCAATTTGGTTAGAATCTAAAGGTAATTAATTGCACAAATGATTTCCTCCAGTATCAAATGTCATTATCAAATATTTGCACATCCTATTGCCTTCTGTTTCTGCTTAGGGTTTTAGAAACATACCTTACAAATTGTCTCTATTTTAGTGATAGGACTAATTACCATATTAATATAGTGGAGTTTTATTTTAACTTATGGATTTTTCCAGAACCACTGACTCATCTTATTGGTTTCATTGGGAGTTCAAATAAAATTGGACTAATTTCTAAAACAGGAAAACCCAGACAACAAATAGTTGTTTCTGCCTCCCCGACAATTTTTTTTGTGCAAAATAAAAATATATGGGCAAAGAAGGAAAAATTTCTCATTCCCATCTAACCAACTATCCATCAATAACTCGTTCTTTTAATCACATTGTATTAAACATTTACATAGTAACAGTGTATTGATTAAGATCATGGGCTCTTAATTGCACGTTCATGAGCAGGTTATCGGTTTCTTCTATCTGTAAAATAGGGCTAGTGAAAGTATCCACCTTCTAAGGACTGTCAAGAAGATGAGATGAAATCCCACTTCTGGGTATATATCCAAAGGAAATAAAATCACTCAAAGAGATATGTACACTTCCATATTCATTGCACCATTATTCACAATAGCCAAGATATGGAAACAACCTAAGTGTCCATCAAAAGATTAATAAAAAAATGTGGTGTGTATATATACAATGGAATATTATTCAGCTTAAAGGAACTATTTAATGGTGAGTACATGTGGTATTTGTTTTTCCATTCTTGTGATACATCACTTAGAAGAATGGGCTCCAGCTCCATCCAGGTTAATACAAGAGATATTACACTTCACCATGTTTTTTTATGGCTGAGTAATACTCCATGGTATATATATATACCACATTTTATTAATCCACTCATGTACTGATGGGTACTTGGGTTGTTTCCTAATTGAGCAACACTTATGTGCACATATGGAAATAACATTCATCAGAAACCAAGCAGGTGGGAGAAGGGAAGAGAGGATGGGTAAATTCATACCTAATAGGTAAAATGCACACTATTTGGGTGATGGGCACACTTACAACTTTGACTCAAATGGTACAAAAGCAATTTATGTAACCAAAATGTTTGTACCCCCCGTAATACTCTGAAACAAAAAAAAAAAAAAAAAGAAGGAACTCCTGACATTTGTGACAACATGCATGAAACTGGAAGACACTATGCTAAATGAAATAAACCACACATGGAAAGACAAATACTGCACAATCTCACTCATAAGTGAAATTATAAAAAGTTGAACTCATAGAAACAGACAATAGAAGGGTGGATACTAGAGGTTGGGGAATGGAGACAGTGAGGAAATGTTGGCCTATGGGTACACAATTTCAGTTATAAGATGAATAAATTCTGGAAGCCTAATGTATAGCATATTGACTATAGGTAATAATAATGTATTGTATACTTGAAATTTGCTAAGAGTAAATGTTAAGTATTACCATCACGCACTCACCCCAAACAAAAAACACAAAACAGAACTATGTGAGGTAAAAGATATGTTAATTAGCTTGAATACAGTAATTTCACAATGTATACCAAAACGTGAGATTGTACATCTTGAATATATGCAATTTTGATTTGTCAAATGTACTTCAATAAAACTGAAAAAATCAATTGACACTAAGAAAAAGAATATTAGATGGAATAATGCACATAAAATGACCAGCACAGTATCCAGCACACTATAAATGCCCTGCCATCGTGAGTGACTGTCATTTATACCTATGCATATGCTCAACTGGGTATAAAGATGCATGTACATAGGCTTTCCCTACTTTTTGCCACTTTGCATTTCACTACTGCACTCAGCTACCCAGTTACTGCCTAATAAGCATCTCTGTTTCATCTCTTCCACTGTGGCCATTCATTCAGTGGTGTTTGCTGCTGACTCAAACGATGGTACACCGATGGCTAACACCCACATAAAGACAGCATTGCAATGATCTGACATCTGAGGAGCATTTCAGAAATGCAGTGGCATCATCATCTTATTCAACTGGACAACAAAAAAAAAAAACAAAGGGCGTCTTCATGGTAGGCCTGTGTGTGCTGGTGAAGTGGGTGCACTAAGTGATCTGCTCCCATATCTGCCCCTCAGCTGAGTCACCATCAAAGGCAGAAGCATCTTAAAGAACTTGACATTACCCACCTGGCCTCACTAGGTGCGATGCAATTTTTATTAAAGGATAAATTTGAGTTGTTACGAGTTAGAATGCCACTTCTCTGGCGTCTGACTGCTCTGGTAGCTACAAGTGACAAAACATTGTTTTTCTTTTAATGCACATTCATAAGTGCCTACAATGTGCCACATACTGTGCCAGTGCCTGGGGGAAGCAGAGGCAAAGAAGACAAGATTCCTGAAATCAAGGTAATGCTAAGCCCCAGAACACATGATTTCTCTGACAAATGCCTGGCAGAAGACCTGGTCAATAACTGATGAGGAATAAAGATTTGCTGAATCAACGAACAAATGTACAATTTGGGCAGTCCTATCTGTAAGCTCAGGGTAGAAACTGAAACTAATCAGGCCAAACTGAGGAAGCCTCTGTTCCCAGCTACCACTGCCAAAAGGCATTCTTTGTTTTGCACTTTCCAAGCCTGGCCAGGAAGCACAAGCTTTTACTTAGTTAGGCCATTGATTGATTACTAGGGAGTACAATCACCTCGTGATTACTGCTATTAATTAAGGTCCACTCTGGTCTTTTGTAGTAGAGATAGTGACTTAATGTAGCGCCCCTGCCAATGGGAAGAATCACCTTCACTTCACCAGCCTCAGTTCCCAGCCCATACGATCTTCACCTTTCAAGGTGGAAATAGCAAAGCAGCTAAACTCTTCTAAAAAGTTTGGACGTTAACCCTTTGTTAGCTCTCAACATCCCTGCTGTGCCCTCACAGCATGGGGGCCCTCCCCCAAGATCCATACAGTAACAGGCACTGTTCCATTGCAATTAATAGAATAAAGGGCTCTCAGCTACCTCCTATCAACTATTATTTATAGTGTGACTACAATCAGGCTTTAGCTTTCAAGATAGTCAAGAACTTGAGGATGTACCATCTGTGGATTCTTGTCATCACATAAAGCAAATAATTGCTTTTTAAAAAATCCGTGCCACTATTGCTAATTTTTTCATTTCCACAAGCTGTCCCACTAACCACCTCTGGGTATTTACACAGTTTATTTGATTATGCAGTGGTTTTGTGTGTACTGAGCACTATACAGTGGGTCTGTGTCTATTGAACGCACCATCCTGATTTTGCAAACCAACTCTCTTGCTTTTTTTCTTTCCTGTATTTTTAGCAGGAGGACAACAGTACCCATCTTTCTGACCTCTGGAGGCATTAACATTCATAAGACCTGTAAAGCCGAAAGATGCTGCACATCCATGCTGAGTATGACATAACAAGACAGGTTTGTAACCTCGTGCTTAAAGGGATCTATCTACTGGGCATCACCAGCTACCAGCAGCTAAGCACATTATTGTCATCAAATGGTATTTATTGAACGTGCAGTAACTGTCTTGTGAGCCCCAAATTAATGGGGGCCTCCTGGGAACCTAATTTTAAAATATCATGCCCCTCTTTGTTACCTGTAATTGTTTGTTTCAGAGACTGACACTTTAATTGGGGCTGCGGGCTCCAATGCACAACCGCAATTTTCCTTCTGAAAGCCAGAAAGCGGCTGCCTAAGGATGCCTGGCTTAGCTCCGGGAGTTCAGAGGTGGGCAGGGAGGTGGGAGCCACATGTGCCAATAAGTGCCGTGAACCTGGAAGAGAACTGGAGCTTGTCTCAGGTGCAGGCGGGGAGATGGAGAAATAAGCCACCCATCTTCTTTCATAGTCACCTTCCCGTCACTACGCCACCCCAGACAGGCATTTGTCTCGTTTTTAGTCTCCTTCTCAGCAACTTTCCATTTTTATCCCCAGTATCTTCAAGGGCTTGATGAGTCTGGTTTTGATCCTCTAATTGGTTTTTACCCTTTTTAATTCTCCCAGAAGCCAAATTGGCCCTTTCCTTGCCTACTTTGTCCCAACATTTTTCACTCAGTTCCCTCATTTTGCTTTTGGTTTTCATCTTCCAACGAATGAGATTTAGCCTCCTCTCTCACCTTACTTACCCCTGGAGAGATCTGTCTTGATCCTGGCTTCCCCGACCTTGCACTAAGGATGTCTTTCCCCAGCTGGTAATTTATCTGTCTAATCCACAGCTTCCACACTCTTTGATTTGGATCTTCTCCACAACTATGAGGATTCACACTCATGAACTTCTCCTAACAGGGACAGGCCAGAGGATAAACCTTCATACACCACATGACACTCACCAGAGTCCTGAGCCTAGAACAGGATCTTAAGATATATCCTTAGACAGGTGAATGCTATAATTTAAATAATATAAGTACTTTAAAAAGAACGTTCTACGGATGAGAAAAATCAACACCTAACACAATCCCACCATGTGCTGGTACTGAGAACAACAACAAAAATATAACAACAGTAACTACTAGAATTTACTCAGCCTTTAACGCTCTAGGCATGTGGCTGGGTGTTTATCTCATTGAACCCCATTAATAACTTCATGAGGCAGGCACTGATACTACAGATGGGGAATTGCAACTTGAAGAGCTAACTTTCTCCAGGGTATACAGGTAACAAACGGCAGGTCTTGGGTTCAGGTCCGTATCTGTCTGACCTCTAAGCCTGCTCTCTTAGCCATTTTATTGCTGTGTCCTCTTTTTCCTTGTGGACTCATTTAGAAGGCTCAACCAGAGTGACTCTGAGACTTTATATCATGAAAAGGACTTTATATGCATTATATAGAAGGATAGGCAATGGACACACTGAATACTCAGAGGTGACTTTTTGATTTCGGTAGGGAATGTCTGCCGATTCCCATTCTAGGGCAGGCAGAACAAAGCTGTGGCCAAAGAAAGTTTACCTACTCCCCAATTCTTAGGTGGAATAATGGTTTTTTCACTAAACCATGAGGGGGCCAATCTGGGTTTTTATAGCAAATCTTGTTTTCTGGTAATGACCATATTTCTCCTGATCTTTGTCTTAGAGGTTATTTGCACCAAGCTAATTTAAATTTTAAACACAGTACAAATTTTAACAGAGAGAGAGAGAGAGAGAATATAAATGAGAACGAATATGAAAGATTTGGGCTGGTGGTGGTGTTAGTGGGGGGGCTTTATTTACTTTTGGTTAAATGCCAGTACTGCAAAGAGTCCAAGGTCAGTAAAAGAGGTGTGAAACCAATTAGGGTTTCTCAGCTTCTGGCTGCTTGAGGCTACGCATATTGCACACCCAAAATATACAGTTTTGTAGGGAAGTATGGACAGGCTGCAGTCACTGTGCCATGCTGCACAATGGCATGGTGCCAACCTAGCCTGGGACAACACATGTCCACTCTTCAGTCTTGGGTTAAAAGTGCTGCAACCCAAAAGAACAGAGGTGAACAAAAGAGATTCAGCAAGAGTGGGAATGAAGCATGAATCACAGAGAAGATTACCATGAAACGCTTAAGCAAAAAAAATCTGCCAAAGCTATACAGCTCTCTGCTAATGATTGTGACTGTAATTTCTGCATATTTTAACAGATGTTCTGTTTATAAAACTGCAAACGGATTTAGGGGTTATGAATAAAGCCAGGAGGCCCTGGAGATGTTTCTTTGTATGATTAACTGACCACAGGCCATTTGTTTTACAACAAAGATGCTCAATGATCCATAGTCCATGATTTACACCAGCCCATGTATACTAATGGCTGATGTCTCCATGGTACTTCTCATTAGCATCAGAAGGGGGAGTGAAGGAAAACAGATTATGGGAATAGCTCTCCCATTGCTCAACACGATAGTTCATTAGTGGGTGTGGAATCGATCCGAAAAAAAATATATAAGATAATTATAAGCTGAAATTTGAATTGTCATAACAATTAAGGGATCCAATTCAATGATGAAAGACAGAACACGGCTTCTTAAAACTCCAGCTGCATGCACCTTGATAGTCTGGGAATGAGAGGATATTCTGTAATTTCCAGTAAAAGAAATCATATTAAAATTTCTAATAATGATAAACATAATAATATTACTGACTTGTATTGATCATCTAACTATGCATCAGGCAGTCTGCCAGGTGATTTACATAAATTATCTCACTTCATCCTCACAGTTGTATATTATAAGGATCCCCATGGGCTGGAATCCGAAAGGCATTAAGGTCGAGGGCATCCCAGGCTGCTGGATACTTTTTTTCTTCCTCATGACCCTTCCACTCCTCAGTGGGTGCTCTCTAATGCTCTCTCTGCCAAATGGATTTTCTCTGCTTACTTGTGTTCAGTGCTGCCTCCTTACGTCACAGCCCCGACATGAACTCATAGTTTCATTTCATCTTAAGTTCTCAAAGCTAAATACCAATGGTATTTTTTGTTAAACTCCCAAGGGGAGAAATAGGATAGGCTTAGCTAAACTTTTTGGGGGGAGAGGGAACACTGGGTTACATAAAAGGCCACATGCCAGCCTACTGATTGGCTGCCTTTCTGTGCTGGTCCAATCAGCTGTGGTTGGCTGGGGTGGGAATGACACAGGGCACAAAACAGGGCCCCTCACCAAGGAAATGAAATCAAGATCTCCAAGACACACCTGCACTCTCATGTTCATTGCAGCATTATTCATAATAGTCAGATGTGGATGCAACCTAAATGTCCGTTGACAAATGAAGAAAATATGGTGTGTGTATATATAAAAATATATATAAATATATACACAATGGAATGTTATTCAGTCTTTAAAAAGAAAGATCCTGCCATTTGCAAAAACCTGGATGACCCTGAAGGACATTATGCTAAGTGAAATAAACCAGATGCAGAATGACAACTGTTGCATGATCTCACTTATATGTGGAATTGAAAATAGTCAAATATATTGAAACAGAGTAGAATGGTGGTTTCCAGGGGTTGAAAGGAGCATGGAATGAGAACATGTTGGTTAATGGTTACAAAGTTTCAGTTTTGCAAGATGAGTAAGTTCTGGAGAGCTAATGTACAGCATTGTGACTATAGTTAGTATCAGTGTTTTGCAGACTTGAAATTTGTTAAGAGGGTAGATATTAAGTGTTCCTGCCACAGATACACAGAAAGAAAATGATAACTATGTGAGGTGATGGAAACATTTAATATTAATAATCTTGATTGTGGTGAATATTTCACAACACATTTATATCAAGTCATCAAGTTGTATACCTTAAATACAATTTATAATTGTTAACTATACAATGAAGCTGGAAAAAATGGGGCCCCTCTATAACCTTTGAGTAGAGACTGGAGCAGAGCAGATCCTCTTAGATGGGAAAGTCACCATTACTAAGGTGGCGGGGAGCACACAGGATGTGGGGTCAGGCCACCAGCTTCTGCCTCTTATTAGCTGTAGGACCTCGGGCAGTTCTGTTAAAAGACTGAGCTTTATTCACTCATCCATAAAATGGGAATTATAATTACCTACTTCATAAGGATGTTATGAGAATGAAAGAGTTGTACAAGTGCTTAGCACAGCGCCTGGTACAGAATCCACACTTAATAAATGCTAGCTATTATCATAATTCTATTCACACGTTTTAGCAATAAGAAACCATAATTGCAATAACTTCTCCATGGATAAGTCCACATTCGAAGATGAGTTGGTGCTCCAAGTGGCCCCACTTAACCATGCTGGAACGAGAGGGAGGAGCAGCTGCACGTGTGTATCAATCAAATCAACTGGATAATTCTATTTTTATTGTGAACAGACAAAAACTGGGTCCTCAGCTGGATCCAAATGAGATTTTTTTGTGTCTAACAGAGGTGGAGAGGATGTTCCCGGACGCTCTTGAATGACCCTCACAAATGGCTAATAGTTCTTGGAACTCAAGGAGTCTCATCTGACTCAGAGGAACTCACCAGAGATTTCAAGCTCTGGCCCTAGTTTAATGCCCCCTTTCCCTCCATCCAGAGTCCTATCTCCCAAATTCACTTTCCCTGTTGTCTCTGGAATGCATCAGATCCTTCTATTGGAAATGCCTGGGTCGGTACCCAACATCTGGCACAGCCATCCCCAAATTTGTTGGATAATTAAATTCTACCCAAGAACTCAACAGGGGGTGGCAAATGAATACCTGAGGGCACTGCCTGGCTCTGGAAGTTTCATCTGATTGCATATTATCATTATTTGTGTGTATTTGTGAGCACAAAAGAATTAGTAAGCGCTCCTGAAACATCATCTCATTCCATCTGTTGTCAAAGTTCATATTAAGCACCAAATCCAAGGGAGGATAATGAGTTATGTGAAAATGAACTTGTGCTTGGAATTTCAATATCCCCAGGTGATGCAAATAGGCACATTTGAGCTGGTTCTGAAAAACCCCAAGCTCTGGGACATGAACATATGGCTCAAGTTATTTAGTCAGATAAGACGTGGGATTTCCTACAAGTAGGGTTTTGTCAGCAGGTTGGTAAACAGTTCTTCCTCAGCTCGGACGCTCCAAATCACAGTGGGGGTGGGACGAGGATGGAGTGAGGGCTTTCCACAAAGGACACGCTTACAAAAAACGAGATCAAACTTTCATTTTGTGCCCCAAGGCTCAGAAGCCAGCCCCAGTTATGCAAGTGTTTTGGACTCAAAGGACTTGTGAGGAATTGGAAGGAGTCCAACCTGGCTATTAGAATTAAGCTTCAGATAAATTTTACTCCTGTCCTCAGTATCAACATTAATAAGATGCTCAAGGAGCTGGAACCAGAGCCATAAGGAAGGTTCACGTCATAGAAGGCAGGATACACAGGGAGAGTGGCAGTGGATTTAGCTTATGGATTGCTTCCTTCATGTGCTCCAAATGCTACTTCTCTCTTAAAAACATGTTTACTTCACAGCGCGCATGTCTAATGCCGTCCAATGTCTTCCAAATGCTTTACAGCTACTATTATTTACCCTGAATTAGAGCACTTTGAAAGTGTTAGGAGACCAAATCCCCAGGGAATTTGTGATGCAAAATTTTTCTACACTGTGTATTTCTCAGTGTTGCTTGAAACCCACCATTAGAACTGCATAAGCCCAAGCAAATGTCTCGTGTGGGAGACCATTCCAAGAGAGTGCTGGGCACCACCAGCCACATTTGTTAACTTTAGTACAATTTAGACACTTTTAAAGATAAAGGTCATTAATATTTCAACACATCATTAAATTTAAATTCAGAACTGAGAACTCTTATAAGTGAGATTCCAACCCGTCTTAATTAGGTATTTAATAAAAATTCCTTGTGTGAAGAGAAACACTCACTGGATATCAGGAAAAAAAACCACAATGAAATGAATGTTTGAAAATACTATATTCCGGCTAAGTCATGGGGCTGAATTTAAGTCATGATTAGCAGATCTAGCAAATTAAGTTTTTCAAAACCCTGTGATGTGTATAGCTCCTAAAAATACCAGGAAAGCTAAGACTAGTCATCCTGGGGTAACAGGAAGGTCATATGAAAGCCCAAATTAGGTGTCCTGGGGTTTAAGCCTGCCACTTATAAACTATGTCACTTTTGGCAAATTATTTTGCCTTTCTGGGCCTCAGTTTTCTCATTGGCAAAGTGGTGGAAAATAATAGCACCTGCTTCATACAATTGTTGTGAGGATTAAATCAGATAATAATTACAGCTAAAATTTATTGAACACTTACTATGTGTCAGACATCATTATAGGAATTTTAAGATACATTACTGTATTTAATCCTTACAACAACCTAACCAAGTAGGAACTTTTATCTCCATTTTTAAAGATGAGAGGAAACTCAGGCTTAGAGAACGTGAGTGACTTGCTCTGGGTGTCACTACTAGTATCTGGCAGACTTGGGACTGGAGTTCAAGTCCATTTGTGTACAAAGTTCACGGTTCTGCTCCCTGCCCTGTCCCCTCTGCCCCAGCTCTGACCCCATTGCCTTTTACATTGACCATCTTCTCAGTTATGCTGTAAATACCTTGAGAGCCAGGGCTGTGACTTGTCCCTCGATAAATATTTGCCAGCTGAATGAATAAATCTTCTGACATTGTTTAGAAAGACAAAATCAGAATTTATTTAGAAGCAATTACTTAGAAAGTTTGAACTGAAGGTAGAAAATCCAGAGTATGGATTTTCTGATATTGTTTATGTAGTAGACACTAATCTCTTCAAACTCAAACAAAAACTGGTATACAGAATAATTGCAAAATAGGTGCCAATGGCCTTGAAATCAAAGAAAAGCAAGTTGCTTAAGGAAAAGCACGTTTAGTGGCTCACACTCCATGATGAGCTCTAGAGAAGAAATGAGGCTGAGTAGGAACAAGGTAGCCTAGCAGAGGCTTTGCATCTGGAAGTAAAAAGCATTCTAACACTTTAATTTGATGAGGGTATAACTTCTCGGGGTACAAGACTTGAGCTTCAGCCTTCAGAATAAAGCTGTTGGGTCCCAAGATGGCAGCATAAACAATAATTCTCCTCCTCAAGCTGTGGGGTCAGATTTTATGTGCTGGGAAGAGATTAACTTTATTGCAAGGAGAAGGGTTTAATTGCACAGAGTGATTAACCAAATGCTTAGATCAATAGAATGCAGGTCAAACTGTGCTCAGAAATATCCACGGCTCTTATTACATGGAAAGTTGAGGACTGGGAAACCATTTGGGGACGCTGAGCCATCTGAGCATGAAGTCATTTGCAAACCTTGCCCTAGACCACAGAGGCACTCTTTTCTTGACCCAGCAATGATGGCACGCTGACTCAGGGAACATTTGCTCCCCCTCCCCCAACTCTCGGAATTGGAGAAAGTCAATATGACAGCTGGGATCCTTGAATGCTGTTTTTAAGAGTGGAGAAAGAATCATGCCTGGCCTAGCTCTTTACTCTCTAACTGTAACAAAAATCAATGGTTTTGAAAATGGAAAGCAGATAGATCATTCCTCATTTATTCAAGAAGATACTTGGGCAGAAGATGGAGTGATATCATCTAACATCCTTCAGTTTTTGCTCTAGCCAGAGCTCTCCTATTCTATCAGCTCTGTATAGGTATTGGCCTTATGAAGAAATTCGTTGACAGGAATGGAACACGGTAAAGGAGACGTGCCTGTACTACAAATTGCACCCTAGGAGAAAAATGGATTGGTTTGAAAGTGGTATTTTACTTAAGTGACACCTTACTGACTCACCAGGCATCCCAACAAGCTTATGCAGAGGGGACGCAGTTCAAGGGGACAGCTGTGTTTGCCAGCTCTCCCAGGCCGGGGCCTCAAAATATGTGGCTCTACCTAGGACCCTCACCTGACAGGCAGAGGCCACAGAGTCACTTAACTGTCAGCAGCTCAGTGAGTCTGAGTTCCTAGCTCTTGACATTTCTCTTAGGATCCAAATCGTATGATGGAAAAGACCTAGAAAACTGTCAAATCCTACCACAGCCACTAAAGCAGATAAAGAAACAACATCAAGAAAAAGGCAAAATCGTTGAGAATTTTTTGGGAGGCATGCAGATGGCATGTAACTCATCCTGGTAACACCTTTGTGAAATGTGGTGGATGACAGTATGAACTGAGTGTACCACCAAACACATGGAGAAAGTAGGCAGGCAATGTATGTGTTGTGTGCACATCCACACACGTACATACGTGCACACACATACACAAGCGCAAACACACACTGATGCAAGGTCACCCAGATTCAGTGATGGGGCTCAGCATTATTCTGAGTTTCAATCTCTCTCACCAAGTTGCTTTAAGAAAGCGTGTGGCTCATGCCCACCAGGGAAACATTTTCTTTTCCCTGACAGTTTGGTGCTTCATTTCTACCTTTCCCACTTGAGCCATTAATTTGTAGACTCCCCAGGAATAAAACATATTCCCAGGACATGGCTTGTGTGTTGGCTTCAAGCACATTGCTACCATTCAGCTTGTAAAAATGGCCCTAGAATCCTATTTGTGACACACAAAAGAGAGAGAACAGGCAGCTGATTCTTTCTTCTCCATTTTTGGCCATGTGGTATCCTGAATGCAGACCGACCCCTATGTCCCTACAGAGACTTATGTTGTCGGCCATCATCATCTCCAGCCTGGAGTTTTCCCAAGATGGAAAATGGAGCAATAGACATGCTGTGGTACAATGGAAGGAACTCTGGGGTAAGAGTCAGCACATTTGAATTTTAGCTCCAGCTTAACTAGCAGTCACCAACTGGAACAGCATGGACAAGTGGAGTAATCTCTACCCTTTGTCATCCTTGGCTGACAAATGGAAAAAGAATACATGACAGAAGGACATTTTGCAAACTTCTGAGTGTCATGTAATGCAAGAGACTACAGCCACCTGAGGAAGTGCAGAAATGGCTGGACAGTGGAATGGGCAACAGGCAATGTTAGTTTTAGCTGTAGCTCAACTTGTTACTGTCCCATGACCTTAGGCCTCCTCCTCTGACTCTCCATTGCCCCATCTGAAAAATACCACATTGGCTTCATGCCTTAGACTCTAGGTGCTCTACAACCTTGTTATTCTGAGTGTGGAGCCTGAACTAGCATCATCTAGAACATCTGAGGCCTGTTAGAAATGCAGAATCTTGGCCCCTACCCAGACCAGGATTTGTATGCACATTAAGGCTTAAGTATCATTGGTCGTCAGTATCACTTTCCAGCTTTTCATGCTATAAATTCTACTAGAAGTGGTCCAGTGCACTGTATTTCATAGAACATCCATTTCATCAGACACTGGCATAACTTGCTATCCCTGGCTGAGAAGGCTTGGTAAGAATTTTTTTTGTTATAAATGTACTTTTGCATAGTCAAGTGAAGCTAGTCAGTCAGAGGAGAGGAAAAATTTCTTTTGTTCTTCCTCCTCTCCTCTCCGAGCACAAAGCTCACCAACACTGCTGTCCAGATATGGGCTTAGATGCACAACATGATCATATTTCATATTAAAAGATAATATGCCAAATTTTCTAAGACACATCTTGTGCCAGACACAGTATTAAGTGCTTTCATATAATGTCTCATTTAATACTTAGAACAGCCCTGGAAAGTAGGTTCTATTGTTCTCTTTCATGTTACAGATGAGAATCGTGACTCTTGGAGAAGTAACTTGTGCAAGTTCTAAGCTAGAATTTGACAGAGCTGGGATTTGAACCCAGATCTCTCATACCGGAATATGTGTCCTTATCCACCAGGGATGTGCCCTCCCCAGCCACTTGGTTAAAACTCCTGGGGTACCTTCTCCTATGTATTCCCACTCCACCTTTGTGTGCTCACACCATTCTGGCTACTCTTCCCTCAATCATACAATATTTTAGATTTGTGCTGTACATGTGGTAATTAGTAGCCACATGCAGCATTCAAAATTAAATTAAAAATTCAGTTTTTTAATTGCATTATCAACATTTCCAATGCTCAAGAGTCATATGTGCCTCATGACTGTGTTGGACAGCACAGATATAGACTATTTCCATCTTCAAAGCAAGTTTTATTGGATAGTGTTGTTTTAGAGAATCAAATTGCCGAAAATTACCACTCCATTATTGGCCTTTTCCCATGTTACACCACTTCTCAGCATTGAAAGCTCTACTCTTAAATGCACACACCAAGAAAAGCCACCTCAGAGGCTCTCTGCCCAAGAGGTAATAGGCTGTCTGGGCAGGAAGAACGGAGCAATCCTGAATATCCAACAAGATGGGCATCCTAGAACTTGACCCTGATTGCAAGTTCAAAGACCACATGCACAGAAGAGAAGTCTGGGCCCTGGCGTGTGTTCCCAGCCTTGGCTCTTATGATTCACTGTGACAACTCCTCATTTCTGTCAGGGGAAAGAAAGTCCAATCAGGGAGAGTTTTATTTCCTCCCTGAAAGAAAATAGAATTGACTGGCCGAGGTATCCCGAAGGACATCCACTATGGGGCCTTAAATTACCTGGTAATACTTCTAGTCAATCCCACTTTCATGTTGGGGTTTGCAATCAACATTTATCTCTATCCGACAGACCATCTGCAGGTTTCTAATACCACTTTTATTATTACCTTGTAAATGTAAAATCCTCAAGGCAGAAATGCCAGCTGCTAACACAGTGTGTATATGAGCACCCACTTCTCCAGTGATGAATGTCCTTGGGTCCTTGAGTCTCCAACAACAAAAAAGACATACCAAGGACTTGGCCAGAAATTATGTACTGTATGAATTCAATGTCAGCCGCTTTTGGGGCGGCTCTCTCTAGTGGCCCCAGTGCCACAGCCGACCTTCCCCTCCTCTGTCAGTGGAAAGCCTTCTATGTGGCTGTCAGCCTTTCTCCTTTGGAAATTGAGACATATCATGGGGACAGAAAGAAATTCTTACCAAAGGCTCATAACCAGACATACCACAACAGTCTGACAGGTATTAATGAACAATAGTTATCATTTATTGAAAGCCCAGCTTTCATTTCTCTGCTAATTTAGAAATCTGCCAGGCCCCTAACAGACTAGTTCTGGGCCTCACAGAACAACCCACCCAGTGAGGAAGGTGGACATTTAATCTAGTAAGCATCCAAATAAATGTATATTGGCTAATTGTAATAGTGGCTGGGAATGAAAGAAATGAGGTCCTGTGGGGCTTTATTTAGAGGGAGTGGTCAGAGAAAACCCTCACTGAACAGATGGTCTATCAGGTGAAACCCGAGGGACAAAACAGCCAGAGCTTAGTGGGCAAGGGGTGGGCAGTGAGGCCAGGGGGTGCACAGAGGCCAGACGCTACAAGGCCAGCCTTAGGGAGGGGCTGAGGTTTCTACTAAGAACAGTGGGAGTGATCGGAGGGCTTGAAGCAGCAGGCTGACGTGGATCACTCTAGTTAAAGAGTGAAGAATGGATTGGAGATTAGATTGGCAGAGAGTGGAAGCAGGAAGACTGGGTCGGGGCACTGTTTGTAGTCCAGGTGGGAGAAGGTAGTGGCTTAGACTCACATTGCAGTATGGGGGATAGAGAAAAATGAAGGAATTTGAAAGATATTTGTGGGGAGTACAGAAAAAAAACTTGCAAGCCAATCTGTTCTGTGGGAGTGAGGTAAGGAAAAATCAGGAACCAAGGATGACTCCCAAATTTCAGGCTTGAAAAGCTGATGGGCAGTAGAGCCCTGTGCCTGGTTTGGGTACTTTGCATTCATTCTTTGCAAGCCCGACGATTAGACAATTAACCTTGAAAGAACAAGTGTTATTAACATCTCCCTTTACAGGTGGGGAAACTCGGATCAAGTAACTTGCCCAAAGTCACACAGCTTGCGAACGGCCAAGCCAGGATTTGAACCCTCGTCTGTCTGCAAGGCTTGTGTGTGTTCTTTCCTTTGCCATCACTGCCTCACACTGCATTTCTGTTACCAGCTTCCAGTCCCTCTGGCTCCTACCTTTATCGGTCCATGTTAAGTGTTTTGCCTGGCTCATCACTCTGCTCAAAGCCTGTTTTCAGCCTAGAAAACCCTATTCCCCCAGCTCCACCTTGTTACCCCTTCTTGTTCCTTAGAATCTTAAACTTTCATATAATGTCTCATTTAATACTTAGAACAGCCCTGGGAAGTAGGCTCTATTGTTATCTGCTGCTGGAAGCTAGCAGATCTAAGGAGGCCTGGTTGTAACGCTTAGCCGTTTGTGTTTCAGCAAATTGCTGTCTTTGAACTGAACGGATGAGGATAACACCACTAATTTCACAGAGCTCTTCTGAGGATGAAATAAACTCTAGTTAGAGCAGCACCTATATATGTTACATAGTGTATACTATGGAGCAGTGCCTGGTGCCTAGGAAGCAGTTAATAAGTCTTCACCTATTTATAATTATTTTTTTAAAACCCTCTCTTTACACATACACATCACATTCCAACTCAACTTCTACACAATTGGGGAGTTAAATTACTGGATATATATTTTTGAAAATGTCTCTAAGGATGAATATGACATCACACCCAACCTCAGGGGCAGCTGCTTCAAGCACAGTGACCTGTAAACTTTGTACCAAGCAGTATGTGCCTCCCGAAACAACAGGCCTTTCTCTGTAGAAGTCAAGTGGGAGCGATGCTTGCAGCAGGAATCCGCGTGTAGCTCTGCTGAGTGGGGACAAACCCAAGCGAGCACTGACAGCTGCCTGAGTCCTCGGTGAGCCGAAGCGGGCCATATGGGAAGACAATTTGGAAAACTTCTCAGCATCAATAAAGCACTTCCTTTTAAAAACTCCATCTCCTAATTCAAAGTCAAAACCTCCTATTTGCCACGGCTCTGCTCTGCTGCTAGTTCGGTTATTAGAAAACCTGCCGCCTGAACGAGTTTGGCTCCCAAACAGCCGAATAATGAAAAGAGGGGAAGACTTGCTTAAGCAGCAAGAAGGAAAACTGGAGGGACAAAGAGAGGGCAGACAGGCAGCAAGAGGAGCAGAATCCAGGACCAAATGGGACAGAAGTGGAGCGGGAAGAATCCCAGCAGGACTGCAGGGGTGTAGATGGGGGCAGGGAGTGGTAAGGATGAGACGAGAGAGACCACACTCGGGACATCGCAGGAGGAGAAAGGGGAAGTAAAATTCTTAAACCTTCTCATCCGCAGAGCATCCAGAAGGCAGTGGATTGCAGCACCTGAAACCCTGCCCCAGGGCACGGTGACTGAAGCTCAACCCTTGTTTAGTGAGGACTCTGAACCTCAGTTTCCTCGTCCACAAAACGGGAGTGTCCAGAGGTTCATGAGGATGAAATGAACTATTGTACACTGGACGCGTAGCACAGTGCCTACTACGAAGTATGCACGTAACAAATGATTTAAAATAGATTATGAGCATTAGAATGGTGAGTCAAACACAACCTCCCCAAATAAATACTAAAGGAAAAAGAAACAGCTAAAAAAATCCACATCTTTTTTTTAACAACCCTCCCCCCAGCTTACTGTTTGGACAATGTTAGTTTTCTAATTTACCTACTTCTTCAAATGCTGCTTTCTTCCCTTTGTAGCTCCTCCACACGGAATCTAAGGGTGACAGGCTCTTACGGTAGGAAGGGGACAGAGAAGTCATTTATACTCCTTCTCCTGCAGAGATGGAATCTCCTCCCGGCACCCGGGCAGATGGGCAAGCTGGCACTGCCGACACCAGTCTGCCGCTGGGAGCCCAGGGCCTCCAGCAAGGTCCATTCTCCTCCCAGAGAACTCGTTTTTGAAACTTCCTCTTCTTACCAAGACAAAGCACTCTTTGCTGTTAACATCAACCACGGGTCCTAATTAGACCTTCTGGAATTAATTAGAGCACCTGTATCCCCTCTTCCAATCCACATTCACTCAACACTCCTGCACACACTCTCACCCTGTGCTTCTTGAGAGCACAGAGGGCTGTCAGGGTCATTGCTGTCTTTAGCATCTTGCACAATACTTGCCACACAGTAGGTGTTCAGTGAATGAATGAATGACATCCAGAGAATCAGGACTCACAGAGACCTACTAGGGGTGGTAAAATAAATGCCTTCAGGAGCCCAGGCAAGTGAAATAAATGAGAGGCGTGGCTTGTGGCTAATTGAGGAGTGAACGTTCTGCCTACAGGCATTTGAATTCAAAATTGTTTTAGACGAGTTCATTAGCTGGACAAACCCTCTTACTGTAGGGTTGTAGCTTTCGGGCTACCGCAGTTGTGACTCCGTTTTAACCTACCCTCCCCACCCCCCATTAGGAATTTGAATCATCTCAATTACATCCTTTACAAATGCTAACTCGCTCTCAGAACGTCCCTAAGGAGAGGGAAAGCAAGACCTTCAAAACTCTTAATTATTTAAAAATCCATTAGCTTGAGCCGAAAGCTGCTTCCTTGCAATTTTTACCCAGTTGGTCCTAGTTGTGCCCTTTGAGGATAGCAAAACAAATGGAATTCTTTTTTTTTTTTTTTTTATTTCCCTGCAAGTATTTGAAGATATTTAGTGCCCCTCCAACCTGACTAAATCTTCTCCAGATTAAAGTTCTTTCAGCTGTTCCTTCCGTCAAGCTTATGAGACCTCCACCATCCGGACCACTCTGCTGTGTCAATAGGCCTCTTCAAAGGGTAGCAGCACACAAGTGTATACACTATTATTGATAAAAGTGAAACATTTTAGAAACGATCCAAATATGAATATATGACATTAGGAATTTAGCAAATTTTGGCACATCTATAATGGACAGTTTATGTACCTATTAAAATATTTAAAATCATGCTAAAGAGCATAAAACAATGCTCATATTAGACATCACATTAGAAAATGATGCATGCAACATGTTTCCAAATTTAAAACTATTTTATTAAAACTGATTTGAAGATGAAAAATTAGAATGAAAAATGCATTGTCCAAAAATTACTTCCACAATCAGAAATAAAAGCAGGTTATTTTATTAAACATGATCTCAGAGGTTAATTAAAAATTTATGATTGTAGGTTCTTTAACATTGGAGAGTCTTAGATGGCCCCTCCCTCGATCCAGGTCAATTTTTAAAATCAAAGGTCCATTTGGGGGAGTTGTTTGCAAAATCCACGTTCTTAAACCCTACCTCTCCACCTTCCCCAAGATTTGAATATAGTCAGATTGGGTAGAGCCTGAGCATGTTTTAAAAAAAAAAGACTCAGGTGACTTTGATGCATACTACTAGTTAAGAATAAAACTAGACAGGAGATTTCTATTAATGCTGCCAACATATCCGTTTTCTTGGCAGCTGCATGGTGTTTTGACTCACTCTTCCAGTTAACTAAGACCCTGGAGGCCTGTTGTGATGAGCGTTGCTCTTAAGGGCTACTCCCCTCCCTGCATGCATGCAGGTGGCTTTGTAAGACCTCAAGGAAGATATTGGCATTGATCTCCATACAATTCACGTTATTAGATTTGGCCCATCCATCTAGACTGTCAAGATCTTTTTTACCGGCTCCTCCTTCCATCTGTGAGTCATCCTAAAACTCAATCAGAATGACATTTAAGGTACTTATGCAAACCTCCTCTTTCCCAAGGTAAATATTCCCAGTGTCATCAACCAGAATTTTCTTCTTCCCCCATTGACCTGGACATCCGGCCCAGGTGTTCACCAGTGAGAACACAGGAGCTGCTTCTCCTGTCCCAGTTTTTAAACACTGATGATAAATTATAGTTGACAAATACAAATTGCATATATTTATAGTGTGCAATGTATGTTTTGATGGATGTATACATTGTGAAATGGTAGAATCAAGCTAATTAACATTTTTACCATCTCTAATATTTTTTGTTGTGAACCTTTCCCCTATTAATCTAGATACCGGAAGAGGATTTGAAAAGGCCCCATTTTGTTGCATAGAAGTCTCTAACTAGGATTTTTAATTATTAAAGTAATATTTGCTTATTGTAAAATATTTTTTAAAAAACGTGGAAACATGTAACATAAAAGGCTCCCCCAACCCCAAGCTCATTTTCCCAAGGTGATCACTAGTAACACCTGAGTGGTACAGGACACTCTGCTCATCTCTCCACTGGGCTTGGGTTCATTTCTTTGACCAACAGCCAAATGTTTCTGCCACCCATTTTATAACAATTTATTCTGATACTAATCTTAAATTATCAATTCAGTTTATGACTTTTGCTTCCATAAAACACCATCTGAAATGGCCCAGTTCATAACCATGGGAGACAGAGCAAGTTACAACTTTATTGGTCTTTCAGCAACTTAACCGGATAGTTTGTGAGGCCTGCGAGTGGAGTGGAATACAAGAGTAGTGCTGGGCTTCATTAGGACCATCTGGGGAGCTCTTTTAAAATACAACTTCTCAGACATATTCCCCAGTGATTCTTGCATAGTAGTGTTGGAGTGGGACTCTTAGCAAATTCTCTAGGCTATACCAATGCTTTGCAAGGTCTGGGCCTAGCAGATCGGACATAAGGCCAAAGTGCCTGATGCCATGTGCTGGGTGCTCTGGTGCCATCCTTCCCGGGTTCCATCCCTGCCCACCAGCCCTCCAGTGGATTCCTCACCTTCAGGTCACAGCCACTTCCCGGTATAGCTCCCCACTATTGAAACCCAGAGGCTTTCTTTGGCCTGGCGTTTGCAGCTTCTCACACCTGGTCCTTACTGTCTTCTAAGAACCTCCCTTAGCACAAGTTAAAATTCAGCCAGACGTTTTATTCCATTCATCCCACATTTTCTGTGTCTTCACTCTCATTGGGCTCTTTCCATATTTCTACCTGTGCCTCCTCTTGCCCACACTCCCTATATCTGCCTATTTATTAATATTTCTGGATCCTTCAGGGCTTGTGTCAAAGGCCACCTCCTCCATGAAACCTTTCCTGAATACTGTCCATCTCCCGCTGCCTCCTAACAAGCTAGAAGTGATCTTCTCTCCCTCTGAAATAGCGACTCCATTTTTCATACTTTATGGTATTCACCACTTTCTAGCTTATTTGTATAAATAATTTATTGACTATATCATCTCTCTGGCTAGAGTATGAACTGATTCATGAATGTATGTCGAATGAATGAATAAATGAATTTACAAGTAAGTATACAAAAGAAAAAAGGTGGGAAGAACAGAGAGAATCAGCAGGATCCCACCTGGACCCTACAGCCCCTGGGAAGATATTAGAAGTGTATAAATCCACCAGCAACCAGCCTACTGTGTGCACACCCTGGTTTGGTAGATTTCTTAGCAGCATATTTGACTTTGAAGGAACGTGGCTCACCCTTGCTAGTAATTCCAGAGTCACCACTACTTAAACCTTTTCCCCTGTACCTAAAGCCAGAAGACTATTACCTGGAGGACAGGTGAGATCCTGGAAGACCACGGGGCTCCAAGAGCAAGTGACGGGAGTTCTGTACATGCCCCGTTTGTGCCCATAAATAAGTGCACACTGTGCTTAAAACTCTACAAAGGCTTTTCCTTGAGCTCAGGTTGGTCCTGCCCAAACCCGTGCCTGCTTCTCTCCTGGCCTCATCTGATGCCACCCTCCCACTTGCTACACTGCTCTAGCCCCACTTCCTTTTCTCCAAAGTCACGATCCCTTTCCACCTCATGGCCTTGCCTGCTGTCCCCTCCACCTCGCAGGGCTGCCCTATCTCCAAACCTTACCTTTAGGATCACTTCCTTAGGGGGGGGCCTTCCCTGATCCCACAGGACTAGGTCAGGTTAGCCCAGCACAGCTTATGATGAGCTGTCATGTTTGGAATTTATATATTCCCCTGTGATTAGTTGATCAAAATATGTCTTCCCCACTAAACTTTAAACTCCGTGAGGGCGGGAAACAAAGCTGTCTTATTAATTGCTGTATCTCTGTCACTTAGTACCATGTCTGGCGCATAAGATGGCCAAACGGTATTTGCTAAATGAATTAATGACATGAATTACAAGGACATTCATCTGTGCTAAAAAGAAAAATTAGGTGCAAAAAAAAAAAAATCACGAAGATTTTTGTAATGCCCTCAACTCAGTCTCTGCTCCTTCCACGTGGCAGTTGATGAGCATTTTCATCTCACCCCATTCCACATAGTGAGACCTTCCTGAGATTTATAAACTACTGAGCTTTTCTGGAAAATATCTTGAAGAAATGTTGCCAATATCAGCTCCGTTGTTCCAAGGGAACTCACATGTCTTGAGCACCTTACTATGTGTGGGTACCATCCCCATACATCTTAGGTTACTTAATTTTCTCGGTGACCAATGAAGTAGTTTCATTATTTCCATTTTGCTGCTGAGAAATCTGGGACTCAGAGAGACTAAGTGACTTGGCCAAGATCACAGAGTAAGCAATGGCAGGAATTTAACCTTATCTAACAGGTTACTGGAAAGGATGCTGGCCTGGAAATCAGGAGACCTGAGTTTTAGTCTGTCTTCTGCCACTCATTCCTCGAGTGACCTTGAGCCAATCATTTAACCTCTCAGTTTTGATTCCCTGAATCAAATACTATCTGAAGATGGATTGAGACAAGGCCTGCAGAAGTTTCGCAGGAATAAAGTTCCGCATGCTGTAGAGATGATTATCCTGCCTCTTTCCCCCTACCCTCAAGAACCAACAGATGGCCTTCTCTTCGTCTGAAAATTGAACACTCCCACCAAGGTCAGTTATGCCTACAAATCAGTGCGGGCTTTCTTCTGCACAAAATCTCCAGATGGAAATCAGCTCTAATTCTTTCTCTTGCTCAGGCCTTGCTCTGAATAATATATTTTGAAAATGAACTATTTTGGGGCCAAGAAATCTGGAAATCTCAGCTGATTCATCACTTTCACCACCAGGCTGTTGCGCTCCTGCATCTTCTGCCTTGCCAGATTCAGACGTTTTATCTCCACTAACAAGTTCTCAGTGGGCCACGTGGAGAGGTCTCTTCTTCTCATGATGAGATTCTTTCCAAAAGCTTAAAAACATAAGGGTGGGGCAGAATCTCAAGACATAAATCTGAAATCAATAAAAGCCTGGGGTGGGACAGGGGTGTGCAGAAAGAGATGCAATCACAGGACAGAACTGAAATGGATCACAACATGCCACCTGTCTTTGCACATGGAGATTCCAAAAGTGTCACCTCCTGATTGTCCTCACTAACAGAATAGGGAGGCAAGATAGATAATTCCAGAAAATGTACTATTTAAAAACTAGCTCTAGCTAGCTTTGGAATGCTTATAACTTTCCCCCCATAAGATCTAGCTTTCTAACTATGTTTTTCTTGGATAAACGTACATTGAAATGAATTTGCTTTCTTTGAGGAAATAATAGAGACTTCCTTAAAAACATGGTAAGGCAGGTTCATCAAAAAATTAAAAATAGGGCCGGGCGCGGTGGCTCACGCCTGTAATCCTAGCACTCTGGGAGGCCGGGGCGGGTGGATCGCTCGAGGTCAGGAGTTCGAGACCAGCCTGAGCAAGAGCGAGATCCCCGTCTCTACTAAAAATAGAAAGAAATTATCTGGCCAACTAAAAAATATATATAGAAAAAATTAGCCGGGCATGGTGGCGCATGCCTGTAGTCCCAGCTACTCAGGAGGCTGAGGCAATAGGATCACTTAAGCCCAGGAGTTTGAGGTTGCTGTGAGCTGGGCTGACGCCACGGCACTCACTCTAGCCTGGGCAACAGAGCGAGACTCTGTCTCAAAAAAAAAAAAAAAAAATTAAAAATAGAACCACCACGTGATCCAGTCATCCCACTACTGGGTATATTACCAAAGGAAAGGAAATTGGTATGTCAGAGAGATGCCTGGACTCCCAAGTTCACTGCAGCACTATTCACAATAGCCAAGATACAGAATCAACCTAAGTGCTCATCAACAGATGAATGAATAAATGAGGTTGTATACATAATGGAATACTATTTGGCCAAAAAAAAAAAAAAAAAAGAATAAAAAGAAGAAATTCTTTCATTTGCAGCAACATGGATGAGCCTGGAGGACATTACATTAAGTGAAATAAGCCAGGCACAGAAACACAAATACCACATGCTCACGCTCATATGTGGAATCTAAAAAAGTTGATCTCACAATAGTAGAGAGTAGAATAGTGGTTGCCAGAGGCTGAGGAGCATACTGGGGCGTGGGGGGATGGGGAGAGGTTGGTCAATGGGTACAAAGTTACAGTTTGATAGAAGGAGTAAGTTCAGGTGTTCTATTGCACAGTAGGAGGACTATGGTTTACCATAATATATTGTATATTTCAAAATATCTAGAAGAAAGGATTTTGAATGTTCTCACCACAAAGAAATGATAAATGCCTGAGGTGATGGATATGCTAATTACCCAAATTTGATGATTACACATTGTATGCATGTATCAAAACAGCACATTGTACCCCATAAATGTGTACAACAATTATGTCAATTAAAAATAAAAAAAAATTGAAACAAATGAAAAACATGCTAGGTAGAAGGAAACAGCCACTTACAGAATAAAAGTAATTGGCATGGATACTCATTTGTGGATAATTGAGAACTGGGCAATGTTTTCTCAGGAGCAGAGAACACTCCTTCAGAAAATGTCCTGTGTGAAATGGCTATCTATAAAAAAATAATTAAAAAAGGCTATGTATATAAGAGAGCAATGTGATCACAAAAGCTATACCACTGCAGTATTAGACGAGAAAAGGCCATGCTGTTTGGGGACATTTCCTTCCTATTACTCTTCCTCTAGGCTATATTTCTACTGAGCTCTAGACCATCTTTCCAAATCCACCTCCAGCGCTGGCATCTCCATGCAGATGTCAGGCGCTGCTCAAATCACTGAGCCCCAAATTGGACCCCTCCCCTCTAAATCCGCCTCTGCTCCTACTTTCTTCGTTTAAATTCCTAGCACTCCATCCATCACATTGCCAACCTAGAGACCCAGGATTCATTCTGAACACCTCTCTCAGCAGCACCGTTGACCTAGATAGAAGCCCTGCTGATTCTATCTCTAAAATATCCCTCTCATAAATCTCCTCCTCCACTCCATACCCTCCGCACTGCTTTCTAGTCCTGGCCCACACCATCTTGCACCTGGATTGGTGCATCGCCTCCTAACGAGGCTCCCACCTTCTGTCATTCCCCGTCCTTGACAGTGGCATCTTCAGCCACATCCTGACTTCTCCCCCTGATACACACCACACAATCTCCCCACACACCAAAAAAAAAAAAAAAAATCCACAACACATATACTCTCTAAAACCAAAAAATACCCAGAAACAACACACACACATGCACACACACACACACACAACAGCATACATCCTCAAGTCACACCAAGCTGGTGCCATTCTCACATTCCATACTCCTCTCTCCTTTTTCCAATGTCTGTTCAGGCTAGTTTGTTCTCCTAAGATGTCCCTCCTTCGCCATCATACCACCATTAATGCCCCTTGAAGCTCTTATACTTCCAGATCAAGTTCAAAGCACACACCAAACCCCATGAAACCAGCTGGGCTTGTCCCTCCCTTCTCTGACTGTCACAGCACTTTGCACATGTGTATCCCAATGTACCAAGAAGGTTTGTTGGCCCTACCTCTCTACCTGGCCTTGCAGTCCTAAAAGGCAGAACAACTTAACAGCAGGGGCTTTGGGGACAGACATGGGGTGAAATCCCAGCCATCCCTTACTAGCTTGGGAAAGTAAATTCTCTAAGCTCTGTTTTCTCACTTCAAAGACAGAGATAATACCACCACTTTATGTAATAGAATTGAAATTAGAAATAAATGAGACAATTCAAAGTGCCTAGAACCTAGTTAAGACTCCATAAAATGGAAATATTATTAAAACTATTTAGACCTCCTGCACCCAGTACTCAGCAAATATTTAATTACATGAATGGATTTAGCTCTCAGCTGCTTCAATGTCATAAAAAGCATATTCAAGTATACAGTCACATTGAAACTTCCCAATATTTATGCAAGGTAAGCAAAGGAGTTACTAATATTTCCATTTTACCAATGGGGAAATGCAGATCAAGAGTATAAGCAACTTTGCTTGGGAACCCCCATGAGTCAGTGGCCCAGG
Source organism: Lemur catta (assembly GCF_020740605.2). Lineage (NCBI taxonomy): Eukaryota > Metazoa > Chordata > Mammalia > Primates > Lemuridae > Lemur > Lemur catta. The sequence goes on from NC_059132.1 coordinate 11,084,818, forward strand.
TAAGACTAGGACACAGCCTTCAAGTGTTATTTACATATAAAACATTGTCTCACATTTTAGAAAGTGAGTCCATCTAAAAATGATATGGCTGTATAATCATTTTTACTATGCTGGGTACTTTTCCTAAATATGCTTATTTTTACAAGAAAAGAAATATGTAAAATAACGGATTGGTACAATGCCAGAACAAAGACAGGCTGCCCAAGTTAGAGCAGAGCCTTACAAATGAGAATGAAAATTTGTTTTTTTTTTTTTTTTTTTTTGAGACAGAGTGTCACTCTGTTGCCCGGGCTAGAGTGAGTGCCGTGGCGTCAGCCTAGCTCACAGCAACCTCAAACTCCTGGGCTTAAGCGATCCTCCTGCCTCAGCCTCCCGAGTTGCTGGGACTACAGGCATGTGCCACCATGCCCGGCTAATTTTTTTTCTATATATATATTTTTAGCTGTCCATATAGTTTCTTTCTATTTTTTAGTAGAGACGGGGTCTCGTTCTTGCTCAGGCTGGTCTCGAACTCCTGAGCTCACACAATCCGCCCGCCTCGGCCTCCCAAGTGCTAGGATTACAGGCTTGAGCCACCGCGCCCGGCCCCGAGAATGAAAATTTGAAGGAGAGATCTTCTGGAAAGTATAACTCAGATTACATCATTTCCTTGCTTCTAGGCTCTCCAATGACTTCTCCTTGCTCTCAGAATAAGGTCACTCTTCTGTTCATGGCCTCCAAGCCTCTACACCGTCTGCATCCTGCCTAACTCTCCTACCACTGTCTCAATCATTATACTCAAAGTCTTACTGGTAATATTTGCTAAATGGATGAACAAATTAGCTTCTTTTATCACCACTAAAACACCAAGATAAGTCCTTCTGTGCCTTTAAAATCTAGACTGACAATACATCCTTAAAACTAAAAGCAATGCAGTTCCCAAAATTAGAACTTATAGGAAGAAGTGAGCCAAATCTAAACATCATTCTTAACATCTTTGAGAACAGAGGACTCTTGTTTTTATTTATATCTAAGGAAAGCAGAGTCTTTTGGCAGAGGGATTGCTTGGAGACACTCCCTCCATTTGAACCAAGAGGTCACACATGCTTCTTCTCAACTTGGAGCTCAGCCCCCTGTTCTGGTTTCAATCTGAAGATTTTATCTGACAGCCTGCATGTCACTGCCTACGGTGGACTTGCTCTGTTGCCAGAGAGTTGACTTAGATGGCACAAGCAAAATGTGCATCAAGAGGGGAAGAACAGATCTTCAAAGTACTTTAACTTCTATGATTAACTTCAAAATTATCTATAAACTTCATTTCTAATGTCATAGTGACTAGTCCACATTAAAGTTAAAAATCTTGGAAACAGATTTAATTATTCATGACAAATAGACGTTCTTCTCAAACAGAAGTATGACATAGTTCCTCTTCCTACTGTCCTGAACTTTCTGTGTAGTAACATGAAAAAAAGAGCAGCACCTAGCAGCCCACCTGTAATCTAACAGTGATTTTCGCAAATCCGAAGCAAAACAGAAGTCCCTATAGCTTCATTTCAAATTGACTTAAAAAAAAGTTGGAAAAGACTCAATCAAGCTTATGCTGTAACAATCTTTGCTTACAAGTCAGAAAGTATCATCTGAAAGCTTAGACTTGGGACTAAGCTTTCTTTCCCGGATCTCTAGTAGTCGATGTGCATAAAAGTGAATCTGGGTACAAACACCAAGCTTTCTCTCCACAATTTTCCATTTTCCTCTGCCTCATTTATAAACAGCTGGTCCACAAAATCTCCTGTATCAGATGCCACAGGAAGTCACATGAAGCAGGATTTGAATTGGATATGTGTAATTATGTCAAATCTGATAGCAGCATAATTTACTAAAGATCAAAAAGCTTATTGAATGTGAGGCTATTTCTATGACAAAAGAACATAGAGTCGGTCTCATCTGCCCAACTCAGCCTTAAAAGTCAGATGACGAATCATGACATGAAAAAAAAAATCATAGGGAAGGTGTCTGAATTGGTACTTAGGCTGCCTCAGTTTATGTTCCTCATGGTCATCTCTAGTTCTCAGGCCAGTGAGGGCAGACATTGTGAGTACAGCAGCCATGTCCCATGCTTTCCAGGTTATGAGTTAACTCTGTGACTCCCTAGGTCCCCCTCTTCAATAGGCACAGGATTAGCATCTGTGGATTTCCATTTGGTCCTGAACACAGAAGAGGGTTAGCCATACAGAAAATAGTTGAGTTTGGGAGAAAAAGCATTGAGTAAAAGGGGTGAGGGTAGTGTATACTATAAAAAGTAGATTCATGAAATTCAACTGTGGTAGAGTGGTAATTTTTGAAATGGTCTTTAACAGAGATAGAAAAAAAAAAAAGCTGTATGAAAGCACTTCGTAGTAATTAACTAAGTCTTGCCTACCTCCAAATTGAGAAAAATGCAGAAATCAATACTTTTAAATGTGTCACACTTATTGACACTAATGAAACCTCCTGAAGAAGCATTTAATGCAACTCCGCTGCTATTTTAAATTTACGTTCCTCATTGAGTGAACATTACAAGGTCAGGTCAGTTCCCCTGGGCTTCACAGAACTGACGCTATCAAATAGACAGGACCTTGTTCGCGTGGTATTTGGAACAACCCTTCCGAGGGTTGCTGCGCTGTCCATGGTGCTGGGAAAGCAGCTGTTCCGCCCCTTTCCTCTTCCTTCCAGCAGGAGACACACATTCAGAAATGATATGTTATCCCGCAGTGCAGTGACCCACACGTACTTCCATGTTTATTCAGAAAAAGAAAACATATGGAATCTCCTAATACTCTGTTTTTATAGCAAACTCTGGGTTGATTATGCTACCTCAGTACAGTCTCTTCTTTTATTCTTTTACTCTTCAGATAATTAATAACTACATTGAGGTATGTTAATTTGCACTTCCTTGCATTTTTCTTTGTACCAAAAGCATTTTATCTTCCCAAATAGACTGTAAGTTTAAGGGTTGTGGAAACACTCATGGATTGGTTGGAATAGTTGGATTCAAATTTAGGCTCCCCTACTTATTAGCTGAGTAACTTGGTTGAGTCAAATTACTCTTTGCACCTCAGTTTCTTTAACTGTTAAAAAAATAAGATGATTAATGCTAACTTTTTGGGAGTGTTAAATGCATTGGTTACATTTCAAAGTACTTTGCAAACTATGACATACTATGAAAGCAAGCATTTATCATACCACTTTTTTGTTGTTGGTATCACAGTAAAATATTCTTGACAACACTAATAAAGATTTTGTTGTCTCCTCCAACTCAGAACAGGCCTACAGGAATTAAGGACTCATCTCAATCCAAAAACATATTAGGAGTTATAGAAATACGGAGAAATTTACTTGAATGAAGGTAGACAGATTTGGAAGCTGTAACATTTAGATCCCACTAAATCATCCAAAGATTAACACCCAAGATCTCAGCCATCTCTAAGCTCCTCATCATTGCCGCCTCTTCGGTACTTGCATTTGTTAAAAAAAAAAAAAATACCCCAGTCATGATTTAATCTGAACACTCCCACTTTAGAGATAAAGTAAGTGATCTGGGAGTAATTAAATAACCTATCCAACACAACAAAGAGTGGCAGAGCCAAAACTTGAAGTCAGATTATGCTGAATTCAAAGCTTATTCTCTTAACTATCATGTCCACAGCCCCCTATATCTGAATGGGTCTTTGAACATGGGTTAATTTAGAAGTTGGCCAATACATTCTTGAATTTCTTATTCTGAAGTAGAGCTTTTGAGAGCCCAAATCTAGCATGTTAGAGGTCATTCTGAAAATAAGTTCTTTTAGAGCAGGGAGATCAAGGGAAATCTAATTCAGGGTAATCCCCCAGGTTCTATAATGCAACAAACCAGAGCTGGAATCAGCTGCTGAATTCCAAGTACGCTGACTTACCAATTTCCCAATCCAGTATCCCTAAACCAACTAGAAATTATTTCTTTGCAGCATAAAGGGATTCAAATAAGATGTATTTTGGTGGCACTTCTGTTTTTCAAAACTCAGCAACTTCAACAATTATATCTTTTTAAAATTGCATTTTGTGCAATTACTTCTCCATCTATTTAAATCCCTCCTATTCTTAAAGATCCAGTTGATATTCCCTTTCCTCCATGAATATTCACAGATGGCTTCAACTCACAGGAATTTAATCTTTCTGTGTATTCATATCACTTCTGCCTACACCATGCATTTGTCAACAAATCACCTATTGCCCTGGAATATCTTTCCATTTTTTTCACATTGCTATTTAACAGATATTAATTGGCTTTTCATATTTATACTTTATCTCTTCAACCTTATTGGAGCACTGGATCATAGTAGGCACTTAATAAGTATTTAAACTATAGTATTTACAGCATTTTATTGAAATTGCTTGTTAAATTTCTGCTTCATTCCCATCCTTTTCTCCTATTAAAACCATGAAGTCATGGCTATTTTTTTCTGTCATACTCGCTGTTGTATCCTCGATGCCAAGCACATCATAGGGACTTGTGTATACAATTGGAATAACTACAGTAATGACTACAGGAGTCAGACAGGGATTACTGCCTCATCTTGTAAACCCACATCCCCAACACCCACCTCAGTAGCTATTGGCAGAAAATTTCAAATCTCTAGTTCAAGTGGATAAACTACGCTCCTAAATGATTCTATTTCACATAAGAGTCATTTTCAAAGTACCATAGGGAGATTTGTGCTCAGAAATTCTGTTCTCAGCATACATCATAGATGAAAGCTTAGAACAAGGTAAACTTAAATGTGAATAAAAGGGAAAGAGCACCCAGAAAACATCAGTTACTTTCAAAATGTCTCATATTAAGAAAACACTGAGTCACTGTGCTTCAGCACAGAGCTGAAAATAAATTTACATGAACCTTTTTCAAGAGCTTGCGAGTTGCCTTAACTCCATTTTTGAAAACATATGTATTCAATAATATTTACTGAGGTAGATGCTAGGGATAGAGAAGTGAACAAAACCAGTGTGGTCCACATTCTAACAAAATGAGAAAATAAAGAAATGTCTTCCATTCATTCACACGCTAAGTATTGATAAAGAATCAACTCCATGCACTGCGTTGGGTTTTCACTTTCCAGGCCTTGCTGCATATTACTGAGTGTAGAACAGATGACACAAGTAGTTAATCTGATTTAATAAAGCCTTTAATTCTCTTGGTAAATACTAGGGAAGAAAAGGGATCATGGAGAAAGAGGGCCCAGAAATAGACTTTAAGCCCTTTTTCCATCTTCTTCCTATACTTTGAAATAGAAACAGTAAGACAGTTCCTTGAGAGGGAGCAATCTCTGCCTTACGCAGGGGAAAAAGAATTGGGAGTCTCCATGGCCTGCCTATCTGAAGCTCTCGTGTGCTCGAGTGTGGGTAACAATTAACGGTATTTTGTTTCATGGTGGTCGTCCTGGTTCCCAGAGTGGCTGCAGCTCAAGGAGGTTAAGGAGCAGCCAACTCTTGTATGGACATACACATCTCCATGGATTCTATAATGCACATTCTCTAGTTCAAAGTTTTTTCCCTTTTCTTTTTTGTGATGGAATTTCTATTATACTCTAAAGTTAAGTGTTACTTTTACCTTTTTTTTTAAAAAAAAAGACATTCTCTTATTATTTTTCCATATAATTCTTGGATTAATACTCATTCAACATCATAAAGGAGAAACTTACGTATCAGCAACCAAATCAGTGGGTGAGATCTACAAACCAGACTCAAGGGCTGGTGTACTGCTTTAAAAATGTTCCTTATTTATAGATAGCTTAATTGCATTAAGTGCCAAAGAATGTACTGCTTTCTTTGTAATGAGTTTTTTATGGTCTTAGTCTTCCAAAGCTCAGATTCCATCTGTGACAGCAGACTGTTGTAGAATTCGGCTATTAATAGCTGCTGGTACACACTTACTCAGAGCTAAGAGGCCCAGGGCTGTAGAGACGGCCAGATGGAGATAATACCAAAGGGTGACTATACGGACAAAAAGGATGAACTATTTTTTTTTCCCCAACACAGAACAGACAACACCGAAAACATGACAATCCTGTTTTATTGCAAGCCAAACTCTTGGAAGAGATTCCCCCCCCTTTGGAATTCTCAGGTCTGGTTCTAAGTCATATGTGATTTATCACTGTTTCTGATGTTCAAATAACTCCTTAAACAGGTTGCAAAGACAAAAACATCCAGATAGGTTAACAATGCTGATTTAGTAAAATGATACCAAGGATTCATACAAAAAATCAGGAGTAATACAATTTGGCTATTATTCAAGGAAAAAAATAAACTTTGATGCTGGACATTCTTTTGAATCAGATTCTTACAGAGAAAAAAGGACAACAAGTGAACTGAATAACACAGACATTTCTTTATGGAGAGCAAAGATTTTTTTAAAAGCCTGTTCAATGTGATTTTAAGTGATTATGGTCTTAGTTCTTTATTCTAAGGAGAGTAAGAAAAATACACTACAAAGGTGACAGGGCAACCATACTTAATGGCATTATTCTATGAATTAATGATTTTTGGGGACCAAAATTTTGCAAGGACCAACCTTTCTTTTGTTTTTTAAAAATGTATAATACCCTACAAGGTAAATAAGAAAAAAAACTACTTTTTTTTGAGACAGAGTCTTGCTCTGTAACCCTGGCTAGAGTGCCGTGGCATCAGCCTAGCTCACTGCAATCTCAAACTCCTGGGCTCAAGGGATCCTCCTGCCTCCTGCTGCCTGCCACAACACCCAGTTAATTTTTCTATTTTTAGTAGAGATGGGGTCTCGCTCTTGCTCAGGCTGGTTTCAAACTCCTAAGCTCAAGTGATTCTCCTTCCTTGGCCTCCCAGAGTGCTAGGGTTACAGGAGCGAGCCACCATGCCCAGTCAAAAACTATTTTTTAATATGTAATTCATCACGAAATAGAATAGCTAAATTATATTTTGGTGGGGGTACATTTGTAAGTTACAAAAAATGTGGAGCTTATGCTTTTTCAGCATAGAGATACTAATGGGAATGTATGTGTGCAATGGAAAATGGCATTAAGAAATGGGTAAAGGGTCAACTTATCTTTCTGTTTTGTCTGCAACATGAGTAGAATCACATTGTTCTTGTGAAGCCAAGCACAGCTAAAGGCAAGAGGTACAGCTCAGGCATCCGAGCTGCAATTGGAACCCTCTGCTCTAACACTTTAAGGAAGTTCCTGGCAAACTGGGGGATAGTGTGTTAAGTATCTGTGACCTACTTCACAGAGACATTTTATAAAGAATCCTGAAAATAAAGCAAAAAAAAAAAAAAAACCCAACCTACACAAAAGAGGCAAAGGTGACAATTTCATACAGATGGGTAAGGAATCCAGGTTGACTCAAACTATCCAAAGAATCCAAGGTCTACCCAATGGACCCCTATTTGTTCATGTAACTACCTTTACTTTGTAGGAAGGACTTTTTTTTTTAAAGTTACAAATAGGCCTGAAATTTTAATAATCTATTTTCATTGCAGGCATATTGGTTAAGAGTTTAATTTCTAGAGTCATACTGCATTGAGTTCTGTGTTTGCATCTTACTAGTTGCATAAACTTGAGCAAGTTTCTTAGGTAAGCCTCTATTTTCCCATAAATAAAATAGGTATAATAATAAGAGTACCAGCATTGTAGGATTGTGAGAATCATATACAGGATAGTCTATGTAAAAGATAGTACAGTGTCTGGTATACAGTCAGCACTCAATAGATGTTTCTTATTATTTTCATTTATATTTTACTTTTATTACTACTACATGTAAAAGTACTTCTAATGTTAGAGAGATCTGGGTGCAAATCCTGACCAGGAAACTTTGATCAATCTTTTTCAGTTGACTCGTCTGTAAAATAGGGCTAATCATACCTACCTTATAGGAATGTGAGAACTAAAATTATTTATGCTATATGTTTAACACACTATTTGACACAGGCAGCTGCTGTAAGAAAATAAGCTACTATGATTTCATCATCATAATCCTATCTACTCAATAAGGCTGCCATAATACTTAAATGTGATCATGTATATAAAGCCCAACCACAGTAGCTGAACCTTAAAAAACATTAGTTCACTCTTCCTCCATCCTGTTAGCCACCTGCATGTATCACATATTATATAATTAACCAATAGTATTTTCTGCATATCAGCTTTAATATTTACTGGCCTCCAAGTTCATTAGGTGATTCACTACCATACTATCATTTTACAAAGCAATTGAGGTACAGTCACACACCACACAACAATGTTTTGGTCACTGATGAACTGATAAATGACAAACTGATGTATGACCGTGGTCACATAAGATTAGAATGGAGCTGAAAAATTCCTGTTGCCCAGTGAGTGGTAGCTGGTGTAACACTGTAGCATAACACATTACTCCTGTGTTTGTGGTGATGCTGGTGTAAACAAACCTACTCCACGGCCAGTCATATAAAAATATAGCACTCACAATTATGTACAGTACATAATGCTGGATAATGGAGATAAATGACTATGTTACTGGTTTATGTATTTATATACTTTTTATTGTTATTTTACAGCATACTCCTACTTATTAAAAAAAAGTTAACTGTAAAACAGGCTCAGGCAGGTCCTGCAGGAGGTATCCAGGAGAAGGCATTGTTGTCACGGGAGATGACAGCTCATTACGTGTTATTGTCCCTGAAGACCCTCCAGTGGGACAAGATGTGGAGGTGGAAGATGGTGATATTGATGATCTTGACCCTGTGTAGGCCTAGGCTAATGTGTGTTTTTGTGTCTTAATTTTTAACAAAAAGTTTAAAGAGTAAAAAAAAAATTAATAGGAAAATAGTTTATAGAATAAGGATATAAAGACAGAAAATCTTTTTGCACAGTTGTAAATGTGTTTGTGTTATAAGATGTTATTACGAGAGTCAAAAGTTTAAAAAATTTAAAAGTTCATTAAGTAAAGGTTACAATAAGCTAAGATTAATATATTATTGAAGAAAGAGAATTGTAAAACTAAACTTAGTATAGCCTAAATGTATAGAGTTTACAAAGCCTTCAGTAATATACAGTAACCTCCTAGGCCTTCACATTCATTCACCACTCACTCACTGACTCACCAAGAGCAACTTCCTGTCCTACAAGCTCCATGCATGGTACCCTACCCAGGTGTACCATTTTTGATCTTTTATGCTGCATTTTCACTGTACCTTTTCTATGTTTAGATACCCAAATACTTACCACTGTGTTGCAATTGCCCACAGTATTGAATACAGTAACATGCTGTACAGGTTTGCAGCTTAGGGCCAATAAGCTATACCATATAGCCCAGGTGTGTAGTAGGCTATGCCCCCTAGGGCTGCATAACCACACTGTATGATGTTTGCACAATGACACAATCCCCTAACAGAGGCATTTTTTCAGAACATATCCCCACCATTAAGCAACGCATGAATGTATATAGATCACATGCCCTCTGCAAACTAGGTAGGGGAAGTATTTCATCCTCATTTTCATGCTTTCATTAATATTAGAGAGACAACAACTTAAAACATTTCCAGATACTTTCAGCAGATCCTTCACAGGCTGCTGCTTCCACTTTATATTTAGTTTCTAGCATTATCGTTTCTGAAATTTCCGCATTAGCTCATCACTTCAAAATGCCTTTAGTGCCAATGTATCAAGCTCCTCACCAAACAGAGTATCTTACATATGTGTGTGGCATGCGGGGCTCTAAGTAAACACATTCTACAAAGGGATTTTTATTTACAGCCCTACGAAGCAGGGGGATTTTGCTGTGCTGCTTTCTATCTCATGGAAGGCTCACTAACTAATAATTTCATTGTCATCTTTAAGCCTTTCACTAGTCACAGCAAGAGTACATGCAAGGATCTAACTAAGCAAAGTTCTTAGGCTGCCTTGATAGAAAACCTGTGTATATCATCATACCAAATTCCCCCAGCCTGTTTGAACACTGGCAATGGAAACATGGCATTTTCCACCCAGACTTTACCTTCAACGTGACAGGCAGTGTCTAACTTCAGGGCATTCAACGGTTATGAAATCTTGACACCTCACCTACTGTGGGAATGACATGTTGAAACAGTGTCTCCATTCTTTGAGGCATTTTCATATTAAGCTCTGGTGAATGGGAAATAATGATATAGTCCACAGAGTGTCGAGTGGGCCATGTCCCTCTGTCTCTGTCCCTCACCCCCTACCCTTCCCGTCCTCCTCCCCCATCCCCAGCTGCACATCTAACAATTTCAAACATTTATTAATATTGATCCCCTTGTCCCCTAACAATCAATAGTCAACGTCAAAAGAATCAAATAATACTCAATGTGCAGAACTATATCTGTTTTCACATAACACTGCAGAGGAATTAGAGACGACTTGTTATATGAATTAGTTTATCTCTTTATGATTAAGAAATGACTGCCACTTCTGTGCATATCCTAGGGTTTAGCTAATGTGGCTCTAAAATGTCCTTAGAAAAATGCTCGTACTACTTAAGTCTATTGTCTAACAATTTCCTTGGAAAAATTTTATAGTATCTTGAATTTTAAAAAGGATATGTGTTATTCAGGTACATTAGCTATCTTCTAATAATAGAAATAGCTAACACTTATTGAGCCCATGCAATTCACTAGGCCAGGTCGTAGCTGCTTCACACACATAATCCATTTCATTCTCATAATAACTCCACAGAGGTAAGTCCCATTATTATCATTCATGTTTTACGCAGATAAGAACGCTGACATTTTGCTGGAATGGGGGATTCCACTAAGGTTACAACTAGTTATGGCAGAACTGGAATTTAGAATTGTGCTTCCTGAATCAAGAGTCAAAAGTCTTGCACTGCCTTTCTTGGCGAATTGAATTATATCAAACCATTTTTGTTTTGGTTTAGCCATAAATATTTCGCTTGTCTCAACTCACCTAACATCTTTATTATTCAGGTTCTATTATCAAGGTTCACATCTCTGATCAGTGCTCTGAGTAATACTGACTGCATTTTTCATATGAAAAGTCCTACACCTTTATTATTTTTCAGAAAGGTCAACATCTTTGGATTGCGTTCCAAAACTGGATTTTAGAAATCAGAATGAAGGATGATCTCTAAGATTTATAAGGATCTATTTTTCCACTTGTCTTACTCTAGCAGAAAGATTTTGATGACTAATAATAATAATTTGATTTAACAATAGTAATTCAATTTAATATTTTTTTACTCATTGTATTTGAAGAGGAAATAACACTAAAATGCTCCTTCAAAAATGTATCAAGAAACATACTGAAAGTTGTACAATATGGCCAAGTTAAATCAGATATCTCAGCAAGTGTTTGGATTTCCCCGTCTATCACTTGAAGCAGCAGGTCAGTAGGGCTGGGCCCACCCTCGTGAGGTGCTCTGTGTTCTTGGGAGTAAGTTCATCTTTGGTTTGTCACCTGTCCACAGAGAACCTGGGGTAGAATGACCACTGCATCACACCTCTCCTTTTCCTTTTCCTCTTGTTTCCAAGGCTTAGAGAATTAGAACACTGAACAGAACCTTGGAACTCAGTGTATTCCAGCCCTCACAGTCTGCTAATGAAGGAACAGAAGTCCAGAAAGATGGTGAGCGTGAGGGACAGGGGCCAGACCCGGTTCCAGCACCAGTGCTACGCACTGGAGCATGGGTGCCACTATCCCATGCTCCTTCTCCAGCGTGGGCTGTACTGCACAGACATAATCAGTAAAGGATCTGTCATTGGTGAATTAGGCTGACAACTTCCCCTCCTCTTAATGTTGTTAACCAGAAACTGCTTTATTATAAAAAGAAAACAGATGTTGCTAATCCTGCATCAAAGATATCCTGTACATTATGCTAATTAGAGCCTAACAATCTGCATCCGAGTCCCAGTTCCATCAGTTTAAGTTGCATGACCTAAGTTACGAAAGCTTCCGCTGTCCGAGTTCCATCCATCATTTGTAAAAGGGTGATGATACCACCACTAACCACATTGGGTTGTTTGTGATGTATAAATGCAATAATTCATACAATATATCTGATGCATAATAAACATTCAATAAGTATTTTTTATCTTATCATTTTGCTAAATTGTAACCAAAAATTCACTGTAAGGTCTACAAAAGTAATTCTGCCTACTAACCCCTCCCCATGTGACTGCCGATAAACCTACTGCAATTGACATACCACTGGTTACATTTTCAAATGGATGAAAAAATCCTCACTCCCCACATCTGTCTCCACCCACTTGGAGTCTGAACTCCTGGGAAACCACTTACAATGTACACTGTGGCTGTGGCCCACCACATACTCCTCAAGGCTCTTCACTGGGAAATGTCTCTGGCTGATGAGATAAGAAAGGCCCATCCATAACAGTGTGGTAGTATGAACTGGCAGGTAAGCTGTACAAGGGTATTTTGTCAAGATTACAGTATTGGGTTGGAGGCAAGAACTGCATTTATTTTCCCACTGCCTTTGTTTACGGTGTTGAGTCAGAATGAGAGACGGCACTGTTCTAAGTTCCAGCTAACTGGACTCCACTCGTATTTTGTGCAGTTCAGCTGACCCTGTTTGGCTTCTAGAGGAGTGCTGCCTGCCTGCTCTGCTGGGATGAATACTTTAGAGACTGTGGTTGTTCCCACTTCTGGACTCCTACCTTTCAGGGAGGCAGGTGCCTTTGAGGTTCTGTGGCTTTGTCGAATGAATGACAGCCTGGTCTCTTTCAAAACACAAACATTTATGGAACTCTGAGAGCTTTCCTTGTGGAAACAAGTCATGGCCAAAGGTCATGGAGATAACTGCAGACACAGTAGTCTTAGGACATGTTGATTAGCCATCTGGCTGCATCTTTTTCATGTAATGGGTGTAATACTATCTTGGTGAAATAAGTTGACTTTTTGACAATTTGTAGCCATTGAACTTGCCTTCTGCATCAGAGACCTTTGGGAGGCCAGGTTCCTCTGAGGTTCACAAGACCTCAGAATACAGCTCCTGTCCATCCATCCGTCCACCCATCCATCCATCCATTCATTCAACAAATGCGTATTAAAGACTCAGTATTAGGTGTTATGACAACAAATAGCAACACCAATAATAACAGTAAATAGTATCCTGGAAGAGTTTAAAATTTTGAAACAAAAATAATCCACGTGACAGGTGCAGACGGTCCTGACTTACAATGGTTCAATTTAGGATTTTTCAACTTTATGGTGGTGTGAAAGTGATGTGCATTCAGTAGAAACTGAACTTCAAGCACCAATACAATCATTCTAATTTTCACTTTCAGCACAGTAGCCAATAAATTACAGGAGATACTCAACACTTTATTATAAAATAGGATTTGTGTTAGATGATTTTTTTGACTTATGATATTTTCAACTTACAATGAGTTTATCAGGACACATCTATACAGTATGTTAGAAAGTCATATGGGGATGGGAGAAGGAAGTGGTGAGGCTATAAAGCGGCACAGTGAAGTCCTAGGACCACACTGTTCAACAGAAATGAAATGCAAACCACATACATGATTTAAAATTTTCAGCAGCACATTAAAAAGTAAAAAGAAACAGGTGAAATTGATTTTAATTTTACATATTTTATTTAACCTAATGTATCTGAAATATCATTTCAACATGTAATCAATATTAAAACATTATTAATGAGCTATTTGACATTCCTTTTTTGTATTAAGTCTTCGCATTCTGGTGTGTGTTTTATACCTCCAGCACATCTCAAATGAAATAGCTGCACTTCCAAGTGCACAATAGCCATGTGTGTGGCCGCGTTATTGAATTGCACAATTCTAGGAAGTTCAAAATAGGAAACAATTGCTCCTAAAATTGAGGAAGGTGGAGGCGAATGGTATCAGAGAAGTTGATTTATGAGGGATGACTATATCTGAGTCGATTTCTGGGGGAGGTTTGCTCCTTAGCACCATGCTCCACACCGAAGTGTATTTCTTCTTGTAATGTTTTATGGGCTCCTGGTGAGTAGGCTCTGGGTTCATACTCCTAATGGCGAGCCTCTTATGCACCTGTCCTATGGTGTTCAAAGGTCTTTATCTGTTGAATGAAGAAATGAAGGGGGAAAAAAGGAGTTCCCGACCACTTGCCAGACCTTGTGTTGGTATTTTGCATATATTGTCTCTAACACTTACCCTGTAATGAATTCGCAAGGAGCCACTAACATCATCGTTTTATAAGAGAAGAAGGTAAAGCATAGGGTGGGTTAAATGATTTCCCAAGGTCACAGACTTAGAAAGACGGGAGGGAGAGGGGAATGGACAGATGTACGGAACAGGAGGGAGAACAAACAAGGAGGGATGAGAATAGACTAGGCACAATGGTGAGTCACAGCACAGAGCCCAGAAAGCAATATACTGACATATTTATGATTAAGAAATACTAACATGTCTAACACATCTCAAACAGTTCCTTATATATTACCCCTTGAAGTTCCATTCTGTGTCTCCTGACAAGGTTTACTTGAAATAAGAAAAAAACAAAATCCAAGCTTCCCAAGGCAAAGGGACTTTGAGAAAGTGAGAAGCAGGGAAACTAGTAGGAACGAGCATTAGAGGTTTAGCCCAATCCTCCCCACTACAGCCTCTTGAACGGTTCTGAAAAGTGACTGTCCCTGCGATCTATGAAAAGACCATTTCCCAAGACAGTCCCTTCCACTCTTTGACAGGACAAACACCAGAACATTCGTCCACATACTGATCTCCAGCCTGCCTCCCTCTAACTTCCAATGAGGTAGGAGCTGGTTTTAATCGTGCCCCACTGAATACCCTTCTTCTTTCAGATATCACATGCCTAGTCTATGTGATCCGGTGGGGGTGGCAGAAAAGCAAACATTACTTACGCAACAGTCAAGTCAAAAAAAAAAAAAAAGCATGGATTCAAATTGATTCCTAAAATGTATATGCAATTTCTAAAATATAAAAAATCACGTATTTGTATCAGCTAGGAGGTAAGTATAAGAAGCAGAGGTTGTCCTTATAAAATTTAATATGTTCTTATTTTTACTTTAAAAAAACTTATTAAATCTGCTGACCACATAAATAATTGTCAGCAACTTGGAGAGCCAGGTTTATGTTAAAAACAAGTCTGCAAACTGGAATGATAAAAGCATGATAACGTTCTAACTTGCTGACTTCTTGGCTATGTTTGGACAGCCACAACTCCCCACCCTCACCTTCTGTGTGTGCAGTGGGGGGCAGAGAATAGAATGCAAATAGTGTCACCATTTCTGCACCTTTATTCACCCTTCTTTCCAAACATTTATTTTTACTTCCTTGGGGTATCAGGAAGAACGTGTTCTAACACAACTGTTCTGAGTTGCTGCCAGGAAGGCAAGTTTATCTTTAACATCATCTCTGGGCAAATAGTACAAACAGAGGAAAATGATGTTTGGGGCCAAACGTTGAAAACTGGAGTCTTGTGTAGCTGAGCTAAAAGAGTAAAGAGCTCAAATGAAAAGTTAATAATGTTGATTCTGGGTTTTTTTTTTTTTTCTGCAAGAGTTTCTATTTAGAGAGACAAGAGTGAAAAGAGGATGGGCTTCAAGTACCAACAGCACTGGGTTCAAACTCAGGCTTACTCAACTGCTGCCTGATTGAGAACCCTTGGATATACTTAATAGGCACTCTGCCAGGCACTTGGTCCTCATAGAGCTTAAAGTCCAAATAAGTTAGTTACTTCTCAGAATCTGGTTTTACATCTAAAAGAAAAAAAAATACATTACTATTTGCAAGGGGGCTCTTATGATAATTAAATGAACCAACATGTAAAATTACAAAGCCCGTTGCCAAGCATATATTAATAGTAGTTGCTTAACAAATCTTAGTTTCTTTTCCTTGTCTTCAGAATAACCAAACTGATCTCTCCTTTGAGTCAATTTGTGATTTGAAAGCACAGCTATAGTATATAACTAAAAATAAAACCAACAGTTCCATAAATCTAGACACTCCTAGTGTTTTGGGGGTCCATCAGTCATTACAGCCAGACTTCAAAAATCAGTCTCAGATACTACCCCTTTCAAAGAGTCCTATTTTGACTACAATTTGTTTTTATGCAAAACAAAAACAAACTGATCTTATTTTCAATTACCAGCCAGCAAGTATGGTATATGTAGCGTGGAAATCCGAGCTATAAATGATGCTGATATATCAGAACTGCTCATTCAAAGTAATCTATTCATTGCCTGTAATGTGTAGACATTGTCATGGGATTAGTATAATAAAAGAAACAAATGTATCCCTGATCTGATGGAGCTCACTCTCTAGTGGGGGAGATATACAATGTCTGCCCTTAGGGAGGCCAAACCACGAGAAGAAACAAGATAAACTTGAACTAAACAATAGTGATCAATATGCTGCATTATAAGCATTAAATTATGAATGAGAGTCTCTAACGTAGGGATCCAGAAGATATAACACACTCAAGGAAGTTTTCGGGAAAAAAAATGGGATCTGAGCTGAGAGTCTTGAAGACTATTCAATGTCTTCTATTCCCTCTGTGCATAAAGATCAAATGCACCAGAACTCAAAGCAGACTTGTGGCAGGTATGAACACCATTTTGGACATGAGGAAAGAGGAACGTAGCAAGGTTAAGTAACCTGCCCAAAGTGGTCAAGTCAAGATTTAAAAGATCAGTTAGATACCCCATTATATTTCTCCCAATAACTCCGTACTGACTTCTGTCATAATACCTGTATGACAACTGCCTACTCACTGTAAGCTACTTAGTCTTTAAATTTTTTTTACCTTATTAATAGATTTTATCTTTAAAAATAGTTCTAGATTGACAGGAAAATTGAGCAGACAGTACAGAGAGCTCTTACATACTTCTTGCAGACTTTCTCCTAGTGTGAACATCTTATGTTAGTGTGGTACGTTCACATAACTAATGAGCCAATACTGGTATGTTATTGTTAACTAAATATAATCATTTATTCATAGTTCCTTAGTTTTCTAATGTCCTTTTTCTATTCTAGGATCCCATCTGGGATAATACATTACACATTTAGTTGTCATGTCTCCTTAGGCTCCTCTTGGCTGTGGCAGTTTCTCAGACTTTCCTTCCCTTTGATGTTCTTGAGAGTTTTAAGGAAGCCCATTCAGGTATATGGTGGGATGCCTCTCTGTTGGAATTTGTCTAATGGTTTTCTTAGGATTGAAGGCCACAGAGGTAAAGTGCCATTTTCATTACATCATATCAATCAAGGCAACCTACTACCAACATGACTGATGTTCATGTTGACCTTGATCACCTGGCTGAAGCAGTGTTTGTCAGGTTTCTTCACTGTAAAGTTACTCTCCCCCCGATACCGTACTCTGTACTTTCTAGAAAGAAGTCATTACGTACAGCCCACACTTAGAGTGCAGAGAGCTATGACCACTTGCTGTTCTCCTTGAGGGCATGTTATCTGCATAATTTATTCAGAGTTCTTCTACATGGGAGATTTTCTCCTTTCCCACTTATTAATGTATTCAATCATTCACTTATATTAGTATTGATTCAATTGGACTATACTGTCGGTATAGTCCAATACTACTTTATTTTATTGTTCAAATTGTTCCACTTTGGCCACTGGGGACTCTTTCAGTTGGTTCTTATGTTCCTTTGACACACCTCCATCAATGTAAGTTTTTTTTTCTTTTTTAGTAATTCCTTACTTTCTGGCTCTATAAGAGGCTCCAGAGTCATATATTTCCTTCCCCAGTAGTAATACCAGACATTTCTTCAAGGTTCCTTTTATTCAATAATTTTAGAAATCAAGATCTGGTTGCTAGTTGCTACTGGGGTATCATTTCTTTTAGTCCCTTTCAGCTGACAAAGAAATATATGTGTGTATGCAAACCTGTATATATCCACATAAATATTTCCATATGGGATCATCTGTATCTACATAAAGTTAACCATGAATTCTTGCTGATGCCTCCAACTCTAATTCATTAGCACATGGAGGATTCTAATTTCTTCCCATTGCTTATTGGTAAGTTCCCACTCCAATAGTGAGAAATGACTGTAAGCTTCTTAGAGGCAGAATTAGTGCCTTAGTCACTGATAAATCCCAAGCATGGTGCTTGGCACATATAACACGTGTGTGGACTTGCTGTTGATTTTACCCCGTAATCTAAATTCTGGAAAAGACTACAGATAACATTTGCAAATGTTACTAAAATATGCATCTCAACGACTACAATCACAACAATTTATTAGGGCAACAGTACAAGAGGGTACACTAACAAAGGTCTGATTTAAGTGTTTTTATTCAACTCAGTGAAGGGAAAATGACAGTAATACATCTAAGCCACGCAAAAAGGATTCAGGCTTCCCTGAAAAGGATTCAAGTGGCATAAAATGGTTTGTTTCTCCACCGCAATTTACATTTATTAAAATAGATAATAGGCATAATCATTGTCAAAATAGAGCTTCTACTCTGTATTATGTCTTAATACATTCTCGAAGTTCGTGACAAATAGGCACAGAGCCATGGCGGATTAGACTGAGTGGAGGATCACTCTAATAGCACAGCAGCAAAACCAATCTCACACTTCTAGGAAGGAAAATAAGACCTGAGAACAGCTTTTGAAGGCCGAGGGTAAAGTACAAAGGGAAAGGTGGTACAGTGATGCATCAGCTGTAAGGGGAACTGGGGTCTCATTGATACTCTGCATTAATGATGCTAATCTATGTCTTGGGGGGGGGGTGTGCACGACACAGAGGAAGTCTGAAGAGGTCTATATTATACCGCAGAAGAGCACATCTTGAATCCCTTTGCAGGGACTGCTTCACATGGGCATATATTATGCACATTCTGTGTCAGTTTCCTATGAATAAATCACTCGTCTCCTTAAATCTATTCTAGACCTTTTCCAATCTATTCTTTGCACTGCAGCCGGAATGATATCTTTAGAAAAACAAACTTGGTCACTGCCCTCCCTTTTTCCCCACATTTAAACATTTTAACAGTTTGCCTTTACTCCTAGGATAAAAAGCAAAAGGGGCTCGTATACCTTTTCAAGGCTCTACAAGAAGTGGCTTCTGTCTAATGTCCACCCTGGCCAGTTTTCATTTCTCCTGACACCTTCTCGTTCTACTACTACCATTACAGGGCCCTTGTACATGTGGTTTTTCTGCCTAGGTCATCCTCCCATCTCCTCTTCAACATAGCTAACTCCTATTATGACTTTAGGATTTAGCAATTATTCTTTCACCAGGGAAGCCTTCCCTGTCTGGGTCCAATAATCCTCTTATTACACATGCTCAGAGCATCACTAACACTTCCTTGAGAGTGCTTGTCACAGTTGCAATTGTATATTTACCTTTATTATTCTTTCATACATTCATCCAGAGGGCCTTATCACTCCATAATCCTGGTACTTGGTCCCATGCCTGGCACATTATAAGTGCCCAATAAATATCTATGAAATAAATGAATGAAAAATTTCCACACCACCCATCCATACTATTGTCAAAACCTTCCTGAACATTAAAGTCCCTCTTTGGGTTCTGAAGAATATGGCACTTCACACGAGAAATGTGATTGGTCACCCTAGGGATGAGTATAAGAAATATCACAGCTAGGCTTTGGTAGTTTTCAAATAAACATGAGGTCCTTTTTATCCTGTGGGTCAATAATGTATTAAAATGAATATTACATAGAAGTAGACATAAGGGGACATGAGAAAACAATCCCACCCAGAAGAGGTCAACTACGGTGCCGATCATCTACTAGGCCAATCCTTTAAGATCAGTTTGTTTTCAAGTCATTTTGCTTCATTTCACAATATCCTGAATGCTACTACTGGCTTTCAAGCTCTAAGCATGGGGCTCAGGTTTCATTCAACATTCAACAAATAACTACCCCAGCATATTTATTACATTCCAGGCACTGTTTTAGAGCCTGGGATACAAACGAGGCAAGAGAGGCAACATGCTTACCTTCAGCGGGCATAGCCAACACACTAACAAGAAAATAAAATATTGCCAATTGTTATTAGTGATAACAAGGAAAGAAATCATGTTCTATGTAAGTGAGATCATTCTCGTTTATAATGGTTTTAAGTGATCCAAATGCCTCACTTGGATAGCCTGCATCATGATAGCACCATGGTACCAAGTAGATCACAGTCTTTTTACTTGATGAAGGGTTAAAGGATTTTATGTTTTAACATCATAGTTTCCTATAAGGATTTAAATTTATTTAAGAGAGTGAATACATGAGTAGGCAAAGCACAGTATAGTTTTTCTAAGGAGTCACTATAATCCCTCAAAATTTCTTGGCAGTTTTGATGCACCCCAAAAGATCAAAGTGCCTTGCTCTCTAGGATACATATCTCAACAGAGCACCTGTCTCCTGCCGAGAGATTTTTCACTTGGTTTTAGTGATAAGTAGAACAAGGAGTAGTTAGTGGCACGAAAACCTTAAGACACCTATTTAGAGGCTGTAAATTTTGCAAATTGAATCATGACTTTCTTGATAATCATTATAAACCTTGTGGACTAGGATAGTGTTTGGAGCACAACTGATCCCCAATAATTATGTGTGTTAAACGTTTGCTGAATGAATGGTGATGCTTTGAAAAAATTAGCCAGCTGAAGCATGAGACCAGAGTGGAGCTGGAAGAGAAAAATTAAAATTGAAGCGGCCCATTATGAAGAGGAAAAGCCACAGAGAAAGGGCACCAAGAACAGTATCCTCTTCACCCCCTTTTGATTAAGGCTTACTATGAGAGAGGCCAGGAGAATCTCAGGAACTGACAGCGCAGCCTGAAAGTGCTACAGCTCAAGACTAATGCTCCAGCCTACTGTCTCCAATGGAGAAGAACAATCTGCAGATTGATAAATTCTTCTGCTTACACTCCTGAACAAATAAACTAATTGTGTCTTTGTTTTTAGCCTCACAAATCATAGCTTGATTACAGGTCATTAGTGACCATTAATACACAAAACTGTTTGCATTTCACTAGTATATCTGAATTACAGTCTTGCCTTTCACACTAGTGCAATCAAGCTTCCAAAGGGAAAGCTGCCTTATCAGGCCTCAAGCGGGACTTAAACAAATTAACAATTAGCTTCTGGAATTGAACTATGATGCAGAAGAACTCATTATTTTGGTTCATTATTGTTCTGCCTACTGTGTAGAACCAGTCTTTCTCTGTGTAGTGGAGACATACTCTTTGTGCCTAAAGATTGTGCAACTACCTCTCCTCAAACACTCAATAATTCCCGATGCCTGCTAATACGTTGGCCAGCAACAGAGACCTGCTTATGTGATACTACTACAGACAATCCCAAGTTCACAATGCAGTGGCTGATTAGAGTCCAGATAAGTGCAGGGAGCGCATTGGGGATTATCAGAAATATATTAATAGAAATGACAGGAAAAGAGTCTATTTGGCAAGAAGGTAGAGGCAGAGTAGAGAATATATATACATGGGTCAACTGGGTAATCTAGAATTTTAAAAAGTGCTACTGGGGCTTTGAATTACCCACATTAGGAGGCAAGGTTCTTGAAAAGAATTGGGTAATTGCCAAGCCTCCATTTCAGCTAGTGCCTGCAGTCACAGAGGGGCATGCAGCGACTAACAGAGATTAACGATCGCAGGAATGTTTGAGGACTTTCTACCATAGCAATTGCCATTTGGAAGCAAATCCATGGTTCATCTCATCTAATGTTCTGTTGCTTAAAAAATGTCCTTCAGGGAATGCCACTTTTGACTACTAACGTGTTGAGGCCATGGAATTCAAGGAGTTGCTAACAAGGCAAGTAATGGCAGCCCATGTATCATGCAACCATTTTTACTTTCTATTCCAGGCTAGCTACCAAACACATGATTCACACCTCAGTTTAACATCACAGTGACAGTATAGAGTTCAATGCAGCTTAAAAGCTTTCAAATAGATTATTCTGCTCATCTTTATATGAGCTTTATGAAAAAGATTATGAATAGTATAGTAATGGCAAAAAATGCAGGCTCTAAGTTAAATTTGTCTGTTTTCAAATCCCGGCTTTTCTACTAACAGTAGGGGGGTCACCTTGAACAGCTTACTTAACATTCCTAAGTTTCAGTTTTCTCATCTCTGAAACAGATAAGGGTAACGACCTCCTAAGGCAATTGAGAAACCCTAATAAGTAATTAATATATGTAAAATGCTTAGTACACTGTATGGCACAAAGTAAGTGCTCAATAAATATTGACTGTTGTTTATTTCTTTCCCTACCAGCAGCACCATTAGCAGCTGTCCCAGCCACAATCTCCCACAGAAATATAAGGAAATTAAATATCCAAGACGTTCTTGAAGCCATCCAACTACTAAATCACTGAAGTAGGACTAACTCATTATCTTATGACTGTGCCATTCTCCCTGCCTGGAACATTTTTCATTCCTCTTCCTTTCACCTGAATCCCTCCTCCTCATCCTTCAGGTCTCAGCTTCGCCCTCTCCACCTTCCTGAGCTCTCCTCTGAGCCTTCTTGCATGTTTTCACAGTGCCTAGGACTTCCCCATCACAGAACTTCTCATCCTACATTGTAATTGCCTGTTGTCCTGTCTGTGTCCTCCACTAGACCATAAGTTCATGAGCAGAGGAGATCAGGTCTGTGTGCTACACCTGTGCACACCCAGTGCCAAGTACAGCACCAGACACATAGTAAGTGCTCAATACATACTTCATAAGTGAAAGAATAGATGCCAGACTCTTTTTATACCAATCTGCTGCCACCTAGTAAACTGCTGTTTCTCACTGGGGCATATTTTGGGAAATCAGAGATAGCCATACATGGCTTCATGCCTAATATTGTTATTAAATAATCTTAATCGCATGTCAAAAATTCAAGGCAATTTTTAAGTTGATACATAATATCATATATACATATTGATGGGGTAAATGTGATATTTAGTTACATGAATAGAATGTACAATGATCAAGTCACAACATTTGGGATGTCCTTCACCTTGAATATTTATCATTTCTATGCTTTGGGAACATTTCAAGTTCTCTCTTCTCACTACTTAAAACTACATATACGTTGTTGCTAACTATCGATCATTAGAACTCAGACCTTTTATCTAACTGTATGTTTGTACCTAACGACCACCTCTTTTCATCAAGGCGATCTTAACCAAATTCTAATAGATTCCACTTTTGAAGAAAGTAACTAGATTCGTGCAAATGACACCTTGAAGAGGCTCTTACGTGCTACTCAAGCACACTCATTCCTTTCATCCCTCACAGTTACTCACTAAGCTATGCACAATGCTCCTTATGTAGTTTCCAAGCCTTAGAATTTTGAAAAGGGCACTGTCTTCATACTTTGAAAGGATTTCTCAGACACATTTGGATTTGAAAGGGAACAGTGAAAAGCAGGTATTCGTCCTTGCTATTCCTCCTCACAACAAGCTCTTAAAATTCTGAACTGTCTCTTTCTCACTTGCAGTTTTTGCACTTTTGGAAATTTTGAGTCTGACATAACAACAGGTCACAAAAATATGAGAAAACAACAAAATACTTCACTCCTTCCTCTCTCCCTCCCTCCTGGAGGAGGCCTAGGGGGCATAAAAGTTGGAGGCTCCTGGGAAATCCATTCAAAGTCTACACAGTCTCATCTCATTAAAGTTCAGATGAGGTAGCATCATCAAGGGAAAACCAAATAAAGCTCAAACCCTCAATCAATACTATATTGGTATGCACTGAAAATGTTACTTGGTTGGTAGGAATGAAAAAGGTACACTGAAATTACAATAGCTATAAACCTTTTATCACAATAGGCCAGACAGCAAAATATAAATTTTCTATAGCAAAGGAAGAGCTGAACACCACTTCACATCAAAACACCCGAAGATATTATTTAAAAACAAACCCTGCTCTCTTATATTTTAAAAAACAAATTAATAAATATCACCTGCATGGAGTCTATACCAATGTATATTGCTAAGATTGCACAGTTCCCTTGGGATGCCAATGCCTTACACATCTTTATCCAGAGGCTGATGCAGAATATACACAACCATATATATGTACACACACACACACACACACACACACATACAAACACACACCTGCTCTTTGTTTTATTTCCCTTTTGATCTTTGACTACCTTTTAAATTTTATTAGCTTTATGATAAATATTTCTTTGGAACCGTTTCTTTCCTCATTCCTTTTATTAAAGGGAGATCTCTTTGGAATAGCTTCCTCTTTGATCCCTCTCAGAGTTCATATCTATCTGTTACAAATTGCCCCTCAAGGGAGAAACTCTGATCATTCTTCTTCTTACATCAAAATACAGTTCTTTTGTGCTAAATCTTACTTTCTAGGACCCAAAAATAGAGCCAAATATGGAGGCTGTAAAGCTAAATAGCCTCACCACGCTCTGGTTCAAGAAATGAATTAAAGAGACTAGCAGAAGTCTCCATGCTACCTCATCCAAATCAAGTGGAACTACTTAAGAGTTACAAGGAAAGGGCTTTAGAATATTTGCTACAGGTAGGAAATTGTTTTTCCTACACAGTGATTTCTAGATCTATTTGCTCTTTGGAAATTACCCATTTAGTGAGAACCTTCGTTCTTCACTACATGCAAAGTAAGATGCCCATATTGTCTCTTTCTTTGCCTCCTGACCCAAAGCTCTTTCTCTTTGTTTGAACAATTAATATATCTGTCTTGTTCACTAGCCTATTAGACACACCTCTCCAGCATCAATAAAGCAAGCTCTACAGTTGTCTAGCCAACACTCCCTCCTGGTAATTTTATAATCAGTCATAATTTATCACCACTGTGTACATTTGGTCAATATGTGTTCTTAGTTTTTAAAACAATAAGTCAGAATATGCTTCATATGTACAATAACTTTTTTTTAAATGTGAATTTGGGTTCCACAGAACAACTTTTAAGCAACTGGAACTAGTCAACCCTTCCATATTGCTTTTTTATCAAGAATAGTAGGTAAAATAATACTAATACCTTTATTTCCATAGGTGCTTTCATCTGGATAATTCATGCTTCATTATTGTGCCACTATTCTCTGTCTTGGCTTCTCCCTTGGCTCCTGTGACAAACACGGGGTTCAGATCCAGACTCCAGGAGGTAGCCATGCTTCAACTTTCGGTAACATACAGGTGCACTTACACACTCCCTTCTCCCCCTGCAGTCTCTTTGGGTGAGGCTGATGCTGGCTTGTTAAAATCCAGGCTCACAAGGTGACACAACCAACAGTACAAAACCTCTCCCTGTGCTTCGGCCCCTCCGCCAGAAGCAGATGCCTTCTGCCTTTGGAGACCTGAGTGACGGTTCTCCAAGTGCTGCTCTTGGACCGGCAGCAACATTACCCGGGAAATTGAAAAATCCACCTCTCAGGCCCCATCGCAGACCTATTATTACACCAGAACGTCTTAGGGGTGGAGCCTGGAGGTTTGTATTTAACAAATACTTCAGGTGATTCTCATCACAGTAAAGGTTGAAAGCAACTGCTGTATGGCATCTAGGGAGTTTTGAAGAGGCTGCAGTGGTTAGAAGAGCTGTCTTCGTATGGCTAGAGAGGGTTCACGTGGACAGGGTATGGAGGGTTTGGGTAAGGCTTTATGGTGTAGGGCTAGGAGCAATGGGTGGAATCTAGAGAGATTGCCCTGGTTTCGAACAACTTTTATGCAATTGGAACTATTCAGACACAGGGGCAGGGCATCTCCCTGATTTGAAATGGCTTCTTTCTCCAGAAATGTTCAGAGCTATGAGTTTATACTCTATGAGAAGCTATGAAGAAGGCAATCGAAGAAGAAATACTAAATATAAAGATTACAAAATTTCCAACCCAAGAAATTATTACTTAAAAGGGCTCAAATCACCACCAGCCAATACTGATACTAGGTCAAAGATTAAGGTTGAAATTTTAACTTATTTACCCTCTGTTTTATAATTGAAACAACTGTCTTTCAATGTGATATTTTAAGACATATAGATAATTGTACCAATATTAATGAAAATACAGCCTAATGTTATTTAGCAATTACTATGTACTACGTACCTGGGATGGTCCTGAGTATACTGCATGCACTGTCGTATTTAGTACAGTAACCTTATGAGGTTAAGCATCGTTATCCTCATTTTGTAGATGAGGCACCTGGGCTTAGAGAGGTTCAATAACTTGCCCAAGAGCTATCAAGTGGTGAAGCCAAGATATAAACCCAGGCATCTCCAGAGTCTGTTCTTGACCACTTAGGTATATTTTTTCATATCCTGAACACTAGGGTTTGGAGGGTAGAAAGTATATATAGCTCAGTGCAAATAACACTTTTGACTGCTTAAGTCTTCTAGAAATACTAAAAACAACTGAACAACTACTTATTGAATATTTAGTCTATGTCAGGGACTGAGCTAGCCACGGTACAGCTATTGTCTCACTTAATCCTCCCAACAGCCACAGAATATGGTTACTGTTATTGTCCCAATTTTACGTATGGGCAACTACAGTTAGAGGATTTAAGTATTAAGTTCATCTTCTTATTAAAGATTTCACTGCTCACATAATTAAATGGAAGTGAGACAAAAGATACACATAGCACACAAAACACTCAGTAAATGTAGTTTCTGTGCCCTTACGTTATGTTTCCAGGGATAAGAATGGCATTGATGAGATCACTCCATTGTCTTTCTTACCTATTTTCTTACTTGTTCCAAATGGAAGACATTTGTGGTTAGATATTTGGGTGCAGTATACACTCATAAAATAGAAATAAGTCTACTGGCTTCTCCACGTCTTTATAATCACCAAATCCTAGGTCTTTAAAGCTTGTACCAGGAACATGGCCCCAGAGACCCTTCCATTTGGCAAGAGTAACAATAAATGACCTTAGGAATGAGACATATCCCATACCCAAGCCCAACAATCAAAGGCCTAAGGCATATCAAGTTTTACCATCCAGAGAATCTTGTGCTAAGGATGTTGGTGGTCAACATCTTACAAAGAAAGTCAGCAAAAATGAGCACTTTTTTCCAAGACTGTAGACTTTGTCTGGTTGGAAGTTCAGTGAAAGGTGATTTATCTAATATTCTAAAATAGTGGGAGGAGCTCTGTTTTTGCAATCAGAATCTCTGGACTTCAGTTGTTACCACAAACTAGGTATGTAATCACAGGCAAGTTGATTAACTCCACTGGATTTCAGTTTCTCATGGAGGAAATGAAAATTAATAAAACTCTTCATATTTGGTGTGCACAGTAGATAAGAGCCATGAAAATACTTTGCAGAAATATAAAACCCCTTCACAAGTGTAAGATGACGTTACTATCTTACGTAACTCCTTCCTTACCTAAAATTTGGCTGCTAATGTACCCACCTGTTTAGCCAAGTTGGTTTCCTGATGGACTAATTTAAAAGGCAAGAGGAAGAGGGATTCTTTAAAACGGAAGACTATCAGCAGTAACAAAGACATCTGTGGAACTATTTGCTCAGTTGCTTTGACGTTTAAAAGGGAGTAAGAGTGAAGAGTTAAGAAATTAGAAATGGTCTTACTTCCCTGTAAGCTTGGCAAACCTCCCAGACCAGTTCATATTGGTATGAAATAGCCTGAGAAACTTTTCTGTGAAAGCAAGAAGGAATATCACCAAACTACCATGTCAATGAACAAGACATAAACACTTTTCAGTAGCTCAACAAGGGAGGCTCAATATATTTTGCCAAAGACACTTTTGGGTTCCTATCTCAAATTTCAAGGTGCCTAGTTATTGTGTCTAGCTTGTCTACACTGGAGAGTAGAATTTAGCCTATACGTAGATTAGAACAGCAATAAAAGGAGGTAGTGTGAAGGACATTTTTATGTAGGGAGAAAAAAGAAATTCCATCTGGAGTTCACCTTGGAGAGATGAAGAAAAGAAAGCATTTAGTACTATTGACTCTTTTTCCATCTTATTGGAGGGATTCAACCAAGTAATTTAAAGCAAATACACAAAAATCAAGGGAACAACTTTTCTAGTGACTTTACGTTTATCTTGGATATTGCTTTCCCCCCAAGGTATCTGACAGATTAAAATAGCTCTGTGATGTGACACCACCATCCTGCTTGTCCTAGTATAGCTCTTTTCTCAAAATATTTTGTAGGTCAACACAAACAGGTAAAACAAAAGCAAAGATCATGCTATTCTGAGTGTACCTTTTCCTTGGGCCTGTATTTCGAAGAGTATATTCATTCTTTCAAGTCACTCATTGTGGAGCTAAAAAATTGATTGCTTGATTAATCACTCAAAATCTGGCTCTAGATCATCTTACCAAGTTTCCTTTTTCAGTATACCAAAAACAGAGGTCATGAAGGTTACTTAGATCATGAAACCAAGAAAGGAAGCCAAGCCTTTCAGACATAAAACACACCGTATTTTCCAAAGCCAAATTCGTCTTAGGAGTGGACGGTGGCATTCTCCTGTCTGTGTTGCTCTGATAAAACATACCCATGCTCTGTCACTGACAGCCTCGTTGTGACACACTACACTTGACCAGCTGCCCCCATGTGCAGACCTCTCCAGTAGGTCTGGTAGTCACTAATCCACTGATTAAACATTTTAAGACTGGCTTTGGCAAAACATGCCAGAAATTCCTTCAGGGTAATTAAAACCACCTTCTGTGTCAATAAACACAGACTGTGAGATCTTTCATGTGCAGAGGGGCTGGCTCTGATCCACTGGCTGGAGGACATTTTTTCTTAGATGGGTTTTCCATCATTGCAATTGATTTTCACTGACTCATCCAGACCCATGCCCAGCGCCATTATGAAAAGATTGGCTGAGGTCAGAGATATTGTCTTACCTTTCTTGTTTCAGCCAAGACACATGGACCAAAGGGGCTCTGCACCTAAGGGGCAAGCTCATTGCCAAAGCCCTCTCACCCAGACCTTCAGGGAAGAGACCCTGACAGGGATGCTTACTACAGAATCTGACAGTCACTAGTGTCCACTTATTGCTATTCTTCCAGGGTTCAGACTGATTTTCACATGAAGAATTATTAATGTGTTTTTGAAGTAAAAGGAAGAATTCAAGTGAATATTTATATTCATATCCAGAGACTAGTTCTAGACACTCCATGAATTCTATTTCACCATCATGGCAACTGTATCATTTTTATTATATAAATAATGTATATAATTATCTAAAACTGTCATACATTATAGAAAATATAAACATAAATAATATAAATTACTTAAAATTTCATCAGCTTGAGCTAACCATCATTAATATTTTGGTCGTCATCCTTTGCATAGAATACTTTATGAACACATGTTGAATTTTATATCAGAAGAATCATACTATACATACCCTTTTTATCATGGATGTGGCTACCTTTAATTTTCTTTAAAATACAGTCTTTTGGAGGGCTTGCATCTTTCCCCCTCATACCAAAATTGATAAACTTTTATATTTTTTCTTATTGATTATATAAAAATAATATCATTATCATATACCAACTCATATGACATGAATGAAGTTTCAGTTGCTCAATAACTACCTGCACAATGGTTAAAGAGTAGAATGAAAGAACAAACACATAAATGCATGGATACAAGAATAAATTATAATCTTAGTTAGCTTGTACAGTTTCCAAGTGATTGCAAAAATCACATAGCGCATCTTTTGACATCTCCCCTGTATCTTCAAACCTTAGTGGGGGTAGGAGATCCTGGCTTGAACATGTTCAGAGAAGGATCTACAAATTTAAACTCCCAAGTAAAGAATATGTAACTAGTTGCTGTCCTAACTACAGAGATGTTATTGATCTACTCTCAAACTGAAGGCAAGTTCAAAAACCCTTTATTGAGCACCTGCATGCCAAGAACTGCGCTGTCCTCTGTATGGTAAACCAAAGAAGCAAAGATGTGGTCACTGCCTTCAGGAGTGCCTGTCTTATTGGGGAGACGATACATGGGCTGTCTCTTTCTGGCCGGCTGTCTGAACTAGGACCTCAGTTTGCGCATTTGTGAAACGGAGATAAAACCTATACCTCACAGGATCCTTGTGATGATTCAAGAACTTGAGGAACTGAGAAACTTCATGGGAAAATGTGGACTGGAGACAGGCCTTGTAGGTACCAGAGAAGGGGAAACAGCACACACAGAGGCAAGGAAGCAGACGGCCCTGGGTAGTGAGGACCCGGGACAAGCCAGCCATGATGCTTTGAAGATCAGTTAGGAGAGACTGCGAAGATGAGAGGACAAGCAGGAAAAATAAAGGTTTATAAGCACAGGGGAAAATGGTGAACAGATGAATCTTCTTAAAGGGTCAAACAAATATAAGAAAATTTCTTTTGCCTTTTCAGCACGGACCAATGTCTTGATCAAGGCCATCCATACGAGTGACTCAAAGGCGACCTGCTTGTCAAATAACTGGAAAAAGAAAAAAACCTGGCTTGCATAGTGGGCTGAAATCCAAGCTTCTAAGACTTATAGGAAAATTTTTGATCAGAAAATCTCCATCTCAAATTGTGCTGAGGAAGCTTAGGGACTGAGCAAGCATGTTGGCAGCAGCAGCACGCTATGATAATCAGATGGCTTTTGCATTTTCCACCACAGTGTGCAGAGTTCTTCAGCTCCTGATGAGACCTTAGCGAGTTTTTGATCTCTGACCTCAAAAGGGTTCAGAGAACCTACAGGGAAATACACCTTGTTCACAAATGGATCTGTACCCAAAACTTTCCCTCTAGATCCTATGAAGTGACCAGAGAGTTCTGACTTCTAACACATAATATGTCAGTTTCACCCAGGCTAATCCTACAGAACTGGGATGAATGAGAAAAGGGATTAGAAATTAGCCATGGCAGGAGATGTCAGTTGAAAGCACTGAACTGTCTTTATCTCTTCTGTTAGCTCAGGGTTCTAGGGCAGCTCTTCTCCCCTCGTCTCATCTTCTGCTTTTAAACCAGCATCATTGATGAATTCCAGGAATCATGTCCCCACAGATCTGTGCCACCCTAATCAATATCCTCTCACACCATCCCACCTACCCTTGCCTCCTAGATAGAAGAGGAAGGGGGATGAAAGGTAAATTTTAATATGATACCCCCAAATCACCTCCAAACCTGGTGTTTCTAGAAGATGCTTTAATACCTTTAGTCCCCGGAGGAGGCTAAACCACAAATATTTATCTATTCAGCTGTCCACCCATCCATCCATCCTTTAAATTTTATGTACTGAACACAAAGGTCATATACATTGTGTATAATTTTTTAATACTTCATAAATTTTTAAAATTAAAAAAATACCTCAAAGAGCTTAATATTCTTACACCAAAGACCTCAAGACACTTTGGAGGGGGAAAATGTCCCAAATACTCAATTGCAACTTCAAACTGACTCTCCACTGTAATCCCCAAAGACCGCTGAAATACAGACAGTAAATATACTTTGAAAATGGACTAAAAATCACTTACGCTCAATATAACCCCAGTGTAATTTATACGATTTGTACTTTTCATTTATATCATATAATAGTGCCAATTTTTTTTTTTTTTTTTGACAGTGTCGCTTTGTTGCCCTGGCTAGAGTGAGTGCCGTGGCGTCAGCCTAGCTCACAGCAACCTCAAACTCCTGGGCTTAAGCGATCCTACTGCCTCAGCCTCCCGAGTAGCTGGGACTACAGGCATGTGCCACCATGCCCGGCTAATTTTTTCTATATATATTTTAGTTGGCCAGATAGTTTCTTTCTATTTTTTTTTAGTAGAGACAGGGTCTCACTCTTGCTCAGGCTGGTCTCGAACTCCTGACCTCGAGCGATCCACCCGCCTCGGCCTCCCAGAGTGCTAGGATTACAGGCGTGAGCCACCGCGCCCAGCCAATATCATATAATAGTGCCAATTTTTTGAAGAAAATTAGAGATGTCTGGTAGTCTCAAGGCAATGATAGTTAGAGTCTAGTTTTCTCAGATTTGCCTGGGTTCAAAATGCATTCAACCACACAGAGAATGAACCAAGAAAGAAAAAAAAAGTTAGCACAGCTTTCAAAAATGTCAAATCTGTACCCCATGAGAGGCTAGCTCATTAAACAACCATCGGGTTGTCATACTCGGTCAATCATTCTTTGAAGTTACCTACTCACCAGTTCGCAGAAAATTAACATTTCTGGGTCACCAGGTTCCATATCCTCATCTACAAATGATGCCCTGGAACCACGAAAGCAATTTTATTTAACACAGGTGGGCAGCTGAATCCCAGGGAACGGGCTACTCACCCATGTGCTTCCTGGCAGAGGCTGAGAATCGGGCCTGCCACTCCCCTCAAACAGAGTGAAAGTACCTGGTACTTTGGGAGGGACGAGGGCAATCAAATTAAAATTCAGTGATTTTATCTGCACAAAATTTTCCCAATATTCATCTCATCTAAATTCCCTGAGATAAATTTAAACACTCTGATAATCTGTAGCAATGTGAGGTGGAGGAAAAATATGGATAGAAGCAAGGTGAGAAAGGGCCAGAGTGAGTGCAAAGGTATTCCTCGGCACAGCTGTTTTAGCAGGCAGTTAATCCCTTTCGTCTAGAAACTGAAGTGTTCAGACCATGTAACCCAGTAATCCTGTCTTTAAAAACTTGCTCTAAAAAATAACCAAAAACATGATTTAGAGTCATGCCATTATTTGTCACACAATTATTATGGCAAGTAATTGGAAACAATCTAAACTGCCAGCATTAGGTAACTGGTGAAATTATTTTTCAACTATAGGATGTTATTGAAAAATGCTCACAGTATTGTGTTAAGGGCCAAAACAGACAAACAAACCCTAGATATGATACCATTTTACATATAATTTCAGCATTCATCCATTCATCTCTTTCCCTCTCTCTTTCTAACACACACACACACACACACACACACACACACACACACACACACAGAGTCTGGAAGGAAATTCACGACATCAAAAATATTTATAATAATATCAAATTTACCTTCTTTCTTAGACTTCTCTCTACAGTCCAAATTTTCCTCAGTGAACATATATTTTGTTCTCCCAGAGCATCTTTTCTACATGGCATTTAACAAGATTTATATTCATATTCATATGTGTGTGTTTATTTAATGTGCAGAATGCCAGTAGAATGCAGGCTCTATGAGAGCAGGGTCTATATCTGATTCTTAAAAATTATATTCTCAGCACAGTGCCTAATATGTAATAAATATTTTAAAAATGACTACAGAGTGAGCAATGGGACGGACACGACTTAGAAGGGGCATGGCTATGTGTGGGAATTCTAACGAGCTGTCAAGCACGATTACATCTCTAATCTCTAGGTCATTTGCTCGAACAACATGCCACTTTGCCTCCTAACATCACACAAGAGTCCACCTCCAATGAGGAAAGCCCTCGCCACTCCTCTCCACCTGCCAGCACCTACCAAGGCTCCACTTCCCCACTGAACATCCCTGGTCAGGTAAGCTTCCCTCTGGCACCTACTGCAGCCACTCACATAGTCAATCAATATCGTGTAAACTCCTACTGGGTTCCTAACACTGTTTTAGAATGGGGCTGAGGCTAACTATGGCCAACAGGGTACCCCTTGGTTATGTGAATAGAGTCTCCCTAGAACACAACCATGTGCATAGACTACAAGAGCTGAGGACTTGGGACAGAAACCACATGGTCTGCAAAGCCTAAAATAATTACTCTCTGGCCCTTTACACGAAAAGTTGACTGACTCCTGTTCTAGAACATCTACGTATCTGTACAAAATGGAGATAATACCAAATTTTTAACCTGTTAGGTTATTCTTAGGGCAATATGAGTTCCAAAGTATATGTCCTAGGGCTTTATACAAAAAAATTATTGTAATATACCTAAATTTGTTCTTAAGAATGTACATTTTTGTGTCAGACATACCCGCATTCAAGCTCTACGTCTGCAGATTGATACTGAGTAGATTACACAAATTCTCTAGGTTTCTGTTTCATCATCAGTGAAGTGGAAATAGATTTTCTCTTTCCCTCATTTCCTCAGTAACTGTGTAACAAGTGCTATTTGTCTCACGCTCTACCAGGAAATGGGTAAAGAGTGGTGAATAAAACCTAAAAGTCTCATCTAATTAGCCTTTAATTGTATGTAATATTGAGAGTTGCTGTGAAGACCAAACTATAAATACATAAAAATATGCACACACATACATACACACATTTCTGTCATACATATCATACACAGTATACCATATACACATACATACATAATGTACAGTACATCACACAGAGTACATAGAGAGTACTTAACCCAGTTCCTACCACAAGGCAAGCACTCAGTATACATAGCAGCTCTTCCTCCTCATAATTACAGCAAAAACTCTTTTAACAGACCTCTACGTAGCTGATTCACTGGATAAAAAAGTGTCTTCCATTTCCTCTGTAAAATGGGCCTATAGCATGCTTTATAAATACAGCTAATTTAGTAGGCTAATCTCTGGGACGTAGCCACACATCTGGTGGAGCTTCACATTTACTGTGAGTCAGTTGTGTTTGTTCTTAAATCCCTTGATACCAGTTATACTTGTTATTCAATTAAATATCATGGAAGGTGATAAAAAGAATGGCGTGAAAAGAAAGAGAATGATTGTTTCATATGAAAATTAAGTTGAATGCTTTAAAAAAACTTGACAAAAAATTGTCAAATTCAGAGTAGAAGCTATAAAAATTGGGGAATGATCATAAAAATCTAGAAGGATTCTGAAGTCAGATTGCTTCTGCAGTATCCGTGCTTTCATTCTACCTCAAGGAAACTAAAAGTGGTCATGGTCTTTGTCATTTTGGGTGTGATTTATGCAAGAAATATATTATAACCCACAATCAATAGATCCAAACTCAAAGATAAGGCCTTGATTCTTGATTCTTCATTAGGCCTTTTTTTTTTTTTTTTTTTTGAGACAGAGTCTCGCTGTGTTGCCCGGGCTAGAGTGAGTGCTGTGGCGTCAGCCCAGCTCACAGCAACCTCAAACTCCTGGGCTTAAGCAATCCTACTGCCTCAGCCTCCCGAGTAGCTGGGACTACAGGCATGTGCCACCATGCCCGGCTAATTTTTTTCTATATATATATTTTAGTTGGCCAGATAATTTCTTTCTATTTTTAGTAGAGATGGGGTCTCGCTCTTGCTGAGGTTGGTCTTGAACTCCTGACCTCGAGCAATCCACCCGCCTCGGCCTCCCAGAGTGCTAGGATTACAGGCGTGAGCCACCACACCCGGCCTTCATTAGGCCTTTTTTTAAAAAATTATTTCTTGCCCTAACTTTTTGAATTCACCATCAACCACTGGCCCCAAATGCATGGAGTAAGAGAGGGATTCTTTTGTATTTATTTAATTCTCACAAATAAGCAATGCCATGTTGCCTCATCCCCTGCCATATTCTTGCAGGTAAGAAAACCCCCAGCAAGATGCAGTAGGCCACAGAGCTGGCGTTGTCAGAGGCGGGTCTAGAGCCAGGTGGGCTCTGATTCCACCACCTCAGCCACCTCGTGATGAAGGAGAGGTGAACACGGCACAGTCTCACCAGACCTAGCTTATGTGATAATTACATTTTGAGAAGGACAGAGTGTCTCCTGCCCAAATAGATGGAAAGATATTTGAGAACAAGAGCGTATCCTTCACCCTACGCTCCAGCACATCCTGCAAAGCACTTGGCAATAAATAGATTTGTTTTGAGTTGAATTTTCTTTCTTACTCTGTAAGAGTGAAAGAAATTGGGGCCTTCCTGGTTTCTGAAAGAACTAGGTTCCCTTGGGGTCTCTAACCCACACCGTGCAGCGTGGAGTGGCAGGGGGGTGTTCTATTGTGCCTGTCACATCGCATCTTGGGGAGCTGAGCCTCGCTGACTGGCACTTGCTCTTCCCGCCAGTGCGGCAAGATGAGCAGCACCCTGCTCCCCAGATGGTTATTTGTCCCACCAGCCACCTTTGCTGCATCCCGATTCACTCCAGCCCAGGACCGTCTCCAGCATTCATGCTGCAAGGCAGCTCCTGCCAACAACTTTGCCAAATGGCTCCTCTCAAAGCCATGGCTGCCCAGACAGACCGGCTCCTCCATCTGCAACAGCTTTTGGCAAAGAGAAGTTTCCCTTTCTGGCTACGCCTCTTGGCTGCACCAGAGCCTTCCTGCCAGAAGGATGATCCGACCCATCAGTATGTACGGCCAGACCGGGAATATCTGGGGCCATTTAGAGCCTGTGCCCGTGTTGCCCCAGTCTCACCCTGCACACGACATCAGAACCTACCAAAGAGACCTAGATGATCACAAACACAAACATCATGCATCATAGAAACTTAGAGCCAGAAAATCTGTAGAGAACGTGCCTCCTCTCCCCCATCTTCAACCTCATTATAGAAAATTAGGAAAACGAAGCCCAGAGAGTAAAAGGGACTAATTATGGTGGCAGGACTGAGAATCCTACTCAGGTGTTCTGACATGCAGTCCACACCACTGCTTATGATACTGCATTGCCTTTTGATTTTCCCTCAGTTCATTTTCAAATTCTTGATAAAAATTGGACCCTGTGTACTGATTGACTTGAATGAGTACTTCTTTAGAAAAATGAATAATCTTTTCCCTGTGTCAACATCATAATTTGTTTTAAACAGGTGTGTCCACATGCTACCTGGAGATGATCTCCTGCAGTATTTAAGAATATATGGAATTAGGCAGCCCTGGATCTGACTTCTGTTCTACTTACTATTGTGTAACCTTGGACAAGTAATAATCTCATTCTGCTTCCACTTTTCATGTAAAGGGGGATAAGAATAGTATCAGCCTATAGAATTGTGAGGATTAAATGAGAAAAGTACTTTAAAGGCCAAAGCCTGTGGCTGGCACATAGAAAGCCCTCCACAACTGCCAGCATCACTACGCATTACTGAGACTCCAATCCACAATGGTTTTGGAAGTCACAGTACTGTGCACATATAAATAGGTATGCAAGGTGTTCCCATTCTCTACATTAGGAAATTTGGGTTTTCAGGTTAGGTGACGGATCCAAGGTTACATGGAGAATAAATGGAACCAGACATTTCTTCTTTACATTTTGCTAAGAAATGGAAACTGGCAACTCTGCTTTAAAGATAATAAAATCAGAAAGGAGAACATTTGAACAGAAACATATACACAGATAATCACTGCAGCATCTTATGTAATATAAAAGCTGGCAACAATTTCCTACCCATCCACAAGGGAACTATTAAATAAACTGCGGTACAGTCATACCGTGGAGCACTGTGCAGCCATTACAAAGCACGAGGCAGATGTGGGTGTTCTGACACAGAGAGATTTTGAAGACACATCATTGAGTGAGAGAAAAACAAAGTGCAAATGAAACAGGTAGTGCGCATTGATTTATGCAAACATCTCCCTCAGTGGTACACCTGCACACATGCATGTAAATGTATGAAAATGCACAGAGAGACGGCTCTGAGGAAGTCTACCAACTACTGACAATGGTAACATGTGGGCAGGGAAGTAGGGTGGGCATGGGATGGAAGGTGATTCATGCTTTCCTTTATCTACTTCTGTAATGCTTCAATGCTTTCAATGTAAGAAAGAATTTATGTATTAATATTATTTGCCTTGTAAAGATATAAAGGCAGAGGGAAACGTGAATGACAATAGAACAGCTAGCATGAGTCAACAGAGCTCCCAACTTGGGTCCCCTGGCCTTAACCTGACTTCTGCAAAGTTATATGAGCACCATTAATCTCGCTGAGTTTCTTGTATAGCACTCCTTTCTGGTAAAACCCTTCCTGGTGATATTAATATTTCGTACTTAGGGATCCAAGTTCTACCTTTTAGACCACCTGGGAACTCCCAGCACCTTGCTGCAATATTCCCCACTTAGAGATGTTCACAGCTTTTCCACCCTCTACACCTTGTGCATCTGTAGAGGGACACAGAGCTGATCTCCCTACATTAAGTGGAGGAGGTGGCCTGCCATTCTGTGTGACCACTTCAGGTTCATTACCAAATAGGGATTCGCAGTAATGTAACAAGCAATGGTTGATGGAGGAAGCTGCCAGTTCCCCAGTGTCCTGGACTAAATTGTGCCTCCCTAAATTCATATGCTGAAGCCCTAACTCCTAATATGACTGTCTTTGGAAATAAGGCCCTTAAGGAGATAATTAAGGCTAAATGAGGTCATGAGGGTGGCCTCATAGCAGTGGTCCCCAACTTTTTCGGCATCAGGGACCAGTTTCATGGAAGGCAATTTTTCCACAGACAGGGGTGGGGGGTTTGGGGGAATGGTTTCAGGATGATTCAAGCACATTACATTTATCGTGCAGTCAAAGCTCTCTGCTAATGATAATCTGTATTTGCAGCCGCTCCCCAGTGCTAGCATCACCACCTCAGCTCCACCTCAGATCATTAGGCATTAGATTCTCACAAGGAACTTGCAACCTAGATCCCTCGCATGCGTAGTTTACAGTAGGGTTCACGCTCCTATGAGAATCTAATGCCACAGCTGATCTGACAGGAGGTGGAGCTCAGGCGGTGATGCGAGTGATGGGGAGCAGCTGTGAATAAAGATGAAGCATCACTTGCTTGCCTGCCTCTCACCCCCTGCTGTGTAGCTAGTTCCTAACAGGCTGCGAATTGCTACCGCTACCCCTAGAGGACTGGTGCCCTTATAAGAAGAGAAGGAAATGCCAGAGATCTCTTTCTGTTTTCACACTTACACACAGAAGAAAGGCCATGTGAGGACACAGCAAGAAGGTGGCTGTCTGCAGGTAGGGAGGCCTCACTAGAAACTAACCCTGCTGGCACCTTCATCTTGGACTTCCAGCCTCCATAACTGTGAGAAATAAAGTTTCTGTTGTTTAAACCACCCAGTCTGTGGTATTTTGTTATGCAGCCCACTGAGTTGCCAACAGCCTTGGAGAATGGGTGCCCACATGGCCCAGTGGGACCCTCTTGGCTCAGCCTAGGAACAACATTATTAATATCCTAGGTTGGGGTAAGGGACTTGGAGAGGACTATTTACAAAAACACAGCTAGTTCTCACATCTTGACTGCTCACTTCCATAAACATTTTCCTTCTTTTCTTATTACAGAGTAGAAGAAATCTACAGGAGTAAGTCAGCTAAGGATCCTGGCACTGGGTGGGGGGATTCAGCTCCCTCCCTGCAGGACAGTGGGGAGGCCCAGATCTGCACACTCTTGTGCTAGGAAAAGATGGATCAAGTGAACCCAGCAGCACTGAGAGAGCATCCAGGGGATGTATGCAGAGGTGCATTTTCCTCCCAGAATTCCTAACAAGAGGCAGCATGGGTGGTAAAGAACACGTGTCTAGTGTCCAGGCAGGCATAGGCTCCAATCTGGTTATGCCACTTACTAGTAAATATATCTGTAATACACATACGTTCATTATACATTCCCTTTTGTTCTCCTACCTTGGAATTTCTTATTCTGAGAAATGGGGTTAATGCAACCATTCTCTCAGGGTTACTGAAGGAGATTAAATCAGTAAACATTTGAGGACCTAGGAAAATACCTGGAAAACAAACAGTACTCATGATACCTTAGTTCTTTTCCCTCAGCTAAGTGTCTAAATTGGAACCTTAGTTTCTCCTTAAATGCAAATGCCAGAGTCTAGGAATGTCAGTCTACAGCTGTGCTCTTTTCATTGAGCATTACCAATATTTTGACAGGACTGGCCTAATATTATTCACTCCGGGTTCATTGGTACATTTCTGACCAGCACTCACTCATAAAGGGCTTGGGATTGCCCCTAGGGACCTGGATGCTAATAATGAATACTTGCTAGTGATTTTCAATGCACTCTGGTTATTATGTTTAGTAGCAGAACATTTCCCATCCCCAGAAAGGTCATTTGCAATAGTGTAAGGCAGCGTCTTCTCACCTCCCATTTCAGGTTTCTCTCAGAACACTGGAGAGCTCAAATATTCATCCATATGCATCTGAAATACCATTCTGATCTGACATTTGCATACAAATACCAAAGCAACTCAAGGAACTAAGAGGCAGCTCTCCATCATCTGACACCACCTCCTTTTATTTGTCCAATGCCTTCCCAGCATGTTCATATCAAAAGCCAGTTTCATATACCTTCCCAGCTTTATTCATCATAGCTTCCCTCTTTCGTGCATTTATATGGATGGAGGTTGGGGGATGGGCAGAGACCTTTACTTCCTCACTTTTATTCTTGTGGCCCTAAGAAGCTATAGCATTTCACACATTGCTCAGAACTCGAGTATGGAGCCTCTCTAAACTCAACTCACTCGAGACCAGACTCTTCTTATCCTACCACATTGCTGAGAAATGGCCACATCGCATTATGCAAATAATATCAGTGTGTGGTTAATGATGCTTCCCAAGGTCCCTGTTCTACTGGGAGGTACTTATTGTTACAATTACTTTTTACACCAAGCCAAGATTACAAATTTCCTTGTAATTTCTTACTCACTGGCTCAAATTTTGCCCTGGAATACTCTTATCCTAGGCATCTCACTTATTCACACAGTTTTAAATATTTTTAATATGCTGGTGCTAATTCCAAATTTGTTATCTAGTCTAGGTCTTTCTTCTGAGCTTCAAACCCAGATATCCCATTGCGTACTTAAGAGTCACCCTGTGAAACTAGATGTCTCACAGGCTCTTCAAACTAATCAATTTTCAAAGTCTGTTTCCTGTTTCGGTGACAAGCTCCCTGATCCATTCATTCTCAAAGCAAAAGTCTGGGAGTCGCCCTTGACACAACCTTCTCCATTTACACAATCCAACACGCCAAGTAAGTCCTATGCATTCTTTCTCTACAATGCATCTCAAATCCACCTAATTCTCTCCATCTCTACCTGCTGTCATCATCCTAGAACACAGAGTGCAGCCATGGCCTCCTAATTATCTCCCAGCTTCCATTCCTATTCATTTCATACCTGGCTCTCTGACCCCACTCCCTGTAGCAGCCAGACTGAGCTTTTGAAAAAACAAAGCTGATCACATTTCCTCCCTGATCAATACCCTTTAATGGCTATGGCTGTCCATCCATCTTTGGATAAAGTCCAAACTCTTCATGGTCAACAAGGCTCCATGTGATCTGGTCCCTGGTTTCCCTTTTTTCCAATACTTTTCAATGAAAATTTTCAAACAGACAACAAAGTGGGAAAAAACTTACAATGAATATCCATAGACCCACCACCTAGATTTTGTCTTTAATATTTTGTACTTGCTTTATGATATTTCTATCCATTCATCCATCCTCTATCCTAGTGTTAATCTTTCTTCCTTTTGATATGTTCCAAAATGAACTTCTGACTCCAGTCTCTTTTTCATCCTTCTTCTCCTTGCTCCCTAAATTCCAGCCATAGTCAACCTTCCATTCCTTGAATCTGTCAGACTATTTTATATCTCTGAGCTTTTGTACCTATTGTCCCTTCTACCTAAACTGCCTTCAGCTCTTGTTAATTCCAGACTCACCCAGACAGTTCTCAGCTTGAACTGTCTCTGAGAGGCTGTCCCTGATCCCCCCATCTAAATTAGATCCATCTTTCTACCATATTATTATTACAAGCCACCTTGTGCCTCTCCTGAGTAGCATTTATCACAATTGGTAACTACATGTTTATTTGCGAAATTATTTGTCTAATGCCCACCTCCTCCACTAGACTGAAAGCTCCATGAGGACAGAGACCAGGTATGTATTGGAACATGCTGTATCACCTCTGCAGAAAGTCAGTTAATATTTGTGGAAGCAATTAGAGGCAGAATGAATCAATAATTGAAAGGAGTTGCATGGAATAGTAAACTTATTCTTCCTATAATACAGACAAACAGGACAGTTTTTTAGAGGCCTCTGAGGGGAGATGGAACTCACTTGCTGCCAGAATGTAACCAAAAAATACATTAAGACAAATTACTAAATGGCAAGATCCATGGCTAGTGGCTGAGCCAAGAGAAGACTACACTGGGTTTTAGTGACCTCTTTCCCATCTCCAATAGCCCTTCCTCTCCAGAGCACCCCACCTCAATATATAATCTAAGGAAAAACAGCCTGCTTGCTATTTAAGTGCAGCTTCAGTAATCATAACAAAAACTATAATGTATTGAAGGCCGGCTTTGTATTAGGCACTGTCCTTTGTGCTTTCTCTGTATCGAATAATTTTTCCTGTGGCATAGGTTCCATCGTTGTTACCATTTTACAGCTAAGGAGACTGAGAACAGAGCAGTTATTTTGAAAC
This sequence comes from Lemur catta, assembly GCF_020740605.2. NCBI lineage: Eukaryota > Metazoa > Chordata > Mammalia > Primates > Lemuridae > Lemur > Lemur catta. The sequence continues at coordinate 11,126,999 of NC_059132.1, forward strand.
ACTCGATCTATGCAGAATATTCTTTCTGTGGCCCCATTAGAAAGTAGAAAGATTAATCTGGAAAACTTACAGACTGCTTGCTGTTATGGAGATAGGGTTTTGGTTGGCTCTAACAGAAGCCTAAAAATACAGAAAGAAATCCACATATAGAAAGATTTGAGAGATGAATCCTTGGTTAGGAAACCTGGAGTTCCATATCTAAAAAAGCCAACCAGACCATTGTGTTGACTTTATTTTTGTAGTCATTTCAACCCCAAAAACACATTTTCAAATTATCCCTGCAAAGCATTTTTTATTCCAGATGGAAACACAGCTTACATGCAAAGATAAAACCATTGTGATCTTTCCCGTAACAGGAACTGATGGTTAAAGGAAAACGAAGCAATGTGAAATTTCCTAGCGGGAGGACATGCACTTCAGACACAGTCTTGAGTTTGAAGACAAGGTTTCTCACTGAATATGTGACCTTGACAAATTAGTACCATCTCCAGTCCTCAGTTGCATCAGTTTCCTTATTTGAAAATGGAAATGATGACATCCATTTAGCAGGGTTTAGATATACTGAAATGCTGCACATAAAGAGCTCAGAACAGAACGTAGAAGATGTCCACAGAGGTTAACTTTTAAAAGGGAGGAAAGATGGGAAAATGTAGGGGACAGAAGTAATTTCAATGCCCAGAATTTTAAAAAAAGTCACCAGCAATGTCTTTAATAAACGCACATCATACATTTTTTTTTTTTTGAGAGAGAGAGAGAAAGAGAAAGAGAAAGAGAGAGAGAGAAGCTTGGGTAAAAGTGTCCCTTAGCATTTTCAATGCTCTTAGCTGGATGTACTTGCCTGCAGCCACCACTTACAATGCAAATTGGGTTTAGAGTCCTTCACACTAACTACACAGCAAAAAGCTTTCAGCTTTAAATAGAACACTGCAGTGTGGAATGATCTGAGCAAAGGGAAGAAAAATTCAGAGATAAATGTGAAGATTTTGGAGGAAAAAAAAAAACCAACTTGACATATCTGAGTGAGTAGGAGAAAAAGGCAGAAATATTAAAGGAAAAAGAAAAGCAAAGGTCTATAAATGGACTTAGAAACTAATTCCCCAGTAAGTAGGTTTAAGTTAATAAGGGGGAAGAAAACTTTTGGGGCAAGCCCTCAATGAAGAGAATTTTAACAAAGAATGTTTTGATCTGGTGTTCTTTTAAGATGTACAATTCCTAAGGTATTCATCAGAAGAGGAGGGATCTTCCCCTCTGGCCAGCACAACTGCACAAATGTTCCCTAAAATGGATGGGGGAATATTACGACCATAGAGGACATTAAGACCATAGAGAACTTCTTGTTCTACCCAACTTCTAGTATTTACATGGTCTAAGTTCTTTTTTTTTGGGGGGGGGGGTCTTCCCATACCTTCACTGGGATCAGATTAAACACAAACCTACTGTGAAATATAAATGCTTGGTTTTGAGTGTGTTTAGTGTGTGTGTGTGTGTGTGAGAGAGAGAGAGAGAGAGAGAATGAGAACTGAGAGGTTGATTCTTACATATCAGAAAGATTTTAGAAAGCTCTTTGCTATAAACTCATGTCTCATTTTTGATATTCTATACAGAATTGGAGTTTACAAACATGTGATGACATAGGAACGAAGGTAATATCCAGGCCTCTGAAAGCAATAAAGAATGTCATTTTTAACTGATTTCTTCATTCTACAGTTGGCACTCCTATACACATGGCCCCAACTGGGTCATCTTCTCAGCTCAGAAAGTGTTTCCTTTGCCTAAATAACGTAATATAGAAGAAACATAAAGGCAGTCCTCTTTCTTTGTAGTCACAAACAGAAAGAAATGTTATCCCAAAAGCCAACAGACCCAAGGCCAACTTCTCTCTTGGATGACACGCTGAGATACAGAGTTAGTCATATGCTACCTGGTCACTGAGTCAGTGACAAAGCACCGAGACTGAGGAAGAATATCTTACAATCACATTGTCATCATGCAAATAAAAAGAATCAGTAAGTATCGTGCTTGGTATGGGGTAGGGATGGGCTGCACATCTTAAAAGCCATCTCTAAGCTCCTGGAAACCAGACCTTACAACTCTGCTTGATTCGTCTAGCACCATGGACATATTGGGCTTGATGCTCTCCAATAATGATGATAAATGGAGAATGTATTTTCAATAGCACTGGGCATTCCTTCTACCCAAAACTTCCAGGGATATTTATAGAAGATGCCATCTTTACCCCCAGAAGTATGTGTCTTTTTATTTTTTCAGAGCTTGAACTCTTTTACTGTCCCTCCATCACATTTCTCTAAGTAGTATTTTGATTTGATTAGATATTACAGACATTTTAGCATCTAAGAATAACAAGAATAACTTTAAATAAATACACCTTGCAACATTTTCCTAAAGCACTTTCACACACATTTTCTCACATGGCTATTACAACGTGATCAAGCAACACTTTATATGAGTGGCTAAGGATAAAGGCCTACAGGATGGAAAATGAAAGCAAAAATGCAAAAGTTTTGGCATTTGGGGGAAAAAAAAAATGCCTCCACTCTGTATTCACACACAAAAGGCAGAATGAGATTCCACCTGCTGACTTTCCCTTCCTGCTCCCAAAGCACTAGGGCTAATGTCAGAACAAGCTGGGGGGAAGAGAGAGAGAGAGAGACAACAATTTCACCTCTTGGCAAAGCTCAGCTTGCTGAACCCTCTTGCTTTCTGCTGGCTGTTGATTCAGCAGAAACTACTGCTGCAGAATTCATAATGGTGATTTTTAAAGGCCCCACCGATCGCGATCGCATTGCTCGCCCCACGTGTCAGCCTCGTTCGCTGGCCGCCGGAACACTATTTCCCCAGCCACCTTTTTATTTCTTGCTAAGGCACTTCCAAGGGGAGAGGGTTTCGCCCTTTTGCAAAGGGCCTTTTGGGGTTTCGATTGTCTGAGCAGGTAACCCGGCCGCCTGGAGGGATGAATGGGCAGGAAATGAAACCATGCCCTCCCTGCAGCCACAGAGAGACACAACACTATTCCGCTCAGGAAGGGTGGACCAAGGTCCTACTGGGCCCCTCCCTTCTTATCTCCCCCGCCCCTCCCCAAGACCCCTCCAAACATCTTGGGGGAGGGGGTCATCGGCCTCCCTGGGGTCATCTTTCCGGGTGGGAGCCCCACCCTGAAAGCCTAATCCCCCAGGGCCATTTTAACTCCCGTGGGCGCCGGGTCCACCTGCTGCTGAACGCCGGGCTCGCCGCGCGGAGCCCGGATGGACGTGGGGCGCACCGGCGGCTGCCGCCCCTGCGAGCCGAGCCCCCGCCCCAGCCCCGGGCCCGGAGGAGTCTCGCCGCTACGCGCCCGGCTGCCCGCGAAGCGCAGCGATCTGCAACTTGCTCCCGGCCCCGGCGGCGGCGGAATGCGGCGGGGCTGGCGTTACCTTCGGTCGCATAGCTGTGGTCGCGCAGGAAACTGTTGTTGATTTTGCGGGTATCAATGTCCTCCTCCATTGACAGCAGGCTTACTTGCGTGGGAACCAGAAGCCGGCAGACAAGTATCCATGATCCCTCCCCGCAGCCAGTCTCACAGGAGAGGGGGGCAGGGGAGCCAGAGGGACTGCACCATGGTCCGAGCCTGAGGAGGAGACGGGGAGGCGGAGAGAAGAAAAATAAAAACCCGGCAATGGAGCTGTCACCTCCTCCACTCGGGATCTCCGAGGCTGCGGCGGCTCCTCCCGCGCGGTGCGCTCACTCCAGCTCCGATCCCCAGCGAGGATGCTGAGCCTCCTCCGCTGCCTCCGCTGCCTCCGGGGGCCGAGATGCGCCGTGCCCCGAGGGCTCTGGCCCCGCCCGCCCGGCCCGCAGGCTCTCACCAGCGGGGCTGGGGAGATGCCCAACAGGTTCCCCTCGTTGGCAGCCGCTCCAAAATGCAAAAAAGATCCCTCCTCCCCCTGGGAGAGCGGACAGCCGCGACAAAATGGTGCCTTTCTGGACCCGAGCTGCAGTGGCGAGATGGCAGGGGCAGGACTGAGGCTCGCCCGGCCGGGATGAGGGTGCTGGTCCCGCGGGAGGGCGGCTCCGGCGGGCGGGGGCCGGGGGAGCCGGCGGGGAGCGGGGCAGGGCACTCACCCTCGCGCCCGCACGCGCGCACTCGCCGCCGCCGCCGCTGCTGCAGGAGGCTGGAGGCGGCTGGTGCATTAAAGGCGAGGCTCCTCCCAGCCGCGTCAGCAGCCCCAGGACTCTTCCCCGGCAGCGGCGTGGCCGAGGCAGAGGCTGCGGCTGCTCTCTGCTGCAGTGGGGCGCACGCAGCCGCGAACTGGCACCTGGGCAGCCAGCCCCAGCCTGCAGGTTCACGTGGAAAGCATGCACGTCCTCTTACAACGGGCCGGCTCTTGTGCCACGCGGCTAAGGGCCGCGACTACACCGGCGCCCAAAGCCCCTAGCTCACTGCCTTTCCCTGGACGCCTGCACTTCAGGACAGCAAGCTTCGTTTGGACAGGCAGGGAGTCTACATCCATGCTCACCCTTATATGATGCGTGTGGTCCCTGGGTGAAGTTAAAGGGCGGGGCCTGGAGCTCGAAGCCTCAGGAAGAGAGAAGGGGGGAGGAAGAGCTGCTCGTAGCCTGGCTTAAGCCCTCTGTGGGCGCAGGGGCCAGAACTTTGCAACTGTGATCACATCTGACTCCTCCATTCCTAACACAGTCAAAACATTTCCTTCTAACTGGATGAGGCTGGTGTTCAGAAAAGCGTCTATGTCTACACAGACGGAGAAAGCACAGGACTGAGTTACAAATCTAGTTAACATGGTCAGTTTGAAAAAGTCCACTCTCCCGAGCTCTTTGCATTTGGTTTTGGACAAACTACTGCAATCCCTGTGTTAGGTTTTGCTTGCGCAGGAACGCCTTCCACTTGCTCTGAACACGAGAGGTACGTAAAAGCATCAGGCAGCCCTGTGCCCACAGAGAGCCACTGCTACCCTCAAGGACCCAATTAGTACAAAAAAGAGGCCTGTCTTTCTACTTCAACTAGGAGGAAGATACAGAATTTCCTCCCCACCCATGTTTCCCCAAATTGCAAATTCCACTTTTGAAAGGAAATGAGATCATTATTGTTACGAAACAACAAAAATCACTTAATGAAGCAGCTCGAATCACTAGAAAGCCAATTTGGAAAAGAAATCAACCCAAATCCCTAGAAAGCCAATCTGGAAAAGAAAAATAAATTTCCTAGGTTTCTTCTTGCAGAAGGTATTCATTTCAACGGGTGTCACTGTAGGGAGAGACATCAGCGACTGTCTTGCTCAGTTAAGCTCCACAAGTTTAGCTAGATGAGCCCAGAGGGACCTATGAGATAATTATATACATACAATGCTTCGGCTAACATAATTTGGAAAGTATTTGAAGTTCAAAAAAATAGGAAAACAAGTCCTTAACTGAGGTTGGGAATTGCCATTAGATTTCCATGAAAAATAGATGCTTCTGGTGGGTAGAAAATGGCATTGTCCCCATCTCCAGAAAGTGACTACATGTCCCCGGGAGAAGAGAGTAGAAATGTTCCTTCATATAATTTTTTGGGGGGAAGTTCAGCTTCCAATAGATTCCATTTTATTCTTATCTAGTGGTTAAATTTTACATACACGTTTGACTATTTGTTCAAAATCCATATGTATAATTTCAGCAAGAGATGAAGATTGGTGCAGTTGATTTAATCCACTTTAGTACCAGATGTCCTGGCTGGTTCTTCCATGTGATGAACTGTATCTGTCACCAGCCTCCAGTGTTCAGTTCACCTCTAGTTACACAGTCCGACTTCTCTTGCAGATTGGCATAATTTGGGGAAGAGGCAGAGGGGAAAGAAGCTAAGTTCATTTCAGTGTATCAAAAGATGAGAAGACATTGCCTTCAGTTGGAATGACCTTACATTGTGACAAGAGGCCTTGGAATAGTATTTGGGAAATTCTCCTCCTGTCTTCCTGGAACATGGGCTATGTTCTGAAGAATCAGGTCAGCTCAGACTCATTGGCCAGGTTGTGTTTGAGGAATTTTCCACTGTAACCAATGGAGGGATGGGAGGAAATGTCCCCTTCACAGATTGAGCCTCTGGGTTTACTAAATCTCCCTTTCCTGCAAAATTTTCTGATTTCCTGCAAAATTCCTTCTGCATTTATTCAACAGCACAGGCATTTTTCCTAAGACACAAGTTCTGAGGATGCAAATTAGGTATGTCTCCACTGTTTGAGAAGATTTCAAGCTCTCTGTTTTGTGAACTACTCTTTTCTACTATGAGCAACGGAGGACTAATTCCCCTCCACTGGAAAACAAGGGGAAAAAGCTGTTGGCTGTGTGCCTTAACACAAGCACCTGTGGCAAGGAGCCCTGTGCAATGGTGGCTGGAAGAAGACAGCATAGATCATTCCTCAGAAGACTCATGGCACCTTGCTAGTTCTCCAACATGTCAAGTTCTTTCCCAAAGCTTTTGCATTTCCACATGCTATTCCCTATGTCCCTTCCTCTTGTTCTTGGCATTCTTTAGCCTCTCCACTGTCCCTATTTCATTGAGGCATTCCTTGACCTCACCATCGTCCCTACCTTGAATGTTTTCTGTCTGCACATTTTTTTGTCTTCTTCACAATCCATTGCATTTTACAATATTTGTTTACTTATTATCATTAGCCACTGCCACCAGATCTCCTGTACTGAGTGTCTGGCACTTAGATGCTTCATTATATTTGTTGAATGGAGATAATATTACTTGAATGAATGAGTAGATTACTGAATTTATTTAGTTTAATATTTAGGTTTTATACTTCTGCCCTTCTTAAAATTCATGCAAAAAATAACCGGTTGTGAGCTGGAAATTTTCTAGCTCATAAACCCTATTTCTTTTGAAATAATTGTTCCTATTCATTCCTGTATGCATATACGCCAAAAAAAAAAATTACTGGGCACTTAATGTATACCAAGAATTGTTGCAGATGCTGAAGATACACATAATACAAAACAGAGTCCTTTCCTTCACAGATTCTATCATCTGATTTTATTAACACAAGCTTTCTTAGAAATAAAACAAATACATTATAAATGAACAGACTACAGCATAATGTTAAGTGCCAAGGCTCTGATATCAGGTGAAGCTGATTTTCTGTTGCTTATTTTTGTGTCCTTAAGCAGGTTATAAGATCTTCCTATGCCATGGTTTTCTTATCCATAAATTAGGGAGACAGTATCTACTTCATGGAGTTATTGTGAGGATTAAATGAGATAATGTGTGGAAAGAATACATTGCCATTACTTTGAGTTGAGTATTTATTTTCACCATTACCATCATCAATATTCAACAAATGTTCAAGCACCTACTATGTCAGACACTGGGATAGAATTAGAGATTCAGCGACATCAATGCCCAAGATGTATAGTCAGTCTCTGCCGTCATGGAACTTAGTGCCTAATTTACAGTTTATGTAAAGGGGGCCGCCGGCTACAAAGGGGGCAGCTGAGGGAACTCTGAAAGGCTGACCTATTTCAGGCTTATGCTTTACACAGAAAAGGCCAATTACAAATACACAGCCCTCTTAAGTTCCCCAATTCAGCATGACAGCATGTGGACACATTCTTTTTTCATCACCCTTGTCATGGTCCCCCTCCTCCAGCACTCACATGCCCCACCCCCACCTCCATTAGGCTAGTGCTTCCTGCACCGGGAACCTTTTAGGTCATCCTGTCCAATTAGCACATTAAATATCTACAATTTTATTAAAACCTTTGACCTAAGCCAGTCTGGAGATTCTTAATAGAGGCTTTAGGTGTCAGACAGTCCTGGTTTCTGTCCCAGCTCAGGCATTTATGAATTTTGTGACCTTTGGCAAGTAATTTACCATCTCTGAGCCTCTGTGAAGAAAACAATAGTAGCTACTTCACAGGGCTGTTGGGTGGCTTCAGAGACAATGTAAGGAAATGCTTAGTCCAGGCTTGGCCCAGAGCCAGGTCTCACTAAAATGACCGTTCTCTCTCCTAGCTGTGCTCCATGGAGCTCTCCATCTGCAGAGAATTGGAGAGCTGCACTGCAAGTCAATTGTTCCTGTGAACAGAAGTGACCTAGAAACCTGAGTTTTACCACCTACCCATCTGCCTTAATGAGCAACTAGAAACTGGATACTTGAAATTTTATCATCTCGCAAAAAGCCCTTTATAAACCATGAAGTCCTGTGCAAAAGGAAGAAATTAGGATTCTCCTCTCTTGACTTTCACATTATGTACATGCTTAGTCACATTTCTCTTTTGAGGAATCATATGAAATCTCTCTCTATAATCACTAAGCACCGAATGCACAACTCTCTTTCTCTAAGGTGGTTTCTGTGCTCACTGCCCAGAGGATGACCTCTTGAATTTCTAGCAAGTTTGCAATTCCTTTTTGTGCATGCTACAACATGTACGACCACATGAGTGATCCTTTAACATGGCATTTCAACTGGGAAGAGAAAACAAAACCTCTTGCCCTCCAAGTGTTGTATTAATTCTAGACTCTGGAATCTTAATGGATTTCACCATGTAAAATATCCCTGCAATTATTCGAGCACAGAAACTTATGGAAATCACAGCGGTGTGCTGGAGCTGGTAGGTACTGGGAGTTGAGAGCTGATTTTGCTGATTGTGACCATCTCTTTCCAGCTCTGCTTTGAGTGACATCATGTTGGTAGCTTAAAAAATCTAAAATCTGCCATGGTGGGATATTTATATCATGGAATTTTTTTTAAACTATATAAATCAAGGAGGTTTTTTTGAGAGCCAGTTGTTAAACATTTACCAGCACACCAGTGGAAACACATTACTTGCTGATATACCTTTCCACTGGTCCCTGTTACCTGTGCAAAGTTCCCTCCAAGTACTCTGCATTAAGTCTCCCAAGTTGTGTTAGTTCTAGAGCATTCCACCATTCAACCCAAATTCTACCATAATGTTAAATAACTTAAAATCCTACCTTCGCCATGAAGCTTTCTGATAGCCATCAGAGGAAATCTGATGCCTCTGTCTGATCCCTTCCAGGCTGATTATGAAATTGCCATGGTAGACTTGTGAACGATTGCTCCTGTAAGGCTCCTAGAGCTGACAATATAAGGAATGTCAGGTCATGCCCAATCTCAAGGAATCATTCAGACACTGTTGTTACCTTTCTCTTGACCTTGATTTGCCTAAATCTAAAACAAAAACAGCCACTGTGCCTGATTTTACTGATAGCACTTTTACTTGTCTAGTTGGGATATAGATGCAATGGGAGAAAAGTTGCAAAACCCCAAGATTTCAGATTTGAGAGCCTGAGAAAAACCATCCTCTTGTACTTTTTCTCATTCAGTGGCTTTAGAGTTAAATTTAGGCCATCCTGTGCAAGACAGTTTTAATTTGCATTGTATTTGTTAGGTAAAAGGTGAGGACCTTCCAAAACTAGTTTAGCAACACTCCAGCCTATACACACACACACACACACACACACACACACACACACACACACACACGTATGCCTACGAGCTGGTTACATTGCTCAAAGTAAAATTTTAGTAAAATTTAAACAAGAATATGTATTAGAAAATGTCTTTCAATTTTTTTTAAAGTGCCAAGAAATAACACTTTATAGATTTTATTCTAAGAAAATAATTGTGAATGTGGGCAAAAATTTAACCATAAGTTTATTTCTAAAGAGCATTGTTCATAATCATGAAAAAACTAGAAACAACCCAAATGTCCAACAATACAATTTGTTGGGAAAATTATGGTGTGTTCATATAATGGAAAATTATTGAGCCATTGATATAATAATAATAGCTAACATTTGTTAAGCATTTACTATGTACTAGGCAGTGTGCAAGGGCTTTACTGGTATTATCTCATTTAATTCTAACAACAGTACTTATAAGGTGAGTACTATTATCATCCCCATTTCACCGAGGCTAATAGAGGTAAATAATATACTCAAAGTCAAACAAACGGCAGCCTAGCTCAGAATCATGACTCTGAAGGCCATCCTCTTAACTACTGTGCTTTGAGTTCTTGTGTGTGTGTGAATATGTGTGTGTGTATGTGTCGGAGAGGGTACAAGTCACAACAGAATCACCTGGAAGCCTTTTTCTAAAACCACCCACCACTAGATTCTGATTTGTCCTGCTTAGGGGTAAATATTTTCTGAGTTGATAATCACCACTATTGTGTTGGTAAGGATGTGGCAAAATCAGAACCCTCAAATATTGCTTGTGGGAATGTAGAATGATGCAGACACAAATACTTTGTCAGTTTCTCAAAATGTTAAAGAGTTACCATACGAACCAGCCATTTCACTTCTGTGTCCATACTAGTAGAGAACTGAAAGCACATAGTCACATCAAAACTTGTCCACAAATGTTCATAGCAGCATCATTCATAATAGCCAAAAAGTGGAAACAACTCAAATGTCCATCGACTGATAAACTGATAAACAAAATGTTGTATATCCATAGAATGGAATATTATTCATCTATAAAGAGTAATAAAGTATCGAAACATGCTACAAAGTGGATGAAACTTGAAATCATTATGCTAAGTAAAAGAAACCAGACACAAAAGACCACACACTCGATGATTCCATTTATGTGAAATGTTCAGAATGGGCCCATCCAGAGACAGAAAGTAGATTAGAGGTTGCCAGCAACTAGGGGGAGGATGGGAAGGAGACATGAGAGTGACTGCTAAAGAGTTCAGGATTTCTTTTCAGAGTGATGAAAATGTTCTGAAATTAGATAGGGGCCACAGTGGTACAACTCTCAATATACTAAAAACAACTGAACTGTACATTTTAAAAGTCTGACTCTTATGGCATACGAGTTATATATCAAAACTGTTATTAAAGATTAAAAGGTCACTGCTATCATAAACTGCTGTCATTTCTGGGGAGTATGCTGTATCTTTCAGGTATATTAGTGTAGAAAAGCTTAAAAGTAATGACAAAGTTAGATGTTCATGTTATATTTAAAAAATCATAAACCAAAATAAACTGACTGCTACCATTTTTTGGTTAAAAAAATGTGTGTAGGCCACAAGGAATGTATCAAAATATTAGCAGTGGTTATTTATGTGTTGTTTTCTTTTCTGCTCACATTTTTGTCAAAAAGATTTTGAACATGTTTCATTTTGTATTAAGAAAATTTTAAAAATATTTTTAATGCCATGAAATATTTTATAGGATGAAACTCTGTATTAAAAAGATCAAGCCAATTTCTCATACTAGGAAGTTGAGAGATACTGATATAAAAATGTATATATGACCGGAACGTGTAGAACATTTCTGTCCAATAGAAATATAAGGTAAACCACATTTGTAATCATAAATATTCTAGTAGCCACATTAAAAAGTGAAAAGCAGATTGAATTAATTTTAATAAATTTTTTAATTTTTAATTTTTTGAAAGTAAAATTATATTTTATTTTATCCAATATATCCAAAATATTATAATTTCAACATATAATCAATATTAAATTATTAACATTCTTTTTTTTTTTTTTTTTTTTTTTTGAGACAGAGTCTCACTTTGTTGCCCGGGCTAGAGTGAGTGCCGTGGCATCAGCCTAGCTCACAGCAACCTCAGACTCCTGGGCTTAAGCGATCCTACTGCCTCAGCCTCCCGAGTAGCTGGGACTACAGGCATGAGCCACCATGCCCGGCTAATTTTTTTGTATATATATTTTTAGTTGGCCAGATAATTTCTTTCTATTTTTAGTAGAGACGGGGTCTCACTCTTGCTCAGGCTGGTCTCGAACTCCTGACCTCGAGCGATCCACCCGCCTCGGCCTCCCAGAGCTAGGATTACAGGCGTGAGCCACCGCGCCCGGCCCTATTAACATTCTTTATGCCAAATCTTTGAAATCTGGTGTTTTACACTAAAAGACCTCTCAAAACTAACCAGATTTTTAGAGCTCAATAACCACATACGCCCAAAGGTTACCATATTGGACAGCACAGGTACAGTGGAATTATTTCAAAATTTTCATTCCATTCACAAAAAGAGTTTTAACATATTCTTTCGAAAAGAAATTTTTATCTGCTAAGAACTTGAACTAGAATGTAATGCTAAAACCAAACAACATTAATCTGATGAACCTCAAAACTGTTTAAAGGTATACAAACTGAATATGAAAATATATGTAGACATATCCATGTATATATTATATAGAATAGTAAATTTCAACCTAATCTGCATTTTCTCTGAAAACTAGTAAGCTGAATAAATAAAATACAAAAAGATCAAAATTCTAAAAGTGCTAAGATGACACCATATAACAAACTCAGACAAGAAAAATGTAAGATATTATTCTGTCACTATAGTAGTTACCATTCTAAGAGGCCACCTGTTTAGTTCAATACCCCTGGCTTCAATTCCAGCTAAGAAAAGAAGTAGAATAGCCAGATGTCATGGCCAAAAAAAAGAACTTTCACAGCTGGGCATCTGAACTGCATTAGGACCACTTGAGGGGGAGAAATTTTAAAGCACAGTTATAGGCATCTGGTTTAGAACTATTAGTCGTCTTTTAGGTTGGATGAGCGAATAGCATTTTGTAGTCACGTGATCTGTGGATTCATTTCTGAGGACTTATTAAATTAGATACTCCATTGCCTTTGACACATACATGTAAACAGTTTTATGCACGTGACTGAGCTCTCCTTCCTTCCTTCTAAGCTTGCACCCCTGATTCCTGGGCACTGCTTTTTCTTGATCCTCCTGTCACCACGGTGCACAATCCTCAGGTTCATCTGCTGGCTCCTCACCACTCTCACCTCTAAATGCATAACCACTCCAGCGCTCCAAGTCCTCAGACTTCTCTATCCACAGTCCCACCCTAGGTGACCTCATCTTGTCTCGTGGCTGAATGCTCGCATGATGACAAAACCCCAGATCTGAACGTTCAGCATAAACCGGCCACCTCACCTGCCTGACCGACCTTCCTGTTCTTTGATTCCTCTCTGTCATTTCCCACATACTTCCAGTTCATCAGCAAATCCTGCTAGCTCTAACTTCAAAATGTACCCAGAATGAGCCACTTCTCACCACCTCCACTGCTACTACCAAACTATCTCACCAAGATTGTTTTAATAGACTCTAACCCAGGAGTGGGGAACCTGCAGCTTCTGATGTCAAGATTATTCTTTTTTAAGCACCAAAGGAGACAAGAAATGCTTCATTTTTCTCTACTGCACCCCTTTTAATAAAAGGACTTGTTATGTAAAATTTGGATTCAGTCAAAAGACTGCACTTAAGGACCAGGAAGGCCACAAGTTTCCTTAAAGCTGCAGGTTCCAACCTTCCTTCACCCCCACCCCTACAGAACAGTTTCCATGCCGCCCGCAGAATGGTCCTTTTAAATGCAAATCACTTCATGTCACTTTTTTGCTCAAAGCCTTTGATTAGCTTTCTACACATTTAGAGTAAAACTTTGTTAAAAGGCTGGAAAGATTTGGCTCCCACTATAGCTCTGTCTTTATTTTTTCTCTTATCCCCTGCAGCACCACCAAACCTTCCCTCCCCTTCCAACCCCCCCCTGACACAGTGGCATCCTCATTGGTTGTCCAACATACCAGGAAAAACACTCACATCTCAGGACCTTTGCATCTGCTGTTCCCTCTGTCCTGAGCGCTTTCCTTCAGACAACATCACAGCTCAGCACTTCACTTCTTTGGGTGTCTGCTCCAATATCAACTTTTCTGGGCTACCGCCCTTGACCACTCTATATAAAATAAATTAGCACCTATCATTTCCTATCCCCATATGGCAACCAGACAGTATGTATTTCGGTTATTACATTGGTAGATCATAATTTCCAGGGAAGCAGGAACTTTTTTGTTCCCTGTCCTATATCCAGCACTTGGAACAGGTGCCTGGCACATACTGGTTATTCCAATGTATCTTATGAAAAAATAAAAGAGTGAATATGTGTTTGCTTAATAATGAAGGTCAATCATGAGGGAAAATTAAAAGCAAGAAACCTACGATGGCTGTGCAGTAAGGAACATGGCCTTGCCCAAAGAGAGGTCTGGCCTTTGCCTAGGCTTTGTGGGGGTAACCCACATCATACATGAGAGCAATGTCTTTGTTTACAGTGAGGGACGCAACAACAGACCTTAGGGTAGGGCATGCCACACCAGAGTGAGCAGTGATTTAGGTGGAGACTGTCAGTCACATGGTTATCAGCTGACCTCCTGGTTATCAGTTGACCTCCAGTTGACTGAGTTCAATCATGTAGGAAATCAATCAATTGATTAATAAAAACTCCAATAAAAACACAGAACACCAGGCTCAGATAAGCTTCTCTGGTTGGCAATAAGCTATGCATATCGTCACACATCGATGGCAGGAAGACAATGCATCCTGAGGACAATGGAAACTTTGCATTTGGAACCCTCCCAGACTCTGCCCCATGCATCCCTTGCTTTGGTTGATTTTCATCTGTATGCTTTCCCTGTAGTAAATTATAACTGTGAGTATCATAGCTTTCAGTGAGTTCTGTGAGTCGTTCTAGCAAATTATCAAAACCAAGGGTAGTTTTGGAAATCCTCCACATTTGGAGCTGGTGTCAGAAGTTAGGGTAGTTTGGGGGACTCTGCCCTTAAACTTAGCAGTTTGGCTAACTCTGGATAATGTTAATCACACATCTGGCAAGGCTGAAGCTAAAAAGTGGGTTTCGAGAACATGAGGTCTAGCCCATCGTTTTGCTGATGAGGAAAGCCAGGAGGAAAGAAGCAACTTGCCCAGGTTACCCGGTGATTTGGTGACAGACCCAGAGCATGAAACCTGGTGTCCTGGCTCCCCATGCTCACCCCTTATCCACGATGACTCCTCAACTTCTGTTTTGGGAGATAACACACCACCTTCTCTTAAGAAAGTTAATCAAAACTTACTGGACAATTAAGTTGGCTTAACTCTCCAGTATTTTCAGGTCATTGGAAAGGGGAGAAATTACCACTCTCTTTTAAAAGTCACTGGGGCTAGCCCTGGACAAAATTGTAAAGTAACAGAGCTCCTCTTTGCCTCCTTCCTCTCTGTTTTTCTTCCCGGCAGTGGCCCAGGGAAGAGCTGCAGGAGAGGCTGTATCAGTCCTCTGGACCCACAGCTGCCTGCAGAGGGCTGGGTAGGAAGCCTTTATGCTCACTGACAGCCAGCTCTATCATCCTCTCCCTAAGACCACCATGGTCTGGCACGTTCCCCTTCTTTGGAAGCTTTAGGACATAGCACATGGTGAACTTAGCCCATCACGTGGGAAACATGTTGACAAGTTCAAAGTGTTATGCAAGCAAGGTTGCCACCCCGGCTGCTACTGTACTAGAGTGATAAGTTACAGAAGCCAGAATTCAAGGGCTAGATGGACCTTGAACTTGTAAGCAAGGTTATATATATTTTAAAACTCAATAAATATTTATGGAATAAATATAGAGTGAAAATAATTATATTAAACATCCCACAAATAGAGAGACCTCCGCATTTCCATTTGGCATCTGACAGCGCTACAAGGACTGAACACAGGATGAAAACCAAAGTTTGTAAATTTACATCTGAATAGCAGCATAGGCTCTGAGCAGTGCCTTTAACATTTTAGGATCACAGATTCTTTTGAGAGTTTAATGAAGGTTTTGGACTCTCTCCCCAGGGAGGGGGAAAAACATGGGTTAGAGCACTTCCTGCTTCCAAATGCTGACTCATTATGTCTATTTCACAGATAGGAAAAAAAGAAGGAAGAAAACAGGCCTGGGGCCAAAAAAAGTTGACTGCAAATTTAGAATTATAGCTCCACCACCTCCTGTGCATATTCTTACATGGAGAATAAAAGTAGGTATCACAGATACAGCAATTAACTGGTAATGATATAATGATATAAGGAACGAAGTGAGTCTCATTTCTAAGATAGGTCAGTAGAGTGTAATAGCAAACGGTTAAGGCATGACTTTCAAGAACCAGACTGCTTGAGGTCAAATCTTGGCTCTGATAGATATTTCGTAGCAGTATAATCGTGGGCAAGTTACTTAATCATGTTGTGTTTTAATTTCATTTGTGAAACAAAGATAATAATAGCTTCTACTTCATAGGGTAGCTGTAAAAATTAAATGAGCTAATATATATGAAATACTTAAAGCAGTGCATGGGACATAATACATACCATGTAAAATTAGCTCTTGGTATTATGTGTTGGATACTGTCATTATTATCTGCCTTGTCGTTGTCTATGTGGATGCCGGATTTATTCACTTGTCCAGTTTTCATCCTTGAATTGTTTTAGCAGATTTGCTCTTTGTTTTTAAAGTTAACTCAAAGACATGGTTTCATCACAAAGGAGTAGGAAACTAAACATGTCAGCAGGCTTATAATGGAGGCATATATTCATTCAACATCAAACTTCTATTACCTGCCTACTGTATGCTTCGCACCATCCTTTCTAGGTGCTAGTAAGAAGCTCACTACTTGATTGCAGAGATAATTGTTAAAGTTTATATGCAAATAAGAGGTTAAACAATTGTGAACTAAACACAATATAAGAATTTAGGCCGAGCGTGGTGGCTCAGTGCCTGTAATCCTAGCACTCCGGGACGCCAAGGCAGGAGGATTGCTTGAGCTCAGGAGTTGGAGACCAACCTAAGCAAGAGCAAGACCCCATCTCTACAAAAAATAGAAAAATTAGTCGGATGTGGAGTTGTGCACCTGTAGTCCCAGGTACTTGGGAGGCTGAGGCAGGAGGATCGCTTGAGCCCAGAAGTTTGAGATTGCAATGAGCTGTGATGATGCCACTGTACTCTAGCCTTGGTGACAGAGCAGGACTCTGTCTTAAAAAAAAAAAAAAAAGAATTTAGAGGCATCTAGCTGATAGAGAATAGCCTCAAAAGATAAAATGGGCGAATAGAACACTTGAGCTAGGGCTTGAAGTAGGACTGGCTATGTAATTTGCGTGGCCCAATACAAAATAAACACGTAGGGCCCTTAGTTTAAAAAGTATTAGGAGTTTTAAGACAGCAACAGCAGAGGATTAAATGAGGCATGGGACCCTTGTAAGTGTGGGTCTGGAGCCACTGCACATGCCCACAGAGCTGGCCCTGCCCTGAAGGATGCGAGGACTCAGGGACCGATTCTGCCATTAGCAGACTGACATTTCTTAGACTGTTGTTCATGCCATTCATATCTCTGCCTCTGTGTGCTTTCTCGTACTTTTCCTCTGAACCAAAACATTTTTACTTATATTTTCAACCTATACAAACCCTACCTATCCTTCAAATCGCAGCTGAAGTCTGAGTTTAGAGGGAACAAGATGGAATGGAAAGAGCCCCAGACTTAGAGTTAGAAGAGCAAAGGTCAAGGTTACCTTTCACCAGCTCTGGAACTGTGGGCAATTCTCTTAACTTCTCTGATACTCGGTGTGCTCACGTGCAAAATAGGGAAACTGATATTAAAAGTTTCTTCCATTAAAAGATGGAAGCATCAAAAGGTATCACAAATGCAAAAGAGCTTTGAAATAATAATTTTTCGTATTAATAAAGAGCTCTATAATTTTCTTGATAAAGCCTTTCCGAGCTTCTACAGGCTACAAATAGCACTTGCTGAGTGTCCAATATGTTGTGAAAACATACACACACATGCAGATAAGAGTATGTCTGTCCCTGCCACCACCTCCTTCTATCTGGCATACATGAATTTGCTGTCTTATTCCCTCATTCAACTTCTTTAAGGTCATCAGGACTTCAGTCTTTACCCCTTCTAAAGCACCCACCTCACTAAGTCAGCGTGGTCTTTCTAACTCATAGATATGGCTCCAGTCACTCTTGTTTTAAACCCCTGCATGGTTCCCCACTGCCTAGAGTAGACTTTCCTAAACCCAATGGCACAAAATCTTAAGTGTCTTTTGAGGTGTTAATGTGCATTCTGGGAAAAGAGGTGCAGAGTTTGAAAAGAAAAAAATCATGTAGCCCTCTGTTGGAGGTTTTCAATGCATATTTAAAAACCCTAAGAAATCCTGCAATAAACAAGTTAATTTTGTTTAAACCAGAATTTTCCATACTAATTTGAACATATTTACATATTATAGGATACTTGTGTTCTGCAGAAAAACTTTGCCAAATGCTGTCCTGTAGGATGACAATCAGCTTGGTTCACAGAACCTCTACAACCTATTCCCACCCTAGATTTCCAGTTCGTTTTCTGCCACTCATCTGTCCGTTTCTTCCCTAGTGATTTGCTCCTTGTCACTGAAGGCCCAGCTCACTGGCTCTGTAAAGTCCCTGACGTTTTCAGTAACCACTTTGTCTCCTACTTTCAATGGTTAACTGCTTCTAGGGAACTTTGCATATAAAAATAATTGCTGATGTTTATTGAACACCTTCTTTGTGCCAGGTATTTAGTTCTTATTGTGGCATAGAAAATCCCACAAGATGATTAAAATAGTATCTACCTTACAGAGAGAGAAACACACAGATTAAGAAACTCACTTCTTTTTCTGTCTTTTGAATGGTGCCTACCATATACCTAGCTGCCTGAGCCAGAACCTCAGAAGATATTTTGAATACCTCCTCTACCCTATGTCCAGTCAGGTGCCAAGTCCTATAAATTCCAGCTCCCAACAACCCTAAAATATGTCCACATTTATCCATTCACACTGACAGTAGGTTAGTTTGGGCCATTATCATATCTCACCAATGTTCCTGCAGTAGCTTCTGAGCAAATCTTCTGTTCTCCATGTTGCCCTGAGTATGATCATTTTGTAAAGTGTAGATCTGATCATGCCAATTGGCCTGCTTAAGGTCCTTCAGCATCTTCCTATAACTCTTAGGAAAAGAAATCCAAGACACTTAGTACAACTTAACAGACCTTTAAGGACTGGCTACTCTGTGCTTCTCTGCATTTCACATTAATCAGGACCTCACAGTCGACACTGGCTGCCTCAGAGAACCTGTTGAGATTTTCAGGCCTTGCAAAATATTCTTTTTGCCTCTGGACCTTTGTGCATACTTTTTCTACTTCTTGAAATTCTCCTCCTCCTCCTCACTTTGCTAATTTACAAGCTTGCTAAACATAGGCCAAGGACAGTGCCCTTTCTCTGTGGCTCCATAGCATCTGGGCATCCTTTTCTCTTCTCCTGTGAAATTCTTTGGGGCTGGGGCTGGGTCTTACTCACTGTTGCATCTGTACCTGATATGGTGCCTGCAACAGAACTGGCAGGGAATAACCATTTGCTGAATGCTCGAATGAATGCATGGATAAATGAAAGCAAAACTAAAAGGGTGGCTTGGGGTATTATAAGAGAAGGAATTTAGAGCTTTATCTCACACATATGCCTGCCTTTGTCTTCTATGTGAAAATACATTGTCCTTATTTCAATTCCCCCAAAGCACCATGCTTGCTGCAACTGCAGGGCCTTTGCATCTTCCTGAATGTTCCTTCCTCTTTTACCCGTTGTTAGTGCCTCCTTATCCTTCACATTTCAGATCAGTCAACCTTTCAGCAGGGAAGAATTCTCACTGATGCAGACCAAGTCAGTCCCTCTACAGTGTTGTTTTCAGAGCACCTAGTGTCTCTTTCGTTGCTCTCATTGCAGTGTAGTTCTCCATCTATGTCTGTGAATGCTTATTTAGTGATGAATTTAGTACTATCCAGTAGACAGTAAGCTCCTGAGAGAATCGTGTCTGTTTTTGATTCACTATCAGATTCCCAGGGCCTAAGGACAGTACCCGACACACAAAATAAAAGTTTGTTAAATGGATGCATGAATTAAAAACTCAGTGTCTCAAAAGCAGTTTTTTGGTTTGTTTCAGCACTGTGTACGTAGTAGGGCTCAATAGGTAATAGCTATTTGTTCAATGAAAGACTAAAACTGATCTTCTTTTCCCAGTTTATAAGCAGTATTTAACTAGTATGCTTGAGGCCAAAAAAAAAAATTCATTTCTACAAATTTAGCAACATTTGCATATTTTCATACCATTTTGTAATATGTTTATAGCTTCCCTTGAAATAAATGTCAAAAGAATCCCATCTGCCTGGCTCCTGGACTCCATCTCATTAGGCAAATAGGGAGCTGCAAAGTCCATCCCCACCACAGGAAGGACAATAGCTCTAATTCATAGATTCCATAATGTGCACATAATTGGATGACATCAAAATCTGTCATGTCACAGATTAGTCAGTGATTCTTCAATAAGTAATTATTAAAATGGAAAAACAACTAGTCCCAAGGAGTCATTACTGTTTGACAATTCACTGGGGCTAAATAATATTGACTAGGTGGTGGCCTGGCTCAGTTTGAGCTTAGACAAAAGCAGACGGACTGAGAGAGACATTAAACAGAGCGGATGCTAAGGCTTTGGAGCAATACAACATCCACGGGGGGAAAGTGCATTTTCCCCCGTAATTTTACCAAGAAGGTAGGCAATGATGTTATAAAGCCCGTTGACCTCCATCAAATCAGCTACCATTAATAGGTGCTTACCAAGTGCCAGGTGTTGTGCTCATTTTTTTATGTATCCATTGTCTCTCTCTCTCTCTCACAACCGTCTGCAAAAGGAGGTATCATTAGTTACCACTGAGGCACCTGAGACTCAGAGACGTTAACTGTCTTAGCGCAAGTAGAACGTGGCAGCTCTGGGGTTCAAACCCAGCTTTACTTGACTCTACCCCGTTAGGAATCCACTTACATTTTCCTTTGGAAATTTCTGCTCCAAGCCTTCTACCCAGTAAATACACACTAAGTATTTGTCAAAAAAAAAAAAAAAATCAAAGAGCTATAATTCCCGTCATTATGCTAAAAGAACACCTCTACAGTCACCAGAATAATGATTTTTCTCTAAGAAAATTTGTTCAGTTTGAAATGCCGTGGGGTGGTGAGAACTTATGAAATGATAAAGAAATCTTCAGGGATTTTGTTGTTTAAAAAATTTTAAGTCCATTTCTTTGTTTTTTGGTGATTCACTTCCCTATTACTCAGAACATTACACACCTACACATCAAATGAAACTGAATATTCCAAGATTTAAAGGCATTAGAGGAGGTTGTCAATACATAAAGCAAAGAAACTCTTTGGTATAATCAGGGAAAAGCGGAGGCTCAGACTGTCAAAGAAGATGGCTTTTCTTCTTTAAAACAAAAGATCCAGGATATAGACGTAGACTAGATAAGAAAAGCTGGCTTAGCCTCTTAAGAAGGTAATGATCCTCCTTGATTTAGGATGAGCAGAAAAAGAAATTTAAGGGCAATGGTGGAATGAGCATACATTTAGCATCTCTTTTCCCCAAGATCTCTTTAAAATGATAGTAAAGCAGTAAAGCAAATATAACCTCACAACAAAAGAGAATAGAAGAAGGGTCACTAAGTGGACTAAGGATTTCATGTGTTTCTAGGAGAAGAAAAGTAGATGGAAGAGGACAAATGAAGGACGTAGCCAAGGAGGGCACTCATCTAACTTGCAGAAATCTGGAGAGGCTTAAGACTCAGAAACGCCAAAAATGATGCAAGACAAGGACTGAGAAATGGAGGGCTAGAATGACATCCATAGAGACAAAAATTGATTCCCTGCCCTCTGTTCCCACTGTTTAACTCTTCTCCCCATCCCCCCCGAAGGATACATTCGAAGATTCTTCCTTTTGAAAGAAATAATTAAAACGAACTGGGGTAGACTTAGGTGACGGGTATGGGAGTTGGGTCTTCAGAGCCAAGTTCTCTGCCTTTTGCCATTTAGGGACTCCAAAATGCAAGATCACCTCTGTGCCTGCTCCCTCGATAATGAAACCAGCCAGTTGATAAGTTCTATTCATGTTCATTCAACCCTTCTGTTGATTCATTCTCACATATGACTGGGCAATGTGAGATCATCTAGTCAATTGAGTAAAACCTACAATGTGAAAGGGAAAAAAGACCAAGAGAAACAAACATAAAAATAGACACTGGAGAAAACAGAGATACTTCTAGGTATATAAATAAATAAATCCTAATTTATATATGCAGAAACACTTAAAAAGATAATAAATCTACATATCAAGAACAGGATGCTATAAAAAAAAGGAAAAAGTAGAAAATAAGAAAAAACTCATGCAATTAAAACATATGGCAAAATTTTTAAAAATCATTAGAAGGTTAAAATATGTAGTCAAGGAAAACTCTTAAAAAGTAGGACAAAAAGATAAAGACAGAAAATGTCACAGATAATAAAGTTAAGGAATTATTCTACTAAATGCAACATCCTACTAACAGAATTACCAGAAAGAGAGAGTTAGGAAAGATAGAAGGAATATAAAATATTTTAAAAATACTTGAAGAGAATATTCCCCAACTAAAATACATGCATCTTCAAGATTGAAGGGATCCTATTGGATATTTATCTTAATTATTTAAAAAAGACCCACAGCTACATAATTGTGAACATCAAGGATACAAAAGAAGATCATAAAAGTTTCCTGGAAGAAAACACAGGCCACGTATATGGCAGTAACTCTCAGATTGTCACTACCAACATTGGTTCCTAAAAAACAATGAAATAACAACCTCAAGGTTCCAAGAGAGAATGATTTTCGAACAAGAATTCTAAATCCAACTTACCAATTCAGTGGCTGAATGGCTGGGAAACCTGAAATTATCAAGCTATACCCTTTCTTTGCTAGGTGCTTTACTGGAACTATCAACAGTCCTTCAACGGAAGTATCATTTTCACCGTTCACAGATGAGATCTGCTAATGGGTCAACCCAAGGAATAAGTGTCACAAATGAGTGTCAGAGTCGGACAATGTATTATACCTGAGCCAATCTGCTATTCTTCTTTCAGAATATGTCACTTGGCCTTTGAACGCACAAAGGCAGACTAGCAGACAGGGTTAAGGAGCTACAGTGTGGAAGCAGGAGAGTCATTAATTACTGGGACTTTGGGGCAAGGGATAGATTATTGTCGATTTATAAAGATACATTATGCCATTATTGCTACCTTGGCAACCTTCAAAGATCAGCAATCTACCTGTATTTACATGCGTAAACATAGTTGAAGAGATTTCATCAGTAGAGGCACACCCAATTTTCTGGCTTATTGGTGCTAATTTAAAATATGAGTACAAATAAATTCAAGCCAAAGTACAGACTCCCCTACATTTCCAGAGCTCTCTGTTTCAACCTATCTCTTGAATCCCGTTTATATACTCATGAAACAAATATTTATTATATCTGAGGTCCCAGGTGCTTTGTTAACACAGATTTCTTATCGTCATGAAGCTTTTATTTAGTATGTGAAGATAATGAGCAGAATTTGGAGGAGAAGGATGCAAGGGGAGGGAGACTAACTTGCACAGAATGGTCAGAAAAGGGCTCTCCATGGAGGTAACATTTCAGCCGATTGAAAGAATCCAGCTATGGTAAAGGGTTGGTGTGATGGATGCTACATTATAAGGAGATGGAATAGCTGTGCAAATATACCCAAATGGGAAAAAGCTTGGAAGGTTCAGGCTCTGAAATATTGGGCCAAGGTAAGGGAAAGACAGCATGACACAATATGAAATTGGAAACGTAATTAGAGCCACAATACATGGGGTCTGTAGGCTATCTGAAGAAATTGGAATAAAGTTCAAAGTGTAATGAAAAGCCTCTGAAGAGCTTAAAGCACAGGAAGGACATGAATTGGTGTGTTTTATTTACTTAGAGACCTCACCATGTGCATGTTCCACAGGCATCTTAGACTCATCTTCCTTGCCCCTAAAAGGCTCCACTTCCTTCCATTCCTCTCTTCTCCCTTCCTCTCTTTCAAATACTTATTGAGAATCAACTCTGTTGAAATGCTTCCTGAGTTCCTATATTGGTCAAATGAAAAAATATTACTCTCTTAAAATGTTTTTATTTCCTCATCCCCACATTCAATAGGTAACTGTATCCTATGAACTGTTTTGCAAAGCATCTCTCTAATTCTGCCTAGTTCAGGCTTTTATTAATGCTCATCTAATATTAATAATAATAACAATAGTACTACTACTACTACTCCCAATAAAACTATTATGACTACTTCTAATATAAACAGTGCTTATGTTATATGGATCAGGCTTTGTTATATGCATTATACACATATTAACACATTTAATTGTCACAAAAATCCTGAGCTCCGGCTCCAGATATACAATGGTACACTGCCACTGCCTCTTTATAGGGCTTTTACTGGTTGCCTTTTCTCTATTCTCTTTTCAATCCATCCTACTCATTTTATTGTCAGACTAATTGTCCCCACACAAAGCTCTGATCAAGCCAGAAGCCATCTACGGTTCCCCAGTGCTTCAGAACAACATTCAAACTCCTTAACCTGATATCATCCTCCCATGATCTGGTCCTACACTATACTTCCCAATTCATAGCCCACTTCTTCTCTACACATAATAGAGTTTTGCTACAATGGAATTACTATACTTGTAATTATCCTAAAGCAGCAACTCTCAAATTGTGGTCTGGGTACCTCTAAGGATCCCTAAAACCCTTTAGGGTGTCCACTGACCAAAACTATTTTCATAATACTAAGATGTTATTTGCCTTTTTTGCTCTCATTCTCTTACAAGTATACAGTGGAATTTTCCAGAGACTATATGACATGTGATATCACAATAGACTGAATACAGAAGCAGATATGAGGCCCTAGCTGTCTTCTATTAAGCCAAACTTTAAAGAGATTTATAAGAAATGTAAAGCAATGCTACTCTTCTCACTTTTTTAGAATTTGTTTTGGAAAGCACAGTAATTTTTCATAATAGTATGTCATTAATATTGACATGCAATGAATGGGTTTATTATCATTCTTTTAAAATGAATCAATAAATAATCTAATAAAGCAAGTATCAATGGATATTAACCATATAAATTAAAGATCTTTGGGGTTCTCGATAATTTTGAAGGTTATAAGGGGGTCCTCAGAACAAATAGTTTGAGAACCACTGTTCTAATGGTTAAGAGTAGTATATGCTTTAAAATCAGAACCTGGAATTCAAATCCTGGAGATACTAATAACTTTTTGACCTCAGGAAAGTTAAAGTTGTATCAGAATACTCAGTTTCCTCTGTTGCACAATGGGAATACTAACTATTGACCTTATAGAATAATAGAAGAAAATACCTGAACCAGAGTTGGCACATAGTACCAATGGTACCAAATGGTTAAGTTCTGACAGTTTCATAATTAACATAACAATCATTATTATGGTCATTTTCCAAATATGCTCTGGGTTTTTCTGGCTCAGAGCCATTAGTGATATTCTTGTCTCTGCAGGGACTGTCCTCTCAGAGACTTCTGAGAACAGTTTTTATAGCATTAAGAGGTTGCTCTCTCTTCCTTGGACCTACCATTCAGGCAATAGAGGTAACTTTCTGTGCACTCAACTCAGAGAGAAGGCAGAAACAGAAAGATCAAAGTACTGTATTCTTTGTTTATGAGTTTCTAACTAGACTTTTATAACTTATAACAAGGATATTAATCTTAGAGTTCATGACTCTTAAATCTAACATTCTAGTGCCTGAAAGGGGAGAAAAAAAGAATTTCTGAAGATCAAAAGCTTGGCTTTAAATACCGATCACCAGTTCCTGGACGATGGAAAGGTTGGCATTTATTCTGTGATGAAGAAAAAGGAAAGAATGCAATTTGATTGTGTAAGAACATTATTATGGAAGGAGACCAAAGTTTGACCAAGTGGTAGGAATATCAGAAGGGCATGTCTAGAGGTTGAATATCCACTCAGTCTCTGACATTTTTCGTCAAGTCCAGCCCTGGGATAGGCAGACAAGTAACAGAAACCGCATCTAGGTTGTAAGAAATTCCACATGCAGCAGTGGGAACTTGTGCCTCGAGTCCTAAAGTAGAGCCCAGAGAGGTTTTAAGCTTCTTGGAGAAAGCTCATGCCTAATTAATACAGTGCCTGAGTGATGGTTGTAACAACTGTTCATGTAGACTGGCTGAGACATCTGTTTGAAGTCCTGCAGCCTCGGTACAGGATGAAAGAGACTGCTAAAAGAGCTGCAGCTCCCTGAGAGAAAAGTAGAGGCAGTTGAGAACACACTGGTGAACCCAAAGGTGCCAGGAATCAAAATGAGTGCATGCACGTGGTACTGGAGGTCGTGGTAAGACCACATTTAGCACTAGCAAATTAACATTAACATAAGGAACCAGATACATAAATGTCACACACAAGCTGAGACTGGGAGAAAATATATACAAAACACATTTGATAAAGAACTTATATCCAGTCTATTGAAAACAACTCTCACAATTTAATAATTAAAAGAAAACCTGATAAAAATAGGGACAAAATATTTGAACAAACACTTCAGCAAAGAAGATACACAAATAGTAAATATCTGAAGATATGTTCAACATTGTTAGTCATCAGGGAAATAGAGTTAAAACCACAATGAAATACCACTGTGCTTCTACTAGAATTGCTAAGACTAACTCTGTCAAGCATTAGTGAGAATGTGGAGCAACTGAAACTCTCTTTGCTGGGGGACTGGTATTTTGGAAAATATTTGGTAGTTCCCTAGGAGACTGGTATTTTGGAAAATATTTGGTAGTTCCCTATAAAATTAAACACACACCATCCAATCTGCTCCTAAATATTTTTGAGGGAGAAATAAAAACCTATGTCCACAAAAACATTTGCATGTGGATGTTCATAACAGCTTTATTCATAATAGCCAAAAACTGGAACAACCCAAATGCCCACCAACTGTTGAATTGTATAGCACATCTATACCATCTATACAATGTAATACTTCTAATCAATTAAAAGGAAGTAACTACTGATAATTTCAACATAGATAAATGTCAAAACCAATGTAGTAATTGAAAGAAGTCAGAAATAAAAAGCTCCATGCTATCTGATTCCATTCACATGACATCATAGAAAAGGCAAAACTATAGAGACACATGGTAGATGGTTGGTTGCTAGTGCCCGATGGCGGTAGGATGGGATTGATTTTAAAAGAGCAGGAGATGACTCTTAGGGGTGATGGAAATGTTCTCTGTGCTGTTCAATATGGAAGCTCCCAAGCCACATGTGGTTACTGAGCTTTTAATTATGTATAATTTAAATTAAATCAAATTGAATTAAAATTAAAGATAGTAATGAAAAACTTGTAAATAGGTTTGAAACAACTTGGGTGTTGGAAATCTACTTTTCAACTGTGAATTTTATAAGACCTAAATACAGGCCGGGCGCAGTGGCTCACACCTGTAATCCTAGCACTCTGGGAGGCCAAGGAGGGTGGATCGCTTGAGGTCAGGAGTTCAAGACCAGCCTGAGCGAGACCCCGTCTCTACTAAAAATGGAAAGAAATTATCTGGCCAACTAAAAATATATATAGAAAAAATTAGCTGGGCATGGTGGCGCATGCCTGTAGTCCCAGCTACTCGGGAGGCTGAGGCAGGAGGATTGCTTGAGCCCAGGAGTTTGAGGTTGCTGTGAGCTAGGCTGACGCCACGGCACTCACTCTAGCCTGGGCAACAAAGTGAGACTCTGTCTCAAAAAAAAAAAAAAAGACCTAAATACAAATCAAATGCTCCTAATGAAAAGGTATTATCTGAACTGAGATATTGTAAATAAATGATGTGAAAAAAGAGGTAAACTACTTCATTAATGTATTTTTATGTTGATTACAGGTAAAAATGATAATATGTGGCTATATTAAGTTAAAGAAAATACGTTATTAAAATTAACTTCACCTGCTTCTTGTACTTTTTTCCTTTATTTTTAGTTGACGCTTAATAGTTATACACATCTACGGGATATAGAGTGACATTTGGATACATGTATTAATACATTTCTTATGCTTTTTGAAAAATGTAGTCACTGGAAAATCTGAATTTCAAGTGTGGATCACATTATATTTCTACTGGACAGCACTGTTCTACATTACGACTGTGGTGATGGTTATGACACTGCATGCCCTTGTCAAAACTTACTGAATTGTACATTTAAAACCAGAAAATTTTATGTCCATTACACCTCACCCAGCAGGTTAGAATAAAAAAGACAATCCACATCAAAGCCCATTCAAGACGAGCTACATCTGGAGCAGGGGACAAGACGAGCTACACTGGAAAGGGGCAGTGTGGGGGTACAGGCGCAGACAGATGGGTAGGAAGGTGACAGGCTCCTCAGCTGATTTCTGTGAGGATGGAGGAGAGCACAGGATGCCACTGTGACAGGAAAGAGGGAAGGTAAAGGAGGCTTTTCTGGGTGTAAAACTGAATGTTTAGATCCTGAATTATCAGTTTAAATCTGACAGTGATTTGATTAGCATGAATTAGCATGTTCTGCCAGCAAAAGTGGAAGTTAAAATCAAAAAATAAAGCTGCATTTTTGAACACATGTGTTGGTGGACTATTACAACTACATCTTTTAAGCCACCTGTGTGCCTCTTCCTGAAGCTCAGATCAAGCAGCACTTTCTCCCGGAGCTACTCCAGCACACACTGGTAAAATGAATGTTTCCTCTGTGAGTGTTCTCGAAATTCAGCTCATATTCCTATTACAGACATTTTCATGTATGCAGTAGGCAAAGAATGTCTGTGGAGTTAATGCCCTTACAAAAGGGCTAAGTCTACAACAGCATCTATGAGCTGTCTGGTCTTCACCGGGTTGGAGAAGGTGCTAAGGACAGGGCAGATCTGAACGTTCCCCCAAAGGCCAACCCCATTGGCTACAGTGTGAAAAGCACCAGGGTTCACACTGGCCAAGTTCCCTTATTTGAGAGATGCCCCCCTTCCCTCACCCTATATAAATGCCATTCATTTGTCAAGGCCCAGAGAGTTCCTGCCTTCTCATACCACTCTCATTTTCTACTCCTTTGAAATCCTGTACTACTTCATTACTTAGCAATTGTTGTGTCTTCTGTGTTTATCCTGCCTCCACAACCTAATTGTGAGGTTCTTATGGGCATGAATTTCATTTCCATAGTGTGCAGTGCTTTGTTAGGCATTCAAAATGGCGGATCGAGTGTTGGCAGCATTTAATTCCCTAGAAAGAAAAAACATGTTTTTCTTCCTTATTAATCCATGTGACCATAGAGAAAACCTGCTGACCAGAAGAACAGCAGCAAGTACCATTTCAGGAGCACACCCAAAGCCAAGTTCTTTACATGCATTCTCATATTTCACCCTCTAAAATCAAATGATACCATACCTATAACATGGTTCCCAAAGTGACCCAGAGTACCTCAGGGCACCACGGCAAACTCGCAGGGGTGCTATGAGAAATTTTAAATTTTTGAGAGAAGCACTTGTGTCAGAACCATGCAAAATGTCTGCTCGAGGTAAATCACAGTTTCAGCATTAGATTGCACTATGCGTCACATCTTAGTGAAGCTTGGTTTTCAGCAGTTGCTATGATGAGAACCAAGTATGATGCAAAAGTCAATGTGGAAGAGAAAATCCGATTCCAAAGTTTAAGAAATTGTGTAACACTCAGTAGGCACACACATTCCTTTAGTAAGTACTGTGGTTACTTAAACATTAAATTATTGTTTTTTCACTCAATATATATTTTTTCAAAAGGCTACTAAATTGTGTGAATGTAAATATGTATTAGGTTGTTTGGAATTAAGCACTTAATAAAGGAACAGTTAGATATTTCTTTGGCATAGGGCTCTGTGAAACAATTACTGAGACACTAAGGGATTTGTGAAAAGAGAAAGTTTAGAAATCTCTGCCCTGTAAGTTTCATATCATTGCCTTCATGTTGTAGTTGAAGAAGCCGGTAACCTAGAGTGCTGAGGAACTTCCTAGGGGCACGTACCAGTCAGTGTCAGACCTGGGATTCCATTCCAGGTTCCTCGCATATAAAACCCACGTTTTTAACACTGGGTTTACTTTAAGATGTTTCAGCTCGACTCCTGGAGGCAGTCACCATAGAGAAAGCAGATGGTCCATGCAGACGCAATAGTGGGAGAAGATTTCCCCTGGGGCTAAGAGAGGGCGCTGGGAGGTCACAGAAAGTAGCAGGGTGAGTGACCCTGGCTGTTCCTGACCACCAGCTATTCCCACAATGGAAATTTACACTGAGGGATTAAGTGACTTACTCAGGGTCCCATGAGGAGCTCATCCATCCTCCTAGACCATGACATTCCCCCACATTAAAACCAGAGGTAAGAGAGGGTAACTTAGTAGTAAGTAGAGCAGTTCCTGAATTCAGTTCATTCACTTCTGGATCTTTATTCCAATCTCAGTACATTTTCAGGAATGACAATGTGACCCTTTTCTTGTCCTGATAATCTGGGAGTATTTTCCTCACCATTATGCACATATTACTACCCTCTTAAGAGGTCAGTAAAGCCCTTCATTTCAAAATCTGATTTATTTGCATCCGTAATCTTCCTGTTAGCCAGGCAATCTGCATAATTACCTGGCATGCAATGTTTTCACCCAGGCTTTCCAAAATATAGAAACCTCCATAATAATGGAAGGCATTAACTATCTTAAGCAGGAACCCATTTGCAGATTAAATTTGCCAAGAGGTCAGCTTGCAGCTGCCACTGTGTTGCAAACCCCACGTGTCCTCTGTGTCACATCCTGTGACATATCTTGAGAAGAGTCAGGGTCTTTTCCAGTCTGCTGATTCTCTGTTTCAATTAGAATAGATTTAAGAGTCCCCAAGCGCTGGTTTCTAGGTGGCCTTGCACAATATTATTAATAATTCAATCATACCTGTGCTGATAACAGATTACATTTCTACCACCCCACAAAAAAAAGCCCAAACAGATTAAAGGCTACCCCATGGCTAATTTCTTTAGCAGTTTCATATCTGATTGACATCCATTTACCTAATTGCAGCTAGATTTAATTTTCATTTCATTGGCTTAAAATTAATGGGAAAAACCTGTTTACTTTTAAAATATTTGACTCATTCTTTCTCATCTCCTGAATAATGTTGAGACATTCCATGCCATGGGATGAATCCTATAATTTATCAGTTTCCATTCTCTGAACTCATTTCAGCTGAGTCTAGCTATTTACCATTCGAAGTCTCATATGAAGTTTAATCTTTCATTACAAATAATTTCATTTTTATGGGAGCTCAATAATGAGAAGGGCAGCAGGGTGTTCATTTGGAATTTCAGAAAATTTTAGAGACAGAAATAATTTAAAAGAGCTATATAGCGTGGATTCAAAAGCTAGTTTGATCATTTGTGAGCTGCAATGCCCGGAATAGGTTACTGAACCCAGATGTGAGACAAGGGTGAGACAAGTGGGGTGCCTCAAGTGAAAAATTCAGAGAGGTGCTCACTCTCAGGGTTGTGCAAGTATACAGTCGGCACTCGCACAACCCTGGTGAGTACATCCTTCCTTAAATTGTGTGCCCTAGGCTTATAGCTTGCTTCACTCTAGTCCTGGCCCTGATCTCTGAGCATCGGTTGTGTCATCCGCAGAAGGGTGCTGATAATAGCAACTTTCTTCATGGTAGTGCAGTGAGGATGAAATGAAAGAAGCACTTAGCATATTCCTAGCACACGGTAAGCGCTCAATAAATGCTCAATAATGTTACTATTAATAATATATTATATTGCATTATACAATTTGATCATGTTACCCCAAGACTTTCATTAGTTTCTTTTTTTTTCCTTTTCTTTATAGAATAAAGTATAAAATTATTAACATGTCCCTAAAGCCCAGCATAGTCTGGCTTCTGGGTACCCCTCTGTCAATATCTTCTAACACTCTTCCTGAAAATCTCTGTACTCCAATCAGTCTTCTCTTGGGTTCTTAAATGCATCATGCTCTATATCCCTCTGCCTGCTACAGGGCCTTTGCATAGGCTGTTCCCAGTCTAAAATGCTTTTCTATCTCTTTTCACATAGTTAACGCTCCTTCATCCTTCCTATCATACTTCATTCATCATTTCCTTAGGGCTTAGATCAGATCTGTCAGACAATTGCTTGACTTTTCAAATAAGTCACAGTTGGTAATTAATGCATTTATTAATATTTGTCTGATTATTTGATTACTGTCTCTCTATCCCACTAGACATTAAGTTTCAAGAGGGCAAGGACCCTTTCTGTGTTGATTGGCAATTTATCCTCATCAGAATAGCATGTAATCAGTGGGTGCACAATAACTAATTGTTTAATGAGTGATATAAAAATAATATTGCCACTGTTCTATCTTTGATAGGGCTACCCTTGCCAGGGACAGGGTATGCACCACTTCACATGGGAAACCATTGCCTTTTGTATTTACAGTCCTTACTGCTTGTTTTTTCTCATAGTGAGCCTAAATGTCTCTTCCCTCTACCTGGTCACAATAAGGTCCTATTTTCTTCCATGCACAGCCACCTTATTTGCATATTTATTAGTTCACAAATATTTGTTGATTGCCCAGGATGGATAGCACACTAAGCCTGGTGGGGTATAGACAAGGAATAAAGGTATGCGTCCTGTACTTAGGGTTCTTTCAGCATATTGGAGGGTGAGTCATACAACCAAAGCTCTGATGTAAGAAAGTGTATCTCTTAAGAGAGGTACAAGTTACCCCAAGGAGAGTGATTCTGTCATTTGAGGAATCGGTGGCCACATCCTGAGTGAGGGGACTTTCTGAGCTAACACCTGAAGAATGAGTTAGGAGTTATACACATGAAAAGTGGAGGAGAGAGAATACAGGGGGGATATTGAGGCATTCTGTACATTTGCAAAGAGTTAGCATAGTCCACAATCTCTTTTGTTCTTTCAACTGTTCATAGTCATTCACTTATTCATTCATAACAAGCACTTAATAAGTCCTTCCAATGTGCCAAGTACCTTGGCATGGAAATATTATATGAAAAAAGATAGACAAGTCTCATGCTCTTCTGGGGATTATGTACAGGTATGTTCAAATCTGTCTATCTCCAAGAAACTCTCACCTAACATGCAGAAAATGTTGCTAAAAATACCACGTGTTCATCCTTATAGGTAGATATCTGCCTAAGGCTTCATTTCAGGCCACCCTTGGGATGCAGATGTCCCGTGGAGGCCCTGTCTGCTCATGAAGGTAAGATGTTCTCACGGCAAGACTGAGTTTACATTTGGCTGAAAGAGTCTGTGTGCTGTGGTTTCAGAAGCACAGAGACAGTCAAGTGCTTAAAACAAAAACAATGCTAATTCAATGTTTGTTCCTGTTCTCATCACTATTCTTACCTACTCAAGATGGTGGGAGAAGGCAAAGGGAAAGGACTGGTGATTTGGAAGAGGCAGTCTTCATAGGGAACTACCCTGTGTCTGAGAAAGACAGGGAGGAATCTGTGGGGCTTACCTTCTCCCAGCAGACTGACAATTTTAGTCCAAACTTCCAAACTAGCCCTACACTCAAGGCAGAAACATTCAAGGAATTTCTCTGCTTAGTAAAAATGGAAAAAAAAATTAAAGGCCAATATATATGTCCAGGAAAGATTGAAATACTTTTTGCATTCTAGGCCTCTTTATTTTTTGATTTCCTTGTTTTCAATTTCTTTTTTTCTGAATCTATCACATTAAAACAACTTGCTCAGCCTCCTGATCTCCCATTTACCCTTACCTGATTACCCCACAGGGGATGGTCCTTCATTTGTATTGTTCATCTCTATTTTGAAAAGGTGAAATTCAGTTGAGACATGAAGAATTTGAGGCACTTGACCATACTTAAATAAATACAATAAATATACTTCAGGTACCACTCAGTAATTCAAGTGCAAGGGCTACAAGCTAAACTCTTAAATCCTTTGTAATGAATTAAACTGTAAGGAGAAATCCTTAAAAGCGATGGAACTATTTAGTCTCCATTTGCCTCCTGTGTTCTACTGAAATGGGCCTGGCTCAGTGCTTTCCACCCTCCGCTCATGTGGTCTTTGGTAGGATTTTTGGTCTGGGCCAACCCAACTCCGAATCTATAAGGTTCTAAAGAATCAGCAGAGAAAATGACACAGGGTGGAGAGCAGGTGGCTTGGAGAGGCAGTATTAACTATGTATATATGAAATCACAACAGGTATAAATATTTAATTTCCAATGTTTGAAAGA
Source organism: Lemur catta (assembly GCF_020740605.2). Classification (NCBI taxonomy): domain Eukaryota; kingdom Metazoa; phylum Chordata; class Mammalia; order Primates; family Lemuridae; genus Lemur; species Lemur catta. Next base: position 11,160,999 of record NC_059132.1, read on the forward strand.
GAAAAGAGGGTTTCTGTGAAAGTGGACTTTAATTCATATGTAAATTAATTATCATTCATGACATTCCTCGCACAAATCATTATTTCAGAAAACGATGCAATGATTTAAAACCAATATTGACATTTTGAATGTTACAATACTTTTAAAGATTTATCGCAGTATATTTTCCCCTCCCCCTAAAGAAGACCTTCTATCTTGAGCAAGATGAAATGCAAAATGGAGGCCACATAGTTTCTGTTTGTCAAGGTTGTGTAACTGGGGCTCAGAGGAAACCACCCATGGGGTCCTCAGGGGAACAGTGGTGAGAGGGTGGTGGCAGTTTACACACCTGTCCTCTTGGACTGAATGCCAGCACCTCCTTATAAGCTATGTAAAGGTCACCTCCAAAAGTTAATGATCTGTATGTTTTCCTGGGCAACCGGTCTACTCTTTGGTGATCTTTAACTTTAGTAAGTATCTACAACTATCTCCCAATTTGATCGCCTGGCATAATCAGCTAAAAAAAGTACTTAAAATCTGGGAACCGATTAGGCATCCATACTGTGTAAAGAAAGCTGTTGCCACAGTGGCCCTAATTTAAGGACAAACCGTCAGTAGATGGGGACACTGGCAAAGAATAAAAGTTGTATACTGATGAATAAATACAGGATTGGGTTTTATGAACAAAGCCATTTCCTTTGGCCACATGATGATGCAGAAAGCAAATTTGGTAGCCCAAATGGGAGCTCCAAAGAGACCTAGTAGGAGTTGACACATCTCGTGTGGTACAGTTTGGGGTCTGGGTATGTAAAGTCCTTCTCTAGCTCAAAAGTATCTCCCTAACCAGCCCTCCGTGCTCAGCATTAGAACCAGCAGTGGCTTCCACGAAGGCCATTCTCATAAAGATGTCCCAGTTAAAATACACTGTTATAGAACTAAAAATCAAGGTGTAATTTCCCTCTTTTCTTCTATCTTCTATATCTATTTTATTAATAACAGCAAATCCTATGGTCCTATGTACTACGTCACTCTCCAACATGTCCTCCATCTTCGCTACCACCAGTCTGGTCCACACCACCATCGTCTTCCATCTGGGCTTTGCAACAGCTTTCTCACAGGTTTTCCTGCTTCCAGTTTTGCCCCGTGAAATCTACTATACTTTTCCAAGTAGCCAGAGAAACACATTTTTAGAAAATGTGAATTAGATCATGCTGTTCTTCTGCTTAAAAATCCTCCAAAGTCTTCCCCTTGCACTTAGAATAAAATCCAAATTGCTCACCCTGGCATTCAACTCAAAATGTTCTTCCCACAGCCCTTTGCATGCCTAGCTCTTTCTCATTCATACATCATCTTTCCCTCCCACCTGATCCATCTAAACAAGTCATCCTTCCTACACACACACACACACACACACACACACACACACACACACAATATACGTACCCCCCTCCCACTACTATGTCTTCCAAACAAGTACCACCATGTGAAATTTCAGCACTCCAGGCATTAAGTTTCTCTCATGAAGATGCTGTTCCTTTACCCTGAGTTTAGCTGTCATGTTCAGGTGCAGACTTAGATAGAAGTAAGCTCTAATCATTACTTTTCCTTAATGACTGACTCACAAATTCACTGCCCTTTGTTCCTTTCCAGACACCATTCTGTTTGGCCCATATATTATGTTATATTCTAAGCCACTATAGCAAAAATCACTGTTTTTGGCATCTTTCCTTTTACTCAAATTCTTGTGCTTGTCTTCTCCTTGCCAATATTTAACATCATCACCAAAAACAAAGAAGACCTTTTCAACATTATTACTACATCTTTCTTTTCTCATCCCTTATTACAATGAAAGTCTTTTTAAAAACAAAACTTAACTGCCTCACTACTCTGAATGCTTTTCATCCTCCAGGGATGGTGAAGGAGTCCTGTTTTTAGAAACTAGACTGGTAAGACTCATAACTTTCACGTTGGGGCCAATTATGTTTCCCATTAAACTGAAAGCTCCGTGAAGACAGTGCATCTCTAAAGGAAATCAATAACTTTATTCACTTTGAAGTGGTTTGTAGAGCATCGGACCCATCATTGGTACTTAAATATCTGTTATCAAATACTACGTTATCCACAACAAAAAGATGCAAAGGGTTAACATTTTTAAAAGGCATTTGAGTTTTTGAGTTATTCAAGTTCTTTCCAACCCAGAAGAATATAAAAGGAAATTCTCACCAGATGTTGCCTCCTTTTTTTTTGATTACTCAGAGAACGTTCTATCTCTTTGAGGGCACAGTAGGTCTTATCATGTATTTGATCAAATGATTCAAGTATGTATGCTGGGCGAAGAATGGCAAGAGATACAAAGCAAGTGATTTCCCTTCCTTCTTACCTGTCCTGGTTGCACCCACAGCCAAACCCAATATCTGACATGGAAGTGGCATCCAAGATATATGAAGTAGATGAATGAATTCATGTAGCTAATGCATGACAAAGCCAGTATTCTATTCATAAGCCAGCTCTGTCTACCAAAAGCCCATGTCCCACAACCAAATGCATTGACTTCTTCCATTCATCTGAGTAACTGTGGTGGAGTTTTCTGGTGCCGCTCTTTGATCCTTACTATATACTCTCCTGGACTATTGTTATCTGTGTGTGTGTGTTTTTTTCACCAAGTGCCTGCCTCAGCTCTGGGTTATTCCTTGTACGGCATTGTATAGGAGCTTCAGGGCCAACGGAAAAAAAAGAGTCCTGCTCAATGGTGTCTATCAATTATTGTGTGCAATTAAGAAATTCATTTTATAATAAGGATCTTCATTTATAAGAGAAGTTCAAAGTCATGTCCAAGGATGATTGATGGTAAAGTAGGTTCCTGAACCTAATTGACTTGTCCCTTCACATTCTTTTATGAACAAGGTGGGTTACGAATAAATAAATCATCTATCTCCCGGCTCCCAATCAATACTCTACTACCACAATGGCTGCCAAAGTCAACCCTTTCGATTCTTTAGCCCACTCTTATTTTATAATCTAGATGTAGCAAGATCTGAGGTGAAGAAAAATGAATAGTCTAATGGACTTAGAAATGATAAGTTTTGTTTTCCTCACCTTTTACTGAGTCCTGCTGTTATATGTGCTACCCATGGATGTGAAGTATTTATTTAATGGTGAAGTGCCAAGCAATCTGACACCTCCCCCTTGTTTAAAATGAAGGCATCTCAAACACAGATGGATACACGTCTCATTTTGCAGCCCACCTTTGCTTCTCAGTGATGCCATCTCAAACTTGGTGCATTACAATTCCCCCTCCCACCCCCACTGCTGGCTTTCCTTGAAAACATATAATCTGGTCCACCTGCATTTTTGTATGTTTAGGCTCCAGCAAAGAATCCATTATGAAAATGACAGAACTGCCAGAGAGAATTATGACTTCACTGCTTAACAAGCTGTGAATTCACTGAGGAGGTAGCAAGGCGGAAGAGCAGAAAAACAGGAGGAGGAATATACATGAAGGGAAACTTGCCCTGGGCTTTGTACCCTCCTTGGGTAAGTTGTTGAGAATGGTTTTACCAGCCTTCCAGAATTTATGTATTTGCTCCATAACAAACCACCTCACTTCTCATTCCATAGTACAAACTAGGATTTTTGCCTTTTGATTGAAGATGGTAACACTAAGAGTGATGATGATGATGATGATGATGATGATGATGATGATGAAAGCACCTACCACTTATTGAGAGATGACTGAGTGCCAACACTAGTAGTACCTAACACAAGTACCTGCTAAGCCTTTGTATATATTACATTATTTAATCCTCACAACTCTTCTATATGATGCTCCCATTTAAATCCTTTAAAGACTTCCCATTGCCTTTGGGGTAAACTCCAAATGTCTTAACTAGTTCATGAGACCCTCCAAGACTCCCTGAGCCTTTGCCTCTCTCTCTACCTCATCTTATACCACTCTGCCCCTTTCTGGAATGGTCTGGTCTCATCTACACGCAAACACTTTTTGTTCTTCCTGTGTTTTGTGATTTATCTTGCCTATAGGCCTTTAAGCATGTTCTCTTGTAACCATGTTTCTTCTGCCATTCACCTGGCTAACTCACATTTCCCTTTAAAACCTTAATATGTTTTCCTTAGAGAGGCCGTTTCCAATTCCCTAAACTAGTTAAGCCTCTCCTGTTGCTTGCTTTCGTAGTTCACTCTATTTCCTCTTTTGAAACTCAGCACTTGAAATAACTATTTAAATATGCACCTTTCCTGCTAGATTTAACCTCTGTGAAAGCTAGCACCATATCTTCTAATTCACAGTTATTTCGCTATCCTCTAGCTGAATGCCTGACACAGGACTAGACCCCGAATAAATGAATGCAAATCAATTATATGCAAAGTCTGTACATGAATGTTTCCATTTCTTAGATGTCAAAACAGGTTTGCAGGGGGGAAGTTTAAATAACTTGTCCAAAGGTACACAGTCAGCAAATAAGGAAGCCAAGCTTTGAATCCAAGACTGATTCCCAAACCCAATTTTATAATCACATCACAGCATTGCCTCCTCAAAATTTCCTCTGGCCATCACAGAAAAAATAAAGACAATTACTATAGAATGTTTATTTTAGAGAAAAATTGAGTAGAAAAAGCTAGCAGGATTCAGGCAGGTGATCTTTCTCCCATCTGATGTCTGAGTTACATGAAAGAAGTTGGGTGATTTTCTATCTTTCTTCACCCTGGGTGGGATGGTGTACCTCCCTAAAACATGGCTGCTGCCTCTCAGCTAGAGGTGGTAGTGGGTAATGGGCAACCTACAGCTACAACCTTTAGTCCTTCCCACAGATATGTAGGGAAAAAATGAAAGTGAGCTTCTCACATTCTGAGAAAGGTTGCCCAGGCAACCAAGACAGAGCCAGAGCAACAGACCCCCCAGCTGAGACATGCCGCAGCATCTGCACGTTCGCCCATACCAGTGCCCCCTTCTGTGCCATGGCAGCCACAGTGTCCCTACACCCTTCTAATGGGGTGTCACCAAAAGACTCACCTGTCCCAGCTGGACACAGTTTGCAAAGACAGCTCCACGGACAGACAAAATAATAGCTCCAGATTCTTGCTATGTGGTCGAGTGATAAACTCAATGTTTAACCTGTAGACCATGCCAGAATAGCAATTCTACAGGTGAAAAGCTCAGGTGTTCCAATTTTGTGGCTTATAAGAAGAAAACAAGTTGGCCATCCAATTAAACATTTATTTAAAAAAATTAAGTTAGACCAGTTTATATATAATGGCAGCCCCTGACACAGCTCTGCCTCTTAACTGCTGTGCAGTTTTTGATAAGTTACTTAACATGTTAATCATCAATTCGCTCATCTATAATATAAACTTAAGTGATTCCCAAAGAGATTTTTTTTTGCGAGAAGTGAGAAAATGCACGTGAACTGCATCATGTGTGGTGCCTAATCAGTGCTTAAATGAACGTTATAGCAATTATTAGGGATTATTAATACTTGGGTTTCTGAAAAGGTGGCTGGACAGAAAAGTTGGCAGTCTCTTCTTTTGAGTCTATCTGCCGGTTTATGTTTAGTGGCAAAAGCAAGCTGGCATCACATTCGCTCCGGTAATAACCAGCGACGTGAGCTCTAAACCCCTCCTGGCACCGGCTGTCTCCACCGAGCACTATAAAGCCGTTACCAGGCCTAATCCAGCACGAAGCACACAGTGGGCGCTCAAGGAACGCTTGCTGAAGCTGTCAACAATGCGATGCGCAGGCAGTTTAAAGCACCGTAGGCATCTGGAGCTTTAAAGGAAATTGGACTGTCCTAAGAGTCATTAAATGAGTTCTTCAGGGAGGGCGGTAACAACGCACCACCTGATTGCTTTGTTCAGAAGTACTTTCCGACTGAGTTCCCCCACGAGAGATGCTGTTCTTTGCTACAGAACCACATGACCGCCAGTCCCTACTAGAAAACGGCTTTTCATGACGGCTCGCCGGGGCGTGTGCTCGTGGAAGAAAGAGGCTGGCCACAGGGGAGAGAGCCCCAAAGCAGGACGAAGCTTTCACCAACCTGCTCCCCGCCTGCAGCACACTGTGGCATCCTATTGTGCTGTGTGTGTGTGTGTGTTTGTGTGTGTGTGTGTTGGGGGGGAGTGAGTGGGTACATCTGCAGTACCCATCCCCCTTTGAAAAACAAGTACAAATCTCAATTCTATGAGAAAATTATTCTTCAGGCACAACTTAATTCTCTGAAAGGATTTTATCCTTTGACTATCAAAACCTTTTTCAAGAGAATTAAAATGGAAAATGTGTAAATGAGTACTTCTCTAAATTAAACTGTTTCTGGCTGAGCAGACCAAATGAGCCTATTCTAGGGTGCACAGTACACTGTGTTGGCTCTGGTCTTTGTTCTTGAGTAAAAAAATTTCAGAGAGGAAAAGCATTCTAGAATAAATAACCTCCAAATGCTAATTTTGCAAAACTAATACTGGTGACTCATTAATGTTTGTAAATCATCCAGACTTTGCTATTTTGAAAAACAAACCCCATGAAGTGCCAATTAATAAAAGATATCATGTCTTATTAACGTTCATATAGTAATTACCAAAATCACAAATCCATCTGCAAAGTAGTCAGCAAACAAGACAAATGACTGTGCTCAGTTAAACAGATTATCAAATGCCTTTGGGAGAACAACCTAATAGCCCCAACTAAACCATGAATCAAACAGCCACTCCTTCTGCCACGTGGACAGGCAACAACAATTCCATCTCCCATGTGCAGCAAGACAGAGCAGCGGGGACATCGGGCAACTCGCCCTCTCTGGAGAACACGCTCGTGTGCAAGTGTCAATGACGCTCATGTACCTTTCTCTTACAACCTTTGTACTGACACCTAAGATGTGGTTTCTTAAAAAGACACAAGGGAAAAGACCCAAAAGATGTCAGCTAAAGTTAAATATAATCCCATTAGCTTCTGTGTGGAAAATGCATATTGGTGACAATTTTCAGTTCCCAACACGGAGAAGAAATTTCATCTTCCTGTGAACTTCTGTGTTCACCCAGTTCATCTATACTTCTCTTCTGACACTTCCTTACCTGTACACATTTCTCATCTCCCCTAGACTGGCATCTTAAGAACAGAGACCATACCATGTCTTACCAGTCTTCCAAGTATAACAACAACAACAACTGATAATAATAATAATTATGATTAAGATGCCTACCATTTCTTATGACTGTAAGTGTGTGCCAGTCCCGTGGATGAGTGATTTAATTTATTTAACTTTTAATTCTTTAATTTTTGTCATTTAATATTCACAACAGCCGCTTGAGGTAGGTAATCCTCACTTTACACATGGGGCAATTAAGGCTTTGAGAAGCTGAGTGACAGGGCTGGGACTCATTCCCAGATCTGAAAGATTCCAAAGTCCGTGCTCTGAAACACTAAGCTAAACTGTACTTATCCCATAGAGTGCCCAGGCCAGGGGCAAGTAAATAGCAGACACTGAGAAATGTTGGTAGACTGAATATCTTAACACCAATTCATTTCTGCATTCCCTTGGTCATTCAGGTTAAACCTTCGCAGTTTCTGCTTTCCTGGGTATTTTTCCCAGGTGTGCATGATGTTATGGATTATTTTTAGTACTGGGTATCCTAAGATGTCAATAAAAGCTCCCCTTACCTTTTTTATATCAGAAAATAAACACCTCTCCAGGACTCTACCTCCTAGTTCAGTGGCTGTCAGGCTGATAGTCACAACGGGGCACATGCGATGGCTTTTCATTTGCACTGGTGTTACTCACATGTTGGACTGCAAGCGAGACAGCAGGAGGCGGCCGACTGCACCTCCTCCCACCTCTCTTCAACATCCTGGGCTCTACGGTCACCTGGGGCGGGGAGCTCCTGGCCTGGTGGCCACTGACTTCACAATAGTCCATGTTTCCTATTGGTGGGGTAGTGGGCTTTTGCTAGTTTAACCCTCTCAGTACACAATATTCTCCCTCCGTCCTGGCGACAGTACCTCTCCTGTGCAGCCCATGTGCTTGTAGGAAGCACACCCATTACCAGCTCTGGAGTAGAACCTTGGTTGCTTTAAGCCAATCAGCACATCCCACTGACTTTGCTGCAGTGATTACTTCAAATCAGAAGACTCGGTTCAGACCAAGGAGAAACCAGATGTTTGCTGGTGCTTCTGGGAAAAAATGCTTCCTGGCTCAGAGAGCTACGAGGAAAGAGATTCTCTCTCCTTGCTAAATATTCTCGTAGAATAAGGAAGATTTAGAAAGTGCTGGAAATCATTTTGGATCTATGAATGAATCCAGCCTTAGCGTTAAGCAAGTTGCCATAGAGAAAACCAAGAGGAAAAATGGAAAGAAATTGCTTTCGATGACATAGCTGAGCTATATAATCAGGCCTTGTTCTGAAGCTTGGACTATTTCTAGATATTCTGGCTACACGAGAGTCTAAATTTCCTTTTTCGATTAAGCCAGTTTTGAGCCAGATTTTCTCTGACGTGAAACCTAAAGATTCTTAATATACATAGGTGACAACTTTGATTGTTTCATGCTCATCCTGGTATTCATTTTTTTTTTTTTCCAGAAAGGCAAGTATGACAGTGGACCAGAGGGGACTCCGTAACAGCTCATCACACACCTCAAGCAGTCAAAATCTACCTGTCAAAATCTGAGTAGAATTGGCTTGCATGATGTAGGGCTATGATCTTACAGAGTGTCCTGAAGTGGGTTTGACACTGGTGAACTGTGTTCCAGTCGCTTCTCTCTATGATAGTCACAAAGCCTAATTATGAAGATGCGATGAGATCACTGCAGGATCAGATCACAGTCACGGCCCTCCTAACAAACAGATAAGCTTATCCCAGCACAATCACACACGGACCCTTCTTGGGTTTCACATAGATTAAACATTTTCAGAGCAATTAATAAATATCAGCTGCTTAGAGAATGATATGCTTCCCTGAGACCCCCACGCTGCCTTTGCTCACAAGAACAACTGCCCTTGAAAACCACAAAGTCAGCACAAATAAGGGAATTATGGGTTTTAATGCAAAACAATCTGCAGCAAAGTGTAGTTGCAGCTGCCTCATGTTGACGTGACAACTTGGATCTGAGCTCTTGGACTTGTAGTTGTGAAGGATGGGCCCTTCGCAAATACCAGAGATTTTGGACACAAGGATGAGACAAGAGGGAGACCCCAAAGGGGGTTTATCTAGAGAGTGAGAAAATCAGGACAGTAACCTCATGCTTGTTATTTAGGATCAGTTTCATGGATGAACAACTCGTGCAGCCTTACAGGGTGCTGTACTTAGAAGGGTCCCTTGATTAGCTCAGTAATCTGTTGTCACTCTCTTGAAATTTGAAATACTTTTTTAGCAAGGGACTCTGCATTTTCATTTTGCCTTGGGCCCACAATTATATAGACCGTCTTGCTTGTTATAGATCTTCAGTTGCCTCTTTACTAAAATCGCACAAGGACAAAAAGAAGAGAAATTCTACCAAAGACCCGCCTTAGATTTTCTATGTCTCCTCTCCTTTCTGACTATCTGTTCCTTCTTGATTGTTTTCTTTGTGTTGAATAAATATTTTTAGCGTGCCACTTAAATTTTCCTAGGGATTTACTATATTTTTGTGTTGTTTTTCAGTAGTTGCTCTAGGATTGCAGTGTGTATTTTAACGTACCACAATTTTCTTTTGATTAGGGATCCTTTTGATCCTTCTGAAGAAGTGATTGTGACACTTATCCTGCTCAAAACATTCCCAGTGGCTTCCCACTTCCCTTAGGATAAAAGCCAAAGTCTTCTCAATGACTTACAATACTCTCCGTGTCTGTCCTGCCACCCCTTCAATTCACTCATCTTTCACTCCACAGCCTCTTACTCCTTTCCAGCCACGCTAGCCTCCTTGATGCTTCTGGAAAACACAACGCCGGCTTTTTAGAGCCCTTGCACTGGCAGTTTCCTGAAATGCTCTTCCTTCAGATATCCATGTGGCTAATTCTCTCACCTCCTTCAGGTCAAATGCCACCTTCCCAATGAAACCCACCTGACCACCCTATTTACTATTGCAAACCTATCCTTCCCCTCTGTGTCCCCTTACTGCCCCCATCCTACTCTTCTTCCATATCCCTCTCACTCAGCCCCACATTTTCTGTTATTTCCAGAGCATATCATGTCTCCTTCTACTATGTGATTTAACTATTTATTATCCTCACTGGGGTGGGGACTTTTGTTCACTGATACATCATTTCACAGTTTCTAGAAAAGTGCCCGGCACATAATAGGCATTCAAAAAACATTTGTTGAATAAAAAAATCAGTGGTGAATCTATGGTTCTGATATACTTGGGTGTTTTTGAAGACATGGATGGAATGTGAGAATAGTTCCTGAAGAAACTTCAGGAGAAGCATAGTTCAAAGAAATGTCAAGAGACTCTCCAAGAAGATGAAGAGTCCATGGTTAAAAGAAAAAAAAGAGACAGGAAAAGAAAAATTGATTGGGAAATGATGACTATTATATCCTTATCTTAGTGAGGTACATTAGCATATTAAAAGTTCTGAGAAGTCCTCCTGCAGGCAAGAAATGAGCTTAACTTTATTATTTTTAAATTTTGACCCAAACTCAAATTTATAAGTAACATGCATAGCAGTTGTGAGTGTGGACTCTGGAGATGGATTTCCTGGGCTTATATCCTGGCTTTGCCATTTTCAAGAGTTACTTTATGTCTCTAAGCCTTAGTCCTTTTATCTGTAAAATAGGGATAGTATCTATATCAGAGGTTTGGGGTTAGGACTAATAAGATAATAAAAGTAAACAGTGTCTAATACATAGTAAGCACTTCTGTAATTTTTAAAGTTAAACAACCATTTGAATGCCTGTGATCTACCAGGTATTATCCTAGATTCTGGCTATACAGAATAGAAATTTGTCCCTGGCCTCGTGGAATTTAGTTCTATAGGCAGGAGACAGACTAGAAACACATAAAGCAATAGATGAACATTTTCTGATAGTAACACTATTATGAAGAAGATAAATCAGGGTTATGGGGCAGAAAGAGGGGAACAGAGGGCTGCTTTCAATTGAGTAGACCCGAAGCATTTTCAGAGGATAGGATACTTGCACTGAGAGCTCATCAGTGAGGAGCCAGCCAAGCCAGGATCTTTCTGGAGCAACAGCAGGACAACAGCCAGAAGGATCAAGGACAGAGGTGTGATGGGGGAAATAAGCTTGGCTTGTTCAGGATTAGATGAAAAGTTCGTGTGGCTGGCCATGGGGAGTACAGGACAGAGGTAGCATTTATAGCTTCAAATAACACCAGCACCTCTGGGCCTTTATCCCATAAGGATGACCCCTCAATTTAATCATTCTTTTTTGGGGGGGAAGGAGAGTGGCTCGAGAGGGATTCTGACAATGGGTCAGTGGTCTTGAGGGGAAAATAGATGCGATCATCACAGTTCTGGGATTCAGAGACAATTGGCCAGCCTGTTTCGACTAGGTTTTCCAAGATGAGGTGGGGATCTTTGCTCTCCACTATCCACAGAAAGGGCAGTGGGGTTAGGTGGATATGAATTATCAACACAGAGGATAGGGGGATATGAATTAAAAATGCAGAAGAAAAGACCTATGCCTGGATCTCGTTGACACTGTGGTCTTCCCTGACACCTAATGTTCTTGTTCTTGTTGAAGTCTATGCTCATTTCTCTTAGTTGCCATATTAGTCTAAAAATTCTCTTTTATGTATTCTCTCCCCACCATCCTCTTTTTGGAGGACAGAGACCAATCTCTTGGGTATAACTAAACATTCAGGAAATAACACATGCTATTACTTTTAATTTGTGAAAGTTTAATTGCTCACCCTACCATGATCAAGTCCTTTTGCAGACATAAAACCCTCCCCACATGCCCAGTGAATATAAATTCTCATCGGTGTTCATTTGACCTTGCCAAACTAGCCTGAAAATTTTGCTCAGTGTTGTGCCAGGGGTGATTTTTTTCTAGTGTTCTTCTCAATGACTATAGTTGAAAGGAGGAGAAAGTGATATCTCTGTATCACTTTCCAGAGGCTGCTGCAATGACACACTGGCAAGAGACAACGTGATGAAAATGTTTTATGTGCGCGTGCTTTTGTTTCCTACCTTACTGTTTCTGAGTGCAGATCCAACCTGTTCCTTATTCTTCTGCTACACAATGGCAAATGGAGGTGAGGGGATTGCTGACCTCCCAGCAGCTCTGAGACAAAATTTCTTAAGAATGCTTGCTCACAACAGACCTCCTTGGAACTATCCAGAAATAGCATCCTCTCTCAACAATCTCTCCTTCCTAGATGAGTAGTGCTTTCTTGACTAACCTAAGCCCAGTCAAGGGTACCCATGGCACCAGTTCAAAGATTCAGGGGTTGCTTGTTTGCCCACAGAGATTTACTCAGATGTCATCTTCCTTCTTACAGTCTTGGCTTTGGAGGCACTTCATTATTCCTAGCAACTCTAGTAGAGGGTAAACAAGAAGCACTGAAAAAAATTCAGGCCACTTTTAGCTTTTCATTAGCAGGTGTGGAAAAGCCTGGATGGGTGGTAGAAGGGATTGAAATTGTCCAAAGTGAGGTTCAAGAATTCTCTATGGGTTATAAGTAGCCTCACCATAACTTGTTCTTTCTATATCATAGTTAGTAGAGAGTTGAGTATAATAAAGTATAATAATAAAGAAGTTATTCCACAAATCTTCAATTTAGACTATGATTTAGAAGAGAATCATGCTTGTGAGTGTGCAGGCATGTGTGTGTGTGCATGTGTGCACGTGTGTGAGTAAATGGATTCACCCAAGCACTTTTCTCCAACCTCCAGCAGCTCACCCATGTCTGGTCACTAGCAACAATCTGGAATATTTCCCATCATCCTTCCCAAGGCATTCCAAACTCTTTGGATTTTCCTTAGTATGTGTGTTCAGACTGGCTTACCCATTCATTCAGTAACTGTTTACATCATGTCACTCTTTTTTCTTTTCTTATACTAGTTGAAAATCATCTCTAGGGAACTGGGATTCTCAAATTCAAGTTCTTTAATGCTCTAGAGTTTATCCAGTTATCAGCCTGTCCCCCAGTTTTCTGTTCTGGTTTTAAGGGCTAAATGGAATTGCCTAAGACAGCAGATCTTTGGACAAGAGATGCTGTGAAGAGACTAGAGTCTAGTGGTCCAAGCGGCTGAATCCTTTTCTCCCAGCTGTTTCTTTATGCACATCCCATTTGTGATCATGATAAATAAGGTCACAGATCAGTGAGAAAAGGAAAACTGCCTCTTGTGTGCCAAAAACACCACATGCTGTATCACGAGGAACCCCTTGAGAAGGAGGGTGGGTAGAGACAGCTATATCCATCAGAGACATCACAGATGTGGTGGTATAAAAGAAGCCTTAAGAATCTGGAAGAATTGGCTTGAAAACAGTGTTTCTTTACCTGCAACAGCATTAAGCATGTTAAAATGTCCATGTGGGAATTATAGTGTATGCTGTTTTAATTAAAGCTGGTTGTATTCTACTTTGGAATTGTAACTAATTCTGTTTGCTCTCTGAGAAATTCTGATTTTTTTTTTTTAAATATTCTTTGCTTCAGCAGCTGAGATTTCAAGCAAGAAAGATTGGAAAATAATCCCATGTGTTTCCAATTGAATGAATTGTTTGCTTGTAAAGTTATTTCCTAAGATTTTTTTTTCAATTAACATATTAGATCCTTGAGGAGTACCCTGGATAAATGCCCAAGCTGCTCTTTGGTTAAGTAGAATAGCACAAAGTCTGTATCCAGGGAACCCAATCCTCTGATTAGGGAACAGGTCAAAACTGTACCTTAATTATTTCTTTTAAAAATCAAAAGATTTCTTGTGATTATTTGGGAGTTTTTATTCCCATTCTCTATCAGATAAGTATTTTGGCTACAGTGCCTGATTCCTGAGGAAAAACAAGGGAAAAAAAAATAAAACCTATTATCAACCATACTTGTAATACTATTAAAGACCACTTAGCTTTGTTGTGAAATTTCTACTTCAGGCAGATTACCAAGTGTCCAGATAGAAGCAAAATGAGACATGCATAAGAGCATGTGACTTAGTGTGACAAACAGAAGCTCCAAGGTGCCCTGGTATCAGAAGAGGTAATTTTTCACGAGTGAAAAACAGCATGTGGGTGGAGTGCCTGGGAGGTCTTTGGCCTCAAAGAATGTATGTGTGACTTTTCCAGGTTTAGCTGAAGCTCAAATTTAAAACTCTATATTTGAAATTTGGACCCAATTTCATCAAAACTGAAAGAGAAATCAGAGAACAAATATCTTTTGAAGAGTGAAAGGTATTGTTGAGGTGAGCCAGGACTATGATTCCAACAACATAAAGCATATTCTTCTAGATTTTCAGCTGATAATGTCTGCAAATAGATAGGGCTAGCCTAGATGTAGAATGATAAAGAAGGTGGAATTTGCCTTTGGTGTGGAAAAATACGAAGTCAGCACTTTTCTACTACAAAGCATTCCTACTCCACCAGTTACCAGTATTTGTTTATGTATTTATTTATTCATCCTATTATTGTGTAATTGAACTTCTACCAGTTTCCAGGCTCTGGAGATACAACAGTAAACCAGATGGACGTAGACCTAGTCCCTAAATACTTACAGTTTCTCTGTGCACCGCAACCCCCACCCCCCCACCAAATTCATATATTGCAATCCTAACCCACAAGATGACAGTATTAGGAGCTGGGGGCTTTGGGAGATGATGGGGTCATGAAGGCAGAGCCCTCGTAAATGGACTTAGTGCCCTCATGAAAGAGGTTCTGGAGAGATCCCTGCCCCTTCCGTCATGTGAGGACACAGCTAGAAGGCACCGTCTACGAACCAGAATGTAGGCCCTCAGCAGACATCAAGTCTGACAGCACCTTGATCTTGGACTTCCCAGCCTCCAGAATAGCGAGGAATAAATTTCTGTTGTTTATAAGCTACCCAGTTTATGATATTTTATTATAGCAGCCTGAACGGACCGCGACACAGCCTAATGAAGGCTGCAGACCACTATATAAGATATAACTATGGATGTGATCCATGCTAACATAGGGGGAGGCCAAGTAGCTCTAGGAGCACTTAGCAGGGCCACCCAACAATATCTGGGGGTGCCGGGGAGCTGTCAGGGAATAAATGTCCTGAGCAAGCGGTATCTTAGCTAAGGTCAGAAAGTGGAGCCAGGTAAAGGAGGATAGAAAGTGAAGAGGGAAGGAGAAGAGAAACAAGAGTTCTGATGGTAGGTCGGAGACGCTGAAAGAAGTTTGGTATGTCTTTGGTGTGACGTTTGGAAGAGGGTGGTAGGCAAGACGGCCAGAGGAGGGAGCGAGTCTTAGAGCCACGCTGATCTGAGACGTGACTGCTGAGGTCTGCACAGGCCGAGCATCAGGTGGAGCTGGGTTTCACTCCCAGTTCTAATCTTTCCCAGCCACTTAGGCAAGTTACTTTATATCTAAGCCTCGTTGTCCTCATCTACGTAAATGGCAGTATACCTACTTCATAGGATTGCTTGGAAAATTAAATGGTGGAACATGCTTGTACCCAGCAGATTGGAGGTATCCAATAAATGGAAGCTAGCTAGCTGTTCCTTGTACAATGGCCAAATATAGTGGCATTTCAGCAAAGAATAATGTCTCAGAGAAAGTAAACTGTGCTGCTATCAGTTAAGGCATCAGCAAGGCTAGAGGTGATGACATTTTGGGGATGGGGTACCTTTCTGATGTGTCTCAGTTACTTATTCTTTATGGGAGTGTAGCCCTATCCTTAGTTCCAAGAGAGCAAAGATTTCCCAGTATAAGCAGTGCAGTCACTTGATAAAGTGCCATTTCGGGCATTGTGCCCACCCATTATCACGCCCATTGCCCTGGTCATTCACGCTGCCTGGTAAGATCCCTAAATTACCATCACATCCCTTCTTTGAGTGGGCATAGGAAGTAAATGAAAAACTAATGCAAGGGTCGCTAATACATAATTACCTTTTATTGTTATCAGCCTCAAGACTCCATGTAAGTAGGAGAAGAAAAAAAAAAACCTAGACAGTTATTATTATGGACGTTTTCTTTAAAAAAAAAAAAGATGGGTCTATTGAGACTCTAATAGTCCTTTTGATTGCTTTTAAATCACTAGGCTCAAACAAACAAAACGTCTCTGCAGACAGACAGTAGGAGGACATTCACAAAGCTAAAATGCTCTCCCTCCACCCCAAAGAGAAGCCTGTTGTCTAATTTCTTTTAGCCCCTGAGGCTGTGGGCTTGGTTTTTCTGTGTGAACACTTAACACACCTGCACTGAGCATTCACTCCATACCAGGTATTGGGGGGCGGTCTCAGAGATAAAGGATATACTTTATCTACTTTATGCCCTCCTGGGGGTCCGTGGTCTGCTGGGAAAGACAAACAGCCAGAGAGTTAGTGTTTTGTGTTTTGTTTTTTTTTTCAATGCTAGCCAGTGGCCAGTCCCTACACTCAATGCTTCCTATATTTTATTAGAGTTCATCCTCCAAACAACCCTTCACACCAGGCAGTATTATCTTCCATTTGCAGATAAAACAATTGAGATTTAAGAGTGGTGAGGAGTAACTCTCCCAAAGGTAGACAGGTGGTCAGAGGCAGAGCTAGGACTGGGCTGGGCACTCTTACCCCAGAGTCTTGCATTTGCAAGCTTGGCCACGCCACCTCCTCAGTCCTCATAGTATGTCCATGGGTTACCATGATGTGTGGTACTAAGTGGCTGTCAGTACTAAGGGCTGTGGAGGTACTGTAGGAACACAGCAGGAGCGTTTGACAAAGGCAGAGAAGGAGAGATAGAGCCAGAGCAACTTCCCAAGTGGGGCGGCCGACGCGGAGTTCTGAAGGCTGAGCAGGAGTCAGCCATGTGCAGAGCACGAGAGGAGGTGGCCTTTGAGGCAGAGGGAGCAGAGCCACACCTGCAGCGGGGCTCGGCAAACAGGATGTCTTGAAGGAGCTGCAGTAGCTCTTGGTTATCTGCACAATAAAGGCAACGCGTGGGCCAGTGATCTAAAATTCATGTCTGTTTGGCTTCTGTATGGATGATGTTTTTATTTATTTATATCCTGCCTTGTCCCACCAAGGTTTTAAGGTAAAATTCATTACATGGTTTTTATGCAGTGACCTTCCTAATTAAGTTTTTCTCAGCACTGTCATGTTCGTCTTTGTATTCCCTGAGCCATATGCAGAGAGACTTGAATAAAAGTTGAATTGAATTTACATACTTTGAGCACTCCGTAAGCAGTTAGCAAGGGCGACTGGTCCCAGAAGCTTAGTGGGCGGGAAGGAAAGCCGTGCCAAAACTTAAAACAGCTTAGATCGATTTACCGTATTTCACAGACTCTAAGGTGCCATTGATCAGAGGGTGTGCTATTACTTTACGTGTTATTAAGAAAGAAAAAATCGTGCAAATTAAACTATAACACAATATACAGCCCCCATCTATTGCAAGATGTACTCTGATTTCAGATGTGTTAAATGTGAAAAAAATGTGTCTTTAAAGAGAAAATACATGGTGATGATCCTATCCTCCACCTCAAATAGAAATTCTAAAGAGTCATGATCCTCTGGTTGGCAGTGAGAGAAACTGAGAACTCTTACACTTTTCTGGATGGCAATTCGCCCAACAACCTAAATCTAGAAGATTCTGCAAACACTTGGACCTAGCAATTGTACCTCTAGGATTTGAACCTAAGGAAATAAGTATAAAAGTTTATAAGGATGTCATCATGGAATTGTTTATAGTAGCAAAAAATAAAGAATAAATGAAAATATTCATCATATATGTTAGAGTTATGCAATAGATTAAAATGGTGATAGAGAATTATTTATTTATCTATTTATAGAGACAAGATCTCGCTCTATAGTCCAGTCTGGAGTGCAGTAGTGGATCATAGCTCACTGCAACCTCAAATTCTTGGGCTCAAGTGATCCTCCTGTCTCAGCCTCCTAAGTAGCTGGGACTACAGACACATGTCACCAAGCCCAGCTGATTTTTAAAAAAGTTTCCTATAGGCAGTGTCTCGCTGTGATGTCCAGGCTGGGAGAAATATTTATTTAAATGGAAAAAATTTAAATAATATGTTTTAAAACTCAAGTAATAAGATCGTTTTTATAGGATGCAATTACTCTTGTGAAAGAAAAAATATTTACATTTCATGTTTACATAGGAACAAAATCTTGAATGATATATATCAAATGTTAACAGGGATTAGATGATGCAATTTTAGTTAATCTCTTTCTTTATGTTCTAATTTTTTAAAAACTGGAAAACCAAACACTAGTTAGATACAGGACTTTAAATAGATAATACACATGTGGGTATTGGAAAATTAACTACCTTGACTTAGAAACTTTATTATTTATTTATTTATTTATTTATTTATTTATTTATTTATTTATTTATTTATTTTTTGAGAGAGAGTCTTGCTCTGTCACCAGGGCTAGAGTACCGTGGTGTCAGCCTAGCTCACAACAACCTCAAACTCCTGGGCTCAAGGGATCCTCCTGCTTCAACCTTCTGAGTAGCTGGAACTACAGGTGTGCACCACTATGCCTGGCTAATTTTTTTTAAAATTTTTTCTAGAGACAAGGTCTCTCTATGCCTCCCGGGCTGGGCTCAAACTCCTGGCCTCAAATGATCCTCCTGCCTCGACCTCCCCAAATGCTAGGATTACAGGCATGAGCCACTGCACCTGGCCGAGTTGCCTTTTTGATAGATATTTTCAATATAGCTTTACATTTCTTTATTTATAGCTTTTTTTAAAAAAAATTAAGCCATACTTATACTTTCCACCAGTATATATATAACTCTTCCTTAATTTAAAGCTTAGTTCATGTAAAAGTCTTATTTTGCAACCAATTTTTATTTCCTTATTTATCAAATTTGGTTTGTCATTGCTTTTTGTCAGCTCTGCAAGGCTTGAGCCATTTGTAATCTTTGAATACCTGCATAGTATCTATCAATCATTTATTTTTTATATGTGATGGTGTAACGTAAAGGAGTAAAAAAAAGATTTCAAGTGACATGAATGCCTAGGTCAAGGAGAAACAGGTCAGCATTTGGGGAACAAGTATATTCTAGTAGGATTCTGCTATTTGCCTTTGTTGTATCACTTTCCTCTTCCTCTGCATAGCAGGACCCCACGTTGATAATCTTTCCACCCCACTTTAACAGCATTGTCAGTCTCAGTGTCCTGCCCTCCTGGTTGCAGATCCAGGCCTGGCTAATCAGAGTACTCTATCTAGATAGCCAGGAAAAATGACTCAAGTATGAAACCTAATCCAAATCCAACAGTCAGTGAACTCTGGAATATTTATATACAGACACTGAGAAAAGAGAATTCTTCTCCTCTGTCCCTCTAGGATTGTGAGCCATGGGACACATCACTGTATTCTTCCCATGTCTCTCTTCTCATTGTGAGTCAGGGGCTAAATCTACTTTTTCTGGCCAGATCGAGAAGCCCATTGGCAGGAGAGAAAATAAGGCCACTGCCCAAGCAGAACAGGACTAAAAGCGAGCACAGTGACAGACAGATGCATTTAATGAGTCCTTAGGGACTGGATGCCACCTCTACCCCTTGCTTTCCCAACGAAATCCCTTGTTTTTTTTTCTGTTTAAGCTTGTCAGAATTGGGTTTTTATCATTTGAAATTTCCCAAGTTCTTGACTAATCCTTGGCCCTTTGGTTACCTTCCAAATCACACTAGGTACATACACATGCTCTCTATGCATATAGAGTTGGCTGTGCTCAGTTGAGTTATCTATCATAAGAGCATTCAAATAGGTATAGTTTTATTAAAATAATATTATAGTTATTCTGAATAGAATATGAGTGACTTTAGCCCACTATGATATTTTCCATAAGCTGTAGCCTTCTCCTGGAAGTATGCCTTGTTGAGTAGTTACTTTGCCCTAGTGTTCAGACTTTAGCCTTGAACTGGTACATCTGTCCACTCCTGATGCAATTAGATCCTCGATTTTACCTTGCTGAAGACCTCGCCCAGTCCAGAAAGCACGGGTTTCCTGGAGTCTTATCTTTTGGGTTCTCGAGATTATCAAAGACCCTTTAGAAAAGCAATGATCATAAGGCTACATAAAATGCAACAAGATTTTATAGACATCAAGGCTGACTCTAGAAGGCAACTGGAAAACAGGACACTCCTCCTCCCACCCTCGCCCCTCCCAAACAAACGCCATATGTCTGTTCACAGTGCATTCTGGCTCACTGCTATCTGGTTGACCTTCGATACTGAAAAGATGCCAAAACACTTGGGACCTAATTTTCCTTTCAGCTCGTCGTTACAGTCATATTTAATATGGTTGAGGGGAAAAAGGCGAAAATTATGACAAGCAGGCCTGGAATTCTTTAAAGTCGTCCATCAATGAGACAGATCTCTGGATATTTCACATTTGTGATGGTTCACAGAAGGAGGACTCTATTGGGGTCCTTGGAAAATGATGCTCCTGTTGCCTGGGGATGTGTTCAGAACCACTTCAGCCTTGACATCATCTGTAGCAAAACTAAGAAGTAGGACTTTTCGCTTCCTTTTTCTTTGTACCATTAATTCAATTCCAGATTACCATATTGGATGCAGAACACTTAATAGAGGAGTTTGCTATTCCATGTGCGGCATGGTAGAATGACAAATCTTCTTACTACATCTATGTTGCAAATGGAATTTCCTTCCCAAATTAAAATAGCTTTTGTATTGGTTTTCCAGGGCTGCCATAACAAAGTACCACAAACCGGGTGTCTTAAAACAACAGAAGTTTATTGTTTCACAGTTCTGGTGGCTAGAAGCCCCAAATCCAGGTGTCAGCACGGTCACGCACCCTCCTCTGAAACCTGTAGGTGAGAACCCTTCTTTGCTCTTGTAGCTTCTGGTGTTTGCTGGCCATGCTTGGCATTCCTTGGCTTGTAGATATATCACTTCAGTTTCTGTCAGTATGGATGGTCACATGGCTGTCTTCTTCCCACGGGTCTCTCTTCTCATCAGGACACTGGGTATATTGGACTGGGGCTGTTCTAATGCAGTATGACCTCATTTTAACTTGATATATCTGCAAAGACTCTATTTTCAAGTAAGGTCACATTCTGAGGTACTATGTATTAGGAGTTTAATGTGTCTTTTTGGGGAACACAATTCAACCCATCACAGCTGAATTGTTGCTTCCGGTTATAACATGCTCATTATAAAAACAGTGAAATTATGAAGAGACATATAAAGAAAAAACTAAAAATCATCCAGCTTCCTCCCACCAAAAATAACCATATTAACAATTTGGTGAACATCTTTTCAAATATTTCTCAGACCAAATGGTTTTTTTTGATACTGTCAGAAATAAGTCAAGTTCAAGGACAGAAGCAGTTTTGTCCTTGACGTCTGCAGGTTTGTACAAATTATAATAAATGATGCTGTTATGTGCCTTTTTTCTTTCTCTCTCTGTTTATGGTTGCACTTGTGCACCTACATCTTTAGGATAAATGTCTATAAATACGATGTCTGGGTAGAGGGAAAATATGCATTTTAATATACATTATCAAGTTATCCTCCAGAAAGGATGTACTAACTTTATTCTCACCAATAACACATGAGAGTTTTAGTTTCTCCCATCTGCTTTGTTCTGTAGATTACAGTATAAATAAGATACATAAGTTTAAAACTTTAAATTTATGAATGTTTATAAATATATTCTTTTTGGAATTCTAAACTATGATTCTTCTTTATTCATAGGTAATAAACATGAATCCATAATTTCATTTGGATTTAAATTTCAATTTCATAATTTGATTTTTAAATCTTTAATTCTGACTCATTTATAATTTTCTTTCTGGTGTATGGTGTGGAATTATAATCCAGAGATTCTGATAGAGTTGAGTTTCATTTTTTTATTTAATTTACTCTAAAAAATTGTATTGTTTGGGAATATAAATGGGGAAATTTAGTGTGTTTCCTGTTCGCCTTTCCAAGGGATCAGGTTTATGTAATAAAAGGCCTTGTACTAATTCACAGAAAAATGCACACTCAAAAAGCAATCAGGGACATAACATTGAGCACACGGTAATAAGCAGTACTTTTAGCTCCAATACTCATAGTTAATTAAATTTCTCAGCATTCATTCTGTAACTACCCTTGTTCTCTCCCACTCAAAATAGCCTATGAGATTGGAAGGAAGTAAATGGTATTATAGGGTTAATCTTGAATCCATTCTAATTTGTTCTCTTTAAAGTGTAATATTGGCACACTTGGGTCTTTTAATTATCAATAGCTCAAATTAGTTGCAAACCATCTCTCAACTCTTTTTTTTTTTTTTTGAGACAGAGTCTTGCTTAGTTGTCCGGGCTAGAGTGCCATGGCGTCAGTCTAACTCACAGCAACCTCAAACTCCTGGGCTTAAGCGATCCTCCTGCCTCAGCCTCCCGAGTAGCTGGGACTACAGGCATGTGCCACCATGCCCGGCTAATTTTTTCCACATATATTTTTAGCTGTCCAGATATTTTCTATTTTTAGTAGAGACAGGGTCTCGCTCTTGCTCAGGCTGGTCTCGAACTCCTGACCTCGAGCGATCCACCCACCTCACCCTCCCAGAGGGCTAGGATTACAGGCGTGAGCCACCTCACCCGGCCTCTCAACTCTTACAGACTTGAAGTTAGACCTGGTTTAGAGAGGAACTACAAATTTTTTACAGGAAAAAAGCATAAGCTCAGAGGAACATATTCTTTCCCCAGAGAAAATCTGCAAGGACCTGTAGGAGAGTGTCCAAATCAAGCTTACTGAAACAAGCAATGTTTTCAGATAAAAGGAAAACAATGCCCCTGCGTATCTTTTTTCCTGGACCCTCACCTGGATTCACTATTGAGGAACATCAGCTCCTAAAATACACCATTCTTCACGCTGGTCTTTTACTGTTAGCTTTCCATGGGGTTGGTGGGTGAGTCTGTCTGTTCTTTCAGCCTCATCAACATGTGTTCAAGGAGAGACAGCCCCAATGCCTTGTCTCAAGTCTCAAGTGGATGACATTTCATGTCAGTGACTTGCTATTATTTAGCTACAGAGACCAGCCTTATCTCCTTAAATGAGTAAACGAATACAAATTAAAGTTTTAATCTCAGTCTGTAACATCAATGGTATTTTCACTACAAGTACTTTCACAATGGTCTCATTACTGCTCCTAAGTGCAATACACTGAGACGTTTAAATTGCCGAATTGCTGCTACATATATTCTTTGAGAACAGGTATCCAGGTAACCATGGCAATTGTGTCTCCAGGCAGGATGGGAGTGGGGTGGGAAACTATTTCATTAATTGAATGGAAGAGATTGAAAAGAGATTTTCAAGCTGTAGATCAGAGAGAGAGAGAGAGAAAGATAAAAAGGTAGATTTCACAATCTTATTTTCTTTTCATTATTAAATTATGCAACCCAGAGAAACTCCAAATGATTTGAAAGGTTGAGAGAAATCAAAAGATTAAATAACAGCAGCATTGTTAGCCTTTCCACATTATTACAGTGGTTGACCTGTACCACATTTTATTTGGTTGGGTTTTTATACAGTTTGATTGAAACTCGATATATCTCCTGAGGAAGCAGAATTGTGTCCTGTGATTTAAGGAGGAAAAAAAGGAAGAATACTCATATAAGCAGAAAGGCTGTGTAGGTGGTATAAAAGCTCTATTTATTTCAAGTTGATAGCACCTGAAAAAGCTGATTTTATCAGTAAAATTCATTTCCAACCTTACTTTCCTGCCCTCCTCCTACCCCTTGGTAGTCTTCAACATTAAAAAAAAAATTATTAAAGGGGAAAGAAATATTGCGACAAAAGGAGGGCATCTGAATGATATGGAGGAAAAAACAAATGTCTGATCTTGTTTCTCAGAGGGGCCTAATATTTTGTTTTCATTTAAAAGGTACTGCGAATTTGTGATTAGATCAGCTTCTGTTATTTAACCAGATATTCCCTTGCGTAACTTGCTGCTTCAACTATCTGACAAATATGTTCCAATGGGCAACTTAGAATTTGTAAAAGCCCAATTACCCAAATAGACAACCTGACTTCTAATATACATTGGCCATAGCTGTAGAATTTTTTTTCAAATTAGGCCAACATACAGTACCTTAGTGACCCATGTTGAATCTCTCCAACTCCCAGGGCATACCTACTTCAGAACTCCCTGCATGCTGTATCATCTAGTTAATTCAGGAAGAAAAATAGACAGAGAACATTAGGTGCAACTACCAACAAACCAGGGAAATGAGGACTTGGATATACTCCTTCGGACCTGTTCCTCAAAGGGTAAATCCGCTTTTCATCAATCACTGGGAGAGGCAATGCAGGAAATTTTATTTACTGAATTGAAGAACGCAACCTAAAACTCGGTAGATAATTATTAACCAAACGGATCTCATTTTAAAACAAACATTTCTCTTCTGCCAAACAGATTTCTATCTTGGAAAGCAGCTAATTCCTCAGAACTAGGCCAGAAATCATGGTCTGAATTATAATAGCTATCTGGGTGCTGTCCAAGTCCAATGTATTGATTATCTTGGTCCTCACTGCAACCCAAAGGCTTTTAGGTATAAGAAGCTGAAGTTGTGCTGCAGCAGCTGCTGCTGATGTTTTTTAAGGGCTGTGTGTCCAGGGCACACCCACTGGGAAAGGCAATCGGAAACAAAAATAGCAATTTGTTTTCCTAAAACTTAGAGGACAGTGGGGACAGGCATTTTCAGCCTCGTCGTCATGGATAACATGGTTATTTATTGTGCACACATGAGTCTAATTTTTGAAGACAGAAAAGCATCATGTGAGTCTATCTAATTTGAGAAAGAATGTGGCTGATGGTATGGAGGAAGGATTGTTCTTTCCAAGCATGAGCTGAGAGAGAGCTAGGGACCGACGCATACATGTGTTGGACATTTCTAACAGCAAGATGTTATGATAGACCCCTGCCTTTTGGCTGCGGTGTTGTCACAGGCTGACAACGCTGACCTTACAAAGACAAATATTGGGGGTGTTCAGTGACTGAAGGATGACCAGAAGGCTGAGTGAGATTTTTTACATTTGGGGTGTTGCTTCTAATCCACCGTTTAGTTTTTGAACCAGTCCAGCCATTAGGCATGTGGATTCCATAAAGTGAAACCTCTTTATCCCTGTGTTCCATTTTCTAAAGTGTAGCCACTTCAGCAACAGCCTTACACAAAAGGGCGTACAATTAGCCAGCGGCGAGTACAGCACGACTCTCCCAGTGAACACTTAAGCATTCAACTTGCAAACAGTACCAGATGCAGAGACAAGTCCCTTTTTCCTTCGTTCAAAGGTGACACTGGATTTTTTTTTTTTTTTTTGCTTAGACACAAGCAAGAGCTCACATGCCAAGTGATGCTTGAATTCATGGTAATCAGGTCCCCCCTTCCCAGTTCTGGGGTCCTGGGGTGTCAGTTAGGGTATCCCATTGAAAGTTTCCCCTTCAAAAGACATTGTAATCAATGGTGTTACTTTTCTGAGCACCAAGTCTGTTGCCTAATGTCAGCATCTCAGATGACTGTGGGGCTATTAGCATAAACTAGAACTGTAAGTAGTGAGTATTTTTATTATCTAAAATCACACTAGTACTGCCAGGCCAAGAGATTACACTTTGTCACTGATTGTGGATGTAGAGAATCGTATCTAGGAGTATATAAAACCTTTTCTATGTCTGATTTGCATTGCAAATGGAGGAGCTAACCAGAGGTCTTAAGGAAAGAACATAAATAAAACATGGCTTGAATACTGTAAATGCTCAGTTCATGCCAGAGAAGGCCAAAGCTGCTACATAAGGATTGTTTCCATCTAAACAAGTCCCATCTCATATATTTTTCTTCTAAAGTGGCTGCCAATAGGATGGGGATTGGGTAGGTGGTGGCAGGGAGAGGATCTATCTAGATAGCTTTGGAGAACACTCAGCAAAAGGAGCTTGAGAAAGGCTTTCTCTAGAAAGCCAAAGCACGGTTCATAATCCTGCATCTCGTTCTTTGTTGAACATCCACACAACTGAAGGAGAGACAGCAACCTGCTCTTCAATTCCGCTTGAGCCCAGAAGAACAAACCAGAGCTCTATACGAGGTTAGTAACCAGACAAAGCGCCTCGCTCAAGGTTAAGAAAAATATTCCATAATATGATGCAAACGCCTTGGTTAGTTTGCAGACATCTTTCAGTCGTCTCAGACTCTGAACTTCAACTCTAGTGGACATTTATGTTTCTGTCCAGTATTTACTCCCTCTTCTGTGACAATGGTACCCCAGTTCTGTTCTGGGATGTATCTCTTCTCTGTTCTCCACCCATGTGCCTTGTGACTGTTTCATAATTTCTAAAGATGGAGCATGTGATGTAGGCTGGCCAATCTATGCACTCTGCCCTCTGCTGATTGGATCAATGCGGACTGGCAGTGGACTCAAATCTGATCAGTCAGTAACAATTAAATTCATTTCTGTGTTTTTTCTAGAACGCTTGGAGAATTGGACTCTCTTAGGTGCTGGGCTCAGTGCTTTGAGTATGAGATGGCTGAGGCTTGGAGATACACCCAGAGAACAGAACCAACAGACAGAAGCCAAGTTGAGAGACCAGAAGAAAGATAAGAGGTGCCTAAGTAAGCACAGGGTTCAAAGCTTTTACATCCTCATGCCTGGGGCCAGCCCTACTCTGTGACTCTGCTTAATGAGGTAATACATTCTCTTGTTGCTCAAGTCACTTTGGATCAGACGTTCTGTAGATCTAACGGCTGTATGCACCTTTCCCACCGTTGTCCTCTCACATCTCACCATCTACCACTTCCTTCTTTGGAGCCACCATAAGTGAACTCTGCGTATCCACATGACCGTGTGTCCTCATGAGCCCATGCCTGTGCTCATGCTACCATCTCATTAGGAATGCCCTTATCTTTCTCTTGTTTTCCTCATGGCCAAATCCTACTAATCACCTTTCATGTTTCAACCCGAACTCACCTTCTCTATGAACTCTTCATTATAATACTTTTCCCATATTCCCCTCAAGGCAAAATTTAAAACTTCCTGTTCTGTGTTCTCATAACCATTTCTCTTACTCTGTAAAGCTGTAACACACTATGAGAATACCTTTTGAGACTGTCCATCTCTCCCATGAGGCTGTGAGTTCTTTAAGAACAGAACTGTGTTTATTCATCATTTGGAGGCAGGAAACATTAAGCACACAGGCTGTCTTTGGATCTAGACTGCCTGGGATTCAAACACTCGTTCTGCTACTTCCTAGGGTGTGTGACTTAAATGCATTGCCTACTCTCTCTGTGTCTCAGTTTCCTCACTGGTAAAACGAGGGGTAAGATTAATACCTACTTCATAGGTAGTTGTAAGGATAAAAAGAGTAAATCCATGTGAAGTGCCTAGTATTGTACCTAGAACATGGTATCCTTTCAGCAAATATTAGCTATTATTATATTTCTAGTGTCTAATAATGCTTGACATGAAATAAATACTCAAAAATATAAATGCAATCATGAGAAGAAGTCTGAAACGCTGTAACTTTTATATATTAAGCAGAAAAGGGAAAGAAGAAATAATTTAATCTATAATTTTATTTTCTTAAATTCATATGTCCTTGTGAGATATCATGAGGTATTAAAGGAAATTTGGCTGATTTGAGGAGATTTGTTCATACTCATTCATTTGTGCAAAATCTATGGAGAGGGCATTACACTTGGCCTTGGGAACCAAAATTGATTAAGAAAACATCCTTCCCTTCTAGGGGCTGATGGTTTAGCAGATGAATCTGAAAGGTAAATAATTATGATTGAGTGAGTATGCAGTAAGGGAAGTGTGCACACCTACCACGAGGTCATAGAGTGATGCTTCCTGAAACTGCTACACAAAAGAATCATCTACGGAGTTTGCTAAAGAACACAGAATCTCAGGCTCCACCCCTGCAGTTTCTGAAATACCAGGTCTGGGGTTATGTGTCTGTATTTGTAACAAGTCTTCATGGGTAATTTCTGGCACAGAAGACAGGAGGATAATCTTTGCCTGGATAGGCAGAAGAGGGCTGAATCGTGGAGATGATACATGTGCCAGGCTATTACAGATGATCAGGAGTTTACTAACATTTGACATGAGCAGGACAATCGAACTTCAAGAAATGTCAGCTCGCCTGGTGGCACTGCTGTCCAAGATGGAGCATACAGCCTGACAGTTGTTCCACTGGTCTCAAAGTATGTGGCAATCACTTTTTTTTATTTTACTTCAGTTTCAACTTGGCTGCACAGTGGGGCACCTGGAAAGCCCTTGAAAACCAGAGATATTTGGGGTCTATCCCCAGAAGTTCAGGTTCAATTGGTCTGAGATGAGGCCAAACATCAGTACTTTTTAAAGTAGTAATAATATTTTTTGTACTTTTTTAAAAGTATTGCTAATAAATGTTCAGCTACAGAACCACCGAGTAGGCAGTTCACAGTACCCCTAAAGGACTGGAAGTGCTGGATGTAGCATCAGAGGCTCTGTGCTTCTGTGTGGGTCAGCCCTGTGCCTTCCAGTTGCCAACAGAGACCAGACCTCTTGCCTGAAGAAATGTCAAAAGAGGGTGATCAAAGTCATGATGCATTTCAAAGGTATATATTGAAAAAGTTATTACTTTTATCACAAAACAGGGTACAACACCATGGGTATGCCATTCACCAGATACATTGACAGATACGTAACAAACATTTAATTCTTAGTGCCAAAATATTTAGGCAGTCTGGGCACAGTAGTAAAGGTGTGACTGCTGTCCTCTTTCAGTCCTGGTACTGGAGTTCGATGATTGTGTACAATCTCAGGTGCCATTAAAACCAAGATTTTTCATGCTTGAGAGGCCCAGGTGAAAGTCTCTTCTATCTGAAGCCTCGACTCACCAGCATGGCAGGGCTTCAAATTCACTTCTGGAGATGAACTAACTCCAGAATTAAATAAAGCATTATTTTTGAGAGTGGGACTCTGGAATCTCTATTTTTTGAAAAAAAGATCCTCTGTGACATAATACAGCTGGTCTACCCTGGCATCTGAGAATCACTGAAATTTATTATCTTTAGCACTTTTGTAATTCTGAGGCTCTGTAAATAAAATTCTGTCTGCCTGAATAAACTGAAAATATTATTATCATGCTCTTCGGGATCCTCCCACAGGAGTAAGGGAATAACTCTTCCTTCCTTTGTTGTCCTTTTGATTGTTTTATCTTGATTTTGGGTGGCCAGATTCTCTATAGTGAATATTTATTATTACAAACCAAGATAAACAATACCATAAAGTGCTTATGCTGATATTTTTTCTCTCCATCCACACACTTCTTTGGACTGGTAACAGCATTTCTGACTGGGGAGCTCTTCCCCACCATTTTCTGGGTCTGGGATCCTAGCGAGACTGTTAATTAAGATGGCTTGCATGTGATCCAAGCTAAAATAATCAGGTTTTCTTTCTCAAGACTTTGGACCCTGAGCTGAGCAATACAAGGACAGAGGAATAAAAAGATTGAGATCAATTCATTCCCGGAACAGCTTTCAGATGAGACAGTCAACTGGATACCTAGACACCCAGAGCTGCCCAGTTCCAGCCCTTTCTCAGATAGACATTCAGTTTGCTGAGCTACCTATGTTCTGCCAGTAGTGTTCTGTTTTGGTAAAGTTAGCCAAATTTGGTTTCTGTTGCTCGCAACTGAAGAACTGAATATGGTACAATTTTGCAAGCAAAGCAGTAATACCGTCTGTGTAGTCTGGAACCTCAGAATCTGATCTGGTGGTAGATTATGGATAAGGTTGGCAGAGAGTGTGGGAGTGAGATTATCTGACTAACCTTGGCTGTTAGGTAGGTGAGAGTCATAAGCTTTAGAAAATGGATGACCTGGAAGGTTATCCACTTCAGACACAATGTTTGCCATGAATAGAACCAGCACATTAGGTGAGAGTATAATAATCACAGTACGTTTGGGGAGTACAGCCACAAAATTTCAAAAGAAAACTCATACCTGAGATTAACAGATGAAATCTATAAAAAATAATAAACAAGCAAAAAGCCAAAGCAATGGTATCAAGTTACATGTCCCCCCACTAATCAAAATAGATCACTGAGTTATAACCTGGGAAATGTAGTAAGAAATGCCCACGAATCTGCACTGAACAAAACTACTGATTGTGAATAAATCTGCAATATGCTGTCTGATGGTGTCTATTCTCCGCATCTTCTTGACCTGTAACTGTTGCACTAAAAATACATAAACATGTACCCACAGAAACATCTATATTTGCAATTTATAATAGGTCTGAAATATAATCCTCCAATTTATTTGCAAAACTGTTACCAATGCGTATGGGGTATAGTTTTATTATCCAGGGAACAGTGGATATACCAGCTCCAAACATGGAGCTCATTGAGTTGTGATGTATTAACGTGGAATAAGCATTTTACTTCGAACTGATAGGAAGTTCACATAATTTAAGTGAGGAAAGGAAAAAATTAATTCAGAGGTGTTAATGGAGTTGGTCAAATACTTGTCATTAAAATAACAGAGATATAAATTTGTACAAAACTGAATTTGATGACTTGCCAGAAGGAAATGAGCCTCATCGAGTGAAGAAGTGAATATGGTACAATGGCCACAGTTTATGGAGGGCTTAGTCTGTGTTAAACATGCACTGAGCCCCTTAGTATACACCATCTCTATTAATTTTACAACAACCCTGTGAGGTAGTTATTATTCTTATTTAACTGTTACAAATAAGTTTAAATGATGATCAGCTACTGAGGGTGTGCCCTATGCCAAACTCCTATGTAAGAATGCATACATCTAAAAATAAATGTGGATAGTTTAACAAGATAGTCAAAGCCAGAAAATAGGTACATATGCGTTAGAAGAGAATTTCAGAAGCTCTACAAAGTAGCATTAACTAGTTTGGTTGGCCAGTAAGGAAGAACTGAAGTCTCCAGTATTTCTAAATTGGGATATGAGCACCGTACTAATTGGTTTCTGTGGGGTAGACTGGGATGGATGTGCATGCAATTTTATTTTCCCTATAAATACCATGTTATGTCAGCATTTCCTGAGGAAGAGAGGATCAGCCAGTTTGGTTTTACCAAGAGAGAGTTTTTTTCAACTTGGGGAGCTATCTAAAGCTACTCTCTCTTCCTCCTCTGAACACCTCACTCTTGGAAGGTATTTTCTTGGCATTTGTTCTCTAGAACCTCCAAGTGTATAAGGATACTTTAATAAAAATACTGCCCTGCTAACCTGGAATGATCATCATTGAAATGATGCCTGTGCCAGATCAGCTGGACCTCCAGAAAATGTACGAACTGAAGAGAGTCCAGATCTGTAGAGAAGCAAACATGCCAAGTGCATACATGTCTACATATATTGAGTTGAGGATATGATGGCAATGACACTATTGAGTGTTTCCTTCACTTATCTGTTACCCAAAGGGACCTATTTTCTGGTCAGTAAAATAAGTCAAGCATAATCCCGCAATGTGGGCATTCCCAAAGTTCACTGACCATCACAATAAAAATAGCCAGTGTTTCTTTGAATACTTACTATATACCAAGAGCCATGATGAATATCCTATCCTCCCAACAGTCCTGCCAAATAGGTCTCATTTCCCTCCTTCAGAAGTGAGATAATAGACCCAGTCAGGTGGAATTATTTGGCTATTAACACATCTAGGGAGAGGCAAAACCATAATATAAACCTAAACAGTCTTCACCAAGAGCTTACGCTCTACCAGTTACACTAAAATAGAACATACTGGGGTTGGAGCCTAGGAATCAGAATAATTAAAAGCCCCCAGATGATTTTTTAGGCATCCAGCTCAATAGTGGTCCAAAAATCCATTGGTAAGTCTTTCAGGTGTGTGTACCTCACGTGGGGGTCTTGTTACATTGCAAATACTGATTCAGTAGGTCTGGGTCTGGGCCTGAGAGTGCTGATGCCAACATTGCTGATGCACAGACCATACTGTGAGCAGCAAGTCAAGGGGTGGAGGGGGGCTTTTAATTATTCTAATTCCTAGGCCCCAACCCCAGATATTATATTTTAGCATAATTGGTAGAGTGTGAGATCATACGATGTTTATAATTGTTCTCTAAGAAAAATCATGAGTTACATCCCCAGAGAAATTGTAAGTGCCTGAAGTATCTTATAAAGCACCTCCAACCCCTAGCAGTGCCAGCCCCATAGAAATAGTTATTCAATGAATGCTTGGTAAGCAATTCTTGAGAGAAATATTCTGACTCTTAAAACCCAAAACAAGAACTGGAACAAAGGGGCTTTCTTGTTCTTACAGTGCAGGGACCCTGATTTACTTGCACCAGAAGAGGTCACGGATTCTGTCCCTGTATCTGGTCACTTGACAGGTTATCAGTGACGACAGTCCTCCTTCTAAAGTCTGGAAAAGAATGGGATCTAAAGAGATTCCAACAATGTCCTTAGAATGCACAGCAAAGGTAACAGACGTGTAATTCAGGACTTAAAACAACTGTGAAAAAATTCTGCATATCAAAGTCTCATTTATTTGTTGTTCAAAATTTTTCATATTAGTTCTTACAATTTATTCTCCTATGCACTCTAATCCCACGAATGAAAAAACTCAGCTGAATTCTTGACTCCCTGCTCTTCATTTTCCCCAACTATATAGAACTGTCATCACAGAAAATTGCCCTGGTCACTCCCCAAAGAGCTTGCTCAAGATTTTATCAACCTTTGTTTGACCAAAGATTAGCCTTTTGATCTTGGGGAAAAAAAATATGTCCAACTCAGACAGTCGGCTTTTGAAATAACCCAGAATATTGTTATCCTGCATGCTTATTTTAGAAACACTTCAAACTTACTGTGCTCCTCATCTCCTCCCATGGCTCTGCCCGAACCAACCACACACACCGGTTCATAAATTGAGAGCACACCTCTTTCCAGAAGGTGATATATGTACATATAAGTATATTTCTATCTCAGTCCGTTTGGGTTGCTATAACAACATAACATAGACTGGGTGGCTTAAACAACAAACTTTTTTTTTTTTTTTCCTCACAGTTCTGGAGAGGCTGGGAAGTCCAAGATCAAAGTGCCACCAGATTAGGTATCTCATGAGGGCCCTCTTCCTGGTTCATAGATGGCCATGTTCTCACTGTGTCCTCACATCCTTTGAGGGTGGAAAGAGCAAGAGAACTCTTTGGGGTCTCTTTATCAGGGCATTAATTCCATTCACGAGGGCTCTGTCCTCATGGCCTTGTCACCCCCCTGAGGCCCCACCTCCTAATACCATCACATTGGGGGTTAAGATTTCAGCATATGAATTTTGGGAGCCATAAACACTCAGCCTATAGCAATATCCTAAAATTTATATAATACATTTTGGAACTTAAAATTTCTTACTGGGAACACATGAATAGTCAAGTCTTTCTTCAAGTAAAACACAATACCGAATAGCTCATCACCGGCAGTAAATACATGCTTTGTCCTTCAAAATTGAGTAAACATAAGCTGTCCCAGGTGAGTCTTGCTTAAATATGCAGCTTTCTACATTCTGTGTCTGGGAATTCTGATTTAGGAGATCAGAAGTCAGGCTTAGGGACCTGCATTTCATAACCATCCCAGGTGGTCTTGCTTTGGAAGCTCACAGTTGAGAATGAGAGACAGCCATGTAAACAAATGACTGCAATCCAGCATGATAAATTAAATGGCAGAAGTGTGTACCACATAGAGTGCTAGCAGAAGGGAGGGGCATGGTAAGAATTGTACTTAGTCTAGAGTAGGGAAAGATGTTAGGTATGGCTTCCTCAAACAGTGTGTTTAAGTTGTGTCTTGAGAGAGAAGTGAAAGTTCAGCAGGCCCTAGTTGACAGGATATAAGCACATAAATGCATCTTTGTTTGCATGATTTTTGAAGATAAACAGTGAGAGCAATGGGAGAAAGTAGAGGAGTCTGGCACGCATAGTTGTATAGGTTGTACACCACCCAACTTTGGGGCACCAATTACATCATAGTCATCATCACTATGCATTTATTGCAATAATTCTCTGACATATGGCAACACTATATTTTGAAGAAAGGGTCTCTTTTTCTAACTGGTGCAAAGACCAGTGGGCTAGTGGTAGGGCTCGAGGAGAGGAAGTGGGGTGACCACATTCCTTGTTCCCCACTTTTCAGTCTCGCAGGCACATGGATCACTCTGTAAGGAACACGGGGAGCCCTGGAGGGAAGGCCATCACTACAGCCAGCGGTGTTGACTGCATGTCAAAAGGATGTATCTGCTCCAAATATCAAGTGAACTGAGGACTGGGGGAAAGGGGTCAAATAATTGGGGAAGTAGGAAAAGCTGATCTGGAGGAGGATCGGCAAACATATTTATTATTCGTTTTTCTCCAAATGTTGATGCCAAGACATTAATCAAACAACCAATATCCAGTGTTCTTGAGATATAACACCAAGGATCCACTGGTCACAGATCTCCTGAGGGCGCCATGCTGTCAAACTCCAGACACCGTCTACGAAGAGCAGTGGCTTTCACTGCCCAGGAGGCCCCTCACCTGGCACTGTTTCTGGCCCTTCTCTGTGTCTTTACTGGCCCTTCATTTTGTTAAATTGAGTCTTTGTATTCATTCCGAAGACTTCAATTCCAGAGAAATATTTCCATTCCATTTTTGAAGAAAATATCACTAGCTGATCTGTCCACATGACATATTTTCCTTCTAAGGGGAGATGAGCAATCTACCCAAAGTGTGCAATGTTAGCCCTCTTACTTCTATAACCCTCCTTACTACTTTATTACTGTAAATATCAAAATAAAATTCATTCATCCCTTTCCATGTGCCAATCAATGAACCTAAATCTTTATAGTCACGACTTTCATTTCATCCTCACAAGAATTCCATGATGTAGTCATTATTAAACCAAATTTAAAGAAAACACCAAGGTTCAGAAAAGGTAAGTAATTTATCCTGAATCACACAGTTAATAAACAGCAAAGCCAATATACAAAGTCAGGATTGTCTAACCTCAAAGGGCATAGAATATACCAGTACATGATACTGTTCCTACCCACTTTGCTTCAAATAATAAGCTGTATCATCACTATCTCCATAGTACCCAACCTTTCACGACCTTAGCTCTTTTTATGTATTAGCTAATCTAAACCTTACAACAACCACCTCATGCAGTGGGTTTTATTATCTCCATTTGAGGAAAGAGAAAACCATGGCACACAGAAATTAAATTCTATGCCCAAGATCATCCAGTTAGTAGTGGTTAGAGGTAGGATCCAAATGATTCAAAATAGCTGTTGGGATATTGTTTAAAACTGCCCCAAATTTTACATTTTGTTCTCACATAGCAGTCTTAACCCAAGTAAATTCAACATTTTCTAGGAAAATATGCTGACTTAATCAAGTTTTTAATTTGTTCAGAGGGAGTGTGTAGTAGAAACCTGGAAATTCTAAGTCTAAGGTCTTTGCCTTCAAATACGATAATCCTTGGAAACTAAACAGCATTTTGTAGTAAATATGCAAAACCTACCTCCCTAGCATATCGTTGTTGGCATTAGTTGCTTCATTCAGTTGTTCAGTGACTAACTTGTGTTTACAGAGTGGCTGCAGTTTCAGGGACTGGGGAATCAGAGTGGATTGAGATGTGATTCCTGTCTTCAAAAAGCTTACAGTCTGGTGGAGACTTGGAAGGAAAGCAGGGATTATAGTACGGGTATCAAATGCTATGGCAGGCTGGGAGCTCCATGGACACAGGGTCTCTGCCTTACTGTGCTTTATCTCCCCCCAGCACCTAGCCCAGTGCCTGGCCGACAGTGAGAACATGTTTATTAACGCATGTCTGAATGGACAGACGCACGATGGTGGTGCTAAGGCACTGGGGTTTGGGGAGGGGTTAAGTCAGCTAAAGATGGGACAGAGAGGACAATGGAAAAACTTCTGGGTCCTGAAAGGAGCCCTTGAACCATGTACTGAAAACTGAAGAATTAGCAGGAGCGAGCCAGGCAAAGGGAAGAGAGGGATGGGAGAACCAGACAAATGGACAAGAGCACTGTGGGCAAGTTGTGATGAGGATGATAGGTTTGTGACAGGCTTTCCAGGTTTGGCTGGGGGCACCGACATGCCAACCAGTTGAGGAAGAACAGGACGACTAGAAGCAGAGTAGGGAGGCAACGATGAGAGAGAGAGCTCAAGAGGTCAACAGGGGCCAGATCATGTTTCTCAAGCTACGGATTTTGAACCTGACTCTGAAAGCCATGGAGGAGCCATTGATAGGTTTTAAGCTGGGAAATGTCAGGACCAATTTTAGTGCACTGTAAAATTGTAAACCTTTCTCTCCTAACCCTCTGTAGGGATGGCTCTGTTAGATAATGCTACAGTCATGTCAGAACTTAATGAGCAGAGGTCATCCTACCTCCAGTTCAGTTCTAGACCAGACTGACTATAAATCTCCCTCCTAGGCTCTCACTTAGGTTCCCCGGGCCCTGTTGAGAATACCCAGGATAATCCTGAGCCCCCTTTCTCCTACAAAGTGCATTCCATCTGTCAGACACTGTCTCATTACACACCTATAGAAGCCACTGGCAGAAAAGACAAACACACACGCTTGTAAATGAAAGTCACCCAGAATCTGAGCAGAGCACAAAACAGAAGCATAGTAATTTGGATCAAAAACCTGTAGATTTGAATGGAAATGGACCAGGCAGTGTAGACAAACCTAAACAAACTAGACTCTGAGCTCAGGTCAACATGTCTCTTTGGCAGGGCATCAGCCCTAAATCCCAGGTGACAAGTTTTTACAATGTTCGAGGAAAGTAAGTAGTAACTTTTAAAATATTAATATAATAAAATGAAAGGTTCTATTTCTGGCATTGTAAAGTTGCATGGCCTTTTTTGTTGTGTGGGGTACCCCCCACACCCCCTCTCTGAAGCCTTAATGTTATTTTCTGATTATAAAACTCATGTATGCTTATTGTAAAAATTCCAACAATACAGAAAAAATAAATTTAAGTAAAAATTATTCCTCATCCCACAAACCACAGTCAACCAGGCTTAACATTTTGGTATAACCCTCACCCCAGACTTTGTCCTTATATGTACACAATATTGTTTTTGTCATTGTCTTTTAAAGGACTAAAGGAATCTTCAAAGGAATATTATATTAATTGTATAATTTGCTTTTTTCCACTAAATATACTGTGAATATGTATTTACATTCTCATTTCTAAAGCCTGCAGAGTATTCCATTATGTGTATATGGCATAATTTTATTAATCTCCTCTTCATAGACATTATTCCTAATAACAAAAAACCTTATGGATGGGAGAGGCTGTGATGAACTCCAGTGTAGCTAAATCTCATGTTTCTATGATTATTCACTTAAAATACAATTCAAGAAGTGGAATTGCTGAGCCAAATGGTATGCATGTCTCACACGCCAGAAAAATTGTATCAGTGCACTATCTCACTAAACGAAAGGTTTATTTTGCTCTATCTGTAAAAACTTTAGACATTATCTTTGGTTCTAACTTTTGCCTGCCTGATAGGTGAAAAC
Source organism: Lemur catta (assembly GCF_020740605.2). NCBI lineage: Eukaryota > Metazoa > Chordata > Mammalia > Primates > Lemuridae > Lemur > Lemur catta. Next base: position 11,198,562 of record NC_059132.1, read on the forward strand.
TAGCATTACATTGCTATCTATCTATCTATTTATTCATTAATATTTATCTGACAAGGTATTCATTCCTCTGTCACGCAGGCTGGAGTACAGTGGTGTGATCATAGCTCACTGAAGCCTCCAGTGCCCATGCTCAAGTGATCCTCCTGCCTCAGTCTCTTAAGTAGCTGGAACTAAAGGTGCATGCTACCACATTAGGTGTTTCTTGTTTTTTTTTATTTGTTTGTTTATACAGATAGGGTCTCATTACATTGCCCAGGCTGGTCTCGAACTCCCGGCCTCAAGCTATCCTCCCACTTTGGCCTCCCAGAGTGCTGGGATTATAGATGTGAGCCACCATGCACAATCCGTATTGCTCTTTGAATTTTTTATTTATTTGATTACTACTATGCTTGAATGCTTTTTCATACTATTATTAAGCATTTATTATTTTGACGAATTTCATTTTCATGTCCATTGCTCCTATTTCTATTTGGTGATGCTTTTTTATATATTAAGAGTTTTAATTCATTAAAAAACCATATTATAGTCTGAGAATTCAAAGAGCATTCAACCTAAAATCTGTCCAACATCAGTACTGAATGTTTAGACTTAACCAATCTACAGCCAGGAAGATGTTAGTCCCCCAGGGAGGAGCTCTTTTCAAAGGAACAAATCACAAACCAAAAGGGATTTTCTTTAGTGGCCCAATTAATAAAATGATGTGGTCTGTGACCCAGTTTAGCTTTGGCAATTTCTGGTCATGGCTTGTGTGTGTCCCTAGAGAATAGGATGAATTATGGAGTGACAATCTAAGGTGTTTTAGAGAAAGAAGTTTGGCAAAAGCTTATTCAGCTAGCCTGGGATTCATTTGCTTAAGCAGCCAGGTATAAGCTTCAGGGAGAAGGGAATGGGTCAATATATTCACCCCAGCCCCACCCCATGCCCCCATTCCAGTATGGTGTCATGAGTCTGTGCGTGGAGGGGGCTCTTCGTCACTCAGGTATTCTGAGTCCCAGACACACATGAGATGTGCAGAGCATTATGCATGCCTTTTTCCTCTGGGTCAGTCCAGATTTTTGTTCATACCAACCCTTCCCCATTCCCTCCTCTTTGCCTCTAACGCTTTCCTTTCTCTTTTGTGTTTCAGGAGAGGGGAGAAGGATTTAACAAAGTGTGTGTGTGTGTGTGTGTGTGTGTGTGTGTGTGTGTGTGTGTGCGCGCGCGCGCGCGCGCGCACACTCTGTTAAAACAGATAAGGAGGTTTAAGGATTAAAAAAAAAAAAAACCTTAAAGCAAAAACTCTTAGGAGCCAATACAAATCGGAGACCTAATCAGAGATACCATTTCAGAATTACAAGCATAACCTTATTTGATTCTGATCACCCTCAAGTTCACTGTGGAACTTGCCAAAGGTCAAGGTAGTGGCAGAGCAAAAACCTAACTCAGGTGTCTATGACTCCAAACTCATTTTATGAGGCTCGGATGCCTTGTAAACCACCCTGCCAGCTCCCTCTTGCTCTACAGGTGAGGGACCCAGGGCCCAATGGGCTAAGCAACTGGCCTAAGACACCCAGACTTTCCTGGCAGAGCTGAATAGAGGACACAGGCCCCCGAGTGTCAGGCCACTCGCTGTTGGTGCCCTTTAGTGAGCTGGCTCATCTTTGAGATGATGATGCAATTTAATGAAGAAACAGTGAATGTGTACAAATTGGATTGGGGCAATTATTCAAAAACAAATCGTACAAAGTGAGCTAAAGGCCATGATCTTTGCTTAGCTTCCCATTTAGGGGAATTTCCTATGAGTCCTTGTATCAACCCTCTGTGGTCATTATAACCTGTTATCAAATCAAAATAAAAATCAATGCAACCAATTGTTGCATGAGATTTGCTGTTGTCTTTGAGGTCTTGTATAGTCAAACACTGGGCTGACATCACCTAAGGAATTTCATGTTAAAATACCTCCCAGACATTCTCTTCTCAGCAATTGTCTTCTTAGCACCACCAAGGAGTGGGGATCTAGAGAGCTGGTGAGGTTTTCCCCCTTTCCCCTTCTGCCCTGCTCTCTGCCTTTCCGTGCACTGGCTCCCACCTGAATTGCCAGGTTAGTTCTCCACCTACACTTGGAATTTATTATCCCTTTACTATGCAAAGCAGTTAATTGAACATATTTTGTTGCATGAGCATTTTCTTGGGGTCCCACTTGTCTCCCCAGGTGGTTTATCAGTAATTATTCAGAACAAATATGGCACTTTCCATTTCTTTTCTTCCTCCTTTCACATAGGTAATGTTGTAAGTAACGGTATTATCCCATTTCTTATATCATGTTAGTATCCCCATTTTAAGGAGTCTGAAAGTCAATGAGGGTAATTTGCCCAAAGTCACACTACTAACACCTTGCAAAGCCTGAATTCAAATCCACATTTTTCTGACTCCCAAAATTCTGGCTTTGTTTAATGACATTAACTTCCCAACTCATTGTACTAAAATCTTATTATCTTTGCTGATTTCCCACATATTGCATAAAGGAGTTGTCCTCCAAAAACAACAATTACAATAGGTTGACCTTTCAGATCTCATTCAGAAGGTTCTTAAAAAGATAGTTGTCTATTATGAGTAATTTACCTTTCTTGAGGCTGAAAGGCTGAATTTCCTCTGGTGAGACTTGACGTTCTCTGGGCACGTGGGTCCTACAAAAGCAGCCCTTAAATCAGCTGGACATCGGGGCACAAAGTTGGTTTTGTCATGTTAATAGCTCAGTGAAGCAGTTCCCAATTGTGTTTCCCACAACTTTTATCCTATCCTATCCTTTTATCCTCTTAAACATGAGATTCCATGACCAAGTACTTTGGGAAATTGAGATAACAAAAATTAAGTTGGGGCCGGGCGCGGTGGCTCACGCCTGTAATCCTAGCTTTGGGAGGCCGAGGCGGGTGGATCGCTCGAGGTCAGGAGTTCGAGACCAGCCTGAGCAAGAGTGAGACCCCGTCTCTACCAAAAATAGAAAGAAATTATCTGGCCAACTAAAAATATATATACAAAAAAATTAGCCGGGCATGGTGGCTCATGCCTGTAGTCCCAGCTACTCGGGAGGCTGAGGCAGTAGGATCGCTTAAGCCCAGGAGTCTGAGGTTGCTGTGAGCTAGGCTGATGCCACGGCACTCACTCTAGCCTGGGCAACAAAGTGAGACTCTGTCTCAAAAAAAAAAAAAAAAAAAAAAAAAAAACAAAAATTAAGTTGGTGTTTCCCAGTTGTGTTCTGTTAAACACTATTGCGTGAATAGTTAATAGATCTAATAGTAAAAACAAAAAACAAACAAACAAAAAATCAGTTTGAGGTCAAATAATTTTGGTAAACTCTAAATACTCTAAGTTCTTTTTGGAGAGTTATGGTAAATATTAGCATATTAAAGGCTCTGACAAGTCCCGCAAACTTGCTTGACTTGGCACTTCTCAGATTTATTTGACCTCAGGAACTTTTTTGATCGTGCAGCCACAGCTCACAGGAGCCCACTCTGGAGAGGCTTCTGGTTTAAATTCTTGTCTCCTGTATTTTAAAGGGAGTTGGTGGAGGGTCCTCTTTTGGGAATCTAGGCTTGATCCTGCCATTAACTAGTTGAATGACTATGAACAATTCACTTCTCTCTGGACCTCAGTGTCCCCATCAGTAAAATGAAGGTGATGCACCGTTTGGTCTCAAACTTCCCTTCCAATTCTCGCATACTATCATCTACACATATGGAATCGATGGGCACGCAAACCAGAATATCATAATAAACTACATGTGTCTTTATCTCCCTAATCTCATTCAGTCACACAGAGATGAAATAACAATTGTTTTCAAACTATAGAATTCTTAAACAGATAAATATTAATTGACCTCTGTCTGCTAATAAATCATAGAAAGTATTCTCTGCAATTACACTAACATTTACTTTCTCAAACTTTGAGTTTCTCTTTGATCAGTCAATTTTCAGGATAACGAAAAAGTCCAGAGAGTGGTTTTAGTAAAATACAGTAGGATTTCAGATGAGCAACTTGAACTCTCTGTGACTGTGTTTTTCATCTATAAAGAGAAAATGACAGCATGCCCTTCATTCCCTTAAGACATCGTGTCAGAACTGTCAGTCATTGTCATAAAAACTCTGTTGCTATAATCCTACCCCTCTGTCCTGAGGCTTTAGCAGAAGCGTTGCTGGCCCCACTGTCTCTGCGTCCCCTCCCAGTCATTCCTAGAGCCAGGTGGCTGCTACGGAAATACTCCTTTTGGTAGTAAGAATACTAGTATTGTACGGATGAGAGTATGATATCCTAATATGAGGGACAATTTTCTCTGCTCCAATATCACATACCTTAGTAATAATTCATTAAAATTCAGAGGAGGGCATTGTGCTGGTTAATAGCTAAGCTTTGACATCAGTTTATCCTAGGCTTGAACCCAGTACTGCCACCTACCTGCTATGCGTCCACAGGTAAGCGGTTAATATCTGATCCTCATGTTCATCTATAAAGTGGGAATAATACGATTCACTGCAAAGCTGGTACAATAATGCAACACAACAATGTTTGTGAAGCTCTTTGTATATATAATGCTTGGGCATGAAACGTGCTCAGTTATGGCAATTATAAACATCTATTTATTTCAGACATAAAATGCAAGAAGATCCAGGAGAAAACTGTCACCATACCAAGGCCAGGAGTTGGAATCCTGTGCAGCCATCAGCCATCAGAAAGGATAACTGTAATTGGTGCCCGTAGCAAATGTTCCTTAGGCAGCCTGTAATATTAGTGCTGGCCAGCGGCCCTCGTTAATGTTGTCATTGTTCATTATTGAACACTGCCACCTGGTGGAAGAATTGGCAACGTGCAGGCAAGGAAATCGCTAAGGTTATGTCAGGTCATCTGGTCACACAAGGAAGAGACTGTTTTGTCCACTGTGCCCACACTGGTTTCAGTTTCTTGATTTGGAGCCATGCCCAGGGATAGATCTGAGGATTCCTGCTTGTGTAGACTGCCCCCATCCTCATGCAGTTGTCAAACGCACACAAAGACGTGAGCAGTGGGTTTTTTTCACTGAGGCTGGCAGTGTGGTCTGAGCCAAAGATCAGCCTCCTTTGACGACGTTATCTAAAGCAGACTCCCTCCCCCTAATACTCTAAGCCCTCATACTATTTTATTTGCCACATAAAGAATACTATTATCTGAAAATATTTCTGTTTCCCATCTCCCCCTCTTGCCCTAACTGGAATGAATGGAAGGAAACTCTCCGAGTGTGAAGCCAGGCTGGCCTCAAACCAAAGGGCTGGCACAGAGGAGGTGCTCAAAAATACCTGTGGCCGATAGAGTAAAATGACAGTGACAATGCTAATAACCACAGCTATTACTCTTTGTGGATCCTACTTTATTTGCCAGGCACAGAGCTGAGACCTATACAATAGATCATCTCATTTAATCTTTATAATCACCTTCCTTGGAGGGGATAATGTCGCTACCCACATAGGATCAGAAATTTCTAGGTCCTCTAAGTGATCTTCCCAGTTCAACAATCACACTTCCCCTTTGCTACTGAGCAATAATATCATATAATGCCATACCTTATTTAATTCTCTCTCTTTTTGAATCCTTACTATAGTTTCACCCACTTTATAGATTTGAAAGCTGAGTCTCAGAGGAGAGAAGCACTCTGGCCAGAGTCACTCAGCTCAGGTTGAAAACCCAGGTCTCATCTAATTCTAAAGGTCCTACTCTGTTCACTATAAAGCACTGCCTTCTATTAGACACACGGATGAAAAAGGCTTTCTTGATTCTGTCCGGGGAACCGAGATGTGAGTTTTGGCTATGCACTTGAATGAAGCCTTGCTCCCAAGCTGAATCTCAAGCTGGACTTTCCTGTAGCCAGGTCTTTGTTGGATTCTAGATGTCTCCTGAATCTTCCCTTTAAAGATGGTAACTAGCTAAGATTCACTGAGATTTCGTTATGTGCCAGGTGGGGCTCAAATGATCTTATTTAGTCCTTATGGCAGCCCTATAAAACAAGTTCTCACGATGTCATTCCCATTTTACAAATGAGGGAACCAAGGTACAGAGAGGTGCAGTAATTTCCCCCACGGCTACCCATATTCTAAGCCAGAGCCCTGGTGTGAGCCCAGGCAGGAAGTTTGCTTCCAGGATACATTCCTAAGCACCAGCAGCCTCCCCAAGGGGCAAATCCCAGCACATTCTTTCTGCCGCCACCAGGTGAGGGGTCTCAGAAAACCTCAGGGCCACCTCCACTCAGCAGAACACTTCCCAGAATGTTTAAGCTCAGAAAGTGCACTGAAGTCGGACTGGTTAGAGATGCCAGCCATCCTGCAGCTCGTTCTCCTTCCTCCCCGTTTGCAGTCCCAGCCTACGGTTACCCTTCAATTAGTTTCCATCTGTAGGAACAGCAATTCCCTAGGGATACATGGGCCAAAAAGAGAGACCGACTCAGCCAAGATCCAAAAATATCTTCACTGCAGCAAGCAAGCTAGTGATGGAGAGGAGGCAAATTTTCCCTTCAAGGTCTGGACATTTCTCAAAGGCAGCCCACTCAGCTTATATAAGCAGCACGCATCACCGAGGCCCTATGAGTCTAGGACAATCCTGCCAATGATGTGTTAATTGAAAGTTATTTAGGGGTCTCCCACATGCCCACTGGGCAACTTGACTCTGTGCTTATTGAATTGTCTATCCTGGATCGCTAGACCTGGGCAAGGCAAAGGGTTCAGGTGACACACCAAGGACAGTGGCAAAGGCGTTCATGCCATGGGTGTCATTCAGACAGCTTCCACCCTTCCCTGAACCTTCCTTCCAAAGCAACAGGGCAGCAACGGTGTTCAGGGAAATTCTGGGCCTCTTTATATTCATTCATTCATGTTTCCATATATTTATGTACTTATATATTTATATATTTTGAATAAATATCTATTAAGCATCACCTCTATTTCAGGTCAGGATTGGATGCTGAGAACATCAAAGTGAGTTAGACACAGATAGTGGTGTGCTGGTAAGTGGTGAACAACTGGCTCTCTGAGTGTAGTGCTGACATATTAATAAATGTTGGTTGTCATTTACCTTTACGTTAATGAGTAAGACAAACATGAAACTACAAAGACCTATGTCAGTGACATTTGTCAATGACACGAGCAACTTCTTTGCTGAATCAGATGATACTGTCCATAATAGAAGAATCGTTCTTTGATTTTTTGTGTGTGTTATTCACAGATAACATGACATATTTTTAAGTTTAATCTGCATTATTAACATTGCCCCAGCAGTTTCTTGAGTCTAGACAAGCAACAAAAGAATAAGCCCTAGTTTGTAGCATTTGCCAATTTTTACGTGTGAATATGTCCATTGTGCCTAATTTCAAGCTACCAATATTTTGTCACTGAGCACGGAGTTGCGAAGAGATGCACAATATAGATTCACATGTTCTCAGTTGCATAGATTATAGTAAAATGTAGTAATTAGGAAAGGATGAGTGTAAGCATTTATTATTCTCATTTTAAATATACCATATTTACTTATAAACCTATATAATTTGATTTTTGATAATGACTATGCTCAACAACCAGTGTGACGCAATCCGGGACATTTAACAACCGGCTCTAGCAAGCTGGTGTCTGTCAGCTCCAGCACACCACTGGCTGGACACGGTCTTCTAATTCAAGAAGTTTACAACTGAGTTGGGGAAAAACTCTCAGTATGTAAAATACTTTGTAAGAAGGAAGATCAAGATTTCTGAGAGCATTTGGGAGGCAGAGCCAGCCAAGAGTTGGGTTTGGAGAAAGCTTTCTGAGACAAAAATATCTAATCTGAGACCTGAAGGAAAGGAAAGTAGGTATGAACTATGCGAAGGGCGGAAAATGGGTTCCAGATGGAGGAGGCACCCTGTGCAAAGGGCTGGGGCGAAACCGGATAACAGAACCTTTTATAAACACACAGCATTTCATCATGGCTGGAATGAGGTGCTCAGGGTAAGGCAGTGACCTGGAGTAAGACTGGGGGAGAGGAGAGTGCAGAGCCAGCACACAGAAACCATATCAAAAGAGTTTGTTCTAAGGTTACTGAGTGCTCACTGGCAGCTTGTATATATGGCAGCACCTGGGTTGGGGTTCTTATTAGATCCTCTGCCTGTGGTGGAGGAACAGGGTAGGACAGGCGTGCGGCAGCAATCTAGGGGAGAGACAAAGGGTGCCCGCGTGGTGGCAATGGCAACAGGGATGAAAAAGGACAGAAGGAACCAGAATCATTTGGGAGCTTGTATCTGCTGGACAAAGTGAGTGATTGTGTGCACGTGTGTGTGTGTGTGTGTGTGTGTGTGTATGTGTGTGTATTTCTGGGCTGTAGGAGTGTCGAGGGAGATGAAGTCGAGAATGATACTCAGGTTTCTGACAACAGCAAATAACAGAAGTAGGAGATAATGAAGGAGGGACAGGCAATAGACTTGAGGGAAGATGAGCTCACTTTTAGACAGATTAAATTTGTCTAAGTGGACATCCAAGTGAAGGTATCTAGGAAAGACTTGAGTCTATAAGTCTGAAGCTCAGGACACAGATCTGGGCTGGAAAATAAATTTGGTTGCCATGGGCATACATATAGATGACAACCAAAGCCTCATGTGTGGGTGAGATTATCCAAGGCCAAGACAGAATCTAAGGTTTAGGTGTCATTCATTCCACCAGCACTGTCTACTCACCTTACATACACCCACTCTTTTAATCATTACCACCACCCTATAATGTAGGTATTATTATTACTCCCATTTTGTGGATGAGGAAACTGAGGCACAGTACTGCAACTACTTCCCAAGGCTGAACAGGAAGTGGCAGTGCCCAGATTTGAAGCCAGTCCATCTGGCACCAGAGCCTACACTCTCAACCATCATGTCGGGCTGCTCCTGTGTCAAAATACACAGACCAAAGAGAATCGACCTGAGGGTTAGAACCCTGAGGAAATGAATATTTAAGTCACAGAAGAGGAATTTACAAAGGAGACTGTCAAGGGAGGATGGGTGGTGGTGGAGAACCCAAGGCTCATCACCGTAAGGCCAATTTCTTAAGAACTTCCTCACCACAGACAAGGTAATTGAGTGACCCTGTCAAACATAGGCACAATGCATTTACCAACATTCTTTTCTGATCATAAAAGCAATGCTTTATCCTTGTAGAAAAATTAGACAACACAGAAGACACAGAGAAGACAATAAAAATCACCAGTTTCACCAGTATTCAACGACTTAGAAATAATCGTGGTAACTCTTCAGTATTTTTTCGACACATACAAAAAGGGATTTCTTTGTAACATTTTTCGAAGTTTTATTCTAAAATCATACTTTATTGTTTCTAAAGTTGCAAATCTTAAAAATCAGGATTTATCTTATAATCAGTGATGTTTTACAGGTAAATGGCTGATTTTTGTTCTTAATTGTACAAAGAATCCTCCATCTTTTAATTGATGGCATCTTAGATTTGGTGAAATATGGCAGGTCACAGTGTGTGTATAGCACATTTTGTTTACTTATCTATCAGTCAGTGGACAACTGGGTTGCTTCCAGCATTTGACTATTGTGAATAATGCTGCCATAAACATGGATATACAAACATGTCTTCAATATCCTGCTCTAAAATTTTTTGGCTATATATCCAGACGTGGAGTTTCTGGCTCATATGGTAATTCTATTTTTAATATTTTTCACAGTGGCTATACCACCATAGTACAAAAGCGTTCCAATTTCCCCACATACTTACAGACACTTGTTATTTTCTGTTTTTTTTTCTTTTTTTAAAATGATACCCATCCTAATGGGTATGAGGTAATACTATGATTTTGATTTTCATTTTCCTAATGAGTAGTGATGTTAAGCTTCTTTCCATATGTTTGTTGACAGTATATCTTCTTTGGGGAAATGTCTATTCAAGCCCTTTGTTCATTTTTTTAAATTTGGTTTTTGTTGCTGTTGAGCTGTAGGAGTTTTAAAATACATTCTGGATATTAATTCCTTATCAGACATAAGATTTGCAAATTTTCCTCTCATTCTATAGGTTACTTTTCACTGTGCTAATTGTGCCTTTTGATGTATAGAAGTTTTTAATTTTGAAGTAGTCCAATTTGTCTATTTTTATTTTTATTGCCTGTGCTTTTAGTACCATATCCAAGAAATCATTGCCAAGTCCAATGTCATGAAGCTTTTCTCCTAGTTTTTTTTTCAAAAAGTTTTATAGTTTTAGGTTTTACATTTAGATCTTTGATGTATTTTGAGTTAATATTTGTACATAACACAAAGGTAAGGGGCCAACTTCTAATTGTGTTTTTTTCCCGGCTGATTAGCCAATTGGCACAACACAATTTACTGAATAAACGGTTCCTTTCCTATCAATTTGAAACAGTATTTTGCTCATATACCAAATTCTAATGTATATGAATGTACTTCTGGAGGCTCTGTTCTATCCCATTGAGCTATTTGTCTGTTGTGGTGCCAGTGCCACATGGACTTATTCAACGTGGGTTAATTTTATATTCTGAGCAAACAGGCAAATTCCTTCTCACTGTTATTCTCATTTGAAATTTTCTTGGTGACTTTTGCATATTCATTCTTCCTGAAAATTTTGCTGTGAATTTTTAGAATACTCCTCACCCACTTCATCAATATCTCCCCACCCCACACCTCCATCAAACTGAACAGCATGGCGAATAAGAGAGAAATGGATTGACCACGACTGACTTTTTCTAATATTTTGGTATTTCTTTCTACATATGCTCCTCCAGTAGTCTATCCCATCTCAGATAATAACAACTTCATCTTTCTTTATGCTCTGGTCAAAAACCAAAAATCAAAAGCCCACACAAACAAAAAAAAAAACCCCTAAACATACCAAACTTGGAGTCATCTTTGACTGCCTTCCTTCTTTCATACCCCATGTCCAAACCATCAGAAAATTCTATTAGATCCACCCTGAAAAACAGTCACAATTTAACCATTGCTAACCCCCTCCACTGGGTCCAGGCTCCCCTTATCTTATCTCTGGATTATGGTAACAGCCTCTTAATTGATTGTTCTGCATTTACCCTCAGCCCTGCAAAATCTATTCTCATCACAGGAGACAGGACGATCCTATATTTCTGTGTATTCTCACGTTATATATTTCCCTTTCACAAGAAATGCAAATCAAGCAAACTCAATTTAGGGTTTGCTAAGTGGGATTAACTGGTTCATTAATAGAGAAAGAATTATGACAATACCTAATATCATAGTTGTACAAAATGAAAAAAAGAATAAAAAGTAGTAGTAAAATTATATACCGAAAACATCAAAAATTTAGATGCCTTAATAATGTATTCGTGAAAATGCTCCACTATCCTTTTAAAATATAATCCCTTGGACTGCCTGATGGTTAAAATATGATTCATCATATCCAAGACTACTTTTGGAAGATCCCTCTGCCAAAAATAGCAGCTCACGTACTTAAAGGTGAGAGCTGCATAGATCCGGTAATGTAAAGAAAGCCTGAATTATGAGCCTCCGCCCCTGCCCAGCGCTTGGTATCTGTATCTAACGCATCTCTTTTACCTGAAGTCCTAGACTTCGTTAAGTGTTCTGGACAAGGCAAATCTTTTCTTTATTGAAGCCTCAGCATGTCTCCCTGATTTGAACTATTTGCTTTCTCTTCATGATAAGTTGTATCTTACCATGAAAAATATAGTATCTAACATTATCATTCACACTAAATGAGGTTTTCTCATAACCAATATTTATCCTTCATTTTATAAAGTCATCTTGACCAATGTTACAGTAATTTCTGTTAGCTGATTGTGATAAACAATGTTCAATGTGAAAAGAAATTAAAACTTTCTTCATCTGTTAAAAAAAAGTTAGCCTATGCATATCACTCTTCTGCATAAAACCTTCCAGTGGTTTTCCATCTCACTTGAAAGGAAAGCTGGTGTATTTAGGAATGGCTTCATTTCCTTCTCCCATTTCTACTTACTCCACTCCAGTAACACTCGTCTCCTTGCTGATTCTCAAACAGGACATGTATGCTTCTACCTCAGGGCCTTTGTACTTGCTGTTTCCTCTACCTGAAACGCTTTTCTCCCAGTTAACTGTGTGGCTTCCTCACCTTTTAATGCTTTTGCTCATCTGCATTACTGAGGACTTCCCTGACCTTTCTATCGAAAATTGCCCCCCCATCTCAATATTCCCTAGCCATACTTTCCTGCTTTCTTTTCCTCCATAGCATTCAGCATCTTATAAAATTCCACACAATTTTCTTATAATGTTTATTTTCTGTGTTTTTCCACAAGAATATAAGCTCAACCATAGCAGAGAAATTCACTTGGTCAGTGCTATAGTCTCAGTGCCTAAAGTATTAATAGTACCAGCTACATAGTGGATGTTCAAGAAATAAATCTTAAGTGAACCAATGAATTAATATTGAATCTTCCTACCTTGGAATACGCACACAATCCCACTTCCCTTATCCACCAGGGATATATTCCAAGACCCCTGGTAGATGTCTGAAACCACTGATAGTACTGAGCCTTGTATATACTCTGGGTTTTTCCTCTATACATACATACCTATGACAAAATTTAATTTATAAATTAGGCACAGTAAGAAATTAACAATGATAACTCATAATAAAATAAAACAATTACAACAATATATGGCAATAAAAGTTAAGTAAATATGGTCTCTCTCTTTCTCTCAAAATACCTTATTGTACTATATACTCACCTATTTTCAGACCACAGTTCACTGCGGGTAACTGAAACAGTGGGAAGAAAAATTGCCGCAGACAAAGGGGGACTACTATATGCATATATGTATCTTATATATAATAGATACACACACGTGAATCTTATTTATGTTTTAATACAGCTTTGTGGTTTTTATCTTTGAGATAGCTACAAAATAGAAATTAATTCTTTATAAGTGAGGTAGACTTACTGTTACAAAGAGATGTCCGTAATATATTTTTACAAAAAAGAAATTCAAAATGGTAGAATATGACTTCATTTAAAAAAAATAAAAATGTGTGCATGCATCTATATTTCAGAGTAGACTTTCCTCACTGCCCAACTCCCTTACCAGAGATGGGCATAGACTGAAGGTAGGGTAATGGAAGAAACCTCTGTAATTTAAGGAAGGAGCCAGAAGTCCTTTGAGTACAGTGAAGCAAAGAGGTCAGTTTTGGCAGGAGAAATGCCTAATGGACCTATGAATACTAAAATTTTTGCCTCCTCAACACCGTCCAGTCTCCCGCTAGTCTCATCCAGAAGGGAACCCTGATGAGTGATAATCCCTCTGCTTTGTCATCCTAATTTTATGGTATTGTCTCTGTGATACTCATTTGTAGTATTTTTTTACACCTAATTTGAGGCTAATGTGTAGTTAATTTTTAGAATGTTTTACATGTGCTCAAAACAATTACTTTCCCTAGTGTGTAGATACAAGATTTTATATACATATATGTTTGTTACATGATACTAGATATTATGTTGTGTTATTATTATATAATATTCTATATCTTTACTAGTTTTTGGTATTTGTTAGACCTATCAACTGGAAGGAGTAGATCTGTAAATTTCTTTTTACCTGGATACTCAAACTCAAGAAACAGTGAATCCCCAAAAAATTAAATAGAAAGATATCCACATCTAGAAAGTACCTGATGGAACTTCAGAACATTTAAAATACTGTATTTCTTGCTGATTTTCCTTGTTTATTATATGTCTTCTCCCAGTGGAATTTTAATCAAGTGTGATATTTTGCCTGTTCTGTTCACTGTGCCATGCCTGCCCTCAGCACAGTACTGGCACATAGTAGGCATTCTGTAAATATTTGTCGAGTTAATTAATTCAATCACTCCCCTCCTTCATTCTGGATTCAATTTTCTTCTTACTGAAGTTCAAACTTCAACCCTTTTAATGAGGGTCTTGAGTGGTAGATTTTCTTAGACTTTATGATCAGAAGTTTGTGTTTTGTCCTTGTTCTTGGATGAGTGTTTAGCTGGATGAAGTTCCTCTATAATGAGTTATTTTTTTTTTCTTCAGTAGCTTGAATCAATTATTCATGAATTGTTTTCTGGCCCTCAATGTTGTTATTGAGAATTCAGCTGTCAGTCTGATATTCTTTGGAAGATAACCATTCTCTTCTCTCTGGGAAGTTTTTTGTTTAATTAGATATTTTTATTTTGAGATAATTGTGGATTCATAAGCAGCTGGAAAAAATAATATAGAGAAAGTCCTTGTATCCTTTGCCCAATTTATCTCAATGGTAACATCTTGCAAAACTATAGTACAATAGCACAACCAGGATATTGACACTGACACAATGAAGATACAGAGCACTGCCATCCCTACAAGAGTCCTTCTCGCTGCCCTTTCCCACCTATTTCCCTCTCATTTAACCCCCTCCTTAACCCCTGGCAACCACTAGTCTGTTCTCCAATCCTATAATTTTGTTATTTCAAAAATGTTATATATATATATATACACATATATATTTTAAATGTTATATAAATGAAACTGAGAGATTGAATATACAAACTGAGATAACAAATATAGAAACTGACCATGATAATACAACTCTGAACCACAACCTCTGCAACAACCAGTCCAGAAAACCAAACCACAGCCTCTGCAGCATTTGGCCCAGAATGGTCAGGACTTGGTCAATAACAGTTTCCCTATTTTTTGTCCTTACTTCCAACTTAGGACCAACCAGAGAAAACCAAATGTTCCCCAAGCCAACCATTTAAGAGGTTTCACTTCTGCGACTTCTTTTTATTATCTTTCCCCCTTCTCCCTGCTTTGGGCTTATTTTGTTCTTCATTTTCTAGGTTCTTGAGATAGGAGCTTAGATTCTTGATTGGAATTTTTTTTTTCTTTTTTCTAATGTATGAAGCTCAAAGACAGGCTATTTGAAAATACACAGTCAGAGGAGAAAAAAAAAGTATGAAAAGAAACAAAGAACATTTATGAGATCTATGGGATTGTATCAAAAGAGCAAATGTAAAAGTCATTGTCCTTAAAGTGGGAATAGAGAAAGAAAAAGGGATAGAAAGATTATTCAAAGAGGCAGTAACAGAAAACTTTCCAAACCTAGGGAAGGGTATAAATATGTAGGTACAGAAAAATAAAAAAAAAATCACCAAACAGATTCAACCCTATAAGACTATGCTAATGAATATAGTCATCAAACTCTCAAAGGTCAAAAGCAAAGAAAGGATCCTAAAAGCAGCAAGAGAAAAGAAGCAATAACATATAAAGGTGCTCCAATATGTCTGCCAGCAGATTTCTCAGCAGAAACCTCATAGGCCAGGAGAGAATGGGATGACATATTCAAAGTGCCGAAGAAGGAACTACCTACTGAGAATACTGTACCCAGCAAAGCTTATTCTTGGAACATGAAGGAGAGATAAAGACTTTCCCAGATAAACAGAAGCTTAGAAAATTCACCACCACCAGACCCATCTTAAAAAAATGATAAAGGAACTTTTTAATCTGAAGGAAAAGGATGCTAATGTGCAACAAGAAAACATCTGAAGGTATAAAACTCACTGATAAAAGTAAGTACACAAATAAATTCAGAGAACTCTAATATTGTAACGGTGGCATATAAACTATTCATAACTTGGGTGTGAATCACATTAACAGAATCAAGGACAAAATTCATACAATCTTTCAATACACACTGGAAAAGCATTTGACATCACTGTATAATAAAAACCCTGGACAAACCAGGTATAGAAGGAACATATGTTCACACAATAAAGGCCATACATGACAAACTCACAGCTAACATGATACTGCCTGGGGAAAAGACTGAAGCTTATTCTTTGAGATCTGGAAGAAGACAAGAATGCCCACTTTCACCACATTTATTCAACACTGCACTGGAAGTTCAAGCCAAAGCAATTAGAAAAATAAATAAAGAACATCCAAATTAGAAAGGAGGAAATCAAACTGTCTGTTTGAAGATGACATGATTATGTACATTAAAAAATCCTAAAGACTCCATCAAAAGACTATTAGAACTAGTAAATGAATTCAGTAAAGTTGTAGGACACAAAATTGATATGCAAAAATCAGTAGCATTTCTATATGAAATGGCAAATGATCTGAAAAAGAAATCAAGAAAGAAATTCCATTTATAACAGCTACACACACACAAAAAGAACCCTAGAAATAATAACCAAGGAGGTGAAAGATATCTATAATGAAAACTACAAAACATTGATGAAAGAACTTGAAAAAGACACAAATAAATGGAGAGATATTCTGTGTTCATACATTGGAAGAATATTGTTAAAATGTCTGTATTGCCCAAAGTGATCTCCAGATTCTGTGCAATCCCTGTCAAAAACCAATGACATTCTTCACAGAAATAGAAAAAAAAATCTTAAAATTCATATGGAAATGCAAAAGACTTCAGATAACTGAAGCCATATTGAGCAGAAATAACAAAAGTAGAGACAGCACAATACATGACTTCAAAATATACTACAAAGCCATAGTAAGCAAAACAGCATGGTACTGGCAGAAAAACAGACACATAGACCAATGGAACAGAATACAGATCCTAAAAATAAATCCATGCATTTACAGCCAACTAATTTTTGACAAAGATTCCAAGAACATATGCTGGTTCTTTTCAATAAAATGGTGCAAGGAAAACTGGATAGCCACATGCAGAAAAATGAAACTAGACTCTATCTTTCACCACATACAAAAATCAACTCTAAATGAGTTAAAGACTTAAATGTAGGGCTTAAAACTATGAAACTATTAGAAGAAAACAAAGAGGAAACACTTCATGAAATTGGACTGAGCAAAGATTTTTGGAAAAAGACCTCAAAAGCACAGGCAACAAAAATAAAATGGACAAATCAGATTACACCGAACCAAAAATCTCTGCATAGCTAAGGAAACAATCAATAAGGTGAAGAGACAACATACAGAATGGGAGAAAGTGTTTGTAAACTAGATATCTGACATGGGGTTATAATCCAGAGTATATAAAGAACTCAAACAACTCAATAGCAAAAAGACCCAAATAATCCAATTAGAAAACAAGCAAAAAAACTGAATAGACACTTCTCAAAAGAAGACGTACAAATGGCCAACAGATATATGAAAAAGTCTTGAACATCACACACCATTAGGGAAATGCAAATACAAACCACAATGTGATATCACTTCAAACCAGTTAGGATGGCCATTATCAAAAAAACAACAGATAACAAATTCTGGCAAGGATGCAGACAAAAGGGAGCTCTTGTACACTCTTGGTAGCAATGTAAATTAGTACAGCCATTATGAAAAACAAAATTAAAAATAGAATTACCATATGATCCAGCAATCTCAGTACTGGGTATACATCCAAAGGAAATGAAATAGTGTATTGAAGAGACATTTGCAAACCCATGTTTATTGCAGTGCTATTCACAATAACCAAGATATGAAATCAACCTATACTCCCATCAACAGATGAATGGATAATCAAAATGAATACTATTGAGCCATAATATTGCACTAACATAATGAAATCCTGTTTCATTATGTTAAGTGAAATAACCCAGGCAAAGAAAGACAAACACTGCATGATCTCACTCATATGTGGAATTTTAAAAAGTTTATTTCATTGAAGTAGAGAGTAAAATAGTGGTTACCAGAGGCTGGGGGAGGGGAGTACTGAGGGAGGTTGGTCAGTGAGTAGAAAGTTATGGTTAGACAGAAAGAATAAGTTCTGGTGTTTTATTTATATTTATATATTTAAATATTTATTCATAAGGTGATTATAGCAAATTAACAATGAAGTGTCTATTTTAAGATAGGTAGAAAAATGTCACTACAAAGAAATGAAAAATATTTAAAGTAATAGATATGGTACTTACTCCAATTTGATCATTATATAATGTACACATGCATTGATATATCAACTTGTACCCCCAAATATGTATAATTATTATGTGTCAATCATAGATAAAATTAATTAATAAAAAAATTGAGAGAACAATCCCATTTTAAAATATCTATAAAAATAAAATAAAATACTTAGGAATAAATTTAACTAAGGTGGTAAAAGACCTGCTCATTGAAAACCATAAAATGCTGATGAAAGAAATTGAAGAAGACATAAATAAATGGAAAGATATTCCATGTTTGTGGATTGGAAGAATTATATTGTTAAAATGTCTATACTACTCACGGGGATCTACAGATTCCATGCTATGTGTATCAAAAGTTCAATGTCATTTTTCATAGAAACAGAACAATCCTAAAATTCATATGAACCACAAAAAAACCTAATTACTAACATAATCATGAGCAAAAAGAACAAAGCTGGAGTCATTATCATACTACCTGATTTCAAGATATTCCTCAAAGCTATAGTAATCAAACAGCATGGTACTGGCATAAAAACAGAAATAGGATAAAACAGAGAGCCCAGAAGTGAACCTACTCGTGTATGGTCAATTAATTTTTGACAAAGTCACCAAGAATACACAATGGGAAAAGGATAGTATTTTCAACAAATGGTATTGGGAAAACTGGGCATGACCTTTATTCTTAAAGGATATTTTTGCTGGATATCAAATTGTAGGTTGGACATTCTTCTCTTTCAGCACTTGAAAAAATGTTGAACCCCTTCCTTTTGGCATCCGTGATTTCTGCTGAAAATCACTTTCATTTAAATTGTGTTTCCCCTGTAGGTAGTATGCTATTTTTCTCTCACAATTTTTAAGATTTTTAATGTGCCTTTACTTTCCTCAAATTTCATTATGACATGTCTTGGTATGGATTTCTTTGGGTTTATCCTGTTTGGGATTTGTTCAGCTTCTTGAATATGCAGGTTTATGTCTTTTGCCAAATATAGGAAGTTTTCAGCCATATTTCTTTGAGTACTTTATCAGCCCTGTTCTCTTTCTCCTCTATTTCCAGGACTCCTGTGACATTGATGTTAGATCTTTTGTTATAGTCCGAGGTTCCTGAGGCTCTGTTTATTTTTTTTCAGTCTACTTTCTCTCTGTTGTACAAATTGTATAATTTATATTGTTCTATCTTTTAGTTAATTGATACTTTCTTCTGTCTCCTCCATTCTGGTTTTTTTTTTTTTTTTTTCTGACAGGGTCTCGCTCTGTTGCCCAGGCTAGAGTGCAGGCATCAGCCTAGCTCACAGCAACTTCAAACTCTTGGGCTCAAGCAATACTTCTGCTTCAACCTCCCGAGTAACTGAGACTACAGGCATATGCCATCACACTTGCCTAATTTTTTTTCTACTTTTAGCTGCCCAGGTAATTTTTTTTTTCTATTTTTAGTAGAGATGGGGTCTCGCTCTTGCTCAGGCTGGTGTCCAACTCCTGACCTCAAGTGATCCTCTGGCCTCATCCTCCCAGAGTGCTAGGATGTGACCCACCACACTCAGCCTCCAGTCTGTGTTTGAGCCCACTTACTGAATTTGTTTTGCTTTTTGGTTACGGCCTTCTTCATTACTAAAATTTTCATTTGGTTCTTCTTTGTATTTCTATTTCTCTGTTGAGACTTTCTGTATTTTTATTTGTTTTCAAGCATGTTTATAACTTCTTTTTGAAGCATTTTTTTATGATGGCTGCTTTAGAAAATCTTTGTCAGACAGTTCTAAGACCTCTTTTCAGTGTTGATGCTCATTGATCATTTTTATCATTTGGTTTGAGATCCTTCTAGTTCTTCACATAATGAGTAGATTTTTTTTTATTGAAACCTAGACATTTGGTGTTATGTTATGAAGCCTAGATATTATTTAAACTTTCTGTTTTAGCTGGCTTTTTTTCTTTCTTTTTTTGACACTGCTCTAGGAGAGAACAGGTAAGGAAATATCACCTTGTAACTGCCATATGAGGGTCAAAGTCCTGGTTCCTCACTTGTACTCCATCGACACCTGAGAAGAAGTGCTCTTCATCATCACTGGGAGACTCTGACTTCTCACTAGGCCTCCACTGATACTTTCTTGGATAGGAGGAATATGAGTTCCTTGTTAGTGCTTCCCACATGGCCTTCAGTGATAGGATGTTGGGTGGAGGCCTTGTTTCTGCATGGTGGTAGTAAGGTAGTAATGATTCTGATTCATTGATAGGCTTTCTATGATACACCCCTAACAGGGAGAAGGGTGCCTCATCACTGCCAAGTGGGGGAAACCCAGGATCCTCACATGGTTTCCACTGACACTTCAGGGCAGCAGGCTCTCATTACACATAACTGGGATAGAGTCCTGGCTTTCCTACTTGGAATTCTCTGACCTTACCCCAGTGGGATATTGAGATACTTCATTGTGGACTCTTAGGGGTGGAAGACTAGGCTGTCCACTAGGCTTTTGCTGGCATGGGTGCTATGGTGGATAATATGTTACTTTAAGGTAGGACCAAAAAAGGTGTGGCATCTCTGTCTTCAGTGAACATCTTAATTCTTTATCCTTGTGATGGAAAAATCTAATGACAAATGTGCAGAGTAGGAGCTTTAGAATACCAGTTTGTATGAATTGCTACTATGTGATCTTGAGAAGAATTTTTTCCTTTCCAAACCTCAACTTCATCATTTAAAAATATGAGGATAATAATAATGACCTTATAGCAGGAATGTTAGGAGGCTTTAGATAGGTAGTATATGCAAAGCTCCAAGCTCATAGCAAGAGTTCAATAAATGACACTTGCTATCATCATCATCATCATCATCATAACTGTCATCATTGTCATTGTCACAGTAACTAGGAACATCCAGCATAGTTTTGTTATGAATGTAAGTCACATATAAACCAGATTCTGGCTCCCTATGTTAAGATACTTAAAAATGGTTAGTAGCTGTTCTCTAAGGATCCAGAGCTATTATTTAAGCCAGGAGGCAGGAACAAGCCCCAGAGCTGTGTGTGACCTGCAGAAAACTACCTCTCATTGAAAGCTCTGTGCTTTCCCTCTGGGTATAAGCTCACTTCAGGAATAGCTGAGCAGGTTGTGGGGTCTTGAAGTCAAGGCAGATAGTCACAAAATATCTTCCAGCCACTTTGCTCTTACTCTGCTGTGTCCCAGCTGGGCCAGATAGGCATGTGACAGGGCAACTGTCCATTTCAAAAACTCAGTACAGCTCAAGCAGACTTGTCATGCACTGTATGTTGCTGAAGCCGAGCAACAACCTGGTGAGAAAGTGAGGACATTTTACGGGAGAATGGGGATAAGCAGGAAGGCTCAGGTGGGAATAACTTGTCTAATCAAGCTAATATGTGGCTGAGTCAGGCAGGAACTTAGTCATTCAGCACATATTTGGTGGGTACCATCTTAGTTTGGGTTCCTCCAGCAGTCAACCTTGAGTCAAGGATCTAGTCAAGAGTGGTTTTTTTTGGAGATGATCCCAGGAAACACTGGTAGGGGAGCAGGACAGGAGAAGAGGAGGGGAGGCAGCCAGCGAAGATGCATTTTCAAGCAATTTAGTTCTGGGGTCCACTGGAGCTTAAGTCTCCTGTAAAACATATAATTCAGCATTATCCCACCTTAGAGGCAAGAGAGCTGCTACAGTATTTATCTACCAACCCTAACAGTCCTTGGTTGAGGCTGCTTTTGGGAGTATTAATTCCATGATGCCTGAGACTCTTTGCCTGTGGGGTCCTCTCTGCCCACACCTCAGGTGTTGATGTTGGGCAGCCAGACAGGCATGCATGGGAACGGTGAGTGGTAAGGCTACGTGCAGGGCAGTTACTGCAATATAGTGCATATCCAGCACTGTGCCAACTGCAAGAGATGCAGAGGTGGTTAAGAGGGACATAATTCATGCTCTTTTGGATTCTATTCTTTAATGGGAAAGACCTACCAAGTAAGTAGCATTAATAATGGAGGGTTATAACAGCTGTGATGGTGGAAGTAAAGAAAGCTTGGAAACATAAATAGGAGGGGCCCCCAACCCAAGACTTGGGGCAGGAACAGAGGAGATACCCACTGAGATACCCATGGCAGTGGTATCTCAGTGATTTAAGTTACCACTGTCTTGCCTCTGAGGTTTCCACAACCCTGTTCCCTTTGCACAGAATACTCTCTTCTCCATCTTCCTCTGGGTGTGTCATACACATTCTTCATGTCTTAGATTATATGTCACTTCTTCAGAGTTTTCTGAATCTTCACAATGGGTTTTACTTCCCAGCTGTATGTTTCCATGGTAATCAGTATTCATATTAAAATTAAACAGGAGCAGTGCTTGCCTTTTTCACTGTTATATCTTCAGTACTTTTCCAATTTCTGATACATAGTAATAGTCGATCATTTGCTGAATGAAGGAATAAATGATCTGTCTATAGAAAAAGCTACATTCTCTGTTGAGGCTGGGGGCACAGGAAGGATATATTGTAGTTGGGGGTATAACCATTGACAGGCTCTGCCTATTGAGAACTGATTTTCTAAGGCTAAAGATGCAGGTTCAAATTCAGAAATGTCATGGGCATTTCCAATTCATTGAAACAAATAGTGATATGCTGCCAAAAAGTATAAAAGAAATAAAAGCTGTCTTTGGTATCCACCTACCTGCCTTCCCACAAGTTAAACTCCATATTTCCTGCATACCTACTACATTCTACTATATGACCATCTTCTAAGGACTCAGAGGAAAATACTATGCAATTTCCATTCTGGGGAGCAAGATTGTGAGTTCCAGAAGACAGAAAACATAAAACATTCTCAAGATGATAGAATTGAGGCCAGTCCAGGGGAAATGTCAGGAAGTGTGAGCAAAACACAAGGCAGGCAGGCACACAAGAGAGCAAGATTTCCCCTCCTGGGCTTTCTAGAGGTGGCAGGAATAATTTATTATTGTTAGATGTACTAGAACTGCCCTGAGCTCTTAAAACCAGCCATACAAATTGTGAAATATATGCTATGTTTCAATTTGTTCTGAGGCAGGATTCAAATCTCAACTCATTAATCATGATAACACATGAAAACATTCAATGACAATTTTGGTGAATGCTTGGGCAGGAATAACTGGAATCCTGGAATTAGGTTAAACAGCCCCTGTTACCTTCAGTTATTTTTCAGGACCAAGGACAGCAGGATGTGTGTGTATGGGTGTGTTCATAAGCATATCTTCATATGAATATTGTTAAGCTAAACCTATGACAGATTCACAAATAAAAATGCTCTCAGGTCATCAAAGAGAGAGAAGAACCAATTCTAACTGATAGACTACGGGAAGGCTTCATAGAGAATTTGAGTTTGGCTTTCAAAGATGGGGAGAATTTTGACTTTAAGAATAAAGTATTTAACTCTTACTTTAGTTATGGGGTGTAGTTTCAGTAAAACGGAATGTGAAAGTATAGGGTATGTTCAGGGACTTCTAAGTCATTTGCTCTGGCCAGGATATAGTTTGCATGGAAGAAAGTATAAGGAAATAAAAGTGAAAAAGCAAGTTGGATTTGGGGAAATGGAGCAACTTGAGATCTATACTGAAAAGATGTGACTGTCATCCTGTTGGCACTAGACAGCTCCTGAACACCCCTAAATAGGATCATAGAGAATGTTGGTGCTGGGTGCAAGACTGCTTTCTGTAGAGGCAGAAAAATGAATTAGGAGGCTTCAGCAACAATGACAAAGAGGGCCTGGACCTCAGCAGTGGCAGGTGTAACAGAAGGAGGACGTTGCTGATAAGGCGCGGTGACTGGGTGAGGACAGCAAGAGGAAGGCAACCCTGAAGGTCCAGTTCAGGGACCAGGGGATGGTGTCGTTAACAGCAAGGGAACTCAGGAAGGATCCGCTCTCCATCCCACTGTCTTTATCTCCTCGCTTTACTTCCCACAAGGCCTCAAACTCCTGGACCCTCCTGGATCCCCAGACCTTCTCTCCCTCCAGGGCTCCCTAACCTGGCAGTGCCCACCCCCAGCCCCTGCTCTCTAGGCAGACTGGCTTCATGACCTTGGGAAGAATCGCTTAACCTCTTTGACCTTCCATATCCACCTCTTAAAATTAGAAGACTGAAACACAGGATGGTACCCACCTCTAAAGTTCTAGATTTTTTGCAATTTACTTCTTCTGCCAGGACCACATACCCTCAGTTGTTAGACATCCAGAGCATCCCCATCTCCCCACCCGGTGCTGGTATTTAAACTGGGCACAGTACATCACGCAGAAAGCCAGCAGCAATGGTGGGGTTTCAGGTAGCAGCATGGAGGTTGGTAGTTTGAAGGGTAACTTGGACTCAGAGGAGCCTTTCTGGTTCTCAGGTCCCTTCCTGTAGCCACTGTCTACTCTGACTCCTGGTGAAGATACTTGTGTCTATGAGCTGCAGCCACAGATGACTCAGGAGGAATGACAGCATCCGACTTGGCCCTCGCCTCAGGGCGGTGAGCCTTCCAGATAGGCACATGAGCATGAGACTGATGGATGTGGCCTGTCCCTTGCACCTTGCACTTCCTTGACAACTCCATGTCAAGCACACTTTTGAATTAAAATGAGGTTCTTCAAGTGTGGACCCTAGATCAGGAACATCAGCATCACCTGGAAACTTACAAGAAATAGAAATTCTCGGACCCCACCTGAACCTACTAAATCAAAAACTCTGGCAGTGAGGCCCGGCCCTTTAAAAAAAAAAAAAAAAAAGCCCTACCCCTGCAGATGATTTTGATGCATATAACAATTTGAAAACCAATAAATTAAAATATGGAACAATGAAAAGAAAAATACATTACTACTCCTCAATAATACATGAATATATTCATTATTTGGAGCTGAAAGCAGACTCAGTAATAAAACGTGGTAAAATTTTTAGAATGGATGGAATTTAATTTTTGTGAATAGAGACTTTCCTGTAACCTAGCAATATCTCCATGGACAAAGGAAGAAAGAAATTACCCAGGAGCCTTAGGTGTAAAAAATTCAGGTAATTAAGGCAAATATAAGTGGTAGGTTTTTATTTGCATCATCTACATGCATGGGTTCCAAGACATACTCTCTTTTTTAAAGCTATGTAACCTTTGATTTAAATGAAATCGAAACTGGAACCCCAAAGGTAAGACAGATAATTGGGTTGTACTCTAGGGAAATACAGAGGGTTCCAGATCTCTGCCTCCTACCCCTGCTCCTCCAGTGGCCAAGAGGGCTCCAGGCAAGGCTCGTTACTGCAGGAAATAGCTTCAATTCCCCCTTCACTTTGCATGTCCCATGCACAGGCCTCAGGGAAAGTCTATCATATTCCTGGGACTGGTGTTTTAATTAACATAAAAGAGAAAATTTGTTTTTGTTGTGATCATGTTTTTCCCTAAAGACCAAGAGTGGGGAGAAGGGAGGTGAACTTCACCTAGGAGGGGTCCTCTCGGGGAGGAGTGGAGCACGACGAACATGCAGGTGCTTCAATCATCTTTGCAGCTGGACCACCTGCCCAGGAATGTGCTCTTGGTAAATACCCTTAATGAAGCCCCAGAATCTGAGAAGCCTGTTAAATTGCCAGCCCGGGAAGCGGGAGTGACTCAGTCTATGTCTGTCTCCTTGTTCTGTTCTGCAGGGGCAGATGGGACTGAACACGCAGGCTTCATTGCCACAAGGCTTTTCCTGAAAAGAAAAGCCCACCTGTATTTGCATTCATATTTGCAGCCTTCTAGAAAAACAGAAACCTGACTCGCCAGCTGTTCAGTCTTCTCAGAACTCTGTGAATCCAGTTTCCTCTGGAAAACATCCAGTGTCATAGAAATATTCACCAAGAAGGGGTTTCGGGCACCTCCTAGTCCCATGGTTTTTGAACTATTTTTCTTTTACTAAACTCTTCCTTCAAAATAAATATTGCCCAGAAATAGATGGAAATGATTTTATTTCACTTACCCCTCCCCTCCCACATCCCACCATTTCCCCTAATCATTCACGGATCCTAAGGGATTCGGTAAAGCCTAGTTTAAAAACCACTAATATGGTGTTTAAAAAGACAGATGTCCAAAAAGTAAAAGGTTTTTTCAAAGATAACAGGGCTAGAAAGTGTCAGAGTTTGGATTAAAAAGTCTGTCTCTGGTTCTGAGATCTTTCCTACGCAATCCATCCATCCATAAAATTGTTTATTCAGCTGGCTTAGTTTCTAGGTGCTTATTCACTTTTTCTCTGGGCAGACGTTTATTAAACATCTCTGTTTAGGCACTAGTTAGCTGCTGTGGACTCAGTGATAAGCAAAAGAAGAGAGCGCTAATGTCATCACAAATTGTATTGCAGGATAAATGTATCGATTAAATGGTCACACGAATGCATGTAAAATATAGAGGATGATAACAAGGAAGATGATAAGGATGATGTCGACTTTAGATTTGTGGACGGTGACAGTGAATACTGAATGCAATACCAGGTCTGGTTCCTCCCACGTTAGCCAGCCCGGTGGTCCTCAGCCCTGGGTGCACATTGCAATCACGCAGGGGTGGGAAAAACAAATACCAGTACTCAAGCCCCATCCCCAGGGATCCTGATTTACTTGGCCGGAGTGAGGTCTTGGTGTCGGTGCTTTGCCCAAGCTTCTCAGGTGATTCTAACATGCCACCAAGATTGGAAACCACTGCTGCTAGCAATCCCCCTCAGGGAACCTCGTGTGGTTCCTCCTCTGTTTGATTGTGTGTCACCATGAAAAGAGAACATCATGATTTTCAGAAGCAAAATGACTCATGTCCAAGAAAGAAACAGATTCCCAGGAAATCCGGATAAATACGGCATAGACCAGACTAGGAAACAGTCAACCTCACATGGTCAGTAGAAAGGGGAGAGCAGTGTAGTAGAACAGGAAGGACCCCAAACTCACAGAGAAGTCCTAAGCTGTAGCACTAAAAAGTCCCTTCCCCATCGGTCAAGGGAAAGCATTGGACCAGACCAACGGTTCTCAAACTTGACCTTACATCAGCACCACCTGGAGTCCTGGTTCAAATCCAGATTGCTGGGCTCCACCCTCAGCCTCTGATTGGCTTAAGTCTGGGATGGGGCCTAAATATCTGTATTCTAAAAAAATTTCCAGCTGCTGGTGTTGCCGATCCGGCACCAAGACTGGGATGAAGGTCCTGTTAACAGAGAGGGAACCCAAGAGGATTCTATTCTTTAAGACAGGGATCCTGTTTTTATTTAAATCTTGATATTTTATTCATCATAAACATTTGCATTAATTTTGATTTTTCTAAATATTGCATTAAAATATTGTTTATCTTGACTACTGAGCTTTTTGGCACTCCTTTAAATTTTGTACTTAAGTGCCTCATTCACTTGCTTCTAATCCCTGCTGGCCGGGGGCCACGCACTGACACTGAACCAAATGATTTCTAAGGGCTGTTCGAGTTCTGAAGTTTCATTAAACAGAGAGGCAGTAGGGTAGAGGTGAAAAGAAGGAGCTCTTGGACCCTTGTTCATGCCTGTGTAA